>NC_089681.1:139182484-140479484 GCF_031753505.1 Anomalospiza imberbis | reverse complement strand
ACTCCAGTATTTTTGAAACACCTTTCCATCCTGCCTTAGGACAGAAAGGTAAAACACCAAAAGTTGTCAAAATCGTTCCATGTGTGCTCAAATGAGGAAATGCTATTTTCAGGGATATGGCACTTCCTCAGCCCATGAATCTTGTTCTTGTACTAGATTTTTATTATCTTAGAGAAGTAGTATCTTTCAATATAGTCTAATAAAAAAGGAATTCTGCAGCAGGATTTTTCCTGATATTTGAAATGCCACATCCACTGCATTTTAGAGCTAATCATGGTGAAGTATATTTCCTAACTAGTTCTATAATTCCCTAAACATAATCACCTGAAAGTTAGGTCACAGAGGCACTATTAGAAAAGGGACTTCAGCAAATAAAAAATACATAGTTTAGAAGAAGTGTGTTGTATTCATAAATACTTGTAGTCAAATGTGCTAAGAGTATGTGATAGGCTTTAGGTGAAAGCTTTTTACAAAGTTTCTTAGGAGCTGCTCTACTGTTTCAGTTGCCCTCGATTTTTCAGTGGATATGCAACAGCTTGATGTTTGTTGGGCCAGGGATCATGGAGAAATCATTTATCCCAGGGTGCAGTATCTGTACCATGTAAGGATATTTGGGACAGAAACTGGCAAGGGAAGACCAGCTGAAACTGCTGGGTCTGCAGCTCTGTCACAGCAAAAAGTGTCAATAGACACGGTTTGCTCACGGCTCCCAAAGTCACTCCCCCAGGTAACACAGGGGGTGGTGTGCCCTGGGTGGCTCACAGGCAGCATGGCATTTATTCTCTGCTGAATCACCAAGAGCACAGATAATAAATGCCCTGGTGCTGTTTGCTTAAAGCTGTTGCCTCACTTTGCAGTACCTGGGGTGTAACTGTGGCCAAGTGGTTGAAGTCCTGCCTGTGCACAAGTGAATCATTGCTGTGCTGTACAGGAGGACATTCATCCAGTGGCTCTAAGGTTAGGAAATACAATATATCTGACTTTGCTCTGCAGTTCTCAGAGTGATTCATGAGATCTTATCTACAAGCCAACCCTCCCCTTTACCCTCAGACAAAACAGAGGAGACAAAACTGGGTGTGTTAGGAATTGCTCTTGTATTAAATACTTTGGGAAATGACAGACAAATGCTCCCTTCTAGTGAAATGATTAGTGGACTAATATGTCAGCTAAGTGAGCAAAGCGAAAATGTTCTTGCACGTATGCATATGCATGCAGATAAACACCAAAATTATGCATCTTGCATCTAAACTGACATCCTCCATGCTAGAATATGTGTTTCACTTTTCTTAGATTTGACTTATACAAAGAGAAAACTTATACACCAGAGAAATATTTTGCTAAGAAGCAGTAGTGAATGGCTGAGTACAGTTAACACAAAACTTTCAGCAACTTCAAAGTTATCTTACCAGTGCATTTCTCATTACTTTTTTTCTTCTGCTTTTGAATGTTCTCTGACAAGAAAAAACCATAGCATCCTGAGAAAAGAAAATCAACATCTAATGTTATCATAGTGACAAATCATCTTTAATAAGGGCTTATGTGCTTTCCTGGTAAGCAAAACATAAGATATTCTTAAATGCTACAAGATTCCACGAGCATTTCAAACACATCACAAGAAAAAATTAAAGAGAGGAAAAATACGTAGGAGCTTTGACTACACTAAAAACATTTGGCTTGTCCTTTACATGGTGTATTTTGAAGTGCTGATCTTGCAGAAATAAATACGCCTCTTTTTAGATTTTTATTAAAGCAGAATGCAAAATAAAAGATCTTTTCTTAAAGAGTAGGAAAAAGATATTTTCTTAAAGGGTAGGACTACTCAAGAAAGAGTAGTCTTTCTTGAGAAAGACTATTGTTATATATGAAACTGGAGGGGAAAATTTTAAAGTATATTCAAAATGGACTTTTGTGTATTATTAGTGACTTGAAAGTGTTCCTTTAGCTCATAGAATATGTACTGTCACCTTACAGAGTTCTGGAATTACCTTTGTACTTGTAATTTACAGGACAAATTTTTACTCTGAATATTATCCTCTTACTTTCTCATGAATTGTTATTGATGACTGAACAGTGAATACTAGAACTCTGTTTTGGGTTATAATTGATCCTATAAATCAAATGAAATAATTTCTATTTCCTGACTAAATACACTAAACTCTTAACATCAGGTTCTATGGTTTGGAAAAGCCTTTGAGGGCATGAAATTTCTTAGGGAGGAGAAGTAGCAGATAAAGAGGATTGAAAATTTTTGATATATTTTAAACCTCTTTTCTTTCTAGTCAGTGTAAGCCTTGCCTTAGGGATAGTTCCTGGAAAAATTAGACTACTCTAAAATTGCATGGCTGAGAGCACACCAGTTTAAATTAATTTTTCATTGTCAATCCATGTAATGTAATTATATATGCCTGTGTGGTCTCAGTTGTAGAAAATGCAGAGGATTTTAGCATTTTGCATGAAGTACTGGAAAGTTTGATGTCTCTTTGTCTGAGACATTATTGTCACCAAAAGCAGCACTTTCCTTTGATGTTCACCTGAACCATTTGAAGAAGTGGCCCAGGAAATGAAAGAGAGGACAAAGGGAAAACTTGCAAGGAAATTTTCCATGGGAATTAGCATAAGAAAAGATAATTTCAGTCCATGGGGATGTTTCAGACTAATGCCCCTACATGGTTGATCCAATGAGTGCATTGAGCAACTGGCCACGCTCACACTCTTAATTTGTTGCATATTTTTGAAGTGTGAAAGGGGTTAAAACTAACATTGCAATGGACTCATGTGCAGACTTAGTAAATACAGATCACTAGCAAAGAGTTTGAGAGGTTTGATCTTGACCACTTGTGGCTGTCAACGTCCACACTTATTGACTGAGGAGGTTTTCTAAAGAACAAAAGAACATAAATTACCCAACTGTCAGAAGAAATGTTGGGGACAATTAGATGGAAAAACTTTTCATTTTCTTCAGTAATTTTTTTCAAATATCATTCCCAGAACAGATCTGTGCAAGATGCCTAAAACTTCTCTTCTGACAAATGCTTGAATGTGAGTTCAAATGTTCACTTCAGATGCATAACTACTGAAGGAAAATAACATATCTCAGATGTTGGCTGGAAATTCATGAATAAGAATGTAGCTATAAATTTATTTAATAAATACATAATAATCAAAGGTGGAGGATTTTTGCACTTTTTACTGTTCTGCATTTAGACAAATTCTAACTATTTTACTTTCAAAATCTTATTATGCATTTTGAAGAGTGCAAAAATCTGTGCAAATTACAGAGTTTTGTATTTGTTGTTCAAGCCACAAGCCACTGTGGATTTGTGACTGAATGTGTAGGATAAGGTCCCAACTTCTTTCTGTAACCCCTAATAGATTTTGTACTAATGCTTAGATACACTGGAATTTTTTTGCCTAATTCGTAGCTTTGCAAACTGAATTTACTCTTTCAAAAATCAAAGTGTTTCTTCAAAACAGTAGTTGTTGTAAGCTACTTGTTAAAGGAATTCAAATGGAAACATTTTCACTGAGGATGGAAAGCTTCAAGGAGAAACAGCAATTTCACAGGAGAGAGACTCTGATGGATTCTGAATTTCAAAACAGATTTCCAGACCTAATTTTCAAAGGACCATTCAAAAAAAGCCATTTAAACTAGATGACACCCGAAAATACTTCTATCTTTCTAAGACATAAAAATTAGGTTTTGAGTGCAGTTGCAGTGAAAAAAAAATCAGTCTCTTGGTATAATACAATTTAATTCAATGGGTTTTGAAATCATCTCACAGAAACAACAGCTGAAATGTGATTAAATTCCAAGAATCAATGAAAACAAGCTGCAGGAGAGCATCAAAACTGATTCTCCTCTTACTTGTGATGGTGTAGTTTGGCATCTGGTGAATTCATACCAGGACCCTTCTTTGAGGAACACTATTTTGAACTGTTTTTTCTTTTCACAAAGAGAGTACAGGCAGAGAAAGACATCAGTGCATTCCATAAATATAAATGTTTTTATGTTGGAATGAGTCTTGGTACTTTAAATTCTTTTTAATTGTTATTATTGTTTTCATTTTAAGCTTTTGACATTCTCAAATCACAGCCATTTCTGCAGAATTATATGAAATTAGGTAGTCATATACTATGCAGCTCCACTTAGAAACTGTTGAGAAAAATAGGAACCATTTCTAGCTTACCTTAACAGCCATACATCCTGCTGACAAATAGTTTCAGCACATTGCCACCCACAAGAAACTCCCATATTTCTGATCATTCTAGAAGTATATCATACACATGCACCAGACATTTGTCCTAAGCAAACACAAACCCCTTCAGTTTTAAGATAGAAATATTACCCTCAGTTTTACTGAGTAAATCTGGCTTAGAAGATTTTGTGTTAGGGTCTCACTTCCTGAAGTTGATTGTTTATGCGTATATACATATTCAGTTATCACAAGCATTGCTTTGCTAAATAGAGCATCTTAACCCTTCATGCTGTGAGAATTTTTAAGAATTTTTAGGGGAAGCTGACCTTCAAGAAGTTATCTGCCCATTGTATCATCAAAAGAGCCTCAGCTAACAGATTTTATTAATTTTGTTTCCACATTCTCTACTTATATGAACACAACAAAATAGTTGCTGGTATTCATTTGCATCCAGCCTTCACAGCTACACTCCGTAAACTTACTTGAAATATATTAAACAATAAATCATCACCATGAGTAAAACTGTTTGCAGAATTTTTTTTTGTTCAGAAAAGGAATATTATACTTTTTAAATAGAAGAGATAACGTATTTGTTTGAAATAATGTGATAGGGTGTGAAAGAAGTGCAATTAGAGTTGCCAAAAAATTTAGGTTTTGGCAGGCGCAGCAAAAAAAATAGCCATCAGATTGAAATAGCACTTTTGGCAGAACTCAGAAGTCATTAGGTTTGTATAAAACTGCACCCTGCTACTATAAGCAAGCACAAGTAAAGTTTTGTGGAATATGTTTTCACACAAAATGACACTTTTTTTTTGTTGCTTTGAAGTATAGTAATATTTTTGGCACACAGTTCTCAAGCTAAACTTTTTTCATAACACTTTACCCACATCTCTCTGAACTTATGAAGAAGGGCTGGAATTTCACTCATTGACAGCACTGCTCTGAGTCCAGCAAAGCATGAATCCTAAAAGTCATGCTGCATTTCCAGGTACTTTAAAACCATAAATCCATATTTAATTAGAAGTTCATGAAATACTGTAGAAGATAAGATCTCGGTTCTAAAAATGAAATAAAAACCTGGGCCTTTGGCTTTCTTCTCTGACTCTGGGCCATAATTTAATTAAAACTGCATATCATATGCTAAAAATCTCATTGACAAGTCTTAGTTGAGGAATTCAGATTCCTTGTGGTACCTCAATCTGTGCTTTCTATTCTGCCATCATATTGTTCCATATTCTTATCCCATTTCCCACCCCCCTGCATCATGCACTCCTTCCTGTCTTGTTTCTCATTAACAAAGTGAATTCCTTTGAGATTTAATGCTATAATGTTGAAGTTTGAACACTGGCATCTTAATATCTTAATGGATATCTTACTTGACAGCTCTGTGAATTTCAGCTCTCTTCTTTAACAGTATATATTTGTGGGAAAAAGCTGGCATTGAATTTAAGTGCAGAGAGCTCAGGAAGGCTTGAAATGGAACCTAGCTAAAATAACTGTGATTTCTTCCTGATGCATTAGAAATTGGAATAAGCTTCAGACATTAAAAATAAAATAGTACATCAATGATGTAACTGGAATTCCATCCTTTTTATCAAACGCCAAAATGTGATATTAATGATTTATTATACAATTTTGTTATTGCATTTATAGCAAAGTTATGGGCAATGATGAGACTGAGGTAGATTTTGTCTGTATGTCTGGGAAATTCTGTGTTCCTGTGGAGAAATAGCTGTTCTTGAATCCATGGAATAGTTTACCTATTTTGGCAATGAGAGTCTTAGGAGTCACAGGAGTGGGGTTTATGTATCGTCATTAAAAACCTTACAGTTTGCAAAGAATTGTAGGTACAATAACATTCCCAGTCCCTAGAATAGCAAGGAGTGGTGGCATTTCAGTCCTTTTTCATCTCAGAGGGAACATCTTTAGATAGTACAAAAGAATAGATACTTGTGATTTCAAGCTATTTCAAGTAACTACTTTGTGTTTTCAGTGTGTGTATGCATTTGTATCCCTGTTTTTGAGTGGGAATATGGATATGACAGAGGACTCTTCATTGACAGAAGACAGCTGGGAAGCTTGTGCTGTATCTATAAAGTTATTAATCTATCTGGAACAGTAAAATATTACTTTCCATATTAAGAAAGACTACTCATATATAAAGGTGATGTCATAGTCTTAATTTACATGAAATTGACTGTTCATTTGGAATTGGTCTGTAAGAAGTCAATTCACATGGATTTTCCACATAATCGCATCTACAATGTTTCTCAGACACTGGACTCACGTGTATCATTGCATGAGATATCTTAATATAGGTATTTCACAGCATATTTCCTCCTCACAGCTGTACTTCTGAAGTAGCACCCACACCTTCTGTTCTTGAAATATTGCACTTTTCTCCCTAACAGCTGAATTCTGCAAGAAGGAAAATCCAACCCACTCCCTTTCTCTCCTCAGTTTTCAGGCAGAATCCAAAGCCTGACTATACTGACAAAAATCCATTCATTGACTCATGGGGCTTCTAACTATACAACATCTTACACAGTCCCTGGTCAATATGTCACTGTGCTCCTCACACAGGGAACCTGCCAGATTAGATATTCAGGATTCATGGCACTCAAAAATAAACTGATGGGTAAATCAGGAAGCAGACCCCATATTGATTCCAGCTAAAGGCTTGCTCAGTTTTGCATACACATATACTCACAGAAATTATGCTGTAGTGAATTCTATATCAAAAATCTTAACTATTTATTTTAAGAATTAATGTGCTGAAAAAACTGATGTGAAGACAGGCGCAATCAGAAGCAGAGTCTCTCCTTGTTATCTATGATCAGAGAAGGAACTGAGCTGAAGAGAAAACCAGGAAAGCTAAGAATATCTATACTAGAATAACCCCTGGGAATGTAGCAGAAAATATTTTTACTTTTTAGGCATTGAGGTGTTTAAACAAGCATTAAATGTGATGAATTTTTGTGACTACAACTGGATTAAGAGGCAAGAAATAAGCAAGGTAGTACAAGACACAGGCTGGAAGCTTTGCATGAAGCTAGCCTGATTTACATTGGCAAGGGGATGGGGTCGCTTGTATAGGACAGTTTTAATCTACATAGCAATTCACTTTCTGCTGATAAGAATATCCATATTTGGAGTTCTCCGTTTGGGTTATTTTGTAATAAAATCCATCATGTGAGAAATAAAAAGCCATTTTGTTTAGAATTAATTGCTACACAAGAAGGCCCTCACAATGTTTCTGCTACAACGGTTTCAATACTTCTATTTTAAAAACAGTATGCAGAACATAATTCTCATGTTTCACCACTACTGTCAGTGCATACTAAAATAATATTTTTTTGTGTTTTATTTTTGGTTCCATGGTATTTTTAATAGCTAGCTTATCATTACTTTTTTTTTTTCTGTTTTCTTTGATTTTTATTCCATGATGCTATTTTTCTTCTGATATACTCTCTCCACCTGTACAAAATGCATATTTATCTCTTCTACATACGGGATTGAAATAGCCGGTATTGGCTTGATATCTGTTTATTTCTGAGTAAGAAATCATCCCCTGCCTTTAGAATTTGATTAAAAAAGTTTTTCCCAGACACATGCAGCAATTTCATCAGAAAACCCCTGGGTTTCTAGTGACTGTGAAATGCAGGATCCGGAGCTGTGTGAGTTCTGTATTTTCACACATAGTCATTGGGAACATGCAGCCTTTAGAATGAAGCTCAGCATATCTTAACTCCAAGGACATAAGCCTAGTGGAAAAAATTTGCAGTGCACAGACCCCATCTCCAGCAAGTGCCTGGCAAGGACGTGAGGTTGGAGCGTTAAAGGGCTGAGGTTTAATTCCCTGCCCAGCTTTTCTCCGTGACTCTGGACATGCTGCTTAGGCATCCATAATGGTTAACAGGAGCTTGTTTCCAACCAGAGGTTAACTTGGCTACCATATAAAAGAGCATCTCCTTGTGCTCCAAGGTGTGACCACCTGCAAAATTTTGAGACCATGAGGCACAAAGATCACTGGGAGAGAAAAGAGGACAGGAAAGAGAAAAGGCAGATATAGTAGTTGATTCCTTTCTTTAGAAATTATATTTGCCAAACATATCTTAATGTCTGAGATTTCTGATTGGGTTGAGGATTTTTTTGCCATGATCAGATGAGTGAATATGACCTTTTTGCAAAATAAGCCATTTACAATTTTCTTTTTTAAAAACCAAAGATAGCTTCTTATTATTCTACTTGTACTAAAAAACCCTCATTTGAAGTATTCTCTACTGTCTTGCCATATAATCAAAGTGAAGGAATGAAAATACACCCAAATAAGATAATCATACCAAAGTGAAGGAAATCAAAATTTGGCCTCCTACCTGCATTTTATAGAAAACTTTCATGACTGTCTCCCAAATAACCTTTTTAAAAGAAAAAAGAAAAATGGACTGAAGTTTATGTTCTTCCCAGGAGATGCCTTTACTGATAGCATCTGTGCTCTTCTATACTCACAGTGAGCAATGTGGCTTTGTTTTTCAAAGTCATTTGCTCACTTGCAGTCCAGCATTCAGCCACTTGGTATTTTTGTATAATCTGAAGTTGTACTTAAGCTCCAGTTCTACAGTTTGCAAGTGAGAAGCAGAACCTGCACAGAAACTCTCTATAGTCTGTAGTTGCATTATTCAGCAAAATTCTTCCAGTTTAAAGCAGACAGTTGTGCTTTTTATCATAGCAAATAAAATAAGGAAGAATTAGTAAAAATGGGTAAATGCCTGTAATTCTTCTGCTAAAATATTTACTTCTGTGAATTTCATCACTTACTATTTGTCTCAGTTATTTGTCTTTTTCTGTGACTGTTTCAGAATGAGAACTTTCCTGTTCTTGTTTTCACAGCTCATAACTTTTATTACTAGGATCAACTCTCTTTCCTTCTCACCACATTTTAAAGAAACCAGATTTTTATGATGTGGTAAGTATTACTGAGCACAGTATAAGTGAAGTCTTGCCAGAGATTTCATTATTACTTCCTTACATTTACATCCTACATTTATGTGCTGGCTTCTAAATTTATCCCAAAGTTATCTAGATATTAATGGACAGAAGATCACTATTATATCAAAATTCTTGTGGAACTGCTTTCCTCTGCTTCATTTCTACACTCACCTTGGTTTAGGGTTTTTTTATTTGTGATTTTTTTTCTCCATTTACAAACATCTATGCAAGGAACTGAGCAAGGTCAAAAGGTGTTTTTCTTTCCTTGTTTTTTTTTTTTTTTTTTTTTTTTTTTTTTCTGTAGGGCATTATTACATCAAGAAACTGTGGTAAGAAATTACCATCTGATCTGATATTTGTGTCCTACATTGAGTACCTGATAAAATGAACCAAGTACGTCATTAGAAGGTGGAAGATTTTGTGGATAAGGCTCAACCCCCCTCCCACAGTGAACTTTATAGCACATTTACAGGCTTATTGTGGACTTGTGTATATTGCAGAAAATGTTGTGCCATGAAGAAATCCTTGGATTAGTGCCAAGCCAAGGCTGCGTGAAAATAATGCAGTGCTGGGGAGACACATTACCTTGAGACCCAAGAGCAACACACTTGTATTGGTCTGAGGAGAATGAGCTTCTCAGCAGGGTACATTAGCACTGATGGAAATATCATCTCCCACTTTTGAAGCTTTCCTGGCCTGGGTCCACCTAACCCAGACAGTTTTGAATATTCCTTGTTCTGTCCCTATTTCAGGGACTTTTAGCAAGTGGTTTCAATCTGTTTCTATTATTGTGCTTCTTATGACTCTCTTGCAATATTATTCTTTTGGAAAATTGATATAAATGTATGTCCTTCTGTCTGTTCAAGTTGCAATTGATCTATCTAGAAATCCCTTTCTATTTATATATTAAAATAGAGCCTTGCATTATATAATCTAAATATCACTTTGAAAGAAATAATAAATAGAAATCAAAATAGTCAGAGGCTGAGGGTAGATAAAGTCTGTATGACACTGTGAATTGGTGGTCAAAATAGCTTTGGTAGTCAGTAAAACACCAGAAAACAAAACAGAAGAAAATTTGTGAATTTTTAAATAGATGCTTTCTCATTTTTGCAAGACAGGAAACAAAACAATATGATGGAATATACAAGGAATAAACTGTGTTATATTTTAATTTAGTTTTTATTTTTTTACCAAGAAAACAACTCACATTACTGCGATATTTAAGCTATTACATGTTTGGTTGGGTTTTTTGGTTTTGTTTTTTTGTTTTGTATTTTTTTTTCCCAGAGCTTGGATAATTCTTTAAATATAACAGGCTGAGAAACTCTGCTCAGGCAATGCTCTAGCTAAAAAGGCATCACAGAACATCTTTCCATGAGAAAACTGCGGACAACCAAGGTATTTGCTTTGCAATCTGTATTAACTTCCAGACAAAGCCTCCTATAACATTTTAGCCCTTTTGAGATTCAGGGAACTTACAAAAATGTCATCTAAAAAAATCTTGGAATAATAATAATATTAATCATCATAATTTAAAAATGCGTGTTAAATGTGTTTCTAATACGACATCATGGTAATACTTAAAATAATTTATAGAAAAATCAATCCTTCTCTTCTCAGTAAGAGGTTTCAGTAAGAGTGTGGTTTATCTTGTCCACCTTAGAGAAGGAATCACTGTCCTTATCTGCCTTGGTTGTTTTTTTTTTAACCCAGCAATATCACATTTGCGTATTATGGTGCAGGTTGAGATGCACCTCAAAGACCTTTTCAAGCCTCCAGAGCACCCAGCAATGGTCAAAGCCTCAGTGGAGTACACAGAGCTCTGCTAAATCTATTTTCTCTTTCCTGCAGGGTAGCCTGCTTGGTATGAAATATAACAGGATGAAGGCCAAGAGACCACTTTGCCACTTTAGAATATAATTAGTTTATTATCACTCAGCAAAGCCAGCTGCTTCAATACAACCACTGCCACCCCTACACACCCTCTCCCCTCCACCCCAATTTACCCAGGAGGGCCAAATTGTGCCAACTTTACTGAAATCATTGTCAGGCACTAGAAGTTCACACCCTGTGTGTCATTCAAGGCTTGTCTCTCCATCAGTATAATAAATTCCTCATGGGAAGGGTTCTGGTACTCAGAAGGCATGACAAATCCTGAGTCACTCACACCACTTCTTTTAGTACATGAGTATTTGGGCATTGCCTTTTCCCCTGAAGGTCTCCCTTCTAAGCAAGGTTGAGTCAAACTATTTTGACATACAAGTTGTGAGACCAGCTTTGTTTTTAATATGCTTCCTCAAATGTGACCACCATTCTTGGGGTCTTAGTTGTGATAGTTTTTGCTCATGCAATGAAATAATATTTCATCTTCTTTTCTAAAATATACTGAAATGTATTGAACAACCCCATGTTGTTAAGGAAAACCATACTCTTACATACTATGTTTAGAATTTTATAAAGGGGAAATTTATTTCAGTGCAATAGAACTGCTGCTCAGAAATTTAGAATGTGGTCTGATGGACAACTGCACACAAACCATGCCATTATCATCCCCGCTAAGCAAGGCACTTGGGCTTTTCACAGCAGAACAGCAATGGTAATTGATTGCAGGTGTAGCAGGCAGTGAGCAGCAGTCCTTCATCCTGCCTCAAAAAGCACCACGTCAGCAGGAGGATGCATTGGGCTGGTCTGTTTGGCAGGTACTGAGCTCATGACATGTTTGGAAAAGAACAAACTCAGAACTTGCTGGAAGATGTTGTTTTTGCTAATATTTCTTCTATGACTTATAAAGTTTGCAACTTTTCCTTTCTCAATAGGAGTCTACTTTATTTAGAAAGATGCAAATAAAAGTTTAGATTTGTAAAATGTAGAAGGTGTAGGGAAGTCTTGGGCATCTGAAGGAAAGCAAAAGGATAGGGAGCATTTGACAAGGACTGACACAGTGGAGTGAGAGGAAGTTGTAATGGAAAATCAACTTTCACCGTATGTAAATTGTGTAAGGTCCATTTGATTCTTTGCCTTTATAGGTGCTTCTCAATGGTATAAAAGAACCAATGCTTTGGTTTGTTTAAGAAACATAACTGACTTCATTTAAGGACTAACATCACTTGAAATAAAAATCTAAAATGTAATGAAATATGCCACTCAGTGTAATGAAATACTTTTCTTAATCTTAAGAAGCCTTCTTTTACCTCAAAAATACCCAAATAATTGGATTTTGACACTAAAAATTAAAATCTTGCCTTAGAAAATTAAAGAAATTAGTTGAGTTAAGCATTTTACTTCTGAAGAACAGCAAATGAGGAATAAGGATTTTTTCTGACTCTCATTTGGGCTGGCTGACAGTTGTACCCTGTTAAAGCAAACAGTTTGTGATGAGTTAGTTCCAGAACTGGAAGAACAGCTTTTCTCACAAAAAATTCTGATTTTTATTAAAATTTGGAATTGTATTTTTGGTGAGTGAATTAACATGGAAAAAGACCTCACAAAACTATTTAGTCTTCCAGCAAGGTGTGAACTGCCTGTGCTACCTCTGCTCTTCTGGGGATATTTTTGAATGCTCACCAGTTCAGAGCCCTGAGTAGGATTCTTCTGTCATCCCTGGAAGTGTACACAGGTCAGCACCATTTCACTATTTTTTCAAAGAGGGACACCAAAGGTGGCTTTTCAGTTTAATAACAGCATTGTGTCCAGCACTACTGGGACCAGCGAAGTGTTATGGTTGTGTGACAGTGAAATACAAATTGATCTGGACTAGAGAATGGTTTCTGGATTAAGTAAAATGGTTGAGAGGAAGCATGCAAAGAAGAATGAAATGGAAATCAAAAGGTGTGTGAGTATTTGGTCCTGATTAATTCCTGCTAAAACCAGCAGGGATTTTGCTTACTAATTTGATGGAACTTGAAGAGGATTTCAAGAACTGAAGGGTCACAAAATTGAAAGCAAAGAAAGGGAATGGAGGCATGTTAATATTTGATGCTGCAAGGGAAACTTGATGAAGATGAAACAACATGGGCAGAAGCATTTGGAAAGGAGACTTACATGCTCTGGCTTTGTGAGAGAACTATGATCATAGGGTATTTTATCTATAACAAAATGAGAAGTCAGTACACCACTTAGGGAAGGTGTAGTTAGTAAATTGTTACCATGTAGCAGAGATTGAACAGAGAAAAAGGAGGATTCTGCAGACTGGAAAACTTAATTCTCATATATTTGTATGTTATAGCTCATTCCACTTGTATTTTAGCAAGTTGATACTGAACATAGAACGGTCACTCATTTGCAATGCCTTCAGCTGCACATGGGACAAAGTTGTATTACAAACTCTAGCTTTACATGGTTGGGCTCTCTTAGGGTTTCCAAGGACATGGAAGGTGTGTGCACTCCTGCAGTCACCACCATTCCTTGCGGCTTGGCATGGAGAACTCTCCATTCCTGGCTTTCCCAGCTGTGTCTCTGGGCACTGTTCCCTGGAGGAGATCTGAATATGCAAGCTGGTTTGCTTTCTCTGTTTCTGGCAGGATGAAACCTGCAGTTTCACTCTGGTTCTCCCTGACTCCCAGCTCTAGGTGTAACACCAAAACAAGGCTATATTGACTAACACATAAGGTTGAGCCCTTAAGCACATGACTTAAAGCAAAAAGTTATAAGATAAACAGATTGGAAAATTCTGTCTCCTGCTTGAACAGCAGCTCCCTTGCTCAGCTGGTTTAGTGTCCCTCACCAGTCATGACAACAAAAACCAGGGATCCAGTTTGAGCTACATCTGCCAGGTGGTTCCTATGGCCTCCAGACCAACTCCCATTCCAAAAACTTTTTTACTTGGAGTTATACTTGAGGTACAAATGTCCACGACTTTTTCTCTAGGTTTCATAACTATTAAGCCACTGGAGGAGTAGACTATGAAAATGTCATTCAGAACTCTTTTAGGGATTGGTGCCAGAGGTGCTCTTGTTCCTAGTATTCAGCCTTTGCAAACCCAATTAAGGCCACTAAAACACGCTGATTACATGTTATACAAGACAGTAGTTTTATGTGATTTAGGTGTTCTGGATATTGGTTGTGATTGCAGCTTCCATTAGAGGCTACAAAATATCTAACCCAGTAAGGGATGATGAGAGGTGAATTGACAATACACAGCTGTGTTAGCTCAGGTTGTAGCATCATGATACAAAGGTTGTTTCTGGGATCCCCCCGGGATGAGTGTTTAATGTTTAAATGTCAATGTAGAAATCTCTGGCAGAATTCAAAGACTTCCAGTCCTCAATGTCCTGTGAGTTTTTATACCACCCCTGCTGCAGTCCAGTGCCTTGAATGTCAGTTTTTCATTTGCCAATATTGCTATCAACAAACATCAAATTTTTTGGTCTTAAATTAAAAAGTTGTACTGTAACTTTTATGGAAGATTGAGTCAGTGCTTGTTACATTTATCTCAGCTGCTGTTGTGCAAGACATTACAGAAAAAACTGTTTGTCAGAAGACTTCAAAATCAGAGAGAAAATTAGTACCCAAGTTATTCCATTGATAAATTGCCAAGTTCTGTTTTATAATGGACTTAGGGTATTGTTCTGATTTACTGAAATTAAATAAAGATGGAGAACTTCTTGGAATCTTTGATAATACTGCCAGCAAGTGAACTTCACTGCTATAGCTGCAAAAAACAAATACTCACTCTAGAAATATGGATGTCAGGAGTAAAGGAGCTGAAAAAAAATTGTGAATTACTGCCTACATTAGATTAACAACTCAACTGTTTTAAGAAAAATGACAAGTTGTTAAAAATATACAATTGATGTAACTTTTATAACTGTAAGTATACTTCTGTAAGCCACAGCTTACATTGCTTTGACTTTGCTGCATTCTCATATCCTGTATCTGTCACTCTCTCCTTTTCTGGTTATATAAAGAAATAAGCTGTGTTACTGACAATTTTCTTTATATTCAATAAAAGCTTGAAATCAGAAACTCAATTTGAAACAAGATGTTTTAATTAATGATAACAAAGATGGAGATCATTCTGGTGGGAAAATATTAGACACATTTATTGTTCTCATCAAGTAAGAAATGTATTGCAAAGAAATACCAGAAATTCTTGGTTGATCACCTTCTTCAAATATTCAAAAACTGAAAAAACACCTTTTGTTGAGTAAGGACTCATGGAACTTTCCTAAGGAAAAAAAGATGTACTCTTAACACTGCTAAATCATTTGTAGTTAATATGTAAGGCCTCCAATTAATTAAGTTGATCTCTGTTTTCCCTCATCTTTTATTGATTCCACCTGGACTGGTCAGAATGAGAAGTGTCATCAGTGCCTGTGTGCAGTTTAGCTACAGTCTGTACAGAATAACATATGTCTGTGTCACCACAGATGTTACAAGACAGAGAGAAAAATAAATACTGTAAAATAAAGAATAAAGGGCTATTTTTCCTTCAGTAATTCCTATTCAGAACAAAAAATTATCAATACTTTAATACCAAGTCAGATGTAAGGAGCAGACAAACCATGGCCTCAACAACAGAAGTACTTCCAGAGATTTGACTGCATCAGCATCCCCCTGAACTTTTCACTGACTGCTAGTGACAATGGGGGAAGTAAATCAGTAGCAGATCTGGAAACTGAACCCATTATCCATCCATCCATCATGTTAAACATAAGATTATAAAACCTTTGGGGATGCTTTAATTTTCAGACCACACCAGAGTTATCCCCACTACTTTATTTTGCAGGGCAATCTCCTCCTTGGGTATCTGTGAATGGTCACTTTAGTGTGTCTGCATTGACATGGTCCAGGTTAGAGGCATACTTTTGAAATTAATCTCCTGATCATCCCTTCATGAGACTCATTCATCTGCAATGAGTGCATGAACAGGATTTCTTTCAGATCATGCGCTCCAGAGGACACCCAATGTACTGCAAACATCAATGAGTGTTGAATTCAGAGGACCAGACTCATGGTAAAATTCAGAAGATCACATATGGGACACCTAATTCTCAGGACCAGCTGCTCCATTCTGTAGAATTTCCTATTTCCCTGCACTAGTTGCAGATGAAACAGACCTTCTATCGTTCTCTAGGTTTGTTCCTATGCACCAGCAGCTGACAGAGAAGGGGTGCATGGAAGAATTAGAAGATAAGACTAGATTGCTTTTATCCAGAGATTATTTTCCAAACCCTCTGATCTCAGCTGCATGACCAAATGTCACTGTCCTGAAAATGGGTGACTAATGAGGTCAAGAAATTGTCCTTTTCCCTGGCACTTTTACAGTGTCCACAATGTTGGACAAGACAGAAGACAAGATTTCAAGATAACAAGATTTCCTAAAGGGTGCCTGTAGAAAAAAAGCATCAGAATTTTTTCTGGTCCACCTTCATGTAAAAATTCCCTGCTTTTAATAGACCAAGCCAAACCTGTACCAAAATCAGAGACAGAAAATGATGGTGTGTAAATAATTTCAGAATAAGGCCATATAGTATTTTGGTTTACTTTCAATTAACAAGACTGTTGGTGTTTGTGTGTTTTTAAAGGTGAGCTTTATTAATTAAGAATAGCAATATCTATAATTATTATCTCTGATAGATAAATGTGTAATTATTTTTCTTATAGTGTTTTTGTGGGATAGCATGAGGGCTTAACATACTGAGAAAAGTTGCCTCATACTTGCTTTGGAATCAAAAATTAGAACGACTCAAAAAAACTGAATTCTGCTCAAGGTTAGACATACTAAAGGTGACAAGTGAGAAGGTTGTGCAAATAAGAAGTCAATATAAAACTATCTGGTTTGGAAAAATTTTGTAACAAAAATTAGATCAATAAATACAGGATAAAGGATTTTCTTGGGGGCACAGATTTACTAAGAGGGAGAGGGCACAAGATGAATTAACATCATTGTCAAACCAGGCTGCTGTGCCGGAGGTATGGAGATGTTCCTCTACTTAGTATTTCTCTTTTAAACATGTTGGTGCTATCCAAATCTTTTAGGTTTAATGCAAGCAGCTTCCTTTGGACTGTGCTTCCTCTGTAGGTGTGGAAGCAAGAAAGCCTGAGGCTGCAGTATTTGCTGTGGATCCAGCAGTGCAGCCTTAGACCAGCAACTTGCAGCAAAACCCTCACTGATTTGTGCTTGCTGCTGTTAAAAATTGCTGATTTGCTTGAAACTTTGCATAAATATTAGATCTTTTATAAAGCCAGATTTGATATATTTTTTCCTATTTTTTAGTTATGAATTAATATACTCACAGTATTACCTTTTTTTACAGAGAAATGAGGACATTCACAAGAACTGTCTATTTTCATTTTGAATCTTACACACACTCAGCCTCTTTCCAATGCCACTGGAAGCAAAAGGAGCTTTCTCAGATAATTTCAATATTATGGGCCCATACTAGACTGGGAGATTGGGAGATTACTGAGTGCCATTCATTGCACTAAAATTAAGAACACATGCAGCTTTTCACAATCTGTTAGACTGAGCTGATTTAAAGTTTGAGTTGAAGATTTTGGAATTAATTTAAAATTGAATCTAACCTCTCATATTATTAGTCTTCATATTTATGGAATTGATTTAGAATCTCTATTGAGAATTAGATTACTTACTCTATCAAACTGCCATTTCTACATGCCATAATAACATTTGCCCTATCCCAGAAAACTTTTGAACTAAGGGCAAGGAATCTGTGAGAAAAGATAACATCATACGAGATACATGCTGTGGGAAACTGAGAAAGAGGCAGTAGAAAAGTAATATAAAATGTAGTCAGAAAACTGTCAAAGAAAGTAAAATAATAACAAAACCAAGCTTATTTTAGAACTTCCTGTTAAAACATATCATAAAAGTTTTGAAGCCATGGACACACCACACACACATACACATTTTTATATGTGTACATATATAAAGATTTTTGGAGACATGGACAGTTTTTAAAATATAGACAACTTTCTTTATTGAACATGCAGATATTTCTTCCTAATTCTATCTCATGTCTATAGGATTCATTCATTTTATATAATGACTTGTATTTTTCAAGTAGAAACCTTTTGTGATTTTTTTTCTAGAAACTTACTAAAGGGGCCTGATTTGGGACAAGTGGCTTGCATATACTCTGTAAAAATATAGTAGCTTCCCAGTCCTGATCCTCTCAAATACACACAAGATGCCCACTTGATACATCAGCTGAGATTCTGTTTCATTCTTCTACTTCTAAGGTAATAGGTAGGAGTGAGGAATTAGTAAACTTTCCCTCTGTGCCACCTGTAAAGAACTGTGGAGATAACAGTTGTCAACAGCAGAGAAGAACTGAGAGAGATGAGTACAACGATATCATTGTCTTCAAAGTGAGCAAGAACAAATTCATGAGAAGATTTAAAAAAAAAAAAGAGATTATTTTTCTCTTGAAAGCATTTAGGATTTGTATATTTAGAACTCAAACACTGTAAAATACAAGTGGATTCATTGTTAGACAGTAAATTTAGTGATTAACGTATTGAAGATATCCAGAAGTAGAAGTTGTAAAATGCTACCCCCATTACCTCACAAACTTCTGTTTTTTCTTTGAGATTCCTCTGTTCCCAGACTTATGTGAACAGTGGCCATCTTCAGCTATGCTTATAATAAGTTATTAATCTGTCTATGTTATTGTTAAAAATATATTCATACAGAAATCATTAGGAATTTAGACTTGTAGTGGTGTTGTGTAATCAGAGATTTTTATAGCAACTTTTCTTTGGATTGGAAAATTATACTGAAAATGAACTGTTAGGAAAATCAACCTTGATGAAGTATTGATTTAAAAAGATATTTGAAAAAATTTCAAAGTCTTAATTAGTCTGCCTAAATTAAGTTTCTTTTAGTATATCTTTAATATACAAGATACCTCCCCAAAATTTCTATAAAACAAAAAAATAACCCCCCCCCCCACCCCCAACAAACAACAGCCAAATAAAATCAGCAGTACTTTGAGGCACAAAGTAGGATTCCAGTGTGAAACATCTGTCTGTCAACTGCTGCCACACCACCATGCCCAGCTCCAGCAGAGTGAGGTGCTGTCAGGGAAAACATCCTTTGATTTATTGCTCATGCCAAGACTAATGCACCTTGAGTTCTGTGTTCAGTTTTGGGCCCCTCACTAAAAGACAGACCTATCCAGAGAACAGCAGAGGTGGTGAAGGGGCTGGAGCACAGATCCTATGAGGAGCAGCTGAAGGAGCTGAGGTAGTTCAGCCTGGAGAAGAGAAGCTCAGATGAGACCTTGTCACTCCCTAAAACTCCCTGAAAGGAGGGGGTGTGAGGTGGGGTCAGTCTCTTCTTCAGGCAGCCAGGTATAACAAGGGGAAATGGCTTCAAATTGTGCCAGGAGAGGTTCAGTTTGGATATTAGGAAAATTTTTTTCACTGGAAGGGTGGATAAGCATTGAATGGGTTTCCAAGGAAAGGGTGGACTCACCACTCTGGAAGTGTTCAAAAAACAAGTGAAAGTGGGGCTTTGCAATGTGGTTTAGTGGACATGGTGATATTCAATCAAAGGCTGAACTTGCTGATATTGAACATCTTTTACAATCATACAGTTGCTGTGATAACCAGTCCTTTGGCTACTGCATGCAGGAACTCTTTCAAATCCCCCAAGCAATTTCCTGAGCACCCCGGTCCACTTGTTGTCTCTCCAAAAAAGTAAAAAAAGTGAGGGGGAAGATTCATTCTCACAAGAATGACAGGATAATATAATTTTCTGAAGGATGCCAAGAGGTTCATTCAGGCATAGTGCAGTTTCACTGTGAATGCTCCCTTTCATTTAATATGCTGTTCCTTAAGTCTGCTTCACTTGTGCTCCAAATTGTGTTAATGTCAGCAGGCCCTTCTGTGACTTACAGAAAAAAATGGGAGGAACTCCTTTTTGAGAATTCTGGGTTTCCTTCCACAGCTCATTCTGGCCTTCAGGATAGCTCTGATAAATTATTAAATAAAATGGAGAAATCATAGAATTTATTGGGTTTTTTTTTAATAGAAACAAAAAGCCAAACAAAAGCAACTCAGTGTAAAGTAGGTAAAATTCCTTTGCCATTTGTTTTCTTCTGAGTGCTCTTTTTTTCCTCGACAAAAAGGAGAATGTAATATAAGGGTTACTATCCTCATATCAAGTGTTATGTTTTGCATTAACGGTATGTTTCTTTGAAACATCGTTCCCTTTCAAACTGATATCTTGTGTTTGGAGCTGATCTTGGATCAGGGGCCAAAATGCAGAAAGCAAAGCCACCAGCCTTCTTCCCTAGCTCCATTGTCCGGAACAATGGTGTCCTTGGTTCAAGGCTATGAAGCAAAATCCTGAGCTTCTCCAGCCCCTAAGAGTCATATGCGATGCTTATAATCCTGGGATTTGATGATAATCCTGTTATCCAACCCAGCCCAGTGAAGTCCAATCCAAAGTACATTCCTGAAACAGTGTGAAAATTCAGGCTAACCTTCATGGTAACAAGATCCAGGCTCTTACGTGCAAGTTTCCCCCACAAATTAGATTCACAGATTATTGTGCTTATGATTCCATAAATATTTATACCCTCAAGCAAACTGAATAGTAGAGGGACTTCACAAAATAACAGCTCTTCATGTATTTGCATGGAATCTAGTGAAGATTTTTCCCATTTTGGAAATTTTTGCCTTTCTTAAGGGGCTATTAAAAACTTGTATTCAAGCCATTCCCACAAACTATTGAGCTGCTAAAAGATATGTTGACTTTTTAAAAGCTGTCAATTATGCCTGGCACCTGATCCATTTTAGCTGTTTTATTGCACTTGTAGCATTGTTCTCCCTAGATTGTGATTCTGAGGGAGACCATGATTCAAAGCATTTAACAGAACTTGAATGGAATCATTCACATGACCAAAGTGACTCATCTGCATATGTTTTTGCAAGCTTAATCCTCAAAACCACATGCTAATAGTTTACTAGCTATAGACAATAGTTAACTAGCTCCTAGCAGAATGTAAAACAACACTAGGAAAGAATCTATTATTTTTTACTAACAGGCAAACAGTACTACACAAACCCTTAAAAGATTGTTAAAAAAGGAAAAAACCCTCCAATAATACATTATCCTTTAAATATTCTGGTATCTAAAAGGTTGCTTACTAGACCAAATCCAATGAAATTAACTAGGTAGATTAGCTCACTTCATTGCTTTTAATTAAATACATCCCGACTATGCTCTTAATGAATTAGCAAGAACATTTTCAGCTTCTCATTTACACACTTGCTAAAGTAGCAATTGAAGCAACTGTATTCTGACTAAATACAGGGAGAGAATGGTACATAAGGAGGCAGGTGTAGGTTTTCCAAACCAATAGAATTAATCCCAAGGGACAGGGAGAGATGATCCAGGTGTATTTTAACTTAAAAGTACCATATTTCAAAAGCATGTAATCCATAGTGTAATCCTAAATCCTCCTTAAGGAAAGGCTTTGCTGCAAAAATATTATCCTGACCTTTCTCTTACTGTTGCTATGGAAAGACATGTTTCCTGGCTTTTGGCAAAGGACCAGTAATTGTATTTAAATGGGGTGTTGAACAACCATAGTGTGTGCAGTGTGGTATTATTTCTTTGTGGGAGGTTTATTATAGGCTTCTGGTATATTATCTAAATTAGATGTCGGAGGAAAAATAATGGTTTTAAGTTTGGAAATTGTATTCTGTCTTTTAAATTCCCCGATTTCTCTGATAGTCTTTTGAAGTTCTTCTGAAGCTGTAAATGTTATCTATATTCCTTAATCAAACCATCCTTTCAACCAGCTGCAGCAGAATAGCTCTCTTTTATGTTTATGGGAATTTGGATGCAATTATTTTACAGAGATGAACTTGCTATAAACAACCCTATCATTTTTAGACTTTCAAATTTCATTATCTTAAGCACAAATCAACATTGACGCTGCTCTAGTCTGGCTCTGATATGCTGTTTAACATTAACATGGGTGAGTGATCTTTTATTCAATTTCATTATGTTAGTGAGTAAATTTAGCGAAGTAAGTCAGCCCAGGTTGGGGAACCAAATTTTTCAAGCCATTCAGAGTACTTAAATCTTAACAGATTAGTTGACATAGAAAAACAGAAACAACCATACTATCCTTGTCTGCAACAGGTGACTGGAAATGAATAAATTTTAGACTGAAGTCCTGGTAACCAGATGATTATTAGCACCTTCTATGTTAGCTTTCTGTTATCTGTGTTTTAAAAAATTAATATTATATATTTGATTATATTTAGCCTTTTATTCCCCTCTTTAAAAAAATAGTAATGTTTATGTAAGTAAATAATTATTCAAGGGGCTAAACCTTCCAATCAAGGAGTACTTGACTTAAAAACAAAAGTCAGTTGGGCAAATATAAATGGTTCTAGCATAGGCTTCTCACTGAAATCAGATGATCTTGATTTTGGTTTGACATGTGGGATAGTTCCAGATACTGCTGTTTCTCTAGACTCTCCTACTGTCTGCTCACAAAGATACAGTCATGTATCATGAAATGAGTGACTCGTGGCCATGAAATGCCTTAGAAAAGCAATTTAATTTCTTACAAAGTTGCATATGGTCTGAACTTGTCAAGTCTTGTTCCTCTCTCCGTGCCTTTTCGCTTACAGTGGCTTTTCAGCAAAGGTTATCTTTCTTGACTTTCTCTTAAAAGACACTTTCCCGCTGTTTCCATCCTCAGTGCCTCCAAAAGAGCCACTTCTGCTACAATTTGCCGTGAATCAGCTGCGTGATTAAGTTTGAGGAAAAGATTCTATATACACCTGCTATTTTCTATTTTCCATAACTATGTTGTACTTGGTGATGCATAACCATCCTCCCCTGCAGGCCTACTAAGAAGTGTTTATCTCTGGTATGGACCAGGGCTGCTTAACACAGATCTAACTCGAATTGCAACTTTACTGATCTTCATAACTCGGAAACAAAACATTTGGACTCTTCTGTTTAGCCACTGAAAAAAGTAGTTTTGGCCATAATTACAGATAAGGTAAATACAATAGGCCAACAGTCTAATACATGCCTGATTTAACGTCATTATGATTTCTGTCTGTTCAATGCCTCATCAGTGTAGTAGTGCAGTATTGGTCTGTAAGCAAACACAAAACTGTTCTGCTGAGTATGACCAAAGCCTCCTCTAGCTCAGGATCTATCTCATAACAGTTACCAGTTACAGGTACCCTGGGCAAGACATAAGAACCTGCAAAGAGGTTGTGACACACTTTCCAGGAGTGCTGAATTCTTGCAGCTTCTGATCTTAACAACTACTGATTTACCCCTTCTTTTTCTTTTTAATACTAAACCGCAGACTTCCCAGAAACATGGGATTTTGTATCAGACTCATGTGGTCTGGAAAAGCAATTTATTTTTAAAATTCGATACTTGGCAGTAGCTTCATTCAAAGACCTCTAGTGCTTGTCTTGGTGGAGAAATAAAATATCTTATTAATATTCTTCATACTTATAATTCTGAAGGTCTTTAGCAATTTATCCATCATCTCTTTTCCATTATACAGCATACTGCTCTACTGAAATGCTCCACATATTTAACCATACTTATCATTCTCTTAGTGCTATCTTCTAGTTACTTACACTGTGTTGTCTGACCATTACTAGTGATGAGTGTTATGCAAATTATGAGAAAGTAAAAAAAAAAGGCAATAAAGGAATTTTATAAATGTAGAAATCATGAGGAATACATGCATCTTCTAATGCCAATTACTGGCTAACCTATTTAAAAGTCAATGTTAACCTAATTTATGACTACTGAATAAACTTCACCCCTATTAATAACAAGCAAGGGTTGCTGCTTAGTGTATTTCTTTTGATCAGATAGCCTGTTCATGTCCTGCCCAATCATTTTAAAGATCGCCTAAGCTAATGGATATTATTTTGTAATTGATCAAGGCTGACAAAGAATATGGGGTCACTTGCCAAAGGTATCTGTCTACCAGTAATTTTGTATTGTACAGTACAGTGATGACTCATGATTACCTGGCACATAGTGTTTAGTGTTTTGCTATTAATGTACCATGGGAGTGAATTTGCTGAATAAGAAGGTTCAGTTCTAAAAATTCCTTTTCACAGTATTTTTCATAAGGGATTAAACTATTCCAAAGGTTCACGGAGTTTTTTAAGTCTTCAGAAAAGCATGCATTTTACTGCTGGCATTTCCTGCCTCAAGGCGTGGCTAATATAACTATTTTGTCTTTCACCAGATGGGGCATAGAGAAAAACCCGAGGAATGTTGTCAAGTTGTGTTTCATTGGCTGCTGCAAGATTTCTGTGCATGAGGCATGCTGCTGACATCACTCACCCACAATGTATGATCTGAAGCAATCAGACTAAGAAAATCTGGAGATAAAAGTAGGAAAGCAGCAGGGGGACTATAGTGAGTGAAGCAAAACATCAATCTGTGGAAGAAGCCTGACTGCTTCCAATTGTACTGTCATGATCTTCTGATTTATCCTCCAGGGTGGAAGGATTGCAATTATACTGTACCAACAGGTACAGAAATGGAAGGGAAAATACATCTTGAGCATAGTTAAAGAATTGCCAGTTTTATGCAAAATCTCCTTTGATGCCTTCTTATTCCTGTGTTAAACTCAAACCAAAATTCAATCAAGATTATTTTCTATGGCTCACAAATATTAAAAGCCACCAAGTTTGTATAGACCTAAAAGCCTAAATTAATTTGGATGAACATGCACTACTCTGGACTCAAATGTTGGGAGCACTAGCTGTAACTCAAATGTTTGGTAGTGAATCAGATAATAAATACTGTAGTGTTCAACACTGTAAATGTCTGATTCTTGCATGTGTTAGTAAGCTGTGTATCAAGAATAATTCCAAGAAATAACTATAATTGCATAAATTTTGTGCTGCTGTCAGAGAAGCCATGCTCTCTGTGTTCTGAGTATCTAATAAATATTCCTTGTAAGCCTTCTCTGACCTAGGAAATTATTGCTGTTTTACTAAGACGATATTAAAGCAGAAGGAAGCTAAGTGATTTGCATAAGTAATAATAGCATGTCAATGGTGAGGGTTAGTAAAAAGGCACAAGGAATTCCAGTGCTGTAAGTAGCAGTCAGAACCTTTTCCCAGGAAAACTGAAAAGAAAGAAATCTTGCCAAAATTAGTCTGTGATAATTTCTAGTGACTACTGTAATTTCAGTCAAACCTATCAGTCTCTAGTCAAAATGTAGAAAAGCAATTAGAATGGACTTTTAGAAGAAATGAAAATTTGTATTTTGGTTAATCTTAAAAATCCATTCCATTCTTTGATTGAACAAGAAAACACAGGAAAATTATCCATTCAAAACTAGAGTGAAGGAAGCCTCTTTGTTAAAAACACCAACAGCAAACATTTTAAAATTTGAAATGATTGAAACTTCTAGCAAAAAAAATTATTTGGCATTAATCCAGAATTTTTGAATGCATCTATTTGTTCAAAAAATCACGGGGGATTCCCATGGCAATTTTATGAGTATTTCTGTGAACAATTCACTATTTCAATTCAGTGCTTTTCCTATACAATTATCCAAATGATGTCTTTGTGCCTTCCAATGAGGATACTTGAATTATGCCATTTTCAGTTTTTTTATTTGCCTGGTTCTGTGCACATTTTGAGCCAAACCTCCATCAGCCCTCAGATCTTTGGTCTATTTTGAAACAAAGACATCCTGCAAGACTGGGAGTCGCTTACAAAATCCCACTGCATATCTTTTCCAATCATATGCTAAACGTCCAGTGGTTGGTGAGTCTGTCCTTAATACTGCCTCACCATGCCAAAGAGGGATTGCAATCATGATTTCTACTGCTCCTTTCAGCTGCACCTTGCTTGTCTTCATCTGCAGCTTGATATGAATAAAGACACAGTCTTGTGATTACTCCTCAGTTGTGCGAAGGCTCACCAGCTCCCCACATCAGTCCTCGGGCCGTGCAGATGGATCCAGTTTTCCCAGTGAACCTGGTAGTGGTGGTCAGCTTGAACCCACACACTTGACTGATTTAACTCTGGTGTCACCCTATCAAAAGGAGTCACAGAGCTGGATTGTTTCCAGATTTTAAAGCAAAACCACTTGGGTTTTCCTGAGGCATTTTGCTTACTTTGATCATGTAAGTAGAATCAGGTATGAAATAGAGCTGGGGCTGAAGATTTAAAGGCTCTGATGCTTTTAGTAGGAGTGATGTTGGATCTGAAACTGCTTCAAATAATAGCCAGAATAATGGATGCAGAAATAAACGATGGTCTTCCTCTTTTAAAAAAGAGGATCCAGTTGTACAAAAAATGCACCTGAGAAGAAAATATTACTGAAAATAATTCTTGCTGCATCTACTAAGAATCTGTCATATTTTCTCTGGAACCTTGTGGTACCGTGAGTTTGCCACAATGAGGTATTTCTCAGAATGAGCTGTTTATAGCATAACTCCTATCTCTCAGTGTAGTGTAGTCAAAATAAAACCTTCCAAACAACCCTTTCAACTTCCACTGTCATCACCTGACAATGTGACTTTTTGAATGGGTTTTTGTTTTAGTAGCTGCTTGAGATGAAATTATTGTCATATTAACAGATAAAACTCCTATGATAAATCTCTCTTGCCATTTGGGCAAGAAGGAGTGCTTTTCTTCCCAAGATTTTATTGATTGTTTGTGGACTCATTGATAAAACAGGCTGTGTGCCTTGTTGCAAAATGCTGCCAGCTCTACATGCCGTCTGGTTTAACAATGAATCCAATATTAAATGTCCTATTTATGACAGGAGCTTTATGAAAAGCCATGCTTTTAAAATGCATCATTTTATTGTGGAGATGTTCATAGGAAACAAGAAAAAGAGTTGCAATCCTGTTTACTTTTTAAATCTAGCAAGCATATTTTGTAAATTCATTAGTGGGAAGTCAAAAAAGAAAATAAAGTTAAGCCTAAAATCATGGTGAAAAGGCATCCAGGTTACACAGTCCTGCCTGGAAAGAAAATTATTTATTCTTTTATCTGATAAAAAAGATGGAGAAATTAAAAATCTGAAACATTGTTAAGATTCTAGCTGGAATTAATCAGTAGGATTCCAAAAATTCCGAGTATCACCTCGTACTAGCGAGGCTTAGCTATGTGCACTGGAGTACAGCTAATCTGGAAATATCAGCTAAATTCAGAGTTCCCCACAGTTGGGAGCAGGAAAGCGCAGTGAATTGTGATCAGCATTTGTCCTCATGTTTGCTGTGAGTGATGGAGGCAAGTCAGCGTTAGCACACACTCGCAGATAATCACTTACCTGACAGGGCTTTGGATGATGAAAAGTCTTCCCTCTGTCTCCAGAGAGCATGACGCTTATTTCAGACGTTTCCTGGAAGACAAAGGGATAGAATAAGAGCCTTTAGATTACACTGGGATGACAGAGATCTGCTAATAAAAATGTAAAGGTCAAAAGGCTCCATCCTCCTCTGGTGTAAAACAGCAAAACTTCAGCTCTGACACGCACTTACAGCTGCTGAGGGTCTTGATTATCAAGGTAGTGTCGGTGTCTTTTTTTGCTTTGTTTGTCACGCAGCACGAAGGCCATGGAGAAACACAGTTAAGTTCCAGATAAAAGTGTTTGCTGTTAACAAACCAAGTATAGTACTCAAGGTAGAATTAGTAGGCTGTTTGTTTTCTAGCAGTTTACAGGAAAAAAAAAAAAAAAAAAAACAAAACAAGAACAAACACCAACAACCCTCAACAGCAAGGATCCCTGCTTGGTTTACAGAACATTTGAAGGGCACAAACAGATAAATCATAGCTCACATATTTGTCTTTTAGGAGTTTAAATCACCAATCTAAGGATGGGTGCAGGAGGTACCAGAAGGTGGAGCTGGAATGTGAATGACATATCTAGAAGAAATAAGATATCATTCTTGTTGTTTGATAGTTTTTGATAAGTCATTACATTTATAATCAAGTGAATCACACTTCTCTCATTATGTACTTTCATAGTTTAAGTGGATGCCAAGCCTTCCTGTTTGTGTTTTACTTATTTATTTTTATGTCAAGTGGTTGTAATGGAGAGCACCATTAAAGAGAAAAGAAAACAAAAAGTAAAAAAAAAAAAACAAAGCAATAAACCATCACCAAAAGTGTGGACTTTCAATATTTTTATATGACATTTAAATGTATTTTATTAAATCCTAGCATGATCTTTTCTTGCTAAATGATCAGAATTAATTCTGGAATAGACAGAAAGTCAATTGTTTTTGCTTAAACCTGTCTCCAGCTGAATTTATGTTGATCAGTATGTGACACAAGGACAAAAGGGTGATTTCGCCTTTGCTTTCATTTTGATGGGCTGGAACACAAAACTTGCCTTATGGTTTGCTACTGTTGTTTCAAAGTGGGGTTTCTTTTAATGTATTATTATTTGAAGGATGTAACAAATTAAGTGTTCATTAACTGCAGATGATTGAAGATCATTATTCCTACTTTCATTACAAGCATGTCTGATTAGTGCAGGGCATTTTGTGTTGACCTTCTTGCCATCATATGCCCTCTCCAGAGCTTGGAATTCATGGACAGACTAAAATTGCTGATCGTATCAGTTCTGTGCTGCCATCCTCGCAGTGCCTCTGTTTGACAGTAGCTAGTTGCCATGGAAATAATTGTGGTGTCACAAATTCAGCGTTATGATTTCAATAGACGATCATGTAAAGTGGAAGAAAAGGTTTGCAAGTGTAGCTAACACAAACAGCAATGGAAAAAATAAAAACATCCAAGAGGACAACACCATCTGCTACCTGTCTGTAAGGTTTTTCTGAGTAGTCCTGCAGGTAGATTTTTCAGGTCAGATCCCTTTTCTTCAATAGTTCTGTTGATGGGAACTCCTTGCTCTCTGCCACGTTTTCTATTAATCTGTGGGCAGTCAGATATTCAGTGAAGTGACAGCAGCATTCCACAACAGCAGGTATCTAGGGCTAGACAAAGTGCACCAGACAGCACCTTATTTGTATTCTGCCCCACTTATGGCTGAGACTCTGCCTTCATGAGTCACTGGTACACAGCCATGGCCCTTCTGTCAATCAACACACACTAAAAAGTCATGTGCAGCAGACATGGAGGAAGGTGACAAGGTGTTTTTCTGCCAGCCACTGCACCTGGCGCGACTTGTTGGATCAGAGACATCTCATCTCTTCATCTCTTTGTCCATTTTTGGTTAGATTTATTGGAACACTTTTTTTTTGAGTTATATTCATGGATAAGCTCTGCATCGACATTGGTTGTTGTGTATGAAAAAGCTTCTCATCTACAAAGAGACAAAAACCACCTGTTAATTCTGTATATATCTGTTTATGACAATCTCCATGTTCTGCATTTAGACTTTATCCATGTTTAAGGTTTCTTACCCAGCTAGTAGATATTAAGTTTCTGAGGGCATTTTTGGAGGTTTAGCTCTTTAACTGTAACCAGAAGTCCCATTTTTTCTGGGGAAGATTAAGAGTACTAGAATTTTAGAATTTCTACATCTATCTCAAAAACTGAGAATTTACTTTTGGCTCAGTTTTTGTTTGTTTGTTTGTTTGTTTGTTTTTGTGGGGTTTTTTTTTGTGGTTTTTTTGGGGATTTTTTTTGGGTTTTTTTTGAGAAACAGGGTTTCCCTTATTTTCAGCCTTTGACCTTTGAGATGGTGAATAAATAATTCCTGGAAAAGTTTCAATATAAATAAATTTCAGCTCAGTTCTGGGCTCAGGTATAGTTCAATGTATTGCAGTTGCACTTGCCTGGTTGCAGTTGGGGGTATCCCAGTTTCCTGATGATGAATATTTCCTTCCTGAGCCTGTCCTGATAGAATATTTGGAGTTGATTAAAAGCCATAAACTTGTATGAAGGCATAAGGGAATAAAATATATAGTATTTACAGTAGACATATTATAGATTGCTACTCAGGAAGTCTGTTAAGGGATATGAAATAGGTCTCCTCACTCTTAATTTAATCATCTGTAGAATGAGGGTATTGATATCTCCCTACCTCACAGGCATATTGTGAAGGTAAATACATTCATGGCTATAAGATACTCATTCTGGTGTCCTGGAACAGCAGAGTAACCAGATAGTATTCAGAGGGTGTGGAATTTCTTTCAGTTTTACTAAACTAATTAATTCCTGGTATGGTGCCATTGACTCTAAAGCAGCAAATGTTGTCATTGAATTTTAACAGTTTCAAAACAAGGCTTTGAAGGTTTCACTTGTGCTGCCCACAGTATCTCAAACCTATGGGTTAAATTGCATTTGAAATGTGTCCAGGATGTCCTCAGCACATTGCAGCACACTCTGTTTTCTGTATGTTTGGGCCAGAGCCATTCTTTCCTGCTTTGTGGATCTGTTTGAAATAATCAACTTTCTCCTTGGGAGAATTTGCATGCAAGTATTAGCTTTCTCATGCATGGAGAGTGTTTTTCATTTCTCAGGGAAATTCAAGGAAAGAAGGAGAAATGTTTTGATTTATGCAAAGCTGTGAATGTTTTTGGAATTAATTTTTAAATCTAGCTACAACCAGCTTACACTGATATAATTTGTTCTAGACCTTGTCTACACAGAAGTGTTAAACTAGTTTTAAAAAAGGTGGGTAAGTAACATTAAGATTCTAATCCCAGAACTAATCTTGGGTATAATCACAAGAAAATTGATAGGGGATACACAAAGGTTTACAGAGTAGTAGCACAAGCAATGTAAATGAAACTGGGGCAGGGTTGTGTGTAGAAAATTGTCCTTGTCAGAAAAACTAGATACTGGGGGGTTTTATGGCACTAAAAGTATGGTTTTCATAGGTAAGTATTAGTACAATAGCTGGGCTGTAACTCAAAACAAGACTTAGGAGTGCTGTTCAGGACACAAATAGCTGAAAATAAGGGCCCTAGCTCTGTAAATCACATTTTCAAGGCACAGGTAGATCTCTACCTTGCATGGGAAAAAGCTAAATTCTTACCAGCAGGAATCCCAAACATCACACGCTGATTTAGAAAATGATAAACAAAATTCTGTTGAAAAGATAACAGCTGAAGGTCAAAGGAAGAGATGAAAAATGAGTGAACTCTCAATTGGCACTAATTGAACAAGGGAAACATTTCAGGGTATCTTGTAGGATTTGGAGAAACAGTCTGAATTCTGGTGAATTTCTGTCCTGAACTTCTGGTTATAAATGACCCATTAGGACCTGATCAGTTCAATAAACATCTATTTCCCTGATGCTCCTCAGATATTTGATGTAGTCCTGCATGGCATGCTGAAAATAAAATTATCACTATATAAAAAATCAGTGAAGTTCTGTTAAATGGAATAAAACTTACTCAGTTTGGCAAGTGACAGTTTGCCAAAACTACAGCCTTTGTTACGAGGAGAGAAGTTTTTGATTCGTACTTTTAAATTTTGATGTTCTCTCTGCTTCTTTATGTCTTCTCACCATTTTTTCAGTGGAAGACTTTTTCTTTGGCAGGAATTTTGATTACTGTTGTTCAGAAAAGTAGGGGAAATATTACTACAATAAAAATCCATGGAAGTATAAAAAATATTCAAGCTTTGAAACGACAAGTCTTTTATGCGTAGAGTTTTCTCCTTCCTTCTTTCTTTCATTTTTTTTTCTTTTTCTTCCCCCTCATGAATTTGAAATTTCAGGCTCTTGGTCTTTTTCAGGAAAAGAAGGAAAATAATTAAATCCTGAAGATTTTGCAATATGGAAAAATCATTTGCCATCCAGCTCTAATTAAAAACTTTCTCTAATTAAACCTTACTTAATTGACAAATCTCAAAAGAAAATAATAATGAATCATGATACTATGGAGCTAGTCCCAATGCAATCTGTTCCTGACCAAATGCTATACAGCATCCTTATCTGTAGTGTTGGGAACAGTCACTGCTAGTAAAATTTGCAGATGACATGTAAGGTGGCATAGTAAATACTGAGGGTGATTAAGTTCTGTGGCCTAATTTGGCAATTCCTTGAGCAGTTCTTTTAATTTAAGACACACGAAAAGACCTTTAGGGAGACGAGTAGGTAGACCATGAATGCAAAGTGGGGGGCAGGACTTGAAATGCTGAAATACTCCAAGTAGACATGACAGCAAAGCAGCTTAACATGAGCTCTGTGTGATGCTGCAGCCAACAGGGCAAAACAGCTTTGGTGTGTACATAAAACCAGAATATCATAGAGGCACGTGATGTCCATATTCCCCTGCAGAGATATTGCAAGGCAGTGGCTGGGCCTTGTGGCCACACTGAAGAAAAAATCATGTCAAGCTAAGATTGAGAGAGAAGCCACAAAGATGCCACTAGTTCAGAATATTTTATTGTATAGTGACAGACTGAGTTGTTTGAGGAGTTTGCTAATCTTCCATCCAAGAGCTGTTCAGTTGATCATTGGTATAACTACAAATCAAAGGATACCAGGCTGTAGCTGGTTCTTAGTCCAGGAGAAATAGGTGTGATCAGATTTCACTTTTGGAAGCTGAAGTCAAAACATCTGGGGTAGGGAAAAGAAAATTAGCACTGAATGCCAATTAGAACTGCACTGCTATTTCTTGTAGTGTAGTGGCTTCTCTAGCTTTTAAAGTCTTTTACCCAAGTCCACATGTTTGCTAAAATGCATGCCTAGCTGGAGAGAGATTCATACACGTGTGAATGTGGTGTCTAAGCAGTGTTTAGATGTGGTTTCAAAATGCAGTAAAACTACTATAGGATATCTGCGCCCCAGGCAGGATGGAATCCATCAGGGGCCTTCCCCTGCCCCTTTTTCCCCTTTCTAATTTTTTCTCCCTGTTTTGTGTCATCAGTGCTGATTGTTTGGTTGCAGGATGAGGCAGATGAGCTCGCTGATCTAGCTGAAAATGAATCTAAAAACAACAAAAAAGCAGCCCTAGCGACTGAAATGGCATGTTCAGAGCAGCAAGCAATCTGAGACCATATGTACACACAGAGGCCCTTCTAAACTTGCTCCTTTCCTTGATCAAACAGCTCAAAGAAAGTAAGTTGCTAGCTGATTTTGTTCCTGCCACCTCAGACGAAATGGAAAAGTTCACAGTCTGTGTCTCACTTAGACACTAAAAGAACAGGACAACACAGTCCAGACAGCAGCTATAACAGGATTTACTACTTTCCATTAGGCAATGTGGTGCCCAGAGAGCAACTGGACCATGAAGAGACCTGCATCCCAGAATAGTTCCTTGCTAGAGCTTTCTACCATCTCTAGACAGGGCCTTTTTTTTTTTCTTTTTCTAAAATGCAGCAATTTGTCTTTATATATTGTGCTGCTGAGGGCAGGGAGAAGAGAGAGGTCTTGCTACTTTCCTGACCTAAGAAAAGATGATATAGGCTCTGCTAAACAAGCACTTACAGAGTCAGCCAAGCCAAAGTGCCTGCACTTCAGGCACAAAAGTAAACCTTTAGCTCAGTAGGGAAAGTTTGTGCCAGAAAATTTAAATTAATATGGTATTTTTATAGCTAAGTTGTTTGTTTTTTAGTTTGTTTGGGGTTTTTTTATTTTTTTAATAGCTCTCTCTCATAAGTTTAGGAAGAAAAAATTGATAGCTATGATATTATTTTGAATTTTACACTAAATTAGATGGTTCTAAACCAATGTGTTAATTTTGAATGCCTATGTACTTGTAGCCATGAGGGATTAGGATGGACATGTGGAATCTGTCATTTCTAGCACAAGAACTGGGGGTATCAGGTGAACAGGCAGGTGGCAGGTTAAAAGCAGAGATGGTGGCCAAAGGTTGACATGGGATCAGATAGACATATCTGTGTAATAAAAATCCTGAAAAGGTAATTTAATACTACAAAATAATTTCTGGTTCAGGAAGCCCCTAAGAAGCAAAATGCTGGATATTAGAGGAATACTAACATATTCCCAAGACATACTAGGGAAAACCATATGTTTGCCTCATTCTTATGCTCTTTTTTAGTCATCCCCTACTACCCACTGCCAGAAACAGAACACTGATCTTGGTGAAACTTCACTCTGACTCACTCTTAAGATCTGGTAAAAACTATTCCCTGATGACAGGAATTTATCATTTGAGAAGGAGGTTCTTGATATCAGACTATCATTTCTGACTATCATCTTTAATTTGACATTCCTTCACAGTTGGTTTGCAACCAGCCACAGCTGTTTGAAATCCTCACATTCTACTACAGATTCCTTGCAACTATTGAATCTAAAAAGCTTCCAAAATTATTCATGGAATTTACTACAAGAATTTTCTTCCCAAAGGAGTGGCTCTAAGTTCTTGGCTAGATTTTCCTAGACCTTGTTGTGCCCTGCAGTTTGCCTTATGAGTTCAGAGCTCTTATCACATGACGGTACTGAACAACTGAACTGGAAAGAGAAAAAATACTGGCTAGTTCATGTGGTCTGGAATTAAATCCATCAGTGTTATTCAAAGTGATAAGCAGAGCTTACATGTACAGTAAATCAGCCAGCACAGCATGATAAATTATGCTTTCCTCTCTGTCAAAGGATTTGTGAATAACCATTGAAATATTTTTCTGTGATCAAACTCTGGATATGCAAAATACATATGCAGGCTAAAAACACTCCATGACTTCTACCCTGAGTTAAGTGACAGTGTGGTTTTAGATGCATTAAGGGCTTTGTCTACTTGGAATCTTTTTTTCTAAAGCAAGGTATTTCAAAAGAACTTGAAGCCCAGAACTCCTAATTCAAGGGTGCATAAAACTAAACAACATAAAGCAAAATACCTCACAACAAAACCAAACAGGCATTTCTGGAATGGGAGTATCTACAAAGAGACATATTCTTATGAGAGAGCTATTCTGGTCAAATTTCCCATGCAGACAGACCTTTAATTAATTCACTGTAAAACCATGTGTGGAAACTCTCATTCTGACTGAAGCTCAAATTATAGCAGTTTAATTGGTTTCCTTAAATTGACAGGTGTAAACGAAATAACTAATTTTAATCTGGATACTAGAATATTCCAACATTTCAGCTTTCTTGGCTTTAGCATCAATTTTGGGACTTGTCTATGTTTGCAGTTATGCAGGTTTATTTAAGATTTCAACATATTTAGACAAATCAGTGGTGGCTGTTATACAGCAAGCTCATATTCTCCTCTGCCCAAGTATCCCTTGATTACAGCTACATTTAGACTGAAGAAGAAAAAGGCACTTTTGACAGAAAGAAAGAATGTCCATGAAGGCATTTGCATTATTTTAAATAGAGCAGTACAAACCTGTATGTAGACTCTCACACTTGTTCATCTCTTATTTGTAGATAAGATGATGGTCTTTAGATACATGAAGGTCTAAGCTCAGCTGTCTGTCTTTGCTTGGATTAAAGTGATATATATTCAAAATTATGTTCCATCACATGTACTGTAGGACAGGAGTGGTTAACTGGGCACAGATAGCTGAGGGCAGAAACTTCAAACACTTTTGTGTGCACAGAATAAGCAATGAGTAATTATGCATCTTGTACATCTTCCCTGAACAGAGCAAAATTGAGATCTATGGTTATGACAACAACATGCCAGCAGCACATGAACCCTTCCACCTGATTCTCACTGTGCTTTAGATCACTGCATAGGGTAGTCCAGACCACTCAGGGCTCCAAGTGTTCTCTGTGTTACATGCAGCAGCTTTTTTTAACACAGAAATCCTAAGCTTGATGTTATTTATGGGTCATCATGATAATTAGTATTTTCCTGCTGAACTGTTTCAAATGTGCTTTATAAAAGCCAGTGCAGACAAAACTTCACTGTACGCTTCTGATTCCAATGCAGACATGCAGGCTCACGCTCTGATATTCTCCTCACTCCTCCCATGTGTGAGGGTTTTACAAATGAACCTTCTACCCTGATAAGAAAAAAGATGCTAGCAATTACAAAAGGTTTTGAGTAGAGGAGTGAGGAATATAAATGAACAGAAAGGTGCCAAGATATCAAGACTAAACTATCTGACTTTGTGATAGTTATAAAGTGAATTTTTAATGTGGTGGGTTGTCGTTTTTTTGGTCCTTGATTTGAATATGATCTATGTCCTGTGTAGCAAAAACCCCTTTCAAAAAAGCTAAGTCAAACTAAATGAAACATTATTAAAATAGTATGTATTGTTCTTCCTTTAAGTTATTTCATTATAAATAATTGTACAATCCTGTTGATAGTTTAAAAATTGAGAAAAAAGGAAAAGAAACAGAAGGCAGGGAGAAAGAACACTTTCTTTTCACACTCAGGTCTTAGTTTTTGTTTTTTAATGAATTCCTGCATTTCTGCAGTTGAACTCAGGAGAATACTGAGATGTTGCTTCCCAAAATGAACACAGTCTGATATGTGAAGGGCACATCTGCAAACACTGCTGTGAATCTGAAAGGTAAAAGCCAAGTGAGAGGCATGAGGGATGAGGAATGAAGGGAAGGAGAGACAAGGCTGGCTAAGTGAAAAAAGCACAGGCTGCTAAAAAGGTAGTGGGATGGTGTGTTTCTCTATGAAAAGTCAGTTGCATTGCTATACAGAAGGTTTTTATTGTGGCTGTGCAGAGTCTTAGTGCAAGAGCTTCCGGTCTTTTCTCACTTAGAGCCATACATACGGCTTCCCTGGAGAATATCTTCCAGCTCTGCACTGCAGCCAGTTCAATTAAAATCCTGCTGAATTACATTGTTTATTTTTGAGAGTGCCACAATTATCAGCAGGAAATCACAGGAATAAGCAAGTGTCATTAATTGCTTTGATCTTGAGTCTGGATGGTCTTGGACACAGACGGCATAACAAAGACAATGTAAGGTGTTTGAGTGTAGATTTAGCTGCTTTCTCCTTCTGTGATATTATCTATGACACAAGAAAATATTTTTTAAGGTTTAATTGGTATAATGTCTTTGAAAAACTCACAGTATAGTTGGTGCTTTTCTTTAATTATTCAGATGAAAAAAATTTTGGTGGGCTGTTATGTCTTACTATCTAGTCATGTTCTTATGTTGCCAAGAGGTATTAAAATAATCAGTCTATTTCTTCTGTCTTTGAATTTCTTCATTATGGTTTCTATTCTACAAATACTTCAGTGTGCAATTTTCAGGGATGAATAGGTAAATAGATAACTTTTAAGCAAAAGTAAGTATCAGCTTATTTACTTAAGAAAGTATCAGATAATAACTGCTAGTTTTCAACTTACCCATGTTACCATCTACAATATACTTCCAGCATTTAACACCTACTCATCCAAAGACCAGTAACAACACCTTTTAAACCATTAATTAACTGAAATTAAATCAGGTTTTTATTCAATATGTTAAGTTTGACACTGGGAAGTCTGGAAAATTCTGAGGTATTGACGTACCTCTCTGTATTAAAACGTGAAAACAAATTTTATTATATGTGCAGATTTTTTTTTTTACAAGAGTGTGTTGTATTCAAAGACTGCCTTCTCCCACAGCCTTGAGAGACACTGAGAGCCATGACTTGAGTAAAAGTCAGGTGTTTGTTTAAGTACAATGTCACCTCTAGTTAGGAAGCTCAATACCTTACCATCTCTAGAAGATGGAAAGCAAACTCTATGAAAACTGATACATTCCCTGCAATCCTTAGAAATCAGTAGGATGTACAAAACCCTATTGCTACCCAAATTATCGCTAATAATTAATTCTAGTTCTGACACAAAGTGGTTAACAATTAAAAGAATAAAATAATTGTTTGAATCTTTGTCTCAGTATAGAATATTGGTGAGTTTTGAGGTCTGAGGATGAAAGCATGGAAAATGAAACTTCTGCTTACACAGACTGTCATTAGCTTAGTTGCAGTAAATCATCTTAAAAGCTTGAATTGAGCAACATTTTTATTTCCTCACATATTAGTGATATGTGGTTGATTCACAACAGTATTAGTTCCAATTTGCCCTCAGCTTTTAAAATAAAATGTATTAAGAATTACTTTCTTTCTGATTAAGGCGTTCTAATATTGGAGACATTGTTTCTACAGCTGTGCTTTGTTGCTTATTTAAAATTGGCTTTTTCCACAGATGAATACCTAATTTCTAAAATACAGTCCTTCCTCCTCCATTCTCACCCTGGATTCTGATGCTGCCTTTATCTAAAAGCCTGCTTTGTCAGGTCCTGTGACAAACCAGAGGCCAACACTTCACCATGACTTCCATTAACTTAATGCCTACCAACAATGCTAAAATCTGCAAACAGGCTGTAGCAGTAGCTGTTGCCTAATATTAACATGGCTATCAGCAGTCATTATTTTTTTCCATAACACATGCAGGAGTGAGCTTTAGTATATTTCTGGGTTTTCTGGGTACAGAAAAGCTGTAGGACCAAAATGTAACCCAGAGTTTAAATGCAATGAACACTGAATTCAGAAAATATTTTGGATGCATTATTTATACCATAGATATCAGGCTGTTTTTCAATGGGGTTAAACAAAGAATTGATTCAGAGAAACTGAGGGAAAAACAGTCAAGTGCTCAGTTATGCTTGATTTTTCTGATGGAGACACCTGGAACTGTAATTTCTATTGTCTCACAGCACAATAAGAATGGCACTGCCAGTACATCGTATTGAATTTTATTGTGAAAAATGCCTGACCTTGAAATCCTTTGTCTGAGGGCTGAGCACAAAAAATGGCCTCCATCGGAGAGGGTAGCTCAGGTGACTTAATGAAAAAAACACTCCCCAGGGGATAAAATCAGCTCTGGAACTACCTAGGCAGTGAGACTTCTTTAGGATGCAGCTCTACCTTACTGGATTCATCTGGAATCCATCCATTTAGAAGAGGTTTGTGAAAATCTTCAGCATGAAGAGAGACCTACTAGAACACAGGAGGGATGAACTAAGTGGTCTGGCAGCAAGCCTGCCAGAGTTCAGGAAGTGTTTGGACAACACTCTGAGGGACATGGTGGGATCTTGTCCTGTGCTGGGTCAGGAGCTGGACTCAAAGATCCTGATGGGTATCACTGACCTCAAGATATTCTATGAGCTCTGCTGTCAGCAGTGTATTTCTCTTTAGAAGCAGCATTTATTTCCCAAAGTGATAAAGTCCCCCGTTTACTCAAGTTTAGCAGCTGTCTATGAATCTATCACTGATTTAATACTAAGTACCCTGTGTTCAATAACGCTTTAAATATTTTTTGTTAACATGAATTTATTGTAAATCCCTTCACAATGAAATAAGTGACAAATAAAACTAATTTATAGATTTTCTTATTTTCATCTAAAAGAGGATGTCACCTAATCCTGCAATCACTTTTTACATTAAGGTGAACAAGGAGAGCAGACAGATAAAAAAGCCAAATAAATATTCCTGCATCAAACCAGAAACGTTTCCACCTACATTTGTTAGCTGTGAAAATGGCAGCTAGAAGCTACAAAATAGCTTTTACTCATCTGTATATTGTCTTTGCTGGCAACAGATATACCTCACCTCCCCTTCATTTCAGTTTAACATTACTCACTTATGCATGCACAGCATGTGCAAGTGTGAAAAAATAACTTCTCTTGTAGGAGCTTAAGGTGGATAAATCTTTGATGTACACTGGTAAGCTATTCTAATCTTTGCAGGCACTGTATGAGATATCAACTCTTTAAAACTCGTTCCTCTTAGAAAGCTGCACAATTGATCTTGTGAAGATCTTAGTAAATCTAGGATTTTCTGTTAGAATAAATGGATACACGTCTTTTTAAAGATACTTAAAATAATCAGAATGCCTCCATAACGGGCATAACTGCATTATGGCATGTTAAAACCCAGCATATTTGTCATCAAATATTTAAAAATTAATGTGCAGAATATTTCTGCTTTCTGTTTTGAATATACCATCAAGACAATGAACATGGGGCAGGACCACAGTTGGTGAAAATCAGTAGGCTTCCAGGACTTTGTTACTAATATTTTTTTTTTCGATTTGGAACTCTATTAGAATTTCAAATAGCCATTAATGAGATATTCCACTTATTATTTAAGATCTATACAGATGGAGACTTTGAAATTCTAATGCGTCTCATTATCTTTTAAGTTTCTCCTGCATTTTTCTCAATTAGGCAAAAGAAACACCTTTCCTGCTAAAGTGTTTGTACAAGAATGATACTGAAACAGTGTGCAAGCTTTATTTATTTTGATCAGTGCCACCAAAACATTATGAAAATATAATGACCAAGATTGTTACTCTGATACAATTTTTCCTTCCCAAACTAAACCAGTACATGACCATAAGGAGTGTAATACATCATCAGAAATCGTTACCAACAGGGTAGTGAAATATGGCTTAATATGCTGTCTTTTTCAATTACTATATACTCATGTAATGGTGTGTAACAACATTTTTATTACAAGTGAAAGAAGCCTTTAGCCCTTGTATATCAAAACCAATGGTGTCTGTTTTGCTCAGCTGATGTGTTTAGTGCATGTTACAGGAAATCAAAATGCCTGGGTAGGATCTGCTGCTTTGATCTGTATGGGTATGCTGCCTAGCACAATGAGGCCTTTGATTCAGAAATGGGTACAACTATAATAGATAAGCAGTGAAAGATAATAATAAACAGTAGAAATTGTAATTGTTGGTATTTGGATTATTAATGCTGAAACTGCCTTGCAGATATTAATCCATTTCACTGGTATCCTCTTGTACCAATTGATCCTCTGCCATTCTTCCTTCATTAATTAGGCGAGGGTATGTAGCAAATTAGGATGAATTCCAGCTCGGCCCACATTCTTTGATTGGCTCCTCCCATTCTCATTCAGTGTTTTATACATTCTTGATGAGGGAGTTGGAATTCATGCATCTGGCCCAGCAGCCTGTATAAATACAGCAGCAGCCCTCAAAGGACTATTCTGAATGAAAGAGACAGACATTTTGGAAAAAAACTTTAAAAAGCCCCAACAAAAAAACCCTATCATGGCATAATGAGTTCAGTTTATACAGTAGCTGTATAAACTTAAATGCCAGGGATTGTTTTTTCCCTTCTGACTTTGCTTTGCTTGTATTCACAAACCTTTCTGGCAGGATGGTTCATTTCCTAAATACTCTCAGTGGCCCAGAACCAATGATATCCTCAATGAAATCGCACCCTGCTGGTCCCTTTCATGTCAAAACTTTGAGGCATTCTGGTTCTTTGTCATTTACAGTTTCTCCACGACACATACAGTATTATTGCCAGTCAAGCCAGACTGTACGTCTTTTGATTTCGTTTACATTCCTGGCTTGCTCAAGCTGGTCTTATTGAGTTCACTGAAGAACATCATTTCCTTATTTAAATAGGATTTGCATTTCTCAGGCTTCTTTAGCAGCCTCTCTTTTGAACATTGCTTTTGAAGATTTGCCCTGACGTTCCTACCAGGCAAGACTACAAAAGAGCATTGTGGGCTCCGAATGTCCTTCGCACTGTTAGCCTGGTGCAAGGCATTATGACATGTGGGGTAAATAAAAGTTAACAGAGATAACAAGGATCTTAATACAGGGAAGCATTAAGATCTCTAGAGCAGCTCTACTGTAAAATCTCAGTGACAGTCCTGGGTTTCTGTAAAGCAAGATCAGCTGCAGAAAATTGCTGGTGATGTTGGTTCAAATTACAGTAGTGATAAGTCCAGGCAAACATACACCCAAACAGGGATCAACTTATTGTGCTTTTGGATAAGCTCTCAAAATGCTTAGGCACCATGCTCTAAAATGTCCCCTGAATTGAGTTTCCTTTCTATATTGGGCTGACTGATATGGCTGGGCTCCAAAACACCTTGAAATCCATACAAGTGAGTGAAACTTGACACAAAGGCTTACTTATTAAGTTAAACACACTTTCACAATACGAGGTGCTGAGATGAAGATACATGGTCAGATTCAAAGTGCTGCTTCCTCTAGCAGATCTACCCAGATAGAGGGTACATCAGCTGGAGTCCTGGGCCAAAACATTTCAAATTCTACGTGAATTCTGTTCATACAGAATATTGAATTTCAGGAGTTGAATCAATATACAGAAAGTAGGTCACCCCTGTAGCTGAAAGTGATGAGAATTCTGTGCTTAGCTCAGGTCTTGCCTAATTGCCCAAACTAGGAGCTAGAACTGTGTCTGATCTATCACATATGTTGTTATCTCTTCAAGCCTTATTCTCCTGTAGAGATAATTCAGGGAATGAAGTCCATGGCTATTAGGCAATTCCTTATTTCCAGGACTACATGACCCGCTTTGATCTTGTGGGTTAGTAGGTGGTGGAAGAAGAAATGAGACATTAACTTTATAGCTTCTCAGACAACCCCAGAAATTAAACTATTGTCCTGTATTATCATATATCTCTGTAATTCCTTTGTACTTCTGAACCCCAGGTCACAAACTAGCACACTATGAAGTGTTCAGCAATTTCCATGCCATAAATCCTGCTAAGGATGAAAGATTCTCTTCTGACTATTACTGTCCAATTTCAGTAACATCGGGATTAGTTTATTTAGGTAAGCTACTAAGTCTGAGGCTCTCTAAGCAAAAATTAACCTCAGAGTTTTGGGGAAATCTCTGAGTTTCAGCTATTTCCAGCAAAACAGGATTACTGCATTTTGTGATTCTGTGCTGAAAACTATTCCCATTACCACTTCCTGGAATAGCAGTGAACCATAATTGGACCAGATCCAAATTGTAGGCAGCACTGAGTATCAGGGATGATTTTTATTAGACATGTTTTTAAATATGGTATTTGGTTCCTAATGAAAAAGCAAGTTCTTGATGTTTATCAGAAAATTATTTTTGCTCTATGAAAAAGACAAAAGAAAAAAGCTGATTTAAAAAATAAAACAATGAACCAAGGATATTTTAAAACCATGCAATTTCATATACCTAAACATAGGAACATTTCAAGATGTATACTCTGAGTATTTTGACAACCCAAGAGAAAAATACTGATTCAGACAATAACACTTTCAGGAATTATTTCATTTTACTGAAGCAGGAATTTCTTGGGGATGTTTTTATATGATGAAACAAAAAAACGAAGACAAATCTAAACCAAACCAAAGCTTATACAGTATTTTAAATGCCATTACACTAGCCCTAATCACAAATTGCATAAATACCACAAAAATAACTGCCCTATGTAACTTATTCATATGTTGTTGGAAACCCACCTATCCCTATAGAGAAACTAGTGCCCAAAAGACATTAAATAAAAATCAACCAATTTACCAATCTCAAGCTGATATTATGCTCATTGTACCTGCATTTCCAAAAATAAAGGAGTCATGCACTTTCTTCTTTAAAAGGGCACATGGAGATTCTTAATGAAAAGCTGCTGAGAATCTAAAGCAGTTAAAGGCAACTGTGACTAGAGGAAACCAATTTGTATCCATTGGTTTCACAGCAGGCTGTCATCTCTCTGCCTCTATTCATTTGCTTGTTTTCTGGTTCAGTAAAATGTGTTCTACTAATATGATGTAATGGCATGGTAATCTTTATAAACCTACTAGATTTTTCTGGATTATGTTTAGAAAAATTAAACGTATAGGGGCTGGCAGCACACTCCTTAATTAAGATTCCCCACGCGTGCGGGCAAAAGTTTGGAATCCAAACCCATTCACGCTTCTTACTCACAAACAAGGCTCTGGTTGGAGGCAAGAAGCTGGTAATGCCTCCTAACACCCCACCTCTAATTGTAAAAAATATCACATCTGGAAGTATTTTAAGAAATATTATCATTCTCAGATATGTCAGTGAGTCTCAGAGTGAAGCATTATGATCCTATAATTGCATGGTCTGGAGTGAATGGGGGGTTACTCAAAGCTGAGAATTCAGGCTGCAGTAGGAAGGGTTGAGGTTTGTGGCTGGACTGCTTCTCAGAGCAGTTCTCATATCTTGTGCAATGAAATTCACTTCTGGAAGAGTGTTCTCAAGGACACACAGTTCCAAGCCTGGAAATGCCAGCACCAGTGGATTTCCCAGGGAAAATGCACTATTTTCCAGAGGTTAAACAAAGGGGACAGAAGGGGTACTCTAAGTAAGGCAGGTGGTACAATTTCTACTTCTTTCTTTTTCTTCCACTCAGGATAAATACCATGACAGGACAAAAAGGAGAAAAATTTAAAAGGAGCAGAATTAAAAACATTACAATTGCCTAGCAAAAGTAAGTGTAGTGGGAGTATCTATGATAAGCTGTCATGAGGACAATTTACATGAGATGGAAAACAGTAAAAAAATTCTTTATTTCCTTAACCCTTCTCTGACAGAACAAAGCCAAAATTTGTCATAAGAACCTTTCATTTTTGTTTGAGGGCATTAATCTAGATTGGTCAGTACTGGATGTTTTTAGTATTTCTTACTGCGTCTAGTATTCTTACAGAAAAAATGAGATGATTTCAGCTGTGAACAAGGCTCTGACTCTCACACTGCTGGCTGTTTCAGGGATTTCAGCTCCCATTCCCCTTCCTTCCCAGGGAAGGACATTAGATACTCAGGCAGAATATAAAGAAGCTTTTCTCAGACTTTTCATAGTCTTCCTAAGCTGGCAGTCTAGGAACAAGGAAGAAAAGAGTTAACAACCCTACAAAAACTTCCCTAATATTTCTAATCCATACATGAAAGCCTATTATCTTGTGAGAACATTTTATTGTACCTTGCCCATGTCTCTAGAAATAGGTTTTTTGTAAAATCAAACAGATCACTTTGGCTGATTGCACAGCAAATCAGTGGCACAGCATTACTTGCATACCATTCATTGCATGCTTTAAAATGTCAACCTTATTTTCTCTATGAGACAAACAGCACAATAGTCTCAAAAATGTCAAGTTTGTCTTGTTTTTCATCCCTCTGAATTCCCACTGAATGGACAAACAACCTGGTCATGCACAAACTCCTCCCTTGGAATGTCCTGAAAGCATCAGCAGCTTTCCCAGAAATAACGTTAGAAGCTGCATGATGTTATTGATCTACTTAGAAAATGCCAAAAGCCATAAACATTAATTAAAAAAACCCCAGCCCTAGTCACAGTCCGTGATGCCTAAAAGAAGGGAAAATAAAATCTACTTATTATTTCATATCAGCCATACAAACACTCAATAAATGCTTGAAGCTTTATATCAATCTCTGATTCCTTTAGTGTTTTGAATTACATGGACCTGTTGTTGGAAAGCCAACATAAAACCTCTGCAGCTCATGGGTCCATTGAAGTCAGTTTTTACAGCAGTGAATATCAACAAAGAAATTTTCAACCCGTTAAAACAACAAGAAAAAACCCTACCAAAATTGAAAACCTAAGCATGTTTCTACTGTATTGACAACATTACAAATGTCTTTTTTCTTGTTATAATTCAATTTACAATTGGCCTTAGGGAGAAAATGAACATGACCAAATTACATCTGGCAAGTCTGAAAAAAACCACTTAAAAACATTCTCTGGATAGCTACCAACCCATTTGTAGTAGAAAAAGAGAAAATAGACAAAGAAACAGATGCTGAAATAGTAAATAACTTCAGGGAAACACCATAGCCTGTACTCTGGCCTTTGGTCACGTAGGCCAGATCCTGAAGAAAAGTTTTGGAGTCTTTCCCTTCTAGATAAGATTCCAGCTAAAAGACTCTGAAGAACGTTCCAGAGAAGTAACCACCCAGAGCTTTTCATAAAAGCAACACCTTTCCCTTCCTGCTATGATATCACAGCTTCAATACCAGCAACGATAATTTATCTCTGAACAACTTGACATTTTTGTGTTGGTAAAACCACCTGGGCTGAGGGTCACTGTGCACTGAGCCACAAAAGGAAATTAACAGGAGCACTGTTTCATGCCATGGTCAACAGGAGAATCTGCACCAGGAAAAGCAATTCCTCTGCCCTCTCCAAACTGAGAACTGATATCTTCCCCTTTACTCTTTACCTGGATGCCTGTGCTGTTGCCACTGCTTTGTTAACACACTTTCATCTGAAAATGAACACTGTATTAGAAAATAACTAAATATGTCCTCCAGATACAACTCATTCTCTCTAAAAAGAGGAAAAAAACAGGAAACCTCAATCCGTGTTTTTCTCTCCCATTTCTTCTAAGTGTTGGGAGGACTTCTCTGACTCCATTCTCGAACAGCTTTGCAATTTTTTGTCTCCTTCATTTACCTTCTAGTTAGTAAATCTATTATTGGTAAAATGCATTGGCCTGGGATAAGCTTGTTCCTGTTATCAACATTTCTCCTATTCTAAAAAGGATTTAAATAGCAACTAATAGCATTTGTCTTAATCATTTTTGCAATTAACTGGGCAAACCTATCTAGTTGAAAGATATGGAAATAATTAAAGTGGACGTTTACATTATTTTTCATTTTTCTTCTTTTCTTCTTTCCTGTTATCTTTAGCAAGACATACCATGGCTGCAAATACTCTTTTTTCCCGAAAAAAAAAAAAAAAAGGTCACAGGGGAAAGAAAACATTTTCAGCAAGTACATTGAGACAATTTTACAGGAGGCTAGAAGTCTCCTTTTGGTTAAGCTACAGCATCTTGGTGCAATCCAGGGCACTTTTATTAGGCCGAATCTTTACTGTAAATTGGAATACAATCCAAAGTCTCTCATATAGTCAATTATTAATCCCTATTAATATTTTTTTTATTTGTTTGCATTGCCTAAGTGTTTGAGTCACAGTGCAATATACTACTCCACTATGATCTGTGCAGACATGAGATTTAGGCCCGTGCTTTTAGATGCCTGCCAAATGGTTGCCACTGCCTATAACTTAGAAACAGTTAATGGCTTTTCAAGAATAATGGCATTGCAGCTCTATCAGCCAGCCTCTGGTCCCTCTTGCCACTTGAACTCCACAGCTCACACAAGAGTGAAGGTAAGTGACTGACTGGAGTGCACCTGGGCCACCAGCTTGGCCCTGCACCTGAGAAGGCTCAGATGCTGCAAGGGCAAGAAGAGGGCCACCATGAGCCTTCCTACCCAATGAGCCTTCCTACCCAAGGGAGAAGGAGAGCCCCCTGAGTCTGGGCGGACTTTGTTTCATGTTTTGCCACCGTGCAGCTGCAATGACACCAAAGATGACTGTTCCTCTTCACATAAGACATTGGATGGCAACCTGGCCAATGCCTAAACCTAGATCAGTTGTAGGAAAATTTAGCCCTGCCAGGGGAATCCATGGGTGTGTTCTCAGCATAGTTAGGGCCTCTGGTGATGCCTCAGGTTTTAGCTTTCATATTTTTTCAGATTCATTACTGCTTTAGTGTGTAGTTTTGAACTTCATATTAGGGGATAGTAAGCTCTCTTCACAGAGTAGGTAGACAAAAAAATTCCTTCTCTAGCTGAGGACCAAGGACAAATGATACAAATTTCAGGCCCAAGAGCATAAACAATGGTGGACTGAAGAGAGATAAGCAAGAAGGATGGGACTTCATAAGCTAAAGCTATAACTGGACAATTAACTCCAATGTGCTAATGGACTAGAACTTATAAAAATGTGAGACCCCGTGACCGGTCATCCATTTTGTGACCCATTTTGGGTTCATCTTGGGTGTAGCCCTGGCTGGGCTCTTGTACTGCCCAAGGTGTATCCATTGAGGACTTTTAATAAACACCTCCTTGATTCTTTAACTCTGTCTAGCCTCTGTTCTAGGTCAGCCTTCACAAGGCATCACTGGCACCTCCCTCCCACACTGCCAAGGTAAGAAATTGCTCTGCAGTGGGGAGTTCAGGGAGTGAGACTGGTTTGAACTCATCCAGACAACAGTCCAGTCTACCCTTGTCTCTACTTATTATGGAAAGAAGCCTAGGGAGACCAACTTTACTGACTAACCTTAGCCTTTGTGTATCTCTTCCTAAAGCTGTACAATGCAGGTTAGCTTAAGCTAATGGACATTTTTCCTCTCTATTTACTGTGACACTTACAGAATCAATGGATCCTCCTCTCCCATATACTTTTTCTACAGTCCCTTGCAGGAGGAAAAGTTGTGTCTGTGAGCACATTGCCAGTCAAAAAGGGGTAGGATTTCTCATCACATAAACACACTTCTTGAAGGAGCTGTCTCCACACATTTCAGTTTTGGGAATTGTTATATTAAATAAAAATAAAGAATTTTTTTTTAAAACCTTCTCCCACCTTTCTTCTGGAGGTGTGAAAGTCTTCACATGCTTAGCTAGGACAGCCCTATTGTTTATGCCCTTAATGTAAATTTGTACAAATACATTAAAAAAAAAAAAAAAAAACAAAAAAAAACAAACCAAAAAAAAAAACCCTTAGCAAATCTCCTTTTTTGTCCTATTAGAAAAGCTCATCCTCTCAATCCAATCAATGCCAGCATCAAATCCATAAAAGTAACAATATATAAGACATGTCATAGATTTGGCTCTGACAATTTAATTAATTTAGTCCATTTGGGAGTAGATGACAAGGCTTTTTCTTCAGAAACCTTCATTGATTCCTTTTAAATAGTGCTGACACAAGTGGCAGTAACTCAAATTAATGACAGACAAAGTTCTACTTTGGGTCGAGATTCCTTAAACAGTTCAGACTATAATCAGTATTAATACACCGAGAAGGAACACTTATGTTATATATACAAACAGAATTGCAAAGGGTTTTTTAGTAAGAAACTAAAATAATGAGGGAGAGCTTCCATTCTTTCCTTCCACTTCTCATAATGTTCATATGATCAATTGTCTGACTCATTCTCTGTCTAATATAAGAAAACCTGACAACTTTCACAAAGATATTGAAGAGAAATCTGTGAAGAGATCAAAACTTGGAGAATATACAAATAGCCTAAATTATTTATTGGAAACTGCTCTGTGCCTGGAACACAGAAGTATAAATTATTTCAGAGAAAATAAGAATCTTACTTCCTTTAATTATGATGATAACTAACAGTTATTTGCATTATGATAACAAAGTGGGTTTATTTGTGGACACACACACAAAAAAAATTTGCCCCAAATCTAAAGCCTCTGCTTATAAGTATACCAAATTAATATTTTTGTTGACACAGAATTATTTTGTTCACCTTCCAAGGATGAAAATGTAAACAGCTCCTCAGCTCAAGTCAGGCACAAAACTTTAGCAGGTGGGAGAAAGCCCAACTTCACTGTACCAGGTTTGATACTCCCATTCACCCCCAGCAAGTAACAAGTGCATTAGCCTGAAGCTTCTGCCCAAACTGACAGAAGTAAACACATTAGCAGCTTTGACACATAATTGACTGCCCAATGAAGCTTCAGAGGGGATTGTCCATGGAGATGAACAGGGCAGGTGGTCTCTTTCTTGCAGGTCCCTTGTGCAGACCCAGGAGGAGCATGGCTGAGGAGGTACCACCTCACAGAAGTCAACTGCAACAGCAGTGGTTTGGAAGAACATAAAAAAACCTACTTTATCACTTTAAGGATAGTTTTATAAATATATTTCTTAAGAAAATTACAGTGTCTTCATTTTTTGATGTTCTTTAAAAGCCTGAAGATACTGCCAGGAGCTGAGCTTGAGCTGGTAGAGAAAATGGAGTAACTGACCTCTCAAGGTCTCTGAAATACTATTTCTGATTCACAAACAGAGAAAAATGAATTCTGCCTGTAGAAGGAAGCTTAAATTGTGAAGAAATTTACATGGGATGGAAAGGATTTAAAGCTTTGCAGAAGGATTAAAGTTTCCTATGAGCTCTAGCATAAAAGTAGTACTGTTAAGTGAAAACCTTTATACAGTTAAACAGCACCCTCATCCTTCAGAGAGAAACCATTTGTAGATAAGAGACACGGACTTCCAGATCAGAGCAAAGGTCACTTTCATGGTGAGTTTGAATGAAGATTTAGACTTGCCTTTGGATTTTCACTTGTTATTGTACCTTCCTGCTTCTCCATTTCATGGGGGATAATTTTTTTACAAGACTATTGCATTAGGAAAACACGCTTGAAAAGGTGAAGGCAGCTCAGTGATAGTGCACAGAGTAATAGGAAGCACTCAGAATTTGAAGTGAGTCAAAGGAATCTGAGCTGTGCACCAAGGAGAATAACATATCACCAAGATAAATTCCCTTGCTCACTCCAGGTAGCACAATCATCCTTCATTACACACTCCAGCCCAAGTTTGCAAAATGAGTAGCAATTCCAGTTGCCTGCATTTCTGTCACTTTGGGCTGACCTAGATTCCAAGGAGTAAGGAGGGGGGAGAGAAGAGTGAATATCCCGACCTTAGAGTAAACCTCCTGGGATCAAACTTTTGAAAGTCTGGTACAGAGCTATTTTGGGTTCAACAAACATAAAGCTGACACAGTAAAGAATGCTGCCACCAGGTAATTAAAGCTACATCTTTTTAGCTGGCCTAGAAGTTGGTCTCAGACTGACTTCATCTATTGTGGAAAGAAAACCAAAGTCTATACAAGAATAAATGACCCTGCAGGTCACCTCAGGTGAGCCACACCAGGACCTGAGGCAACAGCACAAGTGAAAATAAGCTGTGTAGCAAACACTTGTGTCACCTTTGTCTTCCCAGTTGAAATTACTTTTTTTTTTCTCATTTATTAACTCATATATAGCCATGTTTATTGGGAAAGCCTTCAATATGACACTGGAGCAAGGCTAAGTTGCATCCATAATAAGATACTTTTCTCTGTGAGGGTCTTGCCAGATAAATCATGTTGTCCCTAGTTCAAAACTGTAAAAGATGAATCTGTCTGATTGTTGCCACAATTCAAAATGCAGACTTGTCCTTAAATTATGCCAAAGCTTTAAGGCTTTCCACAAAAGATCCATAGCATAATCTGAATATTCAAGTACTGGTAAACCTCTCTCAAATCTTTGCTGCATAGGGAAAACTAGGATCAGGTAACGTAGCCAACAATTCCAGCCATCTCACACTCTCTTAAAGGACTTCAGTAAGTAATGAGAATTCATGAGGAGAACTGTTTAAAAAAATGTACTCTCTCTCATGTGAAAATTTTTCATCACCTGCCTCCCCCCCACCCCCCAATCTTCAAATATTTTTTCCCTTTGCCCCAAATATAGATGTGTTCGTTGATCTGTGATATTTCCTTCAACAAAACCACTGATTTTTGCCAGGATAATCCATGCTTTTTCTCCTTAAATAAACAACCAAATCAAAACCAAACAAAACCACTGTATTGGAATATAAATTTTCTGAATAAAATAGATTGGGTTATGGTAAACAGAGAAGAACAGAACTGAGGCTGAGTCCTCCTCTTCTTCATCTACTGCCTGGATTTGGGAACTTCACATTCTCCTGTACTTCTTTAAAAGAAAGGATAAAAATAGCCCTAATGAGCAGCTGTGTAACTACAAACAGCAAGTATTTCAGTCTGAATGAAATGTCACTGTAAGGCTTTCAGTGGCTGTTATATATAACAGCAATTTAAAACATATAGTGTACAAATTATAAAAGCTCCCTTGACAGGGGTGCTTTTAAATCTGTAAGATTCATGGAAATATAAAATAAATATTTAGCATGCTGATTTTACGTGTAGGAAGGAGTCAATGCATGCCACTACCAACATCTACCCTCCCTCCCCCACTACTGTCTTCAAAGCTGTGAAATATACTTCTCTGTTGTATGTATTCTGTTATTCCTTTGTGCCTAGAAACACTCATATGCATCATTATTTAAGAATAAATTAAAAAAAAAACTGGCATATTATTGAGTGGCATAGAAGAGTTCAAATGGAATTGAAAACCTGTTCTCATCACCAGGTACATTGTGGAGATGTAGATATTAAATAATGCTGGAGACAAGGGAACAAATATTCCCTGTGAATAGGTATGGAATTAATTGAAGGTGGCCCTATTGTTCTATCACTGTAATCCAAAACACACCTGCAAGGGCTTCCTTCCTCTTTTAATTCACATACACAACCATTGAGGGGGAGGGGAGGAAGAGGAATGAGAGAAAGAAAAGGAAGTAAAATGAAGGGAAGGGAGAGGAGATGAGAATAAGAAGAATCTTGGGTTTTTTCCCCCCTAATCTGAAAAGAGTTAATCAAAGTAAAATTTATGTTGCAATATCAGGGGTGGGGGGAGGAGGGGAAACAAGCTTAAGAGATTAAGTGCATAAATGGAATGGAATTTAGCCACATGCCATTACAGTCAGTAATAGAGATTTTTTTTTCCCTCCCCCAAACAAATATCACAAATAGAACCAAACAGTAAGGGATAATTTGGGGTGGTAGTTCTGAAGTCCTCTATTCAATGTCAAGAGAATGCATGAACAGTGATGCATGCTATCTGGCTGAGAAAAGGGAATTCTAAAGTAGGCTTCGTTCTTCATGGCCAGACAATTTCTTTTTTGTGTTCTGCCAGAACTCTAATTGTAAAGCCCCTTTCAATTGCACCAATCAGCCATGTCTTTCAAGTTGGCTCCCCCCATTCTATTATTCAGTTGACAAGTTGTTATAAAAAGAGAGATTTTTCCACATAGGCAGAAGCTATATGAAGATAAGTGATGCCAGCTACATTAAAATTTAAAAACCAGATTTTTTCATAAAATTTTATGTTGCTGTCATTCACTTTTTATTTTATGAGCTGGCAACTAGAAACACTTTCTCCCCTTAAACAAAAATAAAAGGAGATAAGCTAGCGAAATACCTCTGAGTAGGAGTACAGACAAAACAGTGTTGTTAGTAAAGGACAGATTTTAACCAGCCCAGAATAAAAGGACTGTAAAATATTTCACACCATGGAAAAAAAGTGACTGCCTAATTCTAGAGAAAAAGATATTGCACGTTTTACTGATTCATAAAAACCTGAGGCTTCTGAGACTGATATTGCATCCAAAAAATGGCCACATTATCCACATCTGAAAAAGAAAAGATGGAGAGAAAAAAACCGCTGGGTGAGACATGTTTATTTTGGTTGGGTGACGTCATATCATACACTTGTTACAATGGTGTCTGAATTTTCTGAAGCCAGATTCTTTTATTTCAAATTAGTAAATGACTTATTTGATTCAATGGTCTTATTTTAGATAGGCTCCAGCAAAGAACAAAAAAGCAAGCAGAAGATGACTGTGATTTTTGTGTGTAATATTCTTGCATAGGGAGTTCCTGGATTATGGGCTGTCTAGAGAGGTTTGCTGGACAGAACTCCATGAGAATAAAAAAGGAAGATTAGGGTAGGTATCATCTCCTGTTTTCAAGATTTCAAGGTAATATTTGATGCTTCAGACAACAGCCTCTGGATGTTCAAAAATGTGAGATTGGCCATTCTGCTGACCTGAGAGAAAATATGCTGGGTTTTCTACATTAGTTTAATGGATAAGAAAGGAAGTTAAACAGGAGTGACTGAAGATATTCCATAAATAAGAAGTAGCAGCAGGGTACATTGGAATGTGTTTTCAGGAGCAGGAAATGGAACTGTTGGACCTTTGCATGAGAAAAAAGAAATGCATTGAAAGAAGACAAAAGATCTTCTCTTGTCTGGAAAGAGATCAAAATTTAGGCAGACCATTAGGAGAGACACATTCTAGACAGTTAAGTTTCCATTAAGCTAGAGTTGTCATATGCCCAGTCATAGCATGCAGATCAAAGGAGTAGAGACAGCTGGGGAGCGATGAGATATCATGGAAACCAAGAGAATGAATGAGAGTAAAATTCATAATAGATAGCAAGTTATGAAGGAGTTAATGATGGCCATACCTCATAGACATATTTAGAAAGGACAAATGTCCACAATATTTTCACAAAAATCAGGGAGACAAGGGAGGCAGAGAAATTAAAAAGGTTCGAGAAACCTAGGCTTTCAGTACACTGAAAAAATAGTTCAGTCATAATATTCCCCAAACAAAATGCATTTTTTTCTACCAAGAATATTTAATCCCAGTATGCATCCCATCAAAGATAAAACTAAGCCAGACAAAACCCTTAAAGATCCAAATGGAGCAAAAGAACAGGTTTGCATTCATGCATTTACAGAGTTTGTTTGCTGAATGATGGTGAAGCCAAAGAAAAAGGAATGACAAATCCAAGTCTATAAAGCAGGTCAGTGCAGACTCAAGAGTTTAAGGTTCCTAGTGTGTCCTTTAAAACTATTAGACTTTAATTCTTTTACAAAGCTGTCACTTTGAAATTAGCCAGAATAGTCCTGGTTCCTACCTTTTATTAAAAATGTATTCCAAATATCTTCCTGCAATTCTCCCCCCTCTTAATTTTATCCAAGTAGAATATTCATCTGTCACACAAGTTATTGGATCAGACAGAGAAATAGAAAATTGTATTCTGTGGGTAAAGAACTCAAGTCAGATACATTGGAAATTGAGAAAACAACCAGTCATGATTGATTGACTGGTTATTCATGTGAACCCACTAGGAAATGCAACATCACTTTATCAGCATGCTCTCATTTCAGAAGTGCTATGGCTCTTGGTTTAAGTAAGCTATTTTTCCTCAAGAGTATGCATTCATTTTTTATGCAGAATTTTCTTGTACTGAGTACTAAGCCCCAGCAGAAATTTGCCTGAAGGACTCCATAGCTCTATTTTGCTTCTCAGCATTTCCCAGAGGACTGTTTTCTAGTTTCCATACCATTTTAAGGTAGTTAGGACATCAGTGAAGAATCCAGGTATCTGACTGGACTTGGGGATTTCATTAAGTAGAGAAACTCCTGAAAAGTAGTTGGTCCAGCATATCAATCTCACCTTGATTAGAGAACCCACTGACAGAAACTGTGGTGACACAAAACATGAGCCCAGAAAGAGTAAAAAGCCTACAGGTAAAAGGGTATCTTTTTTCAAAGCTTTTCTTTACTTGTCCATCCCACTCAACACAGCAGCACCAGTTTAATGCCTGCCATTTTTTTTTAAGTTTTCTAACCTTGTGAAGCATCTTTATTTGCACTCACAGCTCTATGTACTTGTGACAGTTCAACATTCAACACATGCTGCACCACATCATGAAAGATGCTTAGCAGGATGGCTGAAATAAAAGGTACTGCAATAGATTGAATCTTTTCAGTACACCTCCCAGATGTTCACAGTCAGTACACAGGATATCTTATGTCAATTAAAAGATCATGGAATCATAGCATTGTTTATATTGGAAGGGACATGAAAGGTCATCTTGTTCTAACCACCTTGCCATGGGCAGGGAACTTTCCCCTAAACCATGTTATTTAAAGGCCCATCTATCCTGGCCTTGAACACCTCCAGGCATGGGGAGTCCATAACTTCTCTGCGCAACTTGTTCCAGTGCTTCATTACCCTCACAGTAAAGAATACCTCCCTTATACCGATTCAAACGGGCCCTTTTGCAACTTAAAGCCATTACCCCTTGTCCCATCACTACGTATCCTTGTGAAAAGTTCCCCTCTAGCTCTCCTGTAAGCCCCCTTTAGGCACTGGAAGCTGTTATAAGGTCTCCCTGGAGCCTTCTCTTCCCCGGGCTGAACAACCCCAACTTTCTTAGTCTGTGCTCATGGGAGAGGTGCTTCAGCCCTCAGATCAGCTTCACCACCCAGCCTCTGGATTTGTCCAACAGGTTCAAGTGTTTCTTGTGGTGGGGGCTCCAGAGCAGGATGCAGCACTCCAGGTGGGGTCCCACAAGAGCAGAACAGAGGGGCAGAATCACCTCCCTCACCCTGCTGCCCACAGTGTGCTTGATGCAGCCCAGGACGCTTTTGGCTTTCTGGGCTACAAGCGCACACTGCCGCATCTGAGTGATCTTTTCATCCACAAACATCCTCAAGTCTTTCTCTCTAGGTCTGGTCTGAATCCATTCTCTGCCCAGCATATGTTTGTGCTTGGGATTGTCTTGACCCAGGCACAGACCCTTTCACTTGGCCTTGTTGAACTTAATGAGATTTGCACGAGCCCAGTTCCCAAACCTTTCTAGGTTAGATGATGAGCAGGAAGAGTTTTTTTTTCTGTTTGTGAATGAAAAACCACTAGGGAGAGGGAGAAAAATCTGTCTGTTAAAGGAAAGTAGACCGAAAATCAGAATAAAAATCTCAAAAGATGGAAAACTTCTTAATGAACTTGCTTTAAACATCATTAAAATAATTTTTTTTCTCTAGCTGTGGCTTTCTAGACCTTTCTTGCTAACACACATCAAGGACAGACACAGCACTGTCAAAGTTCTTGAGCCTCATATCCTAGCTCATCCTATACCTACTTCTGTAGGTGACGGGTAAGAGAGACTTTGGAAAATGGGTCTTGCCATTTTTGCAGATGAGCCCTGGAGTGAGTGCAACTTCACTCTAGCTTGGAGCCAGAAGTGACCCCATCACATAACCAGGGAGACACACTGCCCTTCGCCATTTATAAACTTCTACCTCATCTGAGAGACTTGGGAACAACAGCTACAACAGCTCCCGAAAGTATTTTCTCTTGTTAGCAGAAAAAGGAATTTGTAGGAGAGGATAGAAGAGTGAACGTGACAAGTTCCAACTGCACTTCACTACTGCTGTCAGACGAAAAGGAAGTATGTTATAGTTGGAAAGGGAGCAGAAAACTTAAGAGAATAAGATACAAGATATCCATCAGTAGCAGATATGGAATAACCCATCCACAACAGAAGTGATCAGTACAATTTGATTTGTTGTCTGAATGATATGAAAATATTTCCCCAGATACATTTAATCACGTAGGTTTTTTTGTTGTTCATGAACACACACAGTGCCTTCTACAATCCCGCTTACAATCTGCCATTGGCTGCAGCCATGGCTTCCACAAGGAAATCATGAGCTGTGTGAGAAAGTACTTCTGCTAACTGCTTGGGAAAACCATTGGGTACACTTTGCTTACACTCTGAAGAAAACCCAGATGAGTAAAAAGTCAAGATCTGTTTTTTACATGTACTTTGTGTACATTATAGTGTTTCCTCATCCATTTCCTCTGACAGATTTTTAAAGTTCTCTCTTGACAGCAAATTGGTATTTTCCTACAATCCGAACAAAATTAGATTCACATGACAGCCTTCCTAATGCTGACTAACATGTGCCCTAGCCATGCTAATGCATTTCAAGGGAGCATATGTGACTATTTTGCAGCCCAAAAGCATTAATACAGAGGCACAAATAGCATTATTTGCTGTGTCCTGGGCCCATTTTCTTCTTCAAAGCCTATAAACACTGTGACTGTCAAATCCTTCCAGTGTGACAGCATGGTATCAGGATTTCTCTGCAATGAGCAATTGAATGTCATTTGAAAGTGGTGTATTTTAATTAGCATGATTCAAGACAACGCCAGCCATGTTAAAACTGCACAAAGTTGTGGATAAATTGTATTTGGTCAGTCAAGAAGAAAAAAGTTTTGCAAGAACAATGTATTGTACCTAAAAGTTAATATTTTGCTAAATTTTAAATTATTAGTTTATCACAAGTAGTCAGAGATACTTCTGCATCATGTCTAATTTTTTTTAAAACTGTACTAGGTAGTTAGGCTTATCCTTAGTGCTAATGTAACCATCTTTGTCTACAGACAGTGCTATAAACTGTTTACAAACATGGCAAGGGAACCAATGGGAGCCTTTTCCATTTAAGTCACTGCTTTGGAGTTAAACCAATGCCATGAACTTTTGAAACTCTCAGCTTCAGAGTGGCACTGGGCATGATATAATGAGCATTCACAGTCATAACAGAATCTGATCTATGCAAACAAATAATGCTTAATAAAACAATTACATCATGCATGAGAAACAGCTGCGGCAGCAAATACTCTGTGGTTACTTGTGCAATAAGAAAGGTTTAAGAAAAGAAGAATTAGGCACAAAATGTTCAGTAGTTCTCATTTCTTCTTTATCCATAGCATTACATGAATGCTGTAAACCTAAAATTATTTCATAAAAGAACCTGGTACATTTCTGTTTGTGGATGACTTAAAAATAAAAGTGAATCTTTACTGTACCAGAGTAATACAGTACTATTATTTTTGTGTGTGTATGCACATACATATATGTATGAACAGCAGATGCTATGGTGATGAATGCTTTCAGCCCATCTATTTTCTTTCAGTAAAACACAAAGATAAACACATGGACACATATAAACACTATGAAAAGCAAAATTGCATTGCAGTACACACCTAAGCTAACACACATTGAAGAGGCTGTTTGGAAGCACTTTATCCCAAGGCAGAGGAGCAGCAAACCCAGCCCTTGAATTCACAGGACAGCCAGGACCAAAGAGTGTGAGGTTCCCCAGGAAAAACAGGGCTTGACTGTCAACTCTGCAGCACTACACATGAGCACTTTCAGCACAGACTGCAAACAGGTCATTCATGCCCTGGGATGGAGAGAACATTTCAGTCTGAAAGATGTAGGACAGGTTTTAAACCAGTGCTGTAGCATCAAAGCACATCACTGAAACCCAGGAAGACACAGGGTAGTTTCAGAGACCAAGGAGTGCTTTTAATTTGGCATTATATTAATATGGAGTGAGAACTGCTTTGGCATCTCAAAGTTGGACTTGGGGAGACCTTGAACTTTTGGGAATAAAAAGCAATCCCTAATTAAAAGGAAAAAAGACATTTCACCAGACTAAATATTGTATTCCTCCACCAGTAAGTGGAGTGTATCAACTGCAAACCTTTTCATATGAAGGAGAGAAATAGGGTAGGAGTATCCAACCCATTTTAGCCATCTACTCAACAGTACTGATGACATTGTTTATATTGACAAGACTTCCAAGGTGACTACCTCAGATAAATGTTACATCATGTCTTCACCTCTGAACAAGCAGAGCTGTTATTTGTTGACTGGCTTGCAATCTAAGTCACATGGTGCCAGGGACATATTATGATGGACTAGTAAAAAAGAAAAGTTAAAAAAATATTTTAAAGAAAGGAATTTCCTGCTCAAATACATGTAGCATTTTAATTGCAAGGAGTTTCCTTTCAAAATGATTTTAAAAGAAATTATAATTTTCTATGAAAATATATTGCTGCTCCAAGGGTTGGGAAATAGTCTAGTGCAAATTAAAACATTTTGGTGTATTAAGCTGTACCAACATGCATTATATGTTTTACTTTAGACACTGCCAATTTCTGGTGACGAATGCTCTATGGAAATGCTCTGTTTTGATGGTCTGTGCCCATGGTCTCTCCTGCAGCCTGACCTCCTGACCCATATTTCCTATGGCATCGCACACGGGTGGTTTCCTGGGGCCCATCAGGAAACAGTAAGATTTCCCTTAATTCTATTTTCACTTAGACTTGCCCACTCTTTCACTCCTCTCCTTTTCCTGTGCCTCAGATTAGGAGAGCTCTTGTCTCAACTTCACCTGGGCCATGATGAGGAAAGCCACCTTTCCCCTTTCTCACTTTCTGTAAGGAAGAACTAATGCTCCTTCATCTCAGTGTGCATTAGTTCAGCTTTTCTTTTGCTGTCCTAGTGTTTCTGTCTGTAACCCTGATGTGAGCTCTTTGCCTTTCCAAGCAACCAACAACAGTAGCGAGGAAAGAGCAGAGGCCCTGCTGGTCTCAGACGTTGATGAGCCTCTGCTGCAAATGCGAGTTCTGCAATCACACAGCAAGGGGCTCAAATAACTCATACTGGTTCCTAAAGATCAGTATGACCCATAGATGAGGCTAGAAAAAATTTTTATATCAAAAATATTCGGTATGGTGTCTTTTGAAGACACTGCATGATCTTCCAGTTGTTCCTTTTTTTTTTTTTTTTTTTTTTTTTTTTTTTTTTTTTTTAAGTGAAGAAGGATAACATTCCTTTTGACATCATTGGCCCTGCAGTGAACAAACAAGCCATGAATTGCCTTCTCCCTCAGTGGCAGCAATATGGGGCAATATGCAGGACTTATTCCTTCCTCCTCTGAACAACCTGTACTTTTGCTTGGCAACACAATGGTAAAGGGAAATCTGTTCTTGAATTAAGAAATTAGAAATGTGGTAATTTAATCAACTATTTAATTCACAAAGAATGGTTCAACAGTGAAAGTAATCATGGAAATTAAAGTTTTGAAGATATTTCACAGAGCAGCTATCAGAGACTGGTAGTGTCTCCAGAAACTGCTGTTGCTTTCAGTTAATGGCTGTCATTTTTTCTTCCTCCCCTCACAGAGTCAGCAGAAGTACCCTATAGCTGCACCATTATAGTAGAGGCATATGTAAAGCCAGGAAAAATTAGGTTATGGAGAAAATAGGCCTGGATATCATTTGGTAAATGAGATAAAATGAAGAAGAACAAGAAATTCACATTTCTTTGGCCTGTGCTTTCAATAGTATATATACACTTAATTAAACAACTCAGGCTCAGTTTTAATCCAAATGTCCTTAATACAGCAGATAATTTCTATGTCTCAATTCCTCAATATATAATGAGAGGAAAAAACAAAAATACATCATTACATTATAGTTTATTAGTGCTTAGGTGAAGGTGCAGAAGCGTTATTAAATTTATTAGTATGTGTTGGGCTATGCAGTCCTGTATGGAATGAAGTCTGTCCATGAACCTGTAAAGGCAAACTAGGATTAACTCCAACTTTTGTTAAGTACTGGGTGAAGCTTAATGTTTTTGGTCTAAATGACTTCATTGAGGACAATACCTAGGAACAAACAAAGAACAAAGATGAGCAGACAGAGAGTTATGGGCAAAATGGGAATAAATTTTTATGCTTTCCATGGCTGAGGAAAATTTTCATGCCACACAAAGCAAGAGAGCAAGAATATTATAGTTCCTTGAGGTGTAACCTTTCTAAGGCTTGTTGTGGGGAAAACAGAAGGGAAATGTCACTCTTCCTGGGAACAGAAGAATTAACTGTTGTTCTCTAAATTTAGTTATAGGAGGCACTTGAGTCCCATACATTTATTTAGTCTAGTATTGGGGATCTCTAGTCTAACCAAAGCAAAGTCTGACTGGAAGGAGTTTAGTACCCACTGCTGTAAAGTATTATAATAATAAAGCCAATTTGAAAGTAATTTTGTTTCAGATTAAAGTAAGTGTTTTGGCTTTATTTAAAATTTCATTATAAAGCTGTATTTAAAAAAATATAAACACTCTTCCCTTTTAAATGTTTGGTTTTGAAAGAGGTTATTTTTTCCTGATTTGTTTTCTGGAAGATAAAGACATTAGTTTGTATTGATCAAAGATTAGATTAAAAAACATAGTTCTCACAAGTTTCTGGGAAGCTGAAAAAAATACCTTTCCCTTAAAGAAACTTCAAGTAATTTAATTCTATGATTCAGACTATGAATGGGTAGAAAACAAACAACATGCCAAAACATTCAATATCTTCCATATTTCCTTCCATGTGAAGCCTTTCATTGGAATATAAATTAAATATATGTTTGTTAAGCACAATAAGAACAGTTTAAAATTAATTAAAGCTCATTGTCTGGAAAGCTGACATAAAGGCACTTTCCAAAGTTTCCCATTACCAGAAATCTTCCAACTTGGCACATCCTGCTTAAAACAAGGAACTGTTAAGATGAAATCGCTGCTCAGTTTTGAAAAAAATACTTGTACATATGGGAGGAGCCCAGAGTGGGGAAAAAAAAAAATAGTAGAGGTATGATCTTACCTTTTGTCATATGGATGAGAGAATCTTCTATGTGATCACTTCTTTTGGAAAAAGGAAGACAGACTACCCCAAACATTTAAATTTTAAATTTACCCTTTAATTTTTTTTTTTTTTACCTGCAAAGAAAGAAGAAGACATCATTTGCTCCCCAAAATGTAAAGTCAGTATAAATTCACTGAGATTTCAAGATAAGAGTCTCTCAAGCTTCTTCTAGAGAAAGAGTCTCTCAAGATTTATCAAGAAAAATAAAAGAAACTCCACTTCCCTGAAAAATTGAGGGCTTTGGACCTTCTTGACTTTCCTCTTGCTAAAAGAAGTTTCCAGTTTTCACTCATGAAATGAAGGCAAACTCCAGCTAATGGGTACAAACAACTTGCTAGACTCCTGCATCTATTTGATTTATTTCCAAGAATATTTCTCATTCTTGCTTTTCTCAAAAAAGCAAACTTTAAGTGATATCCACACAAACAGATCCCAGTAGAAGTGGACAATGTATCTCCAAATACATAAAACTCTGTTTGATTTTATGTATTCTGCATTTTGAGATGAAGTTTAAATGCTGACTTACAGCTTCAGGGTATTCTTGTTAATCTAAATTTCCATTTTGTCTTAGCCACGAGGCACATGCAAAGAATTCAAGATTTTGAAAATAAAATAGTTTCTAAATATCTCTGGCATTTACTTCAATTTCATCTTAGTTGGTGGAGCATTTCCAGCAGTTCTGCACGACCATTTGGAAGTTGGATGGAGGTTCAGAGTACTCAGATGAAGGGTTAAAGCTGCTGCATTGATGACTTTTCCCATTACCAGAGAATTCCTTCAGGGATGTGGCCGTGTGAACCTGTGCCATGGCTATGCAAACATGCAAACTTTTCAAGTCTGTTGAAAAGGCAAGCATTTAAGTGAAACTGCATCTACTCCTTACGTTATTATTACAACATTCTTCACTCACTTTTTCTAGAAAATCTCGTTCAGATTAAAAAGTGTCATTCTGAAAACAATTCTACTTTGTACATTATGTTGCAATAGAGTTTCATTTTTCAATGTCTCTTGACTGTTCTCATGGTTTTCATGTTTGTGACTAGAACAATGCTGTGAAGAATATAAGCAAGAGTATGTTATCCAGCTAAAGTCAGAGCTATGATTTTTAGGGTGAAAAAAAATTTCAGAGAACAATGTACTCCAGTTGAAAGAAGGATAATTGCTATCCTGGATTCTAAAAGAGAAATATTACATGCTACTGGTAAAGTACTACATTAGTTGAAACACACCTAGTGCATCAAATAGTAAATATGTACCTGGAGATCAGAAAATAGGGTACAGATATCGAAACAACTCAGGGAGAAATTAATTAGACAGGTCTAAAACAAAGGGAAAAACAAGACTGCAGAGTAGAAAAACATTTTCAAAAGCAGATTGGACACTGGGGCAAACTGGAGGCAGAGTAAACCACAACAGTTCTTCAGTTTACCAAAAGTTAACCTAGTTGCTTTCTAGTAGACAGCAATATAAGGAATCATTTTCACCCCTGTGAGCAGTGCCTCACTCTGCCTAGCACTGGCACTTCTCTGATCAATTAACAAAGCATTCCAACTCACTTACCTGGCACTTAACTCCTTTTCTAGAATATAGGGGAAAAAAAATTAAACTGTGAATTTAGCAAACTGAGTCAGCTGGTTGTTCAGCCAGATGCATCAGAGATGAAGCAAGCAGCAAGAGTTTGCAACTGCAAAAGGAAAGCAAAGCAGGATGTCAAGTATTCCATAGTCACAAACCTGAGATAAAACACTTGATTTCATAGAGGGGGGGAAAAGAAGCAGAATAGATCCAATCTCACTGGTTTCAATAAAACATTTGATATGCAAAATTAGTTCAAAGGAAAAATAGCACATGAGTTATTGGGCAGATGATGAATATGAAAGCAAGGAGACAGCAAAGGCTGCAATTTTCCTGGCTGGGCTGGTTTCAAAAGCACACACAGGTGGGGGAAGGAGTATCTTTTCATCACTGCATGCTCTGGTCTTCAGGTTGTTCGTCCAATGGTGGTTACTTTGACCAAGGCAAACCTCCAGGTAACAATGGAACTGCTCATAAAGGCAATTAGCAAACCAGGAAGATGTGAAGCAATTTTTTAGCCAGGACAAGGTTTCTGTAGCTGCTACAGGAGTTGGGGAAAAGAGTATGTGTTCAGGGAATCCCTGAGAGAGCCTATCTGTCTTTAAATGAATAGGCTAAAAGGGTTTGGACTAGCTTATAGGTCTTTTTTCATCATGCCATATCTATGCATTACAGAAGGTCTTGATAATCTGATTTGAGGCATTTTCCTCAAGAGAATTCAACCTTAATAAATTTGGAGTACATTACTTTATCTGTTCCATTGATTTTTTCTTTATTTCCTGTACCCTTCCTCTACATGTCCATTGAGCACCATGTGATCTTTAACTCATATATTGCTGAAAATTTCTGGGCAGAGGGTAGAAACAAAGGCACAGGAAACAAAAGAGAGAATGATCTGTGAGCTGAGAAGTCTCTCTCCAATATAGCTGTACAGTATAAGCTTGTTACTTAACAGCAAGGCCAGTATGACTGTGAGCACAATTCTTCTACAACACTGAAGATAGCTCATAACAAAGAAAAATCTCCTTCTCAGATGATCATCCAGATTTAGGAAGACATATTATTAAGGGTTTTTTTGCATTAAATGTGCTTGATGCTGTAATTTGACACCGTAGCCTCATTTCAAAGTATGCACTTATTCCTGAGAGAACAAACACAGTCCCCACTGGAAGTTCATCTCTATTTCTGTCAGTGTTCCTCTGGACAAGGAGGTCAAGGCTTTGGGGAAAGCCTTTGTTTTTGTTTGCACCAGCACTGATTATGAGCTTATGCATCCAAAGACCTTTCTCTTGAAGAAATTATCAGTATTAATCATCTTGCAGAGCTCAGGTGATGAACAACAACACTGGAGGTGTTAAGTAATTTTAACCTTCTGATTCCCAAAATTAGGCTATGCTATATGGAGCCACAGTGTTGCCAATGGCCTTAAAAAAAAAAATCTGTTGTGGCACTTAATTTGCCCAACTGTCATGAGCCTCACTTGATAAACACCACTGGCAAAAAGTGCAATGGCATGGAAAGAAGGGTCAGCAGGAAAAATATTTGAAAATCTTTTCTATATCTAAGACCAAGAATTAATTTTCTTACCAAAACCTGAACTTCTCAAGCAATAGAACTTGTGTGGAAACAAGCTGCATATGTAGCCTGATTCAAAAATCTCAAGTTAGACAGACACTGATAATTGGCCAGGAGGATTCCATGGCTCTATTTTGCTTCTCAGTACTTCCTGAGGGCTGTATATGTGACTCTATGATCAGTCCTGACATGCAGTCAGGAGAAAGTCATCATGCAAGATATACAATAACTCAGAGCTTACGTTCCGTGCTCAGTCTTTTTTTAAGGAGATCTCAGATTTTCATATCCAAAGGACTATCTTTAAATGCAATAAAGTCCTTTTTAGCGAGCCAAGCATCATAAATATTCAAAAGACACAGCTGGAACCTTACACATAATTGACGTTACAGAAATCTGTTTCCTCTGGCATGACATCAGAGATTGTCAGACTGGGAAATCAAGAGGATGAGCTTCACACTTGACAACTTTTCCTGCTAATCTGTGTTGAAATTTTTTCTTAACAAATCCCAGCAATACTAACCCTTCTCCCAGTCCCACCACAAGGTAGGATTTTCCAGGAAGTGAAAGAAAGGCTGTTGGGCCACATCTGTCTACTATCTAAGGAACAGGCAGCTATTGTTAAAGATTTTTTTCATTGCTTATAATCCTGTTTGTTACATTCTGTTTTAGGGTCACTAGTTAGGCCACAAGACTGTGGAAACAGGCATACTGCCAGTTCCATATAGCAATATACAATTGGATTATTTCTACCCTCTCTAAGCAAGGAGGAGAAAATTAAGGAAAGTTAGATGTTCCCTTTTGAGTCAGCCTAGTGACATTCCTCATCACTGTTTTGTCTGTGTTTATGATTAATGAGTCAACAGAGGATTTCCACTAAAACCCCACAAAAGCTGAACAATCAGTCTCTGTAATTTCCATGAGCATCACCTGCAACAGCAAGGCTGCAGCTGAAGAGGTGCACACCAAGTACGTGTACTGTGCCTCATAGTCAGCAACCTGCCTGCACAACACACCGCTACAACCAGTTCTCCAAAAAATGGGGGCTTCCTTCCTGCTCTTAAACAATATTTGCAGAAATGGCAGAACTGTGCAAGGTCTGCTAGCCTGGTGCCCAGTTCTGCAGCTCACTCCCCCAAGAAATCCAAACATTTTCTTCATCCCTCCCTCAGAGTTTCACATTAACCTCCGGGCACTGCAGTATCTCTACCACCAGCCATGCCATGGTGTTAACCCTGCTGCCCCTTTTCCCAGCATGACTCCACTCTGTCTCTCACAGGACTGTAAGGAACAGACAGTTTTTTCTGACCTGCCTGCAGCCCAGAGAGGCAGAGGTGAACCCATTGCAGCAAGAGCCAGAGCATCCTATGGGAAATGCATCACTTTCCTCTGGGCTCTTCCCCTCCTGAGAGCTGGGAGAGGGAGTCAGATAAAATGTTTTCACTGATGGAAGTAGTTATGAATACATATATTTAAAAACCCAAAAATAAACAACAACTTGTCCAGCAAACACCTGTTTAATCCCTAACGGAAGGTAAACACTATAACCTTCTGCATCCATATCACCACTCTTTGAACCCCCAAAACCTTGACACTCTTTACATATTACAAGCACAGCTTGGGTACAAGAAATTTTGCAAACCACTGATAGGGAGCAAGTTTCCTCTAGAAAAGTGAGCTAATGCAGCCCGACCAGAAATGGCTGGAGCACACAAAGCTTCAAATCAGAAGACTTTTGGCAGTCCTGTAAACTTGAGCTTACTACAATAGCATTACAGTCACACGTACTTACAGTGGCTTGAACCCTCCCAACTCCAAAACAAGCAAATAATGACTTAGCTGCTTTTCCTTGAGCCTGATCAGGTAACCACACTTGGACCACCATACTGCTAAGTGGGATGAACAAGGGTAAATCACTTAATATTGAACATTTCAACTGCTGAGCTGAGAGACAATAAATAATTGTGCTCTGAAAATACCACTGATTTTCTTATACACTAAGTACAATTGATGAAAAAAAGCCTAGTTATATATAAGTTTATTTTAAGAGATGTACTCCATGCATGATTATAAAACATTTCCTTGCAGCTGTAATATTTATTCGATGTATTTCTTTTAAGCATCTCCAAAATTCTCAGAAGTAGAAAGCCCTCCTGAAACCTGAAAAAAGCCAGATATTCTTTCAATATCATAATATGTTTCAGCCCCACAACTTGCATTAAAGCAATAAAAGCCCCAGGATTCAAAGCTAGAAAGAGGAATTCCTGCACCTATTACACTCTGCATCCAGCCCCATATAGAATACAGCAGCTGCATAAGGAAACTCAGCAGTGTTATCCAGCAGGAGCACCAGGCATGAAAAAAACCGTGCCAAATGTTCCTGAAAGAGGAAATAAATCCCAAAAAACACCAACAAAAAACCAAACAAAAATCCACACAAACACAAATCTTTGTTACCTCCTGTAAAGGGATTTTGGCCTGATCTCCAGCTGCAGATTACCAATATTGCTTTAACTAAAAAGCCTTAAAATAAGCTAAATTTCCACAAAGCAAACAAAAAGTGTCAAGTAATTAAAATAAAATAATACCAAAAATTTTTCCCATTCACATCGGCAATGGACAAGAACAAATTCAAAAGACAGAAGACAACACTCCATCCACCTTTTCTTAGTAAAGACCACCTGCAACATCTACATTCCCTTCATGGCCTCCAAACCGCTCAGTTTGCTATCAGTGGTTATTTAAATCTTTCATCTGGGGGCTACACCTTGAAACAGGTTCTTCACACCTCGATGCTGCCTCCCACATTATTAAGAGGTCACACAAATTTTCATTGACTATTTACTCAACAAGGGTAAAAATATCAGGATATGGTCTAAAGCAAACATACATTACCTGAGTACTTAATCCTCATCTTGTTTACTAATGCTTATGGTGATGACTTCTGTTACATATTCATGAAATATGAGGCAGTTATAGTACACACATTGTACTAACCAGTAAATAAAGATGCAAAATGAAAACATCTTTACAGGAAAAAAAAAAAAAACAACCCAAAAACCACAAAACCTAATGAAAACCCAAAACCTAACAATAAAGACAGCTGAAAAGTCTTTGTCCTTGTTGGCACATTATCAGTGACAAATTTCAAAGCATCAAGAATTACTTAAATTACCAGCTGTTACAGCAGAAAAGCACATGAGACCAGCAGAAGTTAATAATAAAAGTTAGAATAGGACTACACAAAAGAAAAAATGCAAAGTCAGAATGGGATATGTGCCAAGAAGAACAAAATTAGAGTAATTATTTGGATAGGTTACAGGCCAGAGATAAAAACACGATAAATGCTCAGAAAACCGGATTACTAAGAAAGCTTTTTGAAATTAAAAAGCAGCATAAACCAAAACAGGATGAATGACATTTGGATAATATTATTTGACTGATTAAATTAACTTTTGGTTAGAATAGTGTGGTAAGAAAAAGAGATAAAATGACTATAAAGAATTTTTACAACCATAACTGATAAGCCTGATGTGAATCTCTTCCTTTAATTGAGCTGTTTATTATTGCTATAATGCTTTTCTTTATGTTGTTATTTAAGAAACTGTTCTGAAATTATACCAGTTTTGATGGTAAATGTGCTTACACCTAGATAATTGTTGAAATTATTTGCCTAAGACAATTCAGCAGAATATTGAATTACTGTACACAAAAATGCTTTGTTTGAGATACCAGTAGATTCCCATTCATGTTTCATAGATGTCAGACTTGCGAGAATTTTCTCTTTTAAATTAATTATAGAGAATATGAACAATCAGAAAATTATTCTCTAATAAATATAAACATTTGTATTCCAAACCTTCTTCATTTATTCATGTTAAAACAGTATCACATAAATTATCAATTCAACTAATGCCAACCACACACTTCAAATCCTGAAGAAGAAATAACCACAACTGGTTTTGAGCCTTCAGTAGCCAGTGAATTACTGGCAAATTATTTTCAAAGAATAAATAGTTTAAAACTAATTGCAGCATGTTCAGAGATAATTCACAAACATTAAAAAAAGAAACCTAATTTGTCATTATCAATTTTTTCCTCCAACTTTTTCTGTCAGCTTTATTTAATGTGAAGCAGTAATGAGCAAGAAAGATCTGAGGTGAGATTGTCTTTCTCCTCTGGAAATTAGAGAGATGCCAAAATGTTATATCTTTCTGTTCACCTCTGATCCAGCTCTTTGATGTGGTGGCAAAGGTCAGAATAATTCTGACTGCTAATGACCTCTGGGATATAAAACAGACATAACTTGAGCAATCTCTTGGTCTAACCTAGAGAGGACAGGTATCTAAGTGACAGCAAGAGACCCCACTGATAGGCAGCCTAATGAGAGGGCTCATGCTTCTGTTAAGAAAAAGGATCAGACTGGGAGATTTTCGTAAAATTATCAGCAGAGACACAAAATTCTGTATGAGATAGTTCATCTGTCCTGATACTCCTGTTCTTATCATTGGTGCATGATGGGTTCTTTGTTGTGACTAGGTTTTTCATATGTGCTTGGAGTACTAGTGACTATTTTTAGTTTTATTATTAATTTTTGAGGTGTTTAAATAAGTTTTCTTCTGTTGCTGATAAGAAAAGAGCATATTTCTGCTCCAAGAGAATTCAAGTCCTTGGATTAAACTGGAGAGGTCCAGTACAGACTGAAGACCACAGGAGAAATCCTTGTGGGCAAAGAAGCAGGTCAGAGCCTGCAGCTAACACTGAGAGAAGCAGAGGGACGGTGGTGCTGTCACACATCTCCAGGCTAGGCAGGGCAGGAGGGGAGGCCACATCTGGCTTCCCCTGTGCACCCATTCTAGGCTGCTGCCCTGGTCTGATCTAGGTGTTCATCTGCCTATCTGCAAATATATCAATAATAAATAGGAGATAAGTGGATGATGGTTGTGACCATTAAAACAGGATGGGGGTTTTTGCATTACATAACTGTGTGAGTCTTCCTTGGCAGCAGTTCTCAACACAACAGTATTTGTGTTGCTACAAAACAAACCCCTGTAGATATCCATCCTTTTAGGGGAAGGGTGATGAGTCCAAAGTCAAAGACAACTGCTCATTGAGCTGATGCACAGTCTGCAGCTATCTCAAACTGAGTCACTATTGCTGCCAAGTGTGAAGACTCCAAGGATTGCATACTAGAGGGTGTAGAGCAGCTCTGAATATAAAAGCATTTTTGCTTTTACAGGAAAAAGATTTATCAACCAGATATTAATGTTTAAATACAGTAATTGTGAAAAAAAATCCCTCTCCATTCACGTTGTCTTTTTCTTAATGAAATAGTTATTTCGGAATCTTTTTAAATCATGTGAACTGCTGCACCAAGTTGTTATGGCAACTGGAATTTTGAAAGTAAATTAATTTTGCCATAAGATGTTATTAACACCAGGTAAGGATGGCCTTGAATAATAATATCTCCTTTTTGTTTGGAGAGGATATGCTATCTCAAACTTTAACACTGGTTTTTACTTAAGCCAACACATGTTATTACTACATCAATGGTCTTTAGAACAAATGCAAAATAAATTATTTCATTTTTGCTATGAATTCCTGAGTTAAGACTTCCTCATCATCAGTAGCATCCTATAATAACAGGTATTCTATGATCCTTAAGTAATTTTTGAGATGTCTAGTAAAAGATAAGAAGATCAGTTTTCCAACTGGAATAAATCTAGAGCAAAGCTGCTGATTTCACTCTTAGTGCAAGTGAGGAAATAAAACCCCAAAACAACAAAAAACCCCAATAGGTTTTAGTTTTAAAAGTTGAATTTTATCCTGGGGTGTAAAAAATCTGTCCAGTTCTTGTTCTTTTCCAGAGTGATGTCTGCTGTATCCACCTACTGACTTTGGATTTGGACCTCCCTTACCTGGTCAGTATAATACTTTCTCAAAGCAATACTCTCCTTGGAACTGCTGGAATAAAAGGAGGACAAAAGTGTGATCTCAGTTAATAATGCAGGTAATATAACAGGTCTGCTGTAATTTTAATTTTGTAGTATTTTCGAGATTGCCTAGAGACAGTAACTCTCTCCAGAAGTAAGCAATGGTTCTGACTACAGCATGAAGGATGTGGATGTGCCACCATAAAGGACACACCTTGACTCGGAGATCCAGGCTGGTGTCTCAGTTCTGCAGCATGGTGTCACAAACCTCTTCTCTGTCTAAAGGAATCCTGGTTTGATGCATTCATGCTCCCTGCCTCTTATTCCTGCCATTTGGTAGTGATAGAACACACCTGCAATGGGATCATGAAATAGATTCTGTGAAATTTTGATTACATACATTTTTTTTATTTGGTTTTATGGGACTGATATTTTGATTAGCCTGCTGTGGGGGGAAGTACAGAAAGAAGTGACGTGCCCCCAAAGGCCAGACAAGGATCTTGAGAGCCTTGTCACTGTAAATGAGTAAATGAGAGAAGCAAACATCTCCAAACAGCAATCATGAATGCCACATTATACAACTGCTGCTTAATCAAGTGCTCTGAATCATCAAAAGCACCAATTTCCTTGCAATAAACAATCAAAGACATGCCCAAAACTTCTAGAGAGCAATTCTCTCTTCATCCTCTCTGCTTATCAGTTCCTTTTTGAGGTATATAGCACTCCTAGGAGCATTTCAGGAACAAATACTTCAGACATTTTAACTTGCTGAGATACTGCAACAATGAAGAGAAAGTATTATAGGGCATGGTGTTTTGTTTTGTAAATGGTTAAGGCAGACAATGGAGAGAATGCTCCAAATCACTGAACACAGGTGTTGTTCCATAGGGGAAAAGGATGGCATTGTGCCTTATCCACTCCAGAATATTCTCCTATGAGTTCCTGTTAGCTTCCTCAGATGTACCATATCGAATTTTGTCCTCTAAGATTTTAATTATTTCAAATTCAGTCCCACAGATTGAAAAATGTGGCTTCTCTATTTTTCACTTCTTTTTGTCCTCTGAAATACTGGAGTTTATCCACAGCTGGAAATAGGCTGTAGGTTGATGTCTGCTATTATTGACATCAGATCCCCTCAGATTTTGGGATGAAAGCAATCACCACTTTGAGTGGAAGGAAAGAATATCTCCCTTAGGTCTATAGGTGGAGACTGATCTTTTCTTTTTTGGCATCCTTATTAGCAGGGATAGGACTTCCTTCTTAGCATCACCTGGAAGATTTCTTTAGTAAAATAGATGTCACACTACAACACGAAATAGCTCACACATGCACGCTAGATGCAAAAATGGAAAAAAGAGCAAAAGGAATGAACTTTATTTTCTACCTCGCAACATATAGAATTCCAAAAGTGACAGTGGATTGGAGGATGAAATTGTCACCTCTCCAACCACACTGGTCAAACCAACAGTCCATCAATTCTCTCCTCCCACAAAGAAGAATGCAAAACAATCATTATTTACACGACAGTGTGTGAGAACTCTAGTAGAAATACGTAAACATCAGAAGGCATAGAAAACTTTTAGGAGAACTTTAAAACTTTCAAAAGAACAGGGCGACAAATAGACACTTGTATAGCTCTTAATCCTACCTTATCACCTTCTGTAGTTGGACATGTAGTCATTTAACTCAAGGATAATGCCTCCTATAGGCTGATGGTGAATATTTGGTCTATGATGTTAGTGCTGAGTTGCGCAGAAGAGGAAGGTTCAAAAGTTGATGTTGACTGAAGTTGCTTCTCATTTCAGGGAAGTGGACTCAGAGACCTGCAAGGCACTACCCAGACCAATGCTCATATGTCCTGTTTGGTCATAGGAAAATGTTTAATATCACTTTGATATTTTGTCATTGTAAATGCTTATGAATTGTGGTCTTTCGGCTAAAATGTTATCATAGAGGTCCTGAATACTTTTAATGGGAACTTTGACATTGAGGTGCTCAGCTTGATTTCAAGGTCTAGATGCTAATTATAAATTGCTAGCCTAAAATTAATACTTTGGCATAAGAAAACTCCTAACTTCGTGCTATGGTAGTCTGCATAAATGATTCACTTCATGTTTAATTTAATTTCAATAAATGTTGAATAATGAAGTTTATACACTTGAAAAGGAAGTGTGACATAAAGTAAGCAGATTGTTGCAAAAGAAAATATTCCAGGTCTGGTCCAACTCTCATTAAATCAGTGGAAACTTTCCAAATAGGAGTAGAATGAGCCCACAATAGCGTAAACCCAGACTGAAGTCAGTGGGCCTACTTTGGATTCACACAAGTAAAAATGAGACTGCAACTTTATTCCCAGGGTTTAGCAGCTGCAGTACAAAACAGGCTCTGATGTTGCACCTTAGGTGGAGTTTTGCCCCGTCACAGTGATTCACAGATATCCCAATTAGTCACTGAGGGTTCTCATCATCAGTGCAAATGCACTTTCCACAGTGTTTGCTTAGGCAGTCAGTGTGGCAGTGACTAATTTCCTTTGTGAGTCTGGATCTCACTGCCATCATTAGGCAAGGGTGGAAGAGCAGCAAAATTATAGAAGTTAACTTTTGCACACATAATGAGCAATAAATGCAAAGGAATGGACTCCACAGAAAGTGGTCACTTGGGGAAACTCCAGTGAATCCCACTTTACCATTGGATGAACAATCTACCAAAAAAGAACCCAGTAAAACTATATGGAAGAAAAATTATTATATGTTTTAAGCAGGAAGTAATAGAGCAAACAATATAAATAGAGCAGATAAGCAAAGAACAGTCTCAGTCTTACCACGGCACTTTAGTAAATCCCATTAGGCAACTGTTTTCACCTTGAAACAACTGAGTGTTTTAAAAGCACTCAAGTTTTATTGAAGGTGAAGAGACTTGGGCTTTTAGATTAGTCAGGATTTCTCAGAAATTCCACCCATCAGGTTTACCTTGGAAAAGATTTAAAGATCTGCATGGAGTCTTATAAATCAAGGGAAACTCAGAGTAATGTAGAACTTCAGGACACACCAAGAGAAATTGTGCCAGTTGTCCCCAAACAAAGAAACTTGGAGGAAAGTCTTAACATATAAATGATCTCAAAAACTTTTTTAGACATATATTTAACTATGATGTTACAATTAAAGTCATGAAACTTAGTTTTATACCTGTAAACAGCATGATCAGCACTCAAACATGACAGCAGAAAGTCAAGTCAGTGCACTGTTTTGATTTTCTCTGGTATTCTTGGAAGTAAACTGTTTCAGACTCAGCGTCATTTTTCCTAACTCCAGAAATGTGATGGACTGCCTACACATGCAGCTTTGTTTCTGTGGTTTCTCCTTAACAGTAACAGAGAGAGGGTTAATTGCATATCTCCACAATTTCCATGTGCTACAGAAGCAAATGGGTAGATCCCAGCATGGTGCCCTATGCTCCTGGGAGGGGCTCCACAAGTACCCACATGCATGTTGGACGAGTTCATGCTGAAGTTAAATATGCAAGGAAATATATTATTATATCAGAAGAACTACCACCTGGAATTTGTCATTGTAGGAATTTCACTCTACCCCATGTATTTCATATAGCAGGTATGGTACAGGGCTTTGCTAATACATTTAATAGTTTAGTGGAAAAATCTAAAAACTGTCTCAGTGGAGTGGAAAACCTCAGAAATTTAAAAGGTCCCACTGTAAGAATCAGCATAAGGGGCTTTTGTAAAAACCAGATATGTTCATATACATATTTAAAATAAAAAGTATGGCCACAATTAAATCCAAATGTTGAATTTAACAGGCATTAATATAATCTAATCTACTAATAGTGAATATTTACTGTTAACTTACTCTTCTTTTGCTACTTAAATATTTTTCTCCTGGGTTGGGTGTAATTGCTTTTTTGAGACCTAGTATTGTCCAACATCTTTTATATACAATCTGTTCAATACTGATATTAAAATTTCTGTAAGTTTTCGTTAAAACACCTGGATATGGCCTTGCAGATGGTTTTATACTGGGATAATACTTTCAGTCATATTTGCCTTTCCATGGGTGGGTGGTTTATATTCCTTCAGTGTCTACTGAACAAGTCCATGAGATTCATGCCTTGCCAATTTTTGTAAGTTCCTGTCTTATGTTCATAAATGTGGTATGCATGAATCACCAAAGATTACAAGCTACAATGAGGGTTTCTTTATTCAGGACATGCATTTGCTCCCAAAGATACGAATTCTTCAAGGAAAACACCCTGAACCTGAGACATACACTGAGTTATATTGTATTGGATGTAGGAGGTCTCAGCCTCTGCATGCCACTCATCTTGGTTGTTCATTTCACATATATAATCCTTCTAAATAAAGAATTTGTTAGAATTAGACTATAGGTAATTTAGATGCAAGAAAAGTGATTGTGTGCTGTAAAACTTGGGTTGTATGAGCAAAAAAATGACTGGCTCAGATGCCAGGCATTTATTATACACCACATACAGGGATGTCAGGCTCTTCCATGGGCTCACAGCTGCTAACACAATGAGCCAGCCTGCCTGAAGTCCTGAAGAAAGAATATATTTCAGAATACATTTTCTGCTTGAACCAAGTGCTTATCTGATAGTTGCAGCTGTCTGTCTTTAAGATAGGGGAAATCAGTGTCATGTCAGGGCTCAGACAGCATTTTTTTCAATAGTGGGCTGGCAGAAGTGTAGCCTAAGTTACAAAAATGGCAAGAATACTTTCCCAAAAAATGTAGTGCCCTTAGCTGAGTTCCTAATTTAATGGATTAAATGAATACCATCTCTTTTGAGGGGCTGGGTCATTTGGGAGACCCAAGATATCAGGAAGAAGGGAGTCTGACTTCACCTTGGCTTCAGGATACTTCTGGCAGCTCACACTCTGGATGCACATTGCTGTTTTCCAACAACCATTGACACCTGGAGATTTCTTCTTTTTCTGTGTACAGAGTTCTGATTTCCCCCTGGAGGGAACTTCAGGGTGTACTGGGCTATAGCCTCCATAATGGCTGAGCTCATTTCAAGCTCTCCAAATGGTTTGAAATTTGCTGGCTCATAGATAATAGTGAGAGTGGAGAAACAGCAGCTCCCCTCTGTGGAAATTCTCTGGGGGTTGCAAAAAAATCCAGGAAGAAAAGCAGATACTAAGGAAGCTAGTCTATTCTAAACCAAAATTAATTATTGTCTGACCCACTGTTGTAAATTATAGGTTTCATCAGTGCTGTCCATAGCTGAGGTCAATCCTAGATATCTTCATGTGATCCTGATCTTCCAGGTATTACCCCTACAGCTATGCCTAACCTGACACTCTTGTCAGAAGGACAGTAAATCCCCCTTACAAGACTTGCACAATATGGTTGTGTAGTTAGGTAGATAAAAAGCAAAACTGGAAGACAATAATTAAAAACAGGAAGCAGAACAGCAGGGGACCAGAAGGATCACCATTACGAATATGTGCTGATGTGGGCAGGGAGACAGAACTTCAGAGAGAGGCAGAGACCACAATCACTTGGAAAAACCAAAGAACAAAGAATATAGGACCTGCCACATTAACTGAAATAACAGATGCCCCATTTTGCTCCTCTGGAAGAAGATGAAAAGTTCTTGACAATAGGATAAAAATAGACGATATAATTAGAAATACCTTTTATGCTTTCTCTTCAAATTTTTGTCTATTTGACATAAATTACAAGGGAATTATATCCATGCTTTATATAAAAAATTATTTTAGAAATCCTATCTTTTTACCACAAGGTACAAACATAATGCAAATTGGGACAGTAAACTACCAGAGACAATTCGCTTTCTCAACCTGGAAAAGATATACTAAATCACAACTGATTCATGTCAGCTGAGGAGTCAGCCCTTTGGAAGGGAAGAGACTAACAGGGTAATTAATGGCCCCAGCTGTGGGTTCTAGCTATTAATTGATTAAACCTTTCACACCACAAGAATTTTTCATTTTGGATGTACTCATACTTGTGCTTTTTAATTAATTAGAAAATGGCGAGATGGAATCTTCTGGTTTATTATCAGCTGAATTAATTCAGAAAGCCATTTGTTTTGGGCTTTTTTTTTGCTTATTTATTTATTTGTTTTGTTTTGTTTTTCTTAGCCCCCCCCCACTCTGAAAAAAGTATGTTTCTATTTCTGGTGGAACTATAGGTAGAGTTTTTGATGGTACAGAGTGCTTCTGATATACACCAGTAAACAAACTTTTTACTTTTAATAAATATCCCATACTACCTATGGGAGTCAAAAATAGTACATGTTCATATTATTAAAAATTGTATCACAATGTGTTGGTACTGAGGACTGTACTTAAACCTTGCCAGTACAACTTTAGTTTCTCATTTTGTGACTTTGGAGTATCTTACTTCTACATATGCATAGGATTGATGTGAGCATGGAAGGTTAAAGTTATTATCATCTCCATTTATGTCCAATAAAATAAATAAAAAGCAATACAATGCAATTACATCCTTCCCCCATGTGCCAGGCTTTTGAGAAGCCTGTCAGGCAGACTGTGAAATAACACATCCATGGAAAATCTCAGCCCCTGGGGATGTACCCTTAAGTGATAAGCAGGGATAGTGAGGAAGGGTAAACAAAGATCTTCCAGTCCCTGCTTTATAACTTAACCATTCCTAAGCTTATAGGCACTTGTTTTCAAAACACATAAGGAGAGTTTTTAGGTAAGGGAAATTCTTCTCCTCTATTTACCAGAACAGGGGTACCAGGAGCCAGGGACAATGAAGAAAGATGAGGTAAACCATTAGTGCAAGAAGAAATGGAAGCCAAACCCCAATATAGCTCTGAATTCACTAAGTTTTATTTTTTTATCTAAATATTGGTTTACAGAATTAATAAACCAGGATATATTTTGTGGGGTTTTTTCAGTGTGAATTATATTCTTTTCATGTTATTTTTTTTCATAAAATGATAGATCCCTCTATATCTTAAGAAAAATAAAAAATATTTGTTTGGGGTCTGTTTGACATTGAAACATACCTAATATTGTGCTGATCGTTCTTCATATCTATAATACTTGTCATGCCAAAAATTGTGGTTTGTCTTTTCATATGACAAGGTTCATAAAGAGTTTGTGCTTTCTGCTGAGCATAACATGTCACAGTAATTTAAGATAGTACTAATAAAGGTAAGGGTGTATATATATGTAACAAATAACTGGTGTTTTACCATTACCATTCAAAGCCTTGGACCCTGATGGGATGGTTCCCCTCCTGTAAAAAAGGTAGTCTTGAAAGCACCTTTTAACAAGATGGCATAAGAGATTTGTTGAAAGAATGAAGTTAAGATATTCAGAATACAGTTCTATTATATGCAAGTGATAAAAGGCCTTGAAAAATCTATTTTATCAAAATTGGGGAAGAATTTAGACAATTTTTTAATCAACCAAAATCAAAAGTGTTTCATTTTTAACTTACTTTTTGTTAAGTGTCTTAGCCTGAGCTATGGGAAAGTAAGCTAAAAAATAAATGAAATAATGAAAATAAAATTAAAGTTAACTTGACAGTTTAAAATGAATGTTGTACCATGATAAAAATGCAGAAAGACCTGAAGGAATATTTTGAACTTTTGTGAAGGAATAAACTGGGTCTTACAAACCAGCTGAGTTGAGAGGTTTTTTGGCCAGGATGTTATTAATTCATTGCAGTGTGTGAATAAGAATTAAACAACAACTATAAAAATGATCCAAAACCTCAATGACCAACAGTGTTTATTTAATCATTAGTCCAGTAGGTATTATCCACAGGAGCAAGAAACATGGCTCAATAGGAGGAGAATTTATAGTTATTTAATGTGCAAAAGAATTACAGACTGTTCAAAGCACTGAAATGGAGAAAGACATATTAAGAAACATAAAAGTGATGGAAGTATCCTTGTGTTGCAAACAGCAGTTTTGTGCTGAGATCAGTAGACTGAGTTTGCAGTTCCATTGTATTTTCTGATCTATTATTTATTTGGGATTCATTTTGCACTGTTCAGTTCTTCTACCCCTTGGGCTTCCCCCATCTAAATTAGATCTGTGTGACATGTCATCTGTTTAAAACCTCCACCACAATATGGAAAGAACTTTTTGTTTTCCCATAACAGAAATTAAAATAATACCATTTAAGGAAAGTGAAATTATCATTCCTTCCAGGCCTCTTCAAAACTATGTAAGAAAATTGACCTTTTCAAATCTTGGATTTGAATTTATATTTCAGAGCTGTACAAGATTTGGACTTGAATTCACTATTCAGTAGGCCCCATATTCAGATAGCTCAGCTATATACTCACTGTTCTGTTTAAATTTAAGTCTGGGAGACAGCTGAAATAAATTCTTAGTTCAGCTTCCTGACTGGCTGCTAACTGGAATGTCACCCCAGAATTCCACTGATGAGTAAGGTTTTGTAGACCATAAAAGTAAGACAAGGACCCATTTTGTTTGCTCTAGGATATGTGCAGCCTTTCAGAGGTCTGAAGTGTTCATTTATTTCATTTTTACTTAGGGCTTAAAGAAATTTGATTACTGTTTTCATGGATCCCATCTTGATATTTTACATAGTGGGAGGAAAGGCACACCCAAGATTGTCCTATGGAAAACACTAAAGAACAATGGACCAGTAAAACATTCCTAATACCATTACAGGAAGCAGTTCTTTTTTGCAGGTTACAGATCTGGTAGGGATGATGCTCCCTTTTAGAAGGATCACCATCATGATTTGAATATTTCCAGTTTGCTCTTTCTGTAATATGGAAAGTGGAAAACAATTGTAGCTATTGAGGAATCAGCTAATGCTCATACTAATGAACATGTTATTAAATTTTCAAAAGATATGCCTAGGACTCCATTTTAGAAGGCTGAAACAGTTATGAGAGAGGATCTATGCTGACATTTGTAAGAAATCTCCTTTTTCTGATTATGTTGAATGCTCAACACAGGTACTGACCTTATAGATGATGAGTCCCTCTAGTCTGAGCACTTAGAGCTTATGCATGCTCAGATTTATGCATGCTCTTGTTTGCTCTCTGCCTCTCTCACATTTGTTCTTTCTCTCTGGGCAGGATCGGGGATACACGTGGTTGGATGAAAATTGGAATAACCTCCTCTAATGGCGGGTGATGCTGCTCGAACTTGTAATACCTTATTAGGCTTCCCTTGTGCTTTTGTATTTATCTCAGCCTGTAGGACTATGTTTGCTTTCACTGTTCATCCCTAACAGCTGTGCCCAGGGGTGACCCCAGAGCTGCTGCATGGTTCAGGCTTACATCTCCTTTCCAGGAACATGCCACCTGATTCTGCTGCCACACCACCGTAGGGCTTTGAACTCTTCAAATCTTCTAAACCAAGCAGCCCTGCCAGTAAGGAGGTGAGAGATTGTTTTCAGGCTACTTTTCTTCCTATTTTTCTGTAAATGTTTTCACATTGATAAACTAAGGTATTGGTCCTGAAAGGGGATGAAGACATTGTTACATGCCAGTAGAGTTGGCCCAGAAGAGAGCTACTAAGTCAGTCAAGGTCTGGAGAATGTCTCTTAGGAGGAAAGGCTTGAGTTGGGCTGGTTCAGCCTCAAGAAGAGGCAACTGGCATGGGACCTCATTAGTTTGTACAAATATCTGAAGGGTGGGTGCCAGGAAGATGGATCCAGGCTCTTCTCAGTGATGCCAAGCACTAGGACACAAGGCAGTGGGTAGAAAGTGATGTAAAGGTAGTTCCACTTGAACTTGAGGCAGAATTTCTTCACTGTGCAAATGACTGTGCACTGGAACAGGTTGCCCAGAGAGGGTATGGAGTGTCCCTCACTGGAGATATTCAAGAAGCCTCTGAATTCAGTCCTGTGTTGTGTGCTCAGGATGAGCACGGAGGTTGGACCAGACGTCCACTGTGGTCGCTTCCAACCTGACCCATTCTCGTCCTTGAAACGAGACAAGTCTCCACCTCTTCCTGTAAAGTGGCTGACCTCAATGGAAATTAAACTTGCACAGGGCCTAACATGATCAGGCTTGAAACACTGAAAGGTTGTCTGAAAAGTTAAAGAAACAGTGATTTACTTGCACTGGATGTATAAGTAGGGTACAGGTAGCTGAAACTCTAGGCATGTTCAATATCTGTCACTCACATATTGCTGCACATATATTTCTCTGTCTTGCAAAAATTAAAACAAGTCACTACCAATAACAACCAAAAGGAGATAATTCCTCAGAGGACAATATTCCCTTAACAAAGATTAAATATTGCTATTTATGTAACATGCATGAATAAAAAATAAAGCATACTCTCATGTGATAGTTGTCAATAATGGTGTGGTTTAACCCCAGGTGGCAATTATTTTGTGAATTTATTTTCTATGCCATTTTGTTACCTGCAAACATTATTGCCCCAACACATGCCTGCAGAGATGTTTTTATTTTCCCATTATTCTGGTTATGAGTTGGAGACAAAAGTATTTGCTGTTCCAAAGAGAAATTCCATGCATTTGAACAAGATATGCATTGCCATAGGAGAAAAATTACAGCAATGCTAACAGCACATATCTCGGCCTGTTATCCCTGAATGATACTGCTCCTCACCATCCCATCTGATTTCCATAGCTATCACTGTCTCAGGATCTCTCTCAGGAGTGCCCTATGCCACGGGGCCTGTGAGCAAAGAAAGGTTTCAGCTGCATGTTCACAGGCACTGTTTAACTCACCCTTCTTGGGTGAATCCCATGCAGGGAGATTTGATGTGCCTTGTGTGGGGAACAGCCATGTCCCTGCCTCATTCCTGAGGGACAAGGCAGCTGCAGGATCTGGCTCTGCAGGGTTCTCCAGCTACACTGACATGGGCAGAATTTGTCCCTCCAGGACAGATGGTGTGAGAGGGTCAATGGCAGCTCCAGGCTTTCAAAAGCAGGAAAGTCAAATTGCCTTAATACTCCTGCTCCTCTTCCATATTTGCCATCCACTTTCTCCCAGGTTTCTTCCCAGTCCTGCACCAGCTCTGCAGGTTTTCTGATCATCTGCCAAGATAATTCAGCTAACCCTGCAAATAATAATTTCCATTTTTTTGCATCTGCAGCTGTCAGTGCAGCAGTGGGAGCCCATTGCCTACTGGGTCAGACAGACACCAGTGCTGGGGTGCACACAGGGAGAGATCCTGCAGCAGAGAAGGAGGGCAGGGGGTGACTGAGAAGAAGGCAGTCCATCACCACATACAGCAGCAGTGAACTGCTGAGTTTGCCCTTCTGTCCCCCCTGGCCTAGCTATGGGTATCACACACCACCCTGTGGAATCTGCATCTCATCCAGGGGGTTCTGATCTTATAGAAATGTGACAAATGGGATTGCACTTTGGATTTAAACATTAAGATGGGAGATTCTGTCCCCTAAGTGGTAGAGACCTCCTTTCTGTTTTATATTGCTCCTCTTATACTAATTGGAGGAAACTTTGGGTGCTTTCCAGAAGAGCAATAAGCAACGGAACTAGTATTTGTCATGTGCTCATACTCTCCACAGGGAGAAATCTATGTGCAAGGGAATGGTCTATCTGAATTTTTTAAAACCATTTGTACACAGACTCATATCCAAGCAGACAAACATATTTATTTTCCTCTTAAGGGAAGCAAGGTCAAAAAGAAGCTTGTGATAATTGCAGTGAAAAGAGATGAAGCTGCCAATGATGCTGTGTGTGCCTCTGAAAATTTTTCTATTTCTTTAGTATAGTTCTCTTGGAGCATCCTTCACTGAAGCTGTGGGAAATAACATGTGCTGAAGAAAAAATACATTCGGAAATCACCATAAAATCTAGTCTGCACGTACCACGTGGCTGCTGTGCCAGCTGCAATTACTTCACCTCTTTAAATAGTTCTCTTACTGAGATGTTGACTTTTACAAGCAGTGTTTCCATGTTATTATTAGTACTACCAGACATCCCCCATAATAGGGTATTTCCTCTATTCTGTTTGGAAGACCCATGTCCCTTGCTGACATAATTTAGGATATCACTTTGTTAATATTTTTGGCAGATACATAGGAGCAATCCAGGTCACAGTGTTATTGGGCTGGCTGTGGGCATGACAGCTTAGCCTCTTCTCCAGTGGCAGGATGATGTTCTTAGAGAGTGGCAGCATCTTGCTGGTGCACATCCTTCCTCCCAGCACCAGTGATCTCCAGGTCACATTACCCCAGCCCTAGTTCTGTCCACCTGGGCAAGCTTTCATTCCCCTCTAGTTTCTTATCCAAGGGCTTCAATGGCATCTCAGCAAGTTTCTGACTCAAGAAGTCAGTAAGCAATAGATGGGGGTAAAAAAAGGGGGGGGTCTTGTTATTGCCAGACCAAGTTAGGTGGTGACCTCAAGGTGGGGAGCTGGAACAGTCCTCATGGATCATGAGCTGGTTTTATTGCATTCTCTAGATCTTGATTGTTTTTCAGGTTGCCTTTTGTTTTTTTATTTAATTGATGTATCAAACTGTGGTACATGTCATCAAGGCATGAGAGTATCTTCAAAGTAATGACTATGCACAGACTGAACCTGCCACTCCCAAAGGAGTTAGCTGCTAACAGAGTCATTCTTGGTGCAGTCTGGTACCTGGCACTCTGTGAATCCTCCCCTTCGCATTTTTGGATGCACTTGTCCATCCTGGCAGAGATCATTATTCGGAAGCTGAAGGTGTTTAATGGATAAACAGTGAGACACACTGCTGGAAACTTTTGCAGTCTCAGCTGCCAATGTCTACTGATGGTGGGAGTCCATGAAAAATTTATCTTAGTTTATTCATGTCCAAGAATACCACTTTTTAATAAAATTGTAACACCTGAAAAAAATCTCAAGACCATTTTTATCTTCATAATACAGCAACAAATGGCTAAAAAAAATTGATATCTTTCTTTAAAACAGAAAGCCATCTTTGGCCAAAGACCAAAAATGGGAAATTTTATGCCAAAGGCTAAATGACCAGGAGATTAATTATACAGGTCAGCTTTATTGCAGACTGCCCGATATTAACATTTTGGACAATTTTCACATTTTTAAACAATTTTAACAATTTTAACAATTTTTATATTTTAGAGAAATAAATGAAAAATTTTGCTCTCATTTTTAAAATAAGCTTTTATTCCTTGGATAAACAGAAAATATCAACAAAGTAGATAAAGCCCAAAGGTTATTACTTCATTAGTAAGTCATACGTTTCCAGTTTAATTTTGATCCATTGCTTTAGGCTGGAATTAATTTTTTTTTTCCACTGGAATTGAATTAAAAATTAGGGACTGTAAACCAAAGTCTCAAAAGTCAGAGAAATGCAACTTTCTTCTCATTCCTTTCTTCTAGAGTTGCTTTATTTCCAAAGTCGAAATATGAAGACAATGCAACTGCTGTTTCTGTACCCTAACTGTAGTACTCAAAAGCTGCAGAGGAGACAAACAAGTCTTTTTCTTTTTAGAATCCAGTCCAGTCAAGCCATAACAGGAAAAAAATAACAACTTCCCTGCTAAAGGTCTTACATCTCGCTTCTGGGGGGCGTTAAAAATAAGCTCTGTCTGGAAACCATTCCACTTTATGTAGGTATGTTCATGCTTTGGAAATAAATATTCCTAAACATGAAAAATAGTGTACTTTAATTGAAAAAGTTTTCAGGTCATTTTCTTTCCTTATTCACAGGGGTATTTAACTTATAAAATCAGACAGGATATAAAAGCCTTTTGTCCCACAAATGTAATTGAAACATACCAATAAACACCTTGGCTTTGGCCTTTTTTGTAGAGCTACTGAGTGTTCAATAAACCGAACAACAAATGTTATTGGTATTAAGTGGCTAATAAAATCTTATTTATGTACTCATGTTAACAATAATCTGCTTGTAGAGTATGCATACTTCCCTGTTAGCAACTTAGAACATGATTTCCAAGAACCTTGCATTGCTTCAAAGAAATAATAGCTTGACTGTGGTCTAGGCTTTACTGGAAAATGGATAGTGTGATCATTGCCTTAATTAGCACAAACATCACCTATTTCACTGCTTAAAAGCTGCAGAGGAAAGGGGAGCTCTAGAGATTTTTCCACTGTGGAGTAAATCAAAAGCAAACATGAAGGGATTTTTTTATACATATGCTTTACCTGCATTTCCTTTTCTTTAAAAAAGCACTCAACAAGAACATTTTATACAAATTATTCTGAAAGTGCTTTGAGAAATGTACTCATGAGTTGAGAGTCCCTATAAACACATTTAGATATGCTGTCAAAATGGATAAATTAACTGTCCAAACTCATGTGGCAGTGTGGAATTCAGGATGGTTTATGTTACAAAGCTCATTGGAAACTTTAACAGCTCTGTCTAAAAAACTTTAAGCCTATTGGGAATCCAGCAGTAATACCATATCAGAGGCCCAGGCTAGTGATGGTACATTGCCATTCTGAGAAGCACACAGGCGGATTCCTGTAAGGACAATGACTGGCTTTTGAAGAAAGTAGTGAAAATGGTGCAATTCCATAATCAGCAGAAATCCCCGCCAACTCCTGCTACACGGGACACAACTGGGCTGCTGCCGTGGGCAGGAGAGGACAAATGGTGCTTTACAGTGAGCCCACACCACAGATGAGGCTTCACAAGGAAGAACTGGTGCTCTTCAGCAGTGTAAACCTAGGTCATCTGACGTAACTCCAGCCCTGCAGTTGTTTTGGCCTTTGACTGCTATTATTATTTGTAGTTGTCTATAGTGCAGGCAGTGTCATATCCTAATTACTCATGTCCATCTTTTGTCTTTTTCTTCACAATTAGACTTGCCTATACTTGCAAATCAGTCTGGAAGAAGGTGTGCTAGTTTAGACAAGGCTTTATTCAGTTAGACACCCCAAACCATGAAATACTCTGCCAAGTTCCTTTGTGTACATCTTGCAAAAGAATTTCTCAGTTACATTCACCTTTGACAATAATTCAGACCTTCTTTCCAGCTACTGATGAAACAAAACAACTTCTAGTCCATGAGCAATGCAGTGAATGAAATCTGGATTCCCAGTCTTCCTCCATACAGGGCTTTCCATGTTTATCTCTCTTGTTATTGATCAAAAACACTGGTTGAATTTTTTTTCCCATCTAGATGCAAATTTCTCTTTTGTCTGAGCCCTGTTGTATCCACTAGAACAAGATTTCTACTTTAGCTTTTCCCTCCTACATGAAGTTCAGTAATGAATTCCTATTACACTTCATGGGTATCATATGCTGACATATTACTTTAAATTTGCAACTACATTAAAGAATGGAGGAAAATAGACAGAAAACACACTTAAAACCTGTTTTTCTTAAGAAAATAAGAAAAAAATTCTAACTTGTAAAAAATTAAAATATCTTGAACTATATCCAAATGAAAAAAAATTGAAGTCCTAAACTTCACAGAGAAATGAACATCATAGAATCTTTGATTGAAAAGATTTTTGCTCCATTTTTAGTTAAGATTAGCTTTAAAACTAACAGAAATTAAATGGTGATACTCTGAATTAGCCAGCTATTAGAGGCAGACCTCTACAATTTATTTTTCTGTCTGCTGAGTTGACATAACCCTATGAGATGTTTTGGTAGAAAAAAAAAAGCCCCATGTAAAACCCAACAAAAACACAAAGTTACATTGTATTATAATACAAATAAGAACACTGATTTTTCAGAGAAAGCTCAAAATGACTACATCAGGAAGGCGGACTTAATATTTAAATCTCCCTTGCAGTCTGCAGATTCCCTTGTATGCTGGATTTCAGTGACTTGTGGAATTTATGAGTCGAGGAATATTCTGATCAGTCCCCTCTCAGAAGAGCTTCTTCCATCCCTGCTGAGGTTGGCTGCTGTCTTCCCTCTCACCACAGGAATTCCTCCCTCTCTGCTGCCCTGGGCTGCAGGTCCTGGCTGTGACTCTTCTCCTTCCCTGCAGCACTCTTTGACTGTTTTTCTCCCTGGTTTATCCTAAGCTGGTCACCAGGGACAGCCCAAAACAGAGCCCAAAACACCTGAGGATGGCATTTTTGTCTGAAAGAAATGCAACATGTTAAAAAGGAACAAACATATGAAAGAGAGTGTTTCCTTCCAGGGGCCGAGGACCTGGCAATGCTGGATGTGTGCAAGAGCACCTGTGGCTTGGGTCTGGACCTGGTCTGCCATCTCCCAAACTGGGAGAAGTGTTATATACAGCAGCTCCAGCTCTGTGAACTCCCCACGAGCATGTGAAAACTGAGGAAGGCACCAGTGCAGACAGGAGACACCCATTTCCTTGCTAGCAGGCAGCCAGGGTACTGGACACAGAAGCAGCTGTAGCCCCACAAAACATGCTGGGTTTTTGGTTTCCTAACCACATGCTACGCTCCAGTGAGCCCCAACCACAACATTTTCAAATGAAGTCTTTGCAAACTGCTTTCACTGCAAGTTCTTTCTGTTTTAACAGAACTGTCTTCTGATTGGAAAGTGATTCATATGCAATTTTTTAGTTATCCCCAGTAAGCATATTATGTGCTTACCTACTGTATTTGCTCTAACTGATACCTGTTTTATACATCCTGGGACGGAGGACATATTTCTATCACTTTATCTTCTCATGCTTTGAAAACAATATCTTATTTCCTATTTCTATTTAAAGGAAGGTAAATTTAAATCCTTCTGAAGCAAAACTGCTTGACCTTAATATTGATCCAGTAGTAAAAACAGGAAAAATTAAACTAATCATTCAAACCGATATTAATCTAACTAGATGTCTACTCCATGAACTGGCTTTGATTAACAATTATTTGAAAAAATTCTGTTCATTTCTATATTGCCTCAGTTCCCAGGTTCTTGGGAAATGAGCAGTTTTATTGGCTTGTACATTTTATAGCATATAATAGAATTATCTTTCATTTCTCAAAGTTTCCAATTTTATTACTGCAAAGTCAATTTATTACCTGTTAGCATGTTCCTAAATAGAAAAAAAGAAAAAGTATCTCTGTAGAGGATATCAAAGGGCTCTTTTACAGAAGCTGATGTTATTTTCTCTGAATGTCCGACTTTCATTCAATGATGCACAGAGGAAAACACCTCAGAAAGATCAATGTCTGCTTAGTAAAGAAACCGCAAAATTGACAAACAGTGCAATATCATTTGAAAACCTCTTATGAAGCTAATTTTTCATTAAGGTCTTCAAATAAAGAGAATAACATTTTATTAAAACAGAGTCTGAATTTTAAAAAGAGATTTGAAAAAAAAAAATCTTTAAGAGACAAATACTTTTGACTTTGTGTCATTTACCTGCGATAAAATATTTGGTTAATGCACTGTGCAGGGAAACACTTACTAATGTCTGAAAGACCCCCTTGGTTTTGGATATACACACTCCTCATGCTGGACTTCAAAGCAAGGAGGAAATTTATCCCCACTCTACAACCCTCTCTCCTTTTTGTTTTTTATTATATTCAAAGTCACGCAGTACACAGTTCTTGGAAAGCTCTCAATGATCTTGAGCATCTCTGACAGGATGTAATTTTCTGAATGGGCATGGGGAAGGTTGCAGGGTTTTTTATTTTGTACAAGTTACAGGCTATTAAAATAGATATGAACATATATTTTTCAAGAGAAAACTTGTAGGAAAGGATCAGGTATTCAGCTGATTTCTGTTAAATTAGGGAAAAGCAAGCCAGTTTCCATCAGCTGAGGATCTGACCTGGTAGCTCTTTGTTTGGGATTACACACATTTTTCTGACAGGCAGACATGGAGCTTGATTTAACAACTTCTCATGCTGCTTCTCTCCTTTCTATATTTGTATTAAACATCAGCTGAAGCCTTTGAATATTCATATTGAGTTTACATGTCCTTACTTTTCACATTCAGGTTTTGAATAATTATATTCTGAGAACTTCATCAGAGGCAGTAAAATAATTTGCAAATCTGAGGAGCCTTGTGTACTCTCTGTTACCTTGAGGCCATAGTACTTCAGTTCATATTTTCTGAAGCTTTTCTGCTGGCAAAAGGTAAGATTTTCAATAGCTTCACATTCCTTCATGTTGTGACTTGTTTTCTTCTTGTGGAGCTTAATTGAGCTTCCTATAACTCACAGGGTAGCTAAGATTTTTTTGTTGTAGTTTTCTTGTTTTTTTTTTCTTAAACACATATGCTGAGTAATGTTCACCATTGCATATAAAAAGGCACCTGTCCGTGCAATGATAGATCTCAGGTAACCAATTAATACATGACTAAATTTTATGTTTTTGCAAGCAATGGTATTGTCACAGTATAGGCCATGCCCAAAATTTAGGCAGTTTTCAGGAAATGAAATTTTGAACTGCTGGTTTCCTGGGGGAAGTCTAGGTTTTGAGTTTGCATCAGTCTAGTTGTATTTGAGAATTTCAGTGGGATATCACCCAAAACCTTTGGTGTCTGAGGTGTTCCTTTGGATGTGGACCATTTAATAATATCTAGCCCAACCAAAGCAGTTTTCTGACAAAAGAGCTTCCTTATCTGCCCTAGACCCTCTAAATTTTCTAGATCATAGGTTTGTGAATCTTACATGAACCCCAAGATGTTTATCTCAGATAAAATTTTGCTAATATAAGGCAGAATAATAATAAAGAGGGCAGCTAACAATAAACTAAAAGGCGATAAATATGTCCCAGCAAAGGCGCTGCAGATCTAAATATGGGTGAAGATTACTTTACTGGGTCTTGAAAGGCAGGACTGGAGATGTGGAAATACCTTGGGACTGAAGGAGTCCAGAGCACAACAGAGTAATTTCCTGTGGCAGAGCAGAAAGAGAGTAATTTCATCTGGCCTTGCACAGCAGGACCAATTGAAAAAGTGTTGTCAGCATCTGGATGAGATCTCCTGCAAGACCTTCTAGAGATGGGATAGATGATCTGCAAGAGTACAATGGGTTTATGAGGAAGATCTCATCCCTGGCCACTCCTTGGTCCCACCAATTGCACTAACACCATTGTGGGGCTGACATGAAAAGAGACAGTGAATCTCAGTTAAAGCCCCTTGTTTGGAACAGTCAGTAATAGGAAACTAATGGGGAAATGGCAAAATTCTAAAGGTTACTTTATTTCTGGAAGAAACAACTTGTTCAGCTACATTTTACTTCTACACAAAGAGAAATTTAAGTCCCAGGTCCCATCTTAGCAAAGAGAAATAAATTCATAAGCTTTATTCAGACTTTTAAAAAGTGTGATTCCTGCCTTCTGAAAAGCACTAAAATGGCATTACATGGAAGAGTTTCCTCAGCTTGCTCATTGAAAAGAAGTTCAATCTTGTTCCAAATTTTGAATCTATATTTTACACTCCTCCCTGCCATCGCCCCCATTGTATTTTAAGTAGTCCCAGTCTAGTAGTCAAACATTTCAGTTTGCCTCTGTGACTGACATTCTGAAAATGCAAATGATTAGTTCTTGGGAAAACTGTCAAATGATTGAGGGACTGAAAGCAAATTGTGTGCTACCCCAGGAGAGCACAGTTCTAGTATCAACCTGTGTATGACCTCTCTGCTCCTTGTCTGGCAGAGGTGCTTCTGGCTCTTTGGCAGAGCTTTTCTCACCAGGGTGAGTAGGGCTCCAATCTCAGGTGGTAATTCAGCATAATTCCTTTCCTGTGCCACTGCTTTGCTGCTATGCATTAAATATATGATCTGACACTGGGACTTCAAATGCTGGTGGTTTAAGTAACTTTTAGAAAAAGGTGGGAGATTTTTGGGCCAGTTGTGTAGTATGTTGAATATGAAACTGAAGAGTAGAAGGAGTTATTGTAGTGAATTCCAACTCTCTAAAAGGAGAAGCAGTGCTAGGAGTTAAAACATGCAGTGCACAGTAAAAATATTGCATCTGACACTCACAAATTAATTGAGATGGAGTAGAAATACTTGTGAGCAGATAAGGCACTTGAAGTAGTCAGTGGATGTAGCAGTCACTTTTATGTTTACATTTCTGAAGCTTATCTCCATGTTGTTATAGATCACAATGCTTTGATTTTGCTGTCTGGCAACCCAAACCAAAAATACCCAGGAGGGAGAGATAGGACTGAAGATTGCAAACCTTCCAAAGAAATTGTCTTTGCATGTAATATGTCTAAATGATTGCTGTACAATGCAGCAAGTATAATCTTTGGTAGAAGAAAAATATGTAAGACATTTTGTTGTGAGAACTAAACCACAGACTGATTTAGGGACTGCTCCAAAGCCCATGAAATCAGAGGGAGTTTTTCCATGCATTGCAATGGGATCAACCTTTAAAGGTGATGTATCTTGCAACAAAGGCAGTGAAACTCATGGTAGCAGTGTGATCAGTAAGAGTCCCAAATATGCACAGAAGCCGTTCACGTGGTAACTACTGTAAGACACAAGACAGTATTAATGGGTGTTTTAATGGATATTGACGAGGAATTCATCCAGTTTCAAGAGGATGTCAGATTTCTAAAACAAGTGAAAGAGAGACAGGCACATACCAAGTTCAAGGCAGGAAGTTTTCTGATCATCTCTTAAAGTCATCATTCAAATGGCTCAGAGGCATGAATTATCAACTCAGAGGCATGGATTATCAAAGACTCAACCAGAGAAGACAGAAAAAAATATAGGAGTCTGGAAGTGCATTTTAGAATGAGCACATTTTTAAAAGTGTACTCATCTGGTTCCATCTGTGCCATGACTCAGTTCTACTGCTGAGCCTGCCAGGCCTCACAGCTACATATAAATCAAAATGAAGGAGTGCAACATGCCTAATTGGACCTCCCTTACTCACAAATGAGTCTCTGCAATGATTTGGAAAGGACTTTGTAGGGGTGTATTCAATTTCATTTCCAATCTGTCCTGCTGATCCCAGAGGACTGGCAATTATAACAGTGCTAGCTTTGACTTCCCAGATTAAGAAAAACCTTTTCTTACAACATGAACTCCTTTGACAAGAGCTATTTGGTCAGTATTTGTGCAGTCCCAAGATGCTTTGAGAGTACAAACAAAAAATAGCATTTTTCTCCTTTCTCATTATCACATCCATGCGTGAATGGCTTGTCATAGACCTTTAATATCTTTTACTGAATCATGATGAGTAAATGTGCTATCATTTGATGTGCTTGCTAACACTGCACGACCAGAGAGATGACTTTGTAGAGAATAATCTACTATAAAAGATGCTTGAGGGGCAGGTTGTTATGAATCCTTTGTTTAAGTTGTCCCTTTACCTAATGAAGGCAATTAAACAGGTTTTTAAGACACGTATCTAATACAGTATAGTATTTTCCTATAAATATCCTAAAGAATTCTCCAGTTAACAAAAGATCTTCCATCACTGAACTAACAGTTCAAAACAATCTACTTTTTCAACATTCCTGAATGACATTTCCTTATCTGATAGTGTACAAATGGTGTGAACCTGTGTGAACAGCTCTGCAGTCTTTTTCCCAGAAATGCTTTGGGGACAATTGCGTCAGCTACTGTATCCTGGTGGTGACCTGGGACACACACTGAGCATGGCAGTGGCCACAGTGTACATCACCGCCAAAAGGTTGGGAACTGTTCTTGCACTGCAAGCTGGGGACAGCTCTGGCAGCCTTCTGGTGTCACCTGTTCTCACACCTTGACAGTGAAGGAGGTTCCCTGGCATTCCCAGTTAATTATTTCTGACAATGTGTGTATGAGAGTTAGTGTGTCTAATGCCTCTGGGACAGGACTGCATGAGCACAAGGTTCATGGGCAATAATCACACTCACGGATGATACATACACAGGCAGTATCTCAGCTGTGTCCCACCTGCACTCTTCAGATATGTGTCCAAAGTGCATGTCTGCAGGTGTCCCACAGCTTATTATTCTAGCCAGCAATTTCTCATGCCACAGTACTCAGGGAAAGCAGCAAAATAAGCAGTTTGGATGGTATTGCATTTGTGGGTTTTGGAATAAAGGCGGCACCAGAGACTCTGAATATCCCCATCTAGTTACATATTTTAAAGAATATTATAATGTGATTTTTGAAACCAAACAGGGTAGTAATCTACCTGCACCACGTTTATGGCACCAGATATTTGTTCTCAAGGTCCAGACAGACTAAAGATATACTCAGTAAACTGTAAGGGTGGGAGTGGGGGAGCAGAAGTGTATGATACAATATAGCTATAATCATAAAGCACAAGACCTACTGAGCTACTTTATGACCCTTTTCTTCTCCAGTGAAGAAAGCCTTAATAAGTCACTTCTGGCTGTGCCAGTCATGAATTACTGCTGTCTGCACAAAGGAAGATAAATATTGTAACACATCATAGAACAACTCTCCCTTTAAATACTGTAAATGGATAAAGATATAAAACCTGAAAAAGTGAAAAACTAAGCCAAAGAACAAGAATGTAATTAATCCAGAGTGTATCACTTTGAAAGCAAACCTTTGATATAAAATTTCTCATTTTCTAATGATAAATAGCGACAAGACTAGAAGCACATCTATAGTTGTCCAGAGCTGACAGTGAGTTCTCCCATTGACCCTGCAAAGAACATTTTGTGGTACTCTCAAATGTTTGTAGCTACTGGTCTATTCTCCTTGCCCAAATATTTCTTTCACTGTCTTGGTTGAAGCCTTCACCATCCTCTTGCTGCTCAGCCCCACTCCTCAGCAGAAACTGTCTCCAGCAGAACATGCAGAGGAGCTGCTTGTGTGAGTAATTCTCTGACCTGTTTGACTGGCCCAGGTCTTTTGAAATGAACCAGGTTTGTAAAGAGCTATTTAAGCTGCTTAAGTAAATATGGCTTATGTTTGCTAAAAAGGATTAGGAGGAGGAGCAGCAGGAAAACGGGCTGGTTTGAGGAGTTTATTGTAGGAACAATGAGAAGCATCTGAGGGACCAGTCCCCTTCTCAGCCAGCAAAGCTGCAGCTGCAGAAAACATCTGGGCAAATACTTCCTCTCATTTGCTAAGCAGAAGACATGTTAATGCCAGTGTATATCACAAAACTGAAACAGAAACAGCAGGAGCCCTAAAAAAATAAATCTAGTAAGTAGAAATAATAGTTATGTCTGATTTCTGTGGAAACTCCACCTAACTGCTCTCCTGAAACAATAGTTAGGAAAGTGTGCTGGTTTTGGCTGGGATAAAGTTAATTTTCTTCACAGTGCCTGGTGTGGAGCTGTGTTTTGGATTTGTGCTGAACACGGGTTGATAACACAGAGATGTTTTTGTTATTGCTGAGCAGAGCTCACACTGAGCCAAGGCCTTTTCTACTTTTCATATGGGCTTAATGGCAAGTAGGCTGGGGGTGCCTGGGAGGGTGGGAGGAGACAGAGCCAGGACAGGTGACCCCAACTGGACATTCCAGACCGTGTGACAAAGTGGGGGGAAGAAGGAGGAGAGGGGGGAGGTTTGGAGTGATGGGGTTTGTTTTCACAAGTCACCACTGCACATGATGGAGCCCTGCCCTCCTGGGAATGGCTGAACACCTGCTTGCACATAGGAAGCACGGAATGAATTCCTTGTTTTGCTTTACTTGTGTGTCAAACTTCTTCTTTCCCTACTAAACATTGTTTATCTCAACCCAGGAGTTTTCCAGCTTTTACCCTTCCAATCCTCTCCCTTATCCCACCGGTAGGGGAGTGAGCCAGTGATTGTGTGGGGCTTGGCTGCTGCTGGGGTTGAACCACGACAGAAAGAATCGCATTCATGGACACAACCTTGGACAAATATCTGTGTACCAAAATACCTCAAAACCACCGGAAATATGAACTTGCTTACAAATTGACAATTTTCATTACTGTGTCAGATAGAAGATTATCAAATACAGAGAGAAAAACTGGTATGTTTAAGAGATTAAATTTAAAATAAGATTGAAAGATAGTAGGAGTAAGATTTAAAATGACACATTACTAGTTTAGAAATAAAAGTTATTATTTGTTAATATTATTTAGAAATAAAGGTTATTAGTTATCCATTGTTTTCTAAATATGTTCAATTTCTACTATTCAGTACTATTCAAATGGTTATTAAATAGGACTCCGTCATCTGACCTATAAAAAAGAAAGTTTTTGTTTAGTATCAAAGGAAGAGGGAAGTTTCAAGGAAGTCTTAATAGAGAGATATGCTCATACACATTCGTAATGGAACTTCTGGGTTTCTTAGTACTACTTATGGCAGATAAATAGTACTCATTTTAAAGCATGTTTGAGATTTTTGACATTTCAGAGAAACAATAAAACTGCTTTCCTGAAACTCAAACTATAAAGTGAAACTCAAGGTATTTTCTGCTGTTTACTTTGAGCAGGGCGTTGGACCAGATAACTTCCAGAGATCCTTCCCTCTCCTGTTCTGTGATTTTACAACATAAAATATCAACAAACTGCATATGGGAATAACCAGGGTTTTTTGGGTTTTTTTGCAAGAACTGTGTGAGGAAAACAGAACAACCAGAAAATTACAACTTCCCAAGAGACACTGTACAAAGACACTGATTTCTCCTTTTCACTGTGGTGGAGTGAAACATTGTGTGTTGCCCTCTGACATGTCCTTGTCTGCCCTGCTCAGCAAACCCCTCGCCTCTCTCCAGCTGGGCCCAAAGAAGTGGCAAAGGGGAAAGAAATTCCCCAAAAGGGCATGCAGAAGTATCCCCTTGGTGTGTACCAAAAGGTACACCCTAGGAAGTTTTCAGAGCAGCTGAGTTTGTTGGCTAATTTACTCAAAATATTTAAGCCTTGAAAAAGGCAACAATGTGCAAGAAATTTCAGTGTTTCATATTTTCCTTACTAATTCATTTTTTTTCCTCTTCTTATCATTAACTGTTTCTATTTTTTAAATAACCATTCCCTTTCAGCTCAGTTTTTGTATGATTGGTATTAATCATATATCCAAAATACTCAATTTTTGAAAGTGTTATCTTCATTGAGCCATTTCATTAATTTCAAAACAATAGGAAAACTACTTGCTCTGTATAACCTTGAGAAAATGGTAACCTATCATGCTCCCAGCTATTCTTTATTCTGGTCAGCTTGAAATCTGAGCAAACACATGCAGATACAGGATGGTCAATTTCCTTACACATCCATGAATAATGTTACTGCAGACTGATAATCTATGATTTCTTTGATAAGTCTTCTGTAAAAACAAGGACAGTGATGCATCATAATAACCTTCAAATTTCAGATAACATATTTCTGTTCATAATGTAACAAGGAAAATTTGGAGACAACTATAATTTTTTTAACCTTTAAACAACAAAACTTTCTGATCTTTAAAACATCACTAAAATACTTTTAAAAAATCATACATTGCAATGAAGCATATGGCTGGTGTTATAAAAGACACACCACTGTTATTTCCCTTAGGTAAATTCACAGAGGTGGGTTTCATTCTGATTTGTCTTGGGATCACCGCAGGTATGTTCTTAATTTGAATGGTGAGTTTATTCGGATTATAATGGAAACGGGCACCATGTGGCTAAACCAATTCAAGCAAATGATTTCATCATTATGGTTTAGAAAAAGATTTTCCTGATCTATTAAGAATATTTCACTTATTGTAAGGACAATCTCAGTGACACATCTCAGGAATTATGTAGCCTCTTTAGAAAGTGATTAATTAGAATAAAAGGAACCTGCTGAGACTGTGGTCTCCTACAGTTTATGAATAATTGTCTACCTTTCTCTTTAGATCTATTGCTTTATGTTAAAGCCTAGCTTAGACAAAGGCAAAATTTAATATCTGTAGCTTTACTAATTTATAATACTATATATTGAGATGTTTGTGGGGGTTTTATAATTTGGTTAATTTTTGCCCTTTTTAAAATGTACACATTTTTCCAATTCCACCTTTTTTCTCTTACATTCTTAGATACCCTAATTGTGATTTTTTTTTTTTCTTTGAATCAGGTGGTGAAACTGTGAACATACTGGTAGTATTTGGGCTTAAAAAGACAAGACCATGTTCACCAACCCCCTATGGTACTTTGCACTACTCTAGTGAGAAAAACAATAATAAATTCACTTTAAATAAAATTTTAATAAATTATCTGTCTCTCTAGTGAATCTGGAATTCCAGAGAGTTATTTAGTTTGCCAGGCTGGAAGTGCCTAACTCTTTAAGATATCTAATTCCATTTGGTGCCAGAAGCATTCTCTGAGAACTTTTTTTTTCCTACTGTATATATTCTAGGGAAATATATATTTATCCCTCATCAAGAGCACACCTATTAGCAGGACTAAGTTGAGACACACTCAATTCTTCAAAAATAATTCCAAGAAATGCAAAAAGTTAGTTGTCATTACAACTGTGGTTAACTTTATTTAATATCATCCTAGTAATAATGGTGATATTCATCTTTTCTGTTTAATAATCCCATGGTCAGAACACTCTCAGAATTATCACCTAGATATTGATACGTTTCAATATCTAGCTTTAAGGGGATTGAACCCGTGTTGTTTGCAAAATGTCCTAACCACAAACCATGAGATATCCTGATTAAGACTGCTCTTTATCTTTATACCTGAAGGTATTCTATTGTGTGAACAGATGTGTACAAGTCTTTGCTCCAGCAGAGAGGGGAAAAAGAAATATGGTTTTAAATTAAGTGTTGAGACACTCAACTGGGATGATGGTTTTGCTGGAATTTTACAAATTTTACCTTATTTTGTGTCCTAGAAGAAACAAAAGCAGTCCTGGAGACAGGGACCAAAGCTGCACACGCCTTTGCAACCAAAACCATAGGCGAGAATCGTGATTGTCTTTGCCTGTATTCATTCTGGATGTGTTCTTCTACACCTACCAGAGGAAAGGCCCAGCTTTGATCAGATGGATGGAGACATTCTTCCTAAGGATACCCCATAGCTCAGATGTGGTGGCCTTTTGAAGGTCGTGTGGATTTAACTCCCCCCAGTGCCTACTCTGTGTCTCCCCAGGTCTCAAGTGAGTGTGCAAAACCACTCAGACACTGTGGAAAATCAAGTATCAGAAAGAAATATGTTAATAATTAGCATATTAGCATAGTGTAGTTTCTCTTCAGAGCAGAGAAAGATTGCTGCTATTTTGGTCAATGGTGTGAGAAGGAATTTAAAGCAAGAAAGCTGGACAGCCTCCTTCAGACCTGAAGAAGCACTTCTGTCGCCATGGATTTAGGACTGTCTGTAGGATGCTCTGTTATATTGCTATTGCAACTGAGAGTTGGATATTTAAGAGTTTTGTGAGACTTTGTCCAAGCCAGGCACCAAACTTTGGTGGGCAGCAGCCTACTCTTTGCCAAATGTAGAAGAAATACTGAATTTGCCAGCTGTATTGTAGACTATTCTCACAGGCCTAAGAACTGAGCCAAAATTATAATCTGGCTATTTGTTTAAGTTCCAGAACAACGCATCTGTCACCAAAGGATGATATTTATAGAGTTCAAAGATTTTAATTGTACTGAAGATAAATAGAATACAACCACAACACTGGAGTAATACTTCAATGACACAAACAAAGCAATATTTTGCACACAAATACGATACTACTGACTTCAAAAATAACTGATCAAAAGAATGCGTAGCAAAAGTGTGATCAAATATCCCAGTTAGGTTTTTTCTGGTTCTCACTAAATTTAAGGGTCCATGAATGCCACTGAATGTTGTTCATGCATGTCTGTGTGAATGCATATATATATATATATATATATATATATATATATATATATATATTTATATATATATTTATATACACATATATAGGTACATGTACATATGCATTTATTTCCTCTTTAATTCCTGTGGAAAAAGAGGTGGGATGCTCACATCACTCTACACATAGTAAGGTCAGAGTCCACGGGTGGTTGAAACTTCTGTCCAGGAGATGAAGTTCACTCATGCATTGCAAGACTTGATGAAAACTGAAGTGTTTACAGGAGTGGTTGTCCAGTCAGCCTAAACAGTTTTATGACTCCATAGGATGTTGAAGGTTAAAACCATTTCAGTATTGTATTTTGGTAGAAATATGCTATTGATGCTATCATTTTTCATCATATCAGAACAATTTCTATTAGATGATCAATGTATTATTTTCACTTTAAATTGCCTCGTGAAGTGACCCAGGAGCTAAAGAAACCAAGATTAATTTCATAGTTTCCTGTCAGGCAAGCAAAAAACATAACGTCTGAAAGGTTTGCCAAGGATAGTTTAATTTCAGACAGTGAGCATCAGAAGCTCTAAGTAATCCTTATAATTCTGATACATTTTCTGGCTAAAAAATACCAGAAAATATGGGAAAAGAAGGGCGAGAGGAAAGAAAGAAAGGAGAAAAGAAACAGAAAATTAAAGACTAAATACTTGCATTAAAGTCCTGCTATAAGATTTTCTAATGACTTGAACTTTGTGCTTTGTTGTTGAAGATAAAGTAATCTGCAATCTGTAGTCTAGAATCTGAAAGTGGATAATTTAATGGCAAAAAAGGAGGCCTTTATTTTTATTGATAATTTACAGAGTTCTAAAGGTATTTTCTTATTTCCAATTGCAGGTTATGGTATAACACTTCAGAAATCAGCTGTTTGGGACCAAGTGTATATGGTACAAGACCAGAAATGTTGCTTGATATGTTTCCACATTATAACCCATCCCATTCCAGATTTCCCAAGGGCTATTTTCCCCCAATATAATTCAGTATAACTTTACAAAAAATATCTTGTGCGTCCTCTTTATCATCATATTTCTGCCTGAGTTTTTTTGTAAAGCAAATGAAGCAATCTTGTCCATGAAGAGTAAATTCCAAACTAAGTCAAGGCATAAGATTCACAGATGCATGAAATCCACCAGAAACTATAAATTTTTAGTGAGTGACCATTTTCCTGTGTGGTGGAATAAATCATATGACAGATTCTGTAGCTACCATTTACAAGATAAGCTGGATAGATGGGAAGAAATCATATCATATTTTTCCCTGCTTGCTTATAATGGAGTGTTGAACATATCTGGATTTGGACTGTGGTCTGTTGACTGATCAAGATATAGGACTACTCCTGAAAAAGTGTTCTGTAAATAGATCCTTAGCTCAGATCTGTGTGATTATCCTGGAGCATGTCATGTCTGTTGATTTTAGTAAACACTTTTCTGTATTTTCTGGGAACCAGGATTTAGAAATGGGAGGGAAGGGCTACAACAGTGTCCCTTAGTTTACACCATCTTCTCTTATGTCCTCTATTCATTGACTGATTCCTTGAGAAGTCTAACTTTTCCTTCAATCTTCTTTAACATTTTAGAGAATGAAATTTCCCGTTATGAAAAACAGTGCACATAAGAAACATTCTGCTCTGTGTGGTAAATTTCACATAGATTCCCACACAGACAGAAGAAAACACTAGTAAATTCAACTAAGGAATAAGGAATACCTAATATCTTACTGTGAATTTACCCCTTTTCCTTAAAAAAAAAAAAAAAATCACACAGAATGTTTAAGCTGAGGTAATATTTTGAGATAGCAAAATTTCCCTTAAAGTAATTATCAGCTGTCTCTCTTCACTAACATTCAGACTAAATTGTTTGCTTGAATTTGCTCCTGGATAAATGCACAAAAACTATGTGTTGTTTCAGTTGAGTAGCAATAAAATCCTGAACTTGATCAGCTTTGTCGTTACCCTGCATCAACATGGAAAGGTTGGCTGCTGGCCATATTTTAATATAGCAATAATAATACTTAACACTGTTCATCTCAAAAGCAATTTACACACGTTAACTAATTAGGCCTCAGAACATTTGCATGATAGGTGAATAGTATTCATCCCTCTTTAAAGTGGGCTAAGTGGAGGAACAGAAGATAAAGTCACACTTTCAGCAAGAGTCAGTAACTGAATGTCCAGCTTGTGACACATTAATTTCATTTTCTAATATGCTGAACACCTTCAGCCTTAGTTGAAGTCAAGAGTAGTGGACAGTGATCTTGACCTCTGTATAGCAATATAAAGGTGCATTTTGGCTGCCGTTTGCAAAAGGAAGCCTTCAGTAATTGCTTTGGAGAGTATTCATTTTCATGCATATTCTCTCTGATCCCTTGTAGTTTTCTGTTTCTGATCTTGCAGGTACTCAAAAGTTGCTTCTTGCCCTGTATTTTTGCACATCTGCAGAGCTGGGTGATTTAACACATAGATGCCTTAGGACAAAGTCCAGCAGGAACCAGGAATGAATAACTGACCTTATTGATACAATTGGGGGTGTAAATTCACTGCTATAAAATTCTTCTTTAGGAAAAGAAAAAAAACAGTAAAAGGCACCTCCACTTGCATAAAGAAGAGTTAACCTGATTTGTGTATTTATTTATTTATTTATTTAGGAAAGAATTTCCCTACCTTATGGGTTTTTTTCTGCAATGAGACCAAGATGGATTCCAGAGATAGAACTTGAAGTCTTAGACTTATAATAGTAAACAATAAATAAAAATGCAATGAAGTCACTATTGTATAACTTAAGACTTACCAATTCAAAGTCATGAGAGAGAGATGTTATAGCAAAACACAAGTTAAAAAAAAAAAAAAAAAGCCAAGTGCTGGATAAAGAGAATTGCTAATTCCTTCAGACTGACACAGAGACATTTATTCTTGTCTTCGGAGTTCAGACACCAAGGAGACTTGTACTTAGTTGGACTCTTAGAAGCTGGCCCTGCTCTGCACTTTGTTCCTCCTGTCACACTTCCCTGCCTGACGTAAATTGATTTTGAGACTATAATACTGGCTGCTTGCTCTTTTCTAAGTGTTAACATTCTCCTTCTTTGCTCTGCATTCAGCGAAAACATCCTTCTTCCGTCATAGGCGATGCTTCAGCATTTTTGATAGATGGACATTCATGATGCCAGTGTGCTGCTTACACATCACAGATAAATCTGCCATAAGCAGAGTTCCACATGGAGAACTGCCAGCCTCCATGGACAATAAATAAAAATGAGGAGATGAGAGCTCACCTGGTACTGCTTCACCATGATCAATGCTGTGCTGAGAACTGGCTTCCAGTACATCCCACCACATAGGAAAAGGCTTTTATTTTTAGGTTTGATTTGGTTTTAGTTGTTTGAGGTTTTTTAAATGAATCTTCTGGAAGTATTAATCTGTGCTTAATTGCATATTCTCTGCCCTTTCATTTACTGACAGATAGATAACACAAATGTTTTGATCCTTCAACTTTTGTCAAGATAAACACAATAAAGTCCTGAGGTTCGGGGTAGGAAACTAGAGGGTTGGTGTCAGTCTCCTATTGTAAATAATTTAAAAAAGGAGAGGATTATTTAATTAACCAAGATCTAAGTCTTCTTCATTCACTTTTAAAGGAAACATTACTCATTGTAATGGGGTGTGCTGGCAGAAATCCTTTGGAGTGCTATACAGGCAACATAAATACACCTTGAGAACACTTGTTCTATTGAAGCTCACTGGCAATTCACAGACTTTAAAGAATAGTTTTTGAATTCTCAGCAAAAGAAGCCATTTGTTACAAACCCTGCACTGGTTTAAGGAACTGCTGACACCTCATGGAAAACATTAAGATTTGTCTTATTAAAATATCCCACCAAATATATTTTTTGGTCCTGCTGGGCCTGTGTCTTGCATCACCCTTCAATTAAATTACTAAAGGCTGACAAAACACAAACAATTCTAAAGTGCTGAAAAAAAGCCTGCTGGGGTTTGTCTGTTTACTTAGATGCTGATTTTAGAAAAGGTTTGTATCTTGTCTTCAGGGCAATTTGTACAAAACCCAGGGATGTGGGTGCCCTTCAGGGAATGCACAGGAGGAGACACTGTTTTCAGAGACTCTTGGTGGCATGAGTGGAGTTTTACTGAATTCTCAAGACCAATCAAGAAGTTCACGCCATGACCCCAAAGGTCCTTCTCAGTTTCTAGAATTTACTGTGCCTCTGATGAAATGGAAAGAAAAATGTGAAGAAATCTGTCCTGTTTTAGGACTATAAGCATCCTTACAGGTACACACTGTTTTTTTCAAAAGTTGAAAACCCACATTGGTGGGTTTGTTTCCAGTCCCTTTAGTTCCTGTCTATTGTGGTGGCATCTCAGAGTCTGCGTGTCAAGGTGATCCCAAGAGTGTAAAAGTCCTTGTTCTCCCAGCCCGAGCAGCCAAAGAAGGAGTCTGAAATGCATAGGATCAGCTTCTCAAGGTTGTTTATTTTTCCTTATCTATAACATTCTTTCTCTGACCTGCTGAGATCTCTCTAGCAGGTTGGCCATGGCATTCTGTGTGCCACCTCGGGCGGCGTTTACATTTTATACTCAAAATTACATATACTCCGTTTACAATAATGTTCCAATATCTATCATTTATGTTAGACAGTGTGTCTCTACCTTAAACCAATAGAAAAGTGTCACCATCACAGCAACACATGGAGGACAAGAAGAAGGAGAATGTCAGGACACGCCCAAATCCCTCCATCTTGTCCCCTGAACCCCATTCTAAAAAAGCCCCAAAATTCTACTTTTTCACCCTGTGTTAATTCAACTACTCAAAACCTCGTGGCTTGTAATTCCTCATACAAAGTTGGCAACCTCTCCCACAGGCTAAAATTGAAGCCACAGGTGTTTTTGATTTCATGCCAAGGTCTCTGAGGCCCCTGCCAGGGTCTCGAGACAGCCAGGGCAGCAAGAGGGATGTCCTGGACTCTAACAGTGGTACCCCCACTGGTAGCCTGGCTGCTTTTCAGTGTGCCAGTCAAGCAGGAAACAGATTTTTGGACAAATTAAAACCAGTGCCAGGCATGGGGTGATAACACTAAAACAAAGAACTGAAAGACTAGACTGTATTCACCAGCTTTCTTAGAAAGCATTAGTTCCCATTAGTAACAGCTGAAAAAAATCCAGGTTCCAAGTGAAAAAACAAAAAACAAAAAACAAAAAACCAAACAAATCCAGAGTTTTAGACCTTATTTCTGCTGTATTCTTACTTCAGGGTGGATCCATTCACTTGCATCCATCCCTTCCATGCGCAGCTGGCACCCACCCCACTCTCTTGTTCTAACCATACAGAACATGCAGGAGCTCTGAAACCTGATGCTGGGCACTGAAGGTTGTGACCCTGCAGTGGGGCAGTGCCAAGCAGGAGTGAGGAGAAAAGTCCTTAAAAAGATATGCACCTTTCATTGGAAAGAAAGTCTCTTTCCCTCTCATGCTTTCAAGAAAATCAGAAGGAATCCAGTAAAATGTAGGACAGCAGTGGCCTATGGAGGCTGTTCAGCACATTCAGTACCTTCATATTCAATTGAATGCATGTTCAGTTTCCTGCCTGAAGAAAATCTCCACTCTACACCACTACGCCATGAAGTACTCCTTAAAAATTCATTTAAAAATTAAGTCATTATGTAAAAAGATCAAAATTTACAAAAAAAAAAAAAAACACCAAAAAAAAACCCCAAAACAAAACATAAAAAAAGCAAAACAAACAAACAACAAAAAAAAAAAAATCCAAAAACCCCAAACCAATCCCACCACCTACTATGTGCAGGAAAGAGACAAGAAAAGCTCACAAGTCCAGGTGGTTGCCCAGCTCCCTCCAGCCACAGAGAATGGGTTTGGTGAAAATCCTCAGAAGAATAGGGCCTAGGTCACCTTCCTAAAATAGTGGTTACTAATAGGATTTTGGGAAAAATGTCTTTCTAATGACAAATGGATTATATATGGCATGTAGACCATTCCAAGGCTTCCTGACATTTTTGGGAGTGTGAGTACTGCCCATTCAACATGTCACCTCACACACCACTTCACTGTCCAGGGCTCACTGGTGGAAAGCCCTGAACCATGCCCTAATGAAATGCAAAGATATTATACAATTAAATACAAATTCCATCAACAAATTGCAGCCAAGATTTTAGCCAAGACACAAAGGGACCACCAGCAAAACAGCTACTCGGAAGTTCTGTCACAGCTTTTAATTTCTGTCTCTGCAGTTTAAAATCTTGTAGTTCCTTAACTAGGCCACTCAGAAACACAAGGCTTCAAACTATGACATTCGTATGGGCTCCACAGCAGGGGTTACAAAGAGGAGAAGGGAGAAAATTTCCTTTTTCATCTGAAGAAAAAGGCTGTTCTGAGTAGGGGAGAACAGGACAAGTAGAGACTGAAGCAAGGCAAACAGAGAAATACTAGGGGTATCCTAGGGGTGTTATCAATGACAGAGGACAGTGTGACAATAGTAAGGTCACAGAATTAGGTCAGAAAGTATGGATCTTCACCCCATACTGTTGCTGCCCCACAGAACAGGATATTTTTGAGAGACTGAAACCCCAAAACTTCACCTAATGAGCCCCTTGTCCTTGATCCTCTCTGTAATCTGAGTTTTCTAGCTATGTCCGAGTCTGAGCCGGAGCCAGCATAGGGTCCCACATTCTGAATTGTGCCATGAGTTTTGTTGTTGCTGTTGTTTTTTTAAGAAATGCCCCTGCTATCCAAGCATCACGTACAAGTTTGACCTATATAACAGACCAAGTAGGTCACTGAGTGCACATTGGACCATGACAAATTGATTTTGAACCATCACTTATCTGGCTCTGTTGCTGTCAAGGAGGATACATCAGTGTGATTAATAAATTATTTACCAAATAGATAAAAGCATGCTTCCCCCAGCAGAGATTCTGGAGGGTTTATTGTTTTGAGCTGCTGCACTAATTGGGCTGTACACTCACTTGCAGTTCCGAGAGAGAGGAACATTAGAGGAACAATGCTCTTTGCTGCACATGGTGGTGGCACAGCAGAGCATCCCAGGAGCGCCTACAACAAATGATGCTCAGTTTAGTGTTTTCCTGGCACAATTCCCAGCACCCCCTCCTCTCACCAGTCTCCATCCAGCGCTGTCCCCACCACAGGGGAGAGAACTGGCCTCACAGGGGCACTGAAACATTTTACCTCAAGTTCCACTGAGATGTGAGGGACAGCTTTGAGATTCCACTCTATAGCTTTCCTCTCTTTATCACAGAAATGATGCTAGATTGTTTCCACTGGGATTTAAACTATCACAGCTGGAAAAGTCTAACAGGCAAGAGAAGAAAAGGGATAACACCTTTTCCTCAACTAGGAAGTTTTTCTCCATCCCCCTCTGAACTAAAAATAAAACAGAAATCAAATGAACAAGATTATATAAAATATATTCTGCAGATGGGAGGGAAAAAAATACAGGAATACCTTCCACTCTCAAGGTATATGTCATCTGGCTGTAGGAAGCCAGTTAGCAATACAAGCTCCTGAGGGGTTATTCAGACACAGATCTCCAAAGAGGCTTAAAGTAAATGAAGCTCTTAGCAACTTAATGGGGTTTATTTGGAGGAGGAAGAAGAAGGAAAGGCAGAAGAGAAGTGGAAGGGAGGAAACGAAAAATTATGGAAACTGCATTTCTAATTGTAGCAGAGAGATAGTAGAATGTCAGCCCTTGCCAGAAATTTTTTGCAGCATCCAAGCATTCTGCTTCTTTTGTCTTTATTTTTTGTGTTTATCTGTCTTATTTTTTTTAATTTTTTTTTGTGCATTGCCTTGAAAAGGCCTTCAAAGGAATCCTAGGAATCCTGGCTGTGTCTCTCACAGGAAAGAAAGGCTACTTGGATTTGGGGTTATTGAAGAAAAGTGCTTGAGAATCACAGTTCAGACAAAGCTGCATAATGTCCTGGCACTTGAATTTAACTGTATTTATTAGCTCTTTTTTTAAACTCTATTTATTAGCTCTTTCCTGTGAAGTATCCACTAATCCTGATCACTAGAGAAAAAGACTGTATTATAATGATTCTTAATTAGATACAGATGCAACAGATTGATTCATTATTTCCACGGGCTGCTGTCAGTGCTTTGTGCAGTGTTTTCACTTTCATTAAGCTACTCTCCTCAATTCCTTCATGAGCTGTCTCTGTCAGCTAAAACAGCCCCTCCACCCCCAGCAACACTTCTTGCCCCTTGCCCAAGCATCTCTGCTTCTGATTTCTTTTGTAAGCCTTATCTATGTAATTATTCTTTGCTGCTGTTGTTTTATACTGGAGGACAAATTTTCACCTTCAGAACTTGAGTTTGTCCTCAGTAATAAAAAGAAAAAAACTTTTAAGTAAGAGAAACTGCAGTGTAATCTAAAATGCATTTTAATCACTGCAACTAATTATGAAGAGTGGTAAATCAGTAAGGGTCAGAGCTCCAGCACTTCACTCCAAATGACAAACAGTAGTACAGCTGATTGTAATGGGATTATTCCTGTGAGTAGCTGCCCTTTACTTTTACTGAGAGATTTACAGTCTCTTTGAAAAACTATCTGAAAGATCATTAATAAAATAATAATTAACAAGGAAACTGGAGCCATTATATCAAGAATTTCTGCAATCAATGAGAAAACTTCATTTATTGTGGAGACAGTGAATCAGAGCACTGAAAATCTGGGTAGCTCTGTATTACTGTCTGATACCAATAGGCATAATCTCATTTTGGGGATGGGCAGGGTAGGAGGAAAAAAACCAATCTGTTTATAAATCCATGCATGAAATTGTAAAATTGGAGAAGAAACCAAATATTAAGACAACAAACGACCTTTAATAAGTGTTAAATTCTTTGGTCATCAGGAATTTTGAAAAGGACCAGATTATTTCAATCCTCATTACTTTTGAGAGAAATAACATCTGTGATTTTTCCACTGAAATAAATGAAATGTTTGTGATAAGCTTATATTAAATAAACTGTCACTGTCCCAAGGTAGGGAACCATCAAAACCCAGCATAATTCTTCATCGGCAGCTCAGAAGACAGGAGGGTAGGTTCCAAGGCAAACCACTCAAGTGAAGCAACCTGGGCAAGCAATTCAGAGCTTCCCAGGCTACTGGGCTCCATGAAGGGGAGTTCCATGTTTCGTGGCTGGGGTTTATCAGCTCCTGGGCAGTGCTGTGAGAATGCAATTGCTCCGTGCCTGCCTGAAGTTCTGCTTTGCACTGGAGGCTGTTGCATTACCACGAGCAGAACCAGCCCAGCGCTGTCTGTAGTCACTCCTGGAGACCTGCCAGCAATTCCAATCTCACAGCCTGTCTCCATTGTCTCTTTACAGCATGCATGTACCAAAACCCAGGCAGACAGACACAAGAAGGCCTTTACACAGGTTACATCTTATACTTTCCCAAAGTTTCACAGGTAAAGATGGGATATGGTGCTGGATGGGCCATCTGGTAGCTGGGCCATCCCTGATGCCAGAACACCCTCCCTGTTTAAGTTTAAAAAGGCACAAGCTGAACTGTTCAGCAGGCTCCACGCAGGGTGACATGAGTACAAGCTGGGCAGGGTTGTGAGGATGTCTGGTCAAGATGCACTTAAAATTTATCACCTCTTGTAAAACAAATATCAGAGGTTCCCTTTGGCTTCTCATCCTCAGCTCAGTACATGAGCACTCAGTAACTGTTTTGGTTTATCCCACTCTTACTTCATTTTAGTCAACAATGTTACTCTGCCTCCTACATTTCACCAGAACATTTCTTGCTGGTAAAGTGGGAAAGGAAAGTAGTCCTTTGTCGGCAGAGAAAATTCCAAAGTGCATGTTTCCCTGAGCCCTGAGGCTTTGCTACAAATGCGTGTGGAGATCTGAAACACGTATTGCTGTCACCAATGACTGCCACTTCTGTGTGGCATGACCCAGACTGGTGTTCACACATTTAAAATAATGAGATTGCATAATGCATGTGATCTTGCAACCTTACTGGTTAACAAAACACCTGAGACACCCGATCTGGAGCCCTGATTCAGTGTGATATGCCAGAGTGTATTTGTACCCCTGGGGCTCCATGAAACATGTGCCATATTTCCCCAAAATCTCTGCACAATGTTATCTTCAGACAAACAGGACAGAAAAAAATCACAAGGTAATGCAGAGGTAAATTCATGTTCTAGTCTTTAAAAAAATTCAGCCAAAACATATATATGTTCATCCTGGTCACATCTAAATCGCTCAAGATATTTGCCTGCCTATTAAAACTCATTATATGGATTTCATGTCCAAGTCTCTTAAAGATTTGTTCTATAATTAAGAGTTTTTGTGGTAGATTGTTTTACTTGTTCCCAGTAATCCCAATGCTGTTTTCCCTGAAGCTACTGCATCAAGACAAAGGCATGAAAAAGGGAGCAGCAAGGGGAAAAACAAGTGCCATTAGATCTCATCTTTTGTTTATTATGTTTGACTAGGGAGTTTACCTTTCTTCTTTTTTTAATCTTGATTTTTTTTTTGTCTTTCATTAAAATGCAATGTCCTCTAGTTGATAGCATTTGGGCATCTTTCCCAAGTCTGCCTGACAACATCAATGGCGAGCTGTTGAGCTGCAGTGACCCCCTAAGCAAGCTGTCCTCTGCTGTTTTGGCTGCACCTACTATTACTCAAGCAGTGGGAGCCAAACAAATGCGACACTTGGATCTTTCTTACTTGTTCTGCAAAGCAACCCCGCCAAGCCTGGAGTACGGACACGCCACATAAGGAATCGACAATTCCCCACGATTACACAGCGGGACACGAGCACTGGCAGCACAGCTGAGAAGTTAACTCTGGGGTATACAGGGCTGACAAATGCAGAGACATATTGATCCTCAGCAGTCTGTCTCATCAGTAAACTAGTAATGGACTGCATATTAACACAACCGCCTGTAAGGTGACAAAAGACAGGGAAGGACGCTGGAGCTCAGCGCCCGAGGGATGAACCGGCTGTGCCAGCACCACACCTAGGGTGGAAGGTCAACCAGCCTCCACTGCTTGGCTCAGAGCCTCACCAAGGCTTGGTTAAGCAGAAGGATTTAAAAAAAACTGCTTTTGCTGAAGTGTTTGTGTCAGGGTGAGCAAGACTAGAAAGAGCGAGCAAATTAAGGAAAAGGAAAATGAGTTCTGCGGGTGTTGGACAGAAGAACGGGGTAAAAAGGATTGCTTACAAATCTGCTATTGCTGAATGAACGTACTTGTCTTCAGCTGGCACCAAGGGCAGAAACAGCTCTTGCATGGTTCCTAGACATGTAGTAACAGATACTTCTCTGCCTTCTAAGTACAAGCTGGAAGTGTCACTGTAAAACCCAGCCCAGTGCCAGGAAGTGCTTCGGTGGCACTGAGGTATGGTGCTGCAGCTTTTGCTGGTTCAGAGTGATTGATGCTGCAAAATATCTCTGCGCTCATCCTCCCATTGCAGAGCCCGTGTGGCGCTGGCAGCCCTGCAAGGATCAGCCTGCACCATCCAAACTCCAGAGAAAAGAGGTTTAATTGCTTCAGAAGTGTACACATCTGTCCTTTACCTGCAAAAAGAGGAGTGTAAATGGAAAAACATGATATCCTGTGAAATTTTAGGTTTCTATCAAAAATCCTGAGTGGTTTTGAAATAAGGCATTGTAGAAGACAGTGGGTTTTGACAGATTATTCTTACAAAATGAGAGCACTAAAGTACTTTTTTTTGCACTACTATTGGAAACAATATTATTTTAAAATAGGAATACTGGAAAATGCTGTTTTTTAGTATTTTATAGCTCATATAATATTATTACTATTAAGATAAATAACTTGATTAATAATCATGTAGCACTGAATAATTATTTTAATTCTTGATTATCAGTATCTATTTTAATATCCCTGGTTGTGTACTGTTAACACTTTCCATTACAATTTCTGGATGCATATTCATTATGTCAAAATTTCTCATGAAACAGAAATTCTGTTTCCTTGGAAAGCCCAGTCTTTTTCTGTAATTTTTTTCATTCTTCCCTTTGCTTCTCTTTATGATTTTTCTAGAGGATGTTAGGCACTCTTGAGTAGGTTGTCTGGACTCCCAGCTTAAGTGGTCTTCAGGTTATTTGTGGGATGTCTAAAAATGTGGTTTATATTTATTGGAGGTATATTTGTTCTTTCGCAAAAGAAAAAAAAAGGGATTTTGAAAATTAGGTAAAAATGAAATAAATTCTTCAATAGATCACAGTAATTCTGACTGATGGTTAGGGCCCTTTATCACCATACTCACATAAATAAAACCCACCTGCATCAGCAGTCAAGTACACCTGGGACCTAAATTAACTTCTAAGTACATTAGGAGGACATTCTGCACTGGATGATGAAGACAAAAGAAGATGAATTCACAATTTCATTATTATTTTAGTATCACAGTGCATCACTAATATTCTTCTACTTTAGAATGCCAGGGATAATGGAAAGAAACCAAAAATATTAAAAAAAAAGACTATATTTAGGCCTACTGAACAACCTCACTGACATTTTTAACATCATCCTTGCAGTCACTGCTGACTTCTGCACTGGGGAAACTCAAGGGCCTCACTGTACCCAGCATCAGGAAGGGAAAAGCCCTTGAAACAAGTGTGGAGGGAGGATTGGGAGCAGCTTGATGCTGAGCCCTTGCTCCTGCTTGCAGACCTCCACAGAAGGAGTGGAGGGAGATGGATTGGTTGGCAGGGCTTAGGGCAGGGCTCATGTCAGGGTAGGGAAGGTAACCCTTTGTCAGTACAGTGTGCCCTGTCTCTCTGTCCACATGGGAGCTACGGATGTCTCTGCCATCAAAGCCCTTGGGAGCTGAGTTCAGCCCATTTTGGATAGAGCTTGTTTACACAGCCCAGTCAGAAATGTCCTCCAGCCCCTTCCTGCAGGTGTGGTACCTTGAATTCAATGGCAACATCTCATCTGAGATCAAAATCTGTTATCCTTCTAGGATAACAGAGATTTTTAAATTGTATTTCTATTATGGCTTTTAATTGTACTCTTGACATTTTCCTCTATTTTCTTTATTTTTCTTTATTTTTTTTAATAGAAGCCAAAAGCAAAGCAGGCAGTTGGATCAATCTCCACATTATAGACAATATTGATCAAACTATATTTAGTTAGATAATATCCAACCTTGAAAATGCTAACATTCAACACTTATTAGATTTTTAGTCATATTGATAACAACCAAAAATATTTAATAATTTAAAGTTCAATTTCATTGCCAATGAAGTAAGTTATTTATGCACTCCTAGATGAAATCAAGGCTCACACAACATCCTATTTCACAGGTCTAGTGAAGGAAACAGTAGAATAATCATAAAACTTAGATTCCAGTTGATTGCTTGCTAGAAATCTGAAGAGTAGTTAAAATCCAGTTGTAATTAAATTCTTTTTTTTTCTTTTTAAAAATTTTGTTTAATTTGTGAAAACCAAATAGTTCCCCAGCAGCAGGAACAGAAACCCACTGTAGTTATAAGTGGCATTTATGGTGCAGAGCAACTTCTTGAACCTCAGGGGATGTTTTAAACCTTGTGCTTGAGTGGCTTTTCTCCTGGGGGTGGTGGAGTCTCTCCCTAAGAGTGATTTATACCCCTTGGTAAAATCTTTGTGTTATTTTGCTCTTGCATGGCACACAGACAGTGTGCATGCTGACACCCAGCCCAGCAGCACAGGACACAGGGACCACCTGAACAGGGAGTGCACTGGCCCTGCACAGCAGCCATCCATCAGTGGGGCTGGGCCCAGATTTGCAGGGACAGGCAATAAAGTCTGAGGTCAATAAAGGGCACACGGGAAAAATTCACAAGATCTTTTATAGGTAAATGGCTATTTTGTTTTTTCAGATGAGTAGCAACAAAATATTCTCACTGTGTTGCTTTTTCTTGTGGATGAATAAATTGTGCTGTTCTTGTTTTAGTCAATGTTCTCCTTTGAAGCTGCTGGATGTCCATACACATCAAATACTTACATATTGAATTCTGTGCGACTGCACATACACGTGCACAGAAAGTGCACCCTAAAGTCTCCTGTTATGAGCCCCAGAAACTAAGAAGCACTAAACTTGTCACTGATTCAGGTGACAGTCCTAACCACCAGACTAGCCCTTACTCAAACTAAATTACTTCTTTTTCTCCATGTCCTCATTTTTAATCTACTAAGTAGTCTTGCTATAGCAGTGCCCTCACCTCAAAAAAGCCTCAAAGCCAACTCAAATATAGAAGCATCAGTAGTTTTGCAAAGTACAAAAGGTTTATGCCATTTCTCCTTTCTCTGTCAGTCCTACTTGTACCTTGCCCTCTGGCTCAGAGGTTTAAAGTGGCCATGTGTGAGCTAACAGGCAGCAGGCAGCTCTCCCCCTGAAAAAGCTGCCTGTGATTGCAGATTTATTTAAATGTGAAAATGTAGCTGGTTTCCTGCATGCAAAATAAAGCAGGTGCTAAAATATTAAACTCTACCACTGTCCACTATTCATTGCATCCAACTGGTGCTGTCAGAAGCAAGCTGCTTGACTAACCAGGGCCTGTGATTTAGTGTGACATCCCAACTCTAATTACTTCCTCCTCCTGATTCATTTTCTGAGCCTCCAATTTTCAGATTTAGAGAGCCTGGATTCAAGGGGATGTGGGTACAGTTGTGTGCAGGAGAGCTGGAAATGCACTTGCCTCTGAATGCAGAATGTAATTAATCACCTTGGGGCCCCTGAAATTATTTGCTACACAGCTAAGGCTTTCAAGGGGCAGTGTAGCCTGCTCTCAGGTGTCTTTGAGGTGTCCTGGAATATTGGTCAAGTCTCACATCCTGGGCATGGGTGTCAGCAGCTGCTCCCACTTGGTTGTCTGCACTGGCCACTGTCACCCAGAACCTGTCTGCAGCTCTGCCCCATCTGCTGGGCACAGACATGCCTGTTTTTGGGATGGAACAGCACAGAAGTGACTGGCTGTTGAGATTCATGGCAGGAGATGGATCAGGTCATGTGGCAGGGCAGCCCCAGACTTTCCTGCCACACCTGGGCATAAGCAAAGTACAGATAAACTGCAAAGAAAATAATCAGAGATGTTTTGAATAAATACACACTCTGCTGCAGGGTTAATCTGCTCACATAACTTATATTTCATGAAGAATAGTTCTTGATGTCCTATGAATCAACAGCACAGGCAATAAGAAACAACAGCATCTTTAAAGCTCTATGCAAGGTGCTATTTTCCCTAGGAAATTATTTTTCTGTGCTGAATAAAGTGAATATTTTGTTGACCTCAGTAAAATATCTTTCTTTTAAAATTTGCCAGTTAAATCAGAAACAACAGAGACTTTCTTTTGAGAAGAAGAAGGGGAATAAACCCCCTACTTCCTTTTATTTCTTGTTTGCTTTTCAAAAGAGAAAGGCAAAACTTGAAAGTGTTTCCCAGAAAAATGGAAACAAGGCTTTCCAGACTGTTAAGAAATGTTCTACCTATTTTTATAGCCTCCACGCTCTTTAGAAGGTTAAAATGAAAAGGGTATTCAGGTTTGACTTTGACTTGTTAGCTTGTATTAATTATATTTTCTCCACTTCTTTAGGTTTGGTTGATTTATGTGTCAGCTAATGTGCAGGAAGAGAATACCTTTTTCCTAAGTAAATACATCTCTTAGGCCATTAAAGCTGCCAGTTGTCAAGCACTGAGGTGTGGGACCTGGGGAGTGTTTCCCCAAAGTGCACATTTCAGGTGAGGTGACAGGAGCATGCCCCACGTCAGGTAAATGTAATAGATGGCAGGCAGAGTGCCACTGCAGTGTGGGCTGATCCTGTGAAACACTTGCCTTGCTGCCTGCAAGTTGCCAATTCACTGCAAATGCTTCCTGGCACTAAAATGTCTTATTTACCTTTCACAGACTCTTCCCAAGAGCTGCTGCCCCACGAAACAGCGAGCACCTGCCTTCTACTCCCTGAGAAATCCAACCTGCCATCCCTCCTGCTAGAAATGCTGTTTGATGTACAAAGCAGATTTCTCACCAAAGAATAAAGTAATAATAATATTAATAATAATAATGATGATAAAAGCTGCAGTGGTAAAATCTGACAGTAAAAATTTTCTGTGTAGAGCACAACAACCAGGCTTGTCCTTCTGCACCTTCTGAGACACTCTGGACACTCCTCATTTGCCCTTTTTTCAGATAGAAGTGTGTCTTTGTAATCCATAAATTGCTATTTTGTCCAGCTGTGACCACCACCACATGCTTGCTAAGGAATGGGTGCAAGGGGGAGAATTTCTCAGAAATCAGTGAATTTCTCAGAAACCAGGGTGGATTATTTGCACACAGTTTTCAAATTAAACTATTTTAATAGTTCTGGACTAAAAAGCTCACATTAGTCTTTTTCTGAAGTCAAGACTGCATATTTCCAGTATTTTCTCTCCTCTGTGAAATGACTCACAGGATATTCTTTCTTCTTTTCTTTTCTTTTATTTCATTCTTTATTTCCTTTTTGGCTTTCTCTGTGAGCTCACTCATCCTGTTTCCTCTACAACACTGATGCTAAAACCAAACATTGTCAATAACTTCAGTTTGAATGGATCAAATGGGATAAATAAAAATAATTCCTCCAAATAAAAATAATTCCTCCAAATTGAATTAATTTGCTATCATTATTTATTAAGTTCAATCTGACACTTCTGAGGATTTAGTCAAGATAAGGACCTTTTTTTGCTGTGCATTTTACAAATATACAACAATATATTGTTCCTGCAGCAGATTATTTATTGTCCAGATAAACAAAGGACAAGGCAAAGCAAATAACATACAAGGAAGTCAAAAAGGAAGAAAAAATGCCATCAGTTGTGGTTCTGGCTATTTATATTGTTCAGGAACAGGATTGTGTTTTTGTTGCCAGATTGGAATATAAAAGTTTCTCTCTTGGCATTTGGTCCTGTTAAGACAAGTAAGAGAGACATCTGCACCCATTTTCGGCTGTATATTTATTTTGTGCAGTGGCTTGTGAAAGAAAGTGCTGACTGCTTTTTCTAGTTCTGAAGCCATTTCTCAGCGTGTGTGGGAAACAGCAGAGACTGAAATTTAAGTTTGTTGATGAATTTACAAGCACCTTTAAATCCCAAACTATAGCATCCTTTTAAACCTTGAGCAGTCAGTGGGGGCTGGGCAGATTTATCACTCTCCTCCCTGGTGTCAGCCCTCGAATGGAGTTTCTGGATACCTCCAATGTGCAGTCTCCTCTCCCCAGGGCAGGAATGGGGCCATGGCTGCTTGCAGCAGCCGAGGTGCCCTGGGTTTGGCCTGGGGCTTGGGAATTGTGTGGGTTCTCCTCCCCAGGCAATGGAGAGGCCTCTGGAGTGACCCTTGATGGCTCTGCCATCCTGTTGTGGATTGTACCAGCTTACAAGATGCTCTGCACTGCCCTTTCTGCCTGGAAATACTGCAGGAGGAAGTCCTCTTCTCTTCCTATTGCTCCCAAACCCGTCTATAATGTGCATCAGGGAAGCACTCTGGTGTATGAAGCCAGTGCAGACTCAAGATCAAATCTAAAGCCAAAAACTCAATGTTGTTCTCATTGTAACCTGCCTAGTCTTTGTTACTGTGTGCCAGTCTGTATGCATATAAACTTGATTAAAAACCACAATACAAATAATTCTAAATTTTATACTTCCTTTTTCAACACTGTCATATGGTACAATTATATGATTTCTAGAAGGTACTTAAAATTAATTATAGGGTGTTTTCTTCACATTTTTTGTTTCAAGTGAACTACTGAACTTAGTATTGCCATCTGTAAATACCATTCCAAAGAATCATGAAACATCCTATAATTCAATTATAAATAACCTCTGAGAACCATAAAATGATATATTCTAGGTTAGTGACACAAACAGATGTATTCACCATCCTGACTGTAAAATGGAACCTAAAACAAACCCAGCATTTTCACTTGCTTTTGATCTGCAATGTGCCTCTGTGCATGAGAAGTACAATGGAGCCCATACAGACTGTAACACTCTCCTTGGAACTAGGCCTTCTCAGAAAAACAAAGTTAAAATCAGAACAATACAAAACACTCAGTGTTTTTCCCCTTAAAATAAATAAATAATAAAGGCCTTACTCAGCAGAGGATGAGATATAGATATACAGGAAGAATTAACAACTATTGCAGGAAAGGATGCATTTTTTCTTTAGCACACTGTGTTTTCTCACACAAAAATCATGATGTGGTATTTCTAAGGACGGTGTTTTACTGTTACTTGTGTATTAACTTCTGACATCTCTTCAACTTGATGTTTGGTGCAATAAGCCCTCCTTGCATTACCAAGTGGCAAAACAGAGTTTTAGAATAAATGAACATCGGGTGAACGAATGTGGCAAACATAAGCTGGGGAGAAGAAGGACTGTCCTTCACTTCACCAGGTGACCAAAAGCTTTATAAATCTGTGCTTAACTCAGATATTTTAAATACAGAGGCACTTTTACTGCTGTTTAGCTCAGATGTTTGGGGTGCTCAGATGAAAAAAGACCTGCAGTATTTAGATCACACAGGATACAATTTGTATCACACAGGGATACAATTTTGTACTGTAAAGCAAAGCTTAAGAAGAGACAATAAGTAGCACCCAGGGTTGCATTAGGTTAACGGCGGTGAGAGGACTGAAAGAAGATGGAAAGCTGTGTTTTGCCAGAGTCGAGTGGCCCTGCATGTGGTGTGGAGTTATACAATATTAACCCAAGGCTCTGCCCCTGCAGCATCACCTCCACCTCCACCATGGCCTGAGGCTCTGAGAGCTGGGGGCATCTGCCAGAAACTGCTCACGAGCATGAGCCCCACAAGGGTGGGTGGTCATGTATGGCGACAGAAATGGAGCTGCCACGTGTGCCTCGTGTCAGCAGGGCACAGCACATTTTGGTAAGAGATGCAAACAGACAAGCTGACTAGGTACAGGATAACATGCTGGGCTAGGTGGGTTTGATTCCTAAAAACCCTGGGTGAAGCCTCACAAATGTGTCATCTCAGATGTCACCGTGGCACCCAAAATCACCCTCTTTTTTTTTTAGTTCTATCGCCAAGTGGGAGGAATAAAATTGATGATTTTCTAGTGATTTTGATAAATAAGTGCAACTGTTTTCTTGCAAGCACCTGTTTCCTTCCTACATCTCTTCTTGGGAGATTTTTTAAAGAATTTTTTGCCTGAGAAGCAGCTGAATTCCAAATCCCAGGTCACCCCCCATCTGTTTGCAGAACACAAGTTAGTTAATTTTGGCAATGCTAAATAAAAGTTCTAAAAAGCCTCTTTCACATTGATGCTCCCCAAGACTGGAAGGCAAGGCATATGGGGGAGCAGCAGTTGGTGGAACAATTTTATCTGTGGTATGAGAAACGAGAGGAAAGTGTTCTTGTGAGGACACATGATAAATGGTAAAGGCAGATTAAATGATCACCTTTTTCCCCTTGGGCTTTTATTACCTACGTGTTGTGCAGCTGGTACTGGCAGCCAGTAATGTGTGTCTAGATATTTTAATATTCACTTATGGAATGGGGTGGCAGAGACTCCCCGTTTTGTGGTTTGTGGCTCTGTAGGTGTTTTTAACTTTGCAGCTTTCCATCTACACGGAAATTCAGGCTCACTTCTGGGCACATTGTTGCCAGGAGGACACAGACAAGCCGAAGGGAGCTGGGAGAAAAGGAACAAAAGTTATTGTGAGGCTGGAAGGAGTGATATAAAAAAGAGATAAGTACGCACAGCTTGACTAAACAATGACTAATTGCTACAGCATAATAACAATTCTGAAAGGAGTCTTAATTGATTTATCTGAGGAATGCTCAAGGCTTCTTTTAAGATGCTTTACTATTAGAATTATTTGTCTGTCTAGGTTAAGGATACAATTGAAGACTTCTGTCCTCATTTGATATTTGAAATTAGGGAAAACTAAACACACACAGAACCATAAGCATCACAAGGTTATTCAGATGCCAGAGGCACTTAAAATATTCTTTTGTGAATAGTCGTGTGTGTCACCAGAGGAAGCTAATGGGTATCCTAGCGTCTCAGATGGTGATAAACAAGGACATTAAATGATAATGGTTACAGGAGACTTAACAGTGACTTAGTCTAATCCAATATACAAAACAACATGGCCTGTGAATTGCTGTATAACGAGGAACACCAGACGTGAATCCTGGCTAAGGTGGCCAGCACAAACTGTGCAATGAAACTTACTAAATGTGAGGAGAAAGGATATGGTATTCCTTCCAAAAAGTTAAAAATATTAGTTTATAATACTCAGATGGTATAAAATGTCACAGCTTTGACTTCAGTGGCACTGTGTTGATTTGCATTAGCTGAAGTTCTGTCTCTAAATTCTTTAAGAAAACCCAAAACGAAACTATAATGAATTTATTTCTGGAAGGACACCATCTGGTGTTTTATTGCTAGCTGACAAGATGTAGGAAAGGATAGTCTGACTGCTGGTTGTAGGAGCAGTACAGGATTTGCATTTTACAGGGGCTAGTGAGGATGATATTCAACCAAATATCTCTTTTAACATGTCCCCTCACAATAATCTACAAGCTGGAGATGAATTCAAACCAAATCCAGTGACCTGGATATCATAAATTGTCTCTCTTTATGTGACATAAACTAGGAATAAGTGATATAAACTAGGAATAATGGCACAATTCTGTCATGCCTCAGAAGGAAATTAACCCCCTGTCTAGATCTGTATGGTGCCTTACCAATCATCTCCATTTAATAGCTTCGATATTTCTGTTGATTATAAAACTGACTCTTAATATAAGTTAAGTCACCTTTCAGGATTCATAATCCTATGTAAAACTGAGGAACCTTAATCCTTACCTGTATGGTAATTTCATTGCATACTTTGATTCCCTTAATTTTTTTCCATACCTTTTCTTCTACACAATAACTAACTTCTTCTGTGTTTTCAGCATATAACTGTCTATAGCACTATCCATCACAGCACACACAAACATGAAAGTAGCTTTTGTGCTCTGCTGTTGATTATTTTTGGGAAAAAAAGTATTTAGGGTTAATTTTATTTTTTTTTAAATTTTGCATCGCGGCTGTGTCAGACACATCTCCTTTTGATTCCTGTTCAATGATAATTTTAATAGAGCCTTTAAGTATAATCCTTAAATTAAGGGACTGCAGAAGCTTTCTGAGAAAGATTAAATGATGGTGGTCTAAGAGGCAGTCAGGTTTTTCTTCACTTCAAACAACATCCAGTCACAAAGCAAGTGCCAAGACTTTCTGAGGAGATAAACATGAGTGTGAGCTATTTAGTAAGAGAGAGCTAAGAAAGCAAAATGCTGTATTTGCCTATTATTGTCATGAAATGCAGACATAACAAATAGTGGGACTGCAACAGAAATTAAGGATACAAGTTCTTTTATGGAAACGCATGTTTGGTAGAGGCTGAGCAAAAGAACCTTTGTTTCACAGCATTTGTACTAATTTGCATGATTAGCAAGCACCTGTTGTATGTAGCAGGTAGTGAGAACAAAAGCAACTGTGAGTGCTGATCCGAAGGCTCCTCATTTGCTTGTGAAGTGCAGTTTTCCCTGAGGAGACAAGGATTTGCTATTCTCCACCAGCAAGGGCTGGATAATGGTCTTTCTGCTGCTGAGCCCATCTCTGCTCCTCCCTGGCTTTGCCCAAGAGCCCTCAGAGAGGACCAGCAGCAGGGAAGAGCCATCCCGAAGGCTGGAGCTGTGATGCAGGGGCTCTGCCACACTGGATTCCCTGGCCTCTGAGGAGCTGTGACAACAGCTCTGAGGGGTTGTGTGGCTCTGAGCTGGGTGCGAAGGCATTTGCTTTCAGGAGCCCCTGAAGTTGCAGCTAACTCAGCTGACTTTGCAAGTATTGCCGTGACAAAATAGATGCTTTTCTTTCCACCAGACACTGCTCTTAGGCTATTGGGACTTAAATTGTGGGCAATTGCCAAAGAAATGGCAGACCACAGGATATATATTATATATATATATATATATATATATACATATATATATATGTAGTCAGGAGACTCTGTATAATTTCTGTTTTCTAAGGAACAGTGCATAAGGATAATCCCATAGTTTCAGCATTAAGACAGCTAATATTCTTATTACCTTTGCTTCCATTAATGTTGCTTGGAAAATATAATGTTAATATATAATTCTAATTACAGTATGTTGTCAATTATAAATAAGGCCATGAAGAGTTCTCAATCAGATTCAGGAATACAGAAAGTGATGTGCCTGCCCTTCTGCATTAGTGTACTTAAAAGGAGATAGTCCTAAGAGAAAGCAGCTATACAGAGACTGAATGGGTGAGGTAGACAGAGCCTCATGTACGTCTCCCATCATATAAATCCAAATTTCACAGCCAAGTAGCAAAGGACACAAAGAACATCTTCCCAAAGGCAGATACAGAGAGAGCCAAGCTGCCCTCTCCGTGGCACACTGAAACAGGAGCTGTATCCAGCGTGGTTAGAAGGCACAAGAGGAGGCCGCTCATCAGGCAGCAAGGCTGCAGCCTCAGCTTTCACATGGCTGTGGGCCCAGCTCACGAGTCCTTCTGGAACCAAGGTGTATCAGCTTGGCCACCACACAGAGCCAACAAACTGAAGTCAAACTGGAAAATGAACTGGTGAGAACATAATGCACTGCTTTGTGCTGATAGATTAACTGGTTCAAGTTTCCACTGCTCTGCACTCCACATGCTTCTGTGCACAGCCTCCATTTAAATAACAGGTTACTTCAATAATTAATGTGCTTTAATGTCTCCATGACTTTGCCACTGAATTCCTATGTGCCCTTGGGCAATTCACTTCGCCTCTCTGGCCTTCAGTTCACCATTTTCAAAATAAATGTGAAGCCAGAGCTCAATTAACAAAGATAACAGAGAAATGGGATGACCCAGAGAAAGAGAAAATAAGGATATTTGAATCCTTGTGGTGCACCAACTGTACAAAGACAGGATGGAACACAGAAGATCCATGACAATGTTGACTGTGAAGTGCAGGGATTCCCAAAGCAACCTGGAGCTAAGGCATTCAGCCCACCCTGCACCCTCCTGCATAGCTACAGGAGTGCATTCTTACACAGCCCTGCCCGGGGTGCTGCTGCATCCACAGAAAGGGTAATCTGTCATGTGGGTAAGCAACACAGGGATACTGCGCTGAAGGGCGTTCCAAAGGTACTTAAATACATGTAAAAGATGGATAATATCATCCTGTACTCAACAGTATTGTGAGTCAGATGTCCCAATGCATCAGGCAGCACTCTGAGTGATTAAGTGTTCTTTTGCTGCAAAGAACTTTATGAGAAGCAGTAGATGCAGCAAATAAGGCAGACAGACTCTAACTGTAGCCTTTCTGCATATAAGACTGATGACCTGTAGCAGAAAGAATTCCCTGAAAGTGAGGTTTTTTATTTTCTATCCAAGTGCATCTGTAAGTTACACCCTTTGCAACAAAGGCAAAATTGGGATATACTGTCAACCCTGGATAAATGGCTGAAATGAAAACCTTTTCCATGCAGTGAGTGATTTAGGAGCTTGTGTATAACTTCAGTGTGGGATTTGTAGTCATACACTATTATACATTGTATGCACATAACAAAAATGTTATCCAAAAGCCAAAGTCAGAGAAAGAATGAGTGATTAAGAGAAAGAATTCCCAATATGCTGAACTATGATTAGGCTAGTGGGAGTGCTGCTGTAAAAATTAAATTTACAACAAAAGTAACTCAGTTTTATCTCTTCTGAGTAATTCAGTACATTCTCACTTTGCTGTTACAGTTAGCTGTAACTTCTTTTTTCTCTATAATTTATTCAAATATCCCAAAGGGTCAGATAAGAAAAATGCTTTCTTGGAACCAATCATGAATATGGGGTCAGTCAATGCAAAACAATAAGGTATGTTACCAACAAATATTCTTCATATGAAAACAATGTCTATCACTAAATCACGTTTCCAACTATTCCTTCCAAAACTGGAGAATATGGGCCACGTCCCCATTTATAGAATTCCTTTCACAGATGTAACACTTCTGCTTACCCTCATCATGCAGTCTGACAGTCTGCCTTGCTGAGGAACATTCTTCTTCCCTTTTTGAAACACAGACCATAATCTCACAGATATACTAGAAACCCCTTGAATTTTAACTGGACACTTCCCAAACTCCCAAGCATTCGTCTGAAACTGAGGGTTCTTGGTCACAACGTGACAAAAAAGCATGGAAAGAAGGCTTAACAAAGACATTTCTAAATAGCTTTGAGGATGCCTGCATTCTTAAAACAAACAAGATTTAGATTTTTTTAACACAGAAGTTGCTGATATCTTACCTTACCCTTAATATGATATCAGGAAAACCTATTTTTTCAGGCCTGGTGAATTGTTCAGTAAGTTCTTCTTACACATCAATGTCTCCTTATGCAGCACAGCACCCTGCTCTTAAACCACTTTTGCCCTCTGTGCTTGTACTTATACAGAGAGTGACTTCTGCCTAATTCTTTCCTAGATCCTTCCTATACTCCCTATTAGCATCTGTATGGAAAGAATATTTTCTACAGGAGTGGGCCAGCAAGTGAGAGGCAGTCAAAAGATCTTTTCATGCCTTTGCAGTGTTGACCTTCAATAAGGCTTCAAGAATCTTCCCTAAGCAGAGCAGCAGCCATGGCTGAATTCACTACAAAATGTTAATTCAATATAGAGACATGCCAGTCAGCCACAGCAGCAAGATCAGTGCTGGTGGAAGGGGAGGAATGAGGGGTCTAATTTGTATTCTACTCTGCTGCAAGCTGCTTTTCCAATTGCACCATCTCCTATTTATGATATCTCTTTGGAAAGCAGACTCCCACTATTGCAGCTGAAATCAGTAGTCACTAGATGTGAAATCTCTACCAAATCTGCTGTTTCCAATGGATTTGGAATTCTGGCTTTTCAAAATCCGTATTGCTGTGTGGAAACTCTTGATGGCATCTCTGGGTCTGGCCTGTGAGCACCATATAAAAGAGAAGGGTTATGCATATGTAAGCACTCCATTAACTTTCTTAATTCTGTTCCTTTTGGCTTGAGTTTATCTCAGAAAAAAGATGTAGCAGCATGGAAGAGCCGTATTGTGAAAAAAATATGATAAGCTATACAGAAGAGATTTATTACAGAAGCAATGCCTTGGTGCTGGACAATACAATTATTCTTTCTACATAGTAATTTTCAATAGAAGAAGTAGATCTATAATAAAACTGATTAAAAAGTATCCTTCTTTTGACCTTTTTCAAGGTCTACTACCACCATATTGTCATGTGATGATGATCTTTGATTTTCTTTTCACAATATTTTATTTGACACAGTTGATGAAAAACAAATCCATATATATTGAATATTGTACTGTGGTTTGATGCTGATGTCAAGCCACAGCCATCATCTCAAATTTTGTCTCCCTAAGTGTAAATGCCCATAAACAACACTTGATGTTTAAATCTTCAGGCTCAATTTCACCTTGCAAATCAAGAAAAACCCTTGGGTACTACTGATTTTAATTTAAAAGGAATGGGCTTTTTTTGGGGTACATTAAAAAAAAAAAAAAAGTGGAAAATAGATTACTGTGAACTTCCCAAGGATGGAACTATTCTTTAGCTTTCCTTGCAAAAATAGTATCTAAGCACCTCAGAGAACATTTAGCACTAATGAATATATTCCAAGGATAGTCTTCTATGAGAGGAGTACCCCAGTGGTGATGCACAATACCCAGGTGGCTTTCCAGCAGTCATGGCTGTGACACAAAGACTCTGACATTCCAGGAGTGGTAGAACTGCATTGGCTGAGAGAGGGTCAGGCTGGCGGGTGTTGCTGTCACTGAAATTTCAGGTTACTCTGGGATTCCTATTTATATTTACTCTGTACAAACTTAGAGCAGTGAAACATCCACCAAACTCTTGTCATCACTTTCTTGTGATTTTCCCTCCAAGATCTTCCTTCTCTCGTCTTGCAGTTCCTGGTGACATGAGAATTTTATCAGCTCATTTAGTAAGGGAAATTCTGATGTGATAGTGTATCTTCTATGTTACGGGTGCAGAAACTGGAGAGAAATTAAATTATTTTACTAAAATCAAACAGTCAGTGGCAAAATAAATGTAGGTGCCACCTATCAGGTTAAAGTCTCAGAAATTCCTTACTTTACATGACATACCATCTTTCCTGTCCTTTAAATCAAGTTTTCTGTGCTTGATTTACAGACATCCATCCATTAATGATCAAGAATGTGACCATGGGTCCTTAGAAGGAAAATACAGGAGGGTCCTGGAGAAGGAGATGACCAGTAAGCTTACTTTTTACAGGATCCTATGGATAGATGACATTCCTAACAACACATTACTGACATTTCAAATTTTATCCCCATCAGACAGATTGGGTTTTTTTGCCATTATTAATGCAAATTATGTAATTTGCTGAGTCTGATTTCAGTGTTATTAGATGTTCTCTGTTTTTAGGTTTGTTAAAAGACAAGAGGAATAAATATAAATCCTGGTAATGGCTGCAGGTACATTGGCTGTTCTGTGTACAATTATATTACTATGACCTTAATAATTAATGGGTCCATCTATATTGCATAACAGCATCACTGAGAATCTTCATGATCAGACAGTTCTGCTGCCTCCTTGCCCTCACACGTATGACAGATGACAGGCAATGCATGGAATGGTAATTGTCAAATCTTAAGTTTTTGTAAAATGCCATCATTTCACTCAGTAATCATAAAGAAAAAAACCCAAAACTAATTCTTCTCATGAGGGTAAACAATGTCTATGTTACATGTAGATGGCTTAAAATTCTTGACTAAACACCGGCCTTGCTTCCAGCAAGTTAAGCTCCACTACAGAGAGTTATAGGAACATCTCTTACAGAATTACAGTGTGAATGATGAGGAGGGAAAAAGAAGAAACAAAAGCAACAACAAGGCAAAAAATAATTCCTCAAGAAACCTGTGGCAGGAACAGAAATCTAAAGGACAGATTGGCATCAAATGAGAACTATCCTGGCTCCCTTCACAAAGAGGCTGGGATCGTGTCATACTTAACAATGCACAGCCTTAAGAATTGATCTTGAAAATATCCATACCAAGCCTTACTGCTCCACATCTGTCAGTTTTGTTGTGATCATCAAGCTAATAATTATTTGCATAATTATTAGAGAAATCAGGTGTAAAAGTCTAAATAGAAGTGAATTGCAAATAGATATTTGGGATAACTTTATTGCTGGGATTTGCATTATTTTTAAAATATTTTTTAAAGAATTTTTGCATGCATATGTTATTCTTTTCCTATGTTAGATATTTGCTGATAATCTACTGAATGTCAGACTTGCCATCAAATCAGCATCTTAGAGCCTAATATCTGATCTGTCACTGGATAGCTGCTTCAAAACTGCATTAATCACAACCAGTGCCTAAGACTCAGTAGATAGAAACATAAAATAAGAGGATCCAGGGAGAATAGATGGAAAGGCCATTAGGCAATACCCCACAGAAGTCAATTCCTCCATCTCTGAGAAAGTGCTGTCACAGAAATGTTATTGCTCCCATTTAGGACTCACTTATTGCTTGCACTTAGGACTAATTTGGCAAATCACTGACACGCATTAAGTTGGTGGGGTTTAAATAGAAGTTTGACTGGTTTTCTGATTTAAGTCTTTATTTCCTTCTAAATTATTTTGGAATTCCAATACTGAAGTACAGAGGGAACCCATCAACTTAATGAACAGGAGAACTGGACTGAACACAAAAAAAACCCCCTGTAATCCTAAAACAAAGAAATAAGAAGAGAGAGAAATCTACTATGGATAGAAGATTTCTGAACCCAAGAAACAACAGAGAATGGAAATGCATTCCCAGAGAGACACCTGAAAAATTGAGTTAGAGTACAAAAATTACAAGATCATTTAAAAAAGAAGTGGTCTTAAGAGAGCAAATCAGAAGAGTGAATTTAAATGCATATGGTTTTTAAGGATAAACCATGAAGGAGCAATTAAGGAGAAAAAGAAATATAAAAGAGAAATAATATATAGATATATTATTTATATAAAATAAATAATCTAACTGAATTCTTGGCACTGGACTCCTTTCATTCCAAAGGATGCCTGCACATAACATACCTACTCTTTCAGATAGTAACGATGAGGAACTATAAGAGTTTGTTGTGTCAACAGAAAATGTTGGAACAAGCTGAAAGAATAAAGGGCAGTAAGTCATCAACTCTGAAGTAAGTAATCTCCTCTGAAGAAAGAAGCCATAGAGAAATATTCAATATAATGGAAAAGGCAGCACTATTTAACAGGTTTTCCCTTCTGCCACTAATACAGGGTTATTCAATTAAAATGGTAAACTACAATTACAGAATGTAGAAGTGAATCCTTATTTTTTCACAGCATCTAGCAAAGATTAGGCATTTTCAGAGATATTGCTGCTATCAGAGCTTTTCAACAGCTTGTCATACAGCTATATTATGGTCACAGTGATCCTTTTTGATGTTAAAAATTACAGAAAATACTAGTGCTATAAACCTCTGAACTGATCTATTAATGGCTATTGTTAAAGGATATTGGACTAAGCAAGCTATTGGTCTGCCTTTTGGGACAATTTCTTCATGTTTAAATTATCACTCATCTTGTGTGTCATGTTGATAATTCTTAATGTCAACTATATAAAAAAAATCAGAAATAATAACATAATGTTGTAAAACCATAAAGAGCAAATAAGATTAGAAAAGCCATTTCCTTTACTGGGATTTGTGAGGTAAAGGTTAACTTCCAATTAGAGTTTAAAAGGAAGAACTTTTATTCTGCATTGGTTGAGGCTTTTAGCAAATCACATTTATATGTGCAGAACATTTGTATTTTCCCTAATAACTTGCCATTACATTATAGGCTGTAAGCTTGCCACCAGAACTTGTACAACCACTCTGGACACAAGATATGCAGTGATAAGATTTGTTAATATTGCATTTTCAGATGCTATTGCTTTTCTATTGATTGCAATTATGTCACCGTTCAGTTACCAGGTAAATCCTGTGTGCCAGCCTTGTATTGTTATGTGTAAATTATACTCAGGAGAGGAAGATTAACTCTTGTGTCACTTTATATTGTAGCAAAACAGCAATAATATTGTAATAATGTGTATTAAAAATAACATAAAGGAAAAAGATAAATAGTGCAAAACAATAACCAACATATTTAAATAATAGCAGGCCCAGGGGATTAAGTGGTACTTTGCATTTTTATAGAGCTTTCAATATAAGGATCTCAAAACACTTCACAAACATTAGCAAAATAAGCTAACACTCTTTAGGTAGGGAAATATTATTATCCTCATTTTACAGATGAACAAGCTTCTTTATGAGGAAGATAAAGCCAAGTGAAGTTCCCAAAGCCACAAAGCATGTCAGAAACAGAATTACTAGATAGGCTCTGTGCTTAGATTACACAGAGACCTTGACAGATAGAAAAGAATTCATATATTCTCTTGAAAGCCAGGTCACATGTTATGCAGCCATCATCTTAATGAGAATTATAAACACAAAAAAGGCAGGTTTTAATTTCTGAAGTCAAAACTAGACTTTAGTGAGACCCTCCCATCAGGCTGCCTTCAGACTGCCCATGGAGACTCAAGGCAAAGCATCACTCACTGTTTGTTTCACAGATCCTGGGGATCCTAGCTGGAATCCACTAAAGGCTTTTCCCACACTGTCCACTTTCCTTTAATCTGATTCACATCATCCCAAATTCCTTTCCCATCAACCTGCAGATTTTTTTTTCTGTTTTCAATTGATAAAATGTATTTTTTTGTCTGTAAATGATGTATAATTCTGAATGAGTACAAGCAAGCCATGAGGAAGATTTTTTTTTTTCCTCTATATGCCCTTCCTTTAGCTCTTTGATTATTTCCAAAATATGTTTAACTACAGTGTGATTCACTGTGAAATATGGAGGATATCTGATGTAGTAGACAAGACAGGAAGTAGACAGGTCAGATATCAAGAGCCCAGTTCTGACAGAGTAGTTGCACTAGGAAGATCTAGAGTTATCTCAAGTTTTCACAGCTGTAACAAACTGCAGAACCTGACTGATAGCATAAAAAACATAATAAAGTTGCTAAGAATTAAGCAAAAGCATTCAGATCCAAGTTTTGGGTTTTTTATTCCATGGGAAATAAAAAGTAAGAAGAGGCAGATGGAGTATGCCCATTTTAGGAAGAAATAATGCCCTTCCCTTCCACTTATTTCTGACTGCTACAGATCCTACTGTCATTTCTGCTCAATCATTCTCAAGGCAGAGGCTTCACCAGTGCTATCAGAAGGAATGCTCAAGCACAGAGCATGATTTTTGGGTTTTGCTGTGCAGAGCCAGGAACTGGACTTGATGATCCTTGTGGGTCTCTTTAAACTTAGGCTATTCTATGATTTACACATACATACATATACATACACGCACATTATGTACCTATGGGATAGCTGAGCTTTCCAAGCAGGGTTGCAGCAGCTTCAAATCCCCTTCTCTGATGACAAACTTCTCTTCTTTCACAGCAGGACGAGCCTGCCACTTCTACATACAGATGCAGAGGAACTTCAGAAACGCTTCTCCCTAGGAAATGTGCTCATGTCAGCTGTTCACATCAGGAAATGATTTCTTGCAGGAGATTTAAGCAAATCTATCAAACCTCATTAAAAAGAAATATGAAAAGTACAGATTGCTTTTCAGCTGGGACAAAAGGGGACACATGGTCAGGAGCAGAGACGGGGGCAGGAACAAGACTTTGCAAAGCAGAATGCAGTAATTTCATTGTAAAATGACTGCAAACCCACATTCTCCATCTTTGAAGGGATGCTTTTTCTTGGTTATTTATTCATTGGCAATTTTTTTGATATTTAGAAAATTGTTCTGCTTAGAGCTGTTTTCAATGTAGAATTACCTATGTGCCACTGCAGAACTACTTCACTGCCTTACCTTCCAAATCCCTTCAGAATGTTTTTCCTTCCTCTGAATGAAACGAGGGACAAAGGCAATAATAAATTTCTCAAGACACAATGTTTCATTAAGTACCACAAATATCAAACACCTGGATCCCCAACCATTTTTGACACAAACAGAAATATATTTACTCTGACAACAAAAATAAAAGCCTATTCTTAAAAATCAGTGTGACAAAATCCATCTATGGATATTCTGTTGTTTTTCATAAAGACACCTTTTTCAGTTTGTCAAAAAGCGTGTAATATTCTCGCAGTGCAGAACAGTAGGAATGGAAGAGCTTCCTAAATCAAAGTTTCTTAATAGAAATACTGTTTAGGATAATTCATTGTTTTCTTACTAATTCACAGCATCAAGTAAAAACTCCCCAAAACTGCAGTTTACAGAAGAAAAGAAGCAGGAGCAGTACCATCATTAGTAATTTACATTTCTGAAATAGTGAAGAATTATAAATTGCAAATTTTCTATATAAATCTGAATGAATAGATGAATATATGTATATATACTGAAAACAAGCTCAGATTCATGTTAAAAGAAGGAAATTGAGGAACCCTAAGTTTGGGATGAATAGAAAGTTTCAAAGAAAATCTTCCTGCTGCATCTATAATACTCATTTAAACATGCAATGTCTTCTCCTCTGGTCACAAGGTTTGATTCTGCCCATCAACACCCACTGCAATACTCAGCATCTATGAGAGACTCAGTTATCCAATCTCATAAAGTCTCTCCCAAGTCAGGAATAGAAAATACTGTTCAGCCCTCAAGGCAACCAGTGTGAGAAGCTCTAACATTGTAGAAAAAATCTGTAATCCCGGGGAATTGTCATGTCCATTTCAGATCTAACAGGAAAATATTGGGATTAAAACTCGGAATGAGATTTCCAGATGGGAGCAAGCAGCTGGATTCATCTTTTCAGGGAGAGTTTTCCTAAAAGGGTGATTCCTAATGCCTTACAGTGAACATACCTCTGTCCCCAGCATTACACTAACACAACATGACTCCAGCTGATGATCATACCCTGACCCCAGCTCACAACTGGATTGGAGTGCAAACAACCACAGAAAAAACAAAAGGAAAGGTTTATTCTGATTTTGTTGAATTAAGTGAAAAGAGGACCAAATAACTGGATAGTGATAGTTCAACAGAAGGAATGGGAAAAAGTAACATTGAAAGGAGTAAGAAATAAAAGTGTTTAGACTAGAACCGGTTGTTCAGTCACACTGAATTTCAGAATTAAGTCAATTTAGTGTCTTTTATTACCTTTAAAATAGATATATAAACCCATAAAACCAGAAAAATGAAAAATATATAAATATGTATGTGTATGCATATATATGTATATATATAATAAATACAGATGCTAGATAAATAGCTATATTGATAGAAATGGAAGAAAAAATTAATTTGTAGTCAAGAACAAATGCAGTCTACCAAATTAGGAGTAGATCTTCACTGGCAAAGGGTTTCACCTAATGTTCCCAGAAATAGAGTTTCAAGAGTTCAGTGAAGCTTGATTGTTTCTTTTGCTATTTGAATCTCTTAGGGCTTTGTGTGCACGTGTTGAATATGTGGCTTATTTTCCAGACAGAAAACATTTTCCTAACTTGTTTAGGAAAAATGACTGTCTAAAAATGAGTAGCTTTAACAAAGATGGGGAAAAGGATGTTGGACCATCTGTTTATACATTATTTGTGCTTATTTTGCACCTGCAAGAAAAAAAAACACACCAAAAAAAAAAAAAAAACCCCACCAAAAACAACCTCAGTTCCCACGCTTGCCCAAAAAAGAACCAGCCCATAAACAAACAACAGACTTACATGTGGAAGAGTTAAAAATTGCCAAATTGCCCTAAAATCTCCTAATAGTCTCAGCAAACTAACAGCCAATGACTTGCAAAGATTTCAGATCCAGGAGGAAACCCCCAGCTGCATGTAGACCACATCACTGTTAAACAGGCACCTCAACAGTGCTCAGAAACCATTAGAAATCACGACTACGTAACAAAGACATAGAACTTAATCAGAAATTCATTAGCTTCACCAAGCAAGTGAGGTCTGGGAAAAAGGTGTGCCAGGGACAATCACTAAGAGTGAAGAGCCGAAGAAGATTCACCGACCCAGGCAGAGTTTTTTCCATGTACAGCAGTGAAGTTTCTGATCTAGTTTTACCCAGTCCAAACTCCAGCACTCACTTCACCCAGAGCCTGTTCAGTCATTTTGGCACTTAAAGGAGCAAAGAGTGGGGCAGGGGACAGTATTTATGAGACACCTAAATTATAGTGAGAAGCCAATACAGTTGAAAGAGATCTGAGTCTTCAATAAGGCCAGCACAACCAGCTAAAATTCATTTACGAGTGGCTATTCATCGTGTCTGAAAGAGAAACATTTGAAGACTGTCAATGCCATATTCACATGGGCCCAAGGGCAGGGAGATGTATGGGTTTTAGGCCTTACCTCAGCTGTAGAAACTCTTAAATAATACTGACTCTCATAGATTTGGGCTTTTTAATGGCACAGTATTTCATATTTCAGAAAATGCTTTCATCATTTTTTGTTGCACCAAGTCTTATGCTCTACCTACATACAGATGTATGGCTGGGGTGTTTGGCTGTTTTCTATCATTAAGTCGTGATTCTGGCTGGTGCAAGCTACCCCACCTCAAAAGCAGCTGAGTAAAATCCGAGACCTTGTATTCTTTGCTTAAAAAGTATTTGTTACCTGTAGAGAAAGTGTGGGGTCATAATCTGTAGACAGCTGACATATTAGAATTAATTTGAGGTAAAATAAAACTCTGAAAAAGACAACATATTAGGACTCTGTGAGGTCCTGTGTGAGCTATGTGCAATCCAGATGTGATCACTAAGCTCATGTATTTCACCTTGCCATAGAACTACACTGTTTTCTGTTTGGTGCAACACTACTCAGGCCTGAGAAGAAATAAACAACTCAGACAGGAAATAAAGATGCTGGTTCTACACTATTTGTGAATTAATTAGCATGCTAAGTAATGATGGAATTTAGCGACTTAAATGACAAATATCCCAGGGCTTCCTCCCCCAGGCATGTGATGTGTACATCCATCCCTAATACAGTTTCATTGTTTCAGCCTCCAAGAAAAACAGGATGCAATATGCCTTCTGTCAATGATAAAGTTTCCTAATACAGTACAGTAATGCAATTTATTTTCATACAGCATCCTGCATATAAAATATTACATAACCCTTTATGAGAAGATAATGCATTACAGACTCAGGGACATTACTGTCTTTCAGGAAGGAATTGAAGGGTAATGTGGGAAGGGATGGAGGAAATAGAATCCAAGGTACAGAAGTAGTTAAAAAAGACAGTAGTAAATGTACTCTTCTTATGCCCTTATTATCTGCATGAGACTAGCAGAGGGCAGGTAAGCATTACTGCAGATGCAGTGTAACACAAAATGTTACATGCTCATAGGAACGGATGGCTCTGATCCCGTGAATTTAGGCTATAAATAGATAAGCAGGATGACAAGGTGAGTCACAGAAGTATCATGTGAATTCCCTGAGATCAAACAGGGAGCTCAAGGTTCAGGAGAGGAATGAACATGAATGTCAAAAGTTCCAGATGGTGCATAGTCAAAAAAAAATCACAGATGGACCAAAACTGCAGACCCAAACACCTTATGTGGTCTGGGGAGACTCACCCTGGATTCAAATTGTTGCATCTCAGAGCCAGAATTGAGTGCTGCAATTTGAAGGCTTAAAGCAGGCAGAGAAACATGGTCTCTATGCAAACTCCATGCTAAATTAGGAAGATTTTAGATCTGAAAACCAAAATTCCATGCAGGAGAATTTGCTTATTATTTGGAGCACTGGGGTGCATGTTATTCTTGATTCCCTTGCAGGAAATATGAGTGAGCCAAAGCTGAGGCTGTGGTTAATCTGAAAGCAGACAGGTAGGGAGGGATTAGGGGTGTTGAGATGCAGCAAGTCTTTCGGGGATTGCAAGGAAAGGAGAGAAATTATGTGCTCACTCCAAATGAAGGAAAGGAGCCTCTTACCAAAGCTGTGTCAATATAAAGCATAATTATAAAACCTCAAAATTCACACTATTTCAGTTTAAGAGACAACAAATGGAAACAAACCTTGCCCAGAGGGCTTAATACTGCTATGGACCCTGCAAAAGTGTAAACAACTTATAGAATAAAGAAGTTCCCAGGGAATCTGAACTTTCCATTGAGACTTGAGTCCTTGCCACCATTCAGAATTCAACCTTAGGTGAAAACCAGTTAAGGATATAAAGGATGGGAGAAATACAGGGCTTGTAACAGTGCGTTTCTTGGAGGGGGGGGGCCCAGGCTGTGAGTTCTCTGGTGGCAGCAGGAAGGCAAGGAGCCTCCACGCGGCTTCTGAGGGTGCTCATTAGATGAGGTTTATTGGGGGTGCTACCCCCGGAGGCAGCATGGTTTCTGAGGGAGAGGGGGGAAAGGGGAGGGGGAGAGAGAGGCTGAGCGGGCACCAGCCAGGAGAGCTGGTGAAGAGAGAGTGAACTGTCCCCCGGCACACTGAACAGAGAGATTCAAAGTGCGCGCAGAACAGATTGGGCCAATGGGATTACAGACACAGGATACGGCAGGGGAGGAGCACAGGCTTGCAATAAACCATACATTTTCGAGGGGTGAGACAGAGCACACCATTTAACCAAAATATAACACCACAAGGGCTGTGTACAACTACAGTGTGATTGGTTTCACAACCATATGGATACACAATCCACTGAACATATGTGTTCCAAGGAGAGGAGAAGAGGATCTTAGACACACTGTTCTCCTGGAAATCCACCTCTTCAGTGTGGTCTTTTTTTTTAAAGAAGCTCAAGGTCTTCTGGAAATTGTGATGATAAAAGCTGGGTTTCTGCCATGACTTCCTGTGTCACCTTGGACAATATATCTAGATGTGCTCAAGAAATTGGAAGCAGGCAAACAGGAGCTACTTTGCCTGTGCTCTGAGCCTGTGGATATGAGCCAGCTTCCATCTGGGACCCATATGCCCAAGTGTCCCTGTGCTGACAGAGACCCTCTGCTTCAGGAGACTCCAGATATTATTTTATCACTCTGACTCCTCCAGCAGAAGTTACTGTCCCAGTATAAGGCACATACTTATGGATAGGCACATACTTGTGTCTTGGCCATCCAACTCCCATTTCCATATCTCAGTGTATGCCCACCTTTGGTGAGGTTGAAGCTAAGATGCTGAACTGTGAGATGGAGCAGCTGATGCACGAGCGCATCTGCTGAGCCAGATGTAGGGGCAGTAATCTCTGGTATAAGTGTAAAGCAGACAGCTGGTGGCAGTAAAGTTTGAAGAGGCCACAACTAGATTCACCCAAGAAAGACTGTCAAAATCCTAATTAGCTCACTCACAATGAACTAATGCAGCAATACGGCTTCTGCACCACAGCTGATTCTGGCTGCACCCATCTGTGTAAACATGCTATAAATCTCTCTTTGATTTTTCCTCCATCTGTGAAATGGGAGCATATGACATTTTTAAAGTGTTTTCTCTCTCTATTTTAGGTCTTCAAGACTGGGCTCTCACTTATTGTAGCCTTGCTCATTACTGTAACAGTGGGAGAGATACTTAATAGCTGTCATAGCTGGGCATTCTCATTGAATTCAAAGGCAAAACTGACATTGACTTTAATGGAAATCAGAAAGGACATTCAGAAGCCCGTGAATTACTCAGTTTATTAGAACTACATGAATTGTTAATATGATAATGATTCCAAGTGCTGTAAGATTGGGACAGTTTTCAAATGTGCAGATTTACCCAAGCCTAATCTCTGGATGTTTACAGATGTCTTATGTGCTTATGAAAATCCAAGCAGTTCTTGTGCTCTTAGGATAGAAGTATATATAGCATAGCCTGCACTTTAAAGAAAGCATAGCTTGCAGAGTCTTATGAACTTTAACCCTCAACCCCTTTCTCATGATACCTCCCACTTTTTCCCACCCCCCTTCTATCTTCAGAAGTCAAAGATAAGTAGTCAGAAAGGATAAAAGCATGTACTAAAAGCTGAAAAAAAACCATCAGAGCTGTCCTGTCTTTCTGTACAGCTGCTGCTGTTTGAGGTAGGGTTAGGGAAAGGTTTGGGGGTGAGGAACAGAGAGATCACAGGACTGCAGCTGGAAATGAGATGGCAAAGCAAGGGGTGGGGAGCAAAGGGAATGTGGTTAAAATAATTTTTTGTATGGATACTGCCTGAAGGAGCATGGGCATATGGAGTACTGCTAGGCTGAGGCTTAAATTCATCATTTAGAGAGAAAGATGGAGCTGTGAGCTCCCATTGGAGTGTGAGTGAAAAGTGGGCTGCCAAAGCAAAATGATAGGACAAAAGGATAGTTTTTCCATGCGGCCATTTTGGTCGCAGCCATATTTTTTGGGCCTTTCTAAAGCTCAGGTTTAGGTTAGGTTTACTTTTAAGTTTAAAGCTGAGAGAAGAAAATGAGCCAAGAACTTTACTTGGAGGGAGGTGGCAAAGGGCCTGACAAAAGGAAGAGTAGTCTGTAAAGACTGGAAATCTTGCCTGGGAGATTTTTTCTATTTCCAATTTTTTCTTTTTCCAAAGACAACCTTTGCCTGGGAGAGGGAGCTTGTATCAGCAGTTGGAATGTGGCTGAGAAGGAGATTCAAAGAGAACAAATAGGTTGCCAAAAGAACTAGTGAGGAGGTGGAGGGAGGGAAGTATCTGAACACATGTTTTAGGACCCAGTCTAATGCCTAGTGGTGTTAGTAGTGGAGGAAAGAGATAACTGAAAAATCCAATTGCCATGGGATTGAAAAGCAGTTGCCAAAATAAAGGGTAGGATGAAGAGAAAATTCTTTTTTGAGAAATATTTTGTGCAGGCGAAATGCAGCACAGGCACACACTAGGAAGCTTTGTGTAAGGCTCAGCCTATAGTTTGGGTTAGAGCTAAGGTTGCCACTAGATTTGAGAGGAAGAGAGCTCTAGCTGAAGTGTGACTGCCAAAGGAAAGCACAGGCTGCAAGGAGAATGTTTCTGCAAGAAATTTCCGGTTATGTGTATTGCTAGCAGTAGGGTTAGGGCTGGTAGAAAGAGAACCAAAAGCAGCAGTAGAGGGATTAGAAAGGAGATGGCAGTGGGAAAGGTGGAGTACAGAGAGAACTTGTTGGTATGAATGTCTTGGTGTGGCTGCCAGCTTGGGGCCAGGTCCAAGGCTCAGACTAAGGAGAGCTGAGAGCTCCAGATGGATGGAGGTTGGCAAGAGTTTGTCAAGGATGGGCTGCGGTGCAAAGAGACCTTGATGTGAGAACTTTTTCATCATAACACTTGCTGGAGCCTCTTGTTTTAGGCTCAACAACTGGCTAAAGCTTGTACTAGGTTAGAGAAAGCTTTTATACCATACAGAGGCAAGAACTATTGCTTCATGGAAACTAGCTTTTTCTTCTAAATTTGAGCTAAATGTTTATACTGATGTCATATTTCAATTAAACAAAAAAAAAAAAAGTTAAAAAAGTAAAGGAAATGTGGATTTACTATTAACATTATTAGATCTTTTAGGCCATGGAGCCCTAGTCTCTTTCCTATAAGTACGAGCCATTTACCCTGTTATTTTGAAGAGACACAAACTTAGAATCAACATTCAAGATTTTATTTTTCTCTCTTTTTCTGCTGTGCTGGTTTTGCCTGGTGCAGTGTTCATTTTCTCTACAGTAGCCAGTATGTTTCTGTGTTTTGGATTTTTGCTGGAAACAGAGATGGCCTTGTTATTGCTGAGCAGGGCTTACACATCACCAAGGCCTTTTCTGACCCTCACCCCACCCCACTGGCTGGGGAGCACAAGGAGTTGGGAGGGGACAGATGACCCCAACTGACCCAAGGGGTAATCCCACATGTTGTGGCATCCTGCTCAGTGTATAAAGCTGTGGGAAAAAAGAAGGAAAGGAGGATATTCAGAGTGATGGTGGCATTTGTCTTCCCAAGTCACCATTATGTGTGATGGAGCCCTGCTGTCCTGGGGATGGCTGAACAGCTGCCTGCCCATGGGAAGTGGTGAATGAATTCCTTGTTTTGATTTGCATGTGCTTTACCTATTAAAGTGTCTTTATCTCTACCCATGAGCTTTCCCACTTTTACATCTCCTCCATCTCACTTCTAGACGAGGGAGCAAGAGGCTCCTTGGTGCCTGGCGCTTGGCTGCTGGCTGGGGTTCAATCACAACACTAAAAGTGTTACTATTGTAAAACAGCAAGAAGAAAAATCTTTTCACAGAATCACTAGGTTGGAAGAGACCTTCAAGATCATCAAGTCCAACCCATGCCCCAACACCTCAACTAAACCATAGCACTGAGTGCCACATCCAGTCTTTTTTTAAACACATCCAGGGATGGTGATTCCACCACCTCCCCTGGCAGACCATTCCAGTACTTTATCACTCTTTCCATAAAAAACTTTTTCCAAATATCCAGCCTGTATTTCCCTTGATGCAGCTTGAGACTGTGTCCTCTTGTTCTGTCAGTTGCTGCCTGGAGAAAGAGATCAAACTCACCTGAGTACAGCCACCTTTCAGGGAGTAGTAGAGTGATAAGGTCACCTCTGAATCTCCAGGCTAAACACCCCCAGCTCCCTCAGTTGTTCCTCAGAGGGTTTGTGTTCCAAGCCCCTCACCAGCCTCGTTGCCCCCTCTGGACGCGCTCCAGCGTCTCAATGTCCTTCCCAAACTGAGGGGCAAAAACTGGACACAGCACTCCATGTGTGGCCTCACCAGTGCCAATTACAGGGGGAGAATGACCTCCCTGCTCCTGCTGGCCACACTATTCCTGTTACAGGCCAGGAGCCATTGGCCTTCTTGGCCACCAGGGCACACTGCTGGCTCACGTTCAACCGGCTGTCGACCAGTGCCCCCAGGTCCCTTGCTGCCTGAGCACTGTCCAGCCACACCGTCCCCAGCCTATAGGGCTGCAGGGGCTTATTGTGGCCAAAATGAAGGACCTGGCACTTGGACTTGTTAAACTTCATCTTATAGGACTCTGCCCATCCATCCAACTGTTCCAGGTCTCTCTGCAGAGCCCTCCTACCTTCCAACAGGTGGACACACACTCCCAGCTTAGTGTAGTCTGCAAATTTACTGATGAAAGACTCAATCCCCTCATCCATGTCATCAGTAAAGATACTGAACAGAGCTGGCCCCAGCACAGACCCCTGAGGGACACCACTGGTGACTGACCACCAGCTGGATGCAGCACTGTTCACCAGCACTCTCTGGGCCCACCATCCAGCCAGTTCCTAACTCAGCAAAGAGTGCTCCTGTCCAAGCTGTGGGCTGCAGCTTCTCCAGGAGTGTGCTGTGGGAGACAGTATCAAAGGCCTTGCTGAAGTCTAAATAGACAACATCCACAGCCTTTCCTGAATCCACCAGGCATGTCACCTGGTCATAAAAGGAGACCAGGTTGGTCAAACATGACCTACCCCTCTGTCCTGGGGTGACTATGATGCTTCTATCCCCAATTGTCTGTTCTGTTTATGCTGGATATTAAGTTTTGCACTTTTAGGACTGGTTCTGAGAGCAAAGAGGGGGAGAGAAAAAGTGCAGAGTTTGTTATCAGAAACTGCACTTGCTCCCATGCATCCTGCTCCTGGACTGTGAGGTCTGTGGATGGACAGACAGTGGGACAGAGCTCTCCTTTGCTTTTAGTTAGTTTTTAGCAAGCTGAGGCAGAGAAGTTCCCTGGACTGTGGTTTTTCTTTTTCTTGGGACTGTTTAAACCTGCTCTGGACCAAACACCCAGAAGAGCACCAGCAGCTCACACCTGTGGCCCACTGGGCCAGGGCTGGGCCTTGGCATTTACAGCACCAGAGGGACTGAAAAGAGACTGAGTGAGCTGAGCTGCAACCCACTAAAAGGACTTTCTGAGTTTGTCATCTCTTCAGAATGGCAAAAGGTTTTATTGTTTAGCATTGTTCATTTTTTTGTGCTGGTGAATGCTTTGCCTGTTTAAATAAACAGTTTTTTTCCACTTTTCTCCAAGGAACCCTTTTCCTGAACCAGCTGGGGGAGGGGCTGCTTAAATCTGCTTTCTAGAGAACCCTTTTGGAGGTTTTCTCCCAAATTTACCCTCAACCAGGACACCCTCCTAAACCCATGCTAATTGGGAATGATACCCTGGCCATTATGTAGGTGCTGCATGATGGCACTCAATATAAACTGCTCTATGATCTTACCTGGTACTGAGGTCAGGCTGACTGGCCTGTAATTACCAGGACCCTCTTTCCCACCCTTTTATGAATGGGCATCACATTGGCCAACTTCCAGTCATCTGGAACCTCACCCGTGAGCCAGGACTCTTTACGTCAATTAGTGAAGAAATAAAGAGTATCGGACAATATTGTATGACTTCCATGTAGTAAAGAAAAATAAAAATCCCTGGCCTGATTCAGCAAAGGAAAACCCCTGCAACTTACTCACATTTATAGATAAGCTAAAAATTATTTTTATATACTTGTTAAAGAACTATTTAGAGATGAGTGACCGGAATAATCCACTCCAGTCTAATACAGATTAATCAAAAAAGTTTAGCTTCCTCACATTCATCACATTTATCACTTTTTCTTTTGTTGGAGTTTTTTTTCCCTCACTTAGCATATGAGGCCTGAAAAATCACACACTCTGTGTGACCTACCCTGTGAGGTAGAACAGCATTTCCTTCCTTTTACGAAAAAAAGTCAAGGCTAGGAGGAAGCCAAGATAGTTGTGGTTACAAGGCTTCAAAGCACATGCTTCCAATCCAGTTTCTAATTTCAAACCTTTCTTAGATGTGGTCTGGGACTTTCAACTGCTCATTTCACTTCTTGGTTTTACAGTTTAGCTTTCTGGAAGATTAGACAGCCACCTTAATTACAGTCTTCTGCTATTATGAGTCAACATCAATATGTGCAGCACAGTAGGTAGTACCAGGATGGTGAGTGTTCCATGTGAGTATGGAGCAGGTTGATGATGGGAATGGGAATGGGAATGGGAATGGGAATGGGAAGGGACTGACCTTTTAGTATTGTGATTGCTAGACCATTTTCACAAACCAGATTGGTATAAACTCCAACATGGCTAAAAGTTTCAGACAGAAAGGTGATCTTTCTTTAATGAAATGTTTGTGCTAGTACATTCTGCTTGAAAGAAATATCTACTTCTTATTTATCAATTACACCTTTCTGCTAATCTGAATGCATCCCTGAGTTCACATTCTGGTTCAGCTCTTTTCAGGACACTCGGGGTGAAAGGGATGGACTTCTGAGATGTGCTCCAGGTTTGCTGTTGCCCTGCCAAGCACTTGTCATTGGGCTGACAAGTCACCCTCCTGGAGGGGCCCTGATGGGTTCTGTGCCAGTCAGATGTACAGGTGATTTTTGCTTGGACTGTCTCAAAAAAGCCACCCTAAGCAAAAAGATAAGGAAGGTTTTCTTCGCTCAGTACTGTTGATTTTTCATATTTGCCCATCTGCATGAATATTGTAATGATTCTGCAACAGCACTGAACACAGCAATTCAGCTGCCCTAACAGTCTCCAGTATTATTTACTCTAGGCTGTTGTAGCCAGAATTAAAGCTAGCCTGCCTTTTATTCAGCTCTAATCACTATGTTTATTCTGTAATATTTATTTATATTTGTATCATTTATACATTATTTTGCTTGTATAACCAGCTGTTTTACAGTCAAGGACCTCATTGCAATGAGCTATAAATCCATGCTGCTGGCCCTTGGGAAAACTAGTAAATTAAACTTTGTGTGCATAGACTTCAAAATGCTGAAATCTATTATACCTTCCTTTCCCACTGATAAATGACAGTGGGTTTACTTGCTGAGTACTTACTTATGAAAGGTTACTGTTTATTAATACCTCCCTGTATAAATATTAACAGAGCAAACCTATAGGAAAAATATGTGAAGGGTCATCTTTAAATTGCAAAAAGTCAGGCTATTCAGCACAAATGTCTGTGTCTCTTTCTATCTGGAGACTTAAACAGCCTCATCACCATAGTATCCGGAAGGTGCACACAAGTGTGACATGATTAGCATCTGTCATGTGTAGGTCTTTCTATTCCTTCTGCTCTCCCTGGGGAGAACAGTCCAAGGATTTTTTTTCAAAATATACGATGTGTACACCGTGCTGTGTGTTTATATTAGCAAAGTCAAGGTCAAGGATCTGTACTTCACTCCCATCTTTTGCCTCATGTTATAGATGTAACACAGAAAGCAGTGCTATTTGTCCCAGATATACATGCTCAGACACTTTGGCATGTTTCGTTAATTGTTCCTTTTAAGAATATGAACTGGGACTGAACAAAAAGTGGTTCAAATGCCTTTTATTTCTTAGCATGCTGAATATGGCTGCTCTTTTCTAATTTCATCTCCTTTTCATGGTACTTGACAGAAGAGTAAAGATTTCTGTGGAAAGAAAGAAACATTTCCATAGTCTGTGGGTCATTGGTATAATAATAAATGTAAAGGTTCCCACACAGACATTATAGTCTGTTGTGTCAAAATTATTAGGCACCTTTTGTCTGGGAGTTATTGACATGATAGATTGCAACAGCTCTTTTGAACATTTTCTCACATAAAGCAAAACCAGCAAAAATGCTTCAGGTGTCCTTTAGAGGAGGCACTAAACCTAGGATTCTTCTGTCTCCTTCAGCTCTGTCTGAAATTAAAGGTTTGATGGCAGTTGCTAAATGTATTCGAGGATGACCCTGTCACCTCAGACAGTATTTTTTCCTTCTCAGTGTCTCTCCTTGCCCCACAGAAGGGGCCAAACCTTTGCTGTTGCAGTAGGGCTGTCCTTGGCTGTTTCCATGACTACTCCCTCAGCAGAGGGAAGGATGCAGGGACAGGTGCCAGGATTTAAGGAAATAAATATGCTCCCACCTTCACTCGCTGTCTGCTGATGTGTTGCCACCTGGCACAAAGGATGCCCCCAAGCTCATAGAGGAAAAGCAGTTGTGAGATGTGCTCCCTTCCTTTTCCCAGTTCACCAGCTACAGGCACACTGGGACCTTTACTAAGGGTTTTATCATTTTTCTCTTCCTAATTTAATAATAATGATGATCACAAAAAGCTATTTCTATTCAGGAAGGGGATATTTGGTTTTGAACCCTACTATTCTTCATCAGGCAAACAATTTTGCATTAGGACAAAATCCAGATTTGCAGAAAATCTCAGTGAGGATCCACACAGGACAGGTACTAGGACCCTGAGGACACCTTAGTGCTGGTAATTTGTAAGAGCCTTGTGACAAAAGCAATTTAACCACCATGTACCAACATCTCAGTGCAGAGGGTACATATTTGCACCCCAGCAGCTGTCACTTTTTCTGTAATCTTGCCAAGGAGAGGAGTCACATAGAATGAATCGACCTTGGGCTGTGCCATCATCTACAACTCAGCACAGGCTTCCCCAGTCCTCTGTATTCAGCTGTGTCTCTGTCCTGCTTGGTCTCACAGTAGAAATAGGCACTAGAGGTAACGGGGATGCTGTCAAGGTCATCGAGTTCTTTGCTCCAAAGAGCTTGGAGAGAATAATGAGATGTGTGCATGGACAGTGTGTGAAGCAGTCACTGCATTTTCACCACCTATTCAGGGAGTGCCTGGATAGTGCTTTAGAGACCAGCTTTAATTGGTTTTTAGGCCAGCCTGAGGAATGGAGGTGAAACACTTCCAGGAGGTAGTTTCTATTTCTCATTTCAATTTCTTGAAGAACTCTGTATTGGGATGTTTCTGAACACCAGATGAACATGAAGCACCAGCATTTTGGCCTATCATTGTGCATTCTCTTTGGGCCATTTTGTTTCTGAGATAAGTAGGCCAAACCTGTATGCAATATTTAAAATTATTATATCACTGACTTGTATAAGGACATCTTTACCTTATTGTCCTGTGTTCCTTTTCCCAACCATTTCACTTTCTTATTCTCAGTAGGAAGAGAGCAGACATTTTCACTGACCTGTCCAGGGAACCTGAGAACTCTTCCTCCTGAGAGGGCATGACTAACCCTGAGCCAGTCACTATGCTCAAGTCACTAAACACACCTCTCTCACAGTGCATTATTGTTTACCTTGCCCTGGCTTACTCTTTGACTTTTCTCTAGCAAGCATGGAAATCCAGCCTTTAGATGAGAGAAACTGAAGAATCAATGGTCAAGAGACAAATGATATGTGGTTACATTCTACTCACTGTCTACCATGCAAGGCCTGTGAGTAAAGGAAAGGAGGTGGGGAGAGGAAAGCACTGAGTATTCATAAAGTAGAGAACAAGTTTAATGGATCAGACACCTTCCCACTTGCCTTGTTTTATAAACTCTATGGGTTGCTACCAGCTTTTCCCTTCCACATCAGTGGCAACTTATCCCTGACAACATTTTACAGTCTGCACTTTCACGCTCCTTTCCCTCCTTCACTATAAAAAGCTCTCTGTAAATTTATGCAAAGACTTTATCATTCACTGATTCTTAAAAGCAAAAAGAATCTCCCTGTAGGTCACCAAATCCAGGCCCCTGTCAGCTTTGGCATATTAAACAGTGCCTTTAATAGGCTGCTCAATCTCCATATTGGTACTAATGGGTCCTTCTGCTTCAGTGGCTCTTATCAGGAAGCTGTTGTTGCAGGTTCATACCCGTGAATAGGTGAGGAACGTTCTCACTGCCTAGCCATGCTCAGTCTCAGCTGGGTGATACACAGACCTGCACACCCGGCTGCCATTCAGCTTCCCTGCCAACAAGACAGGAGGAAGAGGTTTGGATTAATTCAAGAAGTGCACGTGCCCTGAGCAATGGCAGCGCTCTATGTCCTCTACTGGTCAAACACTTCTGTGCCCATGTCTAATTCCAGGCCTTTCTAATCTGTACATATAGGTAGCTTTATGGGTCATCATTAAAACAACAGCAGAGACAGAAGATTATATTTCTGAACCATGGTACAGAGTTTGTATCTGTCCATAAAAGGATTACAAAGTTTGACATAGTCCTGACCTCTAGTTCCTAAAAAGTGTGAAATAAATAATAATTCTGTGTGCTAAATTACAAGGAGTGCAGCACGTAGGGAGTGTAAGGACATTCAGTAGTGTCTATTTTCACTGTGCAGTGAGGGCATTGCTGCACTCTTCCAGGCTCCTTGAGCTCCCCGGGCAGCATGGCAACAAAGGGACAGAGTTTGTGTCAGGAGCTGGACTTCAGTGATATTTATGGTTCCCTTCCAAGTCAAGACATTCCATGATTCTATGATATAATCCTTGTCTCTTGCTACACAAAACATCTGTGATTTTTCTTTGTCTTTTTCTAGCCAGGGACAGGTGGAGGTGAGGGATGGACTGAAATCAGGGTTCCCTAACATTTAAAAAGATCAGCAGGAGAGAGAAGGAAGGATAGAATAAGGAGAGGAAATAAGAATAATTAATGCCTAATGCAGTTCCCTTTCCAAAGACCAGGCAGCAAGGGCAGCTATGACAGCTGTAACATTTCCATTTCCTCCTGCTCTAAGTAGTGCCACTGGGGTAGGTGAAGGACAGCAGTGGTCTTGGAAACACTGCAGCATGTAAATTTAGTTAGCATGACTCCAAAAAAAAAAAACCAGCAGTGAGCTACAAGGGCAACGAGTGAGATGTCACAGGCAGCCAGCACAGACACAAAGAGGCAGCAGATTTTTGTGCATGATATTTTTGAGCTGGCATTTTCAGTCACATTTCCCTTATGAATAAAATGGTAGGATGTGCTGAGAAGCAAAAGACTGCAACAAGGAAGCAGAAAGCAACCTGTCGACTGTGAAAGGACAAAAAAGCAAAACTGCAGACTCCTGCCATCACCTTTAACACACACAAACCCTGTTGTAGGTCTGACATTGAAGTGAGCCTCTCCCTCACCCCCACTCCCTCCATCTCCAGCTCAAGAGGAACAAAACTATGCTTTGGGCAAGGGTGGGATATTAGTGGGAGGAATGAAAAAATGCAGAAGTGGATTGACCTATTGTGAATTTGCTAACTTTCTCACATACTTGTGTCCAGCCCAGCTCTCAGTTCCCTCCACACACAGAGGATAAAAGTAGGCCCCCAAGACAGGGCAAGTAAATACCCTACTGAAACTCATTTCTCTCCAATAACTATGCAGAAAGTTTGTAATTAGCATCTCAGACTTTCATGTTCAAATTTTAAATGTTTGATACTCAAGAGAGAAAAATCTGAACCCAGAAACAAAAAAAAACCCAAAAAAAAAAAAAAAAAAAAAAAAAAAAAAGTAGGAGCCATCCACTCCTTGCATTGTCACAGCTGAAACACAGTTCCTTTGCCTCATTCCCAATCTCACTTATAATGAATAGTAACTTATGAGAGGAATATGATAGCAAAGAAAGGAAGCAGGAAAGTCATGTGTCAGACCAGCTGAACCTTATCACTGAATTAACCACAGGGTATAAGCAGTTCTACAGGAAAAAAAAAAAACCTAAGAATTCATATGTGCACCATGTGCACAGCAGAAAGAAAAGAAAAGAAAAAAGAAAAAAAGAAAAAAAAGGAAAAAAGAAAATAGAAAAAAGAAAAAGGAAAATAAGGAGGAAAGAAGGAAGAAAGGAAGAAACAAAGAAAGTTATGTGTTTTAATAGAGACATCCAGTTCTGTCTACACTGGGGGTCTTATTCTTCACAGCATAGATTCATGTGTATTCATTTATACTTGAGCTAAGGGAAATCCTGAATAAGGATTAGAGAAAACTGGGTTCACTCACTGTATCAAAGGGACATTTGCTGGGTGTCTATGAACAAGCTGTGTGATCTTCTTTCTGTGACTTATCTTCTCTCCTAGAAAGAGTGATGTGAATTCTGATACAAACACTATAAAATTTTGAATAATGCTTGCCTATTTCTGTAGTGATAGCATTCTGCACCCTGTATCTTCTGTTTCTGCATAAGAATAAATAAATAACCAGTTATATGGCTCTAAAACTTGTACCACACATTACTCATTGTGAAATAATTTAATGGCCTCCGATAGCACAAAGAAAAAAGGGTTCCAGTCTGCAGCAAGTGTATTCACAAACCAGGTCTTCTCCTTGGAGCTCTTTTACCAACAATATCATCAGATTCTTACATAAACACTTTGAGGAGTTCCTTGTAAAAGCTTGAGGACAGGAAGATAAATACGTGGTTGATATACTCTTAATCTCAAGAGAGTAGTAGAAGCACCTCAAACAAAAGTGTATCTGCTTTCTTTCCTTAAAGAAAAACACTCAAGCAGGGGAACAAAGGCAAAGAAGGGCAGTGACACCCTAACTCTCAAGGGTGTCTCTACAACAGCCTAAATTCCATGAATTATCCTATCAGGCACCATAGAGCAGACCATGCAGTTCCTCTCAATGCAAAAATCCAGTGTCCACACAAATCCAGGAAAGGGCAAACCCCAAATCAAGCACAGAAACAGATCAAAAGTAAAACAGAATATGGCTTTGTGATTGCATATCAATCTTCTAAACCCTAAAAATGTTTAGGAGAAAACAACAATTAATATAAAACAATAAATAATAATTCATTTAAAAAATAAAATCAGGAAACAGCCAGCAGAAGTCAAGCCAAGCTGGAAATTCCACATCTGATGCAATATCCTTCAGTGTTACAATGCTGCTCAAGACCCTAATGTGCAGATACTCACTAATGGAAAAACTTGTGGATTGCTTAGATCCAAATAGGGGAAATGACTGATTTCCTCTCCCCTTCCTCCAAACTATGCAGTGCATAGGAATGCAGCATCCTGCTTCTTGACTGAAATTCCCAGAAACTCTGCTGTCTATAAATAAAAAGCCTGGTCATTTTCTCAAGAGGGCTAGGCATGCAGATGTTCTCTGTGTCACAGCATCACATCATGTGAGGGTTAGGCTTGATTCCTTTTCTTTAGCTTTAGAGCCCAGGAAGGGGAAACACAGAAACTAAAGGAAAAAAGCAAAAGCAAAACAAACCAACCAACCAACCAAAAATCCTCTGCAAAACCACCCAAAGAAACTAAAACATGAAAAAAAAAAAGAAAAATAAAGAGATTTAAAATAAAGAAAGAAAGAAAATAAATAAATAAATAAAGCTAAACCATCATTCCCATTCCCATTACATTTGATCACTCCTGAGTTTGAATATCATTCCTCTGGGGAGCCATGGCTAGGACCAAGGTTCCACTAGACACACCTGAAAGGGAAAAAGCATCTCTTGAGCAGTTCTCAATAGTTCCTTTCTACTGCTAACAAAGATGTTCAAAAATGGAGGGAAAAAAAATTGTGATCCATTTAAAGGCTGCCAAGGAAGATACAGGAGGCGTGGGGGTTTTCAGGTGTCTGATGTGTATTGGGAGAAAACCTTAATTATGGATTTTCCTACATTGTAGTGATAGCAAGATGGGCTTTCTATTGAAGGTTTTCTGCTACCCAAGTTGAGCTTAGACTGCTAGTAGTCAAAGAATTAGTGTGAGTTTACTCAAAAGGAGAGGATAAACAGTGCTGAGGATTGAAGACCCTTCTCCATGTGCAGGGTCCACTGAGAAGATATATCAAATGGGTGGGACAGCAAATTAAAAAGCAGATTATCCCCCTTGTGAGATGGGACAATCACAACTTCTTGGAACTGGGATATGTGTGATGTAGTAAAGGATTTAGGGATTTTAATGACTAGTGTCTTTGGTGTGATATAAACTTAGGTCAAATGAGATAATGACTGCTTACCTTAGCACAGATTAGCTTGGTTGGAGCATGGTGATAATAATGCCAAGGTTGGGGGTTCAGTCTCTCATTTACTTAAGAATTGCACTTGATGATCCTTCTGGGACCTTTCCAACTCAGAATATTCTGTGATTCTGTGATCTTTAATTAGGTTTATGCTCCTGAAAAGCTGCATTAAAGCTAGTGTAGGAAATACTGTTTTCTTCCCCATTAAAACCAACAAACTGTAATTTTTTCACTCCAGTTCTGAGCATATGCCCAAGTACTATAAGAAGTAAATCTTAACAGCTTGTTACCAAAAGTTACTTTGACTTAGCAGGAGCAAATGAAGGAGAGCTATCAGAGTGTTCTTTTCAGGGCCAGATTGTTCTCCTCCACCTTCTTAAATATGTTGGTTTCCTTATCCACAAAGTATCTCATTCATATCCTCATTTGGAAGCCTTGACTGAGTGCCCACCTTACCCAACACTTAACACTTATTGGATGACTAAAGAATTACATCATGCATATTCTACAGTGTCCTTACAGGCAATGCTGTCAAATATCAACTTGTCAAATGCCCTACAAAACAGCTTCACAGCTGTCTTTCAAGCACACTCTCTGCTTCAGCTTCCTCGTTATCTACTCTACAAACTTTTCCAACACAACTCATTAATTCATTACAAGGTTAACTGCTCTTGTTACTTCATTAACTGAAACTACATGATTTTTCTTGTGCTTTAATAGAAGAGTCAATTTAATAATTTAATGCAATTTATTTCATTCATAATCATAGACCAAAAATATTCCTATGACTACCAAATCTAAAATATTTTCAGTAAGGCTGATTAGAATTATTTTCAGTTTGCACAGTCTACTGCAAAAAGCTTTACTATAAGCAACCAATATTTTAGTATAGTCAATGTAGGAATAATAGTTGACCTACAACAGCCTCTGGAGGAAAATATTAGAGGTGAAAGGGGATTAGAGAGATCTGGCTCTGTTGCATTGGGTCTTGTTAAATTCATCAGATGTTTCAGAGAGAACCTACCCTGCAAGAAAATATTACAGCAAGCCTTTTTTTCTTTGCCTTTATACCATGAGATACTCTGATGATAGTGTTCACTTTATAGAAAATATAAACCTGAGGATATCTGAAATCAGTGAAGTTTCATGTGCAGCAAACAGAACTAATATCATATGGAGTTCTTGGTTTTCTGCCCAGAGTTCTTCAGGTATGTGGCAACCCCAAGAACCATCATCAGCAATAAAATTTCATGATGTAAAACTCATGGGAATAGATCCTCTATTGCTGTAAGCTGGCAAAACTCCATTTAAATCACTACAACAAGAGAAAATTTGACCCAAGGACTAGCAGGAACATACAATAACCCTCTCCAAGGATTTCTAGAAAAAAGATTTCTATTAAAAGAATTCATAAAATAAAAAGCAAGGTTTCATTTCAACCTCAGAAAAAAAAATCTGAAATGAAAAAATAAAAAAACCCCTGGAAGGTAAATCTGCAGAGAACATATTTGATCTCTGTGGCCAAGTTGGACTTGACCTATGCATTTATGGCCTGAGATGGGGAAATTTAAAACTGAAGGAAGGAGAACAGCAATCATAGTACATTTCTGGGGGTTATTAGTACATTCCCCTGACAGCTTCTACCAGTTCTGTGTCTATGGGGACCTTGGAGCTGCTTAAATGCTTTTCCCACTGCTGTTCAAAGGACTGCTTTTAAAAATACTCTTTAAGCTGGCAATTTATACTGTAAAGAGGGATTCGAGGCCAAAAATGCATCCACAGAATAAGAACTTGAAGCAATAATGTTGTCTGACCCCTTGGTTGCCACCATTAGATGCTGTTGTTTAATGCACAGTGAGTGCTTTATTTTGGGCTGGCTTGGCATACAGCGAAGAACATTTGCAATGGTTATTAACCCCGTGTTCTACACTTCCACAGCAGTAAATATTTTTGGTAGATATTATATAATGGTAATGATACATTGTGGATGTAAATTTTTCTTGGGAGCTGACCTCTTACTCGATTAAACAAGTGGTAGGAGGTTATTTGCATGTGCTGTTTCAAGATCATCTTCCTCTTCTAATTCTGTATGAGAGATTGTTTCCTCTCCTACAGTGAAGGATATTAGGGAGCAGATAATTTAGATTCAAGGTCATCATCCTTCAAAGCAAGTAGCCTGAGCTATTGCAAGTAATCCTATGACATGCAAGGGAATTGCCTAATATGAGTAAGATTGCAAAATCAGGTCATGACTGGACTGACGATGTTGGGAAACATGAGGTATTTCCTTCCCTTAAATGACCTTGTGGGATATTACACACCCAACCTTAACCAAGAATGTAACTGAGGAACTAGCATCAATTTTCAAAACTAGGTTTCCACTTGATGGTATAGGCTGTGGAAAGTGCCACTACTTGCAGGCAGGATTAATTACACTAAATAAAGCAACTGTCTAGTTACTGTCCATGCCGAACAGCATGACATACTCACCTGTGAATTTTCCCAGCCCGGGATAACCACAGTGGTTTAAGCAACTCTTTGTTGCATTGCATGCGAATGTGAAAATGAGTCATGGAGAAAACCTACTGAGAACCTTGATTGAAAAGAAACCCAACAAAAATCACAGTACATTCCATGACTGGTGATATATTACATGCAACACAAACTTCATTAGAGCCTGTATAACCGGAGGGCTGTAATCTCTGTTCAGGTGAATGGCCTGAGCTATATATATTACATGAATATGCATCAATCCTTTGAGGTCTGCAGTGTTCGTCTTAATTAAAGCAAAAAAAATGTATGTAAGTCAGTTCATCAGGTGCTGATCATGCTGTTCCAAACTGCAGAAGTCCATGTCAGAGCTGCACACTTTGTACATATACAGCAAATCCTGGGCCGGTCTGTATTCTTAATTTCTCACATTGTATCCTTTAAATGCAAATTGTTAATCCAGCTGTAAAACCTACTGGATCACGATTGTCTCCCCTCCTGCCCCATTGCAAGGCTCCATGTCTGGCCACCTCTGGTGGGATTTTTGCAATGCCTCTTTCCAGCCAGCACAGCCCTGTCCTGACCGCAAATCCCGTGTACAATTCCCCACAGCTAGTGCTGAGCCAGTAGCAGCACAAACTTTATCCTGAGCTACCCAACTTTATTCCTGCGGCTCAAGTGCTTCTCGGTTGTACAGTCGTGTGCAAAAAGCTGATTCTGAGATCTATCACATGGCACAACAAATAACACAGACAGAATGTGGAGGCAATGTCTGGTGGCAGGCTTCCCAGTTCACGCCCGCCTCTCTCCCGAGCTAAAGAGAGGCTCATCCTTTGCTAACAGAACTGGATTACTTATATTTTCCTCACAAAAGTGAAGCGGGATTATTAATAAATCTACATCTCTTAGCTGGCAGAGACCTTGTATCCTCATTGCAATGCCTCCTTACACATGGTCTGAAATGCTGAGGTGGTGAAAGGCTCACGCCTCTTTGTGTGTGTTTTGCAGTGCCAGGGAATTGCTCAGCAGCCCAACTGCAGCTCAGCTGTGCACAGGCTGCCTGCGTGCAGCCCCGAGCGAGGCAGCTCGGCTTGAAAGCAGCCTTGGATCACACAGGGACTGCTACACCCCTCTGCATCACTGGCCCCAGGCTTGCATAGAGAACAGGCCCTTGCTTTGGTGAGATCAGAACCTCTCCCTTTGCTGTTTAAATCCAGCCCAGCAATTCCTCCTGTGTGCAATTCCCATGGCTCTCCTTGACTTGTCATTGTATTAATTGGCTCCAATCTCTCTGTCCAAAACTTCTGTTCTATTAGGACCAAGATGTGCTGTTTTCTTGCTGAAATCCTGATTTTACAACATCTTTACTTGTGGCATTCCCACTGAAATTGATATGGATAAATCTGCACTGTCTAGTTGTTCCTCAGACTCTGCATGAAGCACAACTAAATATAGAAAACACATATGCACAGATGAAATGGTCTTTTTTTTTCTAAAAAAGAGTAAGCACCTATCCACACTATTGGTGCTCAGCCAGAAATTTCCTCACAGGTACAAAAACCACGTGTCATAAATAATTGTTTAATTATGTTAAATTCCATGTATCAGGAGTGTTAGTATAATGTATATATTTTTACTGAGAGAACTAACACTGAAAACCTGATTTTTCATTGAGTGGGAGCACAGTTAAAAAAAAAAAGGAGAATGTAATTTCATTAAATTAACAGTGACTTAAATCAATAGTATCTCTTTGACTACAGAGTTTTTTTGAATGAAAGTTTCACACTGTATTTTAGTTATATCCATTAGAGAAGTAGACGAGAATTTTAGATCTGAATTTTTAATATCACATCCTATTGTTTCAAGACTACAGCTCAACATTTGACGTGTTTTGAAAGAATAGCATGAAATTATCTTAAAATGAAATATGAGTGTAATTACAAAGTGCTAAGCACTCTCCTAATGCACTTGTTGAATATAGTGTGCCAGCATAAAATATGTCACGACTGATAAAATTTAGAACATGCTTCAGTAATTTCACTTAACTCTTAAGAGCAGAATAGAATAAAGGAGCTTCTGTGCACCTTTCTTGCTGCAGTTATAAATGCTTCATTGTTGCTTTGGGAGACTAGATTGATCTGGAGTATTTTAATTCTTTTTGCATCAGCAATGCTAGAGTAGATAGGGAATTTAGGCAAGTTAAAAATAAATGGCAATATTCTCAGGTAGTGTAAATCAGCACTGAGATCGATACAATCACGTCACTTTACACTGGCTAAAAATCTAAGGATGTAGGTGCTAAATCACAGCATCTCCCTGCCCAATTAGCTGCTCTGCCTGCAGACAGACAAGATCACCATGGTTTTGCTTCTGTGAGAAACAATTTGACTCCCCTTAGCATATTCTTCTTGTACTCACTAATTTGAGAATAGAAGCAATGAAATTATTTCACTATAACACTTCCTGGAGAAAGACATTAAGCTAAAATTTCCTTTGATACATGAGGGTAGTAGAACAGCAAATGGCACAGCAGCTGAGCTGGAGCTGAAATGTTGGAGCTTTGTGGCCAGAGGCTGGTGATGAAGAGGAGCACAGCCAGGGCCCTCCTGCCAGGCACCTGCAGGAGCAACTGCTGAAAGGGGAAGCTCTGCTGCTCCTCTCTGCAACACAATGTCTGCTGTGTCCAAAGAACACAGTTTTCAAACACAACAGGGTTTGAAATGAAGTCTAATGAGCCACATTGTCCTAATTAAGGACATCCTTTCTGCACACCTTAGAGTTGGTGATGCCATGTTCTCCAACCAGCATCCAAATATGAATGCATGGAGGAGCATGAGCAAAACCCATATTTATAAAATGAACCTGAGTAAAGCAACATCTAGATTAGATTACCAATTATTTAGTTTGATTTCTCCAACGTTTTCAAGCAAAATGTATTTGCAAACAATGAAATAAATCAATATATACATGGGTTCCTTACCACAACTATCAAAAGTCTTCAAGATATGTAATTTTGTCTTTGATCACACCCAGGGAAAAAGCTGTACTGACCATCCATTGTTCAGTCAGATAACAACAGGACATCACTTTAAATTGAAGTCCATCTGTAGGCTTTTTAATTTTTATAAATGCAAGTAGCAACAAATGTCACCAGCACCCTGGACATCAGGAAAACTGCAGAACTGTAAAAAAGTTCATTCTAGATTGGACTACTAGAAATCACCTAGTCCAGGCATTTTCCAGCTGAGTTTTGAAAGTCTACGGGTGGAGATTCAGTGATTTCCTGGCAGCCAGTACCGGTGCTTAACCAGCCACACTTTTTTCCCCTTTATATTAATAATGAGAAATTGCATTCTCCTACATTCAGAGGTTCCCAGAAGTGGAATCTAAAGCCAAAGATATCTGCTCCAACCTCTGAAGCAAATATTGTCCATAAAAATTCACCCATTTACTCCAGTCTTAGTGTCAAAATTTTATTTCACAGACTCATCCCTTTCAAAAAGAGATCCAGTCTTTATCTGCAGACATCAAAATTCCTCCTGGTTTCCGTGGCAAATTTCTCCAACAGCTAATCTTCCTCTTTCTTAAAACTGTGTGTCTTACTTCTCATTTGAATTTGTCTGATTCCCTCTTCTAACTAGTGGTCTCTTTCATTTCCCCCACCTCTAAATTAAAAGGCTATTTAGTTTTCATAATTTGCCCATGCCCTGTGATCGTATGACTTAGAGGCACATTCTGCTATACAGGAGTGACTACAACTGCCTTTTAACAATATGAATATAAAAGTCTGAGGAAAATTATCTTTGGAAAACAAGTGATTATTTTTTTACTTCAGTCTTGTTCACCTGCCAGGTGTGAAAGAAATTATTTGGGGTTTTTTTAGATGCTGTAAAGATGCTGGGGTTTTTTTAGAAGCTTCCTTTCAGCGTGCATTTTGTTCAATTAAACAGTTTATCATCGTGGTATCTCTAAAGGTGTGGCATCTCTCTTTGCATCTTCCCTAATTTTTCAATTGCTATTTTAACATGGTGGCCATAACTATACAGAATTAGTTTTACTACACAAGGAAAAAATGTGTCCCTTCTCTCCCTCATTCCTGTTTATCAGCCAAGGATAAACCTTTACAAGCCTCTCAGTACTTCTTTCCTTTTTTTTTTTTTTTCTTTTTTAGCACATTATTCCATTATTCTGCACTCTTATAGTTGCTTGCAACATGATTTCCACAGTATATTAAATATACGTATTTTAAATATATGGCCTACCATCTTTATTCCTAGAAAGTAATTGTTTAATTTGCTACTTTAAAATGCATGTGTGTGAAAAGGAATTCTCCCTTCATTAATTAATTATTATTTACTTTTCTTTCCAAAGTTACTCAATTTATTTCTCAGTACTGACTTTTTATTTACTCCCAGATTATGAATCAAAATGTTAAATTATACTGGACAACTGATAGACACTTATAAAACATGATTAGAATATTCAATTATCATTGAGGATAATTGGAGGTCCGGGCAGTAAGGAGTTAATATGTGGCTATGCCTCAAAAAACAGTGGCCACTCAAGTGGGCAAGTTCGAATAGGATGTGGCTGGAATAGGGCCTGTATGGGGGTAGGGCAGCACCTTTGTGGGACTGACCTTCCTGTTCTGATCCACAAGACAAAACGGGCTCAGGAACGGGGTTGGGGAGCAGGCAAGACCAGGAGAAGGGTGCCAACAATACCAAAAGACCCTCAAGGCCCCTCAAACCATTTCCACAAAGGTCCAGAAGAGCAGACTGCACCTGCTCATTCATTTGCATGAAGAACAAGAAACCTAATCTCAGGGTGGGGAAATTTTAGCTGTGCAAAGGAGCCCCACAAAATGCAAAGTGGGGCTCAACAAAGTTGATCCCTGTCATCTGGATCTACGCTGGACCCAGGACTGGTGCTTTCCTTTCTTCTCCTGTCTGATCTCACTGCAACTTCCTATTTCTTCCCTTGCTTCTTTTTTCTTTTATTATTAGAAAATAGGGACAGATATATACTAATTTCCATGCTGAATGTGTAGTTTGCTAATAAAATTTTGTGAGATTTTTTTTCTTTCTGGGCCTTTCCAGCCTTTGACATTCTTTTTCAATTATGGGCATCTATGAATCTTGGGTGCTCCCTCCTGTGTAAGAGTGGCATGCTACACCCATAGATGACTATTATTTGAGACTTGCCTGTTAATTAGTGGTTAACTCATTTAAAGTATGATTTATCTAAAATTAAAGTGTGTCATGGAACTAAGGCAAAGTATATATCCATGGGCCAAAATTACCATTGAATATCAGATAGGAGCAATCATACTAAAGACTAATAATGATGAGCTTATAAATATGTATGGCCACATTATTATTATTATTTTGGAGCATTTCATTCTGCTGCTCCCAGAGAAATCAGTTCCCTGCTTTACTTCCAGATGATTGACAGTTCAAGGGTCACACATTGGTCTGTTTCTCTTCCTAAAGGAGGAAATCTAATTTTAGTCTGAAAGAGCCTTAAAAAATCCTAGAGCAAGAGGTCACCCAGCTTTATTAACTGCTCTTTGGGCTAAAATCTTTGATAGAGAACTATGAATTTGGAGGTGCAAAAAAAGAATCTTGTAAAATGTTGATGCCTACCCAGATAGCATGTTTGATCTTAAGAGCACCACAAGTCATGTGAAAATAAAATGCCCTGGTTTTATCAGAGAGTCTTTTAGGCAGCAGGAGGAAGGGGAAGGAACTTATTCTTTTGAGCACACAATACATGGCTCCAGAAATACTGCTTTTGTTTCCCACTCTCAAGTATTGAAGGCAAGGAAGGAATTCCTAGAAATCAAAACTGTATCGGAAAAATCTTCAAGTATACAAAGTCAGGAATCAACCCCTACAGAAACAAAATGAAGTTAACAAAAATACAAATGCATAGGCAGAAGCCACTGATCCTTTACTGTTAGAAGTGCACGTGGGGTTTTGTGGTCACAGTGAAGAAACCAACAAAACACATCATCCCAGAATAACAGACGTGTAGGTAGCCATGTACAAAGCTTACTGAAGTTTTTGGAAGGATTACCACTGGCTTCAGATGGTTTAGACTACTTCTGCATGGTCTGTAAAATTCCATTGAGCTGTACCTCTTACACAGAAGTTCACAGCCTGACATACTCATGAAACCAAGCCATTGAAATCCAACTGAGATCCCGACCTTGCTAACACACTAATCTGAATGTGCATTCAAAAACAAAACTGAAATAGTTCATTAGTATCCCTCCCTAATTTCAGCAGCCTGGTGGTTAAAGGATACTTTTAAGATAGGGGAGGCTTAAATTCAAATCTGGTATTTTTCTGATTTCAGATATAGAGATTTAGGGGTTAAACAAGCATGGAGAAAATATCTCAGGAGACTAGTGAGATAAAATTCCAATCTCTCTCTCAATTAGAATTTTCTTAATTTATATTGAATGAAGCAATTCTAGTTGAATACTGGATTTCAACACCATTCCAGAATTCTTCAAGGAGAGTGATTGTTTTTCTGAACTGTGGAAAACATTGGTGCAATTTCTTGCCCCATATTGGTTTCAGAGATATATGAACACGGATCTCACACATACCAAGAGAGTATCACTTCTGCTCTTTGCAAGAAAAGATGAAGTTGACAGATGAAACTAATTCCATTTGTAGCTGCAAATCCAAAATAGGAAAAGGTGTTTTCCTCTAACCCTGTGTTCGTTTAACAACCTTTGATGGCAGAGCAGAAGTTTGAACATTTCTTTGTCATTTCCTACTGTTTAATACTTCACACAAAGCACTGGCTTCTTTGAGCCCTATTTTTAGGTGTATTCTTCTGCCCATAAATTATAGATAGAGCTCTGATTTCACTAGGGAGAAGGCCACCTGAAAAAATGTTCCAAACCTTTTTAGACTTCATCATTTTTCCTCCTTCAACTTACTTCACTTTAACAATAACTCTAAAAGGACTACAGACTGAGATTATAATGCAGCAAAATTGATGCATCTACTGAGCTACCCTGATTCACATTAGCTGAAAATAGAACTCCAGTCTGGAAGGGACAGTCCAGTATCATAGAATCAGACAATGCTGTAGGATAATACTGTGAACTAAAGCAGGGCCAAAGGCCTTGAAAATATTGTGTGAATTAAGTCTGTAAAATAAATTAACCTATAAAATAAATTAACCTATAAAACAAATAAAGTGTGGTTAGGTGATAATTTTTGCTTGTTGTTCATTTTTTAAATGAGAATTAGATTTTCAGCAGGTAGTTGAACTGGCATGCTTGGAGATGTGCTGATTTAAACAAGGCAAAGAAAACATTATTTTTAAAATTATTTTCCCTTCTTAGCTGTTCCATCTTTTGGTGGAAATGGACAATAAGCAGTAATTTTACTGAAAGGAAGAAAATCATGAGAGTTTAAAGCTTATTCTTCATGCACTATGAAGAAATTTTACTGATGATATTTACCTTATGTTTTCACATTCTTGTCAAGGGAAATAAAAACATATTCTTTTACAATAGTTATAAAATAATTTGGAAGCATGTTCTTTTACTCTTTAAAGGTTAAAAATTTCAACCTTTAAAATTGACAGTATATTGCAAGTACACTTCTGGGAGGAGAAAATGTAATTTCCTAAGGGTGAGTTTGTCAGTGGCAGGGGCAAATCAGCAAAAGCTGAGTCATTTTTATCAAATGAATCTGGTATCAGATTAAGGAGAAATAACATGTGGAGACAGAAAGGTATGCAGTATGTATTTTTACTCACCCATACATTAATTACCCATTGTCTTAAATCCTACTTACAGTCAGCTGACTCATTTGACCCGCCAATAAAAATAAAATATTATGAAACTACTGAGCTACCACGTAGTGACTCATTTAATATCTTTAGCCACCTGAATTCTCAAATAGAAAATGTTTTTCTGTGTTGTTTAAGTCAATATTAATGTTTATATTTATTTCAAATCTACTTTTCTTGTAAAAGTCAATGACAGCAAGCTACCAAGCTTAAAATGCAATGTGTATATCTATATCTATATATAGATATATATATACACTCGGACAGATAGATAGGCCAAATAACATTAACTACCCAAGAGTGAGATTTTTGAAGAAAATGTGTTGCAAGTGAGTACAAGGAAGGACATGAACATCTACAAAGTGGTGTGTTGTAGTTTTAAGTGACTGGTTGAAACCAGACCCTGGTTTATAAATATATTGCCTGTACCATATACAGGCAGAGTTAGGACCTCCATACCGAATCCCAAACCAGAGACATATAGCTGCCTTCCTCAACTGGTGAGGATGATGCCCTGCTGCCAGTTCTGCCAAACCACTGCCCAGGAGGGTGCCTGGCAGTGAGGGTGAGCCTAAGTCTCCAGGGCTGGTGGTGTGAGCGCAGAGTTCTGAGGTGTGCACCTCCTGCTTCTCAAAGAAAGCCCAAATTTGTGTTTGTGTGTATGAGATATGCTCTGAAACTGCTGTAGTGATGGTACAGTGCTGAGGATCTGGGTGGACCAACACTGAGATCAAAACTAAGCTCACAGATGTTTTTCAAGTGCAATTCTTTGGCAGCTATGCCTTCCTCAGAAAACAATGTCTGTTTGTTTTATGTGTGGCCCAAGTTCAGTCTTTGAATTGATGAAGATGGTAGATGTTACACAGGCAGGCAGGATCACATCCTACTATCATATCAGTTTTACACAGTTCTGACTCCACTGACTTTGATGCAGATATTCTCAAATTTAAATTGACATCAGAGGAAAGAGTCCATGATATTTCTAAGGGCTAATATCCTTAGATAGTTGGTTTTATGCTCATCTGACATATTATTCACATAGGTTTTATCATGGTTTGATTTAAAACTGAAGTTCTAATTTCATTTTAGAATAGATATGTCTTTCTCTGCTTTAGCCTATAGGTCTAGGAGCTGTGAGTGACAAAATACTTTTGCTTGCCAGAAATATAAGTTTCTGTATGCAGCTATTTTTCATAACAATGCAAAAAATAAATCTGGGTCACTTCAGTCATTTTCTTCCATTAATAGTTAATGTGAGTTATTGCCATTGAAAGTATACTAAAAGCAGGGATTTTATTTTTTTTTCTGCATGCCACAAGCAAATAAAAAATATTTTTAGTCAAAATAGTTAGGAAATCCTTCATTAAGGATTTCATAAGTTTGCCATGAATTTTTTTTTTTTTTGTGGAAACATGCTGCTTCTGATTTTTATGAAAAACTAAGATTTTTATACAAAGCTCTTTCCCCAAAAGATCTGCTTTAAGAAGAACCATGGTTTCCTGTGCTGCAAAAAGAGCAGGGGGGAAGAAGGATTCTTTAATGTATGTACAAGCAATTTCAGACCTAGTAAGTTGAAGGAAAGTGTTTGTGACAAGAGAAAACTTTGAAATCCAGTTGCTCCTGCTGCTCCTGTTAGATTCCTTGCCACCTGCTTTTGCTGAATCAACATTTCTAGAAAGCTGGACCAGATTCAGCACAGTGGGGCACAGGTAGGCTAATTTGATTCCCTCATTCCTAAGCAGCCCTGACTGTTTGGTATTCTTTGTTTTCAAGCCTTTACAACAAATATACAACTTTTGTGCAATTCCTTCCTATTGTAGCCTGTCATTAGGAATCCCCAGCAAAGAAGCTGGGACTGCCAAGATCACTGTGGAAACACTGGTGCAATAGTGGTGCAGATGATGAAATAGTGTGTTACAGGAATGTTCATGTGGACTGGCCCATGTGTATTTTGCCAGAGTGGCAATCATCCACTGTGTGGTGCAAATGCAGGCAAACAGATGGGGGAGCAGGGCTGAGGGTGCCGGGGAGTCACCCCCTGCTGCCGTGGCCAAGGGACAACTTCTGAGCCTGCCCAGCTGCAGCAGCACAGCCCCATGCCCAGGGCTTGTCCTCCTGTCCACTGCTCCCTGGTAGGAGTGTGACCACCAACAAATGTTGTTTTCAGGGACACCACTGTCCCGTTCTTCCCTGTCCTGAGGATGAGGACAGAGTTGCCTTCCACACTGTGCTTCTGCCTTCATATCCCACAGGACACCCATTTCCATAATATTCCTACATGGCAAAGGGGAGGTAAGGAAGAACTTTCCTATGTAGATAGTAGGGCTGTTTGACGTTTTTAATGCAGTGTTAATTGCTTGTTATTGCTGGTTGTATCTGTGTCCTGTCAGGTCCCCCCTGCTCCCCCACCACTACCCCCCCTCCCACCCCCTCACTCCAAGATTTTATTGAAAGCAAAATTACTTTGCCAGAGTAAAAACTTAGGTCTTGGCTAGTATTTCACTAGTTGCACAGCTTGAAATCACAAATAGACAGCATTTCCTTTTGAAGAAGTGGCAGCCTGAAAAAGGTGAAAGATAACAGGGCAAAACCCTGAGGACAGATTTGTCCTACTCTTTCTGAGGAGTTAAGAAAGGATGAGGGAGGAAAAAAGATAAGTAGTGGGGAAAAAGCCAAACATATACTTTCCGTTTAAATCTTGAATTTGGAAATGAAGAGTATAATGTTTAAAAGTATAATTTGTCACTCTTTATGATCCGTCTTCTCTTTCTTTCCTTCCTCCAACATTCCCTCCCCCATGCCAGCTTGATCTCTTTGTGTGAGTGTAATAAAAGATATCACAGCAAGGCACCATCTTTGTTAACATGCTTCTGAAGCTCTTCTAAGCTGCTGTTTTCAGTGGAAAACTCTGCAGCTTTATGATATGATATCTTTCAATATAATTTCCCTGAATGATTCATATAATTATTGTGGCTACTTGCAGGCAAAAAAGCCCTCATCCATTATGCCCTCAAGAACTGCACAACAAACCCTACTGACACAAAACACACATGTCAGTCTGTAGCCCATACACTGCTTCACTCACTCACATTTTGGACTGACTCCTGAGCAGTGATTCAGCTAAGTCCTTCCCAGCCTTCCATGCTGACAATATAGGGAAAAAATGAGAAAGCAGCAACATTAGACTCATTGTATTCTCTCAAAACCAAGAAAAGCTTCACTGTTTTCCTGTTGCAGTTTTGTTGACACTTTCTTCCTGTGTCCATAGTATTGGCATATGCTTACAATTCACCACCTTAAATATACTTTCCTCAGAAGTGAATTACATGACAGTGAAATTTTCAGCTCATGTCACTCTTCCACAGGGTGCTAAGTTTATTGTTCTTATTCTTGAGGTTCCTATAGAGCAGAGCCAGAGAAGAATTCACACTGGTGATATGCCCATGTAAATGAGACATGATCAAATAGCATTTTCTTAGCAGGGAGATCCATCCAGGATGATGGTATCCCTGGAGCTGCTCTCCCTTTCCAGGAGCAGAAGACCCTGTTCAACAGCTGGGAGAGAGCTGGTGGCCCTCAGAACTCAAAAAAAATCACATCCACATAACTCTTCAGCACAGAAAGATTCACCTCTTTGAAACTGAACAACCTCCACTGCCCTTTTATTGTCTCAAACCCATCCACCTTGAACATGATAACTTAATTATATCCCAAACTGGGCAGACTGAAATCTCATTTGTGACATGATCCTTTTGGTGTATAATAGTCTTAACAAGCCTTAATTTTCCACTCTGTCTTCCTGTCATAGTTACTTACCACTGCTAAGAATAATGAGATAAAAATGTGAGGTTGAACCGCACAAAGGAAAAAAGAATCAGTACAGAGCAAGGCTCACATGGACTTCCCACAGAGGAATATCTAATGACACTCCTTAGGCACTTCTAAGACTCAGCTGCTTCTCTGGACTTCAGGTGAAGAAGGACCATGTTGCCAGATTTTGGGGGTGGTTTTGCTTTAACATCTTTTTTCCCCAGACATTGTCAGCCTGAAAGGCATGGCTCATCCCCTCGGGCCCATGAAACCAAGGAAACTACCTATCTACTCTAGCAAATGATTTCATTTACACACACTTGCCTCAGCATGACCAATTCACACCATTTCATTGTATGACCTTGAGTAACTTGCTTTTTTATTTTTTAGTTTCACAGCTTTCATTTTTAAAACAGAAGTTTCTAAATTCTATTGTAAAAAATACCATGCAAATGTATTCCAAATGCACTCTGCTGGATCCAAAATACAGAATTCAAATTTATAAAAACCAAACAAAATCCCAGAAAAGCATGATTTTCAGACATTTAAGGCAACATTTCACTTAGTAATTTGTATTTTTTAAAGACCTTGTCCCTAACTTGTGGAAACATGGCTCTATGATTCATTGCAAATAACCGTCAACAACTTAAATGTTGACGTATTTACTTATTCAAATTCCCACAAAGTGTTAGATTAAAAAAAAAGAAAACAAAAATAAACCACCTTAAATATTGGCTTTATTTTTTTGTCTTTAATGGTTTTTGCTGTTGTTTTCTGTTTGGTTCACTAGCCCAGACTTTTTGATTTTGTTTAGTGTTTTCAGCTGGTTTCACCTTACACCTCAGGTTAAGTCTGAAATACTATTATCAGCTCCACAGATGACTCTTTAAGGACACTGTTCTATTGGAATGTGATATTATATAGAAAATAAAAATCCTAGACAAGAAAATATGTTTCCATTTATGCATGTGTGGGCCTATGTATATACATTTTAATAAACAATACTAAATTCTTGGTGTCCTAATAATCTGTCATTATTTTGTCTGTCATTATTTTTTCTTTGTTAATGCCTTCGTATTAGGAACTTAAATTTAAACTTAAAATGTAAGCTCAAACTTACATGTCATGGGCCTAGAGGACCCATAGCAAAGTGTATGGGTGTTCTGCTTCCTTTTGTGGTAAGGGGTATCTAGGCAGGCAAAAAGCTGAGCGCTTCTTACCAAATACTGACAAAAGCCAAGTGCTACTGGATGAAGGCTGAAGGTTTTGTCTCAGCACCCGTGCTCTAATTTGTGCTTTCAAACACCAGTATCACAAATATCCACATTCTTCCTGAAGCTTGACTCACTCTCCCCAATTCAGTTTATCACCTTCAGGGTCCTGGTGCACCCCAGACGTTGGCTGAGGACATGTTCCTTCTGGGATGTCACATCCCTTATCAGAGACGGCCCCTGTCCTTTGGGGTGCTCCAAAGCAGTCCTGTATGGTTTGGGTGTCTCATGGGACAGCAGGTGAGGGTCAAAAAGGTGTGTGCACAGACCTCATGTCAGAATCAAGGCTTAAATCTGCTTTGCATTGAACTACTTAAGCAGACTTTGGGTGCTGCCCTTTTGCCAAAAGCAGCTGTATCCCACAGCTCTTTTATGAATGTTCTTCTCTCTCCTGGCCAAACACATGAGTCTGACCTCATCATTATTCCAAGATACTTAATGTCTAATGAAAAAGATATTTGTTAATATTGAATTGCATGTTTATATTTGTTTGGCGGCTAGCAGTTTTAGCTTCTCTGACAAATATTCCAACTGCAATGCTTAATCTGCTTGAATACATGACAGAATACACACTCTTTTTTTTTTTCCTTCTTTTCTCCTTTGTTTTAAAGTTATCCATTATAATTAAGATAAATAATGTCCTGTCATGGAGCACAGCGACCAGAGTCTGGGTAGATCCCATCTGTGTGAGTGCTGGAACACTTATTGCAGAAATCTCCTTTAGTCAGCTTCTTTGTTGCGTGTTACCACATAATTTTTACCTACAGTCATCCAGGCTGGTTTTGCCTGGTGAAGCATCTGCGGTCTGGACTTTGGGGATGGAAATTAAGAGAAGCTACAGAGGACTTCAGAGGCACTGTGCAAACAGTGCATCCCTTTGTCTCCTCGCTGCCCTTTCCCTGGCTGGCGGAGCCGGGGCCGGCCGGCAGCACATGGATAGCGGGAAGCACAGACTGTGGATTTCACCTGCAGTGCCTCGTTATACAGACCCACTGTGGCGTTCAGTGCGTCTCTCTTCTGCCTGATTAAAGATAATAAGGGACAAGTCACTGACAACCCTTTGAGGCAGGGTGGTTTCTGGAGATAACTAGGGGATGGATTTGTATCATCGCATTTATATTTAGGATTTGATTAGTTTTTTGCTTTATAATTCTAGCGATATTTTTAGTCTAGCTTATTGAGCATTAGAGCAACCTTCTCTCCAGTGACCAGTCTAATACCTCCAAAGCCCCACAAGGGGCTGTTGGGACACTAAAGACCATCAATCCTTATGAATAATGCATCTATTTCCTACCAAGGCTCAAATCCCATTAATACTATAACATTATTACGTCTCTTATTTACTCTTTTCTATCTATGGGATAAAAGATTATTCTGAACAATTTTTTTTCAAATTAAGAAGAAATATCAGTAGATCCAAATCATTTGTAGAAAAGTCATTGGTAGAACATGCCAAAGTTATTGCCAGAAGGAAGTGGTTACAAATAGAAAAAGAATTATGAAATAAGAACACAATTATGTGAGGCAGGCATGAGCATTACAAGGTCCCACCTAAAAATGTCCACTAAAATGCATTGAAACCCCATGTTCTGCATGGGGAAGAATCCTGGTGAGAAAGAATCCAGAATTAATCCATCTGTGACAGACAGGGGGATTGAATGGAATTATAATATGGATATTATAATATCACCAGGGTTATCTGTCTGACCAGACAAAGGAAAAATGCTGAGATCATCAGAACAGGTTATAAAACTACTTTCTCTCTCTTTGGATGTGGGTAATTCTAAATGTGTCGTGGCCTAATTAGGCAGAACCTGCATGGAAGAGCCTCTCTCCCTGTAGGTTCACAACAGCAAGATCTCAGCCTCCTCTGCATGTCTGACTGCTGCTGCTAATACTTCTACTGCTGATGAATAATTAATTACAGTGAGGATCTACTAAAATCCAGTTGCCTTCAATGTCCTTTTCATATTTAGCAAAAACAAATAAGAAAACCCCAGAAGAGTGAGTAACTTGCCTAGCAGAGCTTGGAAATGAGCATTAGTCATATTGGTGCATGTTCCAAGATAAGTCTTATAAATGAAAAAACATACTACTGCATGTGTAAGGTGAAGCGCATAAAACTCAGAAAAATACAGCTTTGCATGCATAACTAGATTTTGATATATTCAGTATCAAATCTAAAAGGCAGCACATTACAAGAAAAATATATTACTGTATCCAGTGTAGATCTGCAACCTTCCTGAATTATTACTGAGTGGTTTGCTACAGAATTCACCAATACATTGCCTCCCCCAGCCCCATTAGATAATTTCCCTTTGTCCAGAATGACCACACACTCTACTTCTGAAATGAACAGAGGCAATAAAAAGAATATGGAGGTTTAGCAAGTGAGGCACTGAGGGACTAATATTCAGCAACGCTAATTCCAGCTAAATTTATATTGTATTGAAAGAAAGTGCTGTTAAAGAACAGCTTGGCATACATCGAGACATGTGGTTACCAGATTACTTTCTATCTCCGCTCAAAAACATTTAGAGAATTTCTCATTAAAATTATTTAAAGTGAAACAAGTCAAATAAATCTACTTAAGCTGCTGTTGCATTGCCTCATTTGTGCTGAAAAAATGTTGCTTGTTTTTTACATTCTATTTTAACTGTACATATGAGGCTTTACTTGCCCATTAACAAAATACATCACCTCCCAATTGCTTTCTATACCTCCTTAAATGTTAAACATAAACATATATACCATCTGTTTCCTATCATGAACCAATCCAAAATGGCTGTACTAGACACCTCCACATAATAGATCATCTTAAAACACCTTAGTGGTTTTGCTTTATGGAGTTATTTTCCTGTGACAAATTATAAACCTATACTTCAAGAACACGACCGATCTGTAGCCTCAATTGCAAATTCTGCATAGTTTCTCTCCATTTTAACAAATGTGCTGGCTTGTATCTGATGCAGCAATTTTTTTAAAGCTATAAGGCTACCTTTGTTGCTGTGATATCCTGCAAATCCAGTTAATTTCTCCAGTTAATAATTTCTGAGCTAATATTTCATGAAGCATTCTGATTGAAACCACTGCAGTTCGAAATAGTCACTGCTATAACTTACAAAGTCATTATGTAGCTGTTGTGTAAGTGAAACTGCAAAACAAATTACAGGGTTTATCATCAGCCTGCAATCAAAAATAAATTTCAGGGGAAAAAAAACCACACTTCTATTTTTAAAAAATCATCTTTGCAATGCTCGTACTTGTGAACTCCAGCTATCAAATGTTCAACAGGAAATGGACAAAATATAGTCATAAATGTCATTGAATGAAAATTTGGTTCTGAATGGATTTCAAATGTACTTTCTCCTTAGTACAGGTTCAGCTCTATGAAAAAAAATGACTGTCTGGAGCAAGTCGAAATCAGTGAGGAATTTCTCCTTGACTTAAATGAGCTTTTGACCAATGCCTCGCAATATTAATGCATGAACCTGCAAACCCTTATTTCCCAGGGTAGCTCCAATGAATCCTAGACTGATTAAATCTCTGTAGACCTGTGTGCAAAAGCAATACTCTGTCTGCTCATTCTCCCTTAAATGTAAGAGCTCAAATGGTTATGAGACAGTATTGCTACAGCTTTGATCAAAAATAAATGCCATATATCCAAGGACCATGAATAAGGGATGAAACAGCAAGTGTAGAGGTAAAAGAGCTAAAGGGAAAAAATATAAAGATACCATTGCCTTGGACTGTATAATCTCAGCAGAGCTTCCTGCCATGTCAGAGGCTTTATTTCAGAAGTACCTGTTAATGCCTCTTGGCTACACAATCCCAGTTGGTGAGGCAAAAGCAGGCAGACTTCTGTGGAAGTATGAGCTGCTTGGTAACCTCTTGTCACCAGAAATAAAGGACTGGAGTACTGGTATTGTTGCTGAGTTTATAAACCAGTGCTACCTGAGGGAACAAATCTGCAAAAGCTTGAGGAAGAAATAGTGCAGAGATTTCCTATCTAAGCCATTTTTTCTCCGAGGAATTTCTGAAGAAATGGAAGAACAAGGGGGAAAAAAATGCTTTTCATTCTTTAAAATGTGAGGGGAAACTTTTTTTACCTGTGTCCCTCACACAATCTCGTGCAGTTAGAGCTCCATTATTGTTTCAGTCTACCTGAACTCCACGCTCCAGACAAGGCTGAGGAGACCTCCAATGGATGGACCATGAAGCTTTCCTCTTATCAAGCACTGTCTCTCCCTGTTGTGTAAATATGTGAGGTCACATACTTTTTTGGTGCTGCATAAAGAACAGTCAGCTACTTTTTGAAACAATTGCCAGTGTTCTTCCTTCTCCTTGTTTCTAGTTTTGCTACTGCTATTTGTGTGATTTACAGAGGTTGTTTTTATTCCTCAGAGTTATCGAGCAATTAAAGAAAATAAAGAACCAATGCCCAAGTAGTTGAGAAGAATGGAAGAGGTAAAAGTTAGACACAAAGGCAGATACCATGAATAACTCCTAAAGGTGAAAAAATAAAATACAGCTTGATTTCAACATGCCTTAACAGGCCTAACAATTCCAGATTCAGTTGATTTCAAATTGTAATATGGTTTGGAGGGGAGATAGTCAGTAACTTCTAAACAATATGGAGGGGAGACAGTCAGTAACTTCTCAATAATATGGACATCCAATTTAGTAAAACAGCAACCACTTGTCTATTGTGAACTTCAAAGTCATGCTATATTTATAATACACAGTTGTTCAAACAAGCTGGTAAAATGTGATACACTCTACTTGCACTGACCACTTGTATGCTTGGATTTTTCACACCCAAGAGGATAAAAAAACCCCCAAAGCAAACATCCAAATGAGTTGTTTTGGGATTTTAACTGTTTCATCTTGATGGTTGCACAAACATGCCATATCTAACCTCTGTGCTAACATGTTGGCTCACAGGCTCTGTCCTCCTCTTCACCTTTCTAACCCCAGCTGAAGCTGTTGGAACTTGCAGAGGCTACTAATGCATATCCATACCTTAGGAACCTGACTTCTTCACCCTCAAGTATGTCTCTTCCCCTCTGCTCTGCATTTCAAAATCCAGAATTAAGCAAACCTGAAGAAGATGTGCATGTTGAAATGCACTATTGCTTTCTGCTTTGTAGTTTCCTTGTTGCCCAATAGCTGTCAGTAGTCTCTTTTTTCTGCACACACTACTGTTATTGCACTACAATCTGAGAACTAAAAAAAAAAAAAGGTGGAATCTCAATAACAGCCTCAATAAAGGAGTTTTCAGGCTTTTTCTTTTTTTTTTTAAAGGTAGCGTTTGACACAGCCCAAGATGACACACACCTAATAAACAGGAAAAATTTGCCAATCCTTGTTCTATATTACACACCCATTGAACATTTTGGGTGGAGAATCTCCAAGGTCAAGCTCAGTTCTTTAAAAATATTTCCATTTCTTCATGAGGAGGCAAAGTATCTCAATCCCTAAACCTCAGTTGTCTTTTCTATTTCTATTGAAACTTTAACAGAGTTTCCCAGAAGACACTTGTGTTCCATTGCATGAGATATGCCAGTGGTAAAACTTAACGTACCCCTCCCATTGCAGATCATGAATTTGCCTAAATTGCCATTTCTGCCAAGCCTAATGCAAGCATTATGTCAAATTACCAGTCCACTGCAAGGCTAACTAGAGAAGGTAGCAAGAGTCCTTTTTCCACATTGCTTCTGCCTCAATCTCTATTAATTGTTTCAGTTCTTTTGCATCATTTTAGACCATTTCTAAATCCATTATATGTTAACACAAACTGCATTCACATGCTCAAAGACAGTTTCTCAGCATACAACTTTGCCATTTTGCCACTGTTTTTACTTGATGCTTGAGGGACTTTTAACACCAGCATGAGTGAAGCAGGAGCTACAAGGCAACATCAAACAAGTTCTGCATGGGTCTTGAGCCAGGGTGCATGCCAGGCATGCTTTGAAGAGCCATTGCTCACAAAGAATGTGGTTCAGAGAGATTTGTGTTTGACAGGTTGAAGGTCACCACCAGCATGTGGGTCAGGTCAGCCCCACAGCATCCTCAGATGTGTGTCTGGAGCAGGAAGATCTCATACTGTCCCTTCCAAGTTCTCCTTCCTACCTTGAGCTGCACCTCAAGGTTTTGGGCTTGCTTCCCATGGATGAGGCAACTCCAAGGCCCACACTCAGCAGCTGTCAAGGGCAGGTGCCTCCAGCCCAGCCACCACCTTTCTGGCTTTGTCCTTCCCTTTGAATGCCCACTGAACCTCCTTTCCCACACGCCAAACTCATCACATGTGCATTCACCACTCCAGAACAAACGATGTGAAATGAAGGTGCAGTCTTGCAGTAACAATCACATTAACTATTTATTCTGCTGAGGCAAATGATGAGTCAAGAGCAGCTTTTCAGACATGGAAGAACTCCTAGTTTCTACTGCCAAAATTATTTTCCCAACACGGCTTGTCTTCCACAAAGTGACTTGACCCAAAGGTGTTTGCACCCATGACCAGGTGTGACCCAATACAAAGCAGCAACATAGTACTTGACATTGTCTGGTGTGTAGGACTTGGAGAGAAGAAAGATGAAAACAGACACGTGATGCTGATAAGAATTTCTTTTTATGTTATTCCAATAAAAAATACATTCATACAGAAATATAACAATCTTGCAAAAAACAATTTCAAATAAAATCTTGTAAAACAAAATTTTTACAAAAATCTTACAAAGAGATTCTTTAGATAACAGGGTGCTTCAAAAACAAAAAAGAAATTTCACTAATAGAAACTTTTTCTTCTTAAATTTCAAGCAAAAATGTTTTATTTTTTTTTATTTTTCAGCTTGATTGAGGCTCAGTTATCACCTGAACAAAATGTACTTGCTTATTAAGAAAATTACAGGCATTTGACATATGGCACACAGCCCCACCCCATCCACACAAGTCTGATGGTATTTCACAATTGAGACAAGCCAGTGCAAGTTTTTTTTTTGTTTGTTTGTTTGTTTTTGTTTGTTTGTTTGGGGTTGGTTTGTTTGTTTTTAATTTTTTAAAATTTCTTGTTTATCAGAGTTACGGCTAAGCCAAGGACAATGCAAACAAGGAGTTAAAAATACAACAAAACCCAATTGTAAATAGAAATCCATTTTCTGGAAATTTGTTTCTGTTTGGGGGAAGAAAAAAAAGTGCATTTTCAGGCAATTTAAACCAAAAATGAAATGAGAATGATTTAAGCCTGTGTGTTCCATAGAACCAGATCACTTGCATATACTTTTTTTAAACCACTTATCTACATACATTTCCAGGAAGATATACCAAAATATTAGCAGAGTAAGCAAGACTGATAATTAATAGTAAAAGAAACAGGTCACATGTTTCATTGCATCAACTGTAGTGAGCTGGTTTAAAAAAAACAAAACAAAACAAAACAAAACTGGTTTTGGACAGACTATTCCTACTCTAGGAAAAAACAGTCTTTATTTTAGCTGAACTATGTAAAATTAGAGCTTAACCACCACAACGACTAGCTCACTCACAGGTCCTCCAGTAAGCTGGAAGGCCAAAACCCGAGTGCACTTCTTCTGCACACAGCTAATATTCTTTTAGCATGCCAAAATTCAGTTCATATCATTCTTAAATGGCCACAGATACGCTATTCCAGACAACCTAATAACTACAAAACACAGTCAGCAGTCTGAGAAGGACTGAATGCCAACAAAGCCTTTAGCATACCATGAAGCTAAAGGTAAAGCCTCTAAAAATGCTAGATTTTAATTAACTGTATCTTTCATTTCTTTGTCACCTTAATGACCATATTGCAGGGAGGAAGGGAGAAGAGGAAATATTTTGATGGGCTGTGGCATTTTCTAGCTATGTGTTCTAATTCTTTTCCTTTTAAAAAAAATATTTATATATTATCTATATATATACACACATACACAGACTGTACACACAAATATACATACACAATTATTTTTCTGCCCACTTTTAAAAAAAAAGTAATATAGTTTCTTTCTGTATGACCAACAGATAGCTAGATATATAGATGTGAAACTTGTGCCTTTTAAGCAAATACATCTTTTAATACTTCTGTATCTTTAATATGTATGAAAACTTGACATATTAAGTACAGTTGGGGTGTGTATATACACAGTTGTTGTGCAAGGTCAATATAAAAAAAGTCTCAAGGTGGCAGAACTGGTCAGGTATTCAATTGGCATATGCATTATACTGTAACACAGTCAAATTGTCTAAGTTAAACAAATACTGTACTGACATGAATGACTTTTCTCTATATTTGTCTTTGTGAAGGAGGACCCTGGAAGTAACCTTTTTTTCCCCTCATATTATACATTTGATACAGTACAATGCCAGGTGAAAAGAGAGCCTTAATAAAGCATGCATCACCCATACCCCTGTATAAGACCCCCTGCAAGAGAAGGTCACTTGCATAAGGCACCATTATTAAGGTCAACAGTGCATTAACAGCTAGAAAACCAGAAGTTAGTCCTCAAGGCATAAATAAGAGAAAAATTAGCTGCATGAGAAAAATCAGTTTCTAACCAATAGTGGTTTTATCCACCCAACAAAAAAATTATTCATGTTCCATACATTATGTAACATTAGACCAATTGTATTTTAGCTGCTCTTAACTGGAATCAAAACTGCAGTCCTGATTAAAGAATGGAAAAGCATATAGTTCCCCAGAACCATGCAATAACCTTTGTATTATAATGAAAAGTTATAGTTGTGTTACATTTGTAAATACACAGCTTATACAATGGATTACAAATGAGCTCTGTAGCAAGTAAAACAAGCTACTTGACACATTGCACGTTTAATAGCTGCACCAGACACCTAAAGCTCCTCTCACACAGGAACAGGGAGGTTCCCCATTTCCATTCTGGCATCCTGACTCTTTTTATTCCCCCCTTTCCCCCTCTCAGGTTTTCCCTCTAAAAAGGTGCAGACACCCCTCCCCCCACCCCTTGGAAATGATTGGTGGTCGTCCCATCTCACGAGATATTCCTCACATACAAGACATTCAGACTATTTTTTTTCTCTTACAGTTATAAAACAACCACAAGAAAAAAAATGTGCCTCAGCATACAGTCATCAAGAGATCCTCATCGCATACAGTCGCCCAATCATTAACATTCTCAGTGCACATGCTCACGGCAAAGGCTTAGGAGCCACTCAGAAGGTTAGATACCAGTGTATGAGTCCAGGAAACCCCAAACATCACGCACCGCGGTTGCTATGCCGTTCTTACATGACTTATTAGCCCTCAAAAGACCTTCAAGGAAGTGAGGTCCTGGAGGCAACTGGGTAGGGTGCAAAATGGCATGCTTTGGCTGGAACACGCATCCCTCCGCTCAAGGCTCTTCAACCTTGACGCCTCTTAGCCCGCAGGATTCACCTCTTGACCCATTCAGAGGTGTCTCTTCATGTGAAGGGCCAGGTGGTCAGACCTGGAAAAACACCTGCAAGGCAAGAGCGAGGCTGCGCGTTAGCCCACGGCTGCCGGAACGCAACGCGCAGCTGAGGCACCTCCCCTTGCTCTGCTGCTCCAAAACACAACTGGTGGAGGAGGGACTTGGCATTCCTGGGCTACACAGGAGTACTCAAGGTGTCTGTGGGCACCCAGGAGCTTTGCAGATGGGTGGTAACACTGCGGACTTCTCAACATTCATCTGCAAGATCAGGCTACAAACCACTTCCCCATGATTAGTAAAATGGAAGGGTTTTTCTAGCCTAAATATGCAATAGTTCCTTAAAACTACCAGACACTGTTGTGTTCCCAAGTAATTCCTACACAAGTGAAAAGCAGCCTAGACTGGCTTTCCAACAAGCATTAAAAATAACTATTTAAAAGGGTACATTTTAACCACATACCTGTCACAGTGACTACATTTAAAAGGCTTGGCACCAGTGTGCTTTCTGAAGTGTCTGGTTAATTCATCACTTCTTGCAAAACGCCACTCACACCCTTCCCATGAACATCTGTAAGGCTTTTCCCCTACAAAGAAAGCAGATTACATGTTAGTCATTACTTCATTCAAAGACAGGTGCTATCATTTTCTATGTAAACCTCCTTCACTCCTCCAAAGACAGACTATTTTATTTAACCTATCTGAATGCTTCAGAACACGCAAGCAAAGAAGGCTCACAAAATTCATCCACATGATTCCTGTTGTATTGCACTAAATACTTGTCTTGCTGCAACAGCACATCAAATAATCTCATTCTCACGAAAAATAATAATAATAAAAAGTGATTAAACAGGCTCCCAGGAAACAAAGGAATCCAGCCCTCTACTATTCCTGTTCATCCGTAATGGCAGGCTTACTCCCAAACAGGTACCATTCACCTCACAAAGGTGATTAAAGACAGCACAGCTAGGCTCCAAAATGCAATTAGGCTACTGTATTGCATCAAAGTCCTCTGTCACTCACTCATCTGCATAACATGCAACCTCCTTTCTGCTGAGCCACTTATTCTTGGAAAAGCCTGCATACCACTTTGAACACTGCTATTTCAGCATTCAAGAAATACCACTTCCATTCACAGGAACATTCTCAACCAGACAGCACCAGAGCACCAGTTCTGCAATACTTCTGAGCCTGGAAGCTATTTATGTCTGCTCAACTACCACAGTTTCAGGGGAAATTGGTTTTTTCTTTTGAAATAATCCTGTTTTATCTGACTTCTGTGCAACAATGGGAGCATCTGAGCTTGCTCAGACTTCCCACAAAAGCCACGAAATGCTGAGCTCATGAGTCAAAATAGAGTATTTTCCCTGAATTCTCTTTCCTACATCTTAGGGGGAAAAAATAAAAAAGCCAACCATCCATATAGGTGTTTGGATTGGTACACCAAGAACACCACGCCAGTTCCTCACATTAAGCCGTGACTACTAAGCCAAGGCACAGCTCTACACATCTAACTGCTGTCATAAAGAGATGTCAAATAATAATGCTCAAACAAGCACATCAGCAGGCTACTTCAACCATAAAATATTTATGAAAGCCCTGAAGTGTCTATCTTCCTCACTTTCTTTCCCAATAACACACAGGATAGTTATTTTTAGTTCAGGTTTCATAAAAATAAAATGCCGTTGCTCAGTAATTTGGGATCAAATTATACAGTGGATCATACATTTTTAAGTCTAATTGGGCAGATGTGTCAGAAGGACAACAACACACTGTGGCCTTCCAAGATTTTTTGCTGATAACAATGGCATGCATAAGTGTTAAATGAGTTACAAATATAGCTATACTTAATATAATCAAAGCCTTGGTATGCCTGATGAAATAGACCCTATGTGGACTAAAGCAAAAAAACAAGTTCTTACAGTAGTTAGTGATCTGACTGATTTTTAGATATACATTCCTTTTTTTAGCAAAAAAAGTCCTAGCTCACTTTTGCTTTAAAAATAACCGTCAAGAAAGGCCTGGCACCTATTTTGGCTGGACCTTTGCTCCTGAAGACCACGTGCTGCTGCAGCTTCCCAACTACTGCCTGCTTAGACGAGTGGCTCTTATTTGCTATGACAGCAGCCTAATCCACCAGCAAGTGCCCTGGCTCATGAAGAGAATGAGGAAGTGATGTTGTCCATGCTGGTAAGCCTCTGCTACTATTACATCATCTCTCCAAACCTGGGCTACCACCCAGTGACTGAGTAATGCTGTGACACCACCACCACCACGGGTATTCCCTACAGTAGCTGCCAGGTCTTAATAAGCATAGGGTTACTAACCTGTATGAGTGCGCTGATGTGCTTTCAGATGTGAACTTTTGGTGTAAACTTTCCTGCAACCGTTAAAGTGACACCTGTGAACACGCCTTCTGCCATCTGGCGAGGTGTCACCATTGGAGGGTGTACCTTTTTCTGCAGTCTTTCCAGTGGTACCGGTACGGATTTTCCCTGGTGAATGCAACTCACCCGGCGTACAATTCCATATCTGGGAAGAAGGCTCCTTGCTCAGCTCAGGAGACGAAGGGGGAGTGGAAGTGACAGATGAACTCAAGTTTCCTGAACTGGCTAAAACATCACTTATAGGGTCAGAGGTAAACTTTGTCGTGGGCGAGAGCTCCTCAGAGCTGTCTGAAGATTCGCTGCTCACATCAGAATTCAAACTGTTGGTCTCTAAGTTCTGACTAGCAAGATTGTCCTCTTTTGGGACACATGTGTTCTTCAGTTCAGATTCCTCCTTCTTCTCACGTGCCAGAATAATTTTGGTCCAGAGATCCTCTTGGCTATCAAATTTGATTTCAGATGCAGAAACATAACAGGGTTCACTCTGAAGATACCGTTCCAGCTCCAAACATGTCTAGGTGAAAGAGAAGGAAGAAAAAAAAGAGAAAAGTTACAGGCCTGCTTAAAAATAAACCAAATTACTTTACACTTCAAAAAGCATGCAGGAATGTAGTACGTTCGATTTGAGGTTTCTAGGTTCAAAACAAATTAAAGACTCCTCAAGACGTAACTAGGTGACTGTTACGATGAAAAGAAAGCAGTTTTCGAGACCTGGGCAACAGTTCAAACACACAGCTGAAGGTGCAAGTCAGCTTTGGTTTCCAAAATAGCATTCTAATGACTCAGTTAAATTATCATCACTCTCATCATAAAATCTGTGTTTTCAGCAGACTGATGTTGAAAAGGACCATAGAGAACCACAACATAAAACTACTCTTTGCTCTTGCACCTTGACTAATTTCAAGTTGTTTTGTATCTCTCTCACACAAACACGAGGCTGAAAAGACCCAACTGAACACAATGTGCTCTGACACCCAGCTAAAACCCAAACCCTGTGTCAGAAAACAAAGCCACATTTCAGCATGGCTGCAGAGCTGCTGGCCTGTCTTCTGGGGACATCAATGGAGCAGCAGACATCCTCCCATTTCCTGTGCATGAGAACACAGCACACTCGACTTTCAAAGAATGTCATTTCCAAACTCACTGGCATGCACAGCACATAATTCAAACTGCTCCCATGCATGTTCAGAGGAACATGGAGAACTTCAACAACGGAGGAGAGGGGAGGAACGAATTTCCAGAATAGAAATGTCCTGTTCTATAGGATGCAAATGGGAAATTACTCTGAGGTCCTGCTGGGAGTCCCACAATGAACAAGAACTTTATCTACTGGCCAAGAGTGCAACTGTATGAGTCATCTCTTTCTTTCTTTCTTTCACGCAATGCCAAAGGAGACTTCCTTTTAAAACCATGACCATCTGCCAAGAAAGTATTCTGCAAATGTACATGTAACAGTACATGGACAACTTCCCCCCAACCACATTCCCCTGACTCCATGAAAGAAAACAAAACAAAAAACAAAACCACCCTAAATGGGTGAAACTATGGGTTTCAATTTCATTTCACCCTGCTGACTTTCTAGCCATCTTTCAGAGAACAGAAAAAAAAGAAAAGAAAAAGAACGTGAACTGTTATGGCAACAAGCTGATGTTTCGGGATTATTCTTTCCACTATAGGAAATGATCCATATGGAAGCTTTACGCAGAAAACGGACACACCAAGTTTCCAAACCAAACACTACTTATGTTAGCAAGATCATCTTTTCCAAGCCTGGTAGCAAAACCCGGTCCCAAATTCCATACATTCCCCTCACAGCCCCTTTCCTTCTGCCCACGAGCAGAGCCGCCATGGGAGCAGCCTCCTCTCTCCCCCAGCCCTGCTCCAGTAAACTGGGTCACATGCTCTGGTCAGGCTCGGAGTGTAGGCAAAAATTGGACAGAAAAATCAGAACCACAAACAACCCCCAAAACCAAACCCACTGTTGCACACGGTATTTATGTATTTGCCTATAATTAGGGAACTGGGTTGCAGTGCTTTTAAAAACAAGAAGGGTTTCTACAGGGACAGCACAATAGGGCTTTGATTTTCCGCGAAAACAAGCAAAAAAAGCATTTATTAAGATCTTGTTAAACTTTCATATTCCCGGCTAATTTAAATTCCTCATTAGGTAGATTAGTAATGGGGAGCAGAGTGAAGCTCTCCGAGTTTAAATGCCTCTGAAGGCTACTGGGAACGAGGGCTGGCGCTTCGCCAAGAGCCCGAATGCCTGAAGGAAACTACTTAGCTCCATTTCAATCACGTACTATGGAGCTGCCGCTCTGAAAGGGGAGCGGGGGGGGAGGGAGAGGGGAGAAAAAAAAAAAAAAAAGTCATTGCATACAATTAGTAGGCATGTGAAGGTTGTAACACTTTGCATTTCAACCTTCTGGGAAAGGCTCCTTCGTCCTTCTGCAAAGCCAGCAGGTATCCGATCCGGTGACCGGGCTGCGCGGCGGCCCCGCTCCCCCGAGCCCCGCGGGGCTGTCAGACCCTGCCATCCCGCTGCCCGGATCACAGTAAAGAGAGGAAGGAGGAAAAAAAAAATGGGCAAAAAAATATGTCCATTAAAGGGAAGAAGCCTCCGTTCTTCTCCCTTCCCGGCCACGGCAATTAGCACAAGGGGATCGCTGTCATATGACTGACAACTCACGGGCTCGACAAAGCTCCCTGCGCTGGGAGCAGCCACGCTCTGTACATGTACATACACATGCACACACACAGACGTGTGTGCCGACACTCCTGGAGGGCTTTCTCCCCGTCTTCGCCAGGAACAAAAACAATAACAGTATACATTTGCAGGAAAAAAAATTAAACAAAACAACAACAACAAAAAAAACCACCAGGAAAAAAAAAAAAAAAAACACCAAAAACATAAACCCACAGCACAGGGCGCAAAGCAGCCCTTGGCCAAGGCAGGGAGCTCGGATGACAAGACCCAGCTGTGGAGTCTGGACCTGGTACAAGCGCAAAACTTTTGCCAGGACTCGGTGTGGAGCGAGCGGCGGCTCCGCGCGGCTGCGGGCGCTGACAGCCCCCGGCAGCGCCGGCGGTAAACAAGGAGAGACGGGGATGCGCAGCTCCTTCCATCCGCCTCGGGACTGTTCCCCCCAGACAGCCGTCTGCTCAAAGCCGAAACACCTGCTTCCAAACAGCTCTACACATTTGGGCTGAATTCTCCCCAAACTCCTCGCTGACACTTGGGCTTGATTTTTTTTTTTTTTGCCTTTTTTTTTTCTTTTTCTTTCTTAAATCCGCTTATCCTTTAATACGGCTTTAAAAAAAAATCCCCGACAACAACAACAACATCGACATCCTCGTTTACCTGTTGCCAATATTCCTCCAGGGACGGCAAGGCTGAGAAGTAACCCGTGTCGTGCACAATCTGGAGTTCCTGGAAGATGCTGCACATTGGGAGAACATCCATGTCTCAAGTTGCAACAACAAAGTCAGTGCTGGTTACCAAAAATACAGATGCCTCCTTTATGTGCAGGGGTTGCGGGGTGTGTGCGGGGGGGTGTCAACCTCTGCTCTCAGTTTCCAAGCCCCCCCCCCTTCCTCCAGAGATGAAAAAAAGAAGAAAAAAAAAAAAACCAAAATTGTATATATAGATATATATATTAATTCCTTGAGGAGCTCGGGGAGGAAAAAAGACCCAAAGTTTCATGCAAAGTTTAATCGCACAGCAGGGCAGGACGTCTCCCGGGGCGGGCGCGCGGCTGTCCCCCCTCCCGCGGCCGGCGGACCTGGCGCAGGAGCGGCCCCAATATTTGCAAACACGGCGCGGACTCTGCGAGCGGAGCCCCCCGCAAAACTTCCCTATTCAAAGCTCTGCCCGGCCGCGCCGCCGCCCCGCCCCCGCGCCCGCCCCCGCCCCGCGTGATCCCGGCGCGCCGCCCGCCGCCGCCGCCCAATCCCCGCCGCGCGCCCCGCGACCCGCGTGCCGATGACGTCAGAGCCGCCCAATCGCCGCGCGGCAGACATCGCGGCTCCTCCTGGCGTGACCGAGCCCGGCCGTGACGGCTCCCGCCATTGGCCCGATTCGAAATTCGCCCGCTCCTGATTGGCCGGCCCGGCGGCAGGCTATTTTTAGCAGGGTATATAAAGCGGGGAAGCAGCGGCTGCTTTTTTTTCCGAAGGGGCGGTGTGCGCGCTCGGGGCGGCCGCGCGGGGGAGGGGAGCGGAGCGGCGAGCGCGGCGCTGCCGGCGGCGGCCGCGGGGGGCGCTGCGGAGCCGGGCCGAGGCTGTGCCGGGCCTGAGCAGGGGTGTCCCGTCGTGTCCCGTCTGTCCGGGGGTAGCCGTGACCCCCCGGGCCTGAGCAGGGGTGTCTCGTCGTGTCCTGTCTGTCCGGGGGTAACCGTGACCCCCACTCGGGTCTGAGCAGGGGTGTCCCGTCGTGTCCCGTCTGTCCGGGGGTAACCGTGACCCCCACTCGGGTCTGTGCAGGGGTGTCCCGTCGTGTCCCGTCTGTCCGGGGGTAGCCGTGACCCCCACTCGGGTCTGAGCAGGGGTGTCCCGTCGTGTCCCGTCTGTCCGGGGGTACCCGTGACCCCCACTCGGGTCTGAGCAGGGGTGTCCCGTCGTGTCCCGTCTGTCCGGGTGTAGCCGTGACCCCCCGGGCCTGAGCAGGGGTGTCCCGTTGTGTCCCGTCTGACCCGGGGTAACTGTGACCCCCACTCGGGCCTGAGCAGGGGTGTCCCGTTGTGTCCCGTCTGTCCGGGGGTAACCGTGACCCCCCGGGCCTGTGCCAGGGTACCCGTGACCCCCACTCGGGTCTGTGCAGGGGTGTCCCGTTGTGTCCCGTCTGTCCGGGGGTAACCGTGACCCCTCAGGCCTGTGCCAGGGTACCCGTGACCCCCACTCGGGTCTGTGCAGGGGTGTCCTGTCTGACCCGGGGTAACCGTGACCCCCACTCGGGCCTGAGCAGGGGTGTCCCGTCTGACCGGCATAATCGTGATCCCCCCAATCCACAGCACCTTCCCCGTGAGGCTTCGAAGCAATGCCCACACGCTTTGCAGGCTCCACGTGTTGTGTTTTCCAGTGAGCAGGAGGGTTTGGATCTTTCTGTCCTTCCTTTGTCCCCTCAGGGCCAGCTGGGGAGGCCTCAGCGACACCGTGGAGGAGGAGCTGGGTCCCACAGCAGACCTGGATGATGGTCCTGGAGCTTCGCATGGAGAGAGATCTTTGCATGAGTGAATGATGTAGTGGATGCTCCTGGCCAGCACCATCCAACACTGCTTCTCCCAGTGCCACCTCAGCACAGATAGCTATTTGTGTTCATGGAGTGTCAGCTTTTTTAAGACTAGACTTGTCAATTATATGAATTCTTAATATAACTTAAGAAACTGTGGTCATTAACTTTCCAAAGGAGTGTCCAGTACATGGAACAAACAGTCCTAACGTGTTTTTGGTTTTTTTTAAAAGGACTTCTAATTTTCTGCTGATGTTTCCATCATAATCTCAGCTTTATTCTTTCTATTTCCCCACTTTTTTCTGTATCTGTTGCTGGTTGCCTACAAATGGTAGCTGAAGTGTTTAATATGTATTTCTTCTGTCTACTGTCTTCTGTGAGCTGGTGACTGCAGGTGTGAAAATGTCAGTCTACCTTTCCATCCCTGGGCCCCTCATAAACTGTTAATATGGTGATTCCTAAAACAAACAACTGGTATTCATGGTTGGTTTTCCTGTGTCTATGGAAAAAAAAAAGTGTAAGGTCAATTAGTGCATTATTTTATGTTTAGAAAAACAAGGCAGTGCTGAAAACACAAAACATCTAAGTCCAGATGATTATGCACACTTGGTTGAATCAGTAATTCTTTACTTGGTTTCACATGGCCAAACATGTAAATATATATCTGAAATTGCCTTGCAGGCAACAGATAATGCAGGTAGTTTTGTGTCTACCTGTGGCCAAAACAAGAGCCTTTTTCTGAAGAAAACTGCAGAAGGAAAAAAAAGAAAGGCCCTCTTAAGTAGATGAATTATACACCTTACTTGAGCCTACTTTTAGTTCTGTGGAGTAAAATATTTTTTGGTCTGAGATGCGGTGTGGGCTCCAGTCAAATATAACCTGGTAACATAACTCTGGGGATCATTAGTGTTTTTTAACTGCCCAGCTCCTTGTTTAGACAAGATTTTATTTTCAAACATAGTGACAGTAAATGCAACTATCTGCTCTTTCTATTTTACACTTTCCCCCTTTTTAGCTGTGTGTCATGTCAGAGAAATCTGGGCTTGTCAGAAGCTGGAGGAGGTTGGCTCTGCCCACGTGGAGTTTGAGACATAATGATCTTCTCTTGAATGGGCAGTATTTCCCAGTGAAGGACAACTGGAAGCAGCAGATGTAAATTGATGGAGGTGCAAAGGTCCTTAAATGAAATGCCTCTTTACTTTAATAAGTAAGGTTTTCTGCACTGCTGTCAGTCTGCAATTGTTTGAGTGGGATGAAGAATCCTGCTGTAGGAAAAAATGAACCAAATCAGAGAAAATTATGGCACAGATGTGACTATTGTGCAGTAAAAACTGTTTTAAGTTATATTCTGATTAAATGCTGGCTTTCATTAGACAATTATCAATGGACAAAAGAAAATTGACATATGTGTGTCTGGATAAGTTAGTTCTAGATTGCGACTGTACTAAGAAATTTTAATTTCAAGTATCGAAAAGCATCAATAGAACTAAAAGTCAAACCCAGATGAGAAAGAATGGCTAAGAATACAGAGTGAAGAAAACAGACAAAGTGTTTTTACCCAGTATGTATTTAATCAGGAATTGAAATGGTGAGTCAAAAACATGCTGTGGTTTAGGAGACTGTTCCGTGGAACACAAGCTGAAGGGAAACTACTGGCACTAACAGCAGCCATGTGGAACGAAGGGATGGTGTGTGAGTTGAAGGGAATTTATTGTAGTCTGTGGAGGATAATAAACATTAGGACAAATTTTAATAGGCGCCAAAATGAAAGAAAATGAAAGAATGAGCTAGTAAAGATACTTGAAGATATAATTTAGTCCCTAATGACTTTCTTCAAGCTATACAAAGCAGTTAAGTTTCAAATATCCATTTTATACTACTGGGATTTTTTCAGTCATGAGCCAGGATGGAATTTACCTTGAAAACCTTAAAAGAAAACATGTTCTAACTTTAAAAAAATCCAGAGCAAAATCAGTCAGTCCTCTGGGACCACACAACTTTATTTAGATGTGCCAATGAAGGACAAAGACCCTGATTTAGAGCAGAGGCCTCTTCATTTATGTATATGAAGTGTGTGTACTGACTGTATGTATTCACTGCTAGTGCGTTAGGAAGGAATACAGCTACCAAGTTCCTTGGATGATTTTCTTGTCACTGCTGTACACTTAATTCATGGTGGATGCCCTTGATTACATAGAGGTAGTCACATACTTCCAATTCTGTAAATGTTCCCTGTGTTTTTACTCTGTACGATCAATACCACTTAAAAAAGTAGTAAAAATTAGTATAAATTCTATAGGATTTCTCCAAATGTCAGAGCTTTGCCTGTGAAGTTTCACAATGGCTTTTAAGGACTGTCCACAAATTAGAGGCAGCCAATTTACCACTTTAAGGCTGCTGTTTTACAAATATGTGCAGGAATAAAAAGCCCTGTGTGCTTTTTTTTATTATTATTCCTTTCCTTTTTCTTCATTAATTTTAGTAAGGTTTTGTCTGAAAAGCTGTATTGTCACATTACATACCCCACCACTTCTCCGTATTAACTGCTTTTGTCAGGAATGGTAGACTGTTCCTGGAAAATCTGCTCTCCAAAGTAGCAGGTGACAGACGGTGTTTTCCAGGTGGGCTGAGCTCCACATGAGGCAGGGGGAGCACCTGTTCTGTTCTTAGAATATTCATGCATTTTTTAGAGGACACATCAAGTTGGTCTACATTGTATTCAGTGCTGAGAGTAAGAGGAGGAGAAGACTTCCTGAAAATGGTTCATGTACAGCCAGATGCAGGGAGGTTAGATGAAATAGGCAGGAATCAATAGCTTTTGGTTTGATTAGGATGAATGGACTTTATTTGGGATAAAAAGAGAGAGAGGGCATCAATTGCATGAAAACATTGTCAGATAGCACAGAACACTACTTGAAACTATCTGCTTCCAAGGTGGCAAGCTGCTAAATCGAAAACTAGTATGCAATGTGATTCTACCACAGATAAAGTAAATGCTCTTTGAGGATATATAAATAGAGCTGTAATGAGTAGGCAAGCAAGTGGGGTGATTCCTGACCTGTCACTCTGGCAGAGTTAAAGACTTACATTTCAGACCATAAACTAGACTAAAACTAGAAAAAGGTACATTAATTTCAAAGACATAATCGTAAAAATATGGTAAGGAAAATTTTGGTAAATGTGACCTGAACTTGTTCAGTAGACAGGAAACAGGAGAGGTGATGTGTTTCCCTACAAATATTGGTAAAAAATTAACCAGAATGGAGGGGAAGAAATGGTTGTCATTAGCTAATGTGAACAGAACATGAATCAATGGCCCCCAACTGAGTCAGAGGTGGTGTGTTGTATGGTTTTTGTCATTCTGATTAATTTTTTTTTTTTTTTTCTCTTCAGACAGAACCCACAGCCATGTAATTTCTACAGTTTACCTGCTACAGAGCCTTGTAGTTCATGCTTTTAAACTCCTGTTTTCACTTTGGTTCTCCTAGATGTGCCTAAACAGTCAATGAGAATATAGCTCACTGGTCTGTGATTCCCGTCAGCACCCAGAAGCAGCATGAGAGTAAAAAGTGTCAACAGATGATCCTTTTTCAGGCAGATGTATTGAAGAATGTCTTCCTTAAGTGTCCTTAATTGCCTCACCTTGAAGGCAATTACATTTTCCATTTCCATAACTGGCACTGGAAAGGTGATTCTGTCTCTCGCTGCTGTAGTTACGAGTGACGATCCTGTAGTGACCTAGTTGCAAACAGGTTATTAAATCTGTTTTCTCACGTACCCATGTTGTCTTTATGTTTTAAATAAGTCTTTTTTTCCTCCCTGATGCTTAGCTGCTGGACATATTTATGAACAAAACATCCATTCACTTTTCAGCTCTTTCTTCTGTTACTGTATTAGGACAGAATTAGACCTTGTTTCCACAAGAGGCTCAGTTTAGCAGTCTGCTTAATAATACACAAGAGTATTAGTAATAGGAGTTATAAGTCCTAATTGAATGGGAGTTTCATGGGTTTTAATATAAAAAATATCATGTATGGTTTTCTAAAGTATTTAAAAGCACTCATCCTGTACAGGGTAAATAAAAATCGAACTTATAAAAACTTAACTGTTTCATTTTTGTGAGATCTGAACTTTAGGATGACTGCTTTTCTATCAGTGCACAAAATCTTCCATGATGTAAAAAATCTTCTATTCTTAAAAAAACAAAAAAAAAGGTAGCCTTCCAGACCTTTCTTTGTAAATATGAGTAATCTGTTTAAAGCACACATTCTTTGCAAAGCATCTTTACGAAAAATGGGATTTAGGGTGAGCAGCCTTACAAGTAGCAAATTGGAACAACTGGGGCTTGTCTGACAAGTTCCTTGGTTGCTTTTAGGAAGTTTACTATCAATTTGCTATGATTAATGATTAAAAAAGCAGCTTGAGCTAAGGAAAAAAAAAAAAACACCTGTGTCACTGGGCATTTTTTCATTTTCATATGACCGGTTTTTAGGTTTTTTCCTACTGCTAATTAGTGAGCATTATTTAACAGAGTATTAAGCTGGGGACTTAATTCAGAACAATTTTGGAAGCTGTGAGAAAAGGAACCCAATAAGAACCAGTCATTTTGTGAAGCGAGAGACTGGAGGACTAATGATTGTTAAAAATAGCTGGGCTGTCTCACTAGCTGCTTGTAAGGCTTAGTAAAGGTACATAGAATTAGATTGTAGCTGCAAACTTTAATAGGAGAATGCAAGGAAGTATTTCTAAGCAGTGATGCCAATTAGACACAGGGCTGGCTGGCTGGGGTGGTTGTGAAACTGCCTTTTCTGGGAATTAGTCATGGCAAGACTAGACAAGGAGTTGTGTGGAAGCCTCAGCCAAGAACGACAGACCTTTGCTTGGAGTGAACTGCATGGCCCAGGATAGCTTTTCCAGCTTATATCGTCCCTGCTCTGACTTCATGTGAAGTGCATTGTATGGGTTGTAAGTTTTGTAAAGGGTTTTAAGGGTTTCTCTATGGCACAGTACTCCTTTCTGTGGTGAATGGGAGGGAAAAAAAATGCCTATTGCTGTATCAATAGGGAGCTTTTCTCTTAACAGGCTATGGGATGAACCTTTTGCCCCTGGCAACTTGATTTTTCATGGCACAGGAGAGCAATCTCATTGTGTCGCTCCTTATGAGAAGTGGGAGTCAGTGCTGATTCACCCTCCCCCTCCATTAACTGCGAAATCAGATACAGGGTCTGATAGGCACATGTCCATACATACATATTTGAGAGCAAAATGAACTGTGGCCTTCTTTGGGACACGAGGAAATAAACACAGTCATTAAAGAGTCAGCACCGTTACCACGTAGTGAACCTTTACTCACTGTTCCCACCTATTGTTATTTGAAATACCCCATTTCCTGTTTTCTGTAACTGTTGCCAATGGTCAGGATTCAGATCTCATTCACATCAGCGTAACTCTGGTAGCTTTGGGACATCGACAGGGAAAAGGAAGTGAAAAGCAAGTGACTATGATGAAATAACCCTGAGTTTCCAGTGAAGTGCTCAGGGTTTAGTCCCAGTCAGTGCCAGAGCTCAGCCTGGCATGTAGGAATTCAGGGAAATTGCTGTTTGCTGTGTAAGCCCCGGTCAATACACTCACACTGTTGTCATTACTGCTATTGTGCGCTAGGATGACAGCAAAAATAAAATGAAAATACTTACTCTGTACATATCTGAGATGAACGGACATATATAACATATAAACACACATAATAGCTAGTTATTTCTTCATTCATGGAGGCTTCTTGGGTCTTCATTATGAGATTATGAAGTCATAAGAAAATTTGAAATGATGGTGTAAAAAGTATTTTTCCTGAGTTTTTATATTTCAGCCTGGTTAGGGAAAAAAGAAGCAAAATCAAGCCCCCCCCCCCCCCCCCCCTCCAAAGCTCCCCCCCAAAAAAAGCCAAAACAAAAAACACCAACTGACCAAACAAACAAGCAAACAAACAAAACCCAAACAAAAACCCAACCAAAAAAATCCCCCACCCTTTGTTCAAAGTGTGGGAGAAAGGATTTTTATCTGAATTCCATAACAAGGAAGCAGAAACACACACATAACTGAAGGATCAGACCCACAAAGACACCTCTTAACTCTCAGTCATTTTTCTCTGCACAGAAATTTATTGGAAATGTAAATGCCAGTAAAGCATTGTGAGTTCTTGGCTAGTATTATCTCTGGTTCTCAGTTCCCTAGCTATACAGAAAGGATACTACTTCCTTCCTTCATTCTATGCCAAATGTAAGCTCTGGCCCAAAATCACAAGAGAGATTAGGGCAGAGCCAAGAAATTAAATCAGATCTTCTGAGTCCTAATCCAGGCTTGATATCATAAACTCATCTTTCATTTGCTTTTGAATAACAACCAAAGTGTTAACCTTATTCCTATACATTTGCAACATGATGGAGTTCTTATCTGTGGTGGTCATTGTGTATCCTGCTGGCAATTTCACAGCCTTTTAAAGCTTTTTCCTCCTGAATACTTTTTTCCTTTCCCCAGGAGATAGGCAGCTTCCTTCAAGACTTCCCCAACAAAACTTGCCTGTCTTATTTGGTGGTGTGTGCTGTGTGATCTTCACCTGGTGCAGAAATCATCTATGATTATTTTTTAATTACATGTCGATGTACTCTGTCATTCTTACCTGCTATTTGCATCTAATCACTCTCCCTCAAAAATACGTAAACTTTTTTTTAGAAGATGTTCTAGAATTTTTTGTCAAATGAAAATGTTTTGCTTTAAATGAGCCCTTTTTTGAGTTTAAATGCTCAAGGCAACTTGTTTTTTTCAAACAAACAATTAAGTTAGTAAACATACCGAGAAGCAAAAATCTTTCTTGCTTGATCTTTTCTATTTTCTTGCAGTTTAGGAAATTTATTTGAGTGGGGATTTTTTAAAATCTCATTTGGCATTCATTTGGAAATCATGAATTTTAGAGACATGATAGAAATCAAAAGTTGTTTTCAAAGCAAATACATTATCTTGTTCTAACTGGAAGGAGAAAATTTTTAACCAGATGATATTTTTAATATCATCTGATTTAATAGGCAATCACACTTTTGTTTTATAGAATGCTGATGGTACCTTTGACATAATTGTGTGTATATATTGTAAATTTGAATATAAATGTTCTAATTTTAATAGAAGTAAGAAGTGCTTTCTCATTCTTTTTAAATGTCGTCATTATGAATGTCTTCAGTATGGTAAAACCTTTAAGTGTTTTTCTCGTTTTTTGGGTCTTGTCCACTGAGAAACTAATCCATGAAAATGAACGTGGAAATAATTTGATCAAAACATTACACACATGAAAATTATTAGACACCCATCCTGCACATATGAGTTGCTAAACATTTACTCAGTGGTAACCCAAACTATGCAATAGTCAAGCAAATTGATATAAGATGCTGTGGTGGTTTTGCACTACACTATGCCTACAGAAGCAGTCATGCTAGGAGAAAAGCATGAAAATTATACTTTTGTAATTATTATTCTTCATTGCCTATATTGTGATAACACCTAAATGCATCATCAGTGCTGAATGCTGTTGGGCTACATGTGGAAAAAACAAACACTAAGTGACAGTCCCATCCCAAAAGGATTAGTTAAACATGATTTTAATTAGGACTGATTGGTCCCTTTACAGAGTGTATTTCTGCCACTAACTATTTCAACATACAACATATTAATTACAACTGCATTTTCCCCAGTTTCATGGATAGCTGAATCTCAGGGATGTCATTAGGGGCAGGATGTAACATGGCAATTTCCCATCTTTCAAGGGGTCCCAGCTGAGCTGAGTCAGGTAACATTGGGAATGGAAAGGAGGAGTAGGAAGGAGCTGGCCCTGCCACTGCCTGAGTTGGTGATGCTCTGTGTTGCTGTATCTGAATGCTTGGCTTTTGATGAGAACTGCTGGACTCATGAGCTGTCTTGGAGGCCTCATGGTGCTAGCCAAATTGTAAATACATCCACAGAGCCAATCTCTTGCCTGTTTTTGGAAAAAAGATAACAAAGCAGGGTAAAAGGGAGCTACACTTTTCCAAATTTGCAGAGTAGGAGATCTGAAGCACCAAAAGTTTGTCTACACAGAGATTTACACTGCTGTGAGATTCTCAGTGGAAACGTTTCCTGCTCACTGACAAGCAGTATCTGTGTCCAGATGAACAGATGGCTTTTGCTTCCCTGTGACTCATGGTTGTTACAGGATGGGAAAGTCCTCTGAAGTAAGAGCTTTGGGGGTTTCTATCCTTTGCTCCTTTGTGCTGTTGCTGGGCCCAAAGCACTATGGAATTGCTCTCTCGCTTTTGGCTGATGTTCATAGTGTTATTTTTTAGTGATATGGGCAGCAAGTGTTGAAAAGGCCATGTTTCTTTTAGGGAGGTTGTCTCATCATTTGAAAGGGGATATTCCTCAACATGATCACAGGGGAGAAGTTGTAGAAGGAAAAAGAATAACTAGTCAGAGTGTTGTGGAAAGCAGTGAGGAAAGTGAAACACAAAAATGTTGGGCATTCTCCTTGTTCAAAGATGAATAAAAACTTCTTATCTGAATGTTTAAAGACATGAGCACACAATGGTGCATGTGTACAGATAATTAAAATACCATCAATTCCCCACCTCCAGGAACTGTAACTCAGAGCATGTTGTGTCTTGGCACTTTTGTAAAGTATCAGACAATGTTATAGATGCTTCACAAATTAAAATGACACAAAAAAAAAAAATATAAATGCAATTAAATGTAAATAAGGTCTCCTGGATGTTTTTCTGAAATAGAAACACTGCTTGCTCAAGTAAAAGTCCTTTTAATCCAGTAGCTTTCTATCTTCCCAAATCCCTGTGGGATGAAAAGATGAGCCTTGCGGCATGCTTGGAAGGTTAATGAATGTGGACTCTAAACACAGTCTCAGGAAATATTTCATATTGAAAATATGTTATAGAAAGTGTTTAAAAAAGGGCACTAGTATGAGCACTTCTGTGACTTATAAGAATAGTTCTACACAGAGAGTAAACACAATTTTTTATTCGCTACTTCCTATGCCATCAAAATACAGTACTGCGAATATCATCCACAGGTAAATAGCTGCTGCAAACTCTAAACTCACCTGGTTTCATGCAGTCCTGCTTTGTCAGAGAGCAGCATTCAGCAGTAGCTCTTACAGCTGAATAACCATTGGGCTAGCTTCAGGTAGAGGTCTCAGCACCCACCGGGAGCTTAATCTGCACATAGCCAAAGGGCAAGACACCTGCCGCAGCCTCTCCAGCCGGAATAAGTGGCTGTGCTTGTCTGGCCAAGGAAAGAGGTTTGCCAGGACTGTTATTTAACCTGCAAGGTGCATCCTGGGGTCCAGCAGTGACTCAAAACACAAACCTCCCATCTCAGACTATAACCCAAAACAGTCCTTTCCAATCCATTCCATTGCTTCAGACAGTGTTTCCGTGTTGTTTTATTTTGTTTTTCAGTCTTGAGACACATCCATGTATCCATCATCCATGCTTAAGTCTTGGAATGGCATATGGAACATTTATGTTCATACCAGGCAGCTGAAGTAGGACAGAGATAGATAAATACACAATATATGTAATTCTTTTATCCATTATAATCTCAGTGGATATACTTTTATTTCAGTACAATTGCAATAGTACAGATGACTTACACGGAATCTCTAGAGCAACAATCTCTTTGTCAAATGACTTTTCTTTGAAAATTCAATATAATGGCAACTCTCAATATATTTGATTATTTGTAAAATTCCCTTTTTCCCTAGCCCCTCAAATGTTCTCCATGTGCCTGACTGCATCTGACACTCACATAACTGCTAAAAAATTTAACCTTTATTTTTAATTCTAAGACCATTTTCCTGGAGACAAGTGAATAGGTGAAAATCTGAATTCTAACATGAAAATAAATAGGCCATCACGGGATTTTTACATTGGAGGAAATCCTGAAGTGGCAACTACCTGGTCAATAACTGCCCAAACCTGACACTGACACACCTGTGATATAAGAAAATATGAAGTTTTAGATCAGTATCATGAATTTTAAGAAGCCTGCCAAATAAAATTTAGGATTTATTTAATGTATCTGTTGGATGTTGGTTTTAGTATTACAGTAGTTCATTTGGATTCTTTCCTGGTTTTAATATTACCTCAATCAGATTAAAAATACAGAATTATGATCCTTTTGCTGTCTTCCCAAGAGACTTCTCTGGTGTCGAATTTAGATTTCATTAGGCTAACACATATCATTAATTAGACATTTCCCTGATAAAAGAATATATTTTCTCTTATCAAGAGAAAATCAATAGATTTTTCTCAAGGGAACTCTGACAGATCTAATTTTCCTGGACTTCATGAGAAAATTTGAACTGATATTGCATGTAGAATTATTATTAATATTTCCATTCCATATCTTGGCAGGCAGGAGAAGTAGGAATGTAGTGATGAAAAATACTGGTGGCACAAAGCTGGGAGATGTTGTCAATACAGAGATGGATTGTAGCACCACAGGAAAAGAAATGGCCTTGAGGACTGGGGTAATACCAGCTGAAAGGGAAAACCAGTCTAAATTCATGGTCATGCACTTATGTACCAAACCCAAGGATTTATTTTGCACTGTAGGAAATCATCAGTTTGTCTTGACAGAAGAAGGAATAGGCCACTTAATCACTGATCAGGAGATCACCTGATCATGAGACCAGGAAGAATTTCATATGGTGGCAGGAAGGTAAATGAAGTCGTGGGGTGCAAAAGGCATTTCCAGAGTTAGATGCTAATGTGCAAATCCTAAGTTGCATCATGTCTGGAACCCCGTATCTAACAGGAAATACACTGCATGAACACATAGCAGAGAAGGGTGATGTGGCCTAGAGAACTTTTGCTGAGAGAGAAAGAAATACAAAATTATGCTCGTTTTGGCAAAGATATTTTGTCCTTTGAATGAAAATGAAGAAATATCAGAGAGGAAGAACATTAATAAACATGACAGGCAAAAGAGGAGTTGCATAGAAAGTAGTTATGCAAAAGTTCAGATTGGAAACTAGGATGTTTTATGTATTTTGCTTAGACTGGGAAATGTTGTAGTAGGGGTAGTGGAATGAAAATCTCATTATTAATAGTAAAAGAAGGCAGCCCTACTGGATCAAGTGAGTGGTGCGTCAGTTTGAGTATTTGCCGCCATGCCTACTCTGAAGCTCCCTGGCTTCGCCTGCCCGGCAGAGGCATGGTCAACTGCAGGGGACACTCCCCTGTTTCTTGAGGAGATTCGGGGAGCGGCTGAGACAGAGCGCTTCGCTGTCTGCCTTGTATGGAGGAGAGTCAGCGTCTGAGGAGGTAATGAGGGAGTCGACTCAAGACTCAAGGCCGGGGTAAAAGTCTCAGGTTTAATCCGAGCTCCAAGGAGCTCCGAATGCCATTGTACCTGACAGCCAAAAGCGCCCCCGAGGCTTTCGCAACAGCTCAAATACCGGGGCGGTAACCAGGGGGAAGGGACGCCCATTCACCAATGGGGGAATTCAGGGGAATGGCAGGCAGAAGGACAGACAGACACACAAACCAGTGGGGGAAGTTCAAGGGAGGGACCCCTGGCCCTTGTCCACTCACTCGGTGCCCAAGGTGGAAGATTCTGGGAGAGTGGGATGGGGAGCTGAGTGATGGACAGGGTACCAGGGAGTGGACAGGGGAGTGACTGAGCATTTTCAGGGAGCTTGGCATTGAGGGAAAGGCAGGAAAGCTCGGGGTGGAACCACCAGGAGAAAATGGGGGGTGAAGGGGCAAACCATTACAGAACTGTTATAGAGATATAAAAACACAATACAACAAGTATTCTCTGTTCAATCATGATAAAATTTTTGCAGAAATGCCAGAAATCCAACCTCAGAACTTGTGGTAATGAAGGACTCACATTCTCCCTTTAAACTAACAAGGACTAAAGCCCAGTGGCAATATTTTAAGAGAGGGAGAGTTTGTGAGGCTGTGTGCTTTCTGCAGTCCATTCCCGTTGTACTCCCTTAGCATTCAGAACCGCTGGTCTAGTGATGTTAGATACTACATTTGTGCCTTAACAAAAATCTGTTCGTAGACCTGATGTCCATGAATTTAATTTCTGTTTGTTTCTTCAGTGCTTTTTATTGATGGTTGTCTGTTTAGGGGTTTGGGCTCTATATGTGGATATGTCCCTTACACTCATCTCACATGTTGCAGCTCTGAGCAGCAAAAATATTTACCCATACTGGACTCTTGTGTCACCCTTGTGTCATCATGAAAATCCTCTACTATGGGACACTTTTAATATTAAGATATGTTTAGCTTCTTAGGAGCAAAATATTATGTTTCTATAACATAGAAACCAGTATTCTGATGGCATCACAAGTTCTTTAGGTGCCAAGCAATACTTGAAACAAATAAATATGCATTCAATTTTTAGGATACATAGCAGACATATTTCAGCCTTTAAAAAGGCTTTATGCCTTTTGAAATAACCACTCAACTAGAGTTGTTATCTCAGTTCTCACTTTCAAGCTCTATCAAGAAGCAAGGACCAGAGGTGATTGCCTAGCAGCTGCACGGTGCACAACAGGAAATAGGGGAAGTTTAATGTAGTTTGCAGCGCCCTTGTTTAGAGGACAGTCGCGATTGTCCTTGCGTGAGTTTCAGATAGCGGAGCTGGAGGCAGATCTGAGCTGGCACTTACTCACCTCTGACACACCTCAGTCTTTCAGACTCTCTCCTGGGAGTGGATAGTCCATTGTCTGGCATCTTCTCTTCAACAAAGCTGTTGTTGTAGTCAGGGTGACTGTTCTCCATCATCGCTGGCATTTTGCCTGTACCTGCCACGTGTCCTTGGATATCATGTTTCCTATCCTTATTGTTTGTGAGATTCAGATAGTCATAAAGAACTCAGGAAATGTCTTTCTGGGAACCCCCAAATATTTTTAAAGGCCTGTTTGGTTTTTTTAAATTTCCTCACTCATACTTCTTTTTTGCTTAGATTTTCCAAATATGGTTTGTTCTCCTCTTGTCTATAATATGTCACATTTCTCAAATCAAAGCTGCAAATGCTTTCATAAATAGGCAGAAGTGTTGTCTGTCTTCACTTCTATTAGTGGAATATCTCTGCTGCAATAATTTCAACAAGGAGTGCATTGAATTTATTGAACTTATTCAAAAAGCACATTTATGACCATAGTAGTGCTGGCTCGGCAGCTTCTCACACTTCAGAGATGGAAACACATTACTGTTGTTAAGAACTGTGTACAATGTTTGCTCTTTCCCCATTTTGTGACTAACAGGAAATATGTTTAAACTGCGACATGAGAATAGACAGCTCAGAAGGGGAATTGGAGCAGAAAAGCCTATTGCATAAATGGTACAATTTTATAATGTTGAGTAAATGTTTATAATCTGCAGTGGTGAATTTAGAATTCATGACAAAACTGCATGCATATGATTTTTATTTTTTTCTTGAGGATGAGAATTAATAGTTGAAATCCTATTTGTACTGGCAAGAGATTCATGTTTGCAATTGACATCCAGAGGTTCTGGTAGGTGCTGGACTTGTGCCTTGTTGGTTAGACAATATTGAACACAATTTTAACCTTTTCCAGGCATGCACAACCTCAGATCACAATCACATTAAGAACTGAGGAAAGAGATTATTTGATGTCTCTAAAAGTCAGTTCAGTATCCTGAGCTTTCGTTTGTCAATAAATCTCATGAACTCTGCATATAAGCTGGGAAGGGTGAGGAATGTTTCTGAGTTTTCAGATTCTACAGTGCAGCACAGCTGCATCCCAGCTCTCTGTTAGTATCCCTGTAGCCTACTTTGGGCTGTGTTTTTGCTGGTGCACATTGCTGGGTCATGTTTAGCTACTTATCCAACAACACCCCCAAGTCCTTCGCTTCTGGGCTGCTCTAAAGCCATTCATCCCTCAGCCTGTGCTTGTCCTTGGGATTGCCCTGACTCACATGCACACCCTTACACAGGACCATGTTGAACTTCAGGAGGTTCCCATGGGCTCACCTCTCCAGACTGTCTGGGTCCCTCTGGATGGCATCCCTTCCCTCCAGCATGTCTATACCACACAGCTCGGTGTCAAACCTGCTGAGGGGGCACTGACCCCACTGTCCATGTCACCAACAGAGACCTTAAACACCACTGGTCCCAGTAATGGCCTCTGAGGAGCAACACCCACCACTATTATGCAGTGAATACAGTGAAACACTATTATACAGTGAGATCCTTGGGGAAGTGGACAGTATTAGCAAGAACATACTTTTTTCTACATTAGGTTATTTTATCATTTCAGTAGAACAGATTTTCTCTATTAATTCCTGGGATTTATAAGAGTTTGTTTTTCTTTCTGGCTATTGCTTCTGTGGCCCTGTTAGGATCACTTTTAGAATGAGTTAGGCAAATGAAGGCCACTTTCTGAAGCACTTTTTCTGACTGTGTCTTTAGTTTCAAGGAGAACTTGTCTCCTATGCAGCCCATTTCCTTTTTCGGTTCTACAAAATTTCTGCAGAATTTCTTTATTTCCCTTATTTTATATGATGCAGTACATATTGAAGAGAAAAAATATCAAGAATATGATTTACTAGGTTGCTCGTTGTATATATGATATTTGAATTCCACTAAAAGCTTGTGTATTTTATAGAGAATTCATTCTACTTGCCCAAAATGAGTTTTCAGAATCTTTCCATTTTAGAACTTGAGGCCATTAAAATGCATTACAGCAGCATCCCAAATGTATACAACTGAAAAAATACTTTGTCATTATGAAAATGCAACCTCTATTAACTTCCTAAGTTTACAAATCATGAATATTGTTAGTGGGTACTGTGCCTTACAAGTTAAAATAATATCCTGTCCCAGAAAAAAGGAATTAAAAAAAAAAAAAACCAAAAAAAAAGAAAAACCACAAGGGAAAAAAGAGAAAAAAAAGCAAATAAAAACAGGCCACTAATCTGCAAAACTCAGAATGCTTTCTCCATCTCCAGCTCTTGGGTCAGCCGGGCTTGACATGAGGCTGGGAGGTGCACACAGTAAAAAGCATGTTACAGTTTATCTGTTCCTGTCAACTGCTCCTCCTGGCTGAGTGTGCTAAATCAGAGCTCTGGAGGCTCTATTTCAGTAAGAAATATAACATCAGGGCTGAAACTTGTCAGTTCCTAGATTAAGGCTTCACATATGATGGAGGCCCATTAAAACATGAGTACTTTTGAGAACACATGCGAATGGAGGATTTGTAACCATAAAACTGACACGGTTCCAATGGAAGATAGCAATATATTCCTGCCTGTTGAACATAACACTGAGAAAGCTGACTCCAAGCATTCATATATTAAATGTGAGGTCCCAGAAAAGTACAGCATTGGCTTTAAAGTAGTGAAATGTAGATAATAAATAAGTTCCTTTTATTATCCTTCAAGTGTTAAAGTGCCAAGGGTTTATGTTTCAAGTCTGTCTGAGCAAATATGAGATATACAAAAAAGTTACATATCTGTGTGTGAATGAGTATTCAGATATAAAAATGTGGTTCCCAGTTGTTTTTATAGACATTTGTACTGTGAGACTAGGTATGGGATAGGAAGACTTTTGCTGTAGGGCTGAAATAATTTTCATATTATGTTATACGGTTGTACAGTTGGAAAAAGAAACATGGTTTCTCAGATTTAGTTTTAAGTTATGAATAGGTAGCAAGGCTTTGTCCAGCACTTCAGGATGTTAAAATCACTTAATTCATAGCAGTGCTTGGGTGGGACAGCTGACTGAAAGCAAACCCTGATAAGCAGTTAAACCCTGGAAGAGTTTGATTGAAATACCTTTCTTAAATAATGTGCCACAGTACTTTGAAAAAGTTAGGGTCTGATTGTCAGTATATTTAATAGGTGTAACACTGGCGTTACTTAAGCTTCTGCAGTTTGAAATCACAGAAGCACACCCTGTGGTTTAGTAGTTCTGGGCAGATGGTGGAACAAGGTAGCTATTTTTTACTGCTAGAAGATAAAAATTCTATTTGACAGAGCACAGAAAACCATGTTGCTTTAACAGCAAAATTATGAAATCTTCTGTTTTAATGAACTGGAATTATAAAATTATGCTTGTGTCACAAGGAAGATAACAGTGAAATGATGTAGGGTGCTGAGGCTTTTCAGGATGTATTTCTTTTTATGCTGAATTGTAAATTCATATTCACTGCAATGGCTTTCCAAATAAGTTTTTTACACATTTAAAAACGTAGTGTGTTTTGATGTCAAAGAAGAATGCTTGAGGCCTCACTGTGTTCTTGCAGTGCCTGTTGCAGGAAATTGTCCAGAGTTTTATTTTTAATACCTAAAATTAGGCTCTGGACACAGCGTGGAGGCAATAGATAAACACTGTTGCTATAGAGTTTTTAAGTTACTCCATGAACTCTTTTTTTGGCTGCTCCCTGCCCAAGATAAAAAGCTGGCATTAGTATTTATATGTTATTTATATGTTTGTATGGGATATTTGAGTCATTGTAGTGTGGAGTATAGCACTTCCTTGGCATTTTAAAAATACAAAACTTACAACAGACCAGGAAAATATTCAGAAGATGATGAAATCCTGTTCCAGGAGTGCTGCAGCTGGCGGCATGTTTACTCTCTGTTGTTGGAGGGGGAATTTGAATTTGGCTTGCACAGTTAGTTTCTTTTTGTGGAACTTTTATGCAGTTGTGAACTGTGCTTAAAGGTACTTGAGCCAAAAATGAGTAACAGCAGTGTAGCATTTGAAGGAAAACCGTTTTTTCTCTTTCCACACAGTTATGTGAACTTATATGAAATGCAAAAGATACACACTGTAAGTGACAGTGCAGAAGTGGAGAAGGAAGGAAACTGTTTGGGCTAGGCTGGGTGCCAGGTATTAAGAGAATTTTTCTTTTACGCTGATTTTAGGAGAAGCAGCATAACACCATGTGCCATTTATAAGTACTTGATGAAAGATCATGTAATAGGCCGTTACAACAGGGCACATATTTGCTTCAGCTGCAATGCCTGTGTGAAGTCCTTTTACTTTAACTGTAACAGCGACATCAGTCATGTTAATTGTCGTGGAAAGTTACTGGTCCAGACACAAATCTCCTCACTCATCCTCATTTTCACGGCTGGTTATACTTTACTCACCCATGTGGGAGAATTCTTGCCTGGGGGGTTGAATTTTGTACAGGCAGCAAATTTTAGGGAGGTAAAAGGACAAGAGGTTTACAGATGCCTTACATCAAACCGAGTGGTTATTCCTAACCATAAATGTTTAACTACACTCCCTCAGCTAATCACTTTCAAAATAGATATTCATTTTCAAACAAAACCAGTTGCCTTGTGAAACTGTTGGTTGGTTAGGGGAAAAAAATGACCTAATGCTTCTGAATAAAATATCTGATCTCCTGTTGCCAAGGCTGAGTCACTTCCTGTTACAATAACAAGACTGTCATCAGCAAACTTCTCTAGCCACACAGTGGAGCTTGCCAGTGTGTGCATGGCTTTATTTGTCCATGTTGTTAGAAAGTTACCGTTGAAAAACACACTGTACTAAATTTGGAGGCACCAGCTTTGCATTCAAGTGCATTACTGTCGGATCTGGGTTGCATTTACTCCCGATAGTATAATCTCTTATTTCTTCATGCAACATAATAATATCCACCCAGCTGTGTACAGTAATGTTGTAATTCTATCAAGGGATTCTAGACACAACATAGTGCATTAATATCATCAGAGCTTTCTCAACTGGAATCTGCAGGATCACAGTCAGCTGCTTCTTATTTACAGGAATGAGATTTGAAAAGTACCTGGAAGTTCATTCCACTTGTCACCTAACAGATAACCTCTAGTGCTTTCTGGACTGTGGTGGGTTTTAAAGTTATCTTTGAAAACATTAAGCACACAGTGGTTTCGATCACGTTTTTGCAGGACGGGCACTCGCCTGGTTTGCAGGCAGCCGGGGTCTGCTCCTGCTGCACCGCTGAGTCAGCAGAGCAGGAATTCATTAGGGCTTTTACATCACAGCTTGGAACTCATTTCCTGGGCAAGATCAGTTGGCAAAAGCCCTTTCTGCTGTTAAAGCAGCTAGAAAATAAAAGCTAAATCCAGTGTTTAGGTTCAGTACCATTATTACCCCCTATGCCCCATGTTTTAAACTTTATTTGGGAGCAGTGTCTGGCAGGCTGTATTCTGGATGATCTGTCAGATCTGTATGTGAATCACAGTGACTGACTCATTCTGTGCAACACAAATGACTTTTCTGAGCCTGTTAATAAGATATGGGGGGAGTGCATGTTATCTTGCACGTTCTTTGGGACTTTCATCCTGGTTTTCTGTCCAAAAAGTCAAGTCTTATATCAAGTCCCCAAACTTTAGGGCCAATGGAAAACCTTCACTTCTTTGTGCCTGTTTCCCCCTTAGGGAAAGAGATGTTTTAAACTTTTAAATTGATTTGGCACTCGTGGACAAGCAGAACTAGACACAAAAATAACTGTGGTCCTTTCAAGCAAACAAAATAATCTCCCCAGGTTCTGGTTTTGTTTTACCGTGTTTGCTTTATTTAATATTTGTCCTACAGAATCATTTATGCTAGTTCTTCCTGAGAGCCATGTGATGGATAGTCCTGTATGGCCTGTGTCTCTTTTGCCAGAGCTCTTTAGCCAAATCCAGAGGACTCCAAGTGAATGAACATACTTGTGAAGTGCCAGTCACAAGAGGAAGGTCATCACTCGTGGGAAACGTGTCAATGAACATCCTTTTCATCCCCCCATTTTTACAATCAAATTGTAATAAACATGGCACAGAACAAGGATCCTGTTAATAGTTAGCCAAGCTTAATCTTCAGTTTTCTTGCCTTCACATTTTTACAAAAGAAAATTCACTTTTTTTCTTTTCCTTTCTCTTTCATTTAAAAAAGAAAACAGAAAATGTAAGTTGATATGTTTCAGTTGACTATGATGAATCTGGGATAAGTTACTATGCTCTGTTCTCTGATAAACAGAGATGTTATTGTGCAGTCCTGGATAAAGTAACTGATTATACTGTTTGGGCCATGAATGCAAAATGTGTTGCAAAGATTTGGATGTCTGTAATTAGCCAGTTGTAAAATCTGTGGTTGGTGGCTAAGCAGCTGTTCAGATCACTGTCAGAATTTCACCACTGTAAAGGAGAGAGCATGTGTTATTCCATTGTTTCAGGATGGGAAAGAACACTTTGTATATGTTTCTTTTTTCCCTAAAACAGAACAAATGTTGGCTCTCAACTGCACTTACAGTGTTCCAGACTCTTTCAGTGGAAGGGAATTGTATTTGCCTGAGATTGTCTTTGTTTTAGGTGTAATGTATCAGACACTCTGACCCAAAGGTTCATTTATCACGAGGCTTTGCTGCTGCATACCTTGGACATTCATTCTGCTGTGGGCAGCTCTCCCTGTCCATGCACTGACTTACTGCCAGAATACATCTGTGGATATAATTTACATCTAAGTTTGGATATTATTTATCTTTTTTTTTTTTTTAAGAACACATATCATGCTAGACTCAAGCCTCCTAGGGCTGTCTTAAAATAAACCTTGCAGTTTGATATGGGTAGCTCTTTACTGTGTAGGCAGTAAAAAACTTTGCCACCAGCAGATTATTTCAGGTGCATCAGGTCAGCCACTGGCTGCCTGAAAATCATAATACTTTTAGGTGAAACTATGGTGTAAGACCTTTGGCACTCAAACCTCCTGACTATCTAGTTCAGGGAACGGTGAGTTCTCAGTTACAGGGAGTGGGAAGATGATGTCATTGAAAAGCTATTGCCCTGCTTTGATATTAGTAAATGTGTTCAAAGTTCTCTAGGGGCCTCCTAGGACTGAAAACCTCTCCCTGCTGTGGGATAGAGGTGTTTCTCTCTCTCTCAACATTTCTTTACTGTTTTTTTTTTTTTTTTAACCAGAATACCAGTGAAATACTTTTAAGAAAATAAGTCTGTTTCTGTACTGTTTAACAATTGTTTTGAAAATGAAGCTGAGTCCATTCTTGTATCATTAATGAAAACAATGATAGGAGCAGAAAAATCCCAGAAGTCTGAGTGTGAGTGGGGAAGAGGGGGAGGAGGGGACAGGATGAAGTCCTTTGCAAAACAAAATAGTAGGTGTCAATGTTGATGTCTTTTAAGGCATGCCTTTCACTAGGCACTATGGATAACTTATTAGTAATCAAAACCTGAGGGGCCAGATTCCTACTTTTTCCTTTCTGCATGCACAGCATAAAGAAGAATAGAATGAAAGGTCCTGGCAAGATGCCAGTCCTCCTCCTCCTCAGATAAGGGGGTGAGTGATACAGCACCATGACTGTGTTTCCTTCTCCCATCTCGCCTATCACATGGGGAAGTGAACGATTGCTGAGCTTTTTCATGCCTGTGAGCTGGACTGGGCTTTGTCCTCCTCGTTCTGCTGACAGACAGCTTTACAGCATTTGTGAGGCCCAAACCAGCCTTGGGGACATCTGAAATTTTAAATCTATCTGGATCTGGGTTCTGCTGCTGTCCTATGCCTTTATAACTGGACTATCATGTATACTAGAGCCACGAACCCAGGGTATGTGCTGAAATGCCAGTAGCAAACATAAATCTCTTAAGTTGCCTCAAACTTCTCCCACACAAATTGAGGAATTTAGCTTTTTAAGCTGTAGGGTCTATACATTGTGAGTTTTCTTCCCAAAAGTGAAGCCTGGCTTTGATTTGTTTAATCATGGAATACTGAATTCACTAATATTTTCCGTGCTGCAGCGAGGCTTTAGCAGGACAAGTATCACAAGACTCCTGATAAAATCACAGGAGTTAGCAAGGCTAGTACTTGGAGGAGCTTTGTAGATTCAGCCTTTTCTGCAAATAGCATTCCAATGAAACAGAGATAAACTGAATGTCTGAAACAATCTTGCGGAAAATTTTACTTTGTGGGTTTTTTCCTTTTGCATAAAGGCCCTCTTCAGACCATCTGAATAGGATGTCAATTGTCACATGCGGCTCCTGTGTGACTTGGTCAGTGACATAACTTGGCAGGGGGAGGGAGGAGATGGGAGAAATGGAGGATTTAGCCCTTTTTGCTAAAGCTGGAAAATGTGGTGAGGACTCGCAGTGTTACCAAGAAGTATTGTAGTCCAGTTTGTAGCACCACTGAAACAAATAAATTTAGCAATAGCCAGCAGCGCGCTCGGCGTCACCGGTGATGTCACTGGTGACATGTCTGGTACCTGTCCCCTCTGGCTGCAGCCTGAGAACCTGGGAGCTCGGCATCTGGCAGGATTCCAGGGCGCTGAGTCAAAGGTGAAATGCCAGCACCAGGGAGTGATTGCTGGTTTCGCTGGCTGAAATACCACTCGCATTACACATTTATTACACTTACACGGAGAGAATGTGAAGATAGGGCAAAGGGGTAAACAGCAGGAGGAGTGCTGTGGTGGGGAGAGGCAGTGCTCAAACATGATAAAAGTGCAGCTGTGATAAAAAAGCAATAGTGTTGGCTGGCACATATTGTTGCTGATACAGCAGTGGACATTTATAAGGGTATTTTTGTTTCCTTAAATGGGGGGAGGTGCACGTTTTTCTGTGTGCGTGTTTACCACATCTCCCATGCAATTCTACACACCTGCAGCTGTTCTGATGCATAGCAGCAGAAGCAAAGCAGTATTTATGACAGGCATATGGGCAGTACTTGCTGAAATTAAGGTTCTTGGCATGCAGCTGATCCCATGGACCTGAAACATACACTGAACCCCAGTTCTTATACTTAGAGGCAGGCACATACTTCAGTGACTGCAACAGAATCATTTTGCTTTGATTGACTCCCACTTCCCAAGACAGAAATGTATATCTAATATTGGCTTATATTCAGATAATTCCTCTTGGAAGTTTGGGAGACTTTGTCATTTGTGACTTTCTTTAAAAACATAAACAAGCTCTGGAAATGGAAAAAAAATGTTATTTGTTTTTCATTTTTAGACTTATGTTATTTTGTGTGATTGCTTCAGTTTTTAGAACTAACACAGGACAATCTCCACTGGTACACTTCATCCTCTATTAATTTTTTTTAATATCTCTCTTGAAAAGGTACTGCAGAAAGAGTGAATTTGTTTGTACTCTAGGAATACTTCTTTTGAAGTTTTGTAATTTTGAGGGAAGAAGCTCCAACACATTTGAAAATAAAAACAGTTACTTTCACAAGGTAGTGGTACCAGTAAAGCAAAGATCTAAGTGATAGAAAAATTTTACAACTTTTTGCCACAAACCATGATATAAGAAGAATTTCTGTGCATTAACTTACCATAACAGTTATTGAATTCTCATTTTAAATGTGAAGATTCTAACTTCCAGAGGGAGATGTAGAGAAGTTTAATGAAGAGAAAGATCCTAAAAAGTTGAAATGGAAAAAAAAGAAAAATATTCTGTTATGGTTTATTATTGATACCAAGATGAATATAATAGCAGTCTCTTAATGAATATAAGAAGTGACAGATGTGGTTATGGGGTGTCCTCAGAGCAGACTTACACATATGACCTCTCTTTATGAACATTCAATATCCCAATTCCATGAGCACTTGGTGCTGGGCTTGGCTTTATGCACGTGAGGAGCCACTTTGATTCAAATTTCACATATGCTTCATGTTTGCAACCTTACTCTTCCAGGACATCTTCCAGCAAATTCAACACTCCTTTCATTTCTTCCAAATGTGAACTCTGCTACATGCTCCCCTCCCTTCCAGTCACTTAGAAAAATATGATCTGTTAAGTCAGTGGCAGAACTCCCACTGACTTCTGTAATGCTGGGAGTTAAGCTCTCTGCTTAGGAGCCTTACACATTTCTTTTTAGAAAACTTTCCAACATTGTAAAAGGGTCATTTCAGTCCTGCAGCTCTCCAAAATGCTCACTGAAAGTCTTACACTTTTCTTTTTATTAATATAATTTATTACCAGCATTTATTATACTATTCTTTGTGGTTTTTGGAGGAGATGCTAAGGATTGATGACATGTTTACTTATCTGAACATTTAAAGCTCTCATGATAATATTTATAAGAGTTTTTGGGCTTTATTTCTCAACCCTGCCTTCCTTTCCAAGATGCTGGATTTTTGTTGCTATCTGCATCAAAATTGTATTCCATCCTCTGATTCAATTTTTGTAAAAGATCTTAGTGGGACTTCTGTCATTCAGAGACAGTGGCCAAGAGATGGAAGGTGCTGAATATTCCTGTCAAGGTTCATTTGCAAAGAAATATGGAATGAGTTTATATTTATTCTCAGTCATGACAAATTTGTCCGTATCTTTTTTCTCACCCTTGAAACAGAGGCATGCTGGAAAGTTTTTTGTGTCCTCTATGTATCCTCCTCTAGCTCTGGCACTGCTAAGAGGTAAAAAAAAAACATGTTTCAGAAGAAATGAAATGAATCTGTGAAGAACTGTGGAGTTGTTACAAATGGGTTTACTATGTTTGGTTGCTTCAACACGTCGGTTCTAAATGTACTGTCAAATACGGGGCAGAGCATGGCCCTCAAAGCAGCAGAGCTGACATCACATCTAGGTTCAGAGTCAAAGGCTACTGCAGTCAAACACTGGCTCTGCAGAACACAGATCAATAGGTAAGATGGGTCCTACCTTTTGGTTCAGATGTAGATTCACTGGTATTTTCAATTTCTCTTAAACTAATCTGCATTGAAAGTGCTCTGAAGTAACAGTGCATTGTGCAGAATTAAACTTCAAACCCTTCTTGAGCACTTCTAGCATATGCTCTTCTAACCCTTCTATGCTCTTCTAGCATAACTACACACTGTTCACCTCTGCATTCCTCATGAAACAAAGGTATTCCCACTTTGAAAGTCAGTCTTTGTGGAGTTTTTCTGCAAATGGAGGTCGGACACTAATGAGAACTTGGCCAGCCAGGGCCTTGACATGTTTCATTTATGGCTTGATTAGACCCTGATTTAATGAGATACTGTACTACATGGAAGCATATCATCTTCAGTCATTTAACTCTGAGTGGAGTCTGAATGTTTCATTTCAGCAGTTTCTCTGCACTTTTGAAACTAAGAAAAACACCCCACAGAATAAAGTATAGTTTAAGTAGAATGTTTCATTCCAACTGCAGTAGGCAATTACAAAGAAAACCATTCTGACTCTGCCCACTTCTCTGCTTCCCTTTTCAGTTCTATAGGCTATACATTACTCCTTCTGAGGTTCTATTAAACTGTACAGAATGTGTTTTGAATTTAAGATTTGTAAAAGGAAAGCAGACAAAAGGTCAATCTCATGTTGCCACTCACGTTCCCTCTGTGTTATTCCGGGGACCCAGAAGGTTGATACTTTGTCTAGATTTTGTTACTGGTGAATTTCTTTGTTACAGTGTGTTTTAAGTTGACATAGAAATTTTTGACATTTTCTTTCCCGTGGCTTCTAGCAGAGCAGCAGCTCCAGAGTTCTGCAACACTCCAGTGGATTTTCTCTGTTGGATGACATCTAGGCATCCAAAGGCTTCACTGAATTTTCTGTGGAACGAGCAGTCCTGGTGTCGTACAAGATCTGAAGTGCTGCTGCTGTGTTTGAGACTCGCCTCCCTTTGGTGGTTTTGGGCCAAATGGATTTCAGGTAAACTCAGTGACACAAAAATTGCCAAGATAACCTCACTGTGAGAGGTGGACCTCATACTCATCCTCCCATGGGAACAAGGCATGGTGCCATGTGGAATGGCTCACAGCTATTTCTTGGCTCTGGGTTAATTGTGTTAACGTACACAAGAGTCTTCAGAAAAAAAAAATAAAAGAAAAAAAAGTATTTACTAAGAATACATTATGTCAGGCTGAGATGAGGTTAATTATTTAACATCTGGCAAAAGCAGATGGATTCTCAGTTAACACAGTGAAATCCATTCAGTCAGCACCTTGATAAGCACCATGTCTGTTTCACTGTGTCAGACGCCTTCCTGGAGAACTTGTGTGTGTGCTTTCCAGTTGCTCTGAAGATGGGCTGGGCAGCACATCAGGACACTTTAAAACCATTGTCTGCCATCCCCTGCAAGGCTTTGGTAATTTGCAAGTGTGAATGATGTGGCTGGCAGACAGCCCCTTACTGCCTGGCCACCTCACCGGCAATTTGCTGCTTTACTGAGCAGGTTTGGTGCTGTACATCAGTATCCTAGGATGGATGTTCCCCAAGGTATATTTCATTGAGATGTGGCCACTGCATTCTGCTGGTGCCTGTTAAAGCATTGTACTGGAGTTATTTAGGAGAATATGATTCAACACAGAGGCCACACGTGATGTTCTTGGTGGCCTCACAGAGGAAAAACAGTTTAAGATTTGCTGACATGGGATGCAGTGTTCCATGAAGGAATGCACATCGAGTTGTCTCTATGTTACAACAGAGTTTAAATATATTTGATTCATCATGAGACATTTTTGACTCAGTGTTGACCATCTTGGTCTTCTTTCAAGAAGAATTCCCTGTGGTCCCTTGTAAAGGTAACCCTCAAAGAAGCACCTTCTAATTACAATGATTAATTATTCATATTTGTGTGCTCCCCCTGGGTCCCAGGCAGAAAATATGTGCAGGATTTCCCATGGCCTTCAGTTTGCCAGCTTTTTATCAGGTGCCATTTGGCTAAGAATGTTGTGAGACTATTCTGTATTAGCAGAAAAAGCTTCAGCCCTGCTCTACTTTACATTCATACAAGAAAAAAAAAAAAAAACAAACATAGAGATCAGAGTTCCAGCTATATTAAAACTTTCTGCAAGCAAAGAACCAAGAAAAAATATACTTGAATGAGAAAAAAAGTCAGTGGGAACTTTATACCTCTCTCTTCAGATCCTGCACACCCCTGAACCTTGCTGGAAATGCAACTGTACTGTCAGTGCTGTCATGTCACGTACATGGATCCAAACGTAGGAGAAATGCTTTTTCTAGTACCTCATATTTGTAATCCACTGGATTAAAGTCCCTGCTATTGCTGTTTCAAAGTGCTGGTGTTCCACAGCACCTGGAGATTGGGGCAGAAAAGTGCAAGTTTTGGGCATGATGCTCAGAAAGTGCTGCTCCTCTCATTTTCAAAGGTGCAAATCAGGGGTTGGTCCACCGTAAGCAGCAGATTTTCTGCAGTTGGTGCAAAATAACCATCCAATTCCACATAATAATGTCTCCAAGTCTGGAGATCCTCGGCCTCGCTGCTTCCGATGCTTTCCAAGGCACGACTTGTGTGTTTCCGACTTAGCAAGTGCTTGCACATCTGATGGCCAAACATTCTTTCTGGGGCACTTACCATTTCCAAATATATCTATCTTTCAAGTAAATCAATTTTGTGTTAATTAGTGACAGCTCTCTGCTAAAATATTCCCTTCATTCTTTTATCACCCTGTGGCAGAGTTCTGCGTGCCTTGCCAGCTGTCCTTCACAGCAGGTCTTAAAGGTTTGAAGCCTTATTTGGTGTCTGCAGTGACCTTTTAAATTCCAGAGTAAAGTTGGGGCTGCACAAGTCACAAATACAACGCTTGTTAATAAAATGTCAGCTTTGTAGCAGTCAGACTTGCATGGAGCTTTCAAACTGCATTTTCCATCAGGCTAATAGCTCAGGATTGTGTACATGTGCTGGCACAGCTGCAAGAAGGGTAAAACCTTCAAAAAGAGCTCCCTTCTGGTCCCACCATGTAATCAGGTCACAACTCTACCCCCTGGGGAAAAAAATCATTTTGCCAGTTACAATCCAGCAAACAGTTGTTAGTTCCTTCATTGCTTAGGTGACCTCAGTGAAACCCAGAAATGCCAGTTTTTAAAGACTAAAAGATTGCCTATACCTTCAACGCCTGAAACAAGAAATGCCTGAGTGTAAGAAATAATAGTAGCAGGGCAAAGAAAATGTGTGGGGGAGGGGAAGCAGAAGCAGCAGAATGGTGAGCAGATGTTTCCTAAAGAAGGTATAAACATGGAAAGTGAGCAGTCAGATTTTCCTTTAACTTTATAGTGCAGTTTACAAATTCATTAAACAGAACTTATGAGCAGGGCAGCCCTTGATGAAGGGTTGTTTAAGTTGAAACATTCTTGATTTCCTGCTTAACTGACTCACTAGGTAAGATGCTCTGTAGTGATATCATCAACCATGGAATAGTTAACAAAATCTTTGGATTGTATAAATCCCTGTAGTTTAGATAGTTCTTGACTTGTTCTGTGTAGGAAATGATTACTTGCACATCTGCAAGTGTGCTGAAAGCTCTGTGTAACGCGCTCAAGAAAAATAACATTGATATTGTTCAAAACTGTCACTTTCTTGTTCTTTTAATACACTTATTATAGCAGATTAGATTCTAATGATTTGTCTGTGTAGTTACCTAAAGTAATTCCTTTTCCATATATTTACTGAAACTACGGAAGTAGTAAGTTTAAAACACGTGATGTTTTAAAGATTTATCTAAGGTTGGGTATTGCCTGTGTTCATTGTAGTAAGCACCTCCTGGTGTTACAGTGATGTTTAGCTCTTGTCACACTGGCAAAAACTTTTGGTTAGTCCACAATGGAACTTATTTTTCTCTTCTATAAAATATTTTTAGCTGCAGACCTCTTGTTATCAATGAAAATTTGTCAATGGATTTCTACTTGGCTCAGTAATACACTTTCATTACTGGGCTAATACTAGACAGCTGGAAGTTGTCTATCACACATGCAATTCTCATTTAACCGATAATATGGAATAATCAGAATACTTTGAAATAATCACAAACAGTATGTGGTGAATTGAAATTGGCCTGTTCTGCATGGGAAAAGAACATCAAACTTTTGAAAATCTATGTCATTGCATGAAACAATACAAGGCATTTCCAAGTTTTCTCTTCCACTTGCTGACTGTGCATGGCTCTAATCATCTGTGATTGCTGGTACACCTGTATTTTCATCACAAAATAAGAATGCTTGCTCGACTGCTGTGGTTAAAATAAAGGTATTCCTGTCTTTCCATGCCAAATAGGACAAAGGTTAAAATCAACTCAAATTATCAGCTCATATTGAATATGAGATTTTGTTAAAAGGTGCATTGCAAACAGGATCTGTGTCACAATATAGTCATTACTGTTTTCTGTTGTATTTTCTAAAATACTATAAATTACTATTCTATAGATGATGAGGGATGATATTTTTGAAGAAATGCTAAATAAATGCTCTAAGGAGTATGGGAATATCTTTCTTTCTTTGTATTCTTCTTCAGCTGCTGTGTTCACATAATGGAAATCAGTTTGGAATCTCTGCAAATCCAACAGCAACTTTTTGTGTTCTGTTCATAAACTTATTTGATATGTTTGTAAATCCTTTTAAGTTTTCCTGATGATCTTAACAGGCATAATTTCTGCCTTTCAGTATGAATACTTCTATGATGTTTGCAGTCATGTTTTTTTAAAAAATAAAAAACAGTGTTTAAGTTTTGTAAGGAATTGAGCTACAGCTCTATTAAAAAAGCAGGCTCCATGAAGTTCAAAAATTAGAAAACATTGCAAACGATTTCAAGTTTAAAAAACAAAATAAGTGTGATCTGGCAATACTATTGAATTCCATAATTTATATTTTGTTAAATATTATAAGTCTCTTTTTAGCTGAAGTGAGGACTATAGTCTATCTTGTGTGTGCTGGTTTTGGCACAGTGTGTTATCAAAAAAAGCATCTTCCTTCCTAGGTCAGGATCAGCTAAGGTCTTGGGGTCATTCCTTCTTTTCCTTACTTAAGGTAGTAGCTTCTGGGTAACTTTGAAGCCTTTTTAAAATAGAGTAATAACTTGTTTATTCTACTTTTTTTTTTTTTTTTTTTTTTTTTTTTTAATTATCCTGTCTAGCTGGAAATGCCAGTAATATCTGAATGACTGATTTACTTGATAAAATAATTTCTGGTGGCATCAAGGTCAGCTCCAGGCCTAAATATAGGGAGACAAGTACCTCATGTACAGATCTCTTCAACTAATGTGCACAATGAATCCATGTTAGGTGACATCTTCTGTAGGATTACGTGTTGTAGGTTGTCAACTGTGAATACAGCAAAGAGTAAGATTATGTAACAGGGCCTAAGAAAGATGATTCTTAGAAATTCATCACTCTCTGCTGGTGTCCTCATAACTGCATAGTGAATTAGTGCTTACTCTCACTTCTGTCAATCAGCAAAAGCTGAGCAAATAAAATGAGCTGTCACATTTTTAGTTCTTTTCAGCATGAAACTGAAAACATTTCTCCAGCTAATAAACAAGTCTAGGGCTGCTGGTATGTGCTTGACTTTCTCAAACTGTACACTTCAAAGTGCAGAAGCTAGATAAGCTAACAGCTCGTTCAGTGAAGTTATTGTGCAGAAGGCAGCATGTCTATCAAAAGCTTGCTTTTTAAATTTGAATAGATGTGATTGTTCTCAGCAATGTCACCCCCTCTGTGGCTGAAGGCACTGTTTAAACAGAGGGAATGTGAAGCTTTTTTTTTTTTTAATTTTATCCAGAGATGCTTTGCAGGAAAGTCAGCCATTCTTTCTCTGGATCCTTTTTATCAAAACAATGGTGCAAGAACAGCCAGGGAGGCAGAGTGTATTGCTGGCTAAAGTACTGGAGGTCAAGCTGATGGTTTAGTTGCATGGTCTTCAGAGTAGATGAATCCAAGTGTAAGAAGAGAAAGTTTCCATGGCAATTAAATGTTGCTTCTCGTTTTCAGGGACACTGGGTCAGAAGGCAGCATTAACAGGCTGTACTAAGGAATCATCTCTGGTTTTGTTGTTTACCAAGTGTAAGGACGGATGACACAGGGGCTGATTTCTATCTCCATGGTGTGCTAGGTCAGTGTGTTACAGACATCTGCACATTGCTGCAATTTGATTGTGAGATGAACACCAATGGCCCAAATACATTCCTCGTGACAGTAACACAAATACAATCTGGCCCCTTGTGTTTATTTCAGCACTGAGTGAATTCTTTCAGTTATTTATAGATCCTTCTCAGATTGTGTCAGAGTTGTGTCAGGGATGAGAGTGAAGCTGCATGAGCAGCAGAGTTCTCCAGAGAGCTCTGTTGGCTGGCACTCATCCACTGGCTGTGTAAAAGTCACAGAGGCAGAGATTGGCCTTGTATATTTGCTACCATAGAGCAAATGCTCTGTGGACTTTGTGCCAGTGGTAAGAGATCTCAGCTACGGACTGGAAGAAGAACTGGAGAAGACTCACAGTTCCATGTTTTTTGCCCTGACTCTCCAGGAGGGCAGTAATAGTAATCTATTTCTCTGAGATCTTTGATTCAGAGGTGTTTTTTTTTTTGGTTTTTTTTGTTTTTTTTGTTTTTTTTTTTTGCCTGATGCTCTTGAGAAAGACATTGAGAGGGAAACAGCAAATCTAATGTAATGGGCAGGACTTCACTTTATCCAGAGAAAGTCAAAGTACAAGACAGCAAAGTCTATTATTGCTCCCTTATCTGACCTGCCCAAAAAACCACATAGCTCTGTGCTGCTTCATGTGTCTGTGCTGACAAGTACCTTTAACTGACTTTACCAGGCTTCTGTCAGTGCCTTCAGCCCTCCATAGCTCCATTAGAGTTCCTCAGGGACTCTCAAGAATGGATGAGGAAATTGTGTGGACAGGAACTGAGTGGGAGCTTTCCGCTTTCCATTCCAAGGAAATGAAAGGATAGAAAAGTAATTTTGTAGGTTGGCCAAGGTCTTGATGAGATATTTAATGTTGCTATGATTTATTTCTATTGCTAATGGCACGTCAGGATGGTCAAGCATTTTAGTAAGAGGCTCTTAGGTATTATTTAAATTGGAGTGAATAAAACACAATAGGTGTCAGAGATCTCTGTCTTTGTTTTGGAGATGTTCAGTAGCACTTTGAATGTATCTAGTAAAAGACCTTCCTATTCTTAGTTTCATTAATATTTTTTTCCACTGTTTGATCAGATAACATGCCAGAGTTCATGCCATGGTTGAACTTAGGGGACTAGCTCAGGCTATGCAAGTTTGTGTGCCTTGGCCCACAGATAAATGAAACCACCCTATCTTCTCTATCATGTGAATATTTTGGTTTATATCTTGCTTGGACCATGTTGTCTTTGTTAGAGAGACTGCTGTGAATTTTAGGCTATCCATTCTTAAAGAGTGAAGGTCCAAGCAGCAAAGATGAGTGCTCAGAAAGGGAAACAGATAGCAACCATCATATTTGCTAAGGATGTCCCATTCTGCTGCACAGGAACATTGACAACACTCACTGAATGAAAGTGCTTAATCCTTAAATTCCTGTTGCAGAAAATTATCTCCCAGAATTTTTCTCTTTGGATTAGCTGCTGTAACTGCCATTACTCTATGTAAGAGTTCTTATATACAAAGACAAACCCTTATGTGAGGTCAAAAACTTACTGAGAATAAATTCTTTTGGGTAGACATTAAGGGGGTTTTGTGGTTTTCCCTGTTGTTTCAGTAATTGCTTCTATTCTGTTACTTTGTTTTACATTTCACCTTTCTTATATCTGTGAGATTTTTTACATTTCTGAGACATCTCTCAGCTGCTCCATCACTACAAGTTTTTCAAAGGAGATTGTAGTAGTGTCTAAAAGATGTTGTTCTACTGATCTCTTAACACCTGTTTTTATTCTCTCCAAGGAAGGTAATTTCAGCACGACAACTCACTTCTTGTTTATTTTGATTGCACATAGATGACCCTTACATGGTTTTCTTGCTACAGAACTGAGCAACCTTATTAGTTCCTACTGCAGCATCAGAGGAGTGCATCAAACCCAGTGCTAAGATAATGCTGCCTGGTTTTGGAGCTCCAAAGACAAAGGAAACTTCAATCACAACTATTTCAGCTGAAGTAGTTGAGTGCATGTTAACTGCACAAAGGAAAAAAACTGCTGCAACTTGCTTTATCTCAAGCTTGAGTTAAAAGTTTGTCAGGAATAAGTGCTTCTGGAATATTACTGGACTGCTGGAATGATTACTATCTCAGTACTACTATAAATAAGAACGTATTACTTCTGCATATTGCTTAACTATTTTCACTGTAGTGAGATGACCACTACTATTCGTAATCTTTTGGGCATGGGAATGAACTTTTCCAAGAAAAGACATGAAGTAAAATGTTTATTTGTGTTTCCTTTTATTTTGAGCAGGGAAATAATTTCTATTTTTAAAAAAATATGTGCTTTAAAACTAAAGACAGTCTCTACATTGGTTTTTTCATTTAACATTTTGCCTGATTTAAGACCATTTTTTTCTCTTAGGATCCAAAGCAGAGAAGTGGCCTGAGAAATCTGAAAGGCTTTCCACCACAAAAATCACTGTACACTTAGCAAAGCAAAGAATTTTTTTCACAGAATATTCCTGAAAGACAATTCATTCTAATAGTGTTTATGGCCTCAAGGGGCACCAGCAATAGAAAATACTCATGACATCTGACAATTAAAGGTAATTATTACCAATTAAATAAAAGCTTCCCTCTCGAATAAATAGAAAGAAAAATAGAGCCAGTCTTCAGTACACTAGTTTCAGTTTCTGTTATTTTGTTTCTTTATTTCACTCCAGTTGCTATGTCAGCATAACAGTCTTATGGTGATAAAAGGATATGGAATAGAAACTTGGAACATTCTTATTTATTGTAGATTTGTGGGTTTGGACTAGTTTGCTCATTTTTGTTTAGACAGTATCAAGAAACTGTTTCATGGGAAGCATTTATCATTGATAAATATTTTTAATCACAAAAATATTTCTTGTATTTTTGCATCTGTTACAAATAAGTTTCCACCCCTTTCCTGGGAAGATTTTTTCCAACCTAAAACTTCATGTGGAGAATTTTATAATTTATTATTTTCATTGTGATATTAACTCTTTTCATTGCTGAAAATTTCTGACAGCAACAAGGATGTGGTCATCAAGAGGGAGTACACATCACACAGTTTAGAAGTCCAAAGTATAAATGCGGGCAGCTGCCTGGGTGGGTGAGTTCCCTTTGTAGTCAATGGGGAGGCACAAGCATTTTTGAGTGCACTGACTAATATTTTTTAGATGTTTGCTGCAGGAAAAGAGGTGTTGCATCCTATGCCTCCACTGATTGTGTTTCCTAGGTATCTACTGACTCCATTAAGCCTGGGAAACTGGACTCTGCATCCTGAATTGTAGAAGTCTAATGAGTAATACACAGAAAAGTGCATGCAAATCACAGAGGGGAAGACAACAATCTGTAGGGATATTATATGATACTAATTTGCAAATTGTATAGGCTCAGGATTCAACCATTTGGCTGTTCCAGACTGATAGCCAGTGAGGAAGAAAGGACAACTCATACTTTGTACAGCTGGAACAAAATGCCTATGTGAATGCTGGGATGGTGAAGAGAAATCTGATGAAAATTATGTAAGTCATGATGCAGATAATTCTCCATCACAGGAAAGCCTTTTGAGACCTCTGTTATGCGAGATGATAAGCAGGTATCTGCTGGCGGAAGAATACTGAATTAGGGACTCGTTAGGAAAAAAACATTTGGAGAACAGAAAATATGAGCTGAAATAATGAAATTAAAAACAATTTAAAAGGTGACATGCAGAAAAAAATACGCTAAAAATAAGATAAAGTGTACTAAGAGATATTATTGCCCTTGGAAAATCCAGATGAAATTTGGTTCCCACTGGACCAGACATTAAATGAACCTAATATGTCAGACATTTCAAATAACTAGTTGAAAACTAGTTATTTTGCTCAGTTGTCAAAAGAATTTTTTAATGTTAAAAGTTACTGGTACATTGACTGGACTCAACACCATGACAATATTCTGTTGGGATTATTCAGTACATAATCTTTATAGCAAATGGTTATTTCGTTCCCCTTCGTTTGATTTTTTTGTTGTTGTTAATTTTTTTTTTTTTTGTTTTTTTATTGGCTTGGCTTGGTTTTGGTTTGTTTTCCCTTCCTTGCTATTATTTTATTCCATTTTTGCCTTCAGCCACCTGTCTATAATTATAGCAACAGTTATTTAAGAATGTGTTTGTGGAAAGTAAATATCACCACAGCTCAACAGTGACAGCTTGATCCATAAATCAGTGACTATGAAAAAGGACATCTCAGCCATTCATGAGTGAGTGAGACATCCACTGAGTTGCTTTCTGGTACAGTAATGCATTAAAAAAAATGTTAGTTTCTATCACAGTGCATTATATCAAGAGTATTAAAGAAATGCAGGAGGTTTGGAGCATCCATTTTTGAGATCAGTCACCCTGTGTAGCTCCGACCCGTTTCTATGGAGAAATCTATAAAGTTACAACTGATCCCAAGTAAAAATAAGAAAAATTATAAGAAAATAAGGGACTAATTTTCTTTTCAGAGTACAGAATTGTAGTTCTCTAAGAATTCAGTAGAAATCAATACAATGCAAAGTCAGACGGCAGCTTTTGTATCTGACAAATTGTTCAATATGTTAACTAAAGCTGGGCCCCATTAGCAGTGTTTAAATATATAGATCACAACATTTCTATGCAAACAGGTTTTAATTACATGAAATCTACCAGTGCATATGTTGGTCTATAAATGTGTTCTCAATCACGTGCTTTCAATGGGAGAGTTTTGTTTAAAGAAATTCAAATTCAGTCAAATTCAGATTTAACTGACTCAGATATCTAATTGTCATGCACCTTCCTAATGGTTTGATACACACCCATTGAAGTCAATAGTAATCTCCCATTAAACCCTGTGGGAAAACATATGGTAGTAAGTGAATTATTCAGTTTTCTTGTAATCAGAAGTCTATCTATAAAATTGAAATTTAAGTGCCCCGAGATAAAAATATATAAGTACATGTAAATATTTATTTAAAAGCTTTAATAATAGGACTAATACTGAATATGTGCACATTTTGCAGCAGAAGAATGAATCCCAGTATATTGTTACATAATGTCATGCATTATTTCCTTACAGCCTGGCAGTGCATTAAAATGCCAATTATTGCATGTAAGAAGCAAGGAACAGACATATTCTATATAAGGTTATAAGAAACACTTTCTAATACTGTTTATAGAACAAAGTTTAACTGCAAAAATGAACTTAATTAATTGATGTAGCAAGCAGTGATTCTTAACACAAGACCTAATACAAGATTCTTATATTGTGGCCAGGTTCAGATGACACTGGTGAGAAGTTCATTTATTTATCTTTACATTAAATCTTTCCTTTTAATCTCCAGGCTGCCAGTATCAATCTTTCCTGATCCAAGGAACCCTCATGTGTTTTAACCAGAGCTTAAATGAAGATGGTTGAATCCAATAGCAGTAATGACACTGGGAATCACTAGGAATCTGGAAGCAGTTACTATTTAATGTACACATGTATACACAAAAACATCACATACAGGAATACTGTTAATAGCACTAATTTAACCAATGGATTTGTGAATTCCAAAGATTCTTGTACAGTTTTTTCTTTAGAAGAGTTTTTGGAAGGTTCTTTTACTACTGGATAAATGGAAGGGACATTATGGGGTGCCAGCACTGAACCCAAGGTCATGACCAACTTTTTCATTTACTTCCTTGGATAGTAAATCCTCGAAATCTTTATCCATACATTTAGGTTGAGCTGATGTGATTTTTTCCTGCTATATTTTATTTTTTTCTCTTTGATTTCTAGGCTACTCATTTTCTTAGATTCAATTTTGTCTACCACAACAGAGTTTTCAACCTCAGTGTGAAACATACTAGAGGAATAAACCATAAACTCTGCAGTTTACAACAAGGTGTCCATAAGATGCCTTCACATAAGAGCATAGAACAAGAAAACAGTGCAGTAAAATAATAAAATATCTATCTCACTGCTTGCTCACTCATACAGTAAAACCAAAAGTAATACCTGGCTTTAGCTGACATGCCATAGCTTTTAAATGTCTGAGAGGACAGGAGCTGGTAGGAATGATTAGTTTCTGTAGTGGCAGACGGGAGATTTCAAGGGAATTAACTTTTAGCCTATTAGTCCTTTTTTACATCCCTTGATATCTGTTTCCCTTGAGATTGCAGGCAAGTTTTTTGCTTCCTCATGAAGCTGGTAATATCAGGAGTTTTATCTTCAGCTGTTTCTTGCCTGTCTCTCAAAAATTCACTTCATATGGGAAGAACTTGCTGTGCTGGGTTCCTACCCAGTAAATCTTCCCAGCCTCGATGCCTGAAATAAAGACATACCAGAAATATGGAAGACAAGACCCCAAACAGCCGTAACTAGGGCCATAAATGGAGTTATTCCCATTTAAATTTATTGAAAAAATGCAAACGTAGCGAAGTCACTTCTTCACAAACACCAATGATGCATGAGCTCCTTACACTGCGTAACTAACAGATAACTTGTCACTATTTCTTCCTGGCTTTCTTGGAACCAAGTGGTAGAATGAGGAGCTCTTTTAACCTAATTCTTCAGGCTTTTCTTCGAATTTGGCCAGTCTCTTGAACGGCCTCTATGAGCTAGGACATGGAATGGATTTGGTGTTTGGATCACTGGGAAAGGCAAGAGCAGCACTATTTGTATCTATTACTGTCAGCTTGTGTAAAATTATGAATGATTAATCTCACACCTGTGCTAAGAATGCTCTGGAAGTTCCTCTCAAAATTGTCTCTCACCACCATGAGAACCTGGAGTTTTAACCTTCATATCATCAATTACTTCCTCTTTCCCTGTCTCAAGTGTCTTTCCTTTAAAACTGCTACAGTCTTGAATTAGGCAATTATTTCATCCTTTAAAATCAGTTCCCATTTACCCAGTTCACCACTTTTTGAAACCACAGTAACTCATGATTCCTGGGGCTAGAGGGGAATTGCCTGAGAGATGTGTAATGTGCTGAGCTAACATGTAAGGCTAAATTATAAAATTTAGGTTATAAGTGAAAGTGACATGCAAAATTTTTCTCCACTTAGCTTTATTAACGATGCAATATTTTATTGCCTGTGGCTAAAAGTATTTATTGTCATTGTGCTTAGCCATAATTTGGTTTCATAATTCAGTTTTCTCTTTGCGTTTTTTTTTCATTTCATTTTTCCCCCCAGCATCTCTTTTTGTTTCCATTCAGATTGTTTTCATAGTGTGTTCAGATAGTAGTAAGTGTGCGGTCTTCTGGGAGCAAACACATGCAGATTGGCATTAATCTGAAGAAGCAAAAGCTTAACTGTGGGCCTATTTTTAAGCATATGAATACATTGCTGAAATCAATAGCTACATAGATTGTCCTTCTGGGGTGATTAATAAAACTGCATGTGGTTCTTTGGTTGTAGGCACAAACATGTATTTGGCAGCATCCAGCAGCAATGTCTTCTAAATATTTATTAAATTACACAAAAATTCCCACTGAGAGCAGAGGGAATATTTGTATCCTTTAAATTAATTATTTGGTGAGTGACAAGCAGTGTTAAGGATCTTGCAGCATCAAGTCTTGAATTTGCACATCATATATTAGTGTGATCAGAGAAAGATAATGGCAGTGAACAAAAAGAACTCTAAGGAGGAGAGTTTCAAAAGATGAAATTATTTGATTTAGAAAGGAGAGGAATTGAGCAAACATGTCAAAAGTACATAAAATGGTGACTGCTATTGAAATGGAAGAAGGGGAATATGCCTTTTCTCTGATAAATAGTATAACAAGAAAAAAGAAAGTGCAACTCAGAAACCGTTATAAGGAAATACTTTTTGTTCTACTGTGTTTTATTAGGTGATAGAGTTCATTCTCAGAGGAAGTGAGGCCAATGAAGATTCATAGCAAGACTGAATAATCCCACTGGTACCTGCAGTTATACAAACAATGCAATTAAACTCATTGAAATGGCCATCAAATCTTGTGCTCCAGGGCTCAATGACAAAAGTGCTGGACACAATCAGTTGATACCTGACAGAAGAGACAAGTTATATCCACATGTTTGCTGGAGGGTCTTCTGCCATTTTCTCAGTGATCTGGTGACAACCAGTCTCAAACCCAAAATGAATGCTTGGATGGAGCCATTCTTTTCTTCTGTAGATATTACCCAATATGATCATTTCAGTCCTTCTATGTATCTGTCTAATATTCTTTAAGAGGGATAGATTGGCTATTTAATGTGTTGTCTCCTGCTAGCTTGGTGTGGTATACTGCCCATATATAGTACTATGGGCTGTCCCTTGAGACATTTTTTTCAGTGTGTGTTAAAAAAGGAAAAACAAGATAGCAGACCCATTGGAATTTTTTTTGTCTGGTTGGTTGGTTGTTTTGTTTGGGGTTTTTTAAAATTAACTGGACTAACCCTACTTGATGATTAGATCCTTTCATTGCAGCATTTTTCAGCATCAAATTCAGCCTATCATCAAATATGATTCTGTTCTTTCACCCATTTTATTGATTTTAATATTCTTTTCTTAAGATGAAAATTTTTATCATACTTTCAAGTCAAGGATCTTCATAGAAGGGTTCCTGCCCTTTTTAGCTATCTTTCATCTTGATTACCATCACTCTAAAGAGAATATAGAAGGATGGTGCTTTTGATGAAGTCTGTAATGACCATGACAGAGCAGAAGCAGCATCATGAACCTGTGCCATATGTGCATGGATAGTATAAATAGCAGTGTGGTCTGACAATAATGACTTTTACTGAAAATCCTATCCTCAAAATCATGTGGCCTTTTTTCAAGCCGATTCAAGGTGAGCACCTAAAATTCCCATATTGTCAGTAATGCCAATTATGTGAATTTCTTTGCTTCATAGTGCAGATTCAAGTGTGGATTGGAAAACTTAACATCTTCTTGGTAGGCACTGGCATGTTCATAGTAAATTGGTGTGAATAGTAAATGAACATGTGCAATGTAAATGACATTGTACATTTTTACAGTGAGAGATAAAATTATTAATTATGATATGGAATAAATTAATTCATGCATCAAATGCTTTCAAAAGGTGTTAGAGGTAGAAGTAGGAGTTGTTTCCAGCTTAGTTTCTTCTGCAGAGGAAATTAAGAGTCAAATTATATTAGACACTAAAGAGCAGAAATGGTCTCCATGGCCTAGGAAAGCATATAATGATACCTTACATTTATAGACACACAACTTATCATCTTGTAGCTTACACTCTGTCAGGATCACTCCATTTATCACTTCAAGTACATTGTAACACCACAGCACACTCCCTCAGAAATTTTATTAGGAAGCATGAATTCAGTCATGGTGAGTATAAACCAGCTGGAGCACATTGCAGGAGAGGGCACATGCATTAGAGGAATCACAAGTCATACTATGAAGTCAGAACTGCAAATTGATTACTTTAGGTCAGCCTTGGGAAAGAAAATCTCTGGAAACTTGTTCTTAACTAGTAAAAAGGCTGTGAGTCTGTAAATTATTTCTCTTCATTGTCCAGAGATTTAAACTATGGTAATCCCAAGTGAGGATGAACATTATTTATCCAGTAATAAGGTCAGATTTCTCTACAAGTGTATACTATAACCTGGGTTTATTCTTTCTTTTTTTTCTCTATCACATATAGAGATTTGATTTGATGCTTCCTATCAAGTTGAGTCGCTATTCTAAGATTTTTACAAGTTGAGTAGGAAACCTTTTTAGGAACAGTGTTTTAAAAGGGGAAGAAATACATTATTTGCTTGAAGAAGTGTACTTTTATTCATGAACCCTTGATGCTGCATAAAGCTAACACCAGTCATTTCCGAGAGTTCACAATAAACAGTCCAACAAAATCTTTCAACATTTCCCTCTCAAATTAAGGGCAGTTATTCCTCAGACTGAGGGACCAACAAAAAAAGAAAAGGCATCATTTTTCCAGGAAGGCAGGAAAAAAGGACAAGGGAGGGGGAGTTCACTTAGCAGAGGATCAAAGTTGTGAGCCTGGCAGAAAAGGAATGGCCAGCTGGTAGAAGGAGACTCAGAGAAGATCAAAAGATATTGAGGCTGGTTATCAGACAGTTGGTGGAAATATTCTTTGCTTTTACTTACTTGTGGTGTACTTTTTTTATAGAAATAATTTACATTCTGACACACAGTGTAAACAGATTTTAAACCACTGCATATGCCACAGAGGAGATTTTGCTTTTCCAGACAGCCATACTGCCAACCAGCATTACACAGGCATCTCCACATTCCTCCCTCTGCTCCATCCCTCATGGTAGCTCCTTACCTTCTCCATTCCTACTGGGTGTATACAACTAGAGGATTCAGCCTGCTGCTAACTCTCCTGGCATCATAAAGCCAGTGGAAATAAGCATAAGTCACTAATAAATGTTACATCCCAAAGCTACAGCATGAAGAAAGATGGCCTTTTTCCCAGAAGCTGTGCACTGAATATTTAAATTTGTTTGCAAACCGGCACTGAAGGCGGTGTTGTCAGCCTGGGCACGTAGCTAAGTGCAAGTGGTGCAGCCTGCAGTTAATTAGTAAGTTTGCTTTGCTAGGCTGTGACTGCAGCAACTTTCTTCTCAAAAATGCCTTTCATGCACATAGCTTGAAACAAAACGTTCCACACAGAAGTTCTGTCCACGTGTTTAACTCTCCTCCAGTGTGTCACCAGTTGACAATCTCCTGAATAAAAACAAATCATTGATAATGTGAACACACAAGGGGGTTTCAATGTTCTAATTGCATCTCACTATTATCTAATGATTTTCTCTAAAAGTATGCATTTTCTCTGGTATTCTTAGTGCTTTCTTCTTGTCCAAAATCTTTTACACATGCACTTATACATACACTAAGAGTTTCATGTGGTTGCTGTAATAATGTATAAATTATTTATTAATTTTCCATTATACAGACAATTTGAGGTTTAGAAAATAATTTTATGAAGTTAAAGAAATAAGAAAATGCTAATTTTTCATACAATGTGGCAAACAAGTCTAGTCTTGAATATAATTGCCTAACTATATTTCTGTTATTTGAAATATTCAATTATATTTTAAAATAAAAATTAGGTAAGACAAGAGGGGAAGGGCAGAAGATGGGGACAATACCTGATGTATTATGATGTTTCCCCTCATTCATGAGGATTTTTTTGAAACTTGCTTAGGACTTTGGAAGGCTCTTTTTGCCTACATTTTAAATCTCTTGGTCCTAATTTGCTTTTCTCACATATTCTAGAACAAATGGTATTCATCTTCTTTGAAGCCAGTGAAACTACACAGAGGTAAAAACCAATAGAAGAAAATCAAAGGTTTTAAAGGACACTCACTGCAGTACCTTGTAAAGGTGAAATTAGTTAGTTTAGACTGTTAATCACTTGTCAAACTCTGACATTATATAAAGCATTAGCAGCTGCAGTCTATTGTGCAGACAAGGATAATCAGCAAATCCAAGTTTATAAATTGTTGACTGGAAACAATGGTGTAGAGATAACCCTGGAGAGGTTGTGAAAGACTTCACTGGAGTTTATTTGCATTGCAGTTCTGCTGGAAGTCACAGACTGCTTGGCTTCCTACCTACTTACTGCCATTTATTTTTGATATGCCCCAAAGCATCCATGACACTTATTAAAATAGAACGGTGTCTAGGCAGCCGGCAACGCTGCTGTATCTTGTTTCAGCAGTCGCTCTATTTTAAGAAGTTCCAAAGAGGTTCAGTGTACATCTTCAAACCTACTACATCTGTTGATTCATGTAGCTCATGGAACCTTTGACCTAGATCAAAAAACTCCAGTGCTTAAGAAGGGAATCTGTGCAGCTTCCAGTGTCCATTTAGTGTTGTGTGCTAGCAAGGTGTTCTTATTTATGTAGTTTTCTTTATATTTTTTGTACAATTTATAAACTATATTTGCTTGTAATCAAAAAAAAATCAACTTGCTAATCCATATTCTGCATCTTTCTTTTTCTGTGTAGTGTCTTGACATACCTTTTCTCAAATTATGCCTTTTATTTTATTTTTTTAATAGTGTCATTAATACTGTACATATAAGAATTTCCCTTTTTTCTCACTTTTGTGGCAAATTCTTTCTGCAATTTCTGGATGCAAGCCAGATATGTTAGAGTGAAAATTGGAGCTATTCTCTCTGCAAGCCTGCCAATGTTCTCGCAACAGGGAATATTAGTTTATAAATTACCCCAGGGAGAAATGCTAGTCACAGAAAACTCAGGAGTTCCACAGGAGCCAAATCACACGTTTCTCATATCTCATTTTTGTGAGTGTTCACATTCAAATGTAAACAATGCTTACATTTAAAACAGATTTTGGCATTATAAAAGACCTCTCTGCTTCATACATCTTGGTGAAATGGTTCTGTCTGAAATGTCTGTTTCTTGCAGACTACTTTCTATTTCTATTTTATTAGGGGAAAAAAAAGCTGATGCAAAATAAACCAAACTGTCTAATTATTCCTGACATATTGCCTATCAAAATATAAGCACCAGGAGAGGAGCAAAAGGCCAGCTTCTCTTATCAAATCTATTCTCGTTGCTGGCAATTCAGTTTGCTTCTCACAAAGAAGCAGAGTTTTGATGAGCATTTTGAGATGATGAGTGTCTGTCTCAGTAACTGATGGTGCAATAATGCCATGACATGGAGGATATGAGTCAGATAAAATAGGCTGTAATGAGGTACATAAAAGGACAGCAAAATATCCCCTCAAAAGTGAAGGCCATCATACTGGAAGGATACATTTCCAGGTCATTGCAGTCAGTATCACTGCAGGAATTAGTGCAGTTACATCAGCTGTGAATGTTCCCTGCAAGAACAAGTTGTTGACAATTGTGTCACCCATTTCTGAGTTTTATTTAATAACTCCTATTTCCCATCTGCAATGATGCTATTGGATGTTGCATGATTATATTGTTTATGGTTCTGCCTTCTTCTCAGTGAATATGCTGGAAACGCATTGTTTTACTTGAAGGGTTCAGGCACAAAGTCTCTTGCAAATGTCCTGAATGCTTTACAGTGAAAAGAAATTACACAAATTGTGACCCATGGCCTGTAGATGTAATTAGGTTTCTAATTAGAGGACAGGATATAAGCTCATACATTTGCATTAAATTTGTTTGACAGAGGTTCCCCAAGTGTTTAGTACCTTCTGGCCTAGACTACCTTAGAGTGAATATAAAATTTAATTCAGTAAATTTATGCTTATTCATGCCTACATAGTGTTTCATTCTGATTTTCTTTGGATACAGAATGCAGCTGAAAAGAGGATCAGCTGAGGACACTTGGCTTGTTCTGCCTGGAGAAGAGGAAACTGAGGGGAGACCTCATTGCACTCTTTGACATCGTCACAAGAGAAAGCAGAGGGGCAGGCACTGATCTTTTCTCTGTGGTGACCAGCGACAGAACCCAATGAAATGGTCCAGAGTTGTATTGAGGAAGGTTTAGGTTGGATATCAGGAAAATGTTCTTCACCCAGAGGGTGCTTGGGCACTGGAACAGGCTCCTCAGGGAAGTGGTAACAGCACCAAGACTGGCAGAAGTAAAAAAAATGTTTGGACAATGCTCTCAAGCACTTAGTGAGATTCTTGGGGCATCCTGGACCAAGAGTTGCACAGAAGTTGGATTAGATGGTCCTTATGGATCTCTTCCAACTCAGCATAATCTATGATTCTATGAGAGGTAATTGTCCCTGGAGAAGAATCACACCAGCTAAAAAGCATGTACCCCTTCTTGTGTCTTGCAGGACACACAACAGGGCATCATTCCCTGTTATTTAAACATAATTCCCTGTTATTAAAACATAATTTAAACATGATGTTTAAATGACATAATGTTAAATAACATCACCATTTAAGCTGCTGTAGGGAACAGACGTGGAAACAATTATCCTGTGGATAGCAGGGTGTTGAACTTGGTGATTCTTATGAGTCCCTTCTAGCTTGATATAACTTCTGAATTCTGACAGCAGTGGATCAAAGCAGGTGTGTTGTCCTCTGCAGAATTAAAAGTTCTGAAAGGAGAGAAAAGACACCATGAGAAACAAGATTTGTCAAATAGAAAGGCAAAGAATTAGGTTGTGAGTTGAAGATAAAGACAGGGAGAGTTAAAGTTGACTGGAGGAAAGTTTTAAGGGTGGGAGAGGGTATTATCAGAGACCTGTGTAAGGGAGAGGTTCTTAGGCAAGACTTCAAAAATACCTTGCCTTTTACCTTTGTGAAGAGGAACAGTTCATCGGTTTACACAGCTCTTCTTCTGTCCTTGAAGACTCTGTCCACCAGCTCCAAACCCTAGTGTGACTATCCCTCTAGCTGCCCTTTGTTCTTCCCCTCATGCCCTGATCCTTTGGGACAACCAGGGGAGGATGGGCAGCACCCTGGGGCTCCCAACACTCGGGGTTGGGTGGGAAGGATTTCCTGCCTCCCACTCTCTGCCTCAGCCCCAGACATATCTTGCCATGTGCCCCAGTAGGAGCAGTAGCCCCTGGTACCTTGCACTCCCTCCCTTCAGCCCAAGATGTGCTTTCCTTCCCTCTAGCACTGGCTGCAGGGTGGGCCTCTGCAGGAGCTGCAGCATGGCCCCAGGGACTTGGGGCACAGGGAGGAACTGCTTCTATGGAGAAAAACATTTTCCATGTTCCCTAGGGACAGCTTTTGTTTATTTATGTTCAGATACAAATCTCTTCAATTGTTTGGGAATTATAGGTTTCTCCCCTTGGAACTGAAAACCCACAACCTTTGTGAGACAGAGGAAGAGCAAAGCAACTGGCATTCATGAGCTGCTGCTTGGCATGAACAAAGGATATTGAGATAACACAGTGTAAAAGAAAGGTTTCTGTTCTCCCTGATTATGCACAGATGCAGTAGAGGCATGGGGGAGGCTGGGGAGAGGGAAGGGGCTGTGAAGTGGCAGAATCACAGATGCATTACACACACTGTGAATTTATCCACAAGCCTTTTTAACACCTTAGCAAACCGAGCTGGAATAGTATTTCCTATTTTTGGTTTTCTGGCTAACTGCACAGTCAGAAATATTTTACATTAAAGCGGGTCAAACACAAAGAGAGAGGAATAGACAAGTATACAAATATTGGCCACAGTTGTTATGCCTTTTTCAGCTTTGCAGAATCGTGAAAAAAAAAAGATTTTATCAAAATCTTAAAGGCCTCAATTATTTCATTAGCTCCTTAGGCAGATTAGAAAATTAAAGCAAAGAAGGTTGCAGATGATAGCTTTCCTGCTTTGGTTTTTAAGTTTTATATTGGATATATGTGGCATTCCATTTCTGTTTATATTTCTTTCTATTAAATAATAACTTTGTGTGGAAAAAGAAAAAAAAGCTTAAAATAGTTATTACAAGCAGAAACCTTGGCCAGGCCCCTGAACTGGGTGTATTTCTTGTTTAGTAGAAGTCAATGGAAAACTCATATCAGTGTCAATGCTTTGGGGTTTTTTGCTGCATTTATCATGCCCAGATGGACAGGTGATAGATAGAGTGCTACACATGCCTGGAATATTTTTTCCATGAAAAATGTGACAGATACCACCAGACACTACTACAGTAACATAATGCTTCAACACTGATTTCTAGAATTCCATGATGGACTTCATTAATCATGAACACGCAACCTGTAATAATAATTCATAGCATAAACATAATTAGAATAATAATTAGTGTTTTTAAAACTTTCTTTCAGAATTGAAATTACTAGAGCAGGTTTTTTAGGTTGTAACCTAAAAAAGCATTCATACAATGAAAAAAGATCAGTCCCACATTCTGTGTTCAACTAATATAAATAAGATTACAAGTTATTTAAGACTACCTACTTGAGACAAACAGTAAAAGAACCCTCCATAAATGGACTAATTATCTATCTTACTCAAACAGGGACTTAAAACCATTTGGTGTGGGATCCATAAATAAGTCTATTTTTTATAGGTTTCTTTAAGCTGTATCGGTACTTCCCTGATGGAAATACCCTTCACATCCTATGAACAATGTCAATCAAGACAGCAGCGAAGCCTCTTTGTGGCTGAATATGGAGACCCAAATGTGCCTCTGGTTCATGGTGTGGCAATCTCCCCTGAAGACAGCACATCGCCTCAGTGCCTGGGTGCCGGTGGCCCCTTCACTGCTGGTGCACCATCTCCTCTAGGACCTGGATGAGTTTTTCTGAGCACCCACAGTAAATATTGATCCCAGCAGCCATCAGAGTTAAGTGAAACCATCAGAGAAAATCAGGTAGTAGGAGGTCACACGGGCTTCCTGGAAGCTTTGGAAACTTGCCTGAGTGCAGAAGCTTTGCAGTGTCACCCAGCCTGAGCCTGAATGCCGAGTTCAAAACCCAGCAACTGCAGGCTTCACAGCCAGCCAGCTGAGCAGAAGGCAGAGCTGTACTCCATGGCCAAAATACATAATGCACCAGATCCTCATCCTATGTAAACAGGGAAATGACTGTAGCACAGCTATGCCAATTGACTCTAATCAAGGCTGTGGGCCAAGAACTCAAAGGGCATGTCTACAGGGCTCAAACCAGGGGTGTATTACAGATCTCTGAGCTGGCTTCAAGTATTTTCTTAGATGGCACAGTGCAGTTCCTTATTGTGATGTGAATGTGAGCCCCAGAAGTCACTCAGATTGCCAGATAACTCAACTACAACACAGGGTCACAGGTATATACACACTGGTAAGCATGGATGGCATCAAGGAGATCTCTGTGTCCTGCCGTGCACAATAGTGCATCTAAAGTCACACAGATTTACCTGGTGACACCAGTACTTAGAATTTGTATACAACCAAATCACCTGGGATTTTTTTCTTTTTTCTTTTTTTCTTTTTATATATGCTTGAATAAACAAGACAACAGATTTGCTGTGTTATTGTGGTAATGCTCCTGGTGGGAGATGCCTTCACTGCTTTTACCTTCATTACACTGCCTACATGTAGACCTTGAGTATGGGAGATGCTGGAAGGTTTGAAATCCTTCTCAATTAGTCCAGTGACTAAAAATTACCACCTACTTACTTGAAATTATTCAGATCCTTTCCCTGTGAATTGCTGAATCAGATGGATGTGCACAGTCCAGCTGCCAATGGCAATGGAAAGACTACAGATGGAATGAGCTGGCCAGTGACATCCCACTCCATCTTCTCATACAGCAAAACCTTACAGATGTGGCAAATGCCAAATCATTATGGGGAAAATTATGTTATGAGCATCTTATAAGCAGAAGCTTTAAATTTCCATGATTTTCAGAATGGCTCCTTTCACAAGTAACTTGAGATAGAGTGATTGTCCTCACATACCTATCAAATAGATGTGCGGAGGGTTTCTATAAATCAGTTCTGGAGAAAGGCCTCTTTTAAAGTTTGTCTTTTGGTCTCTTGAGAGAGAGCAATCCAGTGGGTTTGTTTTATCATGCTCACTGCTGCTTAAAAGAAGACAAAATGTGGCAAGCAGCTCATTAAGAGAGAGAGAGATTGCATCTGTGTTAATATGCAAATGCTAATCCATTAGGACCCTGCTCATACACCAATCAATCAATTAACTTGTCTGTCTCTGTATTGTTCATTATTTGAAAAATGCTTTTAATCATTTTGCTATGCATTAATTAATAGCATGCCTAGTTGAAAAGGAAAAAAGAATTTTAGCATTCCTTGGGGCTTACATGTACAAATATTTAGTATTCAGCTGTGATTCCATGATTAAGACGTACCATATATTCAAAGATAACACAGGGATTTACAGGAGCAGAGATACAGGGCAATTTGATTTCAACTATTTTATATATCTATATGTCTTTTATAAAGCACTTGATAGAGTAAGTCCTTATATGCAATAGATTTTTGCAAAATAAATACAGAATTTCAGAAAGAGAAATCAAGGTTATAAAATATGTTTTTTCATTTTTCTGTCATTTAAGAATGCCAGATTTAACTCCATGGGGCAAAATATTAGCAAATGGACACAGTTTCACTTCCTTCAAAAGAAATACTATAGAAGATATGAATTTGGTTCCAAAATTCAATGAGGGAGCAATAAACAGAAAAGCTATTCTGGGTGGAACTGGATTTTCTAAACAATAGTGACTTTCCATTAAAAAAAATGTATTGAGGAAGGAAATGGGTTGCAATATGGGAATGAAAATTCTAAACTGGGCAATAGGTGTGCAGTGGGACAGGCAATTTGAAACTGATACAGAGGTATGTGGAATTATTTGAGAGTAGGATGAGCAGAGCTTCCTGAATATCCTAGAAATCAGGCAGCATTATTTTACAAATACTGTGTGCTGGAGTTTGTGGATATTGTAGAAAAAGAAAGAGCAGCAGTCAAGGTGAGGGTAGAGTGATATACATGAAAATTTAAACAAAGGTGACAGTCACAGGGAGTGTCTGAAGCAGATTAATAGATGCAGGAAAAATAGGAGCTGAGAAAAGTTCAGGATCAAGGATGAAATGAAGGTGACAAAGAGGTAAAGCAAAATGTGAAGTCTGGCTTTGAAAGAGTCAGGAATGATTGTATGGAGCAAAAGGATGTTCCTCTGCTGTGTGCAGAGCTTTATTTCTCTCCTGCAGATGAATATGGCTTTTACGCAGGTAAGTAATGCCATTAATTTAATTTTTTTTCATACCAGCTGTTGACTTCAAAGAAACTGTGTATCTGAATAGGGTTCACAGAAGCAGTGATTTGCAGGTTCAGAATTCAGTCTGACCTAACAGTCAATTTCTAAGCTGCCCCAGGGCTCATCCTTGTCCCTGTGTCAGGGAGGCTTCGTAACCCTCTTTGCACAGCCATGAGCGAGTGGCTCCTCTCTTCCACTGCAGCCTTCCCCATGCAGCCATCACCGGAGCGACCTCTGTGTCCTGGAACAAAGAGAAATGCATTGCTGTGCAAGTCTTTGCATCTCCTGCCCGATCTGTCTTAAGTAATTTAGTCAGAGACAAGGAACACCCATGCATTATGGACTGCTAATTCTCGGCACACATCTGCCTTGTTAAGTATGACTCACAAAGCTCAAATTGCAGTGTTTATCCGTTTGAAATCCTGAAGCTTTCACTGTTGCAGAAGGAAAATGACTGATCCCCTCACGTAGAGGGTTGTTTTCCAAAATGTTACTATACTAAGGATTTCTAGGAACATCACTACTGCCCTAAAGCATCAAGTTAGATTTTATTAATGAGTATATGCTGAGTACTGTACAAACAGAGTTGAAATGCTATCTGTAGTTGTGAATTAACCTTTATTTTTATATTGCATGAGCTTATATTCTTTTACTCTTTCTGACTTTTGTGAGTTGTGTTTATATATTCTATTTTGGGAGGATATTTGAGAATCTGTTCAAAAGCAGTACAGCGTAGTAAAATAAGCAGAGGGCAGGACCTTGAAATTTATAACTCAGGTCATGCCACTTATTTACTATTTATTACTCTTATTATTCTGCCTTAATGGCGTGAAAATACTTTTTTGCTTCACCGTGGTAGTTTTCTTAAATTCAAAAATCAGATTGCCCCTTTATTGGATAATGCTTGCTGTGAAGCTCCTGAAAAGGAAAAAAGAGGAAATGGTGGTAAAATATGGACAAATGAAAGAATAAGTTCAAGGTCACCCTCTGAGAAAGTAGCAAACCTGGGAATAAATAAATACTGAACTGGCAAGTGAGCACTGTGAAAATGCCAAGGGCTAAAGCACATGTTTCATTTTTAGGGGAACTACTGAGTGTGTAAAATGGAGCTACTTGAATAAATTAATCTATGATCTAACCTACTTTATGGTCTATAATATTCACAATATACCAGGCTTTGGGGGTGTTATGGAAGAGATGACAACCTCTGAGCAGGAGCTTGTTAGAAAAAGAATGGTTAGAATACCGGTGAGTGTGTAAGACTTGGACTTAACGACTTTACCTAATTTGGGTTTGGAAAGTTTTCAATGCTTTCAGAGGGTAAAAGATGAAAAGATTTGGTTTCTTCAACTTTTTCATGAAAAAAACTGAAATTGAATTTTTGTACAAAATAGGACATGTAAGAATACAGAGCATCCTTATTAAAAAAAAAAAAAAAACAAAACCTGAAAATTTTTGACCAGCTCTAATTCTGAACATGAGACAAACACCACGCCTTTCTCTCTTGTATGAGGTGGAGTTTGGTATCAGCTGCTGTGGGGACAGTATGAGTAACTCCTCTGGAAAACCACCGTGCTAATGTGAAGGGGAGTGGCCCCGAGATGCAGGAATCATTTTATTTATTAAAAGCCATCACTCACATGCTGACAAGAAGGACAAATAAGTTACTGTGGCTCCGGCCCAAGCTGTGAAACCCTGACACCCATTCCTTACTCTACCTCTGTGCACTGAACTTCAGATTAAAACTTCTCAGAAGTATTAAGTACTGAGATGTTTTTATTTTACTTTGCCATCCACAGACCGGGAGTTTAACACTTCCCTGCTTCACATGGAGTACTGGATGGAAAAGAGCACGTGATGTCTGTGGAGCTCTATGGCTACAAAAGCCAGCAAGACATCCAAGGTTCTGTTGCTAAGGAATATTAAACAGGAATTCTGGGGGCAAAGGAGATATTGTATCCAGCAGTATCCCAAATTCTGGTGGACACAAAGGAAATGAATAAACTTGGACTCATTCATCTCAGCACCATTTAAAAGATTCGGACAATGAGTTCTCACTGGGAAAGGACAAAAATCAGTAATGGAATTTTTTTTCCAATGCATTAAACAGGAAATTCCAAACAATGGAAAGCTTAAAACATTAAATCTAGCAGCAAGACTATGAATGTACTTCCTTTCGTACATATTTGTTTAGATATGAAAAGAGTGAAAAATATTTACTGCCTTTTCTTCAGAGGCAAAGACAATTTTTTTTTTTTTAAATCACAGGCGTGTGATTATGGGGTATGTTTATACACAGCTGAAGCCAGATAGGCTGCAGATTTTATGGTCTGGGTATGGAGAGGCAGAAATTGCACAGCTCTCCGTGCTGATCTCCCCTGCATTCCTGGGAAGAGGGAACTGCAGAACTAAGCACTTCTGAGGCTTGAAGAATTCACCAAGAGACACTCTCCTAACCCTGTGATTACTTCTATCTGTGCCAATAAACATACTGTAAATCATTATGGTATGGGAAGTTGTCTCTGTGCATTGATTGTTGCAGATAACAGATGACATTTTAAACAAGAGAAAAATTAAGTCCTCCCGCTCCTGACATTTTCACCACTTCTTTTCTTTTACTAATTTTCAGTATCAGAGGTGGTTTGTGCCAAAGTGCTAAAGTGTTACTTCCATAGATTTGCAAAGTGAATTAAGCCCTCCATCCATCTCCTCTGAAGACTGTACTGATATGCTCCTCTCTGTGTGTGAGGTAGAAGAGAAACAGCTTTTTAGAGGCACAGAACTGGGGATAATATTTAAGAATTACCAGTTAGGCCACAGGTTTTCAAAAGAGTTGTATCCTGGCTTAGTTTATCCTTCTGTCTCTGGGAAATCTTCCAGTAACTGTTCAAAACAGACACATGCCCCCATTAGTGCTTTGCCTTGGGCCTCAGCCTCCTCCCTGCCCCCTTGCTTTGTCTCTCAGAGCTGCATGGTGGGTTTGTTACCAGAGTTAGGCACAGAAATCTGGACACAGGCTAATGAAAGCCCTGCACCTTTCAGTCACCATAAACATCTTGTGCCCAGGAAATCTGTTCCCAGAATGCTTTTATCTACCAGATCCATAATTCTCCATGAGTCTCCCATAAGAAATATGAAAACCAGAGCAAAAAACTCCTCTCTGGATCTAAACAGTCACTACTGCTAAGTCATCAAAAATGAAAAGCAAAATTTCCTAAAACAAGAGGTCTTATAAAAAGTATACAAATAAGCAAAAGTGAAAATATGATGGAATCTTTTAATTAATCCCTATTTTCAGAGTTCCTAAGTTCACATTCTCCTGGTTTTATTTCCTAAACTAAGGCTAGAAATATATTCTTTAAAAATAGTATATAAATTACATTCTTTTCCCATAGTTTCAGTAAGTGGAATTTTAAAAAGTCTTTCCCAACACCTCCAAGTATTGCAATATCTTTGCAGATAAATTCCAGTTACAACCCCTGACTTCAATGCTCTGCTTAAAAAATGTTATATATGCCACTGTGTTTAGGAGTGGCTTTGCATAAGGAAATGGTTTTAAGTAGACACAGGTGCTCCTAGAGTTATTCAAACTTGTTTGTCTCTAAAGTAATTTTGGGTGGGGAACAAAAAATATTTGAACACGACAGGAGTGGAACAATGTCAATGATCTATCCTGAACTCTATCAATTCTGTATCAGTGCTACATTTATGTGTATAGACCTTAGAAAAATATCAGAGACCAAACAGAGATGAGCGGAGGGAATAGATTAGGAACCCGCACAGCTGATCATTGGCCTTGGACTGCAAAGGCTTGTGTCTGAGTCCTTGTGTGACCTAAGGAGAGATCTTGCCCCCTCTGTCCCTCTTGTGCCTTACTTATCCTGTTTATAAGATAAGAGTAATGATTTTGACTTCTCTTGTAGAGAATGTTGAGACCTGCCAATGAAAACTGTCACAGGAAGAAGGCTGAGGACTGTTACAGTGATTGTAGTGGTCATTCCCAGGGCTTTTGAAATAATGAAGATAGTAACAACCCAGAAATAGATCCTTTCACTAGATGGGCACTCAGTAGGTGAAAAATATTGATTGCATCAAATGCCAATTACATCTTTTAGGCAGCAAATATATTTCTCTCTTTATTTGGAGGTTAACATCTTTCTCTGTGATTTCTATAGGTTCCCACTTGACAGCCTGTGCCTGGCCAAGTAAAATATCTGAACAGTGATGATATGCTTTGCTGAATCACACCTTTCAAGATTATTTGCTGGGTCTTAGCATTTTGTCTAATTCCTTCATGGAGCTACTGGATCCCACCACTGCATTTTCTCTTCCCTGCTGAGCTCAACTTTGAGTTCAACTTATGAAGCCATCTAAATCACATCCCTTATTTTTCTCATGTGGGTTAGCCCTTCAGGTCTGAATCTTACCCCTTTCCCTTATCTCTAATAGCCACAGTAATGACATTTTGGTTAAGTACCTAATTTGATTTTTTTTAAGTGAATTTCATCTCTGGGAACTTTGTGTGTTGGGGCCACACCAGTATGAAGTGATGAAATCCCTGTGGTTGCTTTGCCTCCAGAGATGCCTTGAACAAATATGGCCCTGAACCCAATTCCCACTCAATTTATTGGCAGGTATTGCTGTGCCACCAGCACAGATATTACTGTGTCTTCCTGGACAATTGTCCAGGATTTGTCCCCACTGTGACATCAGAAGTGTTTTGCCAGGGATTTTAAAAAACAGGTAAGCCAAGATTTTAGCACAGTAAAAATATGAAACAAGTAGTAGGAAAAGATCATGGCATCAATAAATATTTTTGGCAAAAAATATTTCTTAAAAAAAAATCTTGGGGGCAACTACATAACTTAAATGAAACCCCTGTAAATTAAGAGCATGGAGTGCAATGAATCAGGGAGGGTTTTGTTAGCAGGTTGTAGCCCCTGGCGACAGACAGACTGATTTAATACTGAAACCACCTCCAGCAAAGGGATCCTGTGTCAGGAGATGAGACCTGTGCATTACTCACAGAGGTCTCCTGGAGAGGCTGAGAGCACTTTCAGCCTTCCGGTTTCAGTTTGACACTGGGTCAGAATGTACAAGCTTGGAAATGAACAGGAAAGAGTTTCACCTGCCTTAGGAAATTCAAGATATTAATATGCATAACACAATTTAATTCACTTCCATGGATCCCATCCTGTTAGTTCACAGCAGGGTCTAAATGCTATCCATTTAGAAAATGTTGTCTTATTGTGTTTTGTTTTTTACTGAAATTTTCCCTCTACTCTCCTTCCCCCCTTCCCTCTTCTCTCCTTTCATACATCTGTAATCAAAATACTTTTCTCATTACAGTTTCTGTGTCTGACATTAAAAAATACTTTAAAATTCACAGCACATTGCTTGATGTTAAACTTTGCTCAATAATAGACCATTAGTTTACTTGATACATGACTCTCTGAATACTTTGTACCAGTAAATATAACAAACTCATGATAATTACTGTGTGTAACATGTTTGCATTCAAACATGACCTTGAACTTACTTTTCAAACATTTCAGAAATGTCAGCTATGATGATGATCTTTGTTCATTACTGAAGGGAGTTTCTGGGTCTGAATTGTGTAACACACATTTATATCTATTAAAATGACACAGTAGAGCTATTTTTATTGTTTTAAGCTTTTAAAACACTTTTAAATATCAGTAGCCCTCTGAGTCATGCGATCCTGTGACCATCTCGGCACTTTTCCAATTCAAAAGTCTATTAAAAGCTTTGACAAAAGAAACCTTAATTTATTTCAGAAGCAGTGACAAGGCCAACCTGCATGCTTATTAACACCCTGCTAAAAATGTCATAAGCATATAGCAGCACATTTTACTGAGAGGTATGTAGTCCTATTGTGAATAGCAAGTGGTATTATTTTGTGTAAAAATGAACATTATAGCATGTTTATCAACACTGGAAAACAGCTGCAACAAGGGAAGGTGGTGCAGTGATCCAAGCCCTGCTTTTGTAATCACCTAAGCCTGGTCAGGCCCAGCAGGATCAGCCTCTCTGGAAGGTGATAGTCCTGTGATGTGTTATCCTGCCTCAGGAGTGGGCCTTAGGCAGTGAGCTAAGGAGGCTGCAGCTCACCAAATAGTTCAGGCCACTTGCCATGGGACACAAAACAATCCAGCAGGATACACCATGATGTTAAAAACACACAGCTGCTGGTCCACTGCCCTCTAGTAGATGACAATGACCTTTAACTTACAGCTGAGAAGTGACCCCACCTACACTGTATTCTGCAAATACTGAAGAGCTTTGCTCCCAGTGGAAAAAAAATCTCATAAGGAAGAAATTGTCTGTTGTCTAGGAATGGGTGTGGAGAAACGTGACTGCTTCCAAACCAGAACATGACCATCTCAGCTGGAGCTGCCTATATTGAGAGAATGGGAAGATTCTTCCCTGCTTCATAAGAATAATTGCTCAAATGCTACATTCACAAAGAGTTAAAATTAGAGGGCCTTCGAATCCTTGTGCTAAAAGCAGCAGCCAGTTCCATTTCTCTGAATCCTTTTTGCTTTCAGACTATTGAGGCTGCTTTAATTACCAAAGTGAAAGTGACACTAGTGCCAGTCATTTATACTCCCTTATGCATATTTACATGCAGCTTCTCCCAAGCATTTTCTAATTTAGGTACTGTCCACATTAGAATTCAAACCATTCCAGCCACAGTTATGTTTAAATGTGGTTGCATACTAGTTCAAGTTCCAGCATACCATTTCTGACCACAGAGGAACCAGGGTTTTTAAACTGTTGTGGCTGTTTTCCTTCCCTCCCAAAGTGTTGCAAGCTGTGTTGTGCTGTTGATGGCAGCTCAGGCCTCCACTCAATATGTATTGTGTGATTTTGGTAGAGCCTTACATATTTTGACTTGTCTAGGCTCGGCTTCTATTTCTCTGGATAGACTGTATGGACTGTGATTTGGTACCCACTATTCTGGCAGGCAGAAAACACAGTAAGAAAATCCTCTGGGACCAAAAGCATTGCATGAGAGCTCTGTTAAACAGGAATAACAGCAAACCCACTTCTCATAGCATCTAAGCAGCAAGGCTATTCCTTCCTCCTAAATGCCGCAGTTATGACTGAAATGGAACCACTTTGAGCAAGAATTCTTTACTGGAAAAGATGGTTTGGATTCTGCTTTTTTTAAACTATGGTCAGAAACTGGAGACTTTAGACATCACTGTGATTTGACTTGTATCTCTCAATGAAACAATGCACTGGTGTAAAATTGCATGTAGGCTGATTAAGGCTCTGGGAAATCCAACCCTCTGGGCTTCTGTTTGAATAGCTATTACATTCTGTGTTTAAATGTTGGTGGACAAGTAAATGCCCTGCAGTTCACTAAGCAGCAATGTAACAACTTCGTTTTCAAACCTTCTGATACAATCTGGTCCAAAACTTGATGTCTCAGAGCAGAGATTTGGGCTAAAATTCATAAATCAAACTTGATTTAGTCCACCAGTTTGCCGATTGCTGTTCATCAAATGATGGAATCCTCATGCAGAAGTCAGATTTAAATCCTTGCCTATGCCTTAGCTCATATGGTTGAAAACTTGGCCATGGTTCACATTTAAACTCTTCTGTATACCTATATATGGTAGAGAATACATTTTCAACCCATTAAGGCGAGAGAAAAATTGCAACTTAAAACTGAAAGTTGCAATTTTTTTCCTATGTCATCAGGAAATGAAATCCAGGAATTGTTACAAAAAACATTCTGATAGGGATGTTTTCAAATAGGAAAAATAAGTGTTTATATTCTTAATACTGTTTCTCAAAAAAATCCTAGAAACTTTAAAGGGAAATAATCTCAAGTTTCATCTATCTTGAAAGACTTGGTTCTTTTACCCAGGCAATGAGTGAGAAATGCCACCTTTGATTCACCTATTAAGAATATCTTCCTTTTACTTTTTTAAGATTGAAAATTACAAGCAGTAAAATAATAGGTTTTAAAGTAAAAAATAAAAAAGTAAAAATGTATCACTTTGTAAGTCTCATGGGAGGAAAGCCTTTAAGGGAAAACTATCTCAAGCTTCAATTAGGATACTGTCTCAAAAATGTCTCAAGATCATAAATTAGAATAATCTAATTGGATTTACCTCATTTTTATACCAGCTAAGAATGTGACCTCTACATCTATCTGCAGAAATCTTCAGTCAGAAATTATTCTTCTTTAGAAAGTGTTTCAAAGCCTTTGACAAGCTGTTGAATGGCAAATTTCAGTGCTTTAGGCCACCTTCTTTAAATTAGTGGAATATTTGTGCAATTAAAGATATAACATATTTTTGGTGTGGTGTACAGTTGAGAATTGCTAGTTCTGTCTCTCCAAAGAAGAAAAAGCTTTGTTTAGTGGAAATGACCCAAAGCAGTAGGTGGATAATTTGTGTTTGGGTACATGAAGGAATTTTTATTTTTCAAACAGAAACATATTCTTTTGATTAATGGACTCTCAGTCTTCAAAATGCCTTTGCTATGTCCCTTTTTGGATAAAAAGTATATGTTCATGTTCTAATAAACTGTTGCACTACTGCTGGCACAACTTCTTACCACAGGTTTGCCACAGGAGCCGTGATTCACACTATCATGTGTTCTTGACTATTTCAAATTATAGTTATTAAGCAGTTCTGAGAAGGCAAAGCTCTCAAAAAATCAGCACATCCTGCAAGGCCCCAGCTGTTCTGCAAACATGTCAGGTATCTCATTCCTGCCACCCACCTCACTACGAATACAGACATGCATTTGTGTAGGGTTAGGTCCAGAGTTATATTCTGCAACAATCTCTTTTGACCCATTCATTCTTTCAAAATGAAATTCTTAAAAATGAAATGAATTCATTTCATTCTTTCAAAATGAAATTCTTAATTCCTTTTATTTTCTATTTTCCATGTCATAATCTTTTTCCTGCTACTTACCAGTTTGTGCTTTCACTTCCCTGACAGTGTTTCAGAGTGTTGCTAACTCTCTTTCCTCCTGAACTTCTCACCAACTCTTATTTCATTTCACACTTCCCCATTCACCACAACCACTGTGCACAGAGATAACAGACCTGGGTCCTACTATGCCATTAAACCAACTTGTAACAGAGACAGATTTGGGTTTTCTTCATTGTTGGTCTATGCCAGTATATCATGTACTGCAATTTTTTTTGGCCACTTTTGGGGAAAAAAAGGTAGAAACTCCTATTGCAGAGGGCAGTAGTTGTTTTGGTTTTTTTTTAAATGGGTGTGTCTGTCCCTGGGGCCCACAGCTTAAAATAAATAAACCCCTGGGATAACTGTGCTGGCTAATTTGCAAGATAAGCCTTTTATGTTGGGATTTTGTCTGGACAAAGTGGACAGGCTGGAGAGCTGAGCACACAGGCAAACCACTCACCGAGCCTCTTGCATCACACTCGGGCATAACTGATACGTTAATCACCAATGTTCAAACACAGTCGCCAGATACGATGCCAGAAATAACTTCTGACCCTGTTATTTCTGTTGACCTACCATATTTCTTCACTTTGGCCTCTCGTTTCTGACCCTCACTCACTTTTGGTTTTGAAATCAGTTTCATAAACGCTTTTCTCCCCCAGCTTTGCCCGTGTGTGGAGCATCCCGCCCGACACAGCCACCAGCTTTCCCCGGGGAGCCCCTGGGCCCGGCTGGCACAGGCTGAGTCACCGCTCCAGGCAGCGCTTGGTCAATTATATCCCCGTCATTTGAGCTAATGCAGTCAAACGATAGCGTGTCACAGGACTTACTGTAAGGCCAGGGGATTTCTGCTGCTGCCGGAGCTGCTCCGCCTCAGCTGTCAGCAGTGGCGGCACCGGGCGGTCGCTGCCAGGGCCTGCCGGGACGGCCGGCAGGGCCAGCGCCCGGGCCCGCTGGGCACCCGCGTCCCTCACGGACCGAGCCACGGCCCGGGGCTCCCGGGAGGGCAGCGGGGAGCCAAGGCGTGCAAATACAATTCTGTGGTTCCACTGAGGCGCTGGCGTGTGCCCAGAGAAGGGCAGCGAAGCTGGCGAAGAGTCTGGGGCACACCACCCTCTTATGAGGAGCTGGGCGGCTCAGCCTGGAGAAGAGGAGGCTGGGGGGAGACTTCATTGCTCTGTATCACCACTGAAAAAAGGAGGTTATGGCAGGTGGGGATTGGCCTCTTGTCCCAGGCAGCCACCGACAGGACAAGGGGAAAGGGCCTCAAGTAGCACCTGGGGAGTTTTAGATTGGAAGGTAGGAAAAATGTCTTCCCCAAGAGGATTGTGGAGCGCTAGAACATGCTGCCCAGGGACGTGGTGGATTCACCATGCCTGGAGGTGTTTAAAAGACCTGTGGATGCATCTCTCAGGCACATGGTTTAGCGGTGGGCTTGGCAGTGCTGCATTGACGTCTACACTCAAAGATCTTAAAGATCCTTTCCAACCTATGATTTTTTTTTTTTTTTTTTTTTTTTTTTTTTTGTGAGCTTCACTTTGGTGCCCAAGAGGATCATGTGTTTGATATTCCACTGCCTTTTCCCAAGTGCAATTCCTTGGTTTTCTGTGGGATTAGTCCCATTTGACACCGGGATAAATGACAGTAGCATTTACTCCTGTCTTGTAATAAAGCATTGCATTTAAATGGGCACGTTTTACTTGGATTGCAAAGTACTTTGCTGATGTAAATTAAGTAAACCTCCTGTCAGTGCTTGGAGATAAACACAGAACATTATATCCCTTTTAGAAGTAGATAATCTGAGGCACAAAGGACTTGAGACAAGAAGCTTGGCTGCCTAAAATTAAACACCTCAGCCCAAATGAATAGATTGCAAATCCATTTCTCATGTTAGAAAACAGCTCTTCCCCTCCAACATCAGGAAAACAGCAGCATGTGAAGTATTTGAACTTCACAGACAGGCATAGTAAAACCTTGATGGATATTTAGACGGCAAGTTTCCAAAATTAAGCCTAAGAAAAAATTTTTGCTGAGATTATTTTCAAGATAAAAATATGACCATTAATCAAATTTATTGTTTTGGATTGTAAAAAAAAAAAAAAAAAAAAACCAGTTTTCAGTCAAAAATTGCCTTCAACATAAGAAAAAAAATCTATTTTCTTTTGAAAAGTGATTAACTTATCACTTTAGTGCAACAATAGAGAAATTATGAGAGTAGAACAATTTTGAAGGTGCATTCTGAAGTATAGTCTAGAGACATCTTCCAGATACCTTGGTTTTGGTAAGGATTAACCCTGAGAAAACTTATTGTGCTTGTTCCAGAAACAGGGACTGGGGTTCTGCTGGGGCTTTCCAATAATATCACAAAATTCTTCTGTCACTCATCTGTACCCAAACTATGAGAAGTGAGAGCCCCTTACTAACAGAGAGCTAGTGGGGTGTGGGACAATCATGTCTCAGGGCAGGTCCTGTGCAACATCTTAGAAATCCTCTCCAAATCCTAGAAAAAGGGATCTTCTGAAGGAGATGAGGGAGAAGTGCCAGTGGTGGCTGGGCTGAAGGTTGACAGGCTGTTCTGGAATAACCTTTCTCTCAGAGAGTCAGAGCCCAGAGGGACTGACTTTTCACCCCCACAGATACTGCACTTTCTTTGGAAGTCAAGTGGTGACTCCTATCAGCTCTTCAAACCTCTGACTTGTAGAGGATTTTTAATTTACTGAAACAAGCTTAGTTCAGTCAAGGTTGGTTTTTGGTTTTTCTTGTTTTGTTTTTGTTTGTTTGTTTTTTGTTTTGGTTTTTTTCCCAGGTACCAGGAACTAATGTATTCCCTTTATAGTAGAACTGACAGTAAAATGCATCAGTGGTAAGAAAGGTATCCCTTTTTCCTGTTTTATTTCTGTTTTTAAACCCTTGCTATAAAATAACATTTAGTTTTATGCTTTGTTCAAATATCACATATGATTCATGTTTGGTGAGTCCATACATAAAAAGTGTAGCTTTACCAGGTAAGATTTTCTTACTCAATTCCTTTAACTGACTTCATACTGCACTGACATCCCTGTAATAAAAAAAAGTCTGTTTTTTTCAATGTAAAACAACTGTACAAAAGGTCAAAACAATACAACATCGATTTAGGTGCTACACAGGGACCATTTGCACCTAACTAGTTTCAAAAGTATGTATTAGATCTTCAGATTGAAATTTAAGATGCATGCAGATTATAAGTGCTGGGTGATCGATTACTTTCCCTTCTTGGCTACAAATTGCTTTTGTGCCAGTAGGCACAGCGGCACAGCGGTGCTGCTGCAGACATCACTCTGCAAGGATGGACAAGCAGAGGAGAAGTTCTAGTCTCACACCAACAAAATTTGTTTTTCATGGAGAGGTATTTATAGAAGAATGCAAAACACACATCTGTTGGAGCATTTCACTAAGAGCTGGAATATTTATTGCATTTTTCTGAATGGGATGACCCAGCTGACATGCTGATTTGTTTAGCATCTGCTATGATAGTGGAGGAAGAAATCCTCATTGAGCCACAGAATCACAGAACAGAAACTTGGGTGGGAGGAGATCTCTGAATCATTCCAGTCCCCTGCTTGAGGCAGACCTGTCACCAGCACTAAATCACATCAACAATGGCTTTGTCTACCCTAAATTGTTAAAACGTCCTTGGATGGAGACTCCACAGCCCCCTGGACTGCCTTTTCTAGCATTTCTTCATCCTTCCAGTGGAAAAAATTCTCTCACCAAAAGAAACTTTCTAAGATGAACTTTGTGGCTACTACATTTTCTGTTACAGCTGAGAATAGTTTAGGCTTCTCATCATTTTAACTACTCTTCAAGCAGCTGTCAGAAGTCCTGTGGTAAATAAATACATATTTACTGATACTTTTGAAAACTTACATTTTAGAATATACTAGCCCAGGTTCAGGCTTCATTCATATGAGCCATTCTGCATCTCCCAGCTGGGATTTGTCCTACAGAGGTGAGGTGCTCCCATTACGAAGACAGTCCTGCAATTCCCATCCAGAATCAGTGAACAGACTGCAGGTCACCAGAACCAGCTTCTGGAGGTGCCTGACTCTCATCACTGCTGGTGTAACTTAGCTCAGCAGCTGGGGACAGCTGCCTGAAAGTGGGTAGGATTGGTTGCTTTACAAGTTCTGTACTGTGTCCCCCATGCCACATAAGATTTTTTTTCTGTGTAGAAGAGGAGGGTTGAACTTATTCTGCCAAAAGTGTTAAAACAGCACAAACCAACCTGAATGTCTCTTTATCATGTCAAGAAAAAAATACGTACAATTCTCCCTTCCTATTTCTTAGTATTTTTAGGTTCCTCAAAACTTACATCAGGTTTTATTTCTTTCTAAAATGAGAATAAGATCATCAGAAACTAATTAGATCTGGTTCTAGTGTAAAACCACAGTGGAAACCTTTCTGAAATGTCAAAGCTGCTGTAGTTATTACTTGTCCTGGGCTCCAAGGGAGTCAGTGTAGTTTCCAGGCTTTGTGTGGTTTCTTTTCTTACCATTTTTTTCTGTTATTTAGTTTAGTTTAGTTTAGTTTAGTTTAGTTTTGTTTTGTTTTGTTTTGTTTTTTTGTTTTGGTTGGTTGGCTAGTTAATTGGTTGTTGTTGCCTGGTTGACACAACAATTGTAAAATACAATGGCAATTACTATTGTGTATCCCCAAATCACGCATGCCACTCTCATTTTTTTTTTTATTCCCCTAATGAGGACTATAGTTATGACTGTAAGAGGTGGGAGCTTTGAGTAAAAAAACCTAATGATGACATCTGTCTTTTTTTTTTCACTCTAAGATATATGAATGTATAAATATGTGTCCAGACTAATGCAATTAGATGTGATTCTAGATTAATATTTCTATGGTCTCTCCAGTTAGTTCACGTTACTTAGTTAAAGGTTTTTTTCCTTTGTCTGGAAAATGACAGCTTGGAACAAAAGAAGCTCCTGGGAATTGACTAGTTTTGACACAATTTATTTTCTTTTTTTAGGTTTTATTGCCTTTCTCATATCCTTGATGAAATTTTGGTCAAAGTGGGAGTGGAAGGATGAGAAATGTCTTGTAATATGCTAATAGTGAGGCATTAATTAAGTCCCCTCTGGTTCTCAGCAGGAACCTGAGTTATGTCTTGAGTCAGCATCATAACCACCAGGCACTAGAGAGGTGTCTCTGTCCTTGAAGTCCTACCCGGGTGTTGAATTGGTGACTGGAAGCTAGACTGCATCCCAAAGAGGGGCTCTAACCACCTACCAGCAGACTCCTAAAGCCTCAGGATTTGAAAAGACCTCGGGAAACGATCTGGTTCTGCCTCACCCCTTTAGACAGCCAAGCTATGTGAAGCTGTTACTCACAGATGTGATTAAAATCTGTCATTAAAAGCATTCACTGTGGAGAGTCCACACCTCTGGGGGCTTCTGTTTAAAGCTTTAAAATGTTTAAACTAGAATAAGTTTGGTTTTTTTTGTTTTGTTTTTTTTTTTAATTTGGTGGTCTTTTAGTTTTTCTTGGAAGTAAGAACCAATATTCCCACCTGCTAGATGGGAAATCGAATTACAGGTAACTCTGGGCTGATTATGATGATGCAGAAAACTCTTCCTTCCCATAAACCAGTTATTCTACACCATGGATCTACACTTTCTGTCTTGATGAACATAGCAACAGTCCAAAAGTGTTGGCATTTTCTGTTAATTAACCTCCAATGTAGCAATTTACCTCAAAGACAATGGTGCATTGTTTCCTGTGCATGTCCTACACAAGGCTCTCTCTACACATGGCACCTGTTTTTCAAAGTTAACCAAATGGTTCCTTGCTTGTTTAATGGGATTCATCATAAAATCTTGCAAAAGGTTTATCACAAAACAAGAAAGAATTAGCAATAACTAGAAGGGATTCAGAGTTTAAACAGAAAATAAAGGATCAGAAAGGGCTGCAGATGTTCCTCTCATGATTTGAATTTGCATTAGATTTCAAGAGTAAAAAAAGCAGGACAGGTTGTAAATGGACGTAAATTTCAGTGTCAGCAGTTTTAATGATTTCATTGCAAATCTAGCAATATTAAGTATTTGCTTTGAGCTCAAACCCTCAGAAGCCGTGCAATTCTTGGGTTTTATTGTAAAAAAAAAAAAAAGCCAAAAAAACCAAAAAAGCCACAACAAACTTGAGTGTGTAGTGAAAAAATGTGCTGTGAGTTGAGAAATTATGTACTTAAACTTTCTAGGACCATGAAATTGATCAGAATATATGTTTGGCAAGAAAAAAATAAGGTAATTGCTGCCTCATATTTGTTCAGAAGGACTATGTAAAACAGTGTAGACACCAGCTGTAGATTTGTCCCCGGGCCTATAATAAGGAAGAATTTACAAGATGTGCAAAAGCCAAAGAGCAAATGAACTTAAAGAGTGAAGTCTTTGTGCCACTGTACCAACTGGTATTAGCAATATGGGTAAATTGGCTGTTGGCATTCTAGACTGACTTCTGTCTGAATGGTTTTCTGGGATAAAGAGGCTGGCACCTGTTCTAGCAAATTCTTGCTGTTTAGATAAAGCCAAAAACTTTGAACTTTTTTTTTCATTTTCTTCACATGAAACTAGCTTGAAATTGATGACAAATTTTAATGTTCATTAATTGATATTTCTCTCATTTTCTCTTCATGTCTCCCCTAAGGAGAGTTAACACACTTGCTGTAGGAGCTTCCTGATCAGCAAATTCACTGCCTCTCACCATATCCTCACATCAAAAAATCACTTCTGTAAATATGTCAGGTTTCCTTGTAACTGTTTTTTTTCCCCTACCCACTTCTCCTAATGGAAGGTTGTTCCTGGGCTTGAATGAAGTGACTGTTTGAAAATTTAATTTCCAGACTATGTTATTTCCTAGTCGTTTGCTTTTGTGTAGTAGCTGTCTTCTATCTTCATTTCATATTACTACTTATGCTGACAATATACATTTCTATCTATACTGCAGTGCTAAGACTGATTGGTATTCTTATATTTGACTTTGTAAAAAGTATGAGGTAATTTTGATTATTATGGTTTTTACTCAGTAAAGGGCAAGTTTCCATGACTTCCGCATAGTCCTTGATTGCTAGGAACTTCTTACCTGATTGCCTCAATTATTCTATTTTAAACCTCTTTCTCGAACCTGCAAGAACACAGAAGAATGAGGTGGTTTGTGTAATCACATATTACTACCTCTTTGAGTTGTATGTTTTTTGGGCTGTGATGTTTTGCAAAACTATTAAAGACCTCCAAGGTGAACATCTTCAGCTGAATTCAGGAAATTACAGTTATCTTTAGTTACTCAAGATCACAGCAGAACCCAATAGAAACATAAGTCTTCTATCCAGATGAGTTTACACTTTTTTGCAATAAAATACAACGAGGATTTTCAGCTTCCTCATCTGGAGTGTAATATTTTCTTTCTCTTTTATGTAAATAATTTGCTACTACTCATGCCTGTTTTCCTCCTGGGGAACACCTTTGGTAGGTTTATTATTTGGCTAATTATTTAAAAACATCTTAAAGGTTTAACTGCTGAATTGCCTTCTTGATAATTCTACTATGATTTCCTAATATGTTGTATTTTCGTTCTAAACAGAGTCAAACAAACATTTTCAGGGCTGCCATAGACAACACAGACCACAGCAAGGACTCTTTGTCACCAAACAGGAAGTGAAAGAGTATTTTTTTAAAATATACTGGAACAGGTATTTTTGCACAGAAAAATGGCATTTGTTTTTACTGTTGCTAGGACTTTAGAAGTATGAGAAATACAATTTTTTTTTTTTTGTCTCCTTGTCTCCTGTATGAGTTATTTAGATATATGTTGGAAAACTATTCTTCTAGTCTGGCCCCATTTAACTGTTAAGGACAAACGAATGCAGGCAAGAATAATTTTGCTCTGACTTCTGTATGTATGATTATTTATAACAATTGCAAGTGAGCAGGCTGTGGCCGCTCAAAGAGTTGCTATTTAGAAGCTAAAACATGCCAGCTGGTTGTGTGAAGTGCTCCAAACCTCTTGCAATCAATGACTAAAATAGTGCTTTGAGCAGAGAGCTGTGTTGGGGCAGCAGCGCAGTCCCTGGGCTCAGCAGGGAAGGGAAGCTCCCTAAGCTGCCTCGTTTGGCCACATCCATTGTGAGTGAATAGATGAAAACAGGCATGGTCCAGTGAAAAATGAGTCATCTTTAAAATCACAGATGTGTCCACGCACTATAAAATTGTGTGTTCTGGGATTTAGTATCAGAAGTTATCAGAAACATAGCCCTCTCCCCCTTTTTTCATCCACAGACCTATACATAAATAAGTAATTGTTCATTAAAATGCCTTGGCATTTTTGTTATATTTTTTGTTACATTTTTTTTTATATTTTTGGCGGGTTTTTCTTTCCTTTTTTTTCTTTCTTTTGGCTTTCCAATTATGATTTTCCTGTAATATGATCAAAACCACTTTCTTCATGATCTCTACAGTGGTACAAAATTCTTCCCCTTCAAGGTTTATTGGTAGATCTTGTTCCAATGACATCTGAGTGTATAAAATGCCTATTCCATTCATTAGTTTATTAGTTTGCTCCTAATCTTTTTGTTTACTTGGTCAGAGGTCAGAAAAGTATAGAAATGCAATTACTATTTTTTTTAAATAAATATTCACTATTCTGATTATATCATGATATGGGTAATTAAAATAAATAAAAAACATCAAAACTGTCCTCTTCCTCCAAAAACAATTATCACAATCTTTCAGATGTCTTTAAGACTCTGGGACCTGGGTGAACAACTGTGAATAACAAAGACCAAGTGATGAATAGCTGGAATGATTAGTTTGCAAACAAATCATCAGCTGAGTATCACTTGTCCAAACTATTCACCAAATATTTATAGAGTAAGAAAGTAGCATTGCTTCATGAACAGTCTGATTAGATGTGACATGTGGGATGAGTCAAGGAGATGGGGTAGAGATGGTAAGCCAGATTTAGTGTGATATCCAGAAATACCCAGAGACAAGACGTGCTTTCCCTGGGGGCTTTCAGCTGCTGATGTAGCAATCAACACAAATATCCATAGGATGAAATCATCCAACTCTCATGGACCCAAATTTATGTAGAAGAGGACAGTCTCTCATAATGTAGTGCAAAAAACAGTGAGGTTTTAGAACTGGCACCTTAAAGTGAAAAGTCTTTAGTGATTTATTTTTCCATCACCAATCTCGAGTAATTTTGGCCTTGCTATCATCAGGATATATGCCTCTTATTGGAAATTGTGTTTTGGAACATTTTTTTCCTTTTACACTACTTCTGGAATTTTGGAAATACGTCTGAATATAATATGACCTTCAACCTTAACTGATATGTTCTTTTAGATCATTAATGACGATATTCTAAAAATGGAATATAATACATGGCTCCAATGTATTTGTAGGAAACTTCTAAGAGGCTACAGTAACTTATGTTGCTACTCTGACAGCAGTGCTTAAATGCTGTAAAAATATTTTTTAGTGCTAATTTAAGACCTAATCTGAATTGGTCAGAGTAGCACAGCTGCCATAATCTTTTTAGCTAAAAAAAGCAAAGCATAATCAAAAGTAAATTTCTGCATATCATTGAAAAGTTCAATTTTTAATTGTAAAATTGAAAGACAATATGTTTTTCACTGAAATCTTAACTATTTTGATTAAACCTTTTTGCTACTGGGTTTCTTGGGAATCCTATCTTTGATGAAAAAAAAAGAGATGGTATTTCTAAGGATTTCAGATTTTGCAATGCATTTTGAAAATCATTAACAGAAATATTAACATCTGGTCATGAGTGTTTACTTTATTTCCCCAGGTTTCTGCCAGCATGGGGATTTTGAATTCCATCATTTCACAGTGGTATAATAGCACACCAGAACAGAAAATTGTGGTATAATCTACTGCCTCCTGACCACAATGTTTAAGTTAAGCACAATTTTGCTTTCTCTTGCACATCACTTGCTTTACAATATAGAAAAGGAATTATGCAACTGCTGTGTAAGACTTCTGAGTAATTGCTTTATGGATGGCCACGTGTGCTCCACCCAGTTAAAATCCAAGTTTGTTCTCACACCAGGTGTGGATGGGCCAAATGTGCACTGAGGCACAATCTCATTTGGTAAGAACGTGCAAGAGTCCATAAAGTTTATGGGGCTACATAAATATATACAAGCTTCTCCTTGGAGTTTCTTGTTAAAAACCTTTTGCTCCTTTGGAAGGATTCTGCATTTAACAAAGGTGAATTTGGACACAGAGCTTTTGCACCTACTAACTTTTGTCCTGTAAATTTTTCCAGATTCACTGCTAGGATTAAGGTTGGGTAAAAATGCTTGTTGAAGAAGAAAGATTTAGGCAGGAAATCTGAAAACATAGGATCATATCCTTGATGGACCAAAGCTCATGCAGGGCATTTTCACCTCCTGGACCAGAGCCAATGCTACAGGAAATGATACAAACTTTGAGTAATGATCTCTGATAGCATGGCAAACACCAAATGCATGACTTTTTTCCAATTCATTTATCTTTTTTCAGTTGTGAACATATATATTTCCAAATCTATATGTATATTTATTTACACATAAAATTTTGACCTGTTTAACTTCCTTCTGTGGTCAATTTTCCAGTAAAAGCTCATAATCAGGGTGCATATATAGTGAAATTCAAAATAAAAAAAGGCCTTGAATTTTTGAATTCCAGCAATTCATGAAGTAGTTTTAATGATGGTTCTGGTTTTTAATTTAAGAAGAAATACACATATTTTGTGTTCAAGTGGTGTACTTGTTTTGAATGTTTGAAGGATGGCATTTATAAAGGCTATTTTGAGCATTTCATTATTGTGAAATTCAGTTTACCAAAGCCTACAAACTTAAGTCCTCCCTGTCGTTAATGGAGAGAGATCAATATCTCCAGATGGTGACTCCGAACAACTTTAGAAAATGTTAGCATAGGATTATGTGGATATTTTCTACTGTGGCAAAGCTTTGTTTGTTTTTAAATAGCATAAAGAATTCTGGTGAACAAGTAAAATACAAGAAAAAAACACCCAGTAATTTTGTGTATTTTTTGTACAATGTAGGAAAAACCCAACCCTTTGCAGGGTATTTTGTGGGCAGATGAGCATAAGCTCTGTTGATGACTTGAAATAAATGCAGCCCCTGAGGTAAGAGAACGTGCTCACCCCACACAGACGATGTTCACAACCCCAGCAGAGCTGCATATTTGAATATCTGGGATCCTCCAGCAGATCTGAGATCGAAACAAGGATTTATGGCAATCACCCAGTGGATTATAACAGATTTTCATTACAGGAAGTATTCCATTTTGACAAGTTCTTCTTAGAACTTGAGCTTACTAACTTCCTCTTTTTGGTTTCACAGTTTATACCACTGTGCCTGTTACCATAGCTACAGTGGGTTGTTTCCATGGGAACACGTGGTGTGCCATAAACAAACAAACTACAGAGCCATAACTTCAGTTCACAGTCATTATGATATGCTCTGCTTAGCTAAATGTAAATATTAATTGAAAAATGATGTGAACAGCATTTAAGATTTTTTTAAGGAAGATTCAAGTTGTTATTTAAATACATATTTTAATGAAAATCCAGCAAGACATAGCCATCAAGTCTTTACAGAAGTATGAGATAATAGTTTAAGAAGCTTAAAATCCCCGTTCTAGCTTCTCTTTTAATTATATCATGTAGCTTTACCTCTGGGTCTCAGATTTCACCTGCATGAAAAAAGAATAATATTTACTTACATTTGGAAGTCAGATTCAGTCTGGTTCAAAAATTATTTAAAATAATTGCTGTTTATTATTATTATTAATATGGTTATTATTGTTTTATTCTAATATTGAAACTAATTATTTGGATGACAAGACATAATCCAGAATATATTCCTCATAACAGAAGATCTGTTAATTGAAATAATAACAGTCTCACCTGAAACCACACTTGGATTAAAAGACAAGTTGTATATGACTCTGAGCTTCTGATATTCATAAAATATCAGTCTCTACATTTTAAATTATTGAAATATTGCAATTATAATAGCAAAAGAAAACAACTTTTTTTTAAAATCTCAGCTACTCAAGTACAAACTGGACCTGATTCCTACCACAGTCCATTTAATGGAATTTCTAATTAGAAGAACCTTTTAGGATGGTCCAAGTATTGGTGTCCAATTCTATATGTGCACATCGGCTTAGAAAGTCAGGTTTATTTTCTGTGTCTGACTTGACAAAGCATAATGAAAAATAAGGTGTAAACCTATGTGGTTATTGAGGCTGCATAAATGTCACACACGTGAGTAATATGTGGGAATTTGAATTTAAAGAGTGTATTTACAGATTGGAAAAAGAAGTAGAGTCACAATAGTATTTATCTTTCAGTGCTAGTAGAAATATATAGATTAAACCCCACTCAGGTAATAAAAAAAAAGTGTGATTTTAGGACTAAGCTCCACTGAACATCCATGAAGCCATCACCAGACAGTTCAGAGTGTGAAAAACTCATGTCAGCTTGGGAGTCCAACACTGGGAACATCTGAGATCCCCTATCAACCACAGCAAAATCACCCTCCCCAGCAGATGCTCTCTGTTTGAATCAGAGACAGCAGCAGACAGGAACTGCTGAGCAAGGATGTTGGGGACTACCAGGGGATGTGTAAAATTTACATATGTGAGCCAGCCTTGGCTACTGAGAGAATGGCAGATCTTTTCATTCAACTTCTCTATGATTTTGCTAGTGCAGCATCAGATGATTCTCTCTATTGGCATGGACAAAAGGCTGGAGACCTGATATTCTCTCCGAGTGCTGAAGGAAGGCAGACTCAAGAACTTCAGTCCTGTCCATTTCCCTAGATATGATGGAGATATTGCTCTGTTTTTGGGACAGGATATTAGCCAGAAGCTGTTTCCCAAGCAGCCTCCAGAGACAGCTCTTCCAGAGGGTGCTGCCCAAGACGCTTCCCTTTTCCGGTGTGGTTCCCTTTATAAAACTTCAGGGACTTGCCTCTCTCAGAGCTACTTTGTGTGGCACAGCAATTGTGTTCACTGCAGTTAAACTGCTTAAGTGAAGGCTACAGGAGTGAGTGGCTACACCTCATTAGAGGAGAGTGCATTTTCACCCCACTTCCTGGAGGTTGTGTTCTCACCTCCGGGTGATACAGTCAGAACCCAAGTCAGCAATCCAGGAAACGCCACTTATAAAGATTGCTCAGTGGCAAGCACACAAAAGCAGAGTCTCTTATGTCACTCCTTTACTTAGCTGACTCAATAACTTTCTGATTTTTTTTCTGATTTGGTGTGGTGTCTGTGGGGATAAAGATACTCAAAGCACTGGAGCAGAGCTGTGTCATGCATGTTGCACTATTCTTGCCTGGAGAAAGATAATCCTGGTAGCCACTGCAGCTTGTCTGGCAATTACATCAAGCCTACAGTGACTAAATCTCCTAGAAGTCTGAATATCTGAAATATCTGAGGTAGCTGGGTGCCTGCTTGCTTTTTTTTTTTTTTTTTTTTTTTTTTTTTTCTGCACTGCAAGAAAGAAGAAGAGACGAATAGGACAGTAGAGAGATTTAACCCATGTTCCGCTTTCAATTCCTGCACTGCTATGACATTTCAAACTTTTTTTGTCACAGCTGAGCCACATTTCCCAAAGCTGTTGTATAACAATAGCTGGTGCCCAATTTAAAATTACCTGTATACAATGTATTACATCACCCTAAACTTTGTTAAATATTAAAGAGTAAGATTAGTGTCGTTTTTGTTACTGGAAATTTCAGGGAAGTGAGTGCTGTGAAGCTAAATTTCTGAGAAAGCAGAAAGAAATGCACAAAGTTCTCAAAGTGTATTTCAAATCTCATGAGTCAGTGTGGGGATTCTTGGCTTACCTAAGTACTGACCAGTAAAGCAACTTTCAGGTTTTCCTTCTATATTGTACCTCATAAGATAGCCTTGTAAAAAATAGAAGTGCTGCAAATGGATTTTCCTAATCACAACAGGCAGTGAAAAAAAAAAAAAAAAGCCATATGTATTTGCATTAAAAGCCTAGAAGAAAATACAAAGGTTTCTCTTTCCTTAAAAGCTCTGAAAATGTGCTAGATAAATGTGTAACTCATACCAGGGCTTGGTAACACCATGACATGATTTGTATTAGAATCCCGTGAAGAGCAGCCCCCCCTTGATGAACTCAGCCCCCGGAGGACAGCACCCCTGTCACAGATGGCTGAAGCAGGGGTCAGGTCTCAGCCCTCTCTCCTGCCAGCTCTAGAAGGGAGCTGGGAGATAACAGAGTTAATCCTCAGCATCCCTGTCACGTCTCACTCATAAAATATTAGGTACTCAAGTGGCACATTTGGATACCTCCCCACCTCGCTCCTTCCCTTCTTCCCCACAGCTTGGCCCTGATCCCTCAGAACTGTGGGAAAATTGTCCCTTTCCAGGGCCCAGGTGCACCCGACATAAAAAGAGAGCTTCCAAAAGATGTGGGACTTTCAACCTCACAATTCCAGCCAACTGGAGCTGTGTCCCGAGCTCACAGGGGCATTACGAGCTCATTGCCAAGCTAGAAGGCCAAACCCTCTCCCATCATGTCCCAGCACAGGCTGGTGGAGGCCAGCTGGGTGTGACCCCACAGCCAGCAGGAGGGCAGGCACTGGGAATGGTGCCCTCAGGGGCATTGTGATCCCAGCCAGTGCTTGTTTGCATGTTTGCCAGCTGGAATACACAGGGGCTGAAGTCATAGCTTCAGAACAGGCACTGACATGATTTTACTGTCATGTACAATCCCCAAAGCAGTGTCAGTTGCCCCTAAAATGGATTTTACTGTTGTATATTAATCAGTAAAAGGAACCTCAGTCAAGATGTTAGCTTTGAGATTGAAATGAAAAATTGAAGAGGTGATAGTGCTGAATAAAAGATGATATTAGCCATAAGGCATTTTAAAGAGATAAGAATACAAGGCTGGGATGTCAGGCTTTAGTGTATTCTGTATCTTGGGATCTTCTACTTATTTGGATAAAACACCTTTGCACAGCAGATGGAATCTGATGTAATCCTGTCATCTGACTGAATGTGCTTGTTTTCCTCTACTGCTGAGAGCATGTGAATTGCCCCAGTCAGGATCCAGTTGTCCTAATCTGCATAGGGGGATCAAGGTTCCTTTGCTCAAGGATCCTGGATGTTTCTCACATGACTCACACACTTCTAAGCAGCTAAAAGTAAAGACCTTCTAAAAGACAGACTGCCTCTCTCCACAGAAAAGCTGACTGGGAAAAGTTTAACTGAAGGTGTCCAGGTGTTTTAAAAATATATATACATGGGAGATGCTTTTGTCATGAGGAACACTGGACTGGCAACTCATTCTTCAGTTTGGGCTGCTCTTTAGGATGAGAAAAGTCCTTGTTTTAAGAGGAGGAGAGGACTAGAAAGAATTAGTGTACAGCTGTTAAGTGCACTTGGGCTTAGTCAGTGTTTGTATTGCAGTGTGTGGACTGACATCCAGCTCCTGCAGCTGAAGCACATTGGAGTCTTGACTTCAGTGGGTGCTGGGTCAGACTGAACAGCAGAGAAAACAGCAAATCAACATTAATTGAGGTCACCTATACTTTGAGTAATTATACAGCAGTGCAAATGGCAGGGCAAAACAAACATTGGAAACACGGCAGCAAAACGGCTCGAGGAAAGAGGAACTGTTCATTCAATCTAAGGCTGCGACTGCCAGACATAGTTTTCAAATAAGCTGTCCCTCTTGAATCTGGCAGACAAGATCTTTTGGTTTCACAGGAAGGAGCAATTCTCATCGGAGCAGCTGTAGCCCAAGCTGCAGTAATGAGACAGCTTGACAAATCAGGCCCTTTTAAGGTTACTGCCATTAAATTAGTCACTTGAAAACACTAAATATCAGCTTGTAAGATGATCTTTTTAGTAGGCAAAGGCCTTTTAATTTTTATTAGAGCAATTAGTCCTTTTATAAGTCTCAAAATAAAATTAATCATTGTGCTAATACAGCATGAAATAGCTCCCCTAGTTTCAGTCAGGCACAGGATTTTCAAGGAGGTTTTTTTGTTGTTGTTCATTTGCTTTGAGGGGGTGTGTCTTTTTCTTCTCCATTTACAGCAATCTTTATGTGTAAGCATAGGTTTGCAGGCTCAGGTCTCTGAAGGCTGTGCTGTGCTCAGGAGGGAAGCTTGCCAAAAAGGGAATTCCTTTGCTCCTCTCAATCACATCTTCTTTCATCTGAATACACATACAGCCCCAGTGCAGTCTCCCATGAAACAGTGAAATGACACATCTGTATAAAAAAAAGAGATGTTAGAAAGGTATAATTGTAACCCAGTCCCCTCACTGTCTCCTTTTCTCCTCCAAGACTAGTTCTACTTGGGTAAAGAACATTTTTTCCTTCATTTGCATTTTTAATGTCCTGTTTACCTTTTCCAAGCCATCAGGGTACAGAGCAGTTTTTAAATACTTTCTCAACATATTTTTAACCATTTCAGTATAAAATGTTTTTATTTTGCTGTTATCTTTGCTTTTTTTAAAATTAATCTCCTCATTTGTGTATTAAAAATTGCATACTTTTATTGATGCACACAATGTCTTGTACAGTACTCCTTGTGTAAGAACAAAGCATCAAACACTACCAAATAAAAATTCTCTGATGTCTAAGGCATTGATTTTAGTTTACTTAACTGCAGAAGTTTAAGATGTTATTTAACCACAACTCTTTGTTCTGTGTTTCTGCTTGACCTCAGTAAGTGGCAGTAATCCTCTTTCTCAGCCACAACAGCAAGCTGGCATTCAGCTCAGCCTTCAGGTATTAACTAAATAACCATACTTTCCCCCAAAATGGGTGGAAAAAGGGCACCATTTCCCCAGCTCTCCAGTGGGGATGGTGAGCCTAGAAAGAGCCCAGTGAATGCTGCTGGGCCCAGGAAAAATAAACCAGTGCAGTGAGGCTCTTTAGTGTTCAGCTGTCAGAAGTCATGGCCTCTGATCTCACAAATCCTGACATGTGTTCTAAGTTCTCTACAAGTGAGAAATTGAATGGGATTAATCAAATTCGTATATATAAATATGTGGCTGTGCTTCTAGATGCATGACATAATAATGTTGGCAGTATGATACAATGGAATTATCCATATGCTGCCAGAAGATCTCACTATTTGGGAGTTAAAATCCAGCAGTAAATCATCTCTATTTTAACGATTCTTTAAGAGCATATGAAACAACAAAACTAAAGTAGCAGTAAAAGATAAATCATCATACTGCGAATATAGTAATGCTATTTCCATTTCAATATTTAAATCATCATTTAAATATTGCAACAACTTGAAATATTTATGCACATGCACTCAAAACATTTAATAATTGCATCACTGAAACATCAGTATGGGGTTAATTTTCTTTTACTACAGAAATCTACAGCTCAGCGAGTCCTCAGCTTGCTTTATGATTAGTGGTGAGAAGTAGCTCTTGGAAAGCCTTTAGTGAATATACTGTCATAGCAAAGTAATCTGGGAATCTGAGGTCTTCTCAGGCATCTCCAATGCAGTTATGCATATTTTGTCAAATGATCCCTGCCCTTATTGAAGAGATGTTCTTTTCTGTATCTCCACCTTCAAGAAAATAGTTCATGTCTTCTATTCTTTAGCAAATAAAATCTTAATTAGATTTTTGTTAATGCTGATATATACTGCAGGGGGATATTGACTTTAACATTACTTTTCTGTTTTTCTGCTACATTTCATCTTAAAAACATCCCCTTTTTAGCTGATAGTTCCAGTTGTTCCTTACTGAACATTAAAGTCTTCCATTTTGATAAAGAGAAACAACAGGTTTTTTTGTTTTTTTTTTTACATTTCCAAAACAGATGTCTGAATCCTCTTTCCTCACTTTATGTCTGTGGTACTTGGAATTATTGCATTGGTTTCCTGCTGGACACAAATTTAATATTCTGGCTTGCTTCAGTACCAAAGATGATCTCACAATCTCATAGTTTACTTCAAAAATCAAAGCAGTTGATAGGTCTCAGAATGGCCTTCCTAAAGGAATCTAGGATGCTAAAACAATTTTTTCAATCTTGTTTGTTTGTTTGTACAGTGGAGCTTTATAAATTTACTTAAAAGTGTGTCTGATGTGATTGCCTTCAATGGCAGGGAACCTGGTGACTGACTAATCCATCTCTGTGTGCCAGGTTCCTATGTCCCTCAGTGACAATGGCATCATGAATAAGCATGTGATGGGTTAAGGAGGTAACTGTATTTCAGTGTGATCAAGAGGATTCGATATTTTTTATCACATACTCCGAACCTGTTCCAAGAATAGAGAAGAAGAACTATCAGAAAAATATGAACAACCTTTTTTTTTTTTTTTTTTTTTTTTTTTTGTATGCTGGTCACATGACCAAAAGGAAATGCTTGTCAGTATTTGCTGATCAGCAGGAAAATGATAGTTCTCTGTGCACTTCTCTATAGCTTTGGGGAAGAAAAGGACTTTTGCACTCCTTTCTTTAAACTGCCTGCTCAGTACAGGGCAAGAGATTTCACTTCTTGTTTCTTAACACTGGTTTGATTGCATGGTTCAATTATGTGGCTTTGAATTAACCATACAAATTATAATTGCAATTATAACTTTAAGAAATGATAACTTACTACCAAGTTGTATTTTACAAAGAAAAGCTGTGACATTGCTGCTGTAGTAGAAGAACCATTTCCTGAACCACGTTTGGCCATTTGCAAAATAACTTATGTGTTACAATTCTGTGCTAGTTTGGTAATTCAGTGAAGGCAGCTGTCCTCTGGTGGGAGAGCACTGATCTGTTCTGTGATGATTTCATGATCTACTCAATCAGCAATGTAAAGTGAGAAATCGGCCCCCAGGTCTATGTCATGTCAGCTGCCTAATGCCATTGATTTACAAGCCCATGATTCCCATTCCAATGAATATGGCTGCTCACATCAATATGATAGTCTCACATATTGCTGAAGATGCAGTGCTAAATAAAAACAATGTTTAAAAATGTTGGAAGAAGTTATTAAGATTTGTGTGAAGGAGTCGTGTTTGTCTGTGTGAGGCAAAGGCAAGAGCATGTGTGGTATAAAGGGGCTGAATGTCTGGAGCTACACTGTTTGTTCTTGTTACAATGTGTTGGATGTTTTCTAGTAATCAGTGTTGTCTCATGTGTGAAAACAACATTGTGATGCAGATTGTAGCTGTCAGATGACTCTCAATTATAAAATAATCTTTGGAGACCGAGAAATGGAACCATGCAGTAAATGACACAATTTATTAATCAAATTTATCATCTTATTCTGCTTTTCCTGAAACTGAGAAGTTACTTGTGAATTCACTGCACTCATTGCTCCTAATTATAATCACGTGAAGAAGCTGGCTTCTGGACACCAGCTGATGCTGCTCGTGTTTTACTGAATCATATAAGACACATGACCCTCCTTGTGCAAGCATCAGATCAGGGCATTTGTGTTCTTGTGACTGAATGCAATTAATCTAGTAGTTCTTCTGAGTCAGTGGAGTTTCAGTGACTTTGCATCTCTCAAAAACCTCAAGTAAATTAAATCAAGAATTTGATTTGACTGTAAAGGAAAAAAAATCTTTCCTCCTGGTGTTAGAAGGGGTTACAATTTCCACTAATTGTACCTGAATTCCTATTAATTCAAAGCAAGGCTCTGAAATGGAATGACTCAGTGATATTAGCTGATGTGTAGTAGACATTATTTTTAAAGAAATCATGTAGACATGATTTTTAAAGAAATCATGCAGATCATTCAGGAAGTCGGCAAATTCTAGGTACTTAATGTTTTTGCTTACTGTTGAAGAAAATTAGTGATCATGTGCTCAAACTTTACCAAGTGCTCTATAAACTATCTATTTAGACAACAGTATTACTCAAGTGGGAATTCTCTACCACACCTCACATTGGAAAGTTTAGAAATTTCTCCTTTTCCTGATTTTATGTAAAGAAATACCCTCTGGTATAGATGAAAAGACATACTGACATGAGGAGATTATTTCACAAACTTATCTATGTCTTTATTCATTTTTACTGAACAGCTACTGAAAATTATTTTTCCTTTCCACTTGGGTAGTTAACTTAATCAAACAGTTCAGTCTTCCTACAGTGGAGTAAGTCTTTCTACATGCATACTGATTATTTTATTGGGATAAATCCATTCCCCACACACTCCAGAATAAGACATTTTTGAGAGTCATGGGACAAGGCATCATTAGATGTATGGACCTAGCTGACCACAGCTCATAGGCCAATAAATCCTCAGACTTCTGAAGACACTTTCATTTTATAATTTAGTAGAGAATCATATATTTTGTGGAGAGAATTTTGCTACCCCGTAGTGAATATTGTGTAGGATATTTGCCAAGATTGTCATCTAGCATCTGAAAGTAGAGGAAATGCATTAATTTCAGAGGCATTACTCATGATCTCTGGCAGTTCAAGGGATGTTAAATTTAACCCCTCATTATCTTAAGCTAAAAATCTTTCAGCAAATGGTGGAAAAGCTAGAAGTCAGTTTTTAGCTCTGGGAAATGAGCTTTTATGAAAAAGAAAATCAAACCAAAGCAAAATGCCAACTTTTAAAAAATTTTACGGAAAAAAACCCAAATGCATCTACCTCCTCTTTTGAAGAGGTTTTTTGAAAAGGATCTGGGATTCCCACTTGTGGTTTGTCCCATTTCCCTCTGTTATGATTGCCGTTTTGTTATGTCCAATACTCTGGGAAGTGAAGGTGACAAGAATTGCCTAATATCCTTGAAACTCAAACTATTTGTTCCTGCAAATTTATGAAAAGAGAGAAAAGGATGCTAATGACCAATTATTTTAGCTCATTTTGATCTCCTGATATCATGTATCAGACTAAGTCATAGATAGTGAAAGTTCACAGTACTTCATTTAAAACACAGGTTAAATAGGACATAAACCTCACCCTAAATCAAACTGGTAAAAACCTCTTAAAAATAATGCAATTAGATTAATTAGTCAGACTGAGGTCTGAAACAAGAAATTTGCTTATGCACTTAAACCTGACTCTCTAAATAGTCCCAGTGAATCCTAACAGAGGGGCTTAGGATCTGGGGACAAAATAACTTTAAGCTCTGTTTGCAAAGTACTAACATTATTGTTAATTGAAGACTTTAAAGGTCTCTGTGATTTCCCTGTTGTTTTTGGTTTGTTTTGTGTTTTTTTTTTTTTTTCTAGAAATAAGACAGGCAAGTAATATATCTATTGAGACCTAATCTTTTCAATTCACACCTGAATTTTATACCACAGTCCTGGACCATGAATTTTGGTGACTGAAATCAATGGCCAAAATCCATTTTTCTACCTTTTGGTAAAAAAGGCTGGCAATACAATACAGACATTAATACCTTTACTTCTACCATGAAATCAGACCCCTTACTGGAAGGTGCTAGAAAAAAAAACAAGTTTGCATGGAAGTAGATGAGGTAAGAAATCTATTATAAATTGCAATGTAGTTACTGAGGACTCATCAGGGACAGATTTTTCTATGTTATTTCTAAGTATGAGTATCTCTTTTGCCTTTAAGAAGCATTTGCATTATAGGATGTATCCACAAAATGATTTGGCACTTCAATTTATTATTTATCCTTCTAAAATGAAGCTGACCTAAAATGTCCATGCTACAGAGTGTTGCTGTAGGAATGTTAATATTAATGCTGTTTTTTTTTTAAACTCCCACATTGATGGGTTTAGGTAATAAGGCTATTTGCAAATTCTTAAAAACACTATGCTTTCTTTTATCATCTGAATTTTTGGTCGCAGCAGTCACTTTAAACCATGCAGCATTAGATGCCTCTACCTGAGGTTTTATTTTGGCCTGTGTGTTGTTTTAGATATGGGACCTTAGCTAAATTTTAGCACCACTAAAAAGAGTAGCTCCAGTCTGGAAGTGAACTGGTATCTTCAGAGAGAGGGAGCTAAAGAAACTTAGACCCATTTGAAGCCCTCTGTTGTCAGTACATCTGAGAAGAGGCTCCAATTTCTGAATTCTGATTATTCCTTATGATGAACTGTTGGTTTCATGAAAGAAAGCTTCTATTGAATGTTGTGCATGCTCTTGAATTCCTGTGGATATCAGTAGAACTGAAGTGCAGGATATAATTATAGCATATGCTTTTCTTATGGGAGCTGACAAAGTCAAATCAAAAAAATGTTACGATCTTCTTTTTGGATTAATTTTTTTACTGTTTAGAGAATAAAATCAGCTCACCGAGTGCCAGATTTGAATCAAAGGCAGACACATCAGTTTCAGGCTGCTGGTAAGGGGAAAGGATTTGGACTGTCCCTTCTGATATTATCAAGCCATTCCATCATCTTAATTATGCAAGAATTTCAGAGCTTGTCCTTGGCTCATGAGTTAAGGTTTATCTTCTGTGTCCTAAGGAAAGTGATTCAGCTAGAGCATTTTTAAATGCTTATTGATATCCTTAGTAATCCATGTAAATATTTTTAAATTAATTTGTCTTTTCCTGATTATTCAATAGCATTGGATTATCATGGCTGCGGGGGGGAAGTAACAGTCTCACTTGTTCAAGGCATAGGTTCAAAGAAATTCTGCAAGAAATATTCTATCCCAAATAGACCAACAAATTCAGTTCTTATCAGTATAAAAGGATTGTGTGTTACTTCTCACATGCATGTAATGTAACTTCATCTTTCCATTTTCTATAATCTCAGCATTTCTTTCATATATAATTTTTTTAACCCTTGTGGCCAGCTGTAAAAAAGTGGAGACCAAGCTTAAACCTATGAATCAAAAACCAATATAAACATTTAGGCTTTAGGTTTGGACCTGTGCTTTGGGACTGCCCTTCTCATTCTTTCTTTCCCCATCACCTATTTCCCTCTGGATGGAATGATGCCCCAGGACTCAGGGGCACAGGTAATCAGCAGTGTAGTATATTCTTCACAGGGAAATGTGGGACTTATCCACTTCTTTCCCTGGAATGAAGCGATTTAGGTGCTGCAAAGTCATGAGTGAAGTGATGTAAGAGCTGTGATGGCATGAGCATACAAAGGAAGCATCATTGCTCACTCTGCTTTTCTTTTAGAACCAAGAGAGTGACAGTAATGTAAGCCCCTAAACTGGGCAGTCCTCTATTGTGTCACCTCCAGGTTCACACAGATATTAATTCTTGCTGCCCACTATCCATGTCTGTGTGTCAGAGAAACCCCAAAATTTTATGTACAGGATACAAATATGTGTAGTCTACAGTTTTCATTCCCCATGACAGGAACACTACCATAGACTTATGAAATATAATAACTTTTAGTTATCATATAATATGGCTCCAGGTGCATGTAAAACAGAGAATTATACAGACATTATGAAGAAACCATATCCATGGAGTGCAAAGAAAAATGATATCCCATTTTCATGCGAGGTTTAGATTTTAAATTCTTTCTTGAGATAAAGACATTAATATTTTGATAGCAAAAGGTCATTTTTCAGTAGCACTCACAGATTGCCAGTAAAAGATAATGCTTCCCTAGTGGACAAGCTTTCTTACAATATGTCTTCCACATGGTAATGAAATCCCCAGGAAGCAATGGCTGGTTCTGTAGTTTGCTAGATAAAGAAAAAAGGGGGAAAAAAAGAGGACTTGGGAGAGTACTTTGTGCTGAATAATGTATCTGATTTATTTCACTCCTTTTTCTGCTTGTGGAATATCTAAAATCCATTTAAATTTCAGATTTTTGTGGATTTGTTTATTATTTAGAAATGCTCAGTGATCCCTTAATCTTTGTATTTTTATTGAAATGCCACAACATGATCCAATGCTGACCTAAGTAATACACTCCTGATTGGATAACTTAGGTACTATAAGAAACATGTGTCTGAAAATCTCTTAAAAACATGTAATTGTATGAGTGTTATCACCAGTTCCAGAACTACAATTAGTGGTTGCATCACCTTAGGGCTCTTCCTATTCCCCTGAGAAATGCCTTTTAAAGTTCCCAGGAGATACAGCTGTTTTTCATTGATATAGAGAACTTGGAATCCTCACCCAGCAGTGCTTAGAGAGCTAATTTAATGAGAAATCTTAGCAGAAATAATTGGGAATTTTCTAATGATGGAATTTCACTCCTTGGGAAATTCCACTTTATTGTAATGGGAAGTTCCCACAGTAACACAAGAGTTTTGAAGAAATTAAGGGATTGGGAAGGGTTGGGAAAGAGCAAGGCAGATAAAAAGACTCACCCTTACCCTGAGAACCTGGTGATTTGTCTGCTCTGTGAGAAATGGGAAAGACACCTTAGGCTGAGTTTGTGCCTTGTTCAGTACAAAGCTTTATCTCCTGCTGGGAATCCCAAATAATGACTTTAAATCACCACAGATTGCCAGGGTGTGTCTTTCCTGTCAGATAAATCCTGCTTTGCATATTTGACTGCTTATTCAGCATATGATTTTCTTGAAACTCAATAATCTGTATCCTGAAGGAATAGTGAAACATCCAGACAGATTTTGATTCTGAAAAGTATTTTCGTTAGCTGTTCTTATTGGAACTGGAGATCAAAAATTGCAGCATTTTGGATAAGTCACTCTAGAAATCTCTGGACTACAGGGAATCATTACCTCTTTCTCCTCCCCAAGTTAAAATTTGAGTGTATATTATATAAATTAAATACATGCATTTAAATCAAACCTTTTGATTAGAGAGGTTTTTTTTTTTAATAAGATTGAAGAACTTGAAATATCAACACATGCCAGGTATTGAGCTATTCATCCATCATCTTCCGTGAGAGATTACTCATTCCTCAGATTCCATAAAATATGACTTTTAAATCAGTTTTGATTATGTACATCACTAGACCACTATTTGATATGAACAATCACAGACAGCTACAGAGCTAAGAAATAACTAATATATAGAGAGAGCAAATAATGATAATAGTTAATAATAATAGCAGCAACAAAAATAGCAACACCTAAAACAGTAGCTGTAGATGAAAATATTTCATTAGAGTTCAGTACTACAGTATCTTGCTCAAAGATAAAGTCAGGATGGCTGGGTGTTAATACTGAACAAAGAGGGTACTGTTATTCAGAATCTGGTGTTTTACACATTCTCAGATTTGCCATGTGGATATTTATGATGATGGTTATTTATAATTATACTAAGCCACTCTAAAACTCCTAGTTTTGATTACTCAATGTAAAAGAATGATTCTCTGAAAGGAGATTCATGTTCTTTCAAATAGCTCCAAGTTGGGTTTCATGCAGCTGCTTCTGTTTGAAATCGTGGCCTGTACAAGGCAACAGCAGCTCTGCTGTTGAGTTCAGCATGTCCAGCATTTTGACTCATATTCTCAGTGCTTTGAGTGCACTTATCAAAGGCAAAGGGGGAAATGCTTTTCAGAAGGGAAAATTAGAGGTTCCTTCACAGACTCATCACTTCTTTCCTTGTACTATTTTCCTGTCCCACTGAGACCACTCATTGCCCCAGCCTTTGTATCATCTTTTCAAAATCCCAGCAGTGACCTTGAAGTCTCAGCCCCCAAATTAGAAAATCTTGCCTGTGTAATTCTGACATTCATTGTTTTGTTTGTCCATTTTGTTTGCTATTCCAAAATAATGTCACTTGACTGTAAAACACAACAAAACTCTCCTACAGCCACAGTTGTGAGGATTATGTTATAGAATGGTTTGTGTTGGAAAGTACCTTTAAAGATTACCTAGTTCAACCCTGCTGCCATGGGCAAGGACATCTTTCACAACTGCTCTCTATGATATGTTACACTCTGAAATGATATGTTTCCCTCTGGTGCCCTATGGCACCTCTTTGTCTAGAGAACAATTGGTACTGGAATACAATGCTATTAAGCAGAAGGATTTGGAGGTTGGTTCTGTAATGTTTTATACCATGTGTATTCAGCTGTCTGTGTGATAAATGGGTGAAAAGTGCCTTTGTTCTAACTTGGTAACACGGTGGGGCCACTGTTCAGAGCTGTAAGTGACAGCAGCAGCAAGAGAGCCAAGGGTGGCTGCCTTCTGACCCACATAAACCAAGATAACATCAACAAATATGACAATAGAAATAAAGTCAGGCAATCACTGGAGTTCTTTATCTGTTTCGCTAATGTAGAGTATATCTTCAGGTAGGAAAAGCAACTGTCACCCAAAAAAGAGCTGAAAGGGATGAAAATGTACATTCCTCCATGCTTGCTAGAATAAAACACCTTACAAGACAGAATCTCACCCACCTAAAGCTACATTCCCTTGCTATCCTCCTCCTCTCCATCACTCAGCAGAGGACCTAGAGCTTCAGTAAAAGGATTGTAATTTGAAAAAGACTATTCCAAAAAGAAATCACTAGTACTGCTACTATTTCTTTCTGGTCAAGATAATATAACTCTGCAACAGCATTGCAAATTTAATCTTAAGTTTCAGGTCAAATGGGAAACAATTTAAATTCCAGGATGAAATAGGATTTTCAATTATAAATTACTTAATGTTTTCTAAATCCTCTTTTCTTTGTATTTCCTTCCTTTAAATTTTGGTAGTGTTTAATAAGAAAAATATTTCTTATGATTATGACAAAAATAATAACATGAAATAGAATTTCAAGATACATTTATAAATATTTATAAATTTATAAATATTTCAATATAAATTTAAACTTTTAAAAATCTTGAATATGAAATATTGTGTGTGTGTTTTAGAGTGTGTATTTTTTCCTTCTTCCTTCCCCTGACTGTAATAACTAGCTTAATATTATTGTAACTTCACTGTTAATTCTTGGTTTCCTCCACAGACAGCCCCCTTTGAGAATTCTCACTCATCAGAGAATCCAAAACCAGAGTGAAGGAGTTTTACTTAACAGCCCCAGGATTTAATTTTTGTTCTCATGTCAAGAAGCTCTGAGGCATCTGTTTAAATTTAAACAGTTAACCCTTGTGTCCCTATTGACTTCAGTGGGAATCTGAAAGGTAATATGAATAAATGCTTTTGTTGGTTCAGGACACTGCTGCCATTCTTACTGGAGTTCAGCACTGAATGTATGCAACAGAAAATATGTGTGGCACTTGAACCAGAGGGGGGTTTAGAACACTGCACAGCCAGACCCGTATGCTGTGAAAATAGCTCACAATGCTGTATTTTTGATGCTTTCCTCTTGAAGTCAGATAAGTGTTGCAGGGTGGGAAAGGTTACACAGCTGCACACAGGCACATGCCAAGAGCTCTTATCTTCTTGTTACCTTACCACACACTGAGCTGATTGGCTTATAAAATTAAGGATTTGTTTAACAGCACCTTTGAAGACAGGTGGTATAGATGGTTTAGAGCATTTGCTGGTAGGAAAAAAGCCGTCTCTAGTGAAGTTTAAGACAAACCAAATGCTGAAAATGGTCAGGAGATCTTCAGAACCAATTCAGGGGGTTATTTCCAAAGAGCAGTGATAGCACCACTGCCATGAAGGGATCATCAGCTCAGACTACACTGCTGCAGTTCAGTAGGAGCAGACTACTTTTCAAGCTGCCTGTTACCTTGACAGAGGAGTACAATAATTAACTCATCCTGCACAAGCTTGAATTAGTTTTTTCACTGTAGGTAGTTCTCACAAAATCAACAGTTCAGCCAGCACAACTCCCTGCCTACATTCCCATCACTGGAGAACACGGGTAAGAATGGGATGGCTCAGAGGAATGTAGCATTAAATTCTCTATCCTGGGGTTGACCAGAGGCTTGTACAGCTTCATAAACCACTGTAAATCTGTCAGTAGCAGAAGATTACAGAAAAAAAACTAATGATTAAACAACTATGCTTATATGATGAGATTAGGAAGCTGACTTGGCTGACATCACTTAATTTTCAATTGAAAATGTTTCCTGGGCCAGCTGGATAAAGGAATGAGGCTGGAATTATGTGCCCAGGGCAGGAGGAAGTGCAGCACTTACATCATCTTGAGCTGCTGTGAAACTGCACTCTAAGAATGAGGGCAAGTACAGCATGTCTTTCAAAGTCACACTGCTCATCTCTGGCTAATCAGTAATGTAGAGATCCTCTGAGGCAAAGGCTGGATTTGGAGTGTATGGTTGATTGACTGTAATGAGACCATCCTCTGTGGATTTGATTAGAATCATAGATTTGTAGAATGGCTTGGGTTGAAAGAGACTTTGAAGATCATATAGATCCATGGGCAAGGACACCTTCCTCTAGACCAGGTGGTTCAAAGCCCACTCTAACCAGGCCTTGAACATCTCCAAGGATGGGGCATCCACAGCTTCTCTGGGCAACCTGTTCCAATGCCTCACCACCCTCACAGTGGAGAATTTCTTCATTATATCCAATCTAAATTTATTGTCTTTCCTTTTGAAGCCATTACCCCTTGTCCTAATTTCTCTTTCAACCTGTTTGTACAGCCAACATCCCCAGAATCCTGCAGCAGTTGGTTCTACAGCCTAAGTGTTCCTAAACAAAGTAGATTGCTTTGAATAGGAAAAAGGATGCAAATTTCTGCTTCTCTGCCCAGTCACATAATGCAATCAGAACTGAATCCCAGATCTGGCCACTGAGTTGTTCTAAAAACAAACAAACAAAGAAATATTTGAAATAAAATTGAAAACTTCTTATGTAAACCTGTCTTTAATCCTTAGTCTCTCATTTTATCATGTAGTGCTGTAATTTAAGTTTTTTAAAATTTATCAGTTCCAGAGTCCCTGCCTCTCCCCTTCTCCCCCCCAGCAATAATCACTAAAGAATAGCAAGAAAGAAAATATTTCAGGATTTTTCTCAATGCTGAAAGAAGTTAAGAGTATTATGCTTTCAACTACAATACAAGAAAATTGTGAAATGGAACTGTTCATTCCATTCTTAGTTTAACAGACAGAAGATATAAAGGCTGTGCCACTCTGCTTGCCCTTTAGCAGCAGAAGAAAATTATTACATCTTTGCACACCTCAAAAGTATTTTCTGACCCTATATTTAATAAGTTCCCTTCCTTGTATCCACAAAGAACACATAGGAGGACTTTATTCACAGAACAAAGACATCTATAACCAAATATGCTGTCCCAAGAATCAAAGTCCATCTCATCACCGATGTCAAAGATCCCCTCTTATGAAAATTTTTAAATTATTGCTATGGCTAAAGAGGGAAAAGTTAATTTTTCAAGAAATCACAAGCTCAATATTCGCATTGAAAAATCTGGATTGTTGCTATATTTGCTGCAAAGATTTGACAAAAGGAAAGGTCTTTCTACAGCAAATGGCGATCATATTTATAATCCTTTTGTATCTATGATATAGAAACATTTTAAAGTCTCTGCACTGGAATTTTATCATCTCAGTTACTCAGATGCAGTTACTGTAGAAACAAGGATAAGCTTTGCATTATTAACTAATATGTTCTTTTCCAGACTAAAACAAAACTGTTTCTTTTGGCACATTGACACTTTGGTCAATCTGAAGCAAGGGAAAATCCTGAAAATAGTCTTACTGTTCTAATAGACCTGGTCTTGATTCAGGTTCAGGGCTCTCATCTCTCTGCTGGCTCTTCAACACGCTCTTCACCCTGTTCCAAGTCAAAGCTCCTCTGCACACGTGTGTGTTTTCTGCTCTTTGGTTGTTTTTCACTGTTGCAAGCAGTGAAGCTGTGTCACTGTAGTTAGGGCTGAGGCTCTCACTGTCATTGCTAGAGGACCTCAGTTATTTCACATCATGTCTGTGAAATTTTGGAGTCAATTAGGCCAACACAAGAACAGACATGTGCTACAGGCTTCATTATGCTATCGGGAATAGAACAGCAAGTAACAAACACCATTTAATGACAGATATCAATGCAGAGAATCACAGAAGGTGAAAAATGTTTCTAAAAATAAATACAATATATTCACACTTGGATTACTAAAATTAAATATCTAAAGATTTCTATAAGTCCCTTAAGAAAAGACTGTTCTTAAAGTTGGCAAGCTGCTATGTCTGCCACCAAGTCAAAAAGGTCTTCTGGCAATTCAGAATTAGTCTAGAGGAATCACTTTTGGCATTTGGGAACTTTGTCCTCCTCCATCTCTTTCCAGTAGCTTTGTATTGGTCTCCTTCCAATTTTTACAAAAATTTGCCCCGTTTTATTGAACCTCTTCTTTTTGGATACTCCTTCAAAGCTCTCCAGGCATAGCCCTATGATCAAGATGTTAAAATATCTGACTTGTCAAAGTACAGCTGAAAAGATAACAGATTTCTGTGGCTAAGAATTTGAACCGGTCAAAAGTAGCCATGGAAATTATTTTGGTCAAAATTTGAAAACAAAGTCAGCTTCCATTTAAGTTCAAAAGCAATTAAACTAAAGAGAAGATAGGAAGCTGCTGTTTTCCAAACATGTCTGTGTGCCTTTATAGCCTATGACCCTTGGCCACTTTAATGAGGCTCAGGTCAGGTCTGTAATACAAAATTTTGCTGGAGCAGCTCTGTTGATGAGGAGGGTGGTAAAGTGTGATGTGTGATTGACAGACCAGTGCTGGTGAAATTGCTGGTGTAAGCACAGATATATTGGCAAAACTGAGCTTTTGCTGAGGCTTCCTTTTATTCTGAGGAGTGTAGGGGGAGGGAGAAGGAGAGCAGCGAGGTTAAATGATTCCAAGCAAAGCACAACTTTATTAGTAAAAAATGCTTTTTTGTTAGGAGGGCTTTGCTGCTAAAATACATCAGTGATCAGAATCGACCAGTCAGTTGTAACATGTCACACTAGCACCCCAAATCTTTATACTGGTGCCAGGGTAGGATAAGTAGGTGTCATACAAAGAGCCTGCATTTACAAAGGGTCTCTGATACCCCTTTTCTAAGTGAAAATATAGCTAACAGAAAATAAAAGAACACACTGTTACTCAAGAGGCATACCAGATTCTAATCTGGAAATGAAGCACCCCCTCATTTGGCACCAGGGATTACAGAAGTCTGTGATCACTGAAGAATCTTAAAAAAGCTGCAAAGTAATAGAAGTGGAAGAAGATCCTAATGTATTCTTGATTGATACATATAAACCTTCTTAAAGAAACGTTACAATCAGATTGTTTTAATCTGGGCACCAAGTACCTAAAGAAAAGTAGTGGCTCATTTAGAACCATCAGCTCTATTGGGTAATTACTTTAATTAGATAGTTTTTGAAAACTGCACATTAGCTACATGACAGATCAGAGTTGTTTTGGTCTATTGAGTAATTATTTAATTAGGCCACATTTTAAAAACTGTTTATCGTCCATATAATGGTTGGAACCAACTCCTTCTGGTTTATTTTGTAATTACTTAATGAGGCCAAAGGTATCCATTGCAAAAAATCCTATCCAAGCATAGTCCTACTCTGTGCTGCAGGAGAAATGGAATAAAAAATTGGAGGTGTTTTAATAAGAGTTTACTACATGCAGGAAGCGGATGTCTTTCATTGGTAACATTACAAGAATTGAAGCAAGGAGGACAGAAAGACTACAGCCTTTGGGCAGGAGGGTCAATGCAAAAGTCTAAAAATTAATAAGGAAAACGTTAGCCACTTTTGCTAGACCGACTGTGCAAAGGTAAAAGTGGAAAGCAGCCAAGAGTCACCTTTTTAATCTCGCCAAGGGAAAATGAATCAGGGATACAAGATATTCTGGCAAGGTAAAAATGAATCAGAGTTCTTAATTAAGCAGAGATAAAAGATCAAAGCAGAAGCATGGTCTAAGGAAACTTTGTTTCTTTGTAAAAAACCAGCCTGGATTAGCAGGGAATGATGATTCAACATAATTTTTTAGCTAGGGAGATCTACATATAAGATATGACCCTGTCAACACTGAAGTCTGTGCCACAACTTCTAGTCTTTTCAATAAGAGAAAACCTGAATGTGTGCCACTTCAAAAATTAATCATATTTTTCAAGGAGCATTCTAGCTATGTAAAATACTGTTACAAAGCCTGCTTAAAATACTTTAAAAATGTTTTGGTTGTAAATGCATGGATGAATGTGTATTTTGCTAAGATATTTAATCATATTATTCTTAAAAAGACATTAGAATAGTATGGAAAGAGAGCTGCAAAACCTAGGAGTCTTAGTAAATTTTTGTACATACAGGAGACTTGTACAACATTATTGCCAACCAACCACAGATATGTGATTAAATTTATAATTTCATGGATTTCATGAGGTGATGGTGTTTTTTAAACAAACCCAAAAGACAGAAAGGATATAGAAATTGTGGAGATGGGGGAAATACAAAACAGCAGTAGGATTTACCTACTGCATCCCATTGTGAGGAATTATATTGCTCAGATGCCATTGCACGATTTTTTGCAGGTGGATAAGGGAGAAAAGTTTTAGGCAGAACAGTGTCAAAGTAAAAGGAATGGAATGGCAATAGTGATCATGTTGCTGTAGCTGTTAATGTCCAACCTTGCTTTACTGAAATAGCAATAGAATTTCCAATCAAAAGATGAGACTTATTTCTGTAGCTGTAATATGTGAGACCTTTACCCTTAATCCATCCAGAATTATGGCAATTTAACAAATTGCTACCCATCAGCTACTGTCTGTGTGCACACTGTGAGTGGTGTCTGGCAGGAGGTCTGAATCTGTTCAAGGGAGACTTATTTTTATGCAGCATTATTTCAAAACCAGGAAGAGATTTTGAACATTCATAGCAGTTCCATGCTTCCCTAGCAGTGCCATGGGTCTGAGCCAGTCAGCTCCTGAATTACTTGGGAAAACTTACTTGGCTTCTGAAGATGAGTGAGTCACAGAGCTCAGGGGCAGAAGGCTTTTAAATCCACAAGGCATCATGAGCTTGTCATACTTGAACTCCCATAAACTATTTTCATCCGGTTGGTCTGCATGGGGACCAAAGTTTATTGTTTGTCTATATCTTACACAGTTGAAACCTCAAGGGCAAAAAAAACCACCCAAAACCAGAAAAAGATAAAAAAGGAGGAAATAGACAAAAGCTCATGATGCCCAAACTGCTGCTAATCTGGATTTATGTGGAATCTGAGTCATTCATATTAATTCTTCTATCTACTCCACTCTCTGGCTCAGTGGCTACCTAAAAGGATATAGTTAACAGTTTTAAAAATTCCCCGGACCTCAGTTCCTGAAAGGGTAATGTTTCTGGACAGAAGTCAAAAAAATGCCTTTCTTGGCTTCATCTCAGGAGGTCCTTCAGACATTCTTTCTACTATATTCTCTGATTCTTTCCAGACTATTGTCTCATGCCAGAATCCCCTCTGAGCCTTGTTGGAAAAAACCCTATGTACTTCACTTGACTTTATTTTTCCTTCTTTTGGTCTCTGGGTATTGGGGCAGATTTCTCTTTCCAAGGAAAAATCTACTTAAGAGTCCAAGAGTAGGAAAGTTCAAGGAGTTTCACTGTTTCCCTCACATCTTTCTTTGTGTCAAGGTGCAGAGGAAGTGAGGTAAGAATGGGGAGAGGAAAAAGGGCTAGATGAAAAGACCTTTAAGTTGAGCATTTTAAGTAGTTGGTTCCTTAAAATCTTGAGAATCCCTGAGGTCTGTACCTGCTCAGAGGACCTCAATCCACAGTTTTCTAATCGAGTGTGTCATGGCAGGACACCCACTCTACTTAAGGCATTTAGAGGTGATGCTGAGCTGGCTGAACAGTGGGATAAAATAGAGGACTCCAGAGAGAGAAGGAGTAACCTTGCACAGAATATATATTGTTGCTTAAATAAACAAGCTTTTGTTGCTTAGAGAAACAAGTCACTTGACCTACCTCCTTTTAAGTCAGTGGCACAATACTAAAAGGAAGGGACAAAAGGGTCTAGGTAGGACTTCACTCAACAGAAGCTGAATAAAACTTAGGGCTCATCTTCCATGCTTTTGGCTGCTTTCTGTTCCTCATATCTCTGGTATAACCGAGAGTAAATCTCTGTGTGCCATAGGTAAATGCCATCGACTGGGGGTGTTATTTAATGCAATATGTAGCTGGTAAAAATCTCAAATGTATTTTTTGCTCCATCTGGAAAAAGAAATGGCTTGACATAGTTTATTTTTAACTAAATTTTAGCTACTTTTAACCTCTCTAATAAAAGACGTTGATATGAGCTGTATGGTATTTTACTTGGATTCATCCCATTTGAGAATTACACAAGTGCAAAAAATAAACTTGAAAATATGAAGTTGATTCTTTTAATACAAACAAATAATGTTGAGAGACTCTGTTTATTTGTATATAAAATTTGAGAAAGGAAGGAAAATGCTTTTTGGGCATTTCTTATGGTAGTCCATTATATGCCAAATTTAAAATTGCAATGCCAAGTCTATTTTTACAAGTAATTTTTAAATCTTCAGTAAATATTATTTCTATTTGATTACTAACATAAACCAAACTGTAGAACCAAAAGGATTCTGCAGGGAAGATCATCAGTCCCTTCAGCCCTGACAGTGTCTGCCAGAGGGAGACCTTAGTTCCAGCACTGCCATGGTTCTCAATTGTAGCAAAACAGGATAATATGCATGAAAATCATCATGGATTTCTAGAGATCATGTCATAGTCTGACAAAAATTGCCTAAATCATGCTTCAGGAAACCCTCCAAAGCTCCTATTTAGTGCTCTGAATTTTATTTCCAGCATAGCTGATTGCCAGATATTTGTGCATGAATTAAATTTTATTGCCTTATTATACTTGACTGATTTATGTAGAGGCATTTGTGTAACGATGAGCAAACCATTAGAAGGTTTTAAGGCTTTGCTTCACTGAAGGGAAAATTTCTGCAGTTTCAATCTCGCTATTGGTTTGGAGTCCCCGAGAATGGGCTTTCTCATCACATTTTCCCCAGTATTTCCTAGTAATAAACCTGGCTAAAGCAACACACTTGCGCTCAGTCAAGATTTACAGAGGTTTCTCAGAAGTGCTGTGGTTGTCATTCTGGAGTAGTGGAATTTCCTTTGCTCGTAAAAGGAAATTTTAGGGCCATGACAGCTTGTTTCAATACATTTGTAATGCTGTTTTTCTCTCTGAGGGGTGCAGTGGAGCATTTTTCAAGCTAGGGAAGGAAAAAAGGCAGTTGATGGAAGCAGATGTCTCCTTGTTCTCTATGTTTCATGTTACCAGGGATTTGCAGAGTGGTGGAAATGGCCGATGCCATTTTCCTTTGTGCTGGTAGCCGGGAAAATGGACAGAGACTGGACAATGGGCAGAGGCTGAGGAAGCCCAAGTCCAGGCAGGTGAAAGGGGACCTGCCAACACACCCCATGGGATGGTGACTCCCCATGGCGGTCAGCTGGGGGCTGCAGAGGCTCCCTGGGGCTGCAGTCAGCATCTGTCTGGGCCCCTGGCAGGAGCAGGACAGGTCAGTCCTGGGCACTGGGGAGAGCAACAGGAGAGGATGTCAGACGTGTGGGCAGAGAGCACAGGGGAGCCTGGAGGTCCAGCACAGGGACTGACAACCCCAGGGGGCCAAAAGAGTGTCTTGGGCTATGGCTGAAGCAATAGGAGCCTGCAGGGCTGGACAGGGACAGGGACACTGATCAGTCCCTTCAGCCCTGACTGTTTTCCAGAGGGAAACCTTGCTACCAGCACTGCCATGGCTGCAAAGCTGAAAACTGACCAGCTGCTGTGTGAGGGGTGTGCAGCTGCAGCAAAACCGTCAGAACAAATGCCCTAGAAGGTGGGCAGAGACAGAACTGCAGCTCATCCCACAGGCTGGGTCCTGCACGTCACCACTGTGGCTGCTCCTTGGGATGGACTCAGTGTGCTGAACTGGCACCGTGACACTGGCAGAGCTCAGCTGGAGGGTGGACACAGCTTAGCTCTTGGGTGTCCCCAAGAGACCAAGGAGTCAAGATGGGAGCTGGGCACAAGCACAAGCCTCTGGAAAGCAGCTGAGGCTGAAAAGGAAGGTGCTTTTGGAGTGTTAGTGTCTGTTGGGTGTGGCAACCCCTTGCTGCACGTCTTTTCTGGATCACTTTCTTGGACTTCACTGCCTACGTTTCATCCAACTTCCATTTCAGGCACCAAGTAGGCGCTCTGGAACTCGTCTTTCAGTCCTCTCTGCATAACAGAACTACAAAAAAAGGCTGTGACAATACAAAAACCCACCAACCTGCTGGGAAGTGGTACTCAATATGTGTTTCCGTGTGTTTGACTATTTTGAGCACAAAACCAAACTTTTGTTTTGTGTTTTCTCAATTGTTTCCACTCATATAAAAGTGACAAAATGAATGCGGACTGAAAGAAACCTCAGTCTCTGACTGAAGAATCTCTAATGTCAAAAAGTTATTATTTTGGGGCTCTGATGAAGAGGAGAAAAATATTCTCTTTTCTCCTGCCATTATGTCATATCATTTAGGAAGCTTCTCCAAACAGCTCTATTTTTTTTTTTTTTTAATGGGAAGTTAAAGACAGCACAAAACCTTTAAAAAGTTTTCCTCAATATTAATGTAAATGTATGTGTTCTCTAGAAAGTATGGTTAGTTTGGCTTTTCTTCTGAAAATCTGAAGATATCTGAAGGGGATTTGCTCAGGTTAACTCCAGAGCTGAAGCTGGGTGAGGGAACACTGTAGGTAGCTGAAGTTCAAAATTAGCTACATAGAATTTGTGTGTTGTCTCTTGTCTGCAAAGTGCTCTGAGGATTTCATGGACTTTGCCAGTACAAAACACAGACCTCTCCTGTAGCCTTTAATGTAGCTCAGATTTGCCCTCAGTCTTAGTACACCTCACAAACACATATCGCTCAGGGGACGGAAATCTTAAATTTAAACCCAAGCTATAAACAAAGATATTTTCTGGCCCTCCATCCTCCATTTAGAGAGAAATACAATTACTTCTGTGTTAGAAATATGATTCCCCCATAGAACTCCAGATTCTTATAGATTTTAATTATTATTAACAATACTGGCCTAAATTCTCAAAAGTCTCATGTTATGTTTCCACCCATGAGAGGTAATGGGGCTGCATGACGTGCAGATGTCACCCAGCATCTCTGGTAGCCAGAGCATTTGAATTGTGTTACTTTGTCATATGAAATACATAAAGAAAATGCCAATACTCAGCATCATACCATATTTTGTTTTCTACTCTAAATAGCTTTCTTTCAGATGGCAGTTCAGATTGCAAAAGGTTTGATCTTGCAAAAGTTTTGATATTGTATACTGGTGATTTGTTTTGTATTTAGACTTTCATTTTATTAGGCATGTACCTGTATCTCCCGCTAGCCAAAATTTTAGAAGAAAAATTCCAACCCTGATAGGAAAGTTTAATTTTTCCTTTTCTCTTTTTCTTTTTCTTTTTCTTCTTTTTCTTTTTCTTTTTCTTTTTCTTTTTCTTTTTCTTTTTCTTTTTCTTTTTCTTTTTCTTTTTCTTTTTCTTTTTCTTTTTCTTTTTCTTTTTCTTTTTTCTTTTTTTTTCTTTTTCTTTTTCTTTTTCTTTTTCTTTTTCTTTTTCTTTTTCTTTTTCTTTTTCTTTTTCTTTTTCTTTTTCTTTTTCTTTTTCTTTTTCTTTTTCTTTTTCTTTTTCTTTTTCTTTTTCTTTTTCTTTTTCTTTTTTCTTTTTCCTTTTCCTTTTTCATTTCTCCCTGCACCTATGGCTTTCTATCTGTATGGAGTGTTAAGACCAATACTTAATCTCACTCTTTTGTCTCGGAAGGAGAAGGGGTGTTCTGAATAGCTAACTTTTCTCATAAATTCACAAGTTTAAAAATCCCACAGCACCCCCCAGCCCATTAGCCTTGCAAAGGGTGTTGATATTTGCACAGATCAATATAGGATGTTGTGGTATTTGCTTTTAATGCATGATATGCAAAGGATCTGTTGAATATCTTAGTTTGATTTTAAGTCACATTTATTTCTTGTTTGGATATCCAACATTTCAAAATAAGAGAAGTGCCAGAGGAAATTTATGCAGTCTTCTCTTTCACAAAGGGGAAGTAGGGGCAAGAAGAAGGATACAGAAAAAAACCCCTTCTTTTTCCCCCTTGGCTCACACAGTTTAGCTGAAGGCTTTGATTGTTCCTAAGCAATTAAGCTGTGGTTTTATTGCCTGGGCCTAGACCTTACATTTAGTTTTCTCTTATCAGACATATACAATTTCAAATCCTAACTTGTAAGAATGGCCTTGTCTACATGCTTGTCTAACTTGTTTGGCTGCCTCCAAAGCTGAGCTCTGTTGATTGGTTTTAGGTTCTATGTCCCTTAGGGGTGTGAAGATGTGACCCAGTCCCTGGTGCTACAGTTTGTCTGAATGTGGCTGAAAACTCAAACAAATGATCATTTCTTTTTTACAAAAGATAAGCAGAAGGAATGTAAAGAAAAGCAAAGAATATCCATTCATAAATAGGGATGAATGCTTGTCAAAAGTTTATCAAGGTCCAAAAATAGATGTGTTTGTTCTTTCATGTATGTGAACATTTTCACCAGCTTCACAACATGTTTGGGAGTAATCAGGGTACAGTTACTAACCCAGAAGCTTTTCTCTTCAGAATATCATGTAAGTTCATGTATTAGTCTTTTCCTTACAAAATGGGAACATGCTTTAATCATAATTGTTTATAAAATTACTTTCCTCTAGGAAACAGACTCTTTAACGTTAATCTTAATAAGGCGATTCCTGGATTGTTTGCAGTATAAATTAGACACGAGTATGAATTGTCCAATCTAGACTGATTTTCTTTACTCTAGTCAAAGATATGGTATCCATGATGATGTCTTTATCATTCTCAAGGCAAGAGTTCAACTTTTTGCAGAATAAATCTGCCCAAATATGTTAATGTCTCCTAAAAGGAAGGCAAAATATGTTTAATACTGTATGAAATTACTGAAGAATAATTTTCATGGAATAATTCTGCTTATGTACTTTGCAGATTCTGAGAATTTAACTGATGAAACTGGAAATCAGGAAGGATCACTGAATGCCCTCTTTGACCACAGGCATATAATTTTGCCTAGTTACTCCTAACTGGAAAATGAGAAATAATGTGGGTTTTTGTGCTCATTTTCATGTCATATTTTTATTTGAAGGTTTAAAGGGAGGGAATATGTAATTTCCCTTGAGATTTTATTCTGCTAATGCATCTTTCTCATTCTCAAAATCTATTTCCTGTTGTTTTGAAAAGAGTTGACTTTCCTTCCAGCCATTATTTTTTGCTATTTCTTAAATGACAGAGTGGATATTTTCACTATTAAAATACGTCATTCAAGTCACCTTTAAAACTTCTGTCTGATTAATTAATCAATCAGGTAGAGGTCTGTAATACCTGAGTTTTAAGATATTTTGTCTATAACTGGAGGTTTTATTGTGTATCAGTGATATGCATCCAACATAAGCACAAAGAGTCTTTATGCTTTTCAGGAATCAAACTGCATCCAGGTTTTGCACTCACACTTAAAAAGGGCTACTGAAAAATGTGAAGTGTGCCACAAAAAAGGGTGCCATCAAAAACAGTGGTGCTTAAGCCGAGAAATTGTATTATAACATTTTTCCTTTATGAATTCTTCTGAAATAACTGGAAACATTACTATGTCCCTTGAGATGTCTTCTTTATTCACACTGTTTGCTTTTTTTATTTTCCAAATGAAAGCTTAATGATAACCTACTGTGCATACCAAACACAGATATTTTCATGATAAAATATTTTTTGCATTTGCTGGTTATCCAATCACTTGATCATCTTTTACGTGGTTTAGCAGGTATTTTCATGTCCTGATTTTTCCCCTTTGGTAGAAATGAGTTCAAGAGGAAACCTCCCTGGCAATTGGGAAATGCATGTTTGGGAACAACACAGTATTTATTAATATTACATGGATATATATATATATATGTATATATGTGTGTGTGTGTATACATATACACATATACACAAACACACACAATTTTTTCCATGCAGTTTTAAACTTTCTTTCTTCATTGTTATTGATGATATTTAACACACAAAGAAATTGCATTTTCTTTAACAACCAGAGACTGTTGAAATTGGACCAAAGGTAACTAAATAGGAGTGGCATTTCTCCTGTTAGTGCAAAAAGAGGACTACATGTGCTCAGTTGTGCTTGGAGTTTTCCTGCATTGTGTCTTGCAGTGAGTTCACAGGGTTCATTTTGCACAGAGGGACGGAATTCCTGCCAAAGCCACCCCTTAGACAGATCCGTTTGTCACTCAGGTACCACAAACCTGCTACATTTTGGCGCAGCGGTTTCACCAGAGCCTTCAGGATGAACTGGAGGCCACCTGGAGATCTGGGTGAAGTTTCATTGTGTATCTGAAAATTTGGATTTATCATTTAAAGACTGTGGAGATCTCAGAGAGGTTGCTTGGCTGGAATCAATTGGTTCCTTAGAAAGAAAATGGAGTAAATTTGTCATCGATTGATGCCAGATTTGACACTGTGAAGTCCAAGCAATTATATCAGTTTTCCCAAGACAAGTATCTACTTTCCATTCCTCTCATGCCTACTGATTTACTGAGTTATTCTGCATGTCTGTGTGTGCACTTTAAACTCTTTTTAAATATCACTAAATATCATAGTGTATTTAAAGACAGCATTATGGGCAGATTCTGAAGTATACAACCTAACAGATTTTGCCTGACTACCATGCACTTTCTCTGACTTATGCTGAATATTTGAATTTCTATTTACTAAATAATAATTTTTTTCTTTTTTTTTAATCTTCTCTTTTTAACTCCTACCCATGGTATTTCTTTACCCTCGAGTTTCCTTGGTGTTTTTGGTTTGAGGGTTTACTTTCCCAGAATAGTGAAGATTCAGACTTCTGTCAGACTTTCACTTCACCTGCCTTTAATAGGGGATTTTCATTCACTACTTTCAGTGTTTAATAGCTATGGAGACAATCATACCTCCTGCTGAGATGCTGTCCATCTGCTTCTAAGGTATCGTGACTAATGGGACTGAAAAGTGATGCTCATCATATAACAGCAGTTTGAATGGGCATCAGGAGCTCTGCAATGTGAGCAGACACAAACTTTGAATAAAAAATACATCTTTCAGCATGTACCCTTGGTTTCCTTAAATGTTCAATATCAATCTTTTTTCTGCTAGTTCTGTTTTCCTGCTGAATTCCCACGTACTAATCAGATTGAAAAGTCTGTCGAAACTGCTAGAAGACTAGACTGTAGATCACACCAGGGTCTTCCAGCTTAAAGCAGGGTGCTCAGGAGCTCTAATTCTACTTTCTTCTACCCTCGTAGTGGAAAATATAGATTCTAAGGATGTTGATGTCTTAGTATTTTGCTAAGACATTATTTAATTAAAAACTGATAGTAATAAAATTCCACTTTTACTGGCTCAGATTTGTCTATTTTCATTGACATGAGCAGTTACATTGATAACAGTGAAGATGCATTCTAACAGCAAATTTTTATTGGAGGTTTTTAAAATAATATTTAGGTTTGAGTTCAATGAAAATATGGAGGAGAGAGAAACACTTGATATCCTGTGGTAAGTCAGTTTATTGAATGAAAATTTCTGTACTCTTTAGCAATATGGGTTGTGTCAGCTTTCACAGTGTTTGCGCAGCCATCTGAGAGCAAAAATTCAGCTTTCTTCCTCCTGGGGCAGCATCATTGGTATGCTGGAACTGACAGCTCAGCTGCAGATTGTGCTCAGGACAATGTCACTAAACACATTGAGCATCTACCCTTTTCATTAATGGGTCTAAAACAACCTGGAAGCTCTGTTGACAAAGCTTATTGCAAATATGTTCCAGAGATGACAGCAGGCATTATTACTGCTGGAAGTGAGCAGAGCATCAGGTATCTCTAACTGTATTACCTGCCTCTACTATTGTTCTGTTCAAACATCTCACGGACTTTCACATTATTTACCCTCGAAAAGCTCTGTAGTAGCAGCTGTGCCTTTATCTCTGGTCTGCATTGGAGGAAGTTAGAGTATAGCCAAACAACTTGCCTAAAGTCATACAGGAAGTATATAGTGAATGAAGAAGTTAAATGCTAGATTAGTTCACTGTTTTTCAGGCCTTTCTTCCTCATTAAATAATTCTTGATTTTGTAGATGAAAATGAAGGAGATATTTATGGTGAAATGCAGTGTAAAACACAAATTCTAATGCTTTTACATTACTGATCATAACATAGTAGATGTATCTGAGCAATTGCTTAATGCAAGCTGGAATTCAGCAGGAATCATAACAAGATTTTTCTTGGAAATGCATTTAAGCTGAAAAAAATTGGAATTATTTGTGTGTAAATGATTCCCATCAGTATTGCCCACAAGTGTCAGAAAACTGACTTTGTATGGAGCAGCAAACCCACTACAAGTAAGTACATTTCAAATGAGTGGGTAATGGAAAGCTTTTGCTCTTGGTTCACATTGTGCCACGACAGAAGTGTAGTCACTGAGTCCTGCATGTGAAGAACTAAGAGATGTGATGTGGATGGTGGAAAACATTTTGGTATTTACAATTTGTTATTGCATACCAAAGCAACTGTGAGATAGTGAGATTAAGAGTAACCACTTGCCAGATAACATCATACCAAGCATCTTTACTGGGGTTGCACATCTTAATGCTTATCTCAGAACTATCCAGGGAGCTATCCAGGGGACTTGCTTCACAAAATTTCCTCTTTCCTACATTCAGAGTGATTCAGAGACAGAAAATGGGGGGAGTCTCTGGTTACAGACTTGCCACAAGGCATCCCAATGAAAGATTAGTGAGACAGACTGGATGAGACTAGAATAATTTTATATAATCATATACAGGGAATCTTGTGCCTTCCTATAGAACAAAACACTCCAAGCTGCTTTGAAAAGCCATTAGATCCAGCCATGTGATTCTTCTCAGGTTGCTATTAATGGCCCCATCTATCACAATCTAGTGTGCTATACAGTTCATCATCATTTCGGGTTATTTTGGTGAGCAGAGAGTTTGTTATGATGGAGTGTTGCTGGAGGGTACACTAGATGGCATTCTTGATAACTGTGCATTCCTCTATACTCTTACTGATGCTCAAATATGGTTTAGGGATTCCTGGAATAATTTCAGCGAGTGTGCTAAATTCCCCATCTGTGGCAGATGCTTAAATGCTACACATATAGTTCTGGCTGTATGTCACTTTTCCTGGAAGCAGAGGAGTGGATAACTGGTGTTTAGGCTTTGACAGCTTGTTAACTAGTTGTCATGGAATTGCTGAGTTACCTGTTCAGAGACAGGAGTCTCTGCAGTGCAAATCAGGCTGCCTCTATTGACTTCAAAGGGACCAGGCAACTTTGTGTTAGCTTTGGATCTGCCCCAGTGCCTTTAAAACTTGTACCCCTTGAAAGCTCTCCTGTACAGAAGCCTGGGGCACACAATTATGATGACCTTCTTCATGATCTTATTGTAACATTCATCCTCTTTTCCCTTGTAATACTTGGCACCAACAAGTTGCATTTAATATTAGATAAAAACTAGCTTGAGGCAAACCCATTTCTGTTTACATTTTAAACTGCAGAGCATTCTTTGGGGATCTGTAAAAATAAAAGCCAACAGGGCTGATGTCCATCTTTTCAAAGCCCTTATCTGTATCATATAAATTAGCATAATCAGTATTTAGAGTTCTTGAAGAAGATAAATCTATTGTATTTACATTTTTGTTAGCAATCCAGGAAACTTCATATAAGATTTGTTGTCAATAAATATTTATGAATTCAAGATAATGTTTCTATCTGACACATATGTAGCAGTGGGAGGATTTTATGCTGCATTAATGTAAAAGAATGAAGTGTGATCAAAATGTCTGTGTTAGTTTGATTCAAAATGTCTAAGAAGGAAGTAATTCATCAGTCAAGAAATATTACTCGCTAGAGGGATATTTATCAATCATTCTAACTGAAAAGAAAATCAAAGAGCAGACTCAACCTAAATATTCATCATTACTCTGGCTTTTGAGGTTTCAGATATGATTTCCTGGTCAGTGGCAGGTTTTTTTTTTTTTTTTTTTTTTTTTTTTTTTTTTGAATAAACCACTACAAGGCACAAGTAAAAGAGGCTGTTGATGAAAGCAGCTTCTTGTGTCTGCTCTTTATAGCCATGAGACTATCATCATCAAGCATGATCTGAAGTTTTGAATCACTGAGCTGAAAGAGATCTTAAACCTTCATCTAGTGCACATGTATGCTCTAAAACAGGATGTAGTGTTTTCAATCTGTGATATAACTTCTTCTGACCAGCATTCGGTCATCACTGTTTGCATAGCATTTTGAACATGTAGTAAAACTAGCAAAATCAACAATCTAATCCAGTGAGGTATGTAAATATTAAATATGTTGAACATTAACTTGAACATTCAGCTGAGCAAAGTGGGAAAGGAATGCAGAATGTTGCAGTAGTTATTTGTTTTTCATTAAAGGAGTTGCTTTATATGCTATAAAACTATTTTGGTGTTAATATACTGTATACAATCCTTTAGATTTATGTTCCTCCTAAATTTACCAAGTCTGAAATTTGATTATCCCTGTTATTAATTTTCCATTTGCACTTATTTAAATGCACTCTTAAAGTGAGGTCAGTCACACTGTCATGTGTAACTAGTTCAGCCAAGCACCTTGGTGAGCACTGAAAATTAGTCACAAGTTGACAAATAATGTCACCTGGAGTTCTATTTGTGTAACTGTGTCATCTTTTGTCTTCATACACAGGGCTAAACCTTTCCCTGTACTTCCTTTTGGCTGTGGATTTTAGACTTCAGAGAAGGTTGGAGGGGAAAACACAAGAAAACTTACACAAAGCTGCCCAGATTGTTTTAATGCCATCTTATACTGAGTGATCTGTTTTAACAGCAAATAGTTTATCCAGCAAATTTAACTGGTTTTGAAATACATACAGATATGCTCTGGATGATCTAGTGTGTGCAGCATTTGAAATTACTCATCCAATGACACACTTCAGTCAAAGGCTGACGGTGAGCTGTTCACATGTGCCTGTGGGCATCCTGCCTGTGTGCCATGCTCAGCAAAACCCTGCAGCAGTACTAAGCAGCAGTTCCAAATATGAAAAGATTGACTGTTGTTCTGAGTTTTTCACTATGTGTATTTTGTTCCACATGTCTAAGCCTTTGGTCATCTCTTTCATATGTGACACCATTTCTGTTTCCTTGTTGGAAAAATTCCCGTGCTAACATCAGCTCTCAAGACAAGCTCATGAACTGGTGCAGCACAAACACTTGTACATACACAGTCCATGAGTCAACCCTTATTGACATGCTAAGCAAACAAATATTGGCAGAAAGATAAAAGCAATAGCAAGTACTATCAAACTGAATTTACTGATTTTGTTCTGAATAAACAAGCATTTTGTCATGTTCTTTTCTAGTTTCAATGTCATTTATTTAAAACTTCTTTCTGTAGCAGCTCTTTCAAAACAAAAATTCCGTAGATGTACAGTCACTTCATCCTCTAAAAGATCAGACAGGCATTGTAATGACTCAAAGGTGAATGCCAGGCTATTAACAAACCTCTGACTAGGTGAGCTTTAACTGATTTGAGGTTTCATAATGAGATTTCACACAGCTCTGCATAGTATGTAGCTGCATGGAGTTGAGCCACGTGCAATTTTTAAAGAGCAATTATAAGAATTCTTTGTTAGAATGCAATGTTCCCTGTAAAAGAGAAGGAGCTGCCTCAGTGCTGCCAAGAAATTTCTGCATGATTCTTATATTAAATGCATTAAAAAGGTACAAGTGTGCATATATGTTTATATACAAACAGATGAATATATACATGTACATATATATATGTATGTATGCAAAGATCATAGCTCTACATATATGCATCTCTTTATGCACCTAAATATATAAATTTACAAACATGCACACTTTTGGCATTTTTATGCAATATAGAACTTTATATCCATAGAGAAGAAACCAATCCAGCCATGGTTTGAATACAGGGGACTTTTAATTTTTTTTTAAAGCTATGATGTGAAGGTAATATGATTAGAAGAACAAAAGAGGTCAATTTCGGATTCCTTTCTGTGCCAGGAAAGGCTAATGACAAATTATGTTATGCTTTAATGTCTCTTTAAAATAAAATCTCATTGGAACAGAAAAAGGTTCAAATACATGTTACTTTATTTAGGCTCTCAGCGAAAATAATGGTTTTCACAGTTCATTTGCTGTTGGTTTACTCCATACAGCTGTGCATGAGAATCAGGTCTGCAGGTCATTATACAATCTTGATGTTCCTAGCTGAATCATCTGAAGAGATTGATTGAAAACATACTTCACCTTTGATGTGGGTTTTTTCCCCGTGAGTTTGACTTCATATTTAGTTCATTATGGTATTCCTGGAATGCTGAGTCTCTTTGACATTCATACAACCATGAGGGCAGCAAAAGGTCTAGCTTGCACTAATAGATGCAAATTATATCTAACATCCTATACTTAAATAAATCTACAACTACTGTCTTAAATTGATAAAGTCAAAGAAATATAAATAGAAAGCAACTTTGGATCATATTGACATGAAAAATATCATAGCACAAAGATTTAGGTTTTGATTTTTGACCTCAACTTTGCATTATACGCTGTTCCTGGATGAAGTCAAAAGCTTAATGTTAGGCTTTATTGTATTCATTAGCAATCTTTCATATTGTACTGGCCTTGCATGTCAAGCAAAAACACATTAAAATGTGTGTTATGCCACTAAGAGATGATGTAAATCTTTATTGAGTCTTTGCCTCTTTTCACATTGAAGGCTTGTTAATCCCTTCAATTTTCTTTTGTGGAGGGATAAATAGACCACAGAAGAGCCAGAGGGATAAGACTAAAGCATATAATCTCTGACCAAAAAGCAGAGGAAACATCAAGCCTGTGTGTTTGTGAGGTAGGTAGACAGGGTGTAGATATCGAAGCTGGCAACTGACCATGCAGAAATGTCTCATCATTGGAGCAGGCTGTCCAGAGAGGTGGTGGGTGTCCCATCCCTGGAAGTGTTCAAAGCCAGGATGGATGGGGCCCTGAGCAACCAGATCTAGTGGATGGCATCCCTACCATGGCAGGGCAGCTGGAAACAGATGGTCTTTGAGGTCCTTTCCAACCCAAATCATTCTGTGATTCCGTGATCCTTCCGACCAGAAGTGATTTCTCTGTGTCTGACAATGGTGCATCAGCTACTCCCTTATCTGCCTCTGTGCTTCATAATTGAGCATAGGTTGTATTTGTGAGCTCCACATGGAAAGTGGTTAAAAAAACTGGGTTATTCAAGAAGATAGAAATGACAAGAAGTACTGAATTTCTGTGTTCATACCTTCTATGTAAAATATATCTTGGATTTTCCACGAGGGACACTGACTTGTATAATGCTTACTCTCATCACGGAGATGAGGTTATGGCTGACAATCTTTGAAAATTTATGTTCAACCTGAAGCAGATACCAGCCACAGCCACTTTGTAAATGGCTTCTGGATAGGGCACATCTTGAGTTTGAGTCTCTTTTCAGCTCCCAGGAATAGTTCAATTCCTCTTAGCTTGTCCTCAGGCAAATGCAATAGCCACAGAGCTCCAGGTAACACTGGCAGCTGGGGGAGGAAAGCTAAATTCCACATGCTTGTTGAAACTTGTTTTGTCACTTTTCAGAAAAGAATGCAGGATTCAGGGGATTTTAAACAGAAAGCACAGTTGGTTAGTTACTAAATAGCCAAGTCAATAAGGATGTGTCATTCTCAGAGGACTCATGCTGATTTTTCTGGTTTCTTTCTGGCCCAAAGAACCTTAGTTATTTTATGCATAGCCTATTACCTCTGACCACTGACCTAAGAAGAAAGAAATCCCTTTGGCAGGGGAAGGAATTAACTTTCATCTCCCGCTTCCTGGGGAAGCCCCTATGATTTAAATCAATGGTTTAATTGCTCTGTGTCCTCTTCACAAATGCAGTAGCTGTGAAAGCACTCTGTGTTTTCTGGGGATCTGATCTGGTCTGTGTGCATAAGCTCTACCCTGATAATGCTTACCAAGTCAGGAAGACCCTGAGGGGAACTCAGTGAAGGGAGGCAGCCGGTTCTTCAGTGAGAGCTTTACAGTGCAGTGATCAACAGTGCAGTGTTCAACCATGTCAGAGCATGAGCTCTTCTGCAATTGTGCACAAGGTGAGCTCTTTGGATACTTTAAGGTCACAAAATGCAACAACTGTGAACACTAGGTTCCTTTGATGCTTATGTGGCATTTGAAAAGGGGCTTTCAGGAGCTCCATTTTAGATGTAGTTACCAAAATGTCAACCTTTCCCCAGGTAGGTACTTAGATTCTTTTCTTTTTGCTTATTTTTGGGTTTGTATTCAACCTTAAATCCTAGGCCAGATAACATCTTGCCCCTGAGCAAGACTTGTGTGATCTGGTACCCAGTGAGGTGAGTTTGAGTATGAGAAGGGCCCCCTAGTTACCTCTCAGTTCTCTGAAGAGCTGGCTGGTGCCCAGCACATCAGCTTTACAGCTGTTTAACCATGAGAAGATTTGAACAGAGAGTTTCTTTTGCCTTTTGAATATATACAATGCATTAAAAAAAAAAAAAGGCTGTGTGTGATGCAAGCTCTCTATCTGTCAATATGATGAGGAATATAATGGTTAACCAGATGCTCTGAATCAGGTCTTATTTCCAGGTGCAGGTAAAATCTAATCCTCAATGGAAACATAAGGCTATTGGTCCAGAGGAGACCAGAAATTCTTGTAGTAATGTAGGACATAAATATTTAGTTAACATATAGAGCACTTCATAATTTAACTATGAACTTAAAAGGTTCACTGATGTTCAGACAGACTCTTCATAAACAGGCAAAGTATTTATTTCTTTTTTTATTTGTAGAGCTCATATTTTCATCGCAATGCTATTATCTTATATGATCATCTCTGAAGATCTTGCTTTCTCCAAAAGCAGGAAATTATTCTGGTAATAAAAAAGTGTATTTATGCAAATAGTACCTAGAAAACCACTTCCTATGAAGAAACAACATAAATTATAGGGCAGAAGCCATTTAGGCATCTTAGGTGTTGGTTAAAGAATTAGGTATGATTAGTACAATAATAAAATATCTTTTTATCAGATATTTTCTATCAATTCAAGAAGTTGCATGTGTTGTTCCCTGGAGGAAACTGCTTGTGGCTGGAGAGCACACTTTACAGGGGAATGAGAAGTTCATTCACCAGTGCATTTTTGTACTGCTGCAGACACAAGTGGGGAACCTACTTCTATCTGTGGCAGGACTGCTGCTGATGCTAGACAGAAGATGGAAATTCTCACGTGATTCAAGATCTCCTGCCTCAGATGTGGAGACACCTGACAGGAGAAAATGTGTGAGGTGCAGTTAGGCACAGATCTTCACATTTCAATGTATTTACCAAGACACTGGGAAGGATCTGAGGTCCTGGTACAGAAAAGTCTCTTGAGCTTTGCTTTTGCAGGTACCTCAGCTCTCAGCCTTTGTGGAAGTGCAGCAGAGGAGACACTGCACAGCCTGGGGAAGAGAGGTCTCTGTCCCACCAGAAATCTGCTCAATAGCTCATGGGAGATACAAAGCAGCCAGTGCAGTCAAAATTGGTATGTTTTCAGGAAACAGAAATACCTGGAGGAGCAGTCCTTGTGTTCCTGATATAACACTATCTGATATTCTCACTGCATTAGGAGCACAGGTTTTTTTCCAGTCCTTAATGTAAGCTTCCAACATACTGTGGGCAATGAAGTGTAGCCATGATGAAATCCAGCAGTGTATTCCAACAAGCATAATAGCTAAGCATAGACAAATTACAATAAATTGTTAACAAGTCTCTGCAGATGCCCTATTTTGCTATATACAATAGCTTCCCATTTTTGAGCCATCTACAAAAGAGGTGGGTTTGTTTACAGCACTTTAACCAAGTACTTTGCTTTACACTGGGCATTTCTCATTATGGTCAGTATTCAAACATGGAAATGGGCAATATCTTTGTATTTACTCTGACATTGTTGTTGTAGTTTTAGTTGGCTTGGTTTAAAATTAATTGTAATAAATTGCATTTTTTGAGAACTTTAATTGATTCACTAATTCCTCACCCTTAAGAGGAGTTTTAGTGTGATTTTTTGCTACAGAGGCCAAAAACTATTTGACTTGTTAAAACTCATAGTGCCTGGGAGGCACTTCCAATCTACTGTATGAGGCATTTCTGAACCAGATTGCATCCACACAATTTAATTTAATAGCTCCTGATATATTTAGTCTTCATGAATTTCCTGAATCCCATTTTGAACCTAAATATATACATATATTTAGGGAGTGTGTAAGCTGCTTGTAGAAATTAATTTAAATAATTATGCTTTGATCTATCTATCAGAGCTAAGTACAGGGTAAGACCCCAAGTTTCTCATGTTTGTTACATGAGTTTTTACAAGACCACATTGGAACCATGCTAGAATATGTGGTAAGACTGGCAGTGGTGTAGCTATATGAAAACCTATGGGAAAAATTTAAGAATAATTATACAACTTCTGCATGAAATGTCAAAGGTTATAAAGACATGATTTTGAGATTTAATGCAACTTCAGCTTCTTTAGTCTATTTGCAATCATGGACAGAATTTGTGTACATATAACTCACCTTTGGTGTTTGGCCACCTGCACTACCTTACAAAAGGCAGAAACCTGTCAGTGTTTTATACTCTGTCATATAAACTTCATTAAATTTCTTCACTTCAAAACCTGTCAGATGTACAAGGATTACTTTACAAGTTCATTAATGATACAAAAATAACTGAACTGTCAAAGTCTTACCTAATTGGAAATAATATTTCTAACTGTATTAACAGTAGAGTGTGCTTTAAAAGACAATTCATGGCTTTTCTGAGCTACTATTCTTCCTCCAAAACATTACTTCTGATGATCACTCTTCCTTCTCTTTCCTCAGCTTTAAAAATCCCACATAGTTGTTTTTTTCCAGTAAGCCTTCCCACAACTACACAGCGCAGTTCACTGGTATTCCCCATCATGAGGTTTTACCAAGTGTATGAAAAATAAAAGGATGGAGCACTGGAAAAAGTAGAGCAGAGCATGGGTCTCACCTGATGACAGTAGTCTCAGATTTTTGGAATTCATATGAATTCTGCCTTTGCAAGGCTTAAAGACAGATTAAATTCTCCATCTTACTGGCTTGAAGAGAGTTGTAATAGATAATTATTTTATCTGTGTATGCTTACAGATATCAAAAGTGATATTCTGTATTCCTTCAATGAGAGCAGTACTGGAGTTTAAAAAAAATAACCTCTATTTTTAGACAAAGTAATTTAAAGAGACACTTGCATAATAGTTAGGTATGGAGTAATCATTTGGTTTGAAAGCAATATTTCAAAGGCAGCCAAATAGCTCATCTTTCATGAGTTTTTAGGCCCCACAAATATTCACTCCACTTAACAGTAGTATTTTAGTAATCACAACATTATCAAGATTTTAAAGAAAGAGGCTATTGATTTCTTCCTCTGAAACTTTTAGAGAAAGTAATATGTTATAGGAAATGCTCCAGAGTAGATCCAGGCTCAGCAGAAAAATTATAGGATCATTTGATTTCTCTTGTTTCCTTAGAAGAGCTTCTTGTAAAAATCCCGTCTCAGTCAGAGATGGACAGTCCAGGGAAGAATTATTTAATAAAAAGTAACCCTCAAGGATCAAAAACATTCTGATATATTGGTGTTTTCCTAAATACTCTCACCAATGTCTGCAGCTGATTGCTTTAATAGGATTTTTTATAAAGGACATATTAAAAACTTTGTTTGTCAGCAGTGGCTATGGTCAGTTGCATGAAGCTAAATAAATGCTCTCTACTTCATTTATTATATGACACCCATGTACTGAATCTTTAAAATTGCATTTAAAATAAATAAATAAATAAATTCAAGTAGGCCCCATAAGTTAAAAGATGTTGCAGCCTTTTTTTAGTGTAATATGATCTAGCTGAGATAGATTTAAATTATGGGTGAGAGAAAACATGGCACCCTGTTCCACCCAGAAATACAAAAATTACCTTCTTGCATCTTTCTCATTTTCTTTGTCATTATTAACTTGACCAGAAAGATGATCCAAAGTAAGCAAACCCTGAACCCATTTCTGTGTGTGTAAGTGCTGATTAACTGCCTAGAATCAGAGACCTTGCTGGTTTGAGCAGTGGATACTGAATTGAACAGGTTTGAAAATTAATGTTATCTCTGGCATTTCAGTTCAAATTTATGCCACGTTTTTTATCAGTATAGAATGAAGACTGATGTATCAGGTAGAACTTTCAAGCTGTAAGGTAAGGCAGATCTGAACTCGCATTTTGTTGACATGATGCATAGTATTCTATGTGCGATGAACATTTAATTGCATTTTAATGATCAAATGGAAATAGTTTTCAGAACTGAAAACAATTCTCAGAAATGTTCCTCCAAAGGGATATATCCTGTGCATGCCAGGGCAGGGTTTTCTCAGGACAGACATTTTTTCTCTGGTAACAAATTTTTTTTTTTTTTTAGGGTTCCTGGATGTCAAATGAGATTGTAAGGTGGTTAAAGGAGGATGAACACAGAGCAAGAAGTTCAAAGGGATATGCCCATGATTTCCTGTTTTTAGTCCTATAGTGCTTTTGTAAAGTTAAAAGTAAGATAAAATTCTTTTGGTAGTAACAAAAAAATGTATTATTTATAGTTACACTGTTCCACAGATAAGCTATTAATTATGAACAGCACTTAAAGAGACAGAAACTATATTAGCTGCATGTCCTTAAATTAGCTGAACACACAGATGAATATCATTTATTTGAATGAAGAGCAATGAATATTGAACTTGGTCATTTTTGGACTTTTCCGAGCTCTTCCAAGCTCCCACAGCAATGCCAGGGTGCAGGATGATGTCCATCACTTCCCTGGAAGCCACCAAGCAATTTAGAAGCAAAGGATATGTGGGCAGTGTGACTGATTGCCTGCACTAAATTTCTATTTGGAGGTTTAAAATAAATTTTCCTGATGATGCTTAGTGGGGGTAATGTCTCTTTTTTAAAAAACACAGCGATATAAACTAATGATTTTAATGGTTTTTTAAATGTAAGTACCAACATTTTTAATCTAATCTTTTCCTTTATGTGAAAGTAACATTTTCACAGTAAACTCATTAAAGACAGAAGACAAAATTATATAACAGATTTTTTTGTATGTGAGTGGTATTAACACTACTCATATCTGAGTATCAATAAATTGTTTACAAAGACACTCAATATACAAACTCAGTCTTTTTCATCTTTCAAACCACTGTGCAGAATTGCATAGCAAATTAGAACTAATGGAGTTCTTAATCTTCTTTAGACCATCTAATTGTTCAGCATGTAAGGACTGAAGATGTTCATTGGACTGTAAAAGAAAGAATTCATTGCTTAATAAGAAATACAATATTATTCTAAAAAGTTATGGAGGCTTGTCTATGGACATAAGGATCCACGCAACGCTTCTGTCAATATGACTGGCATTATAGCCACTCATTTGCTTTTCATCAAGAAAACTCATGAAAATAAAATTTAAACTCTTTTGCAAAATAAAATCCAGTCAGGATAAAAATTAAAAAAAAATAGAACCAGACTTCCTTAATGCATTTATAAAACAGTAGGTGCTCAATTTCATGTAATATTTACTTGCCAGATCTTCAAAGTATACATATTTTCTCAAAGAATTTAACTGGGATCAAGCAGATAAACTTTGCCTAACAACTGAAATGTTAGTCACTGTTTTTTCTTCAGTAAGTATTTTAATTCTTATTTCTCTTGTAAGTTAAGGTGCACTGTCTTTGAGTTTTACAAATATTCTTTGTTCTTGTGTAGTTCACAGCATGCAAAATTTTTATAAGGTAGGGATAAATGCAATTCTTCATATTCAGCTATTTTAACGCTTATAAAATATTAAAAAGTAATATAAGGAGATGCATAGCAAACAGTAGGAAGAACTGAGTTGAGATGATCAAGTGTTTTATTTTTCTCATGGTGCATTCTTTTAGTCTTTATTTTAATATAACAGTGTCACAATAGAAGAAAATGCATCTAAATGAGCCAGTGCAGTTGCTTCATGGATATGTTTAGTTTACACGTCATAGTCCAAATAAAAAGAGAAACGTCAGTGCCACAGCTGTGATTTCACAAACTTTCGGATTTTCCAGTAACTGAAAAAGAAGCACATGAAACACTGTCCTATTACTTAAGTGATCCAAATTTCTAATAAAGGTGTGAAACAATTATAATTTGAAGCTGCCTCAAAAGATTGCAAGAAAGAGTATTGGTAGCAATATGTATTGAAATCTGGGATAGATAACAGAAGTTGAAGGTGGCATTACAGCTGCAGGCACTTTTGTGTGCTTTGGAATGACTCTAAAAAGGTTATTGGTAGAAAGGAGAAACCAGGGAGCTAATGCTCATCTTGTCTCTGGAACTAATCTTTTTCTTCTGCATTCTGAAAACCCCTCACAGGCAAAACATCACCTCTAACCTTGTTTTCTGTTCTGTGTTTTTTATTAACCTTTCTTTTCCAAGTCTACAGTTTTCACTCGAGTTCAGTCCTGATAGCAATCTAAGTTGACTGATTATTATTTTTTTACAATGAGTAAGGTGTTACCATGATATTATTTCAGCAAAAAGGCCATGTTTAGTTGCCATGGCAATTACACAATAATAACTGCAGTCTTTACTTGTCTATCACAGTTGTCAATCCAGTTCCTGCTTCTTAGTGCCAAATTTAATTTTTTTTTGTTGTTGTTGTTAGTCAATATTACTTCATTCAGGTAATGCAGCTGAGCTTGTTCTGAAGCAGGAAACAAGCAGGGTCTGCTGTAGCTAGATACAAGTCTAGGCATCCGTGGCACGGGTCAATGTTGATCAAGTGCTGGACTCAAGGAGCCAAATGAGTTAATCTCTGTCTGAGATGACAGATAAATTTGTGTTAAGCTCTGTATTACAGACCTTTGGGAAGCACAGACATTTCCTGTCAAAATTCTACATCACCATGAATATCCAATTTATTGATTCTTCTGGGATCAATTTAGGGTACAGCCAATGATTTATCTGGGGAAAAAAAGCAAGAATAAAACACAAACCATGCAGACATCTGACTTGTTTCTTCTTTGAAGGGTGCTTATGAAGAGGACATGATTTTCTTTGAAAAAAAAAAGTAAAGCTTTTGAAACCTTGGGTTTCCTTAGATTATCAGTGTTAATGGGTTTGGGATTGCCTCCCAGTTACCATGTGGGACATATAGTTTAGTAGCTCTGGATTGGGTAAGAGCATATGGCACAGAAAAATGCATCCCTGCCTCTGCTCTGTAGCTTCCATGCAGGGGAAACCATGGCTGTGTTCATAGGCCAAATGTAGCCATTTGTCACACAGTGTTGACAAAGTAAATGTCTTTGTGCTTTCATTTTGTGGGACTGCTCCTGATTAAAGAAATGTTCTAATCAATGAAACATCACTGACAAGCAAAACCAGCTCACTTAGTATGTTGGACCATCTGACAGATGGTAACTGCTGGTGTTGTCCTTGACAATAAACTGCTCCTTTATGCAGTACATTAAGCAAATAGAAACTTTCTCCTAAGTTGTAGATCATTATTTTTTGTTGTTGTTTTTCTTTTTTTTTTTTTTTTTTTTGTCTGTTTGTTTGTTCTATTAAGCCTTGCCACCAAAATCCTAGGTCAGGATATTCTGATAACACAGAATTCAGGAATTCTACAGCTGAGACACAAAGTTTGCTCTTGTGTTGGCCATTTAGGTTCACACCCATCACTTTTAGAAGGCTATTTCAAGAATCAGTTTCACAAATGGTAATATGACTTTTTTACTTTTCAATACATTTTCCTTACTGGTCTATACCAAACTTTTCACATCCTAAATGAACAAGTTGACATTAAAATAATTAGTTCAACCAGGTACTGAGGGGGCAGAAGAATAAAAAGCTGAAGGATAAAAGGAAAGCTCCTAAAATTTATCTGGAAGAGAATGGAAACTTTTCTTCTATTGATGTGGGACTGCTTTAATTATTTCTGACCCAGATCCCCAAAACTTTACATTCCCATATCCCTTCCCTGGGGCAAGCACCTTACAGGGGAGTTAGATCTGTAGAAGGCCATCTCTTCTTTTGATACCCTATAATGACTTCTGAAGCCCTCTTGCCTCCAAATTCCATTGAATAGTTCTCATTGATGTTCAGGGTAGAAGGAACAAATGAAGGAATGAATGAAGAAACAGTCCCAAAAAGTTAATTTCATTTTTACTCTGACAATCTTTTCTTATTACTACTGGAAAACCCTTCCACCCTTGCTTTGCCCGACAGCCTCCAGACTCAAAGTTTTTTCTTCTCTGTGTCTTCATGGATGCCCCTTTTACTTCCTTGTTTTGTTCTTTGATTCTCATTATCTCCTTTTAACAGTACATCCCTTGGTGACTTCATCTCTAGTGCTGCTCTTTTTGCAATCCTGGGCCTGACACAGCATTAGCCCTCTATCACTCTCTCCCCTTATAATCTGGTTTTATATCTTTACACACCAGGCTTTTCAAGAGGGACTATTTGCTGGCTTCTGGTGATTCATCAGAACATAACACTAGATCCTTGACTGATATTTCAGCGTTTCTGTGATAATAATCAGTTTTTTTTTTTTTTTTTAATTTTACAGTTAAGTTCATTTAACTGTAGCTGCAATGAAAGAACTTGGAGTGCACCCTAAACAGCTGGTCTTGAAATACAGGAAAAGAGAAATGAACACTGCCTCTATTGTTAAAAACAATAAACATCCTGAAAAGGCAGTTCACCAGTACTGCTCATCCCAGAAAACATGAAAATTGAGAGAGAGAGAATATTTTTCTGAGTTCCTGTGAGCCATTTTATCGGATTTGCCTTCACCATGGCCAGGGATTCACATTAAAGATAAACAAGAGATTTTATTCAATAACAGTCAAGTTGTAACAGGGTCAGACGTACAACAGAAGAGCATGTCACAGCTGCTGACTTCTCAGTTTAAACAAAAAAGAAACATTTCTTGACCTGTTTTCTTACAGAGGGAAGGTGCCACAGCCCAAAATTTGAAGGGCTATCTTTTCTTGACCACTGAAAATTGCAGTCATACTCTTACAGAAAAGAGCTTCATTACCTGACAACAGGCAAGTTTTAATTCTCATCTTACTTAATTCTTTTCTTGAGCTATCTCTTCCTTACAACAACAAAACCAGGGATTTGGGTATTTTTTTATCCCTTTCACTTGAAAAGAAGCAATTTAAAAGAGGAGGGCAAAGCAATCTGTGCCTTTAGAAAACAAAAGAATTCTGCCTTGTTCAGATTAAGTTAAAATGTTTCCAACAGAATAAGCAAAGAAAAATCCTTCCATCAATGTAATATAAAAGAGTGATTTTATAAGTCTATTCCCGCCATTTCTTTAAATGAGAAAAAGTATCCATTTATTATTTTCCTACAAGAATGAAATTATTGCATTAATATTTTTTTAATTTCCTGACAGCACCTTTTACCTAAAGGGTTATGACTTACAGTTCAACAAATTCTCTCCATAAGGAAGAGCTGAAGGCAGCACTGTGGAAGAGGCTGGAATGCCTGTAGCTATGATTTCACTGTGTATGCTGTTGTGCAATAGGGACTTTGATTGAGAGTATATTTTCAGTCAATATTTTTTACAATTCTATAAAATGTATCAGAATCAATATGTTGGACAGAATTTTGCTAGTTTATCAATTTCTGAATTTAGGGTAAATTATTATATTTGGAATATCCTTGGCCAAACCCTAAACTTCTCTATCTCCAGAAACACGACACACAAACATCAGAGGGGAAGAAATAAGCAGAGTCCCCAGCTGTCTTTGTTAAAACCAGTATGCATTGTATTGTTCTGGTTCTGTTGGTTTGGAGGGTTTTTTTTTCATCTCTGTGAGGAAATAATCTTAACAGTACCTTCTCAAAAAGGATTTTCAGTTCAATATTTTATTATAAAGCTCTCTTTTCTCCTTCCCATAGAGTAAGAAATGAAGAGCCAGTTGAGGGACCATATGGCTCAGAAGTTCTCATTTGTTTAGTTAGATGATACCACAGACAGGAAATCAACGTATAGGAATTTCACAACCACATTTCCATCTGTTTTATGTGGGTGATGCCATCAAAGAAGCTGACAAGTCTTAGCAATCCTCCAGCATATGTCAGCTCTTGGTAGTGCTATAGGTCCAAAGTCCATTCTCACACCTGCCTCTATCAGCAGCAGGAGCCAGAATTGGAGATGATCTCTGTGGAAGGCCTATGGCTGCACAGCATGGTTAGCTCTGAACTGTGATATTTCTGGTTTTAGCTGCGTTTGATAAGATATGCCATCGTTTGTCATGGAAGTTCTGGTGTAATTACTACCAGATGAAATAAATTTCAGTATACAAATATCAAAACAAGATTTTTTTATAACATGCTGGCAGGCAATAAATCTGCTCATCAGGTGCAGGATCTACTGAGAGCTGATAGTTAGTGGAGAGCATAAAGGCCCCTTCTGAAATCAGACATTAAATCTCACAATCCCAGTGTGTTTGGAAGTCATTCCCACTCTCTGTGTCTGGATGGTGTAAAAGGAAATCAAAGTTGGATTTGTATGTCATTCAAAAGGAGAGATCAATTGAAACATTTAGGAATACTATTAGTGTCATTTACATGTCATGGAGAGTCTTGTAACTATGCTAGTTTTGGTGATTTTCTCTCAAATAAAAGAAGTTCAAGCTGCTCATTCTAGTTATTTTTCTCAAAAGACCAGAGAAATGGTCAGTTATAAATTCAGCCTCTAAAGACAAATTTAATCAAGAGAAGAGAATTTTCATTTTGTATAAATAATCAACTGAATGTTGCAATTTGCATTCAACTGCTTGTTCTTTCACTTGCAGGTCTTAATTAGGATCACTATTGCATCTTGTAGACAGCTAGACTATTAGTATCGTTGGTAGCTTGCCACCATATTTGGCAGCCCAACAAAACTGCAAAAGCTGAAAAATAAGCCTATTTAAAAAGTCAGTAAAGCCAACATCCTTTCTGAAGGCTTCAATCTAGGTTTCCATATGCTGTACCTTTGCTGAGGGTAAAAATTATCAACCTGCTGCTCTGCTTCCATCTATCAGAGATTTTTTTTTCTGAATATCATTTCAGAAGAAATTATCTCTCTTTTGCTATCAGTCTGGATATTGGTTATCATTTTCAGATTCTTATGCCTTTCATGTAAACACTCTTGAGAAGGCTGCTTAGGTCTAAAGAGAACACTTTTATTGCTTGTAATTACGTTTCGACTGCATGATGGATGCATATCCTTAAATGTAAATGGAAGGTAACCTTACCTTTCTGTCGTATTTTTTACCATCTTCCTTCACAAGATTAATTTTATTGGCAAATTTGGAATACACTAATTCTAAGGAACAGATCTTTAAAATCCGACAGGCTGTAGAAACCAAAGAGGAAAGCCTGGAGAAAGACAATGACAGTTCTATTTTTGTCACAGCTATGAATCTTTTCTTTAGAACAGAGGTCCTTCCATATCCTTTCTTATTCATTGCTGTGTCCATTTAAAGTGTAAACTCCCCATAATGATTAGTGCATTCTATAAGTTTGTATAATATCTAATAAATGGGCCTTCAGTGTTTCTTGGGACTTAGAATATCAATAAAAGCAACAAATAATAATAATTATAACCTAACAGGAAATGTTTAGCTACTCATTACACCCATCATCAAAAGATATCAATTACTGATTAAGCACTACTAAAATGTGAACTGCAGATAGAAATATCAGAGGTTAAAGATACAGGGAATCATACAGTTACAAAGGGAACAAGACTATCTGTCTTATCTTTGTTTGCTAAGAAAGACCATTTCTATCTCCTCATCCATAACGGTGACGTTGAAAGGGCTTTTCCTTTCCCTGTGTTTCATCTTAGAAGAGCATTGTGAAGTAATCAAAAGAAATTAGAAGGCAGTAGCTTAAGTGATTTGGGTGCCCAATTTAGATAGAATTCTTTGGAGTTTTCACTTGACAAAACTGAGTAAGTTGAAGAATTCCCTGTGCGGTTTGAATATCAGTTCTGCATCTAAAAGCAGTAGAAACCCTAAATGGGAAGTTTATGGTACAATGTTAAATGTCTGTTTAAACCCCTGCTACAGATGAAATCTAGGGGAAAATGGAGACAATATAGTATTTACCAGAAACAATTTTTTCTTTTGTATGGTTCTGTACTTATTTCATCTTAAGTGATATCTTCTCAGGCAGTTGAAATGTGCAGTGGTTTCATTCCCAGAAGCAAGTAAATTTTTCCTTATTCAAGTGATTTGATACAGTACATTACAAACACAGCAAAATTCACAGCAGTAAGAAATAAATTCACTTTGTCTAAAAATGCTTTCACAGTACCTTATTGATGCCAGTATTTGCAGCCACTCTTTGCTGGTATATATTCTCCCTCTCCTCTCCTCTCCTCTCCTCTCCTCTCCTCTCCTCTCCTCTCCTCTCCTCTCCTCTCCTCTCCTCTCCTCTCCTCTCCTCTCCTCTCCTCTCCTCTCCTCTCCTCTCCTCTCCTCTCCTCTCCTCTCCTCTCCTCTCCTCTCCTCAATTTTTTCATAGGGTTTCTATTAGAAAACTCATTTTTTTTTCTTCTGCTTTACACACTTAAAGATAGAGGAGAAACATTAAAAGGAGAAACAAAAAAAGTTTTTGTGGGTAACTAGCTATTAAAAGTATGGTTGCAGAAGAAGAATTTTAGCCTTATAGTCTTACTAAATGACATTTTAGGTAAGAAAATACTTCATCTATGAGCTGGTATTTAATTACCTGAAAATGTTATTTATTACCTTGTGCAGTCTGGTTCTATACTGATTATCCTTTTATTATGGTACAAAACATAAAGATTCATGTATGCAGATTTTTATTTCTTTTAGGATTTGCAATCCACTGTATAAGATGATAATTATAAGGAAAAGAAAAGATAAATCAAAAAAACATTTAGAACTATTTAATTTGGAAGGAACAAAAGAAATTTCTTATCCACCTGCAGAAACACTGGCATTTTTATCCTTACTGTTTTCTATATATTTAAATAGATGCATATTAATATCTATAAAATGAAGAGTATCAAGAAATTTCAGTAATAGTCTACACCAAAACAAAGCCTACCTCTATGGTTTATTATAACCTCATAAAAGGAGAAATTGCTTCTCATTGGTTTAGTTATTCACAGGTAGCACCAGTCTGAGCTGACATGAAAGCACAAGTAACACAGGAGCAGGATAAGCTCATTTCTCTGCAGGTCTACGGTGACCTCCTGCACTGCCACTGGGATTTTCCATGTCTGCTCTGCCTGCTGCTGTAAAGGATCAATCATTGGTGTTGGGTCCCTCACCCTCTTAGGAACAATTTTTATGCACCTGTTGTCTAAAAGACCTTCATGCTGGCAGGAAAAGGCAAAAAGTGTTGATATTTCTGTGGTCTCACAGGCCAGAGAGCTGGAGAGGGGACTGGAGGCATGGGTGGGTTCTTGTTCCTCCACATGGGCTTCGGTTTTGAATTAGACCCTCCACAGTAACATCAAAGCAGGAATTCCAATTACTGCTAGAGATTATAAGAAAGGAAACAGAGAAGGCAGGCTAAGGCAAAATCCTTATAAGCAAGGATCATGAGTAGTAGATGTAAAGAGCAAGAGAAATATTTTTGCTGGAATTACAGACAGGTCTTCTAGAGAGGAATTAAGAATAAATTCTTTCTTACATGATGGCTATTTTGTAGTTGGACACTTAATTATAGCAAACGTTACATATTTCTATTACATAAAAATAGTCACCAAATCTTGAATGAGTAATTCTAATATTAAATATAATTGGAGAACACTAGATGTAAGAAGTATCGACACACACTAGGAAAAAAAAAAAAAGAAAAAAAAAAGTAGGATAAGAATATTGAGTTGTGCACAAAGAAAGAAAAAAGTTTCAGTCCTACAGGATGAAGTTTAGGCATATTGTTCCATTTCAATATAGGAAGAAGCAAACTGATACTTCTGCACAACCTCCAGAGGCTCCTTCTGAACGCAGCAAGTGTGTGATTTTGTGTGACTCTGTGTGAGCAACCCAGTTGTCTTTCATGTATACTCCAACAGAGATCCATCTCAGTGACTTGTAATCATTTGGAAATTTGCTTTGAAGATGATGATGGAGATTTTTAATACATACATTTATTACTGCTGCAAATTTTCTGTATTTCTGATGTTACTCCTTTCCCCAAAGTTAGGCTGAGCGGTGTTTTCAATGTATCAGATGTGAAAATAAATACAAAAATTCTTACTGCTTTGATGCTTTTGTGGATATATAGTAAGCGTTTTCTAATACCTACTATAGACACAAGAAAAAACTGTAATATTCAAGATTATAAAATTAAATTACTGCAGTTCCACTAGCTTAAAAGAACAAATGGAAGAAATAGGAAGAGTTGCGTCTTATTGACTTTTCAACCTGAAATCGTCATACACTGATTACTGTTAGAAGGGGAGCAGGTGGTCATTTAAAAGTCAAAAGACAGAATAGAAAACATAATCTGATTACTTCTAGTGCCAATATCATAAGGTCACTGTCAGGCTTTTTGCTGTCTGACTGATGACTTCTGCTTTTCCAAAGCTGGCAATGCTCCAGGTGGTGCCCGAGCTGCTGCAGCCTGTCCACAGATGTTTCATTAAAGAAGCAGGATATTAATAGTGTCCCAGTAATTCCACATCAACTTCTCTGAACTGGCTCCCTCACAAGATTGTGAAGCAGACCCTGTCCCTCACACACCAGCTGGCTCTGGTCCTGCTGGTCTCTGCCCATCTGCTTTTGCCATGTGCTGACCACTAGGCTTGATATTTTTCATTTCTAGATCAGTGGCCAGGGTGGCATGTATAAGCAGGTTTAACATTGCTGTGGACCAAGTAATGTTCTAATATTTATGCGTAAAAGCAGAATTTAGTACATCAGAAATACAAATAAAATTAATACCATACTGGTGGAAACAAATATGGACTGTTATACAACTGAAATACCATCTTAAGATTTTAATGCTGTGAGACAGAACTACAAAAATAAACGTTCATCTTACAAAATTTGGACTCTGCGGGTCCCAGAATTATGAAATTAGTGTAATTATATCCCAAACATACTTATAGCAAATCTCTCTAACTGTGCAATTAGAACTTCAACTGATCCAATTATGTGATGTAATGGTGTAGAGTAATTATGCATAATGACACAATTATAATTTGTGATTATATCATAAAAAGGATTCTGAAACTTTCAGAGAGAATATTGGGCACAAACTGTCATTCTTTGTTTTAAGCTGAAAGGACTCATCTGTTTCAGACATCTATTCCAAAATATTTATGTCATGTTGCAAGTAAATGCTATATTAGTTAGGAGAAAAAAAAAAAAAAAAAAAGGATGAGTCAGAGATTTAGTTGTTTAAAAATGATTTCTAGGGACAGAGGAATGTGGCATTCACTGCAGCAATGTCTAGAGACATTTAAAATGCACTTTTTTAAAAGTTATGAAAGGAAATTTTTACTGTGCCTGTTAGAAATTCCAACTGAGTAGTCTGCCTTGACACTTTTCATCACAGAACCTGAACACCCTTCCAAGTAGTTACTGAAAGCATCTCTATGAAGTAAGGCTATATAAAAACTAGATAACAGCAAAACTTCAAGAATTTATATAAGAATATTTTTATGACAGGAAAATACATTTTATGGCAGGTACGTATCTTCTTATTATTTTTTCAAAAGAGATTTTCTCCAGCAGAGACCAAAAAATGCACATCTACTACAGAGATGGAGAAGGTGAAAAAGCTCTCTGGAGACATCTGCCAGCTCTCATATTCCTCACTGAGTCTAAAGTCACAGCTGATCAAAGGAGTTCTGTCTTCCCTACCTGAGCAATGGGAGTGAAGCCAAGTGGCTCACAAAAGCACCATGCCATTGAGCATGGCGAGGCCTGGGGAACACTGAGGACAGATCCAGTTATTCCTGTTCTAATACTGGGAAACATCCCAAAGTGATTTCCTTTGGAGACTACCTTTGGAGTCATCCCTACAGCTTACTCTTACATATTTTTAAATTATAGAACTGCAGACAGTGACCACTGCACTTTCTGTGAATGAACTCCACACCTCCTATCTCTTATTATTTTTAAGTAGTGGATTATAATACCAAACTAGCAAAATCTTATAAATATAACTCTTATTACTAACACAGTCCAATGTTTGAAATGTTTTTCCCAAACTTGTTCCAAATCATCATTCAACATGTTATTTGAAAACAGCAGGAAAATCTGATTCTAAAGTTAATTCTAAGAAGACATTTGTCACTATGGATGGGATCACTGACTGAATTCTGGACACCATGTAGGTGTACCATTGTTGTGGTGTAATTGTGAATAGAGTCAATTCTTACTTCTCTGAAGTAGATTTTTAAAAGAACTCAGATGAATGAGACTGGAAATATCTGTTCTCTATTTATACACAATAAATTATTTCATTTTGCCCAATGACAAGAGGATTGCTTTCTTTTTGAACAGAGATATTAGGAAAAGTACAGGTAAATTTACTATATAAACTGTATGTACCCCTGAAAAATATGTATATCAGCTTTGTAACTCTAAGCAGAATGTCTCATGAGTGATTAATCTATGTTTATGTCTGAATTATATGAACTCTGATTCTATGGAAGGATTTTCACTTTGAAATATGGTTGAAGGTACAAACACTGTCTCAAACATTAATATCTGTGCTGCCCTCAAAGTGCTGTTCTGAGCATTACCTCTCCTTAACTGAGTTTCAGTCAAGTTGCTGTATTGGTCTAATAGTTCCAGCAGACAGAGTTTTGGAAGGAGAGATAATGTCCTTTATTAAACCAACTAATATAGCCAGGAATACAAAATCTTTCAGGCTTACATGTTGACAAACAGATGCTGAGCAGAAAATCGCACCTTAGTGTTTTAAATACTTTTTTCTAGTAAAGAAAATTTTACTTCTCTTAGTTCTGTTTTTCCTAGAGTCACTTTAATATAGACCATATTTTTGCCTTTCCAAGAAATCCTGACTTTTCTATTTCTGTACTGAGAGAGAAAAGCCAGCAACACATGAAATCTAAAGAATAAAAGTAATTTAAGTATTTACCAGGGCATTGAGGAATATGTAGCTAACAAAGGAAGGATGAGTAAGGTGTGAAGAAAGATTGAGGTATAGCAATCTAAAATGGAGGTGTACTTACATTGAAATAGATCAGGACATACTTTTCTTATTCTGCAAAGCTTTTAAAAAATTCTGTAATTATCTTTGTAATTAAAAAAGTCAATTTGAGAACTCAAGAATCCAAGTCACAACCCCAGGAAAATACACTCACTGAAGATGCAGAAAACTCAGATTTTCCAGACCAAGCAGCTAGGACTGTTCTGCATGATTCTGGGTTTGAATAAAAGTGACATTTTATATTAAATCAGAGAAATCTTATTGAAAATATTATCTTTTGGCAATTAAAAGGTTTCTGAAAGGATTTCCAGACCAGGTTTCCTTTCTTGTAACAGATAGTAGAAAGAAATAAGTTAATAAAAATGTGAAGGAGAAAGACTTAAGGAACAAGAAGATCCATTCTGAATTCTTTCAAAAGGGAAAAGGTGAGAAGATATCCACATAGAAATGGCTAATAAAAGGGAACAAAGGAGGGAATGCATGAGGGATAGCTCTTATAGACAGCTCTCAGTTTCTCAGGAAGCAGTTACTGAGAGATCCTGGCACAGTCTCACAGACAGTAGCTGTGGAAAGAATAACATAATTCACAATTAAATAAGCCAAAGAAGACTGAAAATGGGGAAAAACTGATTCTGATGATGAAAAAAAAACAACAATGATATGAATACTGTCCAATCTTGGTCATGAGAAACTTCAACTCTTACATGTTACTTCATTAGTATATAAGGAACAAAATGTGTTAGATGGCATTGAATTTCCTTGCTGTTTCTTTTCTTAATTAGTACATCTAACAAATTAATGTACATTTGGTGCATATATAGAGTGCACTAGCACTGACAGCTTTAATTAAATAATCAGTTGTTATGGATTATGTAGCTATTTAAGATTATTACTTAGAAGACTTTCTTCATTATCTACAGCTTTGATACCTAGATAAAGGATACAGAGACATTCTACTGGATGTTTTCCAATGAAATTGCAAGAACTTTGCAAGTATTAAGTGCTGAATCCAAAGCAAATATTTAGTAAGCCGACCTTTTTAATCTTTCATATTTTTACTGTTAATAAAAGTCAGGCAAGAAGATTTGAATTTAGATATCCTGAGGAAATTTGCCAAGATTTGCAGTTTCAGCAATTCCAGGATCTCATTTGGTTCTTTTATATTGAGAGTAGTGGGTTGGAAGAGTCACTCTGTATCTTCCTGATGTTGATTTGGCATCAAACCATTTTTTTCAGGGAGTCACATTCTGAACAAAAGGTAGGAGATGGCCACAGAAGTATTATCTGATAAAGTGCTTGGAAGAATAATTACATTTGATTAAGTGGAAGCATTGTTAAAAGGTCACTTTTCCTGGAAACTGGCTGTCCAAACTTATCCTAAAATTTTTGTTGAAATATTTCCATCATTCAAGGTCATAAACACTCTCAAATACATTCTCCTAGTTACTTAGAGGCTTTTAAAATATTCAAGTCAATGTTATTACTGTAAAGCCAGGAATAAATTTTCAGCTTGCATTGAAAAGCCTGTTACTAAAAATAGGTTAGTGGTACTTAAGGACAAATGCTCTCACAAAAGCATACGTGATTCTGAGTGAGGAAATAAATGGTCAGTGCTGATGAACAAATAATGAGAATATTTGGCCAGCTTTGCCAGCTGCAGATGTAGATGTGTAGAAATATCTGGCCTGAAACCCTAAAAGGCTTGGCACTCTCTGTGGCTTATACCTATTAATGGACAAGGATGACAATAGTCAAGAGCTCCCCAAGAAACTGACCTGAGAAAAGACTATCTCATGGTAAAAAAGTTTGTGCTGTCTTTTCTGGATAAATAAAAGTGACTGTGTATCAAACCATGTCTGTATGATTATTAACGGATATTTTGAGGAGCATTTATTCAAAATATGTAAAGGTTGCATACACACACACACACACACACACATATATATATATATATTTATTTTTTTTTAATGAAAAATTCAACACGAGCTATCACTGTGTAGCTGCAGCCTAGAAAGCCAATGGAATGAATCTGAGCTGAATCAAAAGCAGTGTGGCCAGCAGGTTGAAGGAGGAGATCCTTCCCCTCTTCTCTGCTCACTCCCCACCAGAGTAGGAGCGCAGTTCTGGTGCCCCCAAAATAAGAAGGACATGGATCTGTTGGAGCAAGCCCACAGGTGATCACAACGTTGAGAAGAGGACTGAAACATCTCCCTTGTGAGGTCAGGCTGAAAAATTTGGGGCTTTTCATCCTGGAGAAATTTACATGGCAACCTTCCAGTATCTGAAGGAGATCTACTAGGGACCCAAAGAAGGACTCTGTCAGGGTGATTGGATAAGGCCTTGAGTAACATGGTCTAGTGGGACATATCCCTGCACGTGGCAGGGGGAGTTGGGACCAGCTGATCTTTAAGGTCCCTTCCAACCCCTTAACACTCTGTGATACGATGATGTAGTGACTATAATCAATATATTCAGTGTATAGCTACCTGGCTGCTTTGTGGGAAGAAATCCATGTATTATTCATTAAAGTAGTCATTAACCTGTGGCTGATTATTCAAACTTGATGTTTTTCTAGGAAATGTATTCTTTCACCCAAAATACAGCTCTGCCCATTTCAGCTGTTTAGGTCCATAACTTGTGATCAGGAAATCATCTTCATGGCCAGCCAGCCAGCCAATGCAATCTGCTATCTCACATTTATTAAGAGGTTTGAATAAAGAGAGGATTTGAACAATTTAATCTAAGATCCAAGACAGAAACCACTAGAAATAATACCCAAAATATCTTCTTGCAAATGGCAGAATGTTTTAATAAGTTACTGTTAAGTAAGTTTCTTCATTTGTTTGTGGCTGGAAGAAATGAGGCTGCTGAATGGAAATGGTAGAAGAGTGGTTTTTCTGAAGATTCAGGGTTCTGTACTGAGATACACCTGAACTCTGAAGACATTTCTCTTAAACAGATGTGAATCATGCCTTAAAAAGCTGTGCTTCATTCCACTGAATATAAAGGGAATTTGGGAATTTGGTCCAGTTCTAGATGTTTACAGTACAGCTGTCTCTGCTTTGGTTTACTCTGCCCTGAAGCCTGGTGTGACTGGGAGATGGAGCTGTGTTATTGGAAGCAGTCAGCTGTAACTGTGGTGGAGTCTGAGTTTGAAGCAATGCAATCTCTTTTACAGAAAATCCTGAATTGTAATCCCCTGTCTTATTTCTCAGCCATGAGCTAAATAGTTATCCATGACTATCCATTTCAAGTAAAGCAAAGCTCCTTCTTCAGGGAGCTCACTTGATTGTAACTTTAACAAGACTTTAAATTAAATCTGTATGAAGTACATTATTTAGATAGTAGCAACTGAAGTAATAATAATGTAGTGTCTTTATTTTAAAAATAAACCCACATACTCACTTGCAAAATAGCCAAACTGAAGGCTGAGGTGTATAGCCATGTAATGTCTGAAAATTACATGACTTTGGGGGGACCCTCTGTCTGCTGCTGGAAGGAAAAACCTGATATGAATGATGAGGATCTGGAACTTTCAGAATTAGAAGAATTCTCAGCTGGTGGCTTTGCACTTACTCTTAGGGAATAAAATAGGATTTGTTAAATTGACTTGACTTGCTGATATTTTTCTCAGAAGGATGCACATAGATTACATTATAAAATGGGTAATCACAACTAGAAAAATGAGCAACAGTTTTGTACTGCTAGGAATATTTTCTTATTGGTATCTGAACATTTACTAACAAGTGAAAAAATTTGATTTCCTAGTGTTTATTATCATAGAGAAAAAAATAACAAAGTTAACTGAGAGCATTTTAAATTATATTTAAAGCCAAATTTATTGGTCAAAATGTTAATTTGTTTCTACCATTTTTATGAAGACATGAGAAAAAGGAAATAAATGCTTTCTGGATATAATCAAGAATCTATTTACCATGTTTGCAAGTGGCACCTTGAAAGACTAAGTGACTTGTCTTCTCTCTTTGGTGGTTTCATGATTGTTTCTGAATCCTTGATTATATAAAAAGTCATAATTAAGTTACAACAATAACATAACAATACCTCATTTATAGCAAATATTGTCAATCTCCTATGTTTAATAGATGAATAAGAACATTAAGTATGAATATGTTGACATTCAATATATCAGTTAAAATATCTAATTTGAAAAATTCATTGTTTTGATAAACCTGTATTAACCAAAGACACTTAAAAAAATACAGTTATGATATCTGTAGATCAATTTTGAACAAAAAGACTGAAAGAGGAATCTATTACTCTTCCCTCAATATCCCAAGTATTTTCAAATATTTTTCCTGTAACTATTTTTCCTATTTTCTTCCATAACATCCAGAATTTTTGTCACATCAAGGTGGTTTTTTGTAGTTAACATTTTACTTCAAATGTAAATTATTCCTTTTAATGAACTTTCTGGCAACTGATGCTAATTTTCATGAATATTCTCCATGATTAATTTAAATTATCTAATCAGTACTTAGAAGAGAACTAGTTACGGAAAACAAAACACAGTTATTTTACTAATTCATCCACTAACTGCTGTGAGTAATTTATGAGTGCATGCTTTCAGGATAGAACCACATTGTATCACTTAGAGAAATTATGCACTGGCATGAATAAAATGGTAACAATTATCATACCGATAACATCTCTATTTCTAATTAGGCTCTAATTACCCTTAAAGAATTCTTAGTAATTTCTAAGATTTTTCTTTTTATTACTACTACTATTCTTTTGTCTTATGATAAAAATCTCTCATTTGTAACACAAGGTTGACTATATTTAAGCAAAATTTAATTTCCTATGGATATCTTTATTCTTGAAATTCTGATACTGCATGGGAGTGAAACAATATAAAATTAAGGGCTGCTGTAATCCATCCCAGAAAGAAGAGCCTAACATCCTTCATGTCTCATGCATGGCAAAAAAAAAAAAAAAAAAAAGGGATTTAAGAAAGGAAAAAATCCACATAATTGAATTCTGTATAACAAATTATTTCTAAATTACTCTTGGAAGTTAAAGGGCAACATTAAACTGCAGCAATAAGGGTTAACTGTGTTTCATGGTTTTCAAGATGCTCTTAAACTGTGTGCATCATCTGAATGTTAATGATGTTAATGTAATATTGACTCTCATCTTAAGGGAATATTTCATAGATGTGCACTCCCACTTATCTTCATTGCAAACTCACGAATACATGTGATATATTTGCCATTCAACCTCAGTCAGGTCTTGTTAGATGACACTTTTGATCTCATCTGTGCTCTGTTCACTCCTCCATATCTCCTAAGGGCACTTTCAACACAATGATTTGTTTAAAATTTATAAAAAAAACCAGTTCAAATAAAGAAAGAAAAGGTTTAAGAGAATGTTGATTTGGGGATGAAGGAGAAAGCACTCATTACAGATGTTTGGAAACAATCAGTGCAAGAGATGAATAACTTATCTGCCTTAAGGAAGTGGAATCCTAGGTCTGAACCTTAAAACTTGGTGCTTCCAAATCTCCTTCTCCTACAATTGCCATGTGCCACCTGTACCATGACCATTATCCATATGCATCTCACAGGAAGCAGACTGCTCTTTTCCACATGGTTTTCAAAATCCCACTGTTTTCCAGTATGATGGATGCCAGGTTGTTGACTGTCATTTTTGTGGCTTTGGTGGTGTGAAAGTGTGAGATGCAGCAGCTTCTACAGCTGCCCATTTGTTCTTTAGCACTTTGCTTTGACTTTCAGCCTAACTTGTCTCACCAGTTGTGCCGTTCAGAACCTAAAGCAATACTAGGTACATGGCGTGGGAAATGAAAGGAATGGATTGTAGCATGGTAGGAAAGGTAAGACATGAGGAACAAGGGATTACAGATGGATTCTGTGAAATGGATTACTAGGAAATGTGAAGGTTTGAGACAATTTAGGGACTACTGTTCTTACCAGCTGGTAGAGCTTGACAATGCTTAGCCCTAACCCAAAAGTTACATCAGTACTCTCTAATACCACACCTCAGCATAGAAAAAGGTGGAATGCAAATATTAAACAGCAGAATCATGCAGTAAAATTAAAATTTCCTACCATTCCTTTTTTAAACTAATTTTTTTTTCCTTGAAGTTATAATGATCTTGGTCCAGTGCAAGGATTTCTCTGTACGAGTTAAAATATTTATTTTTCTATAGCCTCTTGAGTTTTGGAATGAGAGTTTTTTATAATCTGATATTCTATTTAGCCCAAGAGGAAATCAAGGGACAAGTCTTCCATTGTATAACATAGTTAATAAGGCATAAAGTTAGAGAAAGACATTTTCAATTAATTCACTAGTTTTTCATGTCAGCTAATACAACAGGCTTTATAGAATATTGGGAGAAGGAAACAGACAGTACTAACAGGTCCTCTGTGTCAGGCTTTATGTAAGAGAAGCACCCTTTAACAGCTTAGAATTCATTATTTCATATTGATTTCAAAGGTTTTTAATGCTTTCCTTGCCATGCATTCAGTGTGGTGAGCACTTAGGTAAAGGATCTTATCATTCTCCAAAACTAGTTTCTATTCTCATTAACATGAATGTCAAAATGTGTAATTGATTTAGCAATCATAGGCAAAGCCTCATAATTTAACTTTCCAGCCAGTCTTGGCATGTGGAAGATTTGTGAAAGACTTTTTTCTACTGCCCTTAACAGAGAATGAATCCATCATACCAAGGTGATGGCATGAGTGTGTTTGTTTTATGCACATTTTTTTTTTCTGTGTTAAATTGGAAAGTATATTTAAGGGTTATGCTTCTTCTGACTTAGTCTGACTCAATAGAGCATTTTGGCAGGTACATAACTTTAGATGGTTGAATACTGTTATTTAAAGTCAAATGTAGTTCACATACCTTAAAAGGTAGGGATGATCTGAGATTCTTATGTGATCGAACATGGAAAAGAAGTTATTCATCAAGACTGCACAAATCACAGGTATTTTTCCAAACAGTCAGAATGAAAACAAGAGAGGAGAGAGCAAGATTTTATTAAAAAAAAAAAAAAAAAAAAAAAAAAACCCACGCACACAAAAAATTGAACATTATTTATGTTAGTTTTCATTTCTTACTTTTGTTGCTGTAATCTGCTTCCTGAAAACATTGCACAGTTGGCATGAGGAAATGTGAGTACACACAGTGAGCAAAGCCCCACAAGTGGAATTTTTTTGTGCATGAGAAAAGCCATCTTCTTCAGGAGCACAGCTGGATATTTTATTTATGTGTACTTCAAGGAAAACACATTTACTAGACTTTCTGTATTTGCCTCCTTGGGAGGAGGTGCTCAAGAGCCCCAAATATGCAGTGAAGTCTGTTTTTCAATACTTGAACTGACAAGTGGGAGAAATAAAGAGTATAAAACTTTAAAAAAAGCCATGATCCAGTTAAGATAAAAGAGAAAGTCATTAGCTGCTTACTAATGATGCAATCATCATTTGCCTAGGATAGAAGTTTCAGTCTGCAGTCTCCAGCATTCACAGGAACTGAAGCTACTCAGTACCACAGAGAAGCCCTCAGGCCATTGCAGAGCACATTTGCCAAACATAGACATTATCTCAGCCTTTGCTGACCTAATTAAAGGCATTCTGTCACATAAAACAATGTGAAGCTGGAAAAACCTGAAACACTGAGCCCTGTTTTGAAAGAGTTGCACTCTTTACCAATGCTTGCTTAGCACGTATGGCAGCTGCTTTATTCAAGGCTTTCCCATTTGTAGCATTTTAATATCTGCCTGCTCCAACTCACTTTCTTGTGGCAGCAGCGTGGGATGAAGCAACTCACACTGTGAGAGCTAAGTTGGACCATACCAATGCAGCCAACTCACTTCTCAGTGAAACTCATTATTGTGACATTAGGAGTTGGATACTCATTTAGGAGCACTTCAAGTCTTTCTTGCCTGTATGTTCTAGTTACTCTAAACACTAGTCCATTCTTGCACCATTTTCACAACTAGCCCTTCAGACTACCCTGAGGACTGGCTTCAGTGGAAAAGACCTGGCCATATTCTTTCCATGTCCACTGTCCACCTTTTGTATTAAAAGCAGGGGTTGGAGCCCTTCTCCATCCATTTGGAAAGGAAATTGCAGTTTTCTTATTGGCCTGAAGATGTCCAAATACAAACCTCAGGTAAATGTCCTCAATATTTACATGCAAGTACGGTTGGAGTAAAAAGAAAGGAAAAAGGGAGGGTAATTTAATAAAACTGGAAAGGAAATGGTTTTAGTAGCCTGTAGTGTAGCAGAAGATATTCTTGAGGGAAGAGGGGTGACCTTAGAATTGGTCTTGGCTAGAAAGACATACTTCTGTGCTGAGAACTGATTTGATAAACCATACACAGATGATTTCATTCCTATATTGCTATATATTTAGAAGTCCTCTCTAAGGCACAAACGTCTTTCATTAGTGGATATGGAACTGAGGGTTGCAGTTCAGACTTGTCACTTCTGCTACTACAGCCTTTTCTTTATGTCTGTTTGTGTGTTGCCAAAGTTAGCACTCAAGGTACGTTTAGTCCTAACTTGAAGTGCTTAAATCTGGTGTCTGATCTAGAAGCATAACCACTTTCTATTTATCCCATTGTCAGTGGTGAGAATTATGCACCTTCCCACTGAGTGGTGACAGAGGCCCTACCACAGCCATCTCAGTTTCATATCTCAAGTTCTGTCGGGCAGAGGGATGCATCTCCTCTAGGTTAAGACACTCAGCTTTAGGTATCTGATACTTAGATATCTGAACCTAATTCTGTCAGTGTAAGCTCCTTTCATAGTCCAAAAAGCACGTATGGGCGTTGTCTGCTCCAGTTAGATGTTATCTTAAAATGGATTGCATTATGGAAAGATTTTTTTTTTTTATCCCATGAATCTTGGTGGTGCCTTGGGTAATTTTTTTAGATTCAGAAGTCTAAATTTTAGATGCCCAGTTCTGGGCAGATGATTCATTCCTGTGTTGAAAAGCCTCCATTAGCAATTAGTCATACCCTGAATCCAATGAGTGACTATATCACCTTGAGTCATGCCCACATAGCCTATTAGATGCTTTTTCTCAGAATAGGAGGTTTTTCTAATAGATGCTTTCTGACTGCAGACATTTAACACCCATAATCAAGCAGGTCCTGTCAAGGACTCTCACTGAAGGGTGTTTCACTGCTTTTCCTTGGGTGCTCTGTATTCAAGGTTAGGGCCTATGTAGACTTTGATATCTGTTTTTGATGTTGATGGAACAAGATGTAATATCCCTTTCACCCCTGACCCCTGTACCCCAATCCTTCCTCTGGTTGCAACTTCAGGAGAAGAGATTGCTACTCCCATCACTTTGAAGTATACAGAGAAAGAGAGAGTGAGCCTGTGCATGGGAAATAAACTATTCTCCCTGAACTAGGGTAAGCAGAAAACCTGTGGCCCTTGAGTGGATGTCTGGAATGTTTCAGATGTATGGAAGTAGTTTCATAGTGATGGAGGAGAGAGGATATTGGAATTAAGTGGCTGGGCCAACTCCATATCTGGAGGCAGCCTTAAAGGCTCTGAGTAGTATCCATGAGCAGCACCACCACAGAACAAGATATGATGACTGATGTCCCTCCTTCTCTTTCTGCCAGAATCTCTCCCTTTGTGAAAGATCTTCAGTTCCTAATGGATTGCAAAGACCAAGCAGGACCTGATTGTCAGAAATCTTATCTTTCATATATGTCTTTTTAATTTTTCTGTTTGATGCTGTACTCGATATCTCTAGGGGCCATGCCTTTAAGTCCAAGCAAAATGAATGTGTGTTTAATTATTTTCTCCTAGATAATATCTCAAATAAAAAAGGTAAGGAGTAGCTCTGTCAATTAAAAAAAAAATTTCTCTCTTTACTGGCAGAGGGAAGGGGTTCCAAAATATGTTGAAAGTCTCAGGGAAAATCGTGAATGAAAAGAAAAAGAGTGGGGGAGACAAAGATGACAGATGGCAGTAGATTTTGAAATCTACCCTTCTTCTCAACACATAATTAACATACTCTGTAACATGCTAAGAGGTTCTGAAAACTTCTAATTGGGACAATGTGGATCAGTGAGAAGGATACACAAGAAATAGCAGAGGATGGTCTGGAAAAATGTGAAACTTTTCTGATTTACTGCATGAATTACAAGACTGAAGAAATACGAAATGACTAGCACAATATATATTTACAAATTTGTAGCATGATGACTCTACCACAAGCAACTTAAGTACTTAAAATAATTACCTATTAACATAGTTGACTTTCTAAAGAACAAATTATACTGTTAAAAGCAGATCCAACATGTTTCTTGACATGATAGTTGACAGATTTCTCCAACAGTCTTTTAGAAAATGCAAGGAGCAGTATTTTATGTATAGTTCTAATAGGTAGATGGGTCATATAGCTGAATGTCACTTGGAGAAATAAAATAACTTGTGCTCAAAAGCATGGATTGTCTGTGTTTAAATATTTGAAATACTAAACACAAAATACATCTGTAAACAAGGTTTTCAACAGTAAGAGAAGAGACAAATGTAAGGATAACTGATTGGTATGAAATAAAGAATAGACACTGTATGAAAATGAAAACCATTAAAAGCCTGCTGGAAAACACAATGGGAAATCAGAGTAGGTAGTTATATATTAAAGGTCTTGAAAAATTAGGATAAAGTAATAATGACTTACAACTCTATTAGACCTTGCAAGGAAATTAGCACAAATGATGAAGGGATCTTTACCCACAGTGTTCAAAAGAAAGCCACAGTGGAATTGGCAATGCAGTATGAGTAAGACAAAAGCTAATGTTAACTTTAAAAGGGCACAGAACCATATGAATAATTTTAATCTTAGACAAGGATGCGGATCATGGGTCAGAAGGTTAGATGTCTGATAGAGATGTGCAAATCAAAACAGAAATTACTGCTATCTGGACAATGTCAAAATATAAAAGCTATGCTGATAAAGATGTCATTCTGGCATGATCCTTGTCCCTCAGACTATGTGCTGAGGAGCTGTTCATGTTTACATAGTTCAGAGCTACTTAATCCAGAGCAGACTGTGTGTACCCATGTTTTGTAATTCTTCACCTAAACTGCTCCTGGGGCACAACTAGAACATATGGGTTTTTGGTAAAAAAGCATAAATAGTGTCAATGTTGTTCCATGATAGAACTTTTATAGCATACTCTTAAGAGGGTGTGATAGACGCACTGGGCACTGGTATGACATTATATAGAACATGTAGGAAAAGGATTTATGAAGATCAGAACAGTTTTACAATAATGGTAAATGACTGTGGGAAAAAAACTTTTTGAGGAACTTAAGCCTTGCATGGCCCCCATTGTCTATTATAAGTCTCATCTTCTGACCTCTATACAGAAATATATCTGCCTCTCATCCAAAGGAAAAAATGTTTTTTTCATCCATACAAAAACTCCAGGAGTGATCCAACACATATATGTTGATAATCAGAGAGTGAATTACTTGGTAAAATAAATGTATTCAGGTGATTGCATTCATGTAGATTAAGGACAATGGTAATGTCCATGTCTGAATGCAAAAGGAAATTGGACAGATATAAGAAATCACAAGCCAGATTTAAAATCTGTTCCTTCAGAATAACAATCATTAGATCTATTTAACTATGCAAGAAAAAAACTGCCAGTAAAAATGGAAGATCTTGCAACTAATATTAAATAGGATAAACTGTTATTAGAAATGGCCAGTTTATCCACTGGTGATGATATGTGATCTAGAGGCAGCAATAAACCATTAATGAGACATGATCATTCACAAACAGTTAGGTCCACAGTATGTATCAGGAATGAAATTGCCAAAGAAATAGAGGAAGATGTAACAAAGCCTACTGAGATCTTTTGTGCAGCACTGTGCCAGTTCTGGCTGACTCTTCAAGAGAAGGACATTCACACTGGAAGATGTTGTAGCAGGGGATGGAAAAAGGAGAAGACCTGCTTCACAAGAGCTTAAAAGAGCATGGGTTCTTTCAGCTTAAGAAAAAAGAAGAGTTTAAACAATTTGATCTTCATAAATACCCTGAAATTATAAGCACCAAGTTGAAAGAAGACATATTTAAAGTAAGTGTTTGGACAAGAATAAATTAGTTTAATCAGGCCCTGGCAAGGAAACAAAAGGTTCCTAATTTTCTGAAGCTTGAGGCCTATCTTAGTCACCTTATAACAAGAAGCTCAACTGGATTCAACATCCTAGAAAATTAAATATATGATACATTTTCCTGACACAGCAATACCTGGTTATGTAATTGAAAACACCAACATCTTTATTGATATCTTTTAATTCTATTTACTTTCATTTTAATTTAAGAATAAAGAATATGGATTTTTTTTAGTATATTTGGTGGCTCTGAAGCTGTTGAGTAGACATATGCAATATATGTAATTGGAGTATGGATTAATGTTACAAGGTGGGTGATGTGATTAATGAGCCCCTCTTCCATTATCATTGACATCCTATGTAGGTAGATTCACAGGGATATACATCACACAGACATACAGAGCACATACACGTATGGAATGTGTGTAATACTGTTAGACGTTATATCAATAAATTTGATTATCTAAAACATATCTGTTTATATGTGGAAAGAAGGTGTTAGAAAGATATGCAATGCTAAAGAAGAGGAGGATAAAAAATTTTGATGGCAAAATCAATCATTTTAAAAAAGAATATAACATTTTTTTGCTGATTTGCTGTTCATTTGCACATTTTCATAAGTAATTTGGAAGATTTCAAAAGAAAGATTTAGGAATCCAAGTCTATCCTTTAAAACCTAAATCATGTCATTGGCAATTCATTTTTATCTTCCATTTTCCAGTTCCTGTTACATAGCAATATTGCACACAACTTTTTTGTATGTATAAATAGAAGAGCCATTGATTTTTAGTACTTCTCCTTTTTATTTTACTGAAAAGGAATGTGCTTAAAATTACATAAGTCTTCTCTCAAAAACATTTCTGCATCCAGTTTCTAGCATATGTAGGATTAAACCTTGTTGCTCTGCTTTCATATTCCTGGAAAAAAATAACTCCATATCAAAAGTCTAGTCCAGTTACTTCCAAAGTGAATGTGAGTTTTGTGATTCATCTCAAAGGCAGTAGAAATATAGATGAAAAGCCAAGAGTGCTTCTCTGTCATTGCTGTTGTTCACTAACAATATTCCTGGTTTCTTAATATCTCACTATCTCTTTGAAAACTATTGAACCATCATTCATGCGGATAACTATATCCTTTTTACAAAGGGGAGGAGCAGTAGGAAACATGGAAGATTTTAAAGTTAGATTTAAAGAGTGTGATTTTTAGGCCAGAAATGTGAAAGAAATTCCAGGCTAAAAGGGTTAATAGCATACCTATAGAAGACTTTTGCTAGAAAAAACATCATCTGGATAAAACTGTGGGGGGCGGATGGAGAATCACAAAAGAAAACTTAAATAACATTAAGTAATCTTTTAGGAGTTTTGATCTCCTGAGATGAAATTTCCAAATGGCCTAAGTAAATTAGAGTCTCAAACCCTGAGAAGGTCCTCATCACCTTGCAGAAATTCTTTTGAGAAAAAAAAAAAGCTTTGGATTTTATACAGTAAGAAGATAACTTAGAAAAACTATAGTATATATATTTTCTTATTAAAATGGCACAACATCTTCAAAAGGAAAGATGAAAATTTCACTTGTCTCACTGATTTGTCTTAAATCATGTTTTGGTGCACGCTGCATTAGGTATTGAAGTATTAATGCACAGTGTTATCCCTCAGGCATGTGAACATCCCTAAAAGCCTTTTTCATGTTTTAGAAATTCTATTTCTTCCCTAAAACTCTTTTTTTTAACTCTAGGGAGCTTCTAGAAATGAGAGAAGCTGTCGTGCATGACCTCAGAAGCTGTCGTGCATGACCTCTGGAAACACCACAGCGGAGCGAAGAAGATTCCTCAAATGCTTTCGATGGAATCAAATGGTGATACATGTATGGGGCTATAAATTTCCAATTTCAGCATCAGTCTGTCAGAAATGGCTGAGTCAACAAAGTAAAACATTTAAGGAAATTGTGCTGCTCTCAAAAAGTCTTCTAGCAAAGGATGGGCAATGTTATGCCAAAGCCCTGCTCTGTTCTCTGCTGGCTCAGCCAGCCAGGGAGGCATCGGGCTCTGGGGTTCCTCCACCCAATACTGACAATACTTTCAGCATAGGGTCCTCAGGCTCACAATGCCCAAAATCTTCCAGTTAAATTGGCAATGAATTCCAAACCCAAAAAAAAAAAAAGTGAATTTTTGAAAAACTGGACCTTTCAGTGTTTTTTTTTTTTAATCAACTCTGTATTTTAATATTTATTTTGATTTTTTTTCCTTTACATTTCTTTATTTTGACCAGATTTACTGCTTAAAGGCTAACCATGACATAAACAACCTTTTCATAAAAAGTTTATATTAAAAATATGTATTGTCAGTAATGCACAGGAGATAAACAATTTACATGCAGCCCATTATCACCCAATCTACATGGAATAAGTATTTTAATCTGTCTAAATTTTTTGTTATGTGAAATACTGCACTTGAAAATGTCTACTGCTCTAGCTCATGCAAATTTCAGCTTGTGCAGTTCTTCCTCATTATTATTTTAGTGATCATCAATATTTCATGGAAAAAAAAAAGTGTTTATATTGGCTAATGAGGGTGCATGCCATGCTCTTCTCTACATAAAAATCAGCACTTATAAGTTGTCCATTATCAATAATCTCTAGTTTCAAATTTTATATCTAATACTGAGAATGCACTTAACAGATGGCCACTTCTAATGTCCTGGATGATTGTATGTTCTTATGTGCAGCAAATGGATACTTGATATTTACTAACTGAAAATCATCTCTGCAGTCAGCGCTGAAGGCTTTATTGTACGTTTTGGGTTGGTTTTTTTTTTTTTTCCTAAAGAGAGAATTCAGCAACAGCAACACTTTATATTTGCTTCCTATGGTATACATTGCTGAGCTGAAACTGTGAGATATTGCAATTAATAAAAAAAATTATAATTTGGAGAGCTTATAATACAGTCATAACAAGATTAAGTGAAATAAATCAAATCCAATTTGTGCTTGGTGGTTTTGGGAATAACATTTCTGTCAAGTTGTTGAGCAGTAATCATTAAAACATGGGAATAATCCACCTCCTAATTAAACAACAATAAACAATTGTCAATGGCATATAATTCTTAAAAGTCAACAAAGGAAGCATTAGTGTAAACAAAGATTAGACATAGTTCTTGAAAATGAGAATGGGAATGTTATTTAATGCCTGACAGAACTGACTAGACACAATATTTGCAATACTGGAGTAGCAAATACCTCCATCAATATCATTTAGTTAGGAGAGAAGCTGAGCAGTCTGTTGACAATATAAGCAATATGTGGAATGTTTGGTCTCCCATCTTTACTCACCCTTGGAAATGTTGTTACACTCCTTGTTACGTAGCTTGTTTGCCTGTAATTTTTCCATACCTCAGAGTCTTAGGACCAGTCATATTATCAAAAAACATTTTAGGCCAAATCCATCTGTTCTACCAGCAGCTGTTTCAGAAGTCACACACTGGTTAGTTAGGAATTGAGATTAGTTCACCAGACCTTGAATCTCTCAATTCAGTTCTGAATAAGCTCCTAAGCTGTAAGCAAATCTGAGGACACATGCGCATCCAATAAAATCACACACACATACACACAGAAATGTAGCTATGGATGTGTCAGGAACTTGGATCTGCAAAAGTGTCCACGTGCCTGACATGCACATCTTTAATAATTAGGAACCTAAAATGTCTTGTTTCAATGCAATGTGGAGCTAACCCAAATTCCACAGATGCCTGTGAGCATAGGCACGGAGAGGAGCTGTAGGAGGGGAGAGTGAGGTAAGAAATTTCAGAACCCTTTGGTACTCTGCTGTAATTGCTCGTGCTTGTAGCATTACTGTGAGTTTATCTGCCATGTGCTTTGCTGGAAAATGACAGTCAAATGGTTTTCACAGGAGACCTAAGGGGAGCCCAAATTTATCACGTGGAAATTTGTCCCTGTGTCTGTACCCATCTAAGCCTGAATCTCTCCTCAGGTTTTCATTCATATGAATGAGTTTTTATGTGACCCTGCAAATTCTGAGGTCACTTAGTAGACTGAAAGCTGCACACAATTCACACACAGCACATTTTCTTAGCCCTCACCTGTGCAGGCTGGAGTTTTACTTTGCTAAATCCACAATCTGCAGTGCAGAGTCTTCATGCTGAAAAGGAGATTCTTGTAAACAAATGCAAAATTGAGCCTTGAATTGCTTTATACCTCATAGCTCAGTGTCAATTACATGGTGAACTAGACACTGGATATGCCAGAAAAAAAATTCCTTGGCTTTGAAAAGTTTTCCTGGTAACATTCATCTCACTCATTGCAATAGCACAGTTTCCTTCAGATCTCTGGATTGTGAACAGGACGGAACAATGCTGAGGAATTAGGAAAAAAGCAGGGCATGAAAATATACACCATATGTAAATCTAACAGTACCCTGGAAAATCCTTAATTCTTTAACAGACAACTTTTATTTTTGTTGTAACTTTACTGACTTAGCCATGATTCAGTAGTAGTAAATCTGACTCAGCAGCAATTTTTTTTTAAACAACACCCATGGAGAAAAATCAAGCCAAACCTGAGACAAAGGCTGGGATCTGTTCCTCAGAATATATATATATATACACCATTACATTCAGCTGCAGTTCTAGTCTGCAATATTTATAAAAATACACATTTAAACATCCAGGAAATAGAAGATATACAAGAAATTAGCAAGCATTGTAAACATGAGCTAAGCATGTTTTAGTGACTTCACATTTGTGAATGAATCATGGATTTTGTCTGGCTCTTCCATTACTGAAGTGTTATTCATATTCTTCCTGATTTCCCCAGAAGGTAAACACAATAATTTGCAACACTGCAGTCCATTTCACATCCCAGGCAATCTGTCCAAAGGAGAGGTGGTGCAGTGGAAGCTGTTTTATGTCTTTATTGTTAAAGCTTTGTGTTTTGGTTAGCATACCAATATTTTCAAGGACACCACTGGGGACTCCGTAAGTGTCATTACCATGTTAGCTGAGGTCAGCTAATCTTGCTTATAAGGATCATACATATCACATGTATCATTCTGCAGAATTCCAAGTGGGAACATAAACATTTATTTTCCATATTCTAGCTCTTATAACTGAGTTTAAGTAGTTTTTCATGTTTATTTTCTTAGGAGGAAATTATGGATATATATCTATATGAAGGTCCTTGATCAAGAAAAATCTATAGGGAAACTAAAATGATGGTATTAATGATGCTATAATTCCAGCAGTGATATTTTAATTAACAAAATTGAATTTTGTTTTAAATAGAAAAGCTTGAATAATCAACAATTTAAAGTCTGCAATCTGAGTTGACTGTTGATATGTATTAGATTAAAATTCAGGGCATTGCTGACCTATTGGAAAGCAGAGATTTTTAAACTGCTGCAGAAAAATTGTTCTTCAGTGGTGAAGGAAGCTAAAGGTCAAGGATTCAAAGGATGCAACTTATATGTTTGTGATGTGGGTGCTCTTCCTGCATCAAACCAAAAAACATTCTCAGGTTGTATCCTGTATAATCTTTAATTTATAAGGTCTTGATTAGGTTCTCCTTTGAGGACTGGCTTTATACTCTAGTTCAGCAGAATTATTGTAAAACTGTTCTCCAGCATGTGTAGGCATGGCAGACCTGGCCTAATGCCATTTCCAAATTCTGCTCTTTCCCCTGAAAAAAGTATTTTTCTTTCCTCCCCTTCACATTCTTGCCTCCCCTTCACACATGATATCTTGGAGTTCTTCCAAGGATAGTTATATGCCTCTTTAGACACTTCGTGAAGGTTTTTTTTTTTTTTTTTAATTAAAGAATATAAAGATTTTTGATCTTTTTTATTTAGTCATTAGTTTCAATTAAGGAGATGTGAACCTGCTATCCAGAGATTAATTCAAGTGTATCATTGAAGGGGCAGCAGATGTGATAATATGCAATAAGGTTAGAGACTTCATGGATATAATTCCCTGGTATAATGATTAGTGTAATCCACTAATGAATTAGTCTTGGTAATTTTTAGGAAGGTAAAATTTCAGGGGTGTTTTTTTTTTTTACTTTTCTTTCCAGTGAGTAGAAGCTTCTTTAAAAAGTGCATGGAGCTATCCTGGTGTTCTGAAAGCCACTAAAAAATCCCTCACTGAACCCTAGAGGAGAAGAGTCCCTGATCTAATTCGTGCTGCTTTGAGAGGGGGATAGGATAATGTGACATACAGAGGGCCCTTCCAAAATGAATTATTCTATGATTCCATGATTTCTGTGTAGGCAGATAATATGATTTTCTTAAGAAAAGCAGTGCATAAAACTCATTGCCTGATCCAAAACCCATTGAGATTGGTACACAAATACCTTGCAGTTGAGTTTATGTGTCCTATTTTGGTACCTCCTTCTCTTCTTTTGCCAACTAAAAATGAAATGAAGCTCATTGAATTCTTTGGGTCAGTATAAACTGCAGGACTCGACCTGGCCCAACTCACATTGAAATGTTTGAGAGCATAATGTAAACATGTGAGACCAGCAGAAACCACTTATTCTGATGCAGCTTCATCATATTCTCTGCATTAAGGAATGCAGTCTTACCTGGTTGGTGGTTTGGAGCCTGAGGTTCTTTATACCATACCTCCTCCAGAGAAATCTGCATGCCCTTTGGGAAGCTGATCCCTGGGGATTTCACCCATTAGGCTACATTCACCTGTGTGATGAGAAAACACAGCTTTATTTTATTATTTTATTTTATTTTATTTTATTTTATTTTATTTTATTTTATTTATTTTATTTTTATTTTTAAAATTTATTTTTGATTTTGCATGCTAAATGCAGTGTTGACTATAACCAGAACTACATTAAGACTTCCCAAGCTGATCACACAAAATATTGAGGAGCTCATGTACAGTCACACTCATTTGGGTTTGGGCACAAAATGGAGCACATAAAATGCTCAAGTGACATTTGGTTGTGTAAATTATAAAAGGAATATTTCTCATGACATTGTAGACTATAGACACATATGAAATTATCTATGTCTGTATTAGATTCAAATCCAAGTTCTGGAGGAGAAAATAAACATTTTTATAGCTTAATTTTCTAATTATAATTCTAATATATCTTTCCTCTTGCAATATCATTGGAATTCAATTCAATTGTCCAGACATAGGTATTTAATGACTCCTGGGCTAATGTACAATTTATAAGACTCAGGGCTAGTAAATGTGACAAAGCATCTCCAGAATATACAAATTATTTTGAAGTGACTACTGGAAACCAGAGAGGATATCTGGGATATCTAAAATGCCATGAAATATCTTATGAGGCAAACAGAGTCAGGTCCCTTTGAGCAGCCTCTTCTGTGTCTCTCTGGTTTGGTCTAGACATTACACATCCTAATGGATTCACATCTAATCTTATTATCTAGCAGTTATCCTATGCTTCAGAATTCTTGTTAAAAGGGCATTATGAAAGGATTAAGTTAGGGGCTATAACCTTTAAGAAAGGGTTATTTTTTTATATGGAAAGACATGGTTCTGATTAACCTGAAGGGAAGCAATAGAGCTGCAAATAGCTTCAGAATTTAGGACTGATGGAGTTGAAAACTCACATTTTTTTCTCAATTGAATCTTACACTTACCTCTTCCCATATTATAATTTTTTAGGGAAAAATAAAAGCAATTCAAGTTTATTTTTATAGAAAAATTCGTAATTTTTCCTTTTTCTTTTTCACCTTTCTCTGACACAGCCTCTAAAGTCAATAAGAGTGTTCCAACTGTTTGCTGCTGCAAGCATTATTATAATTGACAATTTCGTTAGCTGCCTTGACATTCTGCTGAAGATATCTGGGCCCTACAATATTAATACAGTATATATTAAAGAACTTAAGAAATAACTAACACATTGAAAAATATATTAATCCATGGGGATTAATCATCACCTGGGATGATGCTAGTGTGGATACATATAATGGATATTTTACATAGCATTCAATATTTTCATCAATGAACTGGAAATAAACACCAAATTACCATTGGCAAAATATGTCAACAACATAAATGTCAACCATATAAGGACAAAATGGTTGTCATATGCAACCCAAATTGCTTGTTTAGCCTAATCCTTTGAAATTAAATGTGATTTAATGCTTAATTGCTTAGCCAAATCCAAATTGTTGCATCCAATAGAAGGAATAATCTGTGAAATGTGGTACCTTGTGACATGGAGCCAGTCTACCTGTCTGAATTCTAAAACTGCAATTTAGCAACTTGTTAAAGACTCTCATTAACCATTTTGTTCAAGAAAAAAAATACAGATACATGACATAATATTTAATTTTGAAATTAAAAAAAAAGTCTTATGAATATACAAAACCAGTATGAGCTAGTACAATGCAACTATTGACACCACAGCTTGTCAAGGATGTTAGAAGTAATATTATTATTTACAAAAATCTATTATGAGACATGAAATGATAGTACATGACCAGGACCTTTATCAGCTTATAAAACAGAACACTGCACTATAAGTACACGACATTGACTCTCTGGCTGTTAGGAGTCATCTTACTGATTCATCAATATTTCTCCCTATAACACCTGATATTTTTCTTGGAGACTTTCAATCAAAACACTGAGCTCATATGAACCCAATTAACCCATGAAATCTAAGAGAATAAAAGCATGAGGCAGGAAAATTTCAGGGATTGCTGTTAAAATGAATTAAGTGTGTTTGGGAACACAGACACTGATGGTAGAAACTACATTGTCAGCTGCTTCCAAACGTGTCAGAAAGATCACAGAGATCAGTCTGTAGAGATAAATTGTGTTGCAAAAAAAAATTTGCATACAGTGAGAACAACCATGTGCAAATGAAGCTTTCCATGCCAAGAAATGTGTTCATGGAAATGAGAAGAAAGTAGATAAAAAAATATTACACCATGAGTAAACCTTTCTGTTAAGCTCCTCCTTCATGTAGCACCCAAATTCACATTGTCACAATAAGAAATCCCCTCTGACTTTTTCTTTGAAATGATTCAGTGGCTTCACGTGGTTTTTTCCCTTCACTTAAAAAGCTCTACACTTATATTTCACTACTTCATTTGTATTTCACCTATAAAGAAAGCCAGGCACCCACTTTCTTTGCTTTTTTTATTGCATATGGAGCTAAAATTAGCAATCTGCTGATGTATTGATGAAGGAGCCATAAGAGATCATGCTCCCTTACTGTCTCTATGAGTATGTGTCACAAGATTATATGACAAAAGCAGGGCTGTGCATTGCCATAAGAAGGGTGTGTGACAGGCTGGCAAACCACAGACCTTTGCTGCCAGATGAGGGGAGACTTCAGTCAGGTTCTTCTGGGATCTGTCCCAAAGCCTGCTCAGAGTAATTTGCTTCTTAATGACTCTGATGAAGCAGTCAGTACACTTGTGACACTGGAGGCTTATTCCAGCCTGAGATTAGTTGTGGCCACTCAAGGGCCCATCTCAGAATTAAAAACACTCCTCAAAAACTGATAGTTTGGAAATTAAATAAAAGTAAATGCTAGTTCTATCAGAGATTTAACATCAGGGAATGTAATAACAACATTTCTTTCCCACACCAGCTCACCATAGACAATTGTGGGCATTTGCTACATCTATGAAACAAATTACATAGATTCAGCAATCTGGTACAGGACATGAGTCTTTCCTCCTTTCTCTAAGCAAAGATTCAAGATGAATTTAGAATGGAAAAAGCAGAAGTACTGGTTTTAAAATTTCAAGGACTTTAAGATTAGTATTGCTGAGCAATTAATCTAGAAATCAATTTTTCAAAAAGAGACTGGGGAAGATATGGGAAGTACCAGTACTTCAGGAAAAGATGTGTAGTATAGTACATTTCCAACAAACATGAGTTAATACAGTATTGTTATTGCAAATAATGCAAATTTTATTTGGGCTGTGTTAATAAGAGTTTTAGAAAAGGAAGTAAATATTCGGCCTCTTGTTGGAACGTAGTTATTTTCTGATTTCTGCGGACCCCAGGTTGAGAAACTTTATGTTCCTCCTCAAACTTCCTGAATTTCTTTCAGTGTTTCACGGTCTGAAAGTACGTGGCTGCAGAGCAGATGACAGTGCTACTGATTTAGAAGCTTTTTGGTTCTGCCAGTAGTCATTTACTATTTTCAGTTCTGGTTCAGACTTGTAGAACTAAATGAAGCTGAGAGAAGAAAAGACCCATATAAAACAAGTGTCGTTCATCTTTGAATATTATATGTTGAAAATCATGGCAAGGGCTGAATTTCATATTGTAGTTCCCTTCCCTTTAATTCCCCCCCTGCCCCCCATCTTTCCCCAGGTTGCTTTCTCTATTGCTTATAAACCCCTACAGCTGCTTTGAAGCAGGCATTTTTTATTTCCCTCTCTATTGTGGCAAAACTGTTGTAATCAAGATTTTAGAGTCATGAAAGCTGAACAGGGGAGTTCTAAACCTTAAACACCAGATGTGAAAGGCCAGTACTGCAATCTATATAACCTTTCAAAACAGGCAGAAAAAGTTAATGAGTTACTCCACAAACACTGTTCACGATATTTCGTTCCAGTCTCTTAACTATCAAAATCTCATGTTATTCATTTTCCCATGTCTGATCGTTTTACTGGAGTGCACTTGCTCTTGAAAGATTTCAGCCTCTAGCACTCTGTGTTCTCTTGTAGAAAAAAATTATATATTTGTCTTTTCTTCCCCCGAGGTTTTGCAGTTTTCTTTTTTTTTAATTTTATTTGGCACCTTATAATTTATTACATTCCTTGCCTGCATGTACATGCACCTTGGCATTATGCTGCTTTAATGTGAAGACTGGGAACTCATGACAGAACAGGTTTACAAGGACTGGCAAGCATGCATTTGCACAGAATATCTCAACAGATATCTGGCACTTACTATATATGGAAAAATTGCTAAAAACAACTTTGAAGAAAGAATCTGAAGAACTACTTTCATTAGCTTCCAAAACAGATGTTCACATGTACATATATAGAAAGTGGGACAGCAGACAAACACATTGATTTGCCTGTAATGCTCTTTTGAACCTGGCATGTAGTAAAAGTAAAAATGTCACCTAACAAGAGATCCATCTGCCTTGGTTTAGGCATCCAGCACGGTAACTAAGTTACAAAGTGACTAAGACAGTTACTACACACTCTTTTAAATAGTCAATGGAGAAAAATACCACCTCCAGACAGCAATTCATCTCTTCCTGAGATAGGTGTCTAGAGCAGATCAGATAAACTGCCCTCTAGGGAAGCCTATGTCTCTTTACTGACTGCTAGGGGAATGGGAATAGCTTGAACTTGGATATCCAACTTCTAGGCTTCTGAAACGTGATGAATTTCATTCTGATATGGCCAAAGAACTGACACAAAATCGTTGGCCTGATAAAAAGGAGAAAAATCTATCCAGCTAAATCCCACACATTTTATACCCAAGAATAGGAGTGACTGAAAATTCAAGAATATTAAAATTGCTTTAATCTGTTATCTGAATAATCTTTCATGATGATACCATCAGCTTTTCTCCTTTGTAATACATCTTTTACAGGAAAATAAAAATTTACAACTCGGGTAAGGTTTCCATATGACAATATAAAAGTCTGGAAAAGTTTCACAGCAGTATTTAATGCTTATAATAATTGCTATTAGGTATAATTAAGATATCTAATTAAAGGTTAATATTTAAATATATATATGCATCTATTTAAACGGCATCTGAGAGATGTAGGAATCAAGAAATGAATTTTTATTTGGTTTAGATACATAAGTGCTTCAGGCTGCCTTGAAAATCCTTCATTATTAGTATACACAGTCATATGATCACACATCTTCAAATTCACCTCATGCAGAGCAGTCTTATTGTGTCTAAATGTTGACTACAAGGCTGCCATTCACATGAGAAGTAATCACAGGATCAAGACCAAATGATATTTTTTTCAGGAAACGTTCTCTTCTTAGTCTGTATTTTCCTCCAGGAATTTGTGAAATTGTCTTGTATGGTAAAAAAAGAGAAGATCCTGACAAAGTCTTAGAAAAAAATGATCATAAATAATAACTGATCCAAATATTAATTATGTATAAGAATTCTTTAAGAGTTATGATTCCAAATGAAAACAAATGTTCAGCATGCTGAAATTTCCTCCAATTTGAATAGTCAGACATTTGAGCAATTGTGCATCAGAGACATCTGGCAGTGGACCATTTCTTTAAACATTCTTGTGTGAATTTTGATGAAACTGGGTAGACTCAGGCAACTTCAAAGAGGCAGCTTGCAGTCATCCAGTTTTCTCTGTACATTCCTTTCACTGATTGGTTTAGCTGACCAACCATCTTTACTGTGCCTCACTTCTGTTCTCCACCTCCTGCTTTTAGTTTCTCCTGCTTGGTCCCTGACCTAACGCAAAGAATATTTTTTGTGAGTGTTTGAAGAATGCCTAACAGAAATACACTGGGATTGCTACTGGGACCTGGAGTGGGCCCAGAAAGACAATTATGGGTCAATTTAGGAGCAGGAAAAGGAAGACATGGGTAAAGGACATATCCTGTAGATGTGTAGGATGGAGGGGAGAGCAGAAAGGTCAAAAATTGTGACTAGGAACTGCTGTGGACGGTGGAGAGAAAAGAGAACAGTGAAGACGTGTACTGAGAGGTGAATAGCTGGACAAAGGTGGTTCCTTTGTGATTTACCTCCAAACATGAGTCCAGTTATGTTACTGGAAAATGCTGTCGCTTTATTTGCAAGCCCGTTCAGCTTTTGGTCTCTCCCCTATGTGGGCAGCAAGAGCTTCTTTAACACCTTCTGCACAAAGGGGGAACAATCCCTATGTGCCACAGAGGATTGAATCACCTCAGCTGCCATTCATGAAGGCCTATTTCTCAGTCAGACTTCTTTTGGCAAATTTACTTATTTGTACTGTGGATTAGTACTTCTCAGTTATCTCCTTCATGTTTACAACTTCCAATTAGTTCAGTCATTCCCCTAGGGATTAATCAAATAATTTCTCTGTAGAATAGCAAACACCAGCCTTCTAGAAGAGTGCATTCTTCCTCAGGTTGCATTTCAGCCCTCTAACTGTGAAAAGAGTTTTAAGTTTACTATAAAGACGCAAAATAATTTTCAAGGTATTAGAAAATCAGGCATTTATATGGAATTTAAAGCAGTACACACGATATGTGGGTTATTTTGGCAATGGGATAAAATGAGAGGATATCTCAAACAGGAAGTCCATTACAGCTAAATCATAAAGTTTGTCTTCTAATTAAATCAAATCTGCTTTGGAGGCTGTTTATTACAGACCATGAAACTTACTGAATGTCCTAATGGTTAATGAGGTAAATAAATGAGAAATAGAACCGATGAAGAAAGGTAAGATTGCTGGATTTAACTGTAGGACTTGATTACATTGAGCCAGAAACCTCCATCTATTGTTTTTTCATTTTTCATTCCCCATCCTTGAAGGGTTTTTCACTATTGATCTCCATTTCTGCCTTTTTGTGACTATTTCCTAAGGTTTCAGCTCTTTTCATTGAATGTTCTTGTCTCTCTCTTTAGTGAAAAGTAAAGAGATTTTGTACTTACAGTTCATAAAATATTGTTGTTCCTTAGAAATTTTCTGAACTGCTTGCCTTTCTTCACAAGGATGATCCTACTTCTGAAGATCAGAGGGGACATATTTTGATAACAGATACAGAAGTATGCAAATGTTAGCTTTTCTAGCCACTTAAGCATGTCTGGGTAAAGCTGTAGTTTCTTATATTCATTATGCACAAATAATAAATCCAGAGGTATTTACGTTATATTTTTTACAGCATTCAAGACTGAATAATTTAAGAGAAATATTCTGCTGTAACATCTGGAGACTGAGGAGAACATGTAACTCTCCACAGGTTCTCTGAGTGGAGACTGCACGGTACAATACCTATGAATATAGATTAATGCATGCATATGGATAGAAGAACGATCTTTTAGACATATCTGAGAGTTAGAAAATTTCTCTATAATCTCCCCAGAACATCAGGGAAAGCTTAGGGAGATACAGGCCTTGCATATTTCTCATTAGAAGCAATTGGCTGTATAAGGAGCTGTAAACTCCCTTCCACAATTTCTCAAGGCACAAACGAGCTCTTACAATTCTTCTCACATAAGGGTATTGCTACATAGCCAAAGAAATTGGGTAAGCTGATTTATAATCCTTACAGTCAGGTATCAGTTCCTCAGAGTTTGGTGTGTCTCTTGTTCTCAGATATTTGTTTGATGTATTTACCCTGTTGTAGCTTGGTAATGGGTAACTCCCATAATCAGCTGTCATATTTCTCCTGTAGGGCATGGAAGGATTCTGTCTTATTTGCAGTATAATATTTAACTGAAGAGAGTTCTGTGTATGTGTAGAGAAGAGTGCTCACATGATCATGAGTTGTTCTTCTGGCTGCTCTGCTTAAGGAACTAAACCAGATTTCTTTTGCAGAATAAATTCATAAGCATTCTTATTATTTTCCGCTTTTAAGTAGGACTAAGTCCAGGTGGGTTTCTCTTAGATTAAAGGCATTAAAAGTGTATCTGATCATTATGTGCTCTTTGAATATAGAAAAGAAACAGCATGCATAAACCTTCCTTAAAAATGATTAAATCTGTTGCAGAAGCAACCAGAAGAGTTAGCACATTCTGCAGAAAAGTGGTGGCCACAAATTTGTGTCCTTTCTCTTCCTAAGCACAACTTCTGTGAATGATATGGGACATCTAACAGAAAACAAATAAACACTTCTATTATTCATTAGATCAAATTATATGTCTTGCCTGTGAACATCTTTTAGAAGTGACATTCCTGACTGAATCTTTTTCAGAAATTAAAGGAACAGCATGCTGGCAGAAGCTCAGATGGGAGCTGGGAGATGTCTTTTCTGAGAGCAGCATCTTACCTTTGGAATACTGGTGTTCCAGCTTCGAGGTTTGCTGGGTGAGTGTCCAGAGGCACAGGTAGGCACTGCTCCCCTCAGCTGTGGTGCTCAGGGTGCTGCAGCTCCAGGTCTGGCTGGGCTGGGTGCCAGCACTGAGCTCCAATGATCCCAGGAGTGGTGCTGCTCTTCTCCCGCTCTCCTTTCTCGCCAGCCTTCGTGGCAACGCAGGAGTCCCCAGCCTAATGTGGGGACAGAGAAAATCCAAGGAGATCCCCTTGTTTCTTCTTCTTCTATGTGTTTCTCCACATTTCTGACTCCTTTACTGAATTCTCAGCTATGTGGGATGCCTCCTCCTCTTTTGCATTTTGGGAGCAATGTGAGTCTACATATGTATAGCTATAGCTAGTACTTGGGATTTTGTGGAACAGAAGAGGAGAGAGGAAGTGGTGGTGTGTAACAGTTTATTTGCAGTAAAACCTGGCTATAACTTCACACTTATTGTTTTCAGAGAGTCTTTGGTATTTGGAGCAGGAAACTCCCTCAGGCGAGATACTCATTTGTGGCTTTTTGTTTGGGCTGTGAAATTCTGCTCAGCTTTCACTGGTATCAAAAATTTGAAGAAGGCCACATGAATTTTCATTAGCCTGTCTTAGGCTGCCTTCTGAAAACAGTCTCTACTGCAATTTTCCTTACCTTAGATTTTCTACTAAGACATAGTGTTTTAGATATGTAAAGTAGATTTTAGGGTTTTCTAATTAAAATCCACCTTATCTAAGGGTGGTTTTGTGTTTTCAAGATTATTTTTAATCCTGGGAAGATCATCTGTTTGGGTTGGTGTTGGAAAATAGGATTGGGAAGCAAAAAATCTGGGTTTTCCTCATCTTTGTCTCATCTATTTGTTGGGGAACAGATTTAATTGAGGGGTCTGCTGTCACTCATGGTGAGGTGAGCAGCTCCTGGATATTTTGAAGATCATTTTGAATTAAGTGAATGATTCTCTAATATTTCAAAATAAATAAACTCTCTTGGACTACATTTGATCATTTTAAACACATCATAAACAGACGTAGTTAACTCAGGGGTGAAGCATGTTAACTGTGCACTGCTGAGTGAGTAAACTGTGTGACCTTACACTCCTGATACATTAGTTGCTGACACGAAGTGTTTTACCACATGATAACTGCTTGACTTGCAAATGAAGAGGCTGCTTTGAAAAGCAGAGAACTCTGTTTCCAGCCCTTGGTGGGGTCCCATGTTTCAGTACATTCTGAGGTGCCTTTAGGCAGTCCCTGTTGTTTATAGACAAAGAATGCTGCAATTTTACTGACTTTCATGTGAGTTTCTCAGAAGTTCAGCATATATCCTATCAGAATTCAACTTAGAATTTTGAACAATACCAAACTAATATTTTTTACCTGTTAGGAAGTCTCTGGGTTTTGCTTGTCTTCCGAGGCACTCTAACAATATCCCACTTTGTAGGTTTATTTGATATCAGCTATGACAACAAAGCTTCACAGTTTTCCAGTAAAGTAGAGTTTTGTTTGTCCTTTTTATCACCTGGTAAGTACTCGATGAGTTTCAGTGCAATAACAAACCATAAAAACCAGAACGGAGAGAAGAATAAACTTTTATTGTTTTAGCAACAAATCTGTTCCGCTTTGCCTTTCTGAGACACAAAGGCCTGTCTTTTGCTTCAACGCTGGAAAGCCTTTAACCTTGTTTGCAAACACTAGAAATTCATCTTCCACTTTATGTTTATCTGAGCAAGAATATGAAAATTGTTAACACTAAACAAAGAAAAAAAGCCTTTTTATACAGTTGAGTGAATATTGAATGGGAATAATGCTCCTGAGTTTCAGGCAGAGGGCTATTATTTTTATTATTATGTTCATATCATGATCAAAATTGCATAGCTGAGCAAGGGAAGTGGTACTGTAACATTACTGCTAATTGAAAAAAAATTTCTAAATGACTTCTTGTGAGGCAATGATAACCAAAGACTCCATTAGCTCTTGTTTCACAGCTATTAAGTTGTTCTTGATAACACATTATCCTCAGATGGGGAAACCAAGTTTTAGCCCATTTCCCTGGTTAGTAAAAGTTGTTGTTGATAACACATCCTCAGATGGGGAAACCAAGTTTTAGCCCATTTCCCTGGTTTCTTGACTGTAAAGAGGTGGGCACCATGTGACTCTGAAAAGTAATCATCAGTGCCATGAATAAAGTCAATCAGTAAGTGAGTGACAAAACTCTCAGTTGAATTCAGAGCTTTTCACTTCCAGATATATGTCAATTTTCTTTTCTCTAAACATTTTTCAAAGCCACATATTTTCACCCAGATGGTCCAGATCCCTTATTCTCCTGCCGTATTGCTTTCATTTCAGTTATGCTTGAGCTTGTATTCCCAAGATAAATCACTGCATGTTATTGAGCTTGCATCTTTGCTATAAAAATGTATTCTAAACAAGCATGGACTGGGGGAGGATTCATGTACAGTGTGGGAGGGAAAAGGTGTTTTAACATTTCTTAATGTTGCATGAAAGTCTGCATAGACTATGTGACAGTGAATGGCACTATGAATTTTATTGTTAGAACTTTGAAGGACCATTACACAAGGGTACGACGATATTCTGGTGTTCTAAGAAGCAGCTGTAAAACCCTGACTGCTCTTGTTGTACAGTATTTTGTTTATACCACAAACAATTTTTTAAAAACTTCATTAATTTTTAACTTTTCATTTTGCTTTTCCCTGGCTTAGAAGTACAGACTCACAAGACATGAGAACAAATATGTCACAATCATAGATTAAACCTGATCTAACACCTCTTGAAGAATCATCTCTCCTCAAGTCACCTTCCTAACTTTCCCCTATCACTCTCTACAATCAATATAGAGAAAGGTAGATACTTCTAGAAGGTGAATAATTCTACTAGACTTCATTATTCATCTTCAAATTGCCCTCAGAAAGTGCTGATTTCTCTTTCCTAATTTTATGGTGTACTTAGAAAAACAACTTTGACAAAATGCTTCGGATTAAATTAATCCCCGGTTAAGAATCTCCTTTGTCTTCAGTGGGAAATACTTGGTTCTGTGACCAACTTAGAATTTTGAAAATTAACACTATAATCCTATTTTCCCCCCGGTATATTTAAATGATTAATCCTGGAGTATGCAAGAAAATTGAAATATTTGAGATTATGTGTGCTTTCATGGACTACTCCCAAAGGAAAATTTTGTAGAGAATCTGCTCGACAGGGTGAAATAGCAATTTTAAAATTTGAATTATTTTTATTTTTCTATACCTATCCTCCTTTACATATGTATTTCTATGTTGTATGTGAAGTGTGTGCGTTCCATAATATTTATTATTTCTAAGGGAATGGCACCTAACATCAAATTAAGAACAAGTTCTTATTACAAATAGCATTACAAAATGAAATATGCCACAGGCAGTTCCCACTCTGGAAAAAGCTTTCTCTCTTGGATGTAGGTTTCTATTTCTTTTTCTATTACTTAGAAAATTTACAGTCTTTTTCTATTTATGAGTTTCTCTTTTTTTAATCATATAGTAACTGCACTAATGATGAGTACTTCTGTGGTCAGTTCAGTTAGACCAAAAATTGAATTTAACTTTATTTTGTTCATGGATTTAGGAAAACAGCCCATTTCTTGATAATTAATAAAATCATATTGATTGACTCAAGAAATTAAGAGTGGAGGAGTCCTTTCATTGGAGTGTCATGTTTTCACATTATTATTTGGCTTTCCCATTCCTAAAGCATCTAGTTTTGTTACAAAAGTGATTGTTGTGTTTAAGCATCTGTTTATTCATCAACTTGTAAATAATTTTCTGCTCTGAAGATGAGACAAAACAGTACTAAATAAATGAGATAAATAAATGCATATGGAAGCAATACTTGATGTAATGCTTTTCCTTACACTCCTACCAGAAATTAAAGGCAAATTAATTTGAGCATTAACTCTGAACATCTTCTGAACTTAGGCAATCCACCTAATTTGTTGTATTTACTTACTGTCCATGCCCACAATAACTCACAGCTCCTTATAGAACTTGCTGTAATCGTAAAAAGGAAAACACAGGAACTATTTTGGTTCAGGACGTCTAGATCAAAAAAACTATCATCTGATTAAAGAACAAAGACTGTTTAGAACCATGAAAGAATGTTTGTTATTGTTTTAGGACACATGTTTTGCAGGAATCATATGATAAGAAAATGACATGGAAAAGGTTTCTCTTTCGGACACCCTTGAATCAGCTGTTGTAATCTTGTTATGGCATATGTAGGAAAAAGCAATCAGGCAAGTTGTAATATGCTAATCCTGCTTCATCTCCTGATTTCTGTAATTGTGGTGACTGCTTCTCCTTCTGCGGTTTCAGAAAGAGAGTTTTAAAATATTTTCTGTTGCCTGAAGTTTACAGAACTCTGTCTGGGGAAAGATTTTAAAAGTAGTATAGAAAAAAGTCTCAAAGAGTATTATTTCCTTCCAGTAGTTTTAATTAATAATTAGTATACCTAACAAGACATTTTCTGAACAACAAGTATCTAAAAGCACTTGACTGGAAAGTGTCTAGTTTTGCTTCATCCTTTTGGTAGAAAGGAGGAGCATGCTGATTTACAGAAGTGATCCTAAGGAAATCAAGGTAGAACCAAGATAAGCTGAGATGTGAATTTAGTTCAAAGTGGTCATGAAGAATATTGCTGAAAATAGAGAATTCCCTTTTCTTAAACTCATTCCAGACAAAGAAGTTGATAGAGAGGGACCTGTATGAATGATATGCATTGTTGCTATTGCTTGCAGGGAAAGAGATGGTTATTTGAAGGATTCGGTGTAAAAGATGTAAAAGGTGTTCAAAATGGCATCTGATTTCAGTAGTGTAGAGGTTGTTCAAATGCATATTTCTCACCAATCTCTGCAATTGACTTCAAAAATGGATGGCCACATTGGATGCTAGTGTAAGGAAAGGTAAACAGGCAAGAAGAGCAATTATTCTCCAAGCAGTTAAATGATATTCATTGTTGGAAATGCTGCATGGTATCTGGGGGTAGAGGTGTGCAAAACTCAGCTGGAAATGTTCACAAGAAACCTTGTGAACTTGAAATAGTAAAGTTTTTCCTGCTTAGACAGGCCAGTTGGCCCAGATGGCCTCCTGAAACACTTTCCAGCCTAAATGATCTTATGACTATATGACATTCTCAAAAGATGGTTTTGTTTCACTTGAAATGGGTATTTAGATTGGGGTAAGGCAATGTCCCAAGCCAAACACTGTACCACAACAGTACTAGATATTTAATAAAATAATGTTATATAGTAACATGAAGAACATTGAGTAAAACTGATCATGAAGCAGTATATTGAAACTATGGGGAAAAAGATGTTCCCTAAAAATCCAGCATGATAAAAAGCCTGAAGCATTTTCCACAAGAACTTTTGCACATATGCGTAAGTCCAATTAACAAGAATCTCTTTTCCAGCAAAATTGAGACAATTCATATGTCAGTAAGACCTACACATATTTGGTATATGTATCCTATGATAAATATCAGTTCTATTTCTCAATTTAGAAAGTTTATTCTTTAACTGAAGTTTTCAACACTGAGACATAGATAAATTGAAGTTGATATTTAGTCACAGTATTAACAAAACTTCTTAAGCACACAGTACCCAAAATTTCAGTCCATATAGCCTCTGAAACAGGATTCTTGCACATTTGGATAATTTGTAACAAAAAGTCAAAGACTATAACTGTTCAAAAGGCTTTCCTATAATATCCTGCAAGACAAAATAAAATGAAGACAGCATTATCTGTTGCCATGGAAACACAAATGTCCACTGCAAATTATGTGATGTTTAAAGTTATCTTCTATGCCAGTTCGAACAATTTTTCTAAAATACCACGTTATTTTCACAGAGAGACAACACCCCTGCTGTTCTAAAGTTTAGAACTTTGTGAAAACAGATACATAAAAGTTGCCTGGACCACCAGCCAAAGACTTTCTAAATTGGAACTTTTTTACATTTTCTTCTTTTGAGTAATAGGAAATGAGTAAGTTCAGAGAGCTGAAAATCCCCTTATTGTTGGAAACAGCTCTATTGTTTTAGGCTGAAGACTCATAAGGAAAACAAAAGGGGAATACAAGGACTGGATCACTAAAGAATTCCCCAGTCTGTGCAGGGAAGTGCAGGACTTCACATCCAGTTGAAGTCTTTTCTAAACTTTACAGCCAACAGTTCAGCCAAGGGCTGGGCTTACATATTATCTCTTTCTGAAGCAAACAGGTCTCTATCACAGCTGAGGTGAGGCCCTGGGGCCCTCAAACAGATGCTGAGGTGTCTCTGCCCACCAGGTGGAGAGAGCCTTTGCAATCCTTCCCAACACATTTCCAGGATCTCCCTCACTGCCCCCAGATAGCGCCATGGGCGATCCTCTGGGATGACTCATGTGAAAAGGAAGATTTGCATTCTTTGAGGTTTCTGTGAAAACCCAGATGCTTGAAACCAGCTGAATAGTGACAGATATACAATCGGCATCCTCAGGAACACCACCCCTTGGGTGAGCCCCAGAGAAAGATGCCCTTGCAGAGCTGTCATTAAATAGATGTTGCACAGCTCAGCTGTGCCTCAGCACACTTTTGTTTGAAGGGCCTGCTCGGCAGGAGGGAATGCAGGAAACATCATGACTCCCAAAATTCACTGATAACACAGAGGAAAAACAATATCCCTTCCCTTCCCAGGGTTTCTAATGGCTACAAAGAGTATCAGGGTGGGATGAAGGCCAGATGTATGTCCCTTATACAAACTGAGGAAGAAAGAAGAGTAAAGTTCCCAAATCATAAAGCCTGCAGCATCTGTGAGTTAGGGTGGAGTAGAAAGGGTGAAAAGTCAAGGACCTTAATTTATTCTTTTCTTCCAACTTTGCCACGTGAAGCCCAGAACATCAATATTTAATGCAAAACTTGCACAGTTTGATTTTGATCCCAAACTTCACATGGAGAAAATCTCATCAATAATTTTACTAAAGTCAACAGCTCATCCAGCACTGATCCAAACATTCCCACCAATTGTTTCTGACAAGCGCAAAGGTTTTCTGAGCTTTATATAAATTAGTTCCAAGCTTTTTAAACCCCAGTATATGAAAGGCAGATAAATAATTAATAAAAATTGTTGCCCTCTATGGCAGCATGCACCTTCCTTTGTTGCATACCTCACTGGACCATGGATCCTGCCCAGGCAGTCCAGTACAGGTTTTTGCTGCAATTGCAAACATCACAGTTGTCCCATCTAGAAACCTTTATTCAGTAAATGATTTGTAAATGCGACAGATTAAACAGGAAAAAAAGCAACAACATTGACATAGTGCTCATGTGATGCAAGGCACAGCACCAGATTTCCATGGAGCAGTTCTATGTTTTCATGGTAAACAGCTTTTGAGACTCGGCAATCATTGTTTTGGGTTGCCTCAGGGAGTCAACTCATCTGCACTTGCTCTGACAGTGTCAGATGATTGTTCAGGCTTTTAAACATCACATGAATGAACGTCAGAGCTGCCTGAAGGCTCTCAAGCAGTGTGGGCTAAACTGAATTTTGCCACCTTGGAGATGAGGGGCTGAAGCATTGCTTGGCTTCCTGGCCAAGAGCGGACAGTCAGAGGGAAGTTGATGTGGGAGTGGAGAATAGGGACAGCAAACCCTAGAAATTGTGGTCAGTTACTGCTCTTTTATCCTCCCTCGTTTCTTAGTGGAAACCTTCCTTTCTTTTTCACTGACAGCAGGGGATGACCTGGGTTTCCAACCCACTGCTGCAGGCAATGACACCAGCAGAGCCATAGCCTTTTTACCTCTCCTTTTGCCTGCTCTTTCTCCAAATTGCCTCATAACTTGCTGCCTCTGGCTTTTCTGTCACAGCATTCTCCTTCTTTGGTTGACACCTCACAGGGCCACAGATTCTGCCCAGGAAGTGTGGCACAGGTCAGGCTGTTATAGCAATTAGCACCATTATTTTATTCAGTAAGTGATTTATAAGCATGGCATATTAGACAGGAAAAACAGGTGGCTTGCTTTGCATACACCTGGGTCTGGTTGGGATGAATGTTAAGGAATAACACTTACTAGCAATAAATAATGAGCTCTTCTGATCTCCCACCAAAATTGTACCCAGAGAGGTCTGTCAGTGCCTGCAGCTCAGTTGCAGCTAATACTTTCTAAAGAAACCATCTCTACCCTAACTTTAGGGAATTTACGATGACGATGACTTTTTACCCAAATTTCAAACAGAACAATTTTTTATGCCCAGCCTAGTTTTTCTCCTAAGAGCTGAATTTGCTCTAGGTGTATTTTATGACTCAGCACCCTGCCCTTGTTGAGTCCCTGTCATCACTGGTGACAGAAACAGAACAGAAATGTATCATGCAGCTACATTGTTAGGACTGAAGTGAACCCAGAAGGAGCTTTTAATCTTTAGGCCAGAGGCTAAAAAGGTAACATGACAAATTCACAAGCATCTAGACTGTGCAGTGACTTTCAGACTTGATGGCAACCTGAGGCTGCAGAGTGAATAACCGATGAAAACCTAAAAATGTTTGTGTGGGGAGAAGTGTGAAGAGATCAGCTACAGGCATATATTTTAGGCAGGAAAAATGCTGTCTGTTGACAACAGTTCATGTGAGAGCACTCTGGTACTTTGTGTATCTGACTCTCCTCACAGAGCTAACGGGGGGAGTAAGGTATAGCACAGGGCAGGCCAAAACTTCTGGGAGATCAGATCCAGGCTGAGGCTCTGCCTCCCCACTGCATGAAAGTAGAAGGGATTCTATGTGGCTACTGAAATCACTGACTCATCTGGGTGCCATCATATGCCTGCAATGAATTCGACATGCCTAGTGCCTGGAATAGTGGTGTAGGCGTTCAGACAACATGTTCCTCTGAGAAAACACACAGTGAGACAGAGCCTTGCACAGCCCTACTTACCACAGCTTGTTCTTACTAAATTATGGACCTCCAAGAAGTTGGGGATCAATGGGAGGGCTGTAGCTCCAAAGCAGGACTTAAAAGCATGTTAATGGACACCTAGGTAATATCTGAGAGCTTGAAACTAGTCCAAGATCAGGCTTCTTCCTCTCTGTCTGACTGTGGCTGTGTGAAATGGCTGTGGGGCAATATGGGACACTCCCTCCAGACCTTGTAGGAGCCCATGCAGCATAGGACTGTAAAGGTCATCTCAAAGCTAGTTCTAAATATGGCTAAATCCAGGCAGAGCATCCAAGACAAAAATTTGACTCAAGACTACCTGTTTACAGGCACTGCAGAAGCACCCTCTGCTCTCCCTGGGAGGAGAGCAGACCTGATCGTGTCTGGGTGCCACGTGCAAGCACACACTGCCACTGCTGCTTGCTTAGAGAAGTGTATGGTTCATTTACAATCACTGTCTCATTCTCAGCAAACTTCTCAGTGCTGAAGCATGTTAGCACTTACAAAAAAAAAAAAACCAAAAACAGGAAAGCTGTGGGCTACTGACCCATATCTACATAAAGCCTCAAATTAATCTTCCTCTCCTGCTCTTTTCCATCCCCAGTGATGACTGAAAATAAGAGAGAATAGTGATTAGATTATTTTACTAATCTTTATCCTATTTATTAAATCATGACATTTCATCCCCCATTGAATTGCATAACTATTCTATTGAGAAGTGTAATATTATCCATTTTTATTTCAAAATGCTGAATAAAAGGCACGTCTATGACACATTTCAGCGGAAATTAGACAATGATATTTTTGTACTCAGAAATGAGATGTGTTTTTATCTTACCATGCTTAATATTCATGCTAATTTACAACACACTTTTTTATTGTTATCTGAGAAGCATATTCTTTAGGTATAAATTTGATCTACTGCCTGCTAGCTCAGGATTACGTGAACATGGCTTTTGGCCCACTTCTCTTTGTATTCTCTTGTGTGCTGTCATGCAGTGCAAGACAATAAAAGTATAAAGATCTTCCTGAATATTCTTCCTCTCAGTTTTTTTAAACCTACAGAAAATCCTGGTTTGACATGGGCAGATGACACAGGGTTATTATTCTGTTCTCTTCTATCAGAGGAGGATCTGAAGCTCTTTTTGCTCAAAGTACATCCAGCTTGCTTTATACGTCATTTCATAATGTTTTATTATACTGGAATTTAATCACTTAAAATCTAATTAAAAAAAAGGCATTCTCGTGTCTGAAATAGAGCATCTTGTCATTCCCCTCCCCCTGATTATATTAGGTATGTTCAAAATTATCCAAAGCTTTTTCTAGCTCAGTTTAGGGATTTGTGTATATGTCTAAATCATAAAACTCTCCCATCACATTGGGGTTTTTCTGAGTCTGTAAATACTTTGAACTTTCCTTTAACCACCAACAGACAGATGAAGTATTTCCATTAGGATTTTAGGGTACTCTGTACATGAGAGGTTCAATATGTGCAAGTTTACTTGAAAAAGCAGAGTTATTTATTGTTAATCACCTGGCCTGATTGTTGCCTGCTGGATAAGCTTCCTTCTTAAAAGAAAGAAGAAAAAGAAAATTTAATCTCTCTAGTTGATGCTTAGCTATCTTCTTCTCCAGGAGCTATATCAACCACCTTAGCCACAGCTAAGGACACAATTACTCACTCCACTTCTATATTTTGGGTTGCTGCTGTTTGTGTTTTCTCTCGCTGGATGAGGATTTTAGTATGACCTCAGAAGGTGAATGCTGTCTGAGCACAAGGACACTACACTTACAGACTTAAACAATTTGCATAGTAGATGTTTTAGTAAATACAATAAGCAGGTGAGACATTGAAATAATACATGTTATGAGCTGGAGGACATGTGCAGGTTTTATAAACTGGTGACTTCTCAACAGAATACCACAAGAGAAGGCTCTTTATTTTCCTCAGTTTTCTTATGTGCTAGTGCCTGTCCATCAATCTAACTAAAGAATATCAGATACAAGTATCTCAAAAGATGCCTATGAATGTAATGAAAAATCTTCTCCCCTGCTGAAAATATTATGAAGTTCAATGATTAAAACTGCAATGCATCTGTGCTGTACACCAGTGACATGCAGCATGAGATTCCTCTCCAGGCAGCAGCTCTTCTCTGGAGATCACCACCACCATTCATAAGGCACAAAACCTATGGGGCAGACGGCTTTGATATAGTGCCCCTCTAGCAGAATCTCTTTGGTGCAACTTTTGGGCTGTTATGCTATAAAAATAAGGCTTGGAAATGGGATGTAAAGGAAAAGTATGTACTGAGTACCTCTCCTCAGTTTAGGCACTGAATAGCATAGTTCATCTTGCTTTTCACAGTTACAGTAAAATATCCATTTTTCGACTGGGACAGCAAATAGAAACAAATGGAAACTATTTGAATTTTCCAGTGCTAATTCAGCAGATCTGTGTTTAAACCCACAGATATGCACTGACTTGTTCAGTAAGCCAGCATTAACTCTAAGTGTCAGAAAGAGGTAACATTTGTGTTCCTGGCCAAAGTCCACAAGAGTGGAAGAATTTTATATTTAATATGCGTATGTATTAAAAAAAATAAAAATGTGAATTAATAAAAAAAATAAAATAGCATGGTACATGGACATTACAGAGTACATATGATTAAACACCTCAGAAATTCTGGTGGATTCCAGATTTAGAGCAAGGTCAGGGCCAAATCTGGTTTATTTGCTCAGAAAGAATGAAAGAAAATGGAGAAACAAAGTGGAGAATCAGTGGTCTAAGAATCATGGGCAAAGTCTTCCAAATTCTTTCTTAACCCTTTCTCATTATCCAAGTGGCAGCAGGCAAGTGACAGGCCTTTTTTTGATGGCAAGATCCTTGATTTTTTATTTTATGCACAGTTCCTTATGACAAATTACCAGTAAGACTGGTTTCTATTGTCTTCCTTTCTCTTCAGCTTTTATTTTGCTGTATTGCTCAGGTATGATACACTTCCAGTTAACAAAGAAAAAAAGAGAAAAACTATGCTTTCTTTTTTTTTTTTTTTTTTTTTTTTTTTTTTTTAGGTCATTGACTTTTTGTAGTGGGAAAATTCACTATCGTATGACTTTGCCAGTAAATCAGGCCAAATGATTTTGTAAAGCCAAATGCTTGGAAACATGGTCAGCTGATTAAGGCATTGGGCTGTGACTCAGAGGATCTGGATTCAGTTCCTGGCACTTACTGCATCACCTTGGGCAAATCACTTTACTGCTTTTATCCTTGCAATTCCAAACGTTGAAGAACCTTGGCAACATTTCTTCTGCCCTCTCCCTGCCTCCCCCACCATGGGCCACCAGTGCATCCTACAAGCTGTACACAACTGAGAGAATGGGATTTGTGCTCAGTACAAAGCTCCCTGTCATCAGCTGAAATGAAATACATATATATGTAAGAAATTACTTTACTTCTTTAAAGGCACTCTCAGTTGGCCCCATAAATAAATAAATTGTGAAGAAAAAGCCCAAAGCTCTCCTTCAGAAAGCCAGCTCCATGCCCTCCCTTATTTCCATCGTTTCCTCTGTGGCAATGAAAGCAAGCCTTGTATTGTTAGCAGTAGCAGGAGAGGAGCTGCTGCTTCTGTTTCTGCTGATAAATATTTCTACTGCCAAAGCAGCACCTGCAGTGCCAGCATTCAGAGGGTGCCTGCAGACACCCACCCAGCCTGGCTCCCCGGCTCTCAGGGTGCTCTGTTTTGGACTGGGCTCCAGAGCAGCAGCATTTCCTTCTGGAGACTGTGCATGCCTCAGCAGCCATTCCTGGGTATGATCCTTTCCAAGCTGTCAGCAGAGAGAAGCAAAGGAATCACTTCCCAACCTCTGATCTCCCAAGTATCCTTAATGGGCATGCATCCAGACGTTTTCATTAATGTAAGTAGCAGCTAACTAAACTGGCTAATAAGTTGTCTCTGTTTTTCACTCATTTTCAATCAACATAACTAATCAACATGCCAGAGAATGCAAAATACTGTACAAGCCCTTGAGAGGAGAAGCATTTTTAATCATCATGATTGTTCATCTGTTGATAAAAAAAGTGTCTTAAAATTAATAAAATGATAGCTTGTGATGCTGAATCTTTAATAGCATATGGAAAGCACATTCAATATAGAGTGGAAAAGGGCATTGTGGGATATGCTCTGAATCACAAATGTACCGATGGGGAAGTTCAGAAGGCTCAAGGCACAGTGATGGACAGTTAAATATCTAATGTAGTTGGAAAGGAAATATGACCTGGGGGTGAAAATTTAAACTGAGTTGAAAATACATATAAGTAGGTGACAGTAATAAAGAGGAATAACACAGCTAATAATGCTTGGCATTTGTATCCTTTTGCATTTAGCAAGCACTTTATAAATCTGAATGAATAAAGACAAACCAGGTCATAATAAGATTAATATTATAATTCACAATTTATATATGTAACAGCTGACACACAGAGAAATTAAAACCAATATTACCAAAAGACACCTGCTTTCATTCTGATGCCTGTCTATCCTTCACTGAAAAGTCAAGGCTCCCAGACTTTGAGAAAGCCTATTAATTTTAGGTGCCTTAATTCTCAAAAAATATAATTGCCCATATGTATACAGCAAGGCTTTGCAAAATTGCTAATGGAAACCATAATGATTACACCATATTAAGCTTCTTGGGCTCAATTTGTCTAAGTCAGTCAGCATAGACATCCTTTACAGCTAAGGAATTTTCATTAGTACTGCCAATGGAGTCTAAGGTATGATTCATCACATCTTAAAGTGACTGCTTTAAACAAGCCAGATGAATTACACCTTAAAAATGCATGTTTCTCTGCATTTATCATAAAGAGAACCTGCCTTGAGCAGAGCATCTGTGAAGGCTGCAGTCCCAGTTCTGGGACACTGAAAAAGCTCAGTGTTAATGGGCTGCTTTTATGACATTCTGCCCTGGATACAAAGCCAGTAGCAGGTAAATCCTATGCACACAGAGATGTTTCTGTTCTCTAAAATCTGTTCTGATAATAAATTCCTTCTATCTGTTGGATAGTATAGTAAGTATTTGACAAAATTTCTAGAAAGATATACATGCTTCCATGACATATGCATATTTATATAGCTGTTCAGCACAGTCATTTACCGCTGGCATTCTCAAAAATATGCAGCTGAAAATCTGACCTGTATTTTGTTTATTTGGTCAAATTTCTTTTTTAGCCAGAGAAAAGATGAGTGTGTCATTTTCAATGTTTGTGTTCAGTGGAGGCATTTTCTCTGACAAGTGTTGAAAACCCTGCTGTATATACAAAGGCCATCTAGAAATTAATTTCACTGCTCTATTTCAGAGCGAGCCTCACGAACTCAGGTTATCTTTATAATTATGATTAATTATCCTGTCAGCTGAGATGAAAGACATTAATAAAAACACAGATTTGGAAGTGCTCACAGAGAAGTTCATCTGTTGCTTCAAATCTTTTTCTGCTGGAAGTATTTGCTCCTGGTAAAGGGATGAACTGCTTTTTGCCTAGGGTACTTAATATCCACCCAAGATTCTTTGAAAAACTAGGTATCTCTAAATACCAGTAGGAAAGGTTCCTGTAAAGCAAGTAAATGTCTAGGAATTGGTTTTGAAGACCCAAACCTGCATGTCTCTGTAATTGTACTGCTTCCAGAAAATCATATTTTCCATTCAAGACATATCTAAAAAGAAGTATTAAGATCAAATATTGCTAGAGACAAAACATTGCATTTTATCATCTGTAAAGTCAATAGCTCTAATAAGCAGTAAATGAGTGCAGTGGCAAAGCCCAGGTTGGGATGGGTGTCTGCACAATCACGTGTGTGTTTATCCTGCACACCGTGCTCCGTGTGTTGACATGTACACTGTGGCCAAGCACCACAGCAGCCTGGCAGGATCCAAAGGTGCTCCTTGTCCTCAGTGCTGGCCACTGTTTGTGTATGTTTGGTAGCCTGAGAGGGAAAGAATGACCTTGTCACGGGTTATGTTGCTAAGCTTTTGCTTTTCCCAACAATTCAATATATTAGCTATTGATTTTTGTGTTGATGATTCTGGGTGTTGAGCAAAGGTGGCAGAGGATAGGGCAAAAGGATGGTATTATTTGTTCGTGGCAAAGAAAATTTGAAAAATTCCTTTTGAAAGGAAGTTTAATGAAGGAATTAAAACCTTATGAGTGTGAGTTTAATATAAATAAGAGAAGAGGCAGATCAAGAGATTTGCAATTCTCAGATGATTGGGTATGGTTCTGACATATTATTTACAGTGGTTCTTAAGCATTTTATCTTTTATTATCTCTCATGCAAGGAGAACAGCTAAAGTAACCAGGAACTGGTAAATAGTAAAAAATACTCCTGATTAAAAGCAGATGCTATAATTTGTGACTTCAATACTTCAAAACCAGAGAAGGAAAAATAAAGTAAAATAAAGTAATGACAAAAGCTGCTGTACTAGCACCCTGTGCAGGTCTCAGTCTTCATTCAATAACTCAGATTTTATTCTGGATTCTCCACTGAATTCAGTGAAGAATGTGTTCTTGTTTGAGGTGGTAGTATGTAGCTTCAGAAACCTATAGGATTTTATCTATTTGATCACAGGTTAATTCTCCCCTCAAACTATTCCAAGAAAATGGTCAAAAGGTAATAGAAATCATTGCTAGAGTTATGAATGCATTTCAAAAATCTTTGCATCAGTCCCTAAAAGGCAGAAAGGTTAAAGGTATTTTTTAACAATATTTCAGTCAACAAAAATGCTTATATAGTTTCTGTGAGCAGTCCAGGAATTTTTGGCACTCAATAAGAGGTGCACTGAAGAAAAATCTATAGTCTTATGAGTAGCATGTTCTCTTGGAAAGAAATGATCCCAAATTCCCTATCACTAGAGGAAATGTCTAACAAATGACTACATGAAAAAGAAAGGGAAACTTCTTTTCCCTTTGTTTTGATTGTTCTTGAAACATGACAGTCATGTTATAAAGTAATCTGCTGGACTATGTCCAGTGGTGAGTTTCTCAAATGAGAAAATGAATACCTCTAGGATTTGGACATAGAATTGATATGTGTTTTGGGAAGACTGCTTGCACAAAAATTGATGCATTTTAAATTCTGGAATTAAGTTTATAAGTTTTGCCTTTATGTGTATGTTTTTGTATTTTTTCTTCTTTTATTTTTTTCTTTGTGATTTTACATTAAAAATGAACATGAAGCAGTTGTAGTAATAGAAATGATGTTACTTTCAGATTGGGTATAGCATAGCAGGAATTTACTATTACTCTAACTTGCCTTTTTATTATTTTGGGAGAAATACCCACAGCCAGTAGATGAATAATTTTAGCATCACTCTCCAACTCCTTCCTTTTGTCTGTAGTTTTGTATTGTAGCAATGCCCCTGCAGAAAGGAAAACAAAGACTGGGTTTATGCTACCAAACTTTATACATTCTGCTTCAGTGATTTAAATTAGGACCTTGTACATCCTGGACTTTCATAAGGTAGATGAAAACAGACATTTATCAACAGAGGGCTATTTAGCTCCTCTAGTACCAGAATTGCCTTTCTCTCTTGGTCTAAGACAGTGACAAAGATTAATTGGTACTCGTGATGAGTTGGTCTTCTATCAAGAACTTGCCTTGCACCAACAATAATTAGCTGTAATGCTTCAGAAATTGCCCCCAGACTCCAAAACCTGTGTTATTCTTTGAATGGAAAGAACCTTGAAAGACTTGACTGCAAGGCTAATTAAAGGTATCAGAATCTCAATTTTGGTTCGTACTGAGGATTTAGAGGTTGGGTTGTACCCAGAACCTAGCCATCATTTTTTAAAGAATGCATATAAAACTGGAATTCTGCATTCTTTGGTGCACATGGTGGCAAATGAGACAGAGAGAAACACAGCCTTTTTTAAAGAGCAGATGAGTGAACCAGCCAATTCGTATGTTTTTACAGGCTTTAATGATTGCTAGCTCAGACATTGTTATGGTAGTAAATGAGACATTTTATACTACAAGTAGAAGAAATAATTTAAACTATACATCTAAGTTTGATATGAAAAAGAAATGTAAACATTTGAGGGAAAAATCTTAGGACAGCCAAGGAAAGTATTTGAAGATGCAGCAGTGGTCAGAAATTAATTCCTGTGTAATGTAACATAATAGAAACAAATATAAAAGTGCTAAGACATTAAATAAAATAACTTCAGATTTTCAGCTTGAGCATGTCTCTAGACACCTGAACTCAATATATATATAGCAAGAACCAAATTGAGTCAAAGAAACAAATTAAAGCTATAGAGAAAAAATTACATCAAAAGAAATTGAAAATTGGTCTATTTAAAATTATTAAGGGTAAGTAATGGATGAAAAGTTTAGAGGAAATAATGAATGAGCTATAAACAGTAAAGCAGATGTCCCACTACAATTTGTCCCGTAATACAAGAAGGAGGAATAATCAATAAAAATTTGAAATAGCATATTGTGCACTGCTCAGCAAAAGTGACTCTAGAAAACACCCATGTAGCTTGTAAATGTAATAATTTCAAGATATTCTTGCTATTCAAAAATTTGAAGAGATACATCACACTTCAGTCATAGATATATTTAAAAATGGAATAAATCTACACAAGATAATAAAGATCACTATATTTTAGTAGGTAAAAGATAATGGACAGATCAGTTCTCCTCATGGGGTTTATTGTACCTTGTTCTAAGTAGCCTAATGTTGGGCAACTTCTAAAGAAAAATACAAAATTACATGGGTTGCTGGCTGGGCAGATATTAGGAATCTTTTCATCCTTTTTGTATTTCACTTTATAATTCTGACCTTGTGAATAAAGAGCTCCATCCATCTGACATTCAACAAAATGATATCTGGTATAGTAAGTCTTCCAATTTATAGGACAGATATATTCTAGTAGCATATGCTGCTAGAGACAGAGCCAGCAGTGACATCTAATCACTGTGAGAAAGCTCATTCTGACTTTGCTGCCAACAATTTAGGTTAGATAACAGACGTGCATTGACTTGATAGCAGGTGGATAAAAGGGTATAAACTGTGTTTTGTGCCTTCTGTCTGTATTACTTATAGATTAGCTGATTTGGGGGATTCAAGAGAGATTGTGTCATATGAATTTAGTTTCTGTGAGGGTTGAGTACTTGTGAAAGATGGCAGATTGGTAGCATTCAATTAGAAATTCTTGATTTAACTATAAGACAGATATGTGGAGTTGGTCACATGTTTGTCAAGCTTTATAATGTGTAGATGGAGGGGTAACCAAACCTCACAGAAGATTGTCTCCAATACTACTAATGTCTAGTTTCTTGTTATTTTTATTATTTGGTTCATAAACATTGCTGTGCATGAGACAAAACCAGACAATCTGTATTTAACTTTTTCATTTACTGGTTGGGAAGCTCCTGAAACAGTAATTGCTCAGACAAACGATGAGACCAATTGCAGTGAGGAGATAAAAAAAGAAGAGATATATTTTCTGAAAGGTTCTTGCTGTCCATATCTCTCTGTTTTGAAAAGTTATTTGAAACAGAATTTATTGTCACAATACTTGAAAGAACTGTGATTTATAAATCAAAATTGTTGTTTGAGTTATTCCTGTGTAATAAAGACCATAACAAAGGAAATATCTCAGACTAGCATTATCACAAAAAGACCTAAAAATGAAAATGTAGTAAATTCCATTAATTCTCAGGCGTTCTTGTTGACAAGTACAGAGAACCTAACAACATTACTGTTGGTTTATGCCACTATATGACCCCTTAAACATGGATTGAGTCCAACAAATCTTCCAGAGTAACAGTTATCACATGACAAAATCTTTCATCATGATATAATCCAGTGCAAATCTGAAGCAGCTACTTAATAAGCGATTCTGTGTTTGCAATTTGTTATTGAGTTTAAAATAGGGTAAAATTCAGATGATTTACAGAAATGTTCTTAAGAAGGCAAGGCTAAATTATTCCGTAAATTTTATGAAGTCTTCAGTAGGACCTCTGGGATGCAGATTTTTTTTTTTTTTTTCTGAGTGGAGAAGGACTTAGAAATGTCAGACAAAAGGACCAAGCATGGGAATGAGAGAAGTCAGTCCAGAAGGTCCACAGCTTACAGCTTCAGCTATGTCACATTTACAGATGGCCTGGCAGCTTGGGGTGAACAGAAACAAAGGAGTCTCTTTAATGACCCTCTGCAGGGCCACAGCTCTGGCTGTGCCTGGTACCCACCTGACAGTCAGGTGCCTGCAATGATTTTGTTCTTGCTTCTCTTGCCATTTAGCATTCACACTCCCACATATCCTTTTGTTTTCTCCTCACTATTGAAGAGCCAGTACACATGTAGAAAGTGAAGCAAAGTTGTATGGCACAAAATGTATTATGGTATTGCTGTTTTTAATATAAAAGGCCAAAGAATTAGAAGATAGCCACCTCTTTTAGGACTTCACACAATTCCTATTGTAATCAGAGAACAACTTCCACTTCACTTCCTTCATAGACTGGGGTGAACAATGTGCTTAATCTGGCAGAACTTCACATAAACAAGATAAGCCTTCATCACACAGTTTCTCAGCTGAAAGAATAGCATGCAGACTATGACAACGAACCAGAATTTAGCACTCCCTGGGGAGAGTAAAGAATAAATTCCAAGTATTTTTTCCTGTGTATATTTTATGAATACCAATTTTAAAATGACAGCTGTAAAAGAAGAAATATTCTTTTGCTATGAACCATGTAGGAGACAGCTTTCACTAGATAACAACTTTATGTTGTCATTTATATCATTATTAAATTACATTCCTAAGGAATTGCCTTTATTTTATAAGTTGCATGAACATGGGACACTTGCTTTATGTCTGGACTTTTTCAATCTTGTCAGGTGAAACTACTATTATTTCAGTTATTGCTATCCTAACTCATACATTCAATGATTTTTTGAATGTAGCACTTTAAAGGAAATGAGATGATATGGGATTTTTTTAACTGATATTTAAGTCATAAGTGACAGTCTTTTTTCTGATTAAAGCAACAAGAATAATTAGAGGCAAACTAATTGGTGAAAAATAGATATCCATTCAGAACCATCAAAAAAGGTATCTGAAAATATAATGCTTGAGAAAACAAAGAGCTTAAGAGACTAAAAGTTTTACATTCTGCCTATAAATTTTTAGTAGTAATCAATGAAGTACTGAAATCTTACAATACTATTTTTGTCAGTATCTAAAACTTCATTTCTATTTGCCATTTCTACATATAACAGGACTGACAGAATTACTTTAGGAAATTCAGCCAAATATACTGACATACATTTTATATCATTTTATTAAGCTAAATTTTTTGTTACTTAAAATCTTAGCTATTGAAAACTAAGGATCAAATTGATGTAAGGAAAATGCACACTACAAAATGTGCCACGAGAGGAAACAACTGCAGTCAATACACCTGAGTGTGTGTCTGACGTTCTAAAATATCCACCTGGGGCATGACATGGGCACCTCTATAAACCTATGGACAAATTCCAGTAGGTTTTATTGGGAACAGGGTTTCATCATTTTTCTTATCTTTAGCTTTGTCTGGACAATATTTTTTCAGGGAAGATAATGCATTCCTGTGGAACTAGGTTCAAATTGGTGTAACTGGGCTGTGTTCAGTGTCATTGAGTGCAGGATGGGTTGACAGATGTATTCTGAAATGGATGCAGCACTTGCAGCTTTCAAATATTAGTGTTACTAATAAATAGGGGACTACATGCTCTATTTATTAAACTTTCTAAAATCCAAACAGCAGCTGTAGGAAAAGAAAGATTTATCTACCAATAAAAACCCAAAAATTACATTTACCAAATCCCCATTCTTTATTGTAATGAAATTTGTCTTTCAGCTTTTAAAATGCATTTATAGAGCCAGAAATGTATTCTGGTCCACTGTCTTTGAGATGAATAACCACATTATTACTTGCCTGTCAAATCTAAGTACGGTTGTTAATAACACACAGACAGCTACTAAAAATTCAAAACATGGGAGGTTTCCTTTGGAGAAAATTGCAGTTTTAACCTCTGATTTCCCTTCTGAATCAATTACTTACTTTCATATGCACCTTGCAATACCTGATCTCCAATCAGAAGTGAAAAATGGTTGAAAGGATTCAAAGATTTTTCAAACATACCTATGGAAATGCACTGCCAGAATTTTAAAATTCCACAATCTTTAATCTATAGAATATCTGTCATCTGCACATTATCCAGTAAGCATATAGAAGACTTACTTGATGGAAAATATTTAAAGGTATTTTTAAATTTTTGCACACTTATTTTCTATGTAATATATATTTGCACTCAGAAAACTGGACATCTCAACTGGGATTTTTTCCTGATGTTATATTTTAACAGTTTTACTTTACTACTTTTCATTAAATTAAGGAAAAGAAAAATACTCCATACTTATGATAAATACAAGGAAGAGCCACCTAACCTACACATAAAAATATATGTTATTTCCCTAGTGTGAGCACATTCATACATATTGTAATATGGCTGAAAATTCTAGATCAAAACTCCTCTACAGTCATAAGAATACATTTCTATTATTTTTTTCTACTAACCAATGTAAAAAAGTCAACCCATTTTGGACTTAAATTTCAATCCAGTGTGACTATTTCACTAACTTCTGGAATGCCTTTGTACCTTCTGAGTGATAGATCTGGAGCCTAGCATCTCTGCAGTATTTTCTTGAGCATCCCATCCAAATGATTTTATTTTTTCATAAACTATAGATTTGTGATTCCCAGAATGCACTATGGAACTTTTCTGAGATGTGTAAATGCAAGTGAACATCCCAAGCTGTAGAACAGATAACAGAGTGTCCTTCATATGTCACCCATGTATTGCAAAACATTTTTTTCCTGCAGACTTTAATTAGCCATCCTCATCAAACCAGGCTGACCATCCACCAAGGAAGTGATTGGAAAGGTCTTCTGTTGACCAGATTTATTGCTAATTTTTAGGTTTTGGAAGATTACTGAGGAGGAAGATTAAAATCAAGTTGTATAATTAGTCTCATTCACTTATCATTTCCCTCAATCTACTCTATTTCACATTATATCTATAGAAAAGTACTGTGAGGGTCTGCTCCAAGTGTATTGCAACTACAGACTCAAGCTGTATATCTCAGTCTGAATTTTGATATGGAGAATCCAACCAAGTGTGCAATGGCAGATCTTCAGCAATCTCTCCACAGAAGAATGAGAAGTGAACTCACAGCTGAGATGCTGCTAATATCACTCTGTAGAGCAGGTAAAGATAGCACAAGCATCTACAAAGGGCTTCAGGGCTTGCTGAAGAGGTTAAAAAGAATTTACTTAAAAAGTAGGATTACAGGTTCTTTGTAATTTGTCAAGCCTGAGTTAAAAATATTTCAGTCGTATTTTTCTGATGTCAACACCAAAAGATTTATATATTTTTTTTTTCAGTAAAACAAGAACATTGTTAGAGTTATACCTTTCCAACCTTATTCAGCAACATGGTAGTCCCAACCCACATTCACATTCATTCAGTTTAGCATGACATGTCAAATCAACCAAACAAATATCTCACATTTGAGGTGTTTCATCCCTATGTTTAAAAAATTTGTCCCAAGAGGTTCTGCTCATTATTAAAAATTTCACTGATATGGTCCTCATGTGTCTGCCTCCTCAACTTGCATTTGCCAGCTCTGGAAAACCTAATCACACTGCACTGCCAACTCTCTTTTCAAGAAAGTCAACAGATAATTATGCAATCTGTTCATGCAGTGCAAATGACTTGGCATTCTGGGAGCCTACCACTGCGACATGAAATAATCCCTACTTTGTGGGGATGTGAACACCTTACATGAATTCAAATTCTATGCTCTTCTAATGCCATCATATGAGGCAGCAGAGGCAACATGCAAATATTTTTAAAATTACAGAGTTGGCTTTGTGGTTGGATTATTACTTTTGACAGCTCTTTCAGATATTACACTTGGTAAAGCCCAGTGTACATCTGCATGACATGCTGCAATTCAGACAAAAGCATCTGCCTTCTGTGGTATCTTATGCCTCCAAAAAGGTCTACAGTCCTCTCCCCCTACCCCATCAGCTTCCCTCATTACTGTCAAATTACCTTAAAGTATATAAAGCTATTTATTTTTCCCCAAAGGCTGTTGCACAGTAGCTTAAAAAAAAAAAAGGTACTCTTGTGATACAATGTATGAGTTCTTAGTTGAATAGCTCTATTTTCAATTATTTCATTTCATATATATCTATATGCCCTGCTACATTCTACAAGTTCCAGAGGAACACAGGGGCAATGTCTTTGGCTGATCAAAGATGTTTTATGGAATGATTGACAGTTACAAGTGGGCAGACTGTTACAAACACAGTAAAACAGAGTGCAGTTGCTTTGTCAGTTGTCTTTAGCTAAATAAAATACTCCTCCACTGATATCCAACTGTTGGAGTATCTTTTCAACTACTCATATAAAGAAGGAATTTATTGTCCTTGTATACTTGATGATCTATGCTTGCATACATATGATTCGTATTTCATGTGTGCACACACTTCTTCTTAAACATGAAGGAATTACATTCCTTAACATTTTAACTTGCAGGTAATAAAGTGGGAAGAAATATTAAACCATCAAGGGACATAGAAAAATTGTGGTGTAAGAGAATCTTAACTTCATGTAAGATTAATTTGAATAAATGTAATTTTCTATAGCCACCTTGTCATGATGACTCATCATTCTCCCATAATTAATTTACGGTAATAAAATCAAGATAAGACTAGGTTATGCAGAACAGAAGTATATTTCCTTCTTCTAAGAAGAGCAGTTATAGACAATCTTCTGAACATAAGCAAGATGTGTCATCCTCCTCCCAAAGAAAAGATTACTTGAAAGTATAAAATGGGGAAAATACAGAAGAGAATTAGGCATTGTCCTTTGGAGTATAAAAAGATTCTCCATAATTTTTTCAGCAGTAAAAATATGGCAATACAAATAATATGCTGTAAGGACAGTGGAAAAGAATGCGAATAACCTTGAGTCAGCCTTGTAAAATGCTGCCAAAGGCCTATCAACACCTTCTTATTAGAGCTGTAGCAATAACTCTCGAGAGACTTAAGCCCCTCTAAATTTGTGAGCTCACTGAAATCACCAATAAGATCCCCACTGATGAGGGACCATGAAACTGTTCCACTGGGCAGCTCATTCATCAGACACTTTCAAAGTGCTCAAGGCAGAAAAGCTAAACGAGCTGATGAAAACAGATGCTATACCAAAGATTGCTGTATTAAAGCATCCTAAAATCAAAATGGGATTCCTTTTGGCAGGGGACCACAGAGAGGTACAGAGAATAACAGATGAGAACTGGTGGTGAGGAGGTGAATAGATGATTTGGCTGAGCCCAGGAAGAGCTTAAATTTGATTTCTTTTGTTCTTGATGTAAATATACCGTATAGGAAAGATAGTAGACAAAACACCAGAAAATAAATTTCTTCATACTAGTTAGGAAGTGTTATGTTCTAGCTAATGTTGATTATGTCCAGAATCAGTCTGTGTACAAAAAAAAAACCAAAAAAAAAACATTTAAATTGCTGGGGAAATAAACCAAACCAAACCAACAACAACAAAAAACTAATGAAAAATACATTCAAATTTCATTATAACCTGGCTAATATTTTTTAATTAAAACATTGATTTTTTGAAATTTTTTTATATCTAGTGCAAAATTATTTATGCCTGAAATATATTTTTGTGACTTCTCTAGTCAATGAAGATAAATATGAAATTCTAAGGTTCAGTTTGTACCATCTTAAAAGAAACAAATTAAGCAGTTCAGCCAAACCCTTTACATACTCATTTCTTCCCTTTAGCTGTAAAGATCCTGATAGTGACCAACTTAGATGTAAATGGCTGCATGATGGATGTCTAAAGGTAGGCAAGGGATCATCTCATCCGTCAGGACAGGCATAAAAATTCCTTTCCTCTTCATCAGAGCAAACATTGCAGTCAGAATTTACGTCTCCTCTGCAGCAGTCTAAGAAATTCTTGCTCTCTGATTTTTCGTATGCACATTTAGAATAACATTAGGGGGATTAATGTTTTCAATAAATTGATGTTTTAAACAGAACATTTTTATTCACAGTACCACTGTTAGTAATGCTGCTTAAATCTTCCACTGTCATTATAGTTAAGCCCATCAAGCTCAACATTGTCTGAATTAGAAGAGTAACTGTAATCCTCTGCTGTGGATTGACCAACAGGGAAGGTATCTTCTCTCTGGTCCACTCTGGGAAAAATTTACCTTCAGAACTTGCTTTGTGTGATGAATGCTCTTAGAAGAAGAGGTATCAAACCACTACACAACTGTATAGAAAAATCTTCAGGCTACTTCAGATCCAGGTAACTTTCTTGACATCTCTCCACTTAGCTACCTTTCCCATTTCTCATGATTCAGTGAGAAATCTGGGCATATCTTTCACAAAGGAGATGGAAAGAAAAACTCTCCATCTGTCTGTGTGTTGTTGCCATCCCTGGAATTTTTTGTCCATTCATAACCAAGTCTAAAAAACTTATTTTCTCAAATACTAGAAGTTCCTACTCATTTTATATGAATGAATTCCTGGTTCTAGTGATGGCTCTAATCAGCATTTCCTTGCAGGAGGAGGCTTTGCAATCCAGTAATTTGCTTGTTTCGGGAGGAAGCAGCCATCTGGCCAGTAAGCACACATGTATGTTTGGGCAGCCAGCACATGTGCAGCTGTTAATCTGCTGCAGCATATGCTGCTGCTTGTCCAGCCAAGCACGTGGAAGACACAGGAGGAGAGGAGGTAACAAGGAGTATGTGAAAAACTCCTGCAAGTATTGCCAAGAGGGTTCAAGAAAGGTGAAAACAAGTCTTCATAATTTTTGTTGCTGATGAACAGAGCCATATAAGCTTTCATATATGAACCCTTCATGGTTCCACAAGTGAAGCTTTAACCCTTTCCAGGAATGTCACAGGTCCTCCCTACTAATTTTTTACATCTCTTCCATTTCTGTTCTTTTGAGGAAAACAATGTCTGTTAAGATTTGTGAGTAGTAATTTGGAAGCTTACTTGTGACAAAAAGGAGGAAGTATGTATTAGAATTATCATGAAAGCATTACAGAGAAGCATATGCAGAATCCAGCTGACACCACACTTCGTCACAGAGGGCAGTGCACTTGGATAGTCTAAGTGCTTAAAATGCATGAAGTGAATATATGAAATATTTGAAAACAGATTATATTTTATCTCCAGGCACATGGCGAAGGTTGCTTCAGAGAGTTGCTTAAAAAAGAATAAGTTTGAAGACTGGTGCCTTTAATCTTTTTTTTTAATAAGCTGTTTTAGACAAAACTGATATTCAGAGGGTGAAATGGAAGACTTTCGGCATTGCTAAGAAATGAGCCACAATCCTGTATATTCAATAGGAAAGCAAGCTTGTCAGGCTGTCAAAGAAGCACCAGACTGTTCATGCAGCCAGTTAGCCTTCATGTAAGCTGCTTAACTACCTTCTCTGCTGTGCTGTACATTGGAGATTAATGGTAGGCACAGGAAACTGAAAGGGAAGATTTACCAATGAACAGAAATACTGAATGAAATATCCCATAAACAAAATTATATACTCTAAATCTTCAAATTCCTGGAAAGCCTATACCAATGCCAGGAGAAAAGGAATCAAAGTGAGCAGCCAAGAAAGTAATTGCATTCTTTCATAAACAATTTCTCAATCAATAGAAATTTTTTGTATGCATTAAGTTAAAAAGGAAAACATTTTTTCAATTGAAGAAAACAGTGTAGAGATTTAAAAAATACTTCCCTTTTATTTCCTTTTACTTTTCTTGAAGAAAAGCAATCTTATATTTCTGCAAGATAAAAAGTGTGGCCCTGAAAATTTTAGGAACATAACAGAAAGAATTCAAAGCTACGCCATGCCAAAAACTTAGTTTGGCTACTTAGATAGAGTCCAAAATCTTAGTTCTTAAGCGTCTGTCTGTCTCTGAAATCACCTGAAAAGCTGAAGCCAGATATATGAAAATGTTTAGGAAACTAACTCCCACCTGCTTTGTCAAATCTTTCTTGGATCTGAACTAAACTTCCACAAGTGAAGATCCTGAGCATTTGTTTGTCTATGTGTGGAATTATCCTCTTCTGCGCACTACTGCACACTTTGGTTTCTTTTTAATTCATAAGTCCTGTCCTTCACTGATCTTGCCTGGAAATCATTGTCTTGGTGTGCTTTTCTTACACCAAGAAAAGCATAGCAAAAGGAGCGGGAAACCTCATTTAACTCTTCATGTGTTGGTAATCAGCATATTCAATTAGGAAAAGGGGAATCAAATCCTTCCTTTAGGCAGATTTTAACTGAAAAATCCAGTTCTTTAGATCATTCTGCTATGTGGCTTTATAATTCGAGTGGACATCATTCCATTTTATATGTAAAAAAAGTATATATTTCAGAATTGCCTGAGATAAGATATGTAGAAAGCTCAATGAAGAGGTTGAGTAATTTTCTTCTAATCAGTAGAAAGCATTGAACATGGTGTTATTTAATCCTGGATGTTGCAACCCTTGAAAGAAGACAATTAGAACAACTGGAGCAAAGAGGACAAGACCAGGCCTAACAAAGTGTCTTAGGACATTGGAGTGAGCACTAACACCCTCTGCAACATCCACAGGGCACACTGCATCACTGTCTAGAGGGAGCAGGTGGAGACAGCAATCCTGAGGAGATCCTGCATACAGAAACATTATGAAGTGCACAGTAATATTGTCTTACTGGTGATATATAAATATGTTTTATTGTTCCTTTCTCCTGTTGCTCTAAAGCATGACCTAACACATGTTAAGGCCTGACAATGTATTCTTTAGTCACTTGCTGCTCATAGAAATTGACTTGTGATAGAATATTTAGTGCGGTAATCAATGGAATTTAACCAAAGTTGAGTCAGCACAGGGGTTTGTGCTGGTTCAGCTCTGCCAGTTCTGGTTCCAGAGCCTCCCTGTCTGCAGCAGAACAAAGAATGCTTCAACCTTCATCAGAGCAACACCTCAGACCTCTGAATCTGCAAGAAACAGGGTGTCAGAAGCACCTGCTTCTGGTGTTGTCCTCCAAAGCTTATGTAGCTTTTTCCTGATTAGAAGGCCAGTTGGACTTCTGCTGATCCTTCACATTAAGTGGCATCTCAAGACCATGCTCTGTGTACAGAGCTCAGGCATTTTGTTGGAAGCTGCAGTGCATAACAAGTGCCAAATTACTTTTTTCATTTGTGTCTTTGATGTCTCTGTTATGACTGAGTGACCTATGTCTCATCTAGAACCTGCAAAAGCAGAGGCAAATTAATAGATTTCACCTTTACATTTCTTGTAATGTTTGCATTGTTGGGCTTCCAGCTGTAGTATGAACATGAGTGTCATTTAAAGCATAGTAGCTGAAGAGTGTACAGGGTATACTGCAAAAATGGCGCTACACTGCAAAAACATTTCCAACACATATGAGATTTTATCCAGAAAACAGAAAAACTCATTTTCTTACGAAGAGACATTTCTTTTTGTACTTGAGGAATTTTATGTTGAATGAAGTTTGTTGTACAGCAATAAGAAGTACAGACACTTTAAAGGTGTCAGACACTGGATTGCACTCAATTGCTTGACACCCTTGGTGCTGGCCCTCTGCTTCACTGGAGAACAGTCATGAGACTACTTATTAGATTAAAGCTCGGGTAAATATTTGTGCAAGGGTGGACTGTTGAGAAATGAAATGTAAAGTGTTCTATATACAAAACCATTATTTATCTGCTTACTTTTTTATTTTCCAGTGTGGGATAGGTTTCCCTGAAGATATCTGACAATAGCAATGACTTGTGAAATATTTGATGAAACCTTATCAATAGTGGGATCCACTTCCAAGTACATTATTTCCTACACAAGAGAAATAGTAGGTGAAACAACATTGAAGGTTTCATGTCAATATGAATTATTTGCAAGATGGAAGGCTATGACTAAGACACCCTGAAGGAATTCTCTCATTTTCAGCATAGAGAAGCATTGTTGAGGAGCATGTCAAATGATGTCCCCCTTCCAAATGCACAGCAAACATATCCTGTACTTGCTTGTCTCTAGAGTGTGCTATCAAGAGGAATAAGCTTAAATACTCCTCACTAATACTACAACCCTTTTTTCCTAAATCCAACATCATGTGCAAGTTGAGTCTGACAGAGATATTTTAAATATATTAAGAAAAAATGAAAAAAAAACACGAAAAAAGAAACAGCAATTTTTCTTTGAAGCTTGTAATACTCCAGTGTAGGGTTTCATTTACTGATTGTGTCCCTGACTTCTGAGACTGCTTTGTTCTCTGTGTATTTAGGGAATGGATCTACTTACACGGATTTCTGGCAAAATCAATGGCGAGCACATGAATGTAAGTCACAGGATTGGGTTTTTGTTTATGTTTATTAAATCAGAAGATTTTACTAATATGTAAGAAGATTTTCCTGACCAATAATATGATCTGTACCTTACAAGAATTGAATATTTTTTACTAAATTTAAATGGGAGAACATTTTTATGATATAGCATAGATACAACAATAGTAGCAGTTGTTATCTTTGGAAAAAAATTATTTGTGAGACTTTTAAATTCAGTGAAAGTATAATGATCATGGAAGTTATTTCAACCAGCTGTAAGACATCAGAGGTTTTCATTACTGGCAAATATTTTTGAAAGTTTTCTGTCAAAAATTCTACTTTTTAAAAATATTAAACAGGCTTATCGAAAAATCTGAAACTGATCATAATGGTTATTTTGACTTATTGATTTTAACACTCCATACACAAAGTGGGAAAACAAATACATTTTTTCCCAGTTGTGGTATAGTTTTTTATAAGAAATATCTCTGATTTTATAAAAGAATTTATTTATGCTAATTATAGTAAAGGAAGAGATGCTCCAACTACATAGTCAATGTTTCAGAGCTGTAAAATCAAAATATATGATTAGCTGAATTGATATTTTGTTTGCTATTTTGAGTTGTTATTTGGGCTCACAAAAACTGTGAAGCTTCTGTGTTTCAGGAAAGGAAACAGCTCTTTTGGCCCCATGGACAGTGGGATGGAGTGCACCCTCACCGAGCCGTGTGGTAGAGTTGACACTGGAGGGAAGGGATGCGTCCGAAGGGACCTGGGCAGGATGGAGAGGTGGGCTCGTGCAAACCTCATGAAGTTCAAAAAGTGTAAGGTCTGACACCTGGGTTGGGGCAATCCCAAGCATAACGAGAGATTGCATAGAGGGAGAACAGATGGAGAGCAGCTCTCAGGAGGACTTGGGGGTGCTGGTGGAAGAGAAGCTCGACATAACCTGGCAATGTGCACTCACAGTCCAGAAAGCCAAGTCCATCCTGTGCTGCATCAAGGGAAATGTGGGCAGCAGGGCGAGGGAAGTGATTCTTCTCCTCAACTCCACTTTTGTGACACCCCACATAGAATATTGCATCCAGCTCTGGAGCTCTCAACATTAAAAAGACATGGACCTGTTAAACTGGATTCAGAGGAGGCCGCAAAGATGATCAGAGGAATGGAAGACCTCTCCTATGAAGACAGGCTGAGACAGTGAGAGCTGTTCATCTTGGAGAAGAAAGTGTTTCAGGAAGACCTTCTAATGCCTTTCAGGACCTAAAGTTGTCCTGGAAGATGATAAGACTGGATAAGGCTTTTTACAAGGGCATGTAGTAAAAAGACAAGGGAGTAAAAAAGGGTAGATTCATATTAGATAATAGAAATTCACTTTGAAGGTGGTGAGGCACTGGTGAGGCACCTGGTGAGGCAAGGTTGGATGAGGCTTTGAGCAACGTGGTCTAGTGGAAGTTATCCCTTCCCATGACAGGGATGTTGGAACTAGGTGATATTCACGGACCCTTTCAACCCAGACTCTTCTGTGATTCTATGGACATTATTACCTTTGGGTTATCAGTTTCCAGCTGAGTGCTGCAGGTAAATGATCAGAAGTGAAGAGCAGGACAGACACCTCACAGGCATCAGAAATGAAAGCTGAAGGCATGTGTGTGAGGAAGACTAAGCCTGTCCTCTCCTTTCCTGATGGCCCAGTCAGAGCAAACAGCTCAGGAGCCAGCTCTGGCCTCAGTAGCTGCTCACATGGCAGCTGCTCATACCCTTTGTTCCTCTCTCATCTGTCTCATTTTGCTGATATTTATGAAATGTCGGTTTCAAGTGACACAAACCATTGATGTGTCCTCAGTCTCTACATCACTGAAGTCCTTATGGCTCCTGCCTTGGAGTAGCTTTAATGGCATGTAAGTAACAAGTTCCTTAATTTCATGGGCTTTGATCTTTTATCTAAGTCCAAAATCTGTTTCTGAGGCCTTTTTCTCATTTGAGATCCTAATTTTTGATATTATTAAAGTAAGTTAAATAATATAAGTAATTTTGAAAAATTATTATTAAATATTTATTTATATTTTCTTTGTTCTATTAAAATTAATTGCTTTTTTTCCTTAAAGACATGTATATTTCAAGAAAAAAAGATAAATATCAAAATCAATGATCTACTAAACACAATCCTCTCATGTTCCCTTAAATAATAATGAAAGAAATGCTGAAGAATCGTGGAACATATACAGAAAAGAAACCAATAATATACTAAGAACACTGTGACTAAGGCACTGAAAATAGGCCAGCACACTGTTCTCAAAGCTGGTTTGCAGAACATGTACAGTAAGTAGGTTTCCACTGGGGGTTTTCAGCATCCAGTGCCTGTTTCTATCTTTGGTGTCTCCAATGAATACAATAGCACAGCTGCAACATTCTCAGGTATGGGGGAACCCTCTGGCTGTACCTTCCAAGTTTCGAGTCAGTAAATATTTTAAATCAGCTATTATTGGTTTCTTAAATCTTTCTGGTGGTGTGTTCCTTCACTATGGGACCTCAGAATAAATGTCAGGAATAATTAGCCGACATTTGGTGAAAATCCCTAAAGAAAGAAATGTTATTCTGTAAATCTCTCAGCAGGAATTTTAGAAATATTTCATTGTATTGCCCTTTTATTCTTCACAACTGAGACAGACACTATTCACTCTTAAACTGAGGTCCCTGGGTCTTGTCTCTTTTCTTTCTTTTCTTTTCTTTCCTTTTCTTTTCTTTTCTTTTCTTTTCTTTTCTTTTCTTTTCTTTTCTTTTCTTTTCTTTTCTTTTCTTTTCTTTTCTTTTCTTTTCTTTTCTTTTCTTTTCTTTTCTTCTCTTCTCTTCTCTTTTCTTCTCTTTTCTTTTCTCTTTTCTTTTCTCTTTTCTCTTTTCTTTTCTTTTCTTTTCTTTTCTTTTCTTTTCTTTTCTTTTCTTTTCTTTTCTTTTCTTTTCTTTTCTTTTCTTTTCTTTTCTTTTCTTTTCTTTTCTTTTCTTTTCTCTTTTTCTCTTTTTCTCTTTTTCTCTTTTTCTCTTTTTCTCTTTTTCTCTTTTTCTTTTTCTCTTTTTCTCTTTTTCTCTTTTTCTCTTTCTCTTTCTCTTTTCTCTTTCTCTTTCTCTTTTCTCTTTTCTCTTTCTCTTTTCTCTTTCTCTTTTCTCTTTTTTCTCTTTTCTCTTTTCTCTTTTCTCTTTTCTCTTTTCTCTTTTCTCTTTTCTCTTTTCTCTTTTCTTTTCTTCTTTTTTCTCTTTTCTCTTCTTTTCTTCTCCCTTCTCCTTTCCTTTCTCCCTTCCCCATTCCCATTCCCATTCCCATTCCCTTCCCTTCCCTTCCCTTCCCTTCCCTTCCCTTCCCTTCCCTTCCCTTCCCTTCCCTTCCCATTTCCTCTTTCCACTTCCTTTCTCTTTTTTTCTCTTTTTTCCTTTTCTCCATTTTTCTTTTTCCCTTTTCATTTTCCTATTTTCCTTTGTCATTTTTTCCTTTTCTCTTTCCATATTTTCCTTTTCTCCTCTCCCCCATAGAGTATATATTTTATTGATGTTATCATTTATTTTATTCTGACAATGGGCGAGTCTCTCTCTTCCCACAAAAATCATCAACAGATGAGAATTGCTTTCCAAGAAAGACAGACTGAACTGGATCATTTGGTCAGTCTTTGTATATTTTGCCTTCAACACAAGAGCACCTAAATAAAAATATCCTCTATGGTTGTTTCTTCAGTGATTCAAAGTGAGGAATGAAAAAGCAAAGTTACTAAAATACAAACAAATCAAACAAATCCCATGCCTTTGTAGGTTTCACCTCAGCACTGCGCAAGACATCCAAACATTTGACCAACAGGGGAGCCAAAAATCACAGAGCAGATGCAAGACCAAGGTTCAGACCTACCTGTAGGGAGTCAAAACTAAAATATCCCATAATATTTCCTCAGCAGAGCCCAGCCCCTGTGTGACAATGATCTGGAAAAAAGGTATTTCATTTGTTTGGGTTTAATATCTTTCCACAGTACAGAAAGAATTAAGCACAGCTTGGAGAAGAGATTAAAAATCCTAAGGTAAGTGGCCTGAACATCACGCTTATGGTTTTCCAATCATCCAGAACTCATCCTTATTGTTTTGGATGAGCTCAAGAACAGTTTAAGTGCCAAACCTCTCTCTGCTTGATGCTGGGCAAGCCTGGGGACTCAGACCTGCAGCAAAAATCAAGAAATGGTAAAATTACTCTCCAGACTCATATTTCAGCATTATTCTGAATACAGAAAGCTGAGGCTTGTTTTGGTAAAGAAACAAGGAACAAGCCAATATACTACCACATAAAAGGGAGACTTCTGGGAGGTTTATGAATTTTATTTTGACATTCTTAATTTCTTTAACAAACAGCTGACATGGAAAACTTTATTCTGAAATTTACTCTGCATTTATTGGTACATTTCTTGGTTTTTGAGGAAAAAAATTGTTTAGATCACCATATTCATTTTAGCATTTGATATTTGATATCAAATCAATTGATATTGATATTTGCTTTTGATCCACTTCATAAATCCCTTTGTTATTTACTCAGTCCTATCTCATTCTGTATGAACTTAAACATACGAGGTTTAACATATGCTTTGTACTTATCAGGCCTTTGCATAGAAACAAATTTCACTGACAACCAAAGTAAAAATGCAACTTATGCAAAATTCCACTCTCAGCACACAGAAATTTAAAAAAAGGTATAAGAGCCATTAAGAAATAATAATACTAATAAACATAACATTAACAATCATATTATAAGATAATGATGTGGTTTGAGAGGAAAAAGAAAATTTCTGTAACATTATGAGCTCTAAATAATTCATTTTAATTAAATGTTAATGTTTTTCTTAAACATATGAAAATGTAGTTTTTGGGGAGATGCAGGTATAAACCAAATACATGAGTCTATAGATACTTTGGATAGGTACAACATCTGACATTATTTTATTCAAAGCACACAGTCTTCACCTTTGAAATAATAACATCCCTTGGAAATGTGTGATTCTGCAATGAGCTGCAAATGTTTGCTGTAGAGACATGAGTTATAAAATAACCATCATGGATAGGGCAGCCAATAAACTCATTCCCAGACCTGTTTCAGGCATTAACGTTCAGTCAAAAGCAAACCCTTTAATATCTGGTTATGTACTCAAGTTAAGATGCTAATTACAGTTTACTTTTCTTCCAAGTGTGCATTTCTCTCGTTCTTTCTGACATATTTCATATTTTCTCTATCAGTGACTGTAGATATTCTCAAATGGGTTATTCATTTGTACATAGCTCAAGCAATGACTATCCTAATAGGCCATTAGCAGGTAGCTGACCTATTCAGTATCTGCAAACACACATAAAGCAGTGCCCTGTGGAACTACAGAAGGGAACACAATATGGGTGAACACCAAGCTCTGCATTGCCTGAGAAGAGATGCAAATTTTACCTTTGCATTTGTTTTGACATCTCTTAGCTGGAGAGACCAACATTTTTGGGCGTGGGGGGAGTGGGGAAGAGTATCTCCAGCAAATATCTGCTAGCTCTATGACATGTCTGTTTTGCCACTGGAATGCAAATGATACACTCACCTCTTTCCAGATTGCTATTTTTATGCTATGGTGCCTTTCCCCTTCCCCTTCCCTTTTTTTCCTTTTGTTTCTTTCCTTTTTCCTTTCCTTTTCCTCTTCTCTTTTGCCTCCTTACTGTCCTCTTCCTGTGCCTGCAATTGCAAGCTCAGAGTATTTATCATAATTCAGAAATTCCAAAGGAAAAACAAAAAACAAAAAAAAAAAACAAAAAAAAAAAAAATCAAAAAAAACCAAAACAAAACAAAAAAAACCCCCAAAACTGTAGGAGGGTGTGTATGTCCAAATGAGATGTTTGGGGGTTTTTTTTGGTTTTTTTTTTTTTTTTTTGTTTTTTTTTTTTTTTTTTGTAGTCTGCTGTGAGGAATGCAGAATACAGGTCAGATATCAGAAAAAGAGGTAGATAGTGCTCTCCTGGGTCACCATGGTCAAGCATCACCAAAATGGGAACCACGCCTAATGTGTAAATTTGGGGTAAATTTAATGGTGTCAGTAGCACACTAAATAGGTACAATTGCTGCTTGACTGAGGGCTGTCACTGTTTTTCACAGGGAGACTGCTGCCCTGCCCTCGCCTGTGGCTCGAGGCTGGATTATTTCTTGCTTCTGCTGCACTCTGTGGTTTCCTCAACCACTCAGTGCTTTAAAGGAACACAACTGGAACTGGAACACAACCAGAACACAACCCCAAATGTGAGCATTTCCAAAGCCAGCCTAGGGAAGGACTCATATCTGGAAAAAAAAAAAGTGAATTCATTTCTTGACTTCTTTCTTTTCTTTTATGTTTTATTTTGTTTTGTTGTGGTGGGGGGGGGGCAATATTAAAATATGGCACTCATTTCTCCCAGTTTTTATGCTGAGTACATCAGCAGAGTATGAGTTATATAAGAAATGTCATGTGAATACCTTCCAGTGTACAAGCCTCTTCCTTACCAAAAAAAACCCCAAACCCCCAAAAAAACCCACCAAAAAACCCTCAAAAAATAAAAGCCACACCTACCATCCATGTCACAGAGATGAATTGAGTTATTACAAAAACTTACTGATGTAAGAATCTCATTCAAATTCTATGTTTTGATCCTTCTGATGTGTGTGGAAATTTTCCTTCCAGGTGATGAAGCAAGAATCTCAACTCTCAATCTGTCCCAAGCTCAAACACTCTGAAATGATTTGCCAGCACCTGTTCAAGCTTTATACATATTTGATGCTATTTATTTATTAGTGGTTATGAACATGAGTACATGATAATATTCTACTTCAGCCACACAGAGTATAATACAATGACATTGTTTCTTCTTCTGTTTCTTCTACCCATTGACCTACTTTATGAATTTTTTAGAAAAAATGGAATATGATTAATTTTTTTATTGCCAGAACTTCAAAAACTTTCATTTTTGTAGGAAGAAAATGTAAATTATTGAAGAAAAAACCAAGCAAACATACATTCCCAATATTTTGTATTTCTCAAAAAGAGATCAAATGAAGTGCCAAAAGTTAAAGTATTTCAACAAACACCATTCCAAGCAAAAAAAAAAAAAAATCTTTTTTCTAAACAGCATGGTGAAAGAAACAAAAAAAGCCAAATACTGCAGTACCTTGAAAATACAGCATATCTGAATTCAAAGGGTTTTCTTTATCTTAGAATGATCTACAGAATGATAACGTAAGTTTTAATTTCTTCCCTGTGATACTTCAAATAATAAATATCATAGGAAAAGAGAAATATATGATGAGAAGAGCCGCAACCTGAAAGTACTCCTTTTCCACAATATAATTAGAAAAATGCTCAAGTAAGTAACCTGGCAAGAACAGCTATGTGTCATGCCAGGGATCATGCTAAGCAAGCAAACCCATAATTGAAATCCTGTGAAAAATTTGGTCATGACAGCCTCAGCATACCTACCCTCTTGTAATTTGCCTTGAACGGTTCCAGGCTGCTCTGGTATTTCTTGCAGAAAGCCATCTGACAGCTGTAGGTGTTATGCCTTGTGCCTATAAAGCAGGAGATTATGCTGGAAAATTTAATAAAATGACAGCAGAGAAATGAAGCAAGTTGAAAGGCTCTAACTGGCTCATCCTCCCAATCAGACAGTGGAAAATTAGAAGGGAAGAAAGTCCCAGTAATTTAATGTTATGAAGTGTTCCCAAATATGTTCCAAGTAAGGATTCTAACATCTGTAAGGAAGGTAGACATTCACAAAATGCATGGTATGAAAAAAGGAAAAACTGGGTAATATGTCCAAGCCATATTTCTGGTGTTTTAGGTCCTGGAGTACTAGGATCCCATAAGATACATTCTTTCCTTGATCCTCAGTTGTGACCCTACTCTATCTAATTGTGTCAAAATACATGTTCACTTTTTGAAACATGAAATTTTTGAGGATTTTATCAATTTGCTTGTCTTTTCCAGATGGTCAAAAGTTCTGTAAGATCTATATTTTCACTTAGCCTTAAAAAGAAATCCTGGCTTTTCTTCCCCACACAAGTGCAGATTGGCTCTACATCATGGTCACACATCCAACCCACCCTGTACAGCCTATGAATTCACAGCAAACCTCACAATTTTTTGTATGTTGAGCTTACTTTGTCACACACAGATTAATTAAATAACAGATTGCTTTAGGTCCAACAGGTTCTTGATTCAGCTAACTATTGGTTTCTCAAGGTCGGGACTGAAGGCACTTGAGACAGCAGCCTAAGTTCGGACTCAGGTGTTTATTATAATTTCTTATCAGTGAAAGAGTCTCCCAACCATGAGTTCAGTAGCTTTTCATTAGCAAGGCATAAAATGGCTAACTAACTCTTGTTACAAGATCTTTTAAAACTAAACTATCTATCAATTAAGAAAGGATACCTAGATTATTTTCCCTTTTAACCAAGTAACTGATCCCCCGAAGCCTGCAATGCGGACCTTTCTTTCCAATCACAAAATATCACTCAAGCACATGAAGAAGAAGGTAAAGAACAACCTGTGTCTACCCTAAACCTTCAATCTGGCTTCATATTTATTTCTATATTCTAAAACCCCAAACTCTAAGTTTTCTACCCTGTGATATTACACCCTTCTAACCAGCTACATACCTAGCAGTGCTAGTACTATAAATTTTTAAAGTCTTCTCCACAGCCTCAGGTCAAATGCAGTGTTCACTCGTGAGTCTGTACCTTACAGCACAGAAAGTCTAAAATTCTCAGCATCCAGAATTCCAACAGCTAACCTTCTGGGAATGTTTTGCACAGAACAGTTTATGTTTGTCTGAAGCCTGCACACCTGAACTGTTCAGTACAGACATAGAAGGGACAATGCATCATGACGTGCCTAAATGCATCAGGAATATCTTTTCACTTTTTTTTTCAGAAAAGTGCTTCTTCCGTGGTCCTATGGACTCCTTCTTGCACAGTGTGTCTTTTATGTGAAGGCAGGGTTGGGACAAAATAAAGTCAACACTTCCAACATATCCTTTTGAGAAGTCTTGTAATTTTTAGGTTCCCTTAGCAGCCAGGCAAAATCTGGAGCAAACCTTAGTTGTGAATTAGTACCAGAAACATTCCAAATAGGATCTGAAGAGGAAGAGTTGAAGAAGTGGGGGTGGTGGAGAGGTGGGGAAATGTGTGTGTGTGTGTGTGTGTGTGTGTGTGTGTATGTGTGTGTGTGTGCATCCCCAGACTGTGGTGTGAAGGTTCCTGTAGAGAGCAGGGAACGGAGCCACATCTCATGAGGAGTTACAAGTATAATTTTATTTAAAAATATCTCTCATGGAGTGCTCCTGTTACTCAAGCTTCCTTAGTGTCACTTCTTAGTTGAGTAACTGCAGTCACCAGTGTGGCAATGCTCATACTGGGAATTTCAAAAAAGCCTAAGGGAATTAGAGGCTTTTGAGCTAAGTTATCTTTCCTAAGCTCTCCTGAAAACCTCAGGCTTAATCTTTTGTTTTGTTTCTTTCTTTAATGATGTCTATAATCTTTTTCCCCTCACTTGCAGGCATCAAAGACATTCTTTCCCTCTTGAAAATTGACAATTTAATCATTGGTAAAATATAAATTTTTCTTCAACTCATCACTAGGGAGCCTCTACTCATCCAAAGCACCATATATGCTCAAGCGACAGCTATCATCTGCTTTCATTTGCACTGGGGAAATACTGAATTACAAGGAAACATTGAATGTGAAAGCTTATCAGGTACTTAGCTTGGCATTATTTTTTGTGTTCTGCCAGAGCTGATGTGTGCTGTTTATGCCTAACAACTATATTATTATGGTTATTGAGCAAAACAGCTGCAGAATGAATGTTCATTTATTTTCAGTTGGTTTTCCACAGATCAGGTGATGCTAAATTACACTGTCTGCAGTTTTTATCATAGTGCAAAATGTAGCATAATTTTAAATCCATAATTTTAATTATTTTATTTAAATTTTGTCTTTATAGAAAAATGTCCAAAGATGAAAACTGATACAGAATACCATACTGTTCACTGACAAAGTGGCACCTTATGCTAGTGATTTAAATGAAATTTTCAAGGACAAGACTAAATATGTTAGACTAAGCATCTGGTTTTACAGGCATTTGCTGCAGAAACCAGGAGACTGGAGGAGGTGTTCACAAATCATGTTCTGAAACATTTTCATCCAAGTGTTTTGTGGAGATACAAAAAGAGGGCCTTTAGAGACTTCCCCACTTTGCAGCCACCATCAGAACCAGTTCAGTTTGTCTCCTGGTGGCTTGAGGCTGTTCATCTGGATAGTGTGATCAAAAGGAGTAATCATGCATCAGCCTCCCCTGTGCCTGCTTAAAGGCACCACAGACACTGTGGGACCAGCAAGCTCTGCTCTCTTAATTTCACTGACCTCACTGAACCCGAAGGCTTCCCTCTACAGGCATCCAATCCAGCACTGCCATATTTGTGTCACATCTAGCCTGTAGGTACCAGTCCCATGGGACTTAATAATGCATATTTCCTGAGCAGAGGAATTAAGAAAGCCTAGTTTCTTGTGGCTTTCTGCCTTACGGCTGCATTCCTCGGTGCTAGAGAAAACATAAAATGAGGGACCAGTGCTGCTCTAAAGGTGGGATCTCCAAAGGAGATCTCAGAAGAGTGAATTCTCTAGTCACCAGCAGGGATATATTGCTAAAAAATCCTTTTTCTGTTGCTTGACCTTTGATTTTAGGTAGTCTGGAGGAGTGAGACCTTTACTCTTATAAATTAACCCAGCAGGTAAAAAGTTACTAATGGGCAATGGGAAATGGACAAATTGTCACATACAAATGTACACCCAGAACAGAATGCTGGAAGACTAATTTCAAAAGGAAAATACATAAAAAAAAAAAAAAAAAGTGATTTGAATGAAAATTTTGCTGTGGGTGGGAAGAGCTCCTTATTGATTCTTCCTGCCCCTCCATCTATCGCCCCCTCATCCTCTTCTACAACTACTTTGCCATTTCTGAAGGTCAGGCTAAATCTCAACATATGCTTTTAATTTGAGGTCTTAAGGCAGCATTTCCCAAACTAGGAAATCTGGAAGCAAGCCTGAAAGTACAAATAGGAGTGGAGTCGTGAATGGAAAAGTTTGGCAGCTGTGGTATAAAGCTTACTCATTCCACCCAACCAGACTTTCAGCAAGATGTGCTTGGTTTACAACTGAATTAAGCAGCTCCTTGCATTGATGGCCTTCAGAAAAAGGCACCTTGTAGAGCTGTGCTGTCTGTTATGCTCTCCAAGTTGCAGCCCTCATTATAAAACTCAATATTTTAATCAATATTTAGTTTTTCCTGTGCAATAGATCTTTTAACAAAAATCTCTGTGGAAATTCTGCTATAAGAACAAACAACACTACTCCCTTTCCCATCTCCCCTGTGGGCACTGGCTCTTTCACAAAATGGTCTCATGTATAAAGGCAAGTGCAAGACTGTCACTGTGTGATCTGATGAAAGGATGGAACCCTGCTGATGGTGATGTTGAAATTATCTCATAAATATTGGCTGGAACTCTGTCCTTGCAGGCAATGGCAAAAATTCCCTGGCAGCCCATGTGGGAGAGAGGGATTTCCCTCTTGTCATCGGCTGTGGAGGGTGAATTTCTCAGTGTGGGGGTGTTTGTGGTTAGTGTTGCTGTAGTTGTGTTGTGAGTGGTTCTAAGAAATTCCCCATCCCCAAATTTCAGTGTAATGGATAAAACAACTCACTGTCTGTAACTCAGTCTTCTCATTAGTGGTTGTATGATTTGGGGTATCAGAGCAGAAAACTTTGGCAGGGATTTTTGTGGGGAAAAGGAAGGACAAAAAAAGAGTATGATCCATGGACTCTTTCCAGGGAGTGTTTCATGTGTAAACTTCATATTTTATTTTTTTAATTTATTTGCCTTACTTAAAAAAAAAAAAAAAACCAAAAAAACCCATTATGTTTACTCTCATTTATCTCCATTTGGAACTGTCCTCAAAAAAAAAGAGGAAAAAAAATCCATGCCTGTTATATTTAAGCAGACTAGGAGTAAATGACCAATATGCTCAAGTGATTTGAGACCTTTATCATAACTCTGCCTACTGTTGTGACATTTAAGTCTTGAATGGTTCCATTTTCAATCAGGTATCCAACCTGAAATGTTTTTATACCACTGCTGTGCACACAGATCCTGCGGATAATTGCTATAATCACCTCACATTTGCAAATTATCTTTGGGGACTTGAACCCAGGTCCTGCTCCTGCTCTATTAGAGGGGAAGTAGAAGGAGCAACTCTTCTAGTTCACAATAGCCTTGACAAGGAGTAGTTATTCTGAACTCTCAATTATATGCAGAAAATCTGCGCATCCTGCCCAATTAAGATTTCTTTTTCCCATGGAGCAGGTTCTAAATTTTTAAATAGTTTGATTGGAATTCTAAAAGCAGCAAGAGAGAAGATTAATCTTGTTAATAATTAGAAAGCTGAATGCTAACATTTTTCCCCCATAGGAGCTGCCTCAATGTTATTACTCTCACAGCTAACAGCAGTTATATTCTGTGTGTAAGGAACCTGATAGACATGTAAATTGACCAACAGTTTGTTTAAAGTGAGAAGTTTAATTGTGTCTGCCTCTTGATTTGCACTACAAAATGGAAGGATACAGGGACAAAGTAAACCAATTGATCCCATGACTGAAATGGTCAACCTACATCTTTGCTTTCCTTGTGGTATAAGGAAATGTTGCCTCTAAGCCACATCCTCTAAACCAATACAAGGAAATGTGCAAGACTGTCTGACAACTGAGGACGTGTTAGGTGTTGTTCAAACATGCTTTTTGCACTTTCTGCTCACTGCAGGCAGAGTAACCCAGAACATGAGGCAAAAATCCCTTTTGATGGGTTCTTCCTGTACAGTGGTTCCCAAATATGGTTCATTTATCAGGATCACTTTTTCTCTTCCTCTATGTCTTTGGCATGGGGCTTTAGGAGGCCTTACACATAGCCATCAAAATTGCCATCTAAATATCTGTTTAAAATTTCAATTTTTATTTCTATAATAGTGGAGACCATGTAACTTATTACAACCTTGTCAGGGTGGCAAGAGAGCAGAGTATGGGATAACTGCAAGTCCAGTTGTCAGACGGTGACTTTTGGTTCTTATTCTGACTAGATTTTTGAACTAAGGTCCTGGTCTTCACTTGAGAGCATGCTGATCACTAATAAAAATTTATCCCTCTTTTTCTTTCTCTCCAATTGCAATATTTAATTAAATTTAGGAGACAATACTGCCAACACAGATGGCTGGCAGATATAATATACCAGTCCATCTTTGCTGCCACTGTATGCAACAAACAAGACAGGAATAAAGGGTTCCTTTCTAAAGTAGAGATATAAAAAAATACTGTATCATAATGCAGAAGGAAGATTATGATGATGGTACACTAACAATAACTTGGCTATTTCTTTTTGTTTCTGTGCTTAACTACTTGAATAATTGTATTTAAATACATGTCACCAAGAATGTGTGTTTATATGTGTATATTAAATTTATTAAAAAGAGTATTCAAAGTTAGATCGGGAAAAAAAAATTATTTTATTAATTACAAAAGACTTTTAAAAACAAAAGAAACATTCACCAAGTTTCTCCCTCATTTAAAAACCATCATGGTTCACTATTCAAGTCCAGTAACATACACTGGGTGAACTGAGATTAAAAGATTTATTCTCCTCTTATTGACCAATTTATATTAAAATAACCATACATTTTAAAATTGAATGTCATAAAACTGGAATTTTTAAAAATAATTTTACAAATTGTTGACTTTTGTCCTATATGTCAAATTAAGATATTAATCATAGCAGACCATTACTGTTTTCCCAGCACTTTGACTTCTCAGAAAAAAAGATTTTTTCTTTTTAAAATATCCCAACTGCTTACTAAATATCAAAACCATTTAAAATTGTGTAACATTCCATCCATCATCTATATAATTTCTTTGCTCCATTAAAGGAACTTGAATTATGAAATATTAGAATTGCAGAAAAATATTTGTGATGAGCAGTAAGACACAGTAGATGGAAAACCCAAGGGAACCTGAGGTATTAATCCTCCATCTTGAGGCTTTGGTCTTTCTTGCATCTAAAGAAAAGCATTTCTTTTTATGTAAATTTCAGTCTGAGATAATGTACAGGTGAATTCACTGGTAAAACTGAAGGATGGGGTTAAAAAGATATTAAAGTCTTTCATAACTTTATGTCTTTTTTTCTAGTCTGTGTATCTCTTCAAGGATGGAGAGAGATAATAAATGATACACTATATTTCAGAGAAACTTGCATCATGTCTAGAAGTTTCCTATTTTTTGCAACTTTTTCCATAGATCAGGATTGGCTTCTGTAGTTATGAATGAATATTTACTCAGATTTCTTTTCCCACATACAAAAGATTTTAGTCAGACTTTTTTTGAGTAAATCTAGCACAATGACTGAATTTACATTTAATTTTTTTTTATTTCAACATAAAAATATAAGGGAAAAAATCTCCATAGCCTGATGATATTTCTGTTCAGTGAATTCTGTTCAAGACCTTTTTAATAAGAAAAAAAATTTCATATGAGGGCTTGAGAAAAAGAATATTCTTAAAGAATAACTTTTACATTTTACAAGTATATCCAAGAGGTGCTGTTGTGATGGGCAGAACTCAAAATTACATTACCAATCTTCAATAGTGGTCACGACAGGACAGTAACTTTTACATCAGCATTCATTTAATCTTCTACAGAAGTTTAGAATATCTAGCAGTTGTCATAATGCATTTTAAAAATATGACAAAAATTATAGTTGTGAATTACCATCATCAAATATAATTGTACACGATCATCGCTATCATAGCACTGCAAGTTAATGTCTCATATTAGCAGTTAATCACATACCTTAAATGGGTCCATGATGCATTTTTATGAACTCTTTAATGTGCATTGGTGAAGAATGCAAATTGTGGAGAGAAAAAGAACTTAGGCAAAACCATTTTTGTTGTTAATTTCAATGTAGAAAGCCAAAAAGCTGAAAGTGGTCAGGGCATTTAAGCAGACATTAAACTAGATTACAGGGATTTTTTTTCCAGATTGGGTGCTGCACTTCACAAAGGAGTGCTTCAAAAGCTATTAGAATGAGGTGGGAAATTCAAAACTTATATGAAAATAGCTTCAGGGTAACAATTCATGAGACACCTCATGAAAGAACATGAAGTAGTTTCTCATACAGAAATTTGTAGCTTCAGTAGGTGATTATTATGCTGTGTGTATTTTTGCAGTCTTTGTAGTCAAGGTTCAAAGATTGAAAAGGGAAATGACAATTTCCCTCAGTACTATAGAAGAAATAATTTCACAAGTGATTAAAATTTTGTCTTTAATCAGAAAATCTTTGTGAGTGTATATATATATATATATATATATATATATATATATATATATATAATTTATAATAGACAACTGGACATTTTTGAAATAATTTTTTAGAACAAGACATTGAACATTTAAGTCCTTTCTAAGGGGGATTAGACATTGCTGTTAACCCAGATGGGTGTGCTGAAGGAGGACAGGGCAGTGCAGGTTTGATGGCAGCTCTGGTCCAGAGACATCAGTGCAACACTGGTCAGCAGCAGAGAGAGAAGAGCAGGTCATGGCACCACAGGGATGATGACTGGGAGGCAGATTACTTGCAGACACTCTGTAGGGCCAAGAAGCCCAGTCCCATTTCTGCAGAAGGAAAGGAAGGACAACCAGTAGCTGAAGTCAAGCAGAGTGAGAACAGGGACTCCAGCCAGAGTAGGAACTGGAAGATGGTGACTTGTGGCACGAAAAAGGATGTTTCTCCTTACAAGTGCTCGGTTGGCATAGTGGATTCTGGAAGCAGGCAAGGAATGGACACTGCTGGGGAAGTACCCAAAATGATTGCACCTGATTCAGTTGATAGAATCAGAGCCTCAGGCACGAAGGGTAAAGGATGATGGAATTCATCTCTGAACAAGATTTGCTGCCTCAGGACACTTTTTTAGAGCACCTGAGCCCTAAATCTGTAATACTGTGAAGATTTTTCTGAGGTTCATCTGGGACTCAGACTATTACTGATTGCTGCTACTCCATGTGGGTGTTGTGACACTGCCAACAGATGAAGGGTCACTACTTGAATTTAGAATTATGAGTAAAGAGAAACTGTTGGTGTCTTCCTCAAATCTGCTGGTCAAGTTGAAGTTCCTCCAGAGAGGAACTGTGGATTTTGTGGATCAACACTTGGCTGTGTGGTGGGCAGGGATCTGTCTTCCACAGGCATGGGAAATTTTTAATGACTAGAAAAGAGCAAATGCTAGAGTTGTTTTTAAAACAGACAAGATGAAAGATCCAGGGAACAGCAGCCCAGTCAACTTTACACCACTCCTGTGGAGGACTGTGGAAATCACTGTCCTGAAAGTCATTTCCAGACACATGAAAGATAAGAAGGAGACTGGGAGAACACAGTCACACCAATAGAAGAGGGTAAATCATGCCTGACCAGCCTGATTGAACTATGTTGAACATTCAACTATGTTGAAACAACTGGCTCAGTGAGTGAGGGGGGTGTGTTTGACTTTAACAAAGCTTTTGAAAGGATGTCCCATGACGTCCTTGAAGTCAAACTGATAGTTATGGGCTAGATGATGGATTATAAGGGGAGTAAAAGACTGGCTGTATCGCAGTGTTCAAAGAGTGTTGAATGTATGACTGGATGACAGGTATGGGAGGCCTCAGGAGCTGATGTTGAGGCAATTAGTGTTTGATATCTTCATTCAATGGACTGGATGATGAAATCTCCTTCAGATTCACAGAACTGCCACTCAGAGAGACCTTGACAAGCTGGAGTAGCAGCTGCAGAAATCTTATGAAGCTGAATGAAACCAAATGCAAAGTTCATGGGGAGTGACTGCCTGGGAGCAGCTCTGCAGGGAGCCCTGAGGGACTGTGACAACACAAAACAGTGGGATGGCATTGCAGAAATGGACATAAGTGTGCACTGGGACACACTAATACGCCATAAGTAGCCAGCAGGCAAAGAGAATATATTACCACCCTCTATTCAGCTTTCATGAGGCTTCATCTGAAATACTGTGCCCAATTTTGGCATGCTTCCCAAGTGTTGGATGGTAAAATGGAGATGGCCCAGCAGCAGTCCAATGAGATGGGAAGTTGCGTGAAGCACAGGGAATAGCCAGAAAAAAAGGGAATATAACTTGTTCTTGTGATAATTTGATGGCTATACAGAAGATTTCCAGGCTCTCCTCTGAGATCCACAGTGAAAGGGTAAGAATAACATTAATAACTTGTAAAATTAGAATTCTGGCTAGATATATTAAAAAAAAATGTAATAAGAGTGGTTAAACACCAGAAGAGATTGCCCAGCAAGCTTGTGGAATCTACAGCTTTGGAAATAGTAAAAATTTGACTGGGAAAAGCACTGGGCAAGCACTGATCATGAAAGAGCACTGAGCAGCACTGATCACTGACTTGATCTTAAGGATACATCTGTTTTTAGCAGTGTTGCACTAAATGACTTCCAAAGGTCACTCCCAAAAAATTATTCTATTATTCTGTATTCAATATATATCTATGCACTCTTGAGAGCAGAGGATATTTTACATCTTACTTCAGTCCAGGAATGAAACTTATGGCCACAAATAATTAGTACTGTAATTAGGATGAGAGAACTTTCTGCATCTGAGTCTCTCTGAGTCTCATTGACTAGCAGATAATTTTACGTGTATGAGAGAAACCTCTTATGCCTGAAAGCTTCCAACAATGTTTATGATCCTCATACAGAGAAACCATATGTAAGCAGATGATTCATGAGATTCAGGCTTCTGTTCTGTGTTTCAATCATGTCTGATTTATGAATTGTAAACAGTGGATCCAAACTCATCCTAGTTGTCAGTGGTCCTTGTGAGGCAGTAAATGTCATGAATTTCAAACTGTTTAAAAATCTTTCAAAACTGCTCAGCATGCAACTGCTTTTATAGTTACATGAGCTTTTAAAATGCACATTTCCTGAAAGGCAAGCAAGCGGGAATAATTACTATTCATTTTTTTCCTCTCAGCTTAGAGAGTTAAATTGTACTCAACAGTTATTTCTCCCTAGTGCATGATACAGCAGAAATCCTTCCAGGGCAAATGCACTGCAATCACAGAGTTGGCTTCAACAGCAGAAGCACTAAAAGAAGTAATTCAGATTAATGAATGGATGATGTAGATACACTCTGTCAGCACTGTTTGCTACAGGGATCTCCTAAAGGTCTGGAAATGAAGACTTCCTCTGGAAAGTTTGTTTGCTTAGCCTCTGGTAGCTACTGAGAATCTGTTCTTTTAAGGACCCTATTTCTCCCCACTCCATTGACTTCAGAAAGATTACCTTTTCTTTTTGTGCATGAAAAGGGTGGACAATGCAAATCACAAAACCCAAGCGTCAAAAGACTTCATCACTGTCAGCAAGAAGCTCATGATGTTTACCCAAGGAACAACCCACACATTCATCTGTCTTTAATAAAAGCAGATCTGCCCGGCTGTACCGGCTGATGTGCTGTGCTTGCTTTGGAATAAGAATCATGTGTTGTTTTTTTTTTCAGTGGGAGGGTTTTCAAGATTTATGGGTGTGCTGAGAAAACATGGGAGGAATCTGCCTGGAGGGCTGATGGATCTCCACGGAGTGAAAGATGTACTGAATGAAGAGCGTTTATACATACTGTCCTTGGCTTGCAGTGCAGCTTTCCAAGGGTAAGCCTCGCCCAGCCTCTTGAGAAACAACTTATTTAGTAGTTTCTTCTCCATATGATTTGTTAGTTTATGGGAACAGAATTGTTGAGACTTGTTGCAGAAATGTGAGTAATCCTATTAATGCATGTGGCTGTGAAATGGGAGGTTGTGGGAAACAAGATCTTGAAGTTGTGAAACACATATATCCATATACCTTAACAAGCTTAAATGTTCCAGAAGTTAAGTAAGGTGTTATAAGAAGGTCCTACAACATTTTATAACAAATTCTTGAGAAATTAAAAAAGAAAATTGTACTTTGGAAGTTTTCAGACTAATTAGGTACAATGAAGAAATTCTTCATAGAAGATGCCACTAACAATTTGATACAGTAAAAATCAAAAACCTTACTGGGCCAAAAGGAAAAGTTTGGCATAATAGAAGCAATTAGCCATTTAACCACAAACACTGCACACTGGTCTAATCTCATTCCTGGAACTAAACTATGAAATGTGTCTATGTTCTTCTAGGAGAGAGCTCAATATTACATTTTTTGGTCCCATCATGCCTTAATCCTGCCCCCTGACCTCAATAATCTAGTCATTACTGGAGTCATTAAAGATCATGACATATATTCAAATCTCTTCTGTCATGGTAAGTAGCAGAGATTTAACTTCTGGGACTCCAGCCTTCCGTGCTAGCTTAGAAAGTAGCGTATCTTCCTTTCTTTCCTTTTAAATATCCTGTGTTTGCATAAAATATTCAGACTTTTGCAAAAGGAAGAAAGAATCATCACTACTAACATCATGCATATGATGAAAAGGTCTCATATTACTCCCATGTAAGCATTTTGTATTTTGTACCTGGTATCCACCACTTAAGTGTTCCAGTCACTCAATATGAATATAAAAAGAAAACATCACATCCTTATGGAATCACAAAATTCATCACTCTTTATGAAAAAACCTTTCTATTCATACAGTTTCTAGAGAGGCTACAGGTCAGAAAAAAATAGCAAAAATCATTCCTAGCTACAAGGTAACTCGCTGCCATCATTAGCTGCATTAAATTGTAGATTTATTAGTGCTGAACCATCAGTTTCAGGTGAAATTTTTAAAGGTGCTCTAGCAAAACTAGGAATTCTGATATTTGCAGGACTGAAGATCACAGCTAATACCTCTGCAGTTAGCAGTAAAAATGAGAAGCGCTTAGGGAGCTTGGGTTTCTAGAAGCATTCCTAGCAAATTTAGGACAAAAAAATGTCAAAGAACTGGGGATCAGACTTATGCACACAGCTGAAACAGGGTTTAATCTCATTCTGGCTGTGTTACAATAACATTTAAAATGTTTAACAGCACATAACACATATTCTGTGTGCACAGAAGATATGCTAGTGGGCATCTTTAGTTCTATATATGTTAGCAATGAAAACAGATTGGATTATGCCCTTAATTACAATCCCTCTCCCCTCTCCTTAAGAAAGGAATCTTTCTTAAACTGATATAGTTCTTTCTAAATGCATAGATGGATTCCTACCTGCAGTTGTCATACCTTTTTATCAGCAATACGGCTCAAGCAACACCTCAGGTTGTAGCTTTATTTTATTACCTTGAGAGTTGTTCTGTAGTTAGCCAATATACAGAATAAGCTCATAACCTATAAAGTCCCTGAGCATCTATCACTCTGCTTGTTTTGATAAAACCATGCCTTTTAAAATAGGTGAGTTATTCACCTTATTGACTTAAACAACATTTCCACTGCAACTACTGCCAACCACAGTTGAGGGGCAAAAAATAAAAAAGCTAGATCTTTATGGGAAAAGTATTTACCCAAGTGTTAACTATCTGAAGCTGATATTCAGTGTTGATGGATGGGAAAAGAAGTCTTTAAGTCTAAGCTGTAGGTAGGATATCTCCAGATGTCAGCAGCACAGAGACCTACCAGTGTCATATCCATAAAGCATCAGGGAGTCTACTTCAGAGTTCAGGAAATTTGTGAATTTAAGTCTGCCTACACCAGCTCCATTAGTGAACACTGGGTTTAACACAAATTAAGGATAAATTCAGTTTTGCATTATCCTGTGAAACAAAACTTTGTACAATGCAAAGAAAAAGCACAGCTCAGATGTGTCTGAGGAATCGAGTGTAGTCAAATCTGTACCAGAGCCAGAAACAGCTGTGGATCCTTTATGTAGCAGCATATAATGCTGTCAATGCCTACACACCCAGCAGAGGTTACAAAATCTCTTGAGAAATCTGCAGGATGGGTTTTACACACATCTCCAAACTGGATTGGCATCTGTCATGAAAGTATTGACCTTCAAGAAGCATCTCATGGTGATCATGATATGCAGAAAAACAGCTCAATGTTTAACACACAAGAATTTGAGGATTGCTTGTCTATAAGCACCTGCAATGTTTCAAATGCTGACTGTTGTGTGCTAATTCTCTTACACTATTATTTTATATTGCTGATTCTTATGCAGAATGTTTTTGGGTTTAGTTCACCTAATCTTGAAATGTGGGTGAACTCTGGTTTGTGATTGACTGTGGAGTCCAGAGATTAACAGACTACCAGATGTCAGCTCAGAGAACATCTTCATCTTAGCATTAACATTTTCTGAAGTCAGTGGCCACTATAATGCCAGTCAGAAATAAAGACTTTTGTGCTGCATTCCAGACAGTTGCAAGAGAAGGTGGTCTGACACTATCATTTAAGCACAGAGAGGGAAAATGAAACAAGGGCCATATAGCAGCTCTCAAGTTAACAGGAGAAATCCCTGTTTCTTGGCTTACTCAAGTTAACCATCATCTAGTGCTGTGCTTGTTTTCTTGCACATTCTGATTGTTTTTATTGCATCTGTTTAGAAAAAATGTACTAAATTCCTACTGAAGTATAATTCCGTGGGAGTCCTGATACAAAATAACATTAGAACTGAGTTCTGCCAGACTAGAAAGCCAAAAAGTACTGCAGTGGTGCTTTTGATTGTCTTCATTGTGAACCTATTGCCTCTAATACAATATTTCATTTCATAAAGTGCTGAAAAGATGCATATAAAAATATTAATCCCTGACAAAAACATGAGTTTAGATAGAAAAGGCAGGACAAGACAGAAATTTTTTTCTAATACTTTCAGGTACTTCAGATCATCTATTTTGGACTCTGCTATCTTATAGCACTACTTAATGGACTTAAAGAAAGTGGGAGTGAAGGAGGAGTGACCACATTTGCTGAGTGTTAAGAAGCCATTTAAATGAATCTTAATTTCCTAAGGTTAAGGGCATTTCTAGCACTCTAAGGGCAACAGAGAGTTCGAGACAAATTTTGCCAATTTATGAACACATCTTCAGAATAGATGAAATCTGATAATTTCACATGATCTTTGAAGGGGCCACTGAACATGCAGGGATGAGGGAGGAAGCAGAGTTTTCAGAGATCCACAGAGAATTGGAGGGATAAGATGATGCTATTCATGGGCACACCTCCCCTCCAATACCCTTGTCCTTGACTATACCAATGCCAGGGCTGTATAAACAGGTTCATTATTAGACTACTCTTCTTCCATGTGTCTGCATGAAGAACTCTCTATTTTTTTCATTCTCAGGAGGTACACATAAAAATAATTTACTTTAAATGATTTTTCTCTTAAAAGAAATCTCCTTACAGAGCATTTCACATGTTTCACATTTGCACAATTTCTTTTTCCTTCACCTTTTTTTTTTTTTTTTGGCAAATATCTTCCTCAGCTTGTTGGTGAATATTTAGGGAAGAAGATCCAACCAGTCTGACATTTAAAACCAAATGTCTCAAGGTAAGAATAAGAACAGCTGTCAGTAGGAATTAGCAGAAGCCAGCACTTGAGAAGAGGTTGGTATTTGACAGTGTTCATGAATACATTTCACACTGAAGACGTTACCTTTCAAACTTTAGGTTTCCCTTTTCTTTTTAAGCAATGTCTGGCCTTACTCACCCTTTTAATGTTATGAAGTGGTACAATATTTTATACATGACAAGCGTGAGGGAAGAACCCTATTATCATTCTCCCATGTACGTGTTGTAACATGAATTAATGCAAGGAGGGAAATATTCATCCATTTCATGAGGACAGCTGAAACATTTGCTGCCAAAATTCCTTGCCTGTCATTTATTACTGACATTGGGAACATTTTTTACGCACTTGTGAAAAAACTTTCCAAAAACATTGGAGTTTATGAATTGCTTGCAAATTTGCAGCTGATAAAGGTGAATTTTCAATACCTTGCAGGGCTTAGATTTCTCTGTGGATTTAGAAGTAACTTGTACATTTAAATTGTCTTACATGGCAATTTAGATTTGCTCATAATGTGCTACATGCTCGGTGACGTTTTCCTTGTGCAGTTATTCCAGTTAGCAGTTAGGTCAGTGCATACTTATGTCTCCTGCAGAGAAACTCAGCTCAGGAGGAGGAAATCCTTTGAAATTCCTCAAGGTTTCCAAATTCCTTTTGTAAGAAGAATAAATATTTTGAGGATCTCTTATGCAGCCTGCTGTTAAAGCACAGGGAATACTCATCAGACCGCAGTATAATTACCGTGTTCATTAATTAAGTCTGCAGTGCACTAAACTATTTTGACAGATTTTCTCTGACTCAAAGGGAAACTGAAGGTGTTCTTCATTTTCTCAAGGTTGCTATAACAGCCTATAGAAATTTTAATTTTATTAAGGAAATAGAAATATTTTAGAAAACCTGATTTTTTTTTAAATTAAACTGTAATTTCATTAAATCCCTTTATTTCCAAAACATTTTTCAGACATTTTTAAAAGAAAAAGAAGCCATGTAAAACATCAGTAAAATTGGCAGAGGTCATTATAGATGTCCAAGGGAAAATCAAAACAGAATGCTGTCCTTGAAGGAGAAGTACTTCAGGACAAAAATCAGGAATTTTCTGCAATAAAACATTTCCACCTGCAAAGAAGAAACTTATCAGAACTGAAGGTTTCCAAAGGAACATGTCAAATTTGATAAAACTATCACATGGGAGGTCTGGTAGAAGTCAGAGAGAAACCAGGGGAGAGAGATAGAGAGAGAGAAAAAGAGAGAGAGAGAGAGGGAGAAAAATGCTGGGAATCAGGATAACCCAGACTATTCCCTAGTCCTGAAAAACTACTGCATGATGTTTTGTTATCTAATCAAATGCACTTAACTAAAAACAGCAAAATGCCTCCAAACTGTCTCTTGGACACCAAACCATGCCTGGCCACTGTGTGAAACAACACAAATTTTAAGCAAAACCTATGTAGTGAGTGTCCTATTAATTGAAGTGTAAAAATGATCATGCGGCTCTTGCTATTAAGAGGTTAAAAAGGATTAACTATCCTCGTAAAATATTTTACGTTTTATTTACAAACACAGTGTAAATGTTGTTTCCTGAGTATCTACCTGACTGTAGAAATATGCTTGGTAGTTCTTACCAGTCTGTGAATGACAGAAAAATAACATGTAAACCTATAAATACCTAAGTATTTATTTTCCCAAATTTTCCCTATTGCCTAAGCACTACAGTGGTTTACAGCCTTCCTGAGTGTTTGATATGGAAGAGCTCAGCCCTTACATAAAGCCAGAACTATAGGCATTTTATTGGATGTGATGTAGATTTCTTACACTTTGCCCCAAATATCTCAGAGCCAGTATTGCTGTACTGTCTGTGGCTTTTCCACATAGACCTCAAGGGAGCAAAGATACAGAGACACATGTATGGGTATCCACAGGTATTTCCAAATATATCCATCCTTGTTTTAGTATATTGCTCTTTATGACTATTTGTTCCTTGCCTTCTTTATTCTGGCACAGTTTCTGGCAGATAAAAATATCTATTTAATTTAGTTCTCTCTCTCTCTTTTTTTTTAAATAGTTTTTCACAGTTCAGCTTTGTCCTCTCACTAACAGCTGTGGGCAGTTTCTCACACAGTTGTATGCTCCAAAGTGCTTTTTGAGAATTTTGGTTGGAAAAGATGGGAGAGGTGAGTCTCGGGGGGGAGCAAGGCAGTGCCACTTTAGTGACAAAACCAAAAGTGGTGAGTTCATATTAGTATTGCTTTATATAAATTTTAATCCTCTTGTGAGCATCTGTTTTGGTAAGATTGGTAAGCCAATGTCTGGCTCAGTTCATTTTAAACATAGAAGATGTCTACCTGTCTTCAGCATAACTAATGCATGTCTTCAAGGTTTGTCTTAGGCTGAAGTGCTGAGCTGCAAGGAGATACAGATTATTCTGCTGAATAAGCCTGTTATGGCAGGTCAGTCAACAGCAAATCTGTTTTACACAGATTTGGAAAAAAAAGTCACCATTTTGTATTTAATTCATTCAGTATTTACAGGCACATTTAATGGGGTGTTGTACTTAGATGAGAAATAAGGATAGTTATAACTTCTTTGGACCTTAAAATGCCTTCTTGAATTAAGGCTATTAAAAATATAATATTAAAATGTTATATTTTCCAGGACATTCTGCTGTCCTAGTTTCTGTGACTGCAATATCACGATATGAAAAAATTAAGCTGTTCTTGTTTCCTTCTCTGACCCAGCTCTGGACAGTGTTTTCCTTCTTCCTACCAATAGTTTGCTGCCCCTTCAGCTGTGATGTGACAAACCTTTGGGGAGGGGAGGATGCTGTAGCTAGGATCACTAAAACCTCTGAGTTAAACTTCCAGGAACAACAAGAGTGCTGATAAGGAATGCAATAAGTTGGCCCTGCACAAAAGCTGCCATCTCTTGAAACTATATTTTTTACTCAAATAAATCAGAACACAAGAACACATTGCACAGATAATGCTTCAAGGCTTATTAAGGATAGATGGTACTTTTAAGTACGTTTAGGGCATAAAAGCAACCAAATGTTCTTGAATAATGATTTCTGTGTAAAATGTGGAAAAAAAGGGGAAGGGAAAGAGTCTCCAAGAATCAAAGGAGAAGAAAAGATGTGTGAAATCTCTACTTCCCATTCTTTTTCTGACAGGCTGTCTTTTTTAAGGTCACATCCTCCCATAAAGTTGAAAAATGCACATAAATATTCTGACAAATTTTTTTTTTCTAAATTAACTATGCTATTTTTTCCCACTGTGATTGTTTTTCAAGGTGAAACTGATATGCTTATACATTTCCAATAAGAAAAAGAAATTAACTGTAAACATGTACTTTACTGAGTACAGCATAAGCATAGTTTCTACAGTAATTTCTGATAAGAATATACATCAGTACATATTTGAGATCACTGCAGCTTCAAATATTTAAGTAACCCTCTGGGAAAGGTCACAGTTTTCCAAAATACAGATCCAGAACTCCCTCTCATGATCACAGCATCAGCAAATACTCCTCAGTTTTAGCACCCCTCCTCCCTCCCACCTCTTTAGTGATTTACAAGCAGCTAAAGGGTCCCCTGGTTGTTAGAGCAGTATTTATGTCCTTCCAGCCTGCCAGAGTGACGGGGCTCCAGTGAGGAGGTCAGCTTGTGGTGCAGGGTCTCCAGGTTGCGGAGCATTCCTCCCTCTGCTGCGCAGCCCCATCCCGGGCACGCCGTTGCTATGGAAGCAGCACAGGGCAGGGATCTGACAGACTGGGAGGTGCTGGGGGGACTATTCCTCATCTACAGGGACACAGCAGAGGTCCCATGTAAACCTATAGCACATACCACTTCACTGGGACTGAATGGTCCTGTATCCTGTGATTCCCAGATACCACGAGGATTGTGACTTTTGCTTCCTATGAGGGTGTGCAAAGAGAGATTTCGTACATCTGGATCTGATTCCCTCTAAGCTTCAGTATTCCATACATTTGAGACTTGCTTTTCTTTTGTATACATTCTACATGCTTTTCCATGTTTTCCAGTGGGAGGTAACAAGGCAAAGGTGGATGAAATGGATGACCTCCTGCCAAACCTTCCTGTCACTCCCCAAAATCATTCCCTACTTGGGAAGCTGTCAGCCCAGGAGTGAGTCCTGCCCCTGGCCAGCCCTGGGAGCTGCTTCAGCTCAGATGCTGCAGTCTTTCGGAGTAGGGGAGATCAAGTACACGCTGATACATCACTACAGTGACAAGGTAGTTTTCAGTCCCTTGCTGAGGTCATATCTAGAAAGGGACCAATTTGTAGAGTACTAATCCTTTCATGCATATTCTAAACTCAGTTCTCCTAAAAAAAGATTAAGCTTGTTAAACAGTGCTCCTTAAAAATCTACACTTGCAATAGTGAGAAATTATTTTCTCAATATCATAGGCAGGATTTAGTTCACAGGTTAAAATGGCCAGATAGAAATGTATATATGAGAGGCAGGTATCTGAGCTGTATTAATAGAAGATTTAATGCACATGTTTTCCAATGTTTTAAAGATCAAGAATAAGGCAACACTCTTATTTTTATTCTACTATCTAGAATTTGTTAATTAGCAGGTTTTTTTGCAGGAAGCATCTCATTCAGTTATATCTATCTTAAAATTATATATTTAGGTTAAGACTGGTTTTGGAGTTGCTGTAGAGAACTATTTCTCAACCAGAATCATTATACAATATTTCTGGAGTTTGAACTGAGTTTCTTTAGACTATTTTTTTTCAATGGATAAGATGGTTGATTTCTAAAGGAATGTACCTCACATCCTGAATTACATACAAATAAAAACTATTGTCAACAGGATGATGCTAATATTTTTAGCTAAATGAACCTGAACAAAAGGCTCTGTATTTCCACCTGGTAGTTATAGACACAAAAAATTTTGGATAATCAGAGCTACCAATCTTGCGTACAAAATTTTTGCTGTTTAGATTAATCTACAGAACTTACTAGCTTCTATCAGGAGAAGAAATGCAACACTCTGCTCTTTATGGGTAAGAAATAGAATGATACAGTACTAGTGTGTTTATATAATAATAATTTGAAGGCCCAAGAAACAAATGACATTTTAGTTTGCAGGGAAATAAAACAATTTGCATAAAATCAAGAATTCATTTCCTTTTGCCTACCAAATGATGTGCAATAATTAAGTGTCAAAATAGTGGCTTCTGTGGAATGGAGGTGATCTACAGCTGACAAACTCCTCTTGGAGCACCCACCACATAATAAGATTTTTCACTGGGAGTCATTCTCATGTGAATCTGGCTTAAAGCCAGAACAGTTGGAATCTCTGGGGTTTGTTGAAAATTGGGTTGGATTTCTTGGTAGTTTTTCTTTCTGGTTTTCAGAAGGGACTTCCAGCAGCAATGAAATCTGGAATTGCTTCAGCTCTCAGCATCTCCATGCTTCCCAAAATAAAAAGGGCATCTGTTTGTAGATATCCCCTTACATTTTTTATTATTTTTGCAACACTTGCATGTAGACTTATTCATGAACTGAATTCTTTTTTGTGTTGTGGCACAGCATGTGATTTATAAAAAAAAACAAGACCATCAAAAACCACATACAAAAAACTAGTTGGATGGAAGAAAGTTTGGCAAGTAAAGTACATTTTCTGCATTTTCTCTTTTAGAAGATTATGATTACATGTAATCTCACACCCCTGAGCAGATGCTATCTGTTTTCCCTTCCAGAGCTTTAGGCTGTAACCAACAGGAGACATAAAGGAGACAGAGGAAGCTGTGAAAGACTGCAAGGTTTTCTTAACATGGTTTTTTTTAATTAAAAAAAAAAAATCAAAAAACCCAAAACAAACAAAAAAACCAAACAAAAATCAACCAAACAAGTCAAAAACCCACAAAAAAACCACCCACACACAAAAGCAGGAGAAAGTTCATTTTTGCACTAGATAAAATAATAGGAGTTAGTATGAACATATAAAATTGAATTTGAATTTTAATGAAAATTGCTGAAAAAATTAGAAGGATTACAAAATTTACCTTTAGCCTTCCCTATTGTGTGCATTATTCCTGCTGAGACACATAGATCTTTCGTCATTGCAGCATGTCTGTCATGACTGATGGTAATGACTGTGTTATTTCTGTGGTACAAATCAATGGCAGTGGATGTGAAAAGCGAATGCATTTTCTTGTGTGCATGGTGGCCTGTATTGTACTCATAAATCTGTAACTATTTATGAAAACATCTTGTAATTTCATGGTTTCTTATGTTCCCCTTTCTCTGCGTAATGTGCTGAGGGTGAAAGGCTGTGTCAAGGTTTTACTGGAAGGACAATGCTGCAAGGATTGCAAAAAAATTCTGAAGATGTGAAGAAAGGCACAAAGGAAACAAAAGGATTAATGCAAAAAAATATCAACAACAGAAAATACAAATTCTTCTATGAAGAACCTTTCTAGGTAAAGATCTTGTGTAGGAGAGGTTTAATGCACAGTTCTTCCTTCTCACAGAGACATTTGCACACACAACCTTCAACTCTTAGAAAATACATTGATATTTAAAGAAAAGAAAGGATAATCAAGGACAGTATAAGTATTGGTTTGAGTATTTCCATTTGATGCTCTTGATTTTCTATGGGTAAATAAATATTCAATTGATGCCATCCAGGTTTCACTTTCTAATGCAAGAGCCTCTGCATAATTCAATAACTGGAAAGAGTATTTCAAGTGTAAAAGAATGAAGAGGATAGGCCCCATCAAAAAGTGGCCAATGACCTGATAATTCAAATATTCACTTGAGAAGGGTGATCACATAGTTTGACTCTCCTGCTTGTAACAGTAAGAGGATATTTACCATGATGATCCCCTTCTCTAATGAGTGAGCTATTTACTTTCTGACCTAAGTAAAATTTACGTGTTTTGCACAGAGCAGAACATCTCCCACAGCAAGTTTTTCTGTTGTGAGTCTATATATTTTAGCCAGAGTTATTAATGAATCTGAGTCTTCCAGGGCCAGAATTTTTGTCTGCTGGTGATAAATGGAATGATGAATACCTCTATAGCTATGTTCCCCAAATGGTGTTGGCTCTAACTCATTTACAAATTAATTCAAATAGAATTTAAAAATACATTGTGAATAGTCAAAACCAAACTTTAAATTAAATTTAAATTTATTGAAATACTTATGCCATTTTACCAATACATTAATTAACTCTGCCATGAAAAATTATCATAGGAGTGGTTGTAATCATCAGTAAAATATATTCTCCATTACATCAGGGTTATTTTTTTATTAACACAAATGTTATTATTGTGAATGAATGAATGAAGGCCTGTGGTTTGTGACTTATACAGTGATTCTCAAACACTCAGTTATTTTCCACAATAACTCAGATTATTTTGCCTTTGACACCACCATTAAAACGTGTTTTTTTTTCCTAGAATCCTCGTCTAGTCTTTGTTTTACCGCCAAACTTTTCTAATTGAAAATTACTTAGCTGAAAGAAATGGTGCATTAACTGACTCAGTGAAAAGTTATCTACAGATCAACATCTAATATATGTTTTATTATTCTGAAATAACCCGTTTGAGTGTCTGTTGGTTCACTCAGCTTATTCCTTACCATCTGATGCCAGAACTTGTAGAAAGAATACATATGTGTATTTATCGCAGTTTATATAATTTTTTTCACTTAAAGAGAGCTGAGAAATAATACATTTTCTTCAGTGATTAGCATGTCATAGCTCTGAGGGACTATTGATTTGAAATGTGACCTTTTAAGAGTCAGAAAAAGACAGGAAAAAGAAATGCAACAGCATGTCAACAGCAGTTTTCACCATTTAAATCAGTAGAAGTTGTCTGAAGTACTGTTTTGTCCTGCATGTTTTTTCTTAGATTCTCCATAGTTTTTTCCATGCTTTTCTCCATACTTTTTTTTTCTTTTACTTTATCTTATTTTGGAAAATATTTAGGTATTGTTATTATATTCTCTGATGGCTCAAACTGTGGTATTTCTTTTAGATTTGAGTGGCATGGTTGTGACTTTTCTCTGTTTTCTGCTTTTTTTCTTGCATATTTTTTTAATTACTGTTGTTATAAGAGTACATAGGACATATTAGATGACACAGTTTGGCAAGTGTTCCCACCTGTTATACCTGCTCTGGTAATGACAAAACCTCCCAAAATTCTCCATTGCAGATGTGAGTAATCACCAATTTTCTTGTATGTGTCAATTTCATCTTTAATGTCTATTTTTTATTTCTTTAGTTCAGTATAATGTATTAGGTTAAAAGGATAATATTTTTCTTCAGATTTGGTATTAATTTTTAATATTTTATTGCTTTTTTTTTTGCTTAAAGTATCTCAGTGAAGTGTGTCTGGGATCATTGTTTAGTTCTACGAAGATGTTTTTATAAAATACTGTTTAATGGTCTGTGATAAAATACCCAAACATAAAATTCCATTTAAGTCTCGATTAAAACTTTATCTTACTGTGTGTCCAAAATGATATATGACTTCTGTATTATTATTAACACAACCTAAAATAAAAGATACACTTTTAGCTATCCTGAGTTCTGTTTTCATTGCCCGTTTCCTTGCATTAATGCATAATAATTAGACTTTATGGAAAGATTTAAACTTTCTCTTTGTTTGTTTTTTTTGTTTTTTTTTTTTTTCTTTTTTTTTTTTTTTTGGATGAAGCGACATTTTCTAACATAAGATGGTAATACTAATTTAGAAAAGTCAAAATTAGATGCAGAACTGCGAACTCAAATACCAAGAACTACCCTTCATGACTTGGAGTTGCAAAGCCTCATCTGAATTCCAGAGGGTCATTCTCATCCACTGCTGAAGTCAACAGAAATTTTGACCTTGATTTCAGATGATATATGGAAGAATGTTGTGAGAAAAGATTGCAGTGAAATATGTTCCATGCTCATTCCCTTTTCAGTGCAATGGTGACTGGTTTTTTGCATTTGGTTCAAGAGGCACTTTTATTATTTCTATCAGACAAATCTATAAACATGCATGGCTATGTTATGACATAAGGTATATTTCAGCTATTGTTTAATAATAGAATTAAGGTTGCATGTGCTAATCTAACTTCTAGCCTGTGAAAGCCAGTATCACTTGCTGAAAACAGAGCACCTTTTTTTTCTCAAAAACAATTTCTATAATTCATTTTTATGTTTAATAGTTATTTTAACAATAAGATAAAATGAACAAAGGGGGCAGTCATAATACCATTGAAATTAGGAAATTCTAATGAAAGTGTTCAATAAAATAATCATCATATGATTAGCGATAATAATAGCAATAGTACTAGTAATGAAATATGATTCAATAACACAGTACAGCAAAGGAAAGTATAGTCCTTAAAATGGAGAGTTTATTTTGTCTCTTTTACTTTCATACCTCACATATTCCATTTATGCAATATAATAGCATGATTAGTCATAAGTTCTTTGGATGATACTGTGGGACTTCATATATAAGCATGGTGTGATAACCAGTGTAGTAATTTGTATTTTCACATGGGAAAATTGTAGTAGCTATTATTAGATTTATTGTGACATCCAGTGATGAAATTCTTGCCTCATTAAAATAAATAGATTATTTGCTAGTTACTGCAGTAGAGCCACAGTTTCAGCCCACAACCTCAGCTCATAATTCAGAATGTCTCCATTGAGTTCATTGATTCCAAGCCAAAACACACATGCTAAAGTTCCCAGGCACTATTGAAATATCTTCCAGAAGCAGGAGACGTTATCTTCCAAATAACACACAGAAGGTTAGTTCATTGTATTTTTCAAAGGACTATGGCATGACTTTCTAAAGCATGTTTCATCCACACAGAGGCATACAGAGGACATCCTTAGGTAGTCTTTGGTAAATTGTAGTCCTCAGAAAAAAAAAAAAAAAAACCAAAAAAAAACCAAACTTGTTCTGTGTTTCACCTGTTCAAACTGTTCTAGAAAGGTTGAACTTGATTAGCTCCTGGAAGTCCACCCAGGAAAACAAAAGGGATACAAAAAACAGTGTTTGTACCAGGCCAGTGATCCTTGTCCATGTCATCCTGATTTGAGCAGTGGTCCCTTACACAGATCTTTGAGTACATTTCATTGTAGAAGCTGTTCTTCACATGAAATTTAACACTAATACTGTGGCTGGTGTCTATTACAGAGTAGGGATTATAATTCTAAGTGGCTTGGCTGAATTCCAGTATAAATAGCTTCATTCTGCCCACATAAGAAATTCTACTGTAACTTCATAAATGGTACTTTGGGTCCCACATCAGAAGTGTTCTGGGCAAGACCTGGGCTTTGCTGCATTGTTGTATTAATTCTCATTGCAGACAGAAGGTACTGCAGATGTGTGCATACTGAAGCTCAGATACAAAGCTATCAAGTTCCCTCATTTAAACTTTTTTTACTTTGTTTTTTTTTAAGCTTCTCCTCACCTCTCCCAGTTTATAACTTCCTGATGAACTCTTGCTGGCAACCACCACATTTTACTTCCAGCTGGCAGGTCAAACAAACACCCTCTTTGAGGGCTGATGTTAATGCACAAGCAGACCAGAACACATGTAGCAACCCAGCCAGCTTCTCATTGCTCTTCTCTCTGCCCTCCCAGACACTTTTTAAAACTGCATTCCTAGGAAAGGCTGGACAGATAATCCAACCTTGAACCTCTCACATGGAAACAGTCTATAATGTTTTGTGCCAAATCATCTATTATGTTCCCAGTGAGCATGTAGTTTTACAGGAAGTTGGCCTATTTCAGCATGAATTTAGACAACAATGTTGTTTTCTCCATCTCCCAATCACTCTCTAAGCTAGTTTATAAAATTTTGTTTTACAAGACACTGCTGTTTTGTACGAAGTAAAAGCTGACAACTCACACTAAATATAAATTCTTAACTAGCTCTGCCTAAAAGAAACTTCTTTCTTCTGTGTACTGTGTTTTCTGCTGAGGCCTTCCTGGATGGCAAAACTGAGCAAAGTCCCCTCTGATGACAGAAGAAGAGGTTTCTGGCCTCTTCATGGAGCAGAGACTGCCTTTGTTGCCATCTCTTACGGAAGTTAGATTGGAAAGATTCCACTCAAAGACAGTCCACTGGATGGCTACAGAGTAATAAATGTGCTTCATCAAACGTAGGCCTGGCTTGTTTCAGCAGGACCTGTGCTTCACTCATGAGGCAGGGCAAAACCAAAGCTGGCTGCACAATGGTTAATATATTTGCAGAATTTAAAGTAAATTATCTGTGCACCAAATGAGCTGGATCTTGTTGAAATGCAATCATGTCATCTAAGTAATACCACTGTAATGTGACTTTTTTATAAGCCTATTAGCTATACATCCTACTGAGTTGTATGAATATGTGCTCAAGTACAATAAATTTCAAAGCCCATCCAATCATCATATCCATCTAGTAAAACACACTTTTTAATGTACATTTAACAAAATAATGATTTGAACAGTTGACTACTCCATTTTAATCAGGCAAAATGATGTGTCCATATTTCTTACAAATAAGAAAATCTCTGGCTGTGGGAAGTAAATGCACATCTCTTCAAGAGGAGTGATTTGTTCTGAATGCAATTCCTCTCTGGAATGCTCACAGGCCAGCAGTATGACCTACTGTACATTGTTTCCTCTGCAGCATTTTGCTGGCTTCATATATTTTAATTTCAGAGCTAATGTCTTTCAATGTTCTTTTTATTGGAAGTAGTGAAACACTAATGAACCAGTGTTCAATCCAAGAGATGATGAAACATAGGGGATTTTTATCTTTGCAAAGGCAATTCTATAGACCAAACAAGTGATTTACTAATGCCTTGACATGTCCTGTTAATGGATAAGTTGTTTTCTTAAAAATAAATGGTAAACTATTGACCACTATGTAATTAGAAACAGACCTTTACAAGGTTCTTTTCTGATCTGATTGACAATATGTACTTTAAAAGGTGTTTGGTAGACAGATTTAGAAGACAAACTGATTATCTTTCTAATTCTTAAGGAGAGCCATTGGCTGCAGTCTTGTGTCACTCAATAGTTACGAATTCAAGGAAACCATGATACATGGCCTAATCAAAGAGTTTTTATTTGACAGCTGCTAACAGGACAGGTGTGCCCTTGGCCCTTCCTGTTCGTTATGAGCTTGTTTCATTCTCTTTTTACCCCAGTGTCTGTTACTCACCAAGAGCACATTAATCATGTCTTCTGCCCTGCACAAACTGCAGCATGGATTGAGGCAGCTGCTGCAAGTACTTCGGGAATGGACATGAACCCAGCAGGCTACAGGGGTCAGACATCCTGGCTGAAAAGGGCTCTCAGAGGCCAGAAATTACTTAGGGGAGGGGGAAAATGAAAAAAAAAAAAAAAAAAAAAAAAGAGGTATGTGAAGACAGGGTTACTGAATAAAAGAACTGTGACCACCAACAACTTCTCCAATAAAAGTTTATTGTTTTACAGCCTATTTGAAACTCTAAATGGAGGATCATTATGGGAATGCTATTAGAGGATGGTTTAAAGCTTAAAAAGATTTCTCAGCAACTCTGGAAGGGGCATAACAGAATGATTATTTAGTGACATCAATCCCTCCAGACAGAACACAGTGATAATGCAGATATGCTGTTTCAGGTATTCAGGCTGGTTTGGAATGGTTTCAGCTCCAGCTAGGACAGCAACACACCCATAACAGCCCCCTCAGAAAAGGAGTCTCAGTGCTGTGAATCAGTGCATTACATTGATCAAAAGAAAAATAACACAACAAAGCACAGAAAGGTGGAACAAATATTTAAAATAAGAGTGCTGTAAGGAAACCATTTCCACTCTACACAGACCTTTGAGTGATTGTATTCAAAAGTTCTGTAACAGATGAAGCTGGCAAAAATAAAAGGAAAAACATGGGTTGGCAGGAGGAGACAGGCTATTAATATCTTTCAGCAAAATATGCTGGAAGAAAGGACATATTTTCTCTCTGGAGCTTTGGTGTGCTGAAGAATAGCATTTGGGCAGCCACTTTAGTACAGGAACTGCTGTTCTGCTCTCTGTTTCTTCACTACAACAGGAGAAAAGGCCAGCCAACAGAGCTTAGTAATGGTATGAAAAAAGGACCTACTTGCCATATAATAAGAAAAGGGAGAAAATTATAGTGAGCTGACTTGCAGTGTGGGAGTATGAAACATGAAAGCAGTATCAAGATTTTCTACAAGTCTTGCTTGAATTTTCATGTTGTGTTTTCATGATGTGTGTGTAGTAAAAGTGTGGGAGTGACAGGACATCATGTTCTTTCCCTTCTGTCATGGTTTAACTCTACGTTATCAGCTTAAACAGTGAAATGCTGGCTTAACATAGGTAATATTCATGGGGTGTACATGAATATTACAGTATACAATTAATTTTCTGATATATTAGGTTTTGAAAATTCCAGAGACCATCAATGAGACAAATATGTGAACAAAATTATTGTCCTTGACCCATTTCTGAGTACCTTTATAGGATACTGCAAGAGCACATGGCACATTCTATTGCAAAGCAAAACTAGTCTAATGTTTTTGCAAGTAAATAGATTTAAATCCCTTCCAAGACACTATAGAACTTTATTCCTTATTTGTCCAAGTGACTCTCTTCCTCTGATGTACTTATACTAACCAGCTTATACAGACTAATTCTTCTTGTTATTAATGCCCATTTATTTGGTAATAGTTTTTCCAAATCATTAGAGATCCTGCTACTGGTGAGTGAGTCAGTCTATCCTGACAGCTCTCTGTAATAACAGCAGATAGGATTTCTCAATATACTTCAGGTGACCCATAAAGTAACTTATAGAAGATTAACTCTTTTGTCAGGCAAATAGTAGAAGGTTTCTTTTGGCTTTTACTCTGTTTGTTGCTGCTCCCTCCATTATCTATAATAAAATACCCATTGACTTCCAAGACACAGAATTGATTGTTAAGTGCATCACACTGCTTCTGGCCCTGAGAGATTTTGATATTGCCCTTCTTTTGCCAACATACTGCATAGAAGATAAAGATGGGGAATCGAAGCCATGACAAGCCACATCCTGACCCCAGAAAGTATTACCAGGAATATTTAGAAAAACTGTTCTCACTTGGAAATATTGATGCATTAAAATATTTTTTTTAGGAATGAAATAGAATTTGGTTTGTTTTTCTATTTTAATTTTTTTTAGATTTTGAAAGGAATTTCTAGTCACAGCAAAAGCTGAAAATTACCTGATGGTCACAAACTTCGTGTACACCACCCTTTGAACTCTTTCAGTGTGAATTACTCACTGTTTCAGCATTCCTAACTTAATGGTGACAGTGGAAGGCAAAATATACTAATTATGAAAGATTCAATGGATCTAAATATCTGTCTTTGAGGCTTTTGTGTTTGTGTTTGTTTCCTGATCTGAATAAAGTGATCTATTAATCATATGGTTTGTTTACAACTTGAAAGTTTCCAGATCTTACAAGAAAATTTATTTTCAAACATCATGGAGGCTCCAGATGATATCAGAAAAATAGACCTCCCACTTTTTAAGATTTTTTCCTCCTTATTTTCTCATTAAAGTTTTATTTTACCTTCATTGGCTAGCACAGGCTGGCTGTAAAGTGGGAAAAACGTACTATTCTAAAACTTCATCATGCTTTAAAAAATGGTGCTTTTTAAAGATTAAAAATTAAACTCCAAATTCTGAATGTTTTACAAATCTCAGAGTTTCATCACTCCCACGTCAATATTTAATCTTATTTAATCAATATAAAGGATTGGTCAATGTTATAACAGAGTAGCTTAGGCCACATGAATTTTTGGTTAGAGTGAAGAGAGTCAAATGTCTTTTATCAATCACACATTTGCTTTTGAGCAGTTCTGGGAGCACATGAAAGATGAAGAGAAAGAGACAGATGAAATGCTTCCCTACATCTGTCTTTATTCACAAAAAAAGATTAAATTGTATCAGGCATTCATAAACACAGGTGAAAATTAGGAAGCATGCAAAATACAGCAGAAAATGGTTTTTAAATGGTTATAGTATTTAAAAATCGACAAGATTCCTTGGCCAGATTACACATACCAGGAGTGCTGAAGGAAGTGGGGGATGAAACTGGCAGAAGAGTAGCAGCATTTTCACAAGTTCACTCCATTTTTATTCACTTCAAGAGCCAGAGACAGATCTGAAGACTGGGAAAATGGGTCACACCGTTTCTTTACTTCAAAAAGATGAAGAAGAGGAAGGGATACATACATGATAAGGTTGATTCATTCTTTTTGATAGTGTTGTAAGAAGAGAGTGAAAGATGTTATGAGGGCTTGAAAAAACCAGAGATATAAAATATAGCAAAGTGTAAAATGTCACTCTGTTTGTTCAGCACTATTCAATTAAGATCATTTAATATCCCTCCAGACTAATGCATTTGTCATACCTAAATGTATTCATGTTGTTTGGGAAGATATTTTTGTAACAGATAGGGATCATCAAAGAAGAACAATCAGTACACACCCTGCTAATTCATCCACATCACAATTACACATGGCTTAGAAGATCCTTTGAGAGCATCCCACCTCAGAGTCCAGGACAGACAGGCATGAAACATGAGATACCTTTTTGTAGTTCCAACTCCTTCCTCAAATTCAGAGGCTAAGACTTTAAAAAGGAATGTACAATATAAGAGATAAAAAATAGGAATTCCAATATGGTGTATCAGGATGTGAATTTTTTTTCACCTTTCACAGTGAACTGTAGCTTATATCTATTTTACACTCTCTACTACAAACAGCACTATTTACCTGCAGCCATGAGAAGCTGTTCCAAAAACCATGTATACAAACATAACTTTGTTGTTGTTCTTGTTGAAAGAGGCTATTCTACTTCTATTATATGAACATCATGATTCCCTGAAGACAAGATTATGGTTTGCCTAATTCTTGACTAGCTGCCAGTTTTGTTAACTTCTCTGAACAGTTTAAATACTGGGCAGTGAAGCTGTGTGTATACAGAGACAGTGATGCTGGTCAATACAAACTGCAGATGCCATCCCTTGAAATCTGTAAATTAAATGCTTATTAGCAAAGCTCAAATAGGTAGAGTGTTTCTGCCTTTTTCTTTTAAGAGCTGATGCAGAAATGCTCTCTTCCTCTTATGTGTTCATAAGTTCAGTCCCACCGTGATTGTTTGCTCTGTCAGTGTTCATGAGAGCACCCTTCTGTCACTCAAAACAGGAAGGTATCACATCCTGCTGCTGGATGGCTGCATGGTAGGGCCAAAAACTGTGTGATAGAGCTTTTGAAATTGTGCTTATGTTCAGAAGAGTTCAGGAATGAGAGCTCTGCAGGACTGCTTACCAAACTACAGCTACACCTGTGTTAAGCATACATTTATTTATTACCAAAACACAAGCCCAGGGAACAGTAAATAAAAGATAAGGTGAACAGATGTGGTAATGCTGCATATTAGAATCCAATTAACTGATATGCCAACATAGCATTTTTCTTGTTCCTCTCTCAATATATTTTTCCATGGCATCAGGGCTTGCTTCAAGTGACAAAACTACTGCAGCACCATAGCTGGTGTGACCATATGGCATGGGGTCAATAAAACACACTTGTAGAAATGCCAAAAATGAAAGGACTCTACTCTTCCCCAAGCATATTTCTTCCCGAAATTTGTCTCTCTATAATAAATACTAAATTAGAGCTGAACATGAAAATCAAATTATGGAATTAATATTAACCAAATATTTATTAAAAGAGTAAGTATCTACTTTTAATATAAAATTAGCATGTCACATGCTTTTACTGATAAGCAAGAAAAGTCACTAGATACCACATACAGCTGTTTCTTAACTTTTGTCTTAAAAGTCAAGAATTCATTTTTGGAAGGTCAGTATTTGACTCTCTTTACACTTTTTCTACATTACAGTTTAGAACTCTTAAGGATACAGCACAGAAAAAAAAATATTCCATTATCAAAACTATAAGAAAAATATGTGTGCTTTTTTCAGTTTTTAGCAACTCCCAAAACTAGCTCTGAAACTATTCAATTAACTATTACCTGGCACCACAAATGAATAACTTTTAGTTATATAGTTACAACCCTTAGACCTGCATTGCAAAGTTTTTTTCATATGGTCAGATTAGAAGATGTGCACCCTAATTTTCAGAGAGCAAAGGCAAGGGGCAATACTACAGACAAGAAATTTCAGTGTTCCCCAAGAGACTCAAGAGTGACAAGAGACCATTCTCCCTCTCACAGCTGGAGATTTAGATTACTCTGTAGGAGTTCTGTGGCTCTGAAGAACTTCTCATTTCAACTTTCTTGTGAAACACATGCATTTTGAGAGGTATGTACTACCAACCTTGTTACAGACTGCTCTAAAGTTCTATCAAAAACCAAAAGAAATTCACATTCAGAAGAAGTGATGTCCTTCCAGAAAGAATGTGGAATAACCAACATTATGCAGATAATCTCATTACATAAAGTCCTCTCTAAGTGTGTTGAAAATAAAAACATAACCTGATGTGAGTAGCCTATCTCATCTAACATTTCTGATTTCCTATTCAACCAGACAGAATGGTAATGTCTGGCATTTAAATAGCCACTTTAAAAGGAAAGATAATTATGGGGTTTGAGGTTGTCTTCTGACACTCATCTGACACCAGCTGACACCTACCCTCATTTCAGGCACCTGAAAATTTGATGCACCACGTGGGATGGGCCTCCAGCTTTGCTATGGAGCCCATGGAGATAGGCATCTCCAAGATAATTCACACAACATGTCAGGGAAGCTCTTCTCTTGGATGTGGCATAGGATGATAGTAAATCAGCAACTTGAGATCCTTGCATCACTCAAGGAAGTTCCCCCAGTATTTGTGAAGGGGTAAACTGACTGGTGTAAATCAAGAACACTCAGTTTAGATGCATTAATGGAATGAACCTTACCCATGAAATAATGACTGTAATTTAGCAGGTAAATCCTTTGAAACAACTGGCTTCCTTCTATAACAAAAATACATTTCTCATTGCAGATTTTGTCAGATAGGTTCTGAAACTGTAAGACTATGGCTTAATGTAGGAAGGGAGTTTGGTAACTCTGAGAAAAATACAATCAATAATTTGAAATAATTCTCTTTAAATCCTTGTTTACCATTGGGGGCAACAGTAACTTTTATGGTAATATTTGTCCAATAAATAAATAAATTATGTAAGGTAAAGGAAAAACTGCACAACAAGTGATTTCCTACAAGAATTGTAAGTAAACCTGAGGAGGAAATATTAGTTCATAGACATGAAATGCCTTCTTACATTTTAACCTCAAAAATTCCTAAACCCAAAAACCAAACGGAAAGCTCACAAACAACCAAAACATAACAGAATTTTAAAAAAGCAAAAAACAAAAACAAAAAACCTCAGAAACAATGATAAAAAAAACCCAAAACAAAACACCCCCCCAAAAAAAAAACAACAACAAAAAAAGCCCAAAATCAAAAAAACCCCTAACATTCACAACCAAGATGACAGTAATTTTCTCTCAGTTCTTTCCTGAAGACTGTGGCATTTTTAGAGCTTGCTCTTGTCAAAGAATTACTCAAAAGGCTAAGAAATCCATTTAAACCTGTGGTGGGTTATATACATGCCTATACCTTCAGGAATGTTTATAGTCACTATTTATCTTTGATTTTAACAAATTCTCTGCATGTTGATTCAATAGCGCATTGTAAGTATTTTTGCCATAGAATATTGATACTTTTTCATCTTTACGTGCAACCACCTTTAAATAAAATAATTTATTGGAATTTACCTATCTGCTTTCAAAACTGTTATTTTAAATGACAAACCCATAAAAGGCAGAAGAAATAGCAGTAGCAATGATCTCAAGGTTAACCTGGAATAGTCAATTTCTTATTTCCTCAGGGACTACTTTGAAGCAAGACCAAAGGGTTGTGCTATCATACAATATGGGATTTTTCAAGTACAAATCCAGTCTGGAATACTCATAAACTTCCCACCTCCTCTAGCTGGGATTAGAGCTGTATCTGCCATTTCCTTTTCCTTCCCTCCCCCTCAGAAATACTTTCTTCTCTTGCAGAACCTTAAAACCTCTCAATAAATCCATTCTTGTAAAACAAAGACCAGCTGTTAATATTTTATGAGACTGATGAATATCTCTCCCCACTTTGGCAACGTAAAATGAAAGGCAATGTTTATCACATAATAATTAGCATCTGGAGATAATTCAAAAAAGGTGTAGGTAAGTCTTGACTAGAGATGTCAAAAACAAGGAAAAGAGACTTCCTGTTTCAAGACTGACATGAAGCCATGGTTGTCACATATGAGATCTATGAATATTTAATACAGTGTGGAAATTAATATTTAATGTACTCAAGTCCTATATAACAAAAGTACTTGGCACATTTCTTACAAAATAAAACAATAAAAATGTTTAACTACATTCTATGATTTTGACCCTGAAACTGCTACATTTTGCTGTTATGAAAGAATGTCAAACTCTATCCTACAGCATTAGCATAATAATTTCAGAAATTGCATATGTAAATCTACATGCCAACAACAAAATAAAAGCAGCATGTCTTTCAAAGCTGCTATGAGCCATGGAATCCCTTAATGTATTGACCATTAAACAAAGAATTTATTACAAATGATTTCTTAAAAGGAAAAACACAAGCAACAAGGTTACCCACAGTTTGATTCTCAGCTGGCTGTTTTTTTTCTTTACTTAGGATCATACACAATATATGTTTTTGAATAAATCAAACAGCTAGTGTTGAATAATTTATTTTAATAATAATGTGACAACAATGAGGTTAAAAATAATTTACCATTACTAACTCCTGAAGTCAGTGCAGAGGTAGTCCAACACTGTCTTGATAAACGAGATTTGAATTAAATACTGTGAGTATTAAAGCACTGGCAACCTTTTTCAGCACAGTACCATATTTGTTGATGCAGAAGGTTCTTTTTGGGTCTGCATTCATAACTGGCCAGCAAACTCATTATTTCACTGTACAGCAGGGCCATTTTTGCCCGTACATAAAAAGTGTATATTGCATAAACTTACTCTCAGATTAAATTACCGTTTGTTTCAGTAGCAAATGGCTGAGGATTGGCTTGTGTCAAGGCAAGGGCAGACAGCACAGCTGGCTCAGTCTTTCTCAGCCTTGTTTTGGTGGGAACTGTTCAACGTAGATGAAATGAATTTGATTCTCCTCCCATGCCCAGTCAAAATTATACAAAACATTGGCAAGCCCAACTAATATCTGAATTTGTAATGAAATCTCAAATGAGCCAATATATTTTCTTTCTGTAATTCTAACTGAAATGTGCTAATTTGAATCTCTAGTATAGAATGCAGCTCTTCAACAATTCAGAATTATTTCAGCAAGGAGAAAGCTTTATCATTCTATATGCATGCTGGAGAATAAAAACACACTTTTCACTTTAAATAGTTTATTAAATCATATATTGTTGATACTTTGAACAACATTTAGGTCCTTCTAAAACCAAGAGAAAATCTGATTCAGAATGAGAGGTTAAATATTTATTTGATTTTATTTAGCTTGGGTCTGAGTTTTTCTAAAATTCTAGTGCCTTGTTCTAAGAAAAAGAGGGAAGATTTATTTTGCTCTAATTGTATAACATGTTTGTAGTACTGACCAGTTCATTGAAACATTAACAAGTAATATATTTGTAACTAAGTTCCTAGACATAATTCTGAAATTCAATAAAAATTCCAAATAAATCGAAAGATAAGTAGGTAATATCTGACACTTTTCTCAAGCAAAATAATTTCTTAGACAAATTTCTTAGACATTAGTAATTCCTTTAAAATAAACACTTGGAAAATGTGCCACACTGGTCAGAGGTTATCCTCCACTTATTATAGCATGCAATTTTTTGATTTGTGTTTTTTAAAAATTTAGATCAGATATAAAAACAGATGTCTATTGTGAAAATTAGGCTTTTACAAACATCTAAAATGCAGTAAGAATGATGGCTGAGAACTAAGACAAAGTTGATATTTGCCTTGAACAGTAATTCTTTCTTAAGCAGTCACCTAAATTCCCACATAGGGTCTTATGATTTATTAAACTAAGCAAAAGTTTCTCTATTTGTTCAAAACTCTTTTATTACACAATTTTGGTTTGTTGTTAGTTTGCTTTTTGGCTAAATTTCTATTTCTTCTATTCCATTTAAATCCATCTGAGATGTTAAAAATACTGTTGTTGGAAAAAAAATACCACCTAAATTTAAATTCTTTTGGTGTTTTGTCCTGGTACATATCTCTGCATTGGTATAGAAACACCCGTCTTATCAAGCTGCACTTCAGCAAAGTTGTCTTTTTTCATTAGTGAGTAAGCAACAAATTCTTCGAAGATTACATCATGGACACAGATACTGGAAAGAATTAGACCATTTCTCATGCAGTCAGCAAAACAATGCTGCTAACAAGTATTTAAAACATAAGATATGGAAGCCAGGCCTGATTCACTCCAGAATATTTATCATCACCCTTCTCTAATAGGTGTGTAAAGCCTCAGGTGAGCTGGACTTCCCTATATTCCAAGATTTTTTGAAACATGAAGAATGTAATTGGGAATTTCCTATTATAAACTTTTCTATGGAAAAGTTCAGTCTTTCTCTTATGCTCTTATTTTGTTTAACACATTTATATCTCTTAGCTTCATAAAACATGATGATTGAATGATTAGAAAAAGACATTAAGTTCACAGAATTTTATAATTCATAGTGAATTTAGAAAGCCATGTCAGATTTTAAAAAATAACAATTTTGTCCATTTTTTAGCAGTTACCTGGTATTTTGTTTTTTTCTTCATTCATAGTCCAAGGTGTGAGTTTGCCTTTGCGTCCTTCGTGTGGGCCTATGTAGATCTTTAAAAATGTTCCAATAGTTTTTTAATTAGGACTAAATTTTAATGCATCTGTTATGTCATATTTCTGTAGTTTTCTCAGTGATTGAAATAGCATGCTGCACCATCTTCTAGACATTTTTATTGTCTATAAATAATTTTTGTTTATCCTTTTAAAATTAAAAAATAATTTTATTAAGTATGAGGCTCTTTAAAGTAAATCCCAACTTGTCAGGAAATATTTTTAAAATTATTCAAAAAATTATTCAAAGAAGCTTTTTCAGAAATTGTTACAAAAATGATGCAAAAATAGAAATATTTTCATTTTATCTTGATATTAATAGATCTGAATATTTTTCAGCATATTTTTTCTGGCTTTTATGCATCTTCATCACTTACATAACTTGGAAACAAAAAGATTGAAAGACTGAACATTCCTAGGGAAAAGAAATAGGGTTTTTTCCCTAAATCTTTTAACAGTTTCTGTGGAATCTTAACTGTTCTCCATATACCCATGAAACTATTTAACTTTATTAACACAGAAAATGATAGAAAACTTTCATGCAACAGCTCATTTGGCCCCTAATCTTGTTTAAAGATCTTAAATTCACAAGACACTCTTTTTATGGACTTTTACTACGTATATGAGCTGAGCCATTACGGACATGACCAATCTCTCCTTCTAAGGAAGGAAACTGGCCCTGCTGGGGCAGAAAGGGGCTGGATATTCCCTCAGGGACTGGGAAACAGGGGCAGCCACGGCAGTCAGCGCTTTCCCCGGTGGGACACAGTCCACGGGGGCTGATAACAAAGCCTCTCAACAACTTCCAGTAAGGCAAGAGATGAATCATGCTTTGAGTATATCCTAGAGGTTCAGTCAGGAGCAAGAGATGGAGCCAGAGACAAGGTTACAAACTAGCACAACACAAACTACTACCTGAAGTTAGCTGCAAAGGGATTTTTTCAAAATCTTTCCCCAGGTGGCAACAAAGGAAGGCCTAAGCAGCAAGACCTAAGCTTCAGTGCCGAAGAATTTCTGCCTTTTGAGCAAAGGAATCTTGAAAATATTTCACAGCAACTGCTCTAAACTGTACATTAGTATGTTCTGGAGAGCCACCGTAGCCATCTGACTTCCATTTGTAATCTGTTGTTTTCTTTTTGTTTAAAAGAAAAGACACAGGCTCCATTTCTAGGTCTGGGTTCTGTTCCTCAGAGGGTGAGGAAGGGTAAGAAGTTAATCACATGTGAAGTTCTGCAGAAGTGTAAGACATCACCACACTGAGCTTCTGCAGTAAACTGAGCCCGTGTTTTTGGCATGCTCTGGCTTAGGCAGCCCACTCTCACCTGGCTGCAGGAAGTCAGCAGCTACAATTGTACTCACTTATGCTCTCATGGCAAAAAAAAGGTCAAGGGTATCTTGCATTAGGCAGGACATTGCCAGCAGGTTAAAGGAGGTGATCCTTCAGCACCAGTGAGGCCTCGTCTGGAATACTGCACTCAGTTCTGGGTCCCTCAGGAAAAGAGAAATATGAAGAGAGTGCAAAAAAGGGTCATGGGGTACTGAAGTGTCTCTCATATGGGGACAGGTTGAGAGACCTGGCACTGTTTAGCCTGGAGAAGAGAAGGCTCAGAGGTGACTTATTAATGTATCTAAATACCTGCAGGGAGAGAGTGCAAAGCAGATGGAGCCAGGCTCTTCTCTGTGATGCCCCGTGGCAGAACCAGAGGCAATGGGCACAAGCTGAAAAATGGGAGGTTTCCTCTGAACATCAAGAAACAATTTTTCACTGTGAGGGCGACTGAGCACTGGTACAGGTGCCAGAGAGATCATAAAATTTCCATCCTCTGAGTTATTAAAAAAAATGTCTGGACATGGTCCCAGGCATCTGGTGTCCTTGCTTATGCAGGGGCTTTGGAAGACATGGCCTCCAGATGTCCCTTCCAACCTCAAATATCCTGTGATTCTGTGGCCTGTGAGAATGTACGGATTATGATAAACACTGAGCCCAGCATTCTCACTATGTTCAGAAGGAACATATTTGATTTTCCATTACTTATGCCATTTCAGTCTCGTGGCATAAGGAATAAATATGTCCTTATTTTACGTTTTCAAGTTCCTAGATGGAGCTTCCAGCTTTGGATTGTGGAATAAGTGCAGTAATGCTCCCAGGGTAATATACTGCCTCTCTCTGCAGGGTACTTGAGGTACATGGGAAGAGTGTGACTTGTTTAACCAAAGTGTGGTGTTCGTACCAGGAAGGCTGAATTCCCATTCAATATACATGACAAGTCCTGTTTATACTGCATGTCTTGCCTTACTGATAGACAGACATGATTATTTCTCTTATGTATGTGTAAAATCAATTTATTTTGTCTTGTACAATTAGTTCCACAAAGGGCTGATTTTCACTTGCAGACTTTTTTTACTACAAGATCTGCAGATATAAATTAAGAATCTGCCTCTTTGAAGAATTTTGCTGGGCAAAATAGAAAATGGGAGACTTGAGCTCTAAGTCTCACCTCATTCTTGTGGTTAGCTGTGCCCTGTGAGCCTGTCTATGGAACTCTGGGTGTGTATTTTATTGTTCTGTAATGAACAATAAAGACATTTATGGAGAGTAGCAAACAGCACCTTGAAATTTAAAATGTATGTATAAGCTCTTTAATTAATTCATATTTTCAAAAAAAAAAGGGACATGTGATAACTTAGCTCCAGAAGTCTTTTTATACTGCCAGTAAAGATCAGACCCTTGAACTAAAGCAACTTTCTGCCCACTCAAAATCTGCAAACATAAAAAGCAGAAACCCAGTGGGTGGACTATTGCCAATATTCTCCCCATTGTGTAAAATTGCTTTGTCAGTATCAGTCTGACTGCACTGGGTAGCTTTTGCCAGAGTTTAACAAAAAAAAGCTTCCTGAGCCAGGAAGATAGACCAGTCTGTGAAAGCTTGAATCAACATTTGGGTAGCTTCATGTTACTGGTTTTGCTTTTGTGTTACTATGCATCTGCTTTATTCATTTCCCAATTCCTGACTTTGTTTTTTAAATTCCTTTCTGATCACATTACATACAATTAAATTACTTCACTGAACAAATCATGTTCATAAATTTGCTTTATTGATTGTCCAGAACACAGTGCTTCAAGAACCCAGTGTGCTGCATGGCTCCTGTACAGCTCTGCAAGACAATAAAATGATTTATTCTAATGGATGACCTATTTATGATGGAAAAACAAATCTAATTTCAATTACTGCTCTAATTAGGATGACTCATGAAATCTGGAACTTTTGTTTTAGTATAGGTCAAAAAACAATGGAGAATGATTATTATTTATAATACAGACTGCTTCTATCTGTTATTTACCAGTATAAATAATATATTTCAGTTTGTGTTTTTGTTGATAATAATTTTTTTAAGACAGAAAGAATCTATAAGCTGGTTTTGTTGTTATTTTAAGGATGCCTTCAAAAGGACATCATTATTGTGACTGATAACAATACATGGTATAGACATTCACAGTGAAAGAAAAGGATTATCTGCTACATCAGGTTTCTGTTTATTAGAAAGATTTTGAGTAAAGACCAAAGAAGCAGCAGCAGGGAAGCAGCAGCTGGAGCAGGGAAGGTTGACTGTCTGCACTGTCATAGTGTCTGATCTCAAGAAAAGCCACACAGGGACATGTGGGCCATCAGCAAGAGGTGTAGGTGGCACAATAGAGCAAGTGTTGCTCCTAGAAACAGCAATTATGTGCCCACTCCTTTCACTTGGAAAAGGCAGAAGTGCAGCTCCCCAAGGACATGTCCCTAACTCAGTTTTTCAGTCCAGGTCTTCCCTGCTTGGCACCCATCCTTCTCTGTGGAACTCCCAGATCTAGGTAGGTCCCAGTCTGTGATCCTTGATGTGATCCTTCACTGCTTAAAATTCTGAAAGCAGAAAGAGCTTTATAAGCTTGAACTGCTATTGTCATTTAAGATCCTAGTAAAAGCAGCACCTTTCATGAATAAGGTCAGTTCTTGTCAGTATGAATTTCATGAATGCTTAGAGTGGCTCTTGATACCTCTGTGTCCTAATGACAGATGTTGAGGATTAATTTCACAAAACAGCTCAACTCATAAAACTTGTCAGTTCTGTAGCCTCTGATAATATCTTATACTGTTTTGTTTTACAGTAAACATTCAAATAGTCCTTGGGATTTTGAGTGGCTGTGTATGGACAAGCAAACTCCAGAGATAGAAAGTGTGCATTTCCATCACAATTCATAGCTGAATATATTTTTTCTTAATAAAGGGTGACTTACAGGAGGCCTTGTCTAACTGCTTGAAGAAGTTTCTGAGGCCTTCTGAGAGGCTGATGTGCATTTCCGGTCCTTGTTCTCAGTATTGGTTTGGAGAAAATCTGGCAAATTATTTTTATGTCCTAAGATTAGCTCTTACTTGTGTTTACAATCTGTGAACAAAACTCTTCAGGATGTGGATTCCCAGAGAAAACTCATTTATATTGAAGGGTTGAAGCATCAGGGGACAATTTTTGAGAAGTGATGCCTCCCAGCATTCAATGAAAGTGATGCAAATCAACCCAACTCTTAATTCAGCACTGTGTCTAGAAGTCTTAAATAAAGACCTTTTTTCAAGTTAAAGGGAATAAATAAAACCTTTAAGCAGTGAAGCAACAACAGGAAAAACACATTAAAATCAGCTGGCACATGGTTTACAAAAATAGCCTTGCAAATGTGCTGGTCAAGTCAGTGAGATGGGGGAAAAGAAAAAAGAGCAAATGTTCTTTCCTTTCTCCAGTTCTTTTATGCTAGCTATTGTAAATGTGCTCAGAAGATGGTCCTTTATTTGGTAGGAAACATAAATCAGAGTAAATTTATACTTCCCTACTGCTAATTATTGCAAGATCTTTATAGGGAAAATACATCTGAGTTTAAGCAACATTTTATAAGGAAAACTCCAATTCCAGAAATCTTGGTGAGCATGCAGTACTTCAGCTAGCAAACAAACCCAAAACAGGCCTTTCAGATAAATTAAGAAATGAGTTTACTCAAAAACTGGTGTTCTGAGTTTTAGAATGATAATTCTTTTAATTTCCTATTTGATTAGTTCTGTTTGGTGTAGGCTTTTTCTGAGAAGAATGATAGTGAAGGACTAAAGCAACATAAAAAAATTAATTTCTACAATATTTAAAATATTTATTAATAAATTATCTTCTAGGATTTCTTAGGTTCTAAGCCATAGGAATACAAATATTTTGGTAGAGTTTATATAAAATTCAGCTTTCTGAAACATTGTTTGAAAATCCATTCAAAGGCAATGGGAGTCTGTCCAATAATTTTAGTGGGAAAATTCCTAATTATTCCAGGGAGATCAGGATTTGGCTGAAGCTACCAAGGGATTGGAATTATGCATAAAAAAAGAATTATACTCTACAAGCATACTATAATAATGAATACCAGAACTTAAAGGAAGAACATTTTATTCCAAAGGGGCTCCTTGCCCACGTCTGTGTCACAACAGATTTCTAATAGATTCTCCTCCAAGTGCTAGTGAGTCTTACAGTTGTTTACTGTCTGAGATCAAAAGTGACTGCACAGAAACCATTTCAATGTCTACAGAGAATAGTTTTGTTTGCCAAGAGTAGAGAATAATAGCCAAAGTAAGTTTTTATTTAGGATAAAACCTGAAAACTTTGATATCTGGTCTCTGAAACCACAGTTACACTGCTGTTACTTTCATAATGAACATGACGTGTGATTCAATAGCTCAGAACAATGAAATCTTACTTTTTTAACACATAAAAAATTCCATTTGATACCACTGGGAGAGCTGCACTTCTTCAAATTAACTGAAGAATGCATGTAAAGTTCTAATATTAGTTTTGTCTACAGGGAAGTTGATTTTCAAATAAATGTATTTTCATTTTCAGACTTCCAACATACTCAGACAGTAACCTCTACATTGATTTGTAAAATTAAACATGTGCCTCTCATATTGACCTTATATGTTACAAATCCATAGTAAATAATTAGCATGAATGGTTAACATGAGCCAAGCTACGAGCAATTTGGCATTTAATTAAGAGTTTCTATGTTGAAGAAATATCGCTGTCTTAGCTTACTGGAAACTTTTTTTTTTCAACTTCATTCAGTCTTTGGTCAGTTAGAGATTTAGTTTTAACCCTTGTAGAATATTATTTGTTTGATTACCTCATTATTTTTTGACTGAGTCACTGCAAGTACTTATCAGGTACTGATGCTTTTTATGTTTGTTAAAACATTCTCCCTCTTATTTTTGGTTCTTCTGCTGTCTGGGTACAGACATCCTGAGAATCTTTTTCTTTTGCTTTTTTAGAGATATGCTAACATATATATTGTTTTCTTTTTTTTCCTAATCGCTCTTTCAGAACTGTGCCAATATCCTCAAATAGATTTAGTTCTCAAGGACTGCAAAAATATAATTTTAAGAGCTATTTGTCTGAAGTAAATGTGTAGGAATTAATTCAGCAATGCATTTTTTTTTAGTATTAGTCTGAAACTAAAAGGGAGTAAAATTATAGTGGAAAACTGGTGCATACCAAAAATAGATGGAAAATATCCTTGTGACTAATCCTCTCTGAGTTTTACTTTCACATTTTTCTGACTCTGATGGAAATCAACAGGTTATTCCACTGAGTTCTGTGGGAATTGGTCTAAGCTTTCAGCTACTCATCAACAAATTCCTCTGACTTTGGCATATGAAGAAGCAGTTCCAGTCCTCTTAGGGAAATTTGTGTTTCTCCAGAATTAAAAAAAAAAAAAAAAATTCCAAATTATTCTCAAAGGCCAGGACTTGGCCTAGGCCATTGCTAAGAGATTGGTAGTATCAGGTTCAGTAAGAACATGAATGCAGATGATACAACAGCACACCATTTCAATGTTTTTACCTGTCTTACTGTCTGCACACACATAAAACTAGACCTCTGCCCCCACTTTAACCATGACTGGTCATTTTCTACTACAGTTGTCATAGTCATGCCTCTGACATCTACCATAGAACTGTGTGCAGTGCTCTTCTTCAGGTGCATAAATACTGAACTAATAAAAGTGCAGCACAAAAGACAAATATTGACTATCTGGGGCCCTGTTTCAAAGCTGTTAATCACTGATTTTTCTAGTTCTATAATATTTTGTGCTTTGGTTTTCTCATTTTTGTCCCTAGAGGCTTTCTCCTGCAGTTATCTGAAGTCACTTGACCTACTTTCTTATGTGCTTTCTTCAATATTTGAGATCACTAGAAAGCTTATGATGTAGAAATGTTAATAATTTAAAATATCTTTTAGCCTTCCTCGACATCAGAATGGTGGGTGTTAGTATACTATTAAAATAGTCTCCTTCAGGAGCTGCCAGAATTATAATAATGCTGAAATGCCACACAAAATATGAAATTAAATTAAACATAAGTTGCAGATGAGATTTTGATTGTAATTATATGTACCCTATGGAAGGATGGAAAAATAACAAAAAATAAAAAGGGATATAATAAAACTCAAGCACATCAAGGATTCATTTCAGCAAGGGTGCTTCCAGCCAAACTCAAACTTCTTCACCATGAGTGGGTTCTATACATACTTAATAAATATTTCATTCCTACTATTCAGTCTGTTCAATCCATCCCTTGATAACGAAACAGTTGTTTTTGAAAGCTCATCTATTTATATCCACCTGCTTCACAAACACGAGCAGACTGCTTGATATAGAGAGATGAGAGAGACATAAATATAGATGTGCATTAATCTCCTTTTGACTGCAGTTACATTTGGTATTACTAGAGTAACTCAAAATCTAAAGGCATATTAGTATGAAACCAGTGCATTTGAAATCAGTCAATGTAAATCAGACATGGATTGATTGATTGATTGATTGATCAGACATGAAAAATCAGACATATAGTTATGCTGCTGGTGTGTTTGTTCATCATGCTGAATTCCCTCACAAAGAGACAATTAGGAATGCAATATGTGAGCTGTTAGAGAACAGTCAATTGTAACATTTAGTATACTATACCAAAAAATACCTTTCACATAAGATTTTGATACTGCTGCAAGATTTTGATGTCTGTGGCTTTTGAAGGAGCTCAGGTGGCCAAGGATACTGTAATTTTTCTTAAGCTGTTTCTCTATGTATGACTTTAGACATAAAATATTATGATAGGCAAGATATTATCTAATCCTTTGTCCTTCTTATATTACATGATCAAAGACAGTATGAAACCAATAATGAGAGTAACATGAGCTCTGCTTTATTTAACTTAAGTAGAGAAAATGCCTTTAGAACTGTGTCTGGTTTAAAAGTCTGAGGAAGGTTGACTTCAGTGTTTATAACTATCATGGTTTGAAAGAATAAAGAATTCTCCTCACTTGGCATGCAATTATCACCTGGACCTCAACACTCAAATAACCCTTCTCCAGAAGCAAAGGTTTCAGTCTCCATTCAGAAACAGGTTCTATTTCTAGAACCCGTGTTTGACATATTTTCAAGTTTTTAAAAAGGAGATATATATCTACCCATCTGTCTAAATTGTTAAGCTCTATGGTGAGAGATATCTCCCAGACATTTGCAGTTCTTTGGCCTGTGTTAAGTAGAAAATCAGATCATAGTGGTCTTTCTTAACCTTAACATTTAGTAATGTAGCTTATAAATTAGAGATAATAACAGTAAAGATTATGGTAAGACCTTTTCCATGAAGTGAAATTGGAATATAGCACTGTGGAAAAAGAAATGCAAATGAAAATTCACTGAAGCTCTGCAGAGCAACACAATTGATCCCAGGTGTAAGTAACTGAGTGAATGTAAGTGGCCAAAAGATGAGCTTTGTACACCACTGTTACATTTGGGAGGAAAACTAGGAAATTTTAAATTTAAATGGGAAAATAAAAGTAATTACCCGAATGGAAGTAAGCACAATAAAGTACAACAGGACCTAGAACATGAAAGGCATATGTGCCTCATTGCCATTTCATGAACCTGCTAAGGTGACTCATCCCAAAGACAGTGACACATTGAGTATCAGACTCTGTTGCATTCACAGTGAGTTTTACCTCAGACAACCAGCATATATCAAAACCAGATATCAAAAACATTAAAAAAACAAACCCCAAAGTATCTGCCTAACAGTTCAGTCTAGTTTTTTCCTTCAATTCAGCAAAAATCTCTTGTAGTTGTGAAGATTCCTTCTCTTTAGCCTGTTGTGCACTCTGAGTACTAGGAAGATGAGGATCTAAGCAGGCTTAGGCGTATGAAGGATCATTGCAGCTTCTTTCTCAAGGAATGGACTACTTCTCCAAGAAAAGAAACAAGAACATCTGCTCCAGCCACATTTAGGCAGCATACCACTTTTCATGACCAGAAATATGTCTCCATTGAAGATTTTGACTCCAGGAAGAGGAGGGATATCTGAACCCAAACATCCCAGAATATTAGGAGAAAGAGGAGTTCAGATAGGTTTCTCCTCCAAATGTGCCTTTCCCCCACCAGCATTCAGAGTTTGGAGCTCGTGTGACAGTTTCCAGAAAGTGCCTTACTTTGTCTTGTTGCCACGGCTGGAGTGCAAACTTTAACTGTGTGTTGTGGAGAGGTCTGACCCACTCTGGTTCTTTAGTTCCCTCTATAGTCAGCTGAGTTGGAGATGCTGCCAAGGGGTTGGTGGCTCATCCTTCCTAGGAAGGGACATCTGGGACTGGCTGGTAAATCTCCTTGGGTTTGGTTATTTCTGGCTGAAGAGGAATCCTGCATATTCAACTATGTTTCTAACTTTCAGATGACTGAAATGATGTATAATATCTGACTTAAATTACATGAAAAATCTTTCAGCCCAGACTTGCATATTCTAACAAGAGTTATTCATTGAATTCTTGTAATATCTGAGTTGAACATCCCCAGCTATTCATGCTGAACCTCATTTCATCTGTTCTTAACCTTACACACCAGTTATATGTCCTTACTGACATCTGCCTGAGTTGTCCACTCACCACTTGGACAAAAAATTTTAAAATCTATATTCTTATTAAATTTGTATTCAACAAGTACTTTTTTTTTTTTTTTTTTTTTTTTTTACTGGCAGAATTATGTAGCTCACTTGAATGCCAGACTTATTAGCGTGTGAATCTACAAGATTTAATAAAGTAAAATTTGCTCCAGCATCCTTTGACAAAATGTTCAAATGACCCACATTTCCCTGAGGATTTAGGTTATGTACTCCAAGTTCCAATCCTACACATGGTCTCAATAAACGTGGTTGTAAATGGAACTCCAGCAAGCAGACTTGCCCTTTACCTTCAGCACATTCCCCTTGTTAGACTACACATATTTCAGACTTTATTTAAATGTAAAGAAACGGACAAACTTTGTTTCTTAAGATGTGTTTTATATTCATGTATTGTGCAAGGGATGCCGTATAGGAAAAATGTACATGGTTTTTATTTTGTCTGAACACTTCAGAAAGCAGACACACAATTTCTAATTTATAAAGCTAAAGGAAAAATTATTTTGGAACCTCAGAGTCTGAATGTGTTTCTCTGCAGTTAAGTGCAAAAGTAATTGTGTTAGAGACTTCAGGTTAGCTAAACAGGGTTTACTTTTCTTGTTTATTTGTGTGTATGAGTGAGAAAGGAGTTACTATGAGATTTCTTGGTTATTTTTGATACAAAATAAACGATGGAGAAGTCAAAAGTCTTATTTACTTTCATGCCCATTGGATCAGGGCCACAAACCCAAAAAAACAATGTGGTCAAGATCCAAGAATCTATTTAGAAGAATACAGCTGCCTTTGATGTCTAAATAGTTTAAACACTCAAACTGAAAGAGTTCGAGACACTTAAATTAAAGAAACACTTAAAGTTTTGTTTCTATGTAGTTTTAATGATATCTGAATTCCTTGACACCATCTTCAATCATCACTAAGAGTCCTCAGATATAGTCTTAGTACAAGAAATTATTTTGTTTTATATGCATTTATAATGGAGATGAGGCTATCACTCTTCATCTTAAAAAAAAATAAAAAATTTAAACAGAAAAGCATGGATATTACTGCTACTGCAAGAAATTTATAACTTGGACTAGTTGTCAGCTGGGATAATGCCAAGGAATTTCACATCCTTTCCCACCGTATTTCTTGAATTTCAATCTTTTCAAATAGGCACAATACACTTCCTATTTAGACACTTCCTATAAAAGTTGTGTTGAAGATGTTGACTATTATCTGAGTGGCTGAATCAGTACATGATGCATATCAATGTCTCCTTCTTGGAAAGCGGCTTCTGATTCCAGCAATAGGGTTTCCAGAAATATTTGGATTCCTCTTGAATCTGCAATAAATACTTTGTAGTTGTTAGAGGAATCATCCTTTCCGTGTGCATTGTGTCGTTCTGTTGTGCAATGTGTCATTATCTGGTGAAACTGGTCCCAAATGTAAAACCTTGACAGAAATAAAAAAGTATTGTAGTAATGCAAAAGGCAGTTCTTCCTACCATTGCCTAAGGACACCATCAGTTTCTTCTTACATTTTGACCATAGGTCACGATCGAATACTGACAATAGTGTAGAACCACTTTTCATACACGATTGAAAATCAACTGGATTGTTGCTTTTCAAGTAAAAATTACAAAGACAACTCTTGAGTTAACAACTGGACACATGTATAAAAGATATTTATAAAGCAAAACCACTTCTGAGGCAGTCTGGGAACTTGAATGCATGAAAGACAGTAACACTGAATGTTAATTTTAACTACTGGCATCCAAAGATAATGACTAGCTTGCATAGCTGGATGTCTTCCTGAGAAGGAGAAATCTTGGATTCTCATGTAATTGAAGTATGGAACAGTTATAGCATTGGCTATTATCAGCTGAGGCCTCCTGAAACAACTTTCAATTAAAACACAAGGTTTAATGATACAAACTATGTCCTTTTTCAATATTTTAATTACATTAGGAGGTAATGCCATTTAGTGATACACTGAAGTGCAGAAGAGATGGATGTTCAGACCTTTATGGGACCAGTTCACAACAGTCAATTCAGATGCTTCAATAACTGCTAATGACATTGCTCATCTGTGTTTGCACAGAAATTCTTATAGCCCAGGGAGCAGATCCCTTTCAGGTAGAAGCTAAACCAGATGACACTCTCCAGAGGGTCTTCTCATGATTCCCAGATTCTAATGGGCTTGTGGAATCAGACCAGAGGCATTCTGAACTCCAGTCCCAAAATGCAAGTATCTGGATTAGAGGAATTTAGCAAAGTATTTGAAGGGAGAGTATCAAGAGGATGAAGCCAGGCTGTTCTCAGTGGTGCTGAGCAATAGGACAGGAGACAATAGATAGAAACTGATACACAGGAAGTTCCACCTGAATGAGGAAGAACTTCACTGAGCAGGTGACTGTGCACTGGAACTGAGTGCCCAGAGAGGCTGTGGAGTCTCCGTCACTGGAGATATTCCAGAATCCTCTGGATGCAATCCTGTGCCATGTGCTGTGGGATGTCCCTGCTTGAGCAGAGGGGTTGGGCCGGGTGTACACTGTGGTCCCATTCAACCTTACCCATTCTGTGGGATTTTTTGGTCTTAGTCATAAATATTTATTATATTATTATAATTATAGGATATATTATATCTAATATATCTAATATAATATATTATATTACATAATATATTATATCTAAGATATCTAATATAATATATTATATAATATATTATATCTAATATATTATAATATTATATTATCTATTATCTAGATCTGTGCTGGATGTAGTGCACTATATGCTGCTATATACATGCCACTACTATGTGTCTGTGGACTGCACATAAAAGCAGCTTTCTAATTAGATACAAACTACTAAAGGGGATATTTTTCTAATTTAATATTCACAGTGAAGTACATTAAACTAATTGTATGTCATATTTTGAGGGACTCTACAGAGATGTTTTCCCCATATGAGAAAGGCCCTTGCTGGGAAGCCAGTTTATGTTGTCTGATTTATTGCATTACAGAGGGATCCTATTCTGAGCCTGACACCTATTGTGGCAAATATTCCATATCCCTTATGTTATTGATTTAATTAAAATATGTTTGGATTGCGATGGGAAGTTAAATATTGCTGCTGCAGTACTAATGTGTACCAATTTCAAATCAGTATCTTTACCAGAGAAACTGTAAAGCAGAGAAGAGACCTTACCTTTGTCACCTTCTAAGTAGGGCCAATTACACTGATGCAACACAATCTTTTGTTGTACTGTTCATAAATACAATTTCAAACAAAAACAAAACACAAAACATTGACTGATAATTTGTTTAAATCTCTTTCTGGACCTATATACTAGAAGACCTGATATATTATTAAAATTAAATATTAGATTTATTTTTATGTAGGTTTATTCTCTTTGAAATGCAGAACCCTTTAAATAATGTATTATGTGCTTAGGCCCTCTTTGTGCAGTAAGACTTGTGAAAATGACACCTTTGGAGCATACACAGGTGCAAATGTATTTCACTGCCACCCTTAAAATAAATATAACTCAGACTTCTTCTGAAGAAACCCTTTAATTATGCATTACTTTTTATCTCATTATTTGTTTAAACATTCACTTTTTTTTCAGAACTGACATTGAACCAGCAGTTTGTGTTTCTGTGTTCTGAAGGCATTGGTAATTCCAAAACCCTTGGGAGATTAATGAACTGTAGCAGACAAGTTTTCTGAGTATCCCTCGAAGACCACACCAATTTATTAGCACGCCATTGTGACTTTTTAAAAATTAAAGGCAAAATAATGAGTTTTCTCATCCATCTACTAAGACAGAAATTGCATTTTCCTCATCTCTCATAATCCTTTTTATGTCATATTCCTTTTATTGATCCTGGACTAGAATTACATAGGAGGTTTCTTAGCAGGATTTATGAAATATTCAAATAGGATATCATAATCTGTTATAAAAATCCATTGCCTTGCTTTCTTTGATTTACTGTTTTTATGTAAACATGCTGCTGTTGCTGGGCCCTATTCTCAGCTGCTAGAAACCACTCAAACAACCAAAGAGATGCAGTAGAGAGGAAACAATAGTATTTTTTCATGTTCTGGTGACCCAATCTTCTGCCTTTCTGAGAATTTTGTCTCATGTGCATGCCTAGCTGAGTAGAGACAGCTCCTCCACTAGGATCATTTACACAAGTGCTGAGACTTTGTCCCCTGTGAACTACTCACAGAAAACCAAAACAATTAATTATTCTTATAACACTTTTAGACTATTTGGGGGGAAATTTCCTTCTGTGATCTCACCATGGACACCACCTTAGCCACAAGCAGGCTGAAATCATATTTCAATTGTTTGGGTCAAACATGTTTGATTGTCTTTCTAAATGAAGGGCCAAATAAGATAGGTATAATCTGAAGACTGGTTTCTGTGAAATTATTATTTCAGTATTTTCTGTAATAATTGATTAGGCTATTAACAAGTTGAATCCTGGCACTCTGAAGACAATAAGAATTTTTCCACTTAGTGAATATATAATTTTCAAATTAAAACTGTTAAGAGTCACAGTTGCTAGAGTTTTCTAGAATGTTGGTATCCAGGTTTCCCTGGAAGTTTGTGATCTCTCCTTGTCTTTGATGCCCATTTTTGTCAATGTCAGGTGTACACTTACACAAAGCATCTGCTTTCATCATCAGCTACGAGTGGACTTGGCAATATGACCCTTTAGGGAAATCCCAGTGCTGTGATTCCTTAAGAAGAAGTCCTTTTAATGAATTTATTGCAAAAGTGAGTAGAATAGGAAATGCTCTTCAAATGTATTAAATAATTGTAAAGAAAATGCAAGAAATTAATACACAGTACATTGTTTTCTATAGTAAAATTTGCAGCACAATGTAAATTCTTTTAAGGATTGATTATAGAAAGAATTTCAATGGCAGCAAGAGCAATTAGTTATCCAATTATCACTGAAAATTAATGGAGTTTAGGTACATCAGTCTACTTTTACTGTCAAGAACTTCTTCAACATGGCATATGTTGGAGTTTTCCATGTGTTTGTCATTTTTAAGGTTCAGTTAATGTTGCATTTTTACAGCCTTCTTTGCAGAAGAAATTTATTTCTGAACCTCTGTTTTTACTTTAAAAAGGTAACTTCCTTTTTTCCTCTATTGTAACTTTTTCTTGAAGGCAATGGAAATAAAGAAAATAAAATTAAACAAGTCAAAACAATAAATTACAAAATTAAAGCTAAAAATTTATCTTAAGAAATACTGGAGATTTTGGGATGTATTTCTTGATTGTCTCAATTCTCATGCTCAACCATACTATACTGTTTTTTTTTTTTTTTTTGTAATTAAGCAAAACCAATTTTCATTCAGCTTCAAGAAGACTAAAGCAAGATTGTCTGAGTGAATTCAGCACGAGAAATAGAAAATTCACACATAGATTAGCTGATACTGCTGTCCCTGCTAATTCAACTGGTCAACATTTCAGACCTTTTGGACATTTGGAAGGCAGCCATTGCAGACCTGACACAGTGATATAAGTAGTTATTCTGGATATCTGCCACACAACATCTTTTGAGTGTCTTGTGACACCCTTGATAGGGATCAGTGTATTCATGTTATTGTTTTTGACAGTCTTTATTTTTTAAAATTACTTCGGTGGTCTTCCATCTCATCCTAAGCATTCTTGTTTCCCTGCTTTCAGCATGCCACGTCAAAATATCTATCAGAACCATCAACAACACATCACTACTCATACAGAAAGGCACTGCAAATGTAAAAAGCCACATCTGCTACCTGTGCATGTTGCTTTCCAACAGCGCACAAAACAATCTCAGAAACTGTCAGGATGGAATTGGGTACCTGAAGGGAGAAGTAGTGGGTAGCATTGTTCAATACTTCTACTTCCAAATATGATCAGTGACTTCAAAAGACAGATCTCTGCTTACTTTTAGAATACTTTAAATGCATTTGTGACAATTGCAAAGTCTGGCATTGGACATCCTATTTTTTATGTCTGAAAGTAATTTTGAACAGCTAAGGAAATATTTATCTGAGCAATGCTGAATTTTTCTTTTCCATATCCTGCACAAACGGTCATTTTCTCAGTCATTCTCACTGTACTAATGATTTTTAATTGCAGAATAATGATTAGGAAACAGAGATCTAAGAAGAAATATACTTGTGCTGAGGATTTATCCTCAGAATACCCATCATGATTCTCTTAAGTGTTTATATTGGAAGTCATTTGGTACTCATAATTATTGTAGTACTAAGTAAAATGAGAAAATGTTTTTAAGCATTAGCTTTTTCAATGTTTGAGTCCAGGTATATTTAGACACCACACCTCCAACATCTTATTTAATTATCTTAACTAGAGTGAACACAAAAAAAGAGTGATATATGTGAGAGCCAGGTATTTAGGATCTGAACAAAAATTTGAAAATAAATTGTTGAGCAGTATCAGTGCATCATGGTTTATGTATTTTGGGAAGTCATTAACTTACATTCCCCAGGGTCCCCTTATAATCAGCAGAGAGATATAGGTGGTTTTAGGCCATAATCCAATTGGTCTACTTTATTTGTCTCCTTAGAATGAACTAGATAGCATCCTGCTCTTTAATGACCACTGTTTTACAATGCTCAGATTTCAGCTAATTTTAAAGGTTCAGAGTGAAGCAGATATAAGTTTAAATTAATCAAGTGTCAGTCAAATGACTCAAATCAGTTTGTTTAATCTTACTGCCCTAAACAGAAGATGTAAGGACATATATTTGCAAATTGATGCATCTTTCTCACTAATTTTAGACAATTGAAATTTGCTTTCAGAACACAATTAATCCCGATGTCTTATCCATGTAGTGTCATCTCTGACACTCTGGACGTGAATGTTCTTTTTCATTGAATCTAGTGGGGGCTAGGTGATTCATTTAGACTTAGACTAATAAAAATCACGTGGTTAAAATTAAGCACCTAAGCAAGAAACATCCTTCAGGTACTAACTTCATAGTTTTAAAAATACCTTTATGAACATTTGAGCTATGATGATCAAAGAGATTGCTTTTGCAGAGGTGATAAACTACTTGAGGAACAAAGGCCATATTATTTAATGCTAATATTGCTGATTTTAAGAACAAAGTGCTCAAATGGAAGGTTAGTATATTCACACTTTTGATTTATTATTGTCAGTCAGACACTGAGGTCAATGGAAACATCAGGTGATACTGCACAAATGGAATTAAGTGATGAAGTAACTTGTATGCAGTATCAGAGCTGCAAATATATACGCTGGCATGGATCATCTGCCCTTCCTTCGTCTTTGGTCTCCTTCAATACAGCTTTTTTCCAGTCATGCTATGAGTCCCCATCCCATATTCTTGGCCATCAACAATATTCCTTATTAGATTCAAATGTAGGTCCCTGGATTTGGAATACGATTTTCACCTTTGATACCTTTCTGTATCAGGTGAGTAATGTTTCTGTGTAATTTCAGGAATAAAAGCAAAAGACCTTTTTTTTTTGAAGCTGGGCTTGGATGACACTTCTGGTTCAGACAATAACAATCTAGCACAAATAAGAAAGACAGCCCATTTAAGCAAAGTACATTTCAACACTATTTGATGCTCTTTAATTCTTTGGCACAACTACTTGGTAATGATAATGGGGAAACATTTCAAAGTTTCTGTTAAGTAATTGAGTCCACTATATAGTAATCTCTAGACCAAAAAGTTTTCATAAGAAACCATTTCCATATGAAATTAATAAAAAACATCTCCCTTTTGTAGATTGATCTAGATTTACGTGTCTTCTATTAGGAAATTCCTAACTTGTTTCATCTAGACAAACATGCTCAAAATTAACTACAGACTCAGTTAAGGAAATGTTTTCAATAATTCTTAGGATTTTCAAACCCTGTTTTGATGTCCTGCAAGTTCATGAGTTATAAATTGCTACAATTTAATTAGGAAATTCTTGTAGTTGTCCACATGCTTGTTTCTGTTACGTAAATAACAATGGAACAAATTGTATTCTCTTGCTATTTAAATCAGGGAAAGCTAGATCCACTGTAAACATGTATTTACAGAAGAAAAAATAACAAAATGGGAAATAAATAGTCCGCTGGTATGTTCGTGGCACTTTTTACAAGAAACTGAATGTTCAGAAAAGAGTTTTACTTTGATTTATATTTCTTAACTGATTTGTATGTTATTTCATAACTATAAAAATACATTTAAGGAGTAAAATCATCATAGGGTTTTTCAATTTAATGGAGAGTCAAGAAAAGAACATTTACTAGTCAATATAAAATAGCAACTTATACTTTTAGGAATTGTCTAAATAATAGCTGTTGTATACCAAATAAAAAACTTTCACAAACTGGAGTTAAACATCTCCTATTCACTTCCAGATCTGCCAAGTGGACTGGAATTATTATTGTTACTGATGTAGACTATTTTGATGGAAATAAGTACATTTAACATGTTTTCCCATAAATCTATTAACTATTTACAGACAAATTTTGAATACAGAAAATTTATATAAACATACCTCCTTTCCAGAAAGAAACATGAGATTGTGCAATCCAAAATTTTGTTGCTGTACCTTGGTGTACCTAAGTGTGCTGGGAAAGTTGCAGATCATGTTTCTCATAGCCCAACTCCTCTTTGGGGACAGAGTTTGTGTGTGTTTGTTATCACATCACCTGGTGCAGGGGATCCTTGGTCTGGAGCATACTGAAAGTGTTGTCCAGTTATGGAAAATGTCTGTGTTGAAGAAATTGGGAGTAAGCAAATAATTCTTCAGAAAATCTTTACTGCAGCATACAGACTTACTTGTTTTGGTTGTTTATTTGTGAAAACAGTACTATTTACATTATTTTTGTTTTGGTTCATTTCTTCACATCTCACCAAAGGCATTTGTGAATATTTTCAGTCTGAATTAATCAAATGGGAAAAAATAAAGTTACACAGCAACCTTTTCTTATGAGAGACACAGAAATTTTCTATAAGCATTTTATTTATTTTTTTGTGGAGTACAGTTTGTTGAAATCAGAAGATGAAATGCCTTGACTGGGACACACTTTCAGAGAATTCTGTCTGTCCCTCTGGCTGCCTCCTGGAGGCAGGTTACAATATAGTAGCCTTTGGACTTTTCAGATGTTGTTTCAATACAATAAGGAGTACAAAGGCCCTTGAAGTGTTAGTCGGACTTCAGGGAGTTTTGGATTCTGATGGTGTTTGGTCTTTTCTGGGACTAGATCAGCCTTTAAAGTTTTTGCCCTAGACCCAGGCTTCAGAGGTTTGCACTTGGGGAATAAGGCTACAGTACTTTCATTGAAGGGCTTTTTCAGTTTTGTGATTACCTATTTGCACATTCTGAAATGTTGGCAGATAGTGGCAGTAAAGAAGATCTAGGAACAGTGCAAGTTCCCTGAAAGTAAAATCAATTATAGTTCTATTTTTATAGTAAATAACAATAGAAGCATTACAATTTTTATCTGAAAAATATATTGAGCTGATGATAATGAACAGTGGCAGCTTTGGGGACCTTAATGCATAATGTTCTGATGCAATGATAGTCTTTTAATTGACTTCAGAAGAACTTTAATTAAGGTTTCAAATGTTATTTCAAATACTAACCTACTGTCCATGTCAATGGTATCTGTTTCTGACATTCTTCTACTATCTTCACACTTTGCATACCATTATAATATTGTGAGATTTTATGAAAAATATCACAACTATGAAATATGCCACTAAGAAAAATCTCTTTTATTTGCTTTAGAAAACACATTCAGAAAGTAATTGTCCTATCCATCATCTAAAACCACTTGTAAGCATGGTACCTACACAGAAATGTAGTTATTTGGAGCTAGATCCACAGCAACATTTAAGCAAGAAGTGCTTTTTAAAGCATCTTACAGCATGCACTTCTTTCTTCAAACACCACTTGAATTTACATTGGTATGAAATAATAAATAATCACTGGCCGGCAAAATGAGGGGAGAGGGAAAGAATGGTAGCCAGAAGAGGCAGAAAGTATGCAATTATATAACCTAAGGGTAAGTTATTAGCAAGATGAAATGTTCAGATCCTTGTACCAATGAGCATTTAATCTGGTGTATGGTGTGAAAAAAATCCAACAAGACACACTTCAGGAGTAGAAGAGCATGAATTAATTCATACTGTACAGATTAAATTGCTTGTCTAGGACATCTGAAACTCAGGCTCAAATTGCTATTTTGAGGTTGGGCAAATGAGGTTTGGAAGTGCAGGACAATTTTGAAATTGCACCTTAGTGATTTCTGTTCCTTCCATCAACAATTAAACGCCCTGAAGTGTGAAGGGGCAGGCAGGTGGATTTTTTGTTTTCTGTAAGAAAAATCAACTTGCTCAAATTCCCAGTGGAAGGAAAAGTTCATAACTGATGGCCCTAAACAAAGAAAGGTGCTACCATTGATCTTCATCGTCCCTTCAGAGTTCCCCTTCCTCTGTGAAGAAAAAGAATTGGGGAATTCAAAGCTGTTACACCAATGACAGTTTGGAAAGCCTTCTGTGACATTTGCAAGAGGCTTCCTTCACTGGAGAGAATCCTTTAATTCAATTTTACCTCTGGATTCTGAAAGACAGATTGTTCAAACAGTCTCTGAATTTAGACTTTTTCAAAACAGTACTGGGCAGTGACTTCTCATAATCTTACTATATTGTAAGTACACAGTGTTCTTGGAAATCAAACTTCTGTTCTAGTGTCTTTGTACTTTGAAAACACTGGCTTATGTTACCATGAGATATTTTAAAGGCAGTACTAGGAGCATAAAAAGCTATACATTTTTATTTTGGTTTAGTTAATCTGTAATCCATATATTCCTGATTTTAAAATTTTGTCCCGGGGGAAAAAAAGGTTGCCTTCGCATTAAATAATCCCCTCATGAATTATTGACTAACTTTACTGCATGAAAGCAAGAATCTCAAGGTTTTTACAGGGGTATTACTCAGAAATTAGGACCTTTGCCAAAGTCTGGGATAAACTAAAGAATGCAACTATAAATCTCCAGGGTCAAGTACAGGGAGTGTTTTATTTTGAACATGATTCAGACAATCTCTCAGTGTGTTTCTTTGTTCTTCATCTCCTTAAACCCAGGCTATCAGTAATTCAAAATATGTGCCTAATGTGTACTTACACCCCCTCTATTCGGAAGGTGTAACATAGCAGGTTTTCTTTGCTGTTTGAACTGTTGATACTCTAAAGCAAACAATAAAAGTTCACATTCTTGCTCTTGCATAGAACAACTGTTAGGTGTTAAATTACCCTCAGGCATTTTTGCCTTAGCAATACAATTGATAGTCCATTTCTTGTCCCTCTAGGAAAAGATGTTCTTTACTCTTGAGAATTATAGGCAGAGACGTGGCCAATATTTCTCCCTTCACATGAATATGCATTTTGATAATACACAAAGTCAAGTTGGAGTGTGGAAAAAAGACCAATTGCAAAGTTATTAATTCCTTACTTTCAGAAGAGGCAGGTAGGAGGTATAGATCTGTCAGTCTCTCCTTCATTCCCCACAGGACAAGTGACACACCTGGACTTCATAATAAGCTGCTAGCAAACACAGCCCCAGTCTCCCAAAAGGGGAAATCAGGAGTTGATTGTATCACACTGCATGTGCTTACTACCGGGAACTCTTATACCACCAAAGGATATAAAAGGAGGCTTAAGCCAAAATCCAACACATGGAATCACAGAATCAGAGAATATTCTGTATTGGAAGTACCCACAAGGATCAGTGAGTCCAACTTTTAATGAATGGCCTATATGGGGTTCAAACCCATGACCTATGTGTTGTTAGCACCTTGCTCTAACCATATGAAACTGGCTCCTATATAGTGCTTGTAGAAAACTCCACAAAATAGAAATAATCAGTTCTCTTTTATGCTCAAGACTTCATACAACACCAAAATATTTAATTTAAATAATATTTATATTAGGGTAATAATAATAATAATAAATAACGGCAAGAGAGGAAAATGTCCACATTTTTGCAAGTAAAACTGATGGAGATTCAATCTCTGCTTACATGTGTGCTAAGGTACAGACAGAATTTGATCTACTGAATATTTCATTAAGGTGTTGACAGCTAAGCATCTGAGATACAACTGCTGAGATTATATATGAAACATGACAACAGAGACTAAATAACAGACTACTCAATCTTTTCCTCTGTTTTCAGTCCCTTTGTCTCTCTCTTTCTCATTTTAACTGCATACAGAGTAAAAACTGGCTCACACATGTTCCTGCACAGAGAAGAGTTGAGGTTCTGGTTGCTTTGTGAAATTGTGGCAGCCATTATTCATACAGAACTCTCTGTAGTAAAGAGAAAGCCCTGAATCATACACTCAAACAAAAATAAATCTTTCCATGTGAAAACTAACTCCAAAGGCCTTTATTTGACCTAATGAGTTCTTTCTAGTCTTTAAAAGATCCCATATAGGAAACAACAACCTATAGAGTGAAACACAATCTCTGGAGAACGAGTAAGCAGCTGCACTCACTACGAACTTACAAGAATTGTTTAACTTCTTGCAAACAACTGGTCAGTCTAATAATCATTCTTTAGAAAGTTTTAATGAACATAAATAATTGTTTTCCTTTAAATAGTTCTTTAAACCTACATTTTTCTATTTTAGCACATCATCCTACAGTTAGTATAACAAAAAGGGGAATTAGACCTTGTTAATATACTTTACAAATTAGGACTAGTGTGCTTATGATTAATTAATAGGAAAAGGGATGCATTTGCAACCAAGTATTTCTACAATGAATAATTTATCCAAGTTTACTTTTAGCATATGGGTAAAGCAGGCTTCATTTCACATATTGCACAGTAAAATCTCTTTAAAGAAATTCATGAGACTAAAAAATTACCAACATAAAAATCAATTGCTCATTTCCATTTAAAAGTTGAGTTAGAACTATATACAGTAGATTTAGGGTATTCTTGTAATATATGTGATTGTCTAGGAAGGATATAGGTTCTATTATTCCCAGACAGAAAAAAATTGTTAATTTCCCCAGAAGCAAGTTCTTTGCGTTAATTTATTCCTTCACATATTTCTCATTCCCATGAAAACACTTCTTTGTGAAAATGGAGAAAAATATACAGTAAATTAAACTTGGAGCAGTGATTTAAAGCAGCAGATATCCTGTAAAGGGGGGAAAAGATAAGTTATCTTAATTTATGAGCCTTACAGTTGTGAGTCATGTCCTGTTATGGTTATTATATTTATGAGGTCTAAATGACTGCTGAAATAAATAACAGAACTATGAAAATCCAAAATGTATAGTGAGAATTCTACCAAAAAAAAAAGAAAACCTCTTCAAAACCACACCAGGATCAAAGAAAAGTATTTAATTTCATTAAGTTCACTCAGAAATTTTGAATACCAAAAGTGATGTAAACAAAAAAGTAATACTGATTTCACAAGAAACCTTAACTGTAGTGGTTAGAATTTAGAGTTATTATTCTCTAAATTTCAAATAATTAGTGGTAATGTGTTCTCTCTGGAGATAATAGGAACCAATGGTAATGTGTTCTCTCTGGAGGTGATAGGAACCAAGGTGCTGATTAGAAGTGAGGCAGAAGAACTGACTTCACTGACTGTTCAGGGATGTGACACTGCCACAAAAAGAGGCAAGAGAAGTGAACTGTTTATGCATCTGGCTGTCTATATAGCACAGAATATCATTCAATGATGAGAAAATGTACCATGTTTCAAAGCCAAACCCTTTACTATATGTAAGCCATAGAAACAATAGTAGAAAATTATTTTCCATCTGAAATTAGAAAAGCTCTTTTTACTCTAATGGCCTAGTGTGAATTGAAAGTGAAGTGTATCCATAGAGAGCTAAAGCACTAGGCTCTAAGTGAAGACAGCACAATTCCATTTATACTGACATAAATGCCAGCTTATAGATTTCAATAAGCATCAGGAAATTTTCAAGGCTTCAGTAAAGTTTTTAACTAGTGCAGATGCAGATTTTGACAGTCTTCTACTCTTTTTCCTCTACCTTTTTTTTTCCTCTAATAAAAATACTGATAACATTGCTATATCAAGTTTCATTACCTGAAAAGACAGAAAATAGATTGCTCTGATCTGAATTTGCTGCAAATATAGACTGCTAGAGCTTTGACACACCTGTGTCTCTATCATACTTGCCCAGCCACTTCCACAATTCAGTGGCAGAATCTTTGAAGACAACCACAGCCACTAGTTTAGTTTCTCATATCATTTGAAGACTGGCCGATTGGCTGTGTAGCCTTGATTTTATTGCATGGTCCTCTCATTCTTTTTGTGTCAATTGCACTATATTTTTGTAGATTTAAGTTTTCAGGTTTCCACTAAAGGGTAAACAAATAAGGTTTTACATGGCTGCACAGTAAACAGAACATGCAAGTGCTGTGATGGTGCGTGAATTCAACAATTCAAAATACGAAGGAGGTAAGAAAACAAAAGGCATTTTTTCCTAAGCTCATTATTTATTGCAAAGAAAACAAGAGTAAAGAATTACACCAAACAAAGGCAATTTCCAAGCCATATATTTAAAAGATAGAGGTCCTTTTGTATTTAAAATTCTTCCAATAGGTGTGATGAGAACATCAGCTGGTAGCCCTGGGCTGACTACCAATACCATCTAGGAATTTATTCTGCAAAGTGTGGAGTGTAGTAATCGTAATGACGCCCAGCACCAGCTGCAAGTTCAAGGAAGAAAGCTGATTCCTCTCTATCTCCTCCCTCATTTTTTTGGCCTAGTGTTGCAAGCAAGTAATCAAAGTTTAACTTTCATACAGGGTTCCTATGTCTGCAATGGTTGCGTCACGGCACTCTGCATTGTCAAACTCAAAAGATACGAAACTTTAAAATCAGTCTTACTAAACAAATATTTTATTGTGGTGCCCATAATGCAGGGAAGGTTATAACCTTGTAACAAGTACAGTACTGTGGTAAGATCAGAGCAAAGTACAAGGTGCACTCCCAGAAATGAAAATTAGGGAATTTCTTTTGTTCTGTATTTAGGCATTTACACCCCAGCTTCTATTTGGAAGGCAGAATTTGCCACCTCACTACATGGATAATCTTTATGTTGTTGGGGGTATTAGGAGTATCAAAATTGCCAGAGCCAATCTCTTTGATGCATGAGTTGGGAAAGAGATATTGACTAATGGAGAATTTGTTAATCAGTTTTTCTTTTTCCTGGAAGAAACCTATTGCAATCTCTTTTTCAATGCACCACTCCTTGACAACTGTCATTTTTTCAGCCTCACACATGACCTAAGAGAGCTTTTGTCCATAGTTGAGTGTTACACCCAAGAAAAGTGCAAATCTGAATGATGCAACAAGGTGGTCTTACAGGTCAAGAACTCACTTCCTTACAGTAGAGTCCTATGCTACCTGAAAACCTCTAAAATTTTTTTTCTAAAAATGTTTCAGGAAGACATTCACTGCCTTGCCCTCTCAGATGCAAAATCCTAATAATATGGAAGAATTCTCAGGCTTTTTTTGCAAAGAAATAGATGCAATTTGATATTCTCACAGAGAGGAAGCTCAACAGGCCCTTGGACTCAGCTCAATATGTAAATTGATGATTTTTTTGTGGATTCACTGTAGTCATACTGCTTTACATCATCTGGCCTTGCTAATACAGTTGTCCTTTTGTATGTGTACACTGAGGTGCCCAGCATGAGAATTTCAGGGTTCTAAACCTTCATTTTTTTTAGTTATGCCTTTAAGATTTTCAGTTTAGTTTTTTTGGATTTGTTTGGGGTTTTTTTCCCAGCTAGGAAAAGTTCCATTTCACTGATAGCATTTTTTTTTGTTTATTTCAAAAAGGAGTAATTTCTGAAGCATACAAAAATAAATAAAATGCATAAATAAGAACATATTTTTCCAATTTCACATATCTTAAAAACAGCTGAAAAGATTTTTCTTTCTCTTCTAACCTTCTATACAAAACATGTTTGAGCTCAACAAGGTAAGGAAACTTAGCTACAAAGGGCACATTTTCATAAAATTATGAACAAATGAAAATGGAAGGATAGGGAAAAATGTTATATGCATGTTTGTATAGCTATTGATGCCATAAATGCCATAATACTTTCACTAGATATGATTTCAAACATTAGCTACTGGCCTGCTGGGTTAAATATTTATTTTCTAGGAGTCCCATCTGTTTCAAGCTACCAGCCAAAAGAACTAAATAATAAAATGTACAATATACACAGTTACAAGGTACAGAACAATATTTTTCAGGATGTTTGCACTTCTGTTAACAAGAATAGATAAACAGACCCACCACTGGCCAATAAGCTTTTTACTGGTGGAAATTTTATCCAATAATTTTCTATCTGTTTTGCTGTGTTAAAGAGTGCTATAAAAAACTATCTTTCCTACTGCCAATTTTCAAATGACCTTGTGGATTTTAACACTCCCTTTCTTATTGTGACTAAGGTGTTGCAGTAAATAATAAATGACAATGTTGGGAGGGGTGAGGGAGGAGGAAGTGAAACTATAGCTTGAAAACCAAAGATATATTCCTCTCTCTTCTGTAATGAAATAACATTTACTTAAATCACATAAACAGAGCAGAACTGCCTTAATAAAAAGAGTTTACATTGAATCCAATAATCTCTTATCTAAGAAAAATTGCTGTGTTCACTCTTTTTTTTTTTTTTGGTTTTGAGTTTTGATAATACTTAGATCATGGGGTCCAGTAAACTATATGCAATCTATAAATACCACAATATTTCAGCTGTTTCAGAGGACCACTTTTCTGCAATTATGCATGTTGCTCTTAATCCAGTGACTCTCTGAGATTAAGATATGGCTGTAATCTGTATGTAGAACAACTGGGAGGCTGCATACCTGCAATTTTTATCCTTATATTCTTGATAGTCTGGAAAATGTTACTTAAATCAAAGAGCAAAGCAGTGGTCCAAAGGGAAAATAATTTGCATTTACACATACAGCCATGCAATGCTCCTTTCTACACTGCTACAATTCCAAGATATCACAAAAAAAAAAAAAAACCCTCTTGAAACAGAATCTCTGAATAGATAGACTGCTTAGAGTTTAGAAATTGTGAGTAAAATGTAATTCTTATTATTGTCTATGAAGAGAATATCTTTTCAGAATACATAACCTCAATACCCCACAGGAAAGAAATGACCTATTGTTACAGTGATGCAAAAAGGGAATATTATATTTCATGTATCTTTTTTTTAAAAATAATGTTTCCCCTTTATGTAATATTTTCCTGCTTTATCAACATCCTTTAAAGAACTCTGCTTTAGCAATTTTGAGTCATAGTCACAAACTGAGCTGTCTTTGGTGCTTTGGCAGTGACATTGTGTCTGGGTTTCCTTAGTGATGCACCAAACAGATTAATTTTCCTCCTCCTGCACAGAGCACATCCTTCTGATGGCATTCCTGCTGTGTGGGAGGGCGGCCACGCTCCATTCACACACTCACAGGTGTGGCCTCCTGGGCTTTCTCCTGACGGGCTTGCAGCAGCTGAACATTTGTAGCCTCAAGGCCACTATGCAGCCTTCTAGTAAGCAGGCAGGGCATCACAGCTCAGGCTTTGTTTGTTCCTCCTACTGATGTGTTGGATTGGATTTTATCCTGTGGAGCTGAGAAATTCTCTTTGGAAAGAAAGGAAGAAAGGAGAAAGGGGGGGGGGGGGAAGGGGGAAAGGAAAAGATAAAGGAAGAAAAGGAAAAGATAAAGGAAAAGGAAACAAGGAAAAGGAAAAAGAAAAAAAGGAAAAGGAAAAAAAAGGAAAAGGAAAAGGAAAAAGAAAAAAAAAAAGGAAAAGGAAAAGGAAAAGGAAAAGGAAAAAAAAGGAAAAGGAAAAGGAAAAGGAAAAAAATGAAAAGGAAAAGGAAATAATTTAAGAAAGCAACCAATTTTGGTATTTTCTAAAACTCTCATGAAGAAAAGCCCTGCTCCATTCATAACTACTGTTCTACAAATAATTTTAACCACATGCCTATAAAGCAGCACAGGAATTTTGAGTCCCAGGAATAAAACTTTGTTTGAAACCAATTATCTGATGAAGAAATGCCACAGAATGAGTTGCAATCTAATCTCTTCTCAGACATTTAACAGCATACATGAATGGCAGAGTAATACATTTAAATAATCTTATTTCTTTGAAAAATGTTTCCACAGCAAACACTTTGTCATAACAGCTGTAGCTGCTGCTTCTGCCAATAGGACATTTGACTGACTGTATAGATCAGCACAGGCCATTTCCTGCAGGAATATTTTATTCTATAATTAAATCAGGAAGAAAAACACCTGGAACACTGCTGAAGATGTAGAGACGGGGTTATTTTGAACCAGATTTTACTCCATAGTGTACTTCCTGGTAGCTTAGTAACAGAGATTTCTGGTATATTGCAATATAGCACAGGAACTGGAATGGCCTCATGCAGGGAAAATGCCCCTAGGATCTGTGCTTGGGGAGGATGGGGAGCTGTAGCCTTGGTGCTAAACTGGTACTGCAAGAGGGAAGATGGGGTCATTGCTTCTGCATGAAAAGCAATATTCCAGATATAAGTGAAAAGAGAATCTGACTCCCTCAAAGCATCTTAACATATTCTCTTCCTGAAGAAGACAAAGAGAAGTTCACTGCAGAACAGCACTATTTCCATTTTCAGCTTGACAGTAATGTCACAACAAAGCATGGAGAGAGAGAGAAACTAAAGGATTTCCCTATATTTGATTGTGATGGTACTCTCTACCAATAAATCCTCCTCGGTTCATAAAGATTCTTCTAAAGAGCAATTTGATTTTCCTTTGAAAAGCACTGGAGTGCATCCAATGTCATTAGCTCTTTAAATATGTCCATAGACTACTATAGGCTTGAAGCTTTGTGCAAAGTCCCTTGTCACTCCTGGCCTTACTTCTCCTTTGTAGGAATCCAAATATGTATTTCCAGTAACACACAGGGATTGAAGGGCTTTAACATTCTCTATTTGAGTAGCTAAGCTACTGGTGAGACTCCAGGATATAGTTAAATTGCATGATTGTATTTTAATATTTTTTTCCAAAGAAGGTAAATCTCGATGCAATAGCTTGGAACTACATAATTAATCAAAATTATTCATATTAAATCAGTGGTGTCATATTCTCATTGGACTCTTTTTTTGGTATATTAATTTAGCTAGACCTCCTTCTTTTATTTTTGCTTAATATAAAGATCTGATTATTGAAATTATTAGAGAGATGCCTCTGTGTAAATTAAGGTGCAAAAGAGACCATATGCCAAAATCAACTGTAAATGTAGAGAGGGTAAGTCAGAAACAAATTTAAAAGTGGGGGAGAGGGAAAGAGAGTGAGAGAGGGAGAGATAAAGTAGAAAAATATCACCACTCCATGGAGTCCCACAACATCCATGAACGTCCTCTTCTTCTGGTCTTCTTAGTGGTGAGGGTGCCATGAAACATAGAGTTCAATGGATTAATAAAGGCTCAGGCTGGTTGGGCTTGGAGATTTGTACTGTCTTTGCACAACTCTAGATCTGTTGCTATGCTTGGATGACTGCAGTCCTTTGGTGGAAGGCCTCAGCAAAGCGCCTGGGGGCTTTGGGGGTCTTTGATGGGTCATGATCTCTGCTAAGATGTGACAGCTCCTTCTAATGTCACTATAGCTGAGCCAGTTATGCCCCATCAGACCATCCCTGGGGGAACTGAAGGGGAGTTTTACAGCTGAGGCTGTGTAAGGGAGAACAATTACTATAATAAAAGGAACTGTCTCATCCTGCAGGATTTACCTTTTATCAGCCTCAAAGTCCAATTGTAGCTTCCCCCTCTGTCTTATGTAAATCACCACCACACCCCTAAAAACTCATCTCCTCCCTCTAAACTGAAGAAAAGCTGGCCTCAGCAAAACAACATGGCACCTGCAGGATTTTTTGAGTCATTAACAGTGCAGTCTATCATACCTGACTGCTGAATACTTCAAGGAATATTTGAGGCTTTCTAACCTTAGCATTGAAATTTTCCCTTCCCTCAACACCTTCAACACCTTCAACTTATTTTCTTCTCTCTCCACTCTTGTTTTACTCCTTAGGCTCTCCAGATTTCCAGTAAAGATACTTATTCTCCTACATCTTCACCTTTTATAACTTGGGTAGTGTCAGCTTTTTTTCTGTGCTGAATAATGCAAGCCCTGCAACTCCATCTTTTAACTCTGTCTTTATCCATCCCCCTATGCATCTACTAAGTATCACTCAAGAGGCTTTTGCATATTCCATCCTCCAGTGCTTCCTTTCTCTAGATGCTCCATTAGGAAATGATTGCTCTGATCTTACAAACACATTGATCGTTCATGACCACCCTATTTGACTGTGTCTTTGTAGAAATGGTGCCACTTTTGAAAATCTACAAAAAGAAATCTGAACAACTGGGTCTAGTGCCAAAACTATAATCCATGTGCCCTGGGAAATTATGTGCCTACCCTGACTGAGACAAGTTTAAACCACAGGCTGTTAGAGGAAATTCAGGCAGCATGTGTATTTAACATTAGACACTTCTGTAGAAAAGCCTGCCAATCATATTGATTTGTGTCAAATTAAGTGCAATGGGATTTTTTTTTTTTAATCCGTGTGGACAACTTGGAGGCAGGAAATTAAACAAACCTTTTTCAGTAATTATCTTGGATGAAAGTAAATTGTGGTCTTAATAATCAGAGAGGGACAATCATGTTATAAAAAGCTATCCCTCAGGTAAGAAATGATTGCCAAAATTAAACTCCCATAAAAAACAGCAATAAGAGAGGCAAGATAACAGGCATGATCTTGATTTTACAAAAAATACTCTAAAATTAAGGGATGATTCTACACATTCACTGGGTTCCAATGAATTTTGTATCACCTTGCACTATTGACTGATTATTTTTAGAGTTCTCTTGTGAAGTAGGGAAACACACCAACTTCAAAGATATATGTATATATCTTATTTTTTTAGGTTTCACAAGTCTATCAAGTTCCCACTTCAGCACTAAATTCTTTAAACATCCTTTCTGACTTAGAAAACTAACAAACAAACAAGCAAAATCCCCCCAAAACAGACAAAAAACTTCTCTGCTATGAAATATTGTTTTAAATGAAGGTAAAATCAGCAGAAACGTGTATATTTTGCAGAAAATTACCAATGACTTAAATCAAGGGGATATGTCTGGACATCTGCAACACAGAGTTTTTGGGAGTCAAACTTGCTCACCCTGTGAAGGTGAAGACAAAGACATTTCAACTTTAAAGTACATTACCATCAGAAGTACTGCTGGGACGTATTATGTCTGCATTTCTCCTTTCCCTCTTCTGTACCATGCAGTTCAGATTTGGGCTGCTACATGACTGATGGCTAGTTTTGATACCCAGAGCAGAGAGCAGTACATCATTTGTAGGAGTTCTGAGGGCTGGCAAAATCCCCACTTGCAGTGATTGGAGAGCACGCCAAGGAATCTTTTCCTATCCAGCTTACTGGATGTAGAACGGCAACACTTTTCACAGCCTCTCTTGCTAAGGTGATAGAAAAGGAAAGCTACATCACAGTTAATCAAGTATTTTCCCATAAGAAATAGTAATAAACTTTTCCATATATCACACCTTTCCATGAAAGAACAGAAGTGTCAGAACTTTGCACAGATTCTTGATTAATAGAGGTGACCTGCACCCAGCTTTACTTAAAAGCAAGTCAAAGTGGATGAAAGAGCCCAAGAAGTTCCTTACAAAAATAATCATTTACTGAAGGTGAAAAACTAAGGCATCAAGAAATGTCTCAATATTTGCTGCCAAGAACGATTTTTCTGAGCTTTACACATTTACATGGAGATGATGACACTGTAAGCTCATTTTATAGTAAATTTGGTTGTAAGGCATGATTATTCTAATGTGCTTTAAGCATTTGCTTTAAGATAAATAAATAGTGTCTTTGACACAACTCATTCTCCTGACCTGATGTTCAGTGACAGCAAGGAGAGCTGAGGGTGACTATATTGTACATCTGTACATCTAGTGGGATGAGTCCCATCTTGGCTTGCTGCTGAAGTTAACATATAAATATAAAGTATAATGAGGAGATGTTCATCCTTCTTTTGCTGCACATGAGCTCACTGCCAATAGCCACACATTGCACAGTAAAAGTGGAAGTCAAGAACAGCCTTGAATCTGAAATCATGTGAGGTGCATGGCATTTTCTAATTTTCACAGTTGAAATCCTTTCTCTTTCAACCACTATGAACAGGTGTGACAGTTTCCTTGGTTCCCTCCTCAACTCCCAGTGTATTCAGAGAAAACAAATCACAATTCCAGAGGGACAAAGACTTTTCCAAATGTTCCCTTCTTAGATGACAGACTGCTATCTCAGTCCCTGCCATCAGCACCTGTCACCATTTTTTATCAGAAAGACACTGAGACACCTTGCCTTTGTAAATATTGCATACAGAGAATTTTTTTTAGAAATGCATTTTGCTGCTGGTTTTTGCACATCACGTGAAATATAAATTATCTGTCTTTGTATGTGTATCTACACCTGTGAAACACTACTGTTGCATTATTGAGAATTTTGTCAGATATAATTTCTACAAGAGGATTTTCTTGTTTAATTTCAAGAACATACTACACATACTCTATTTACAATTAACCTTTTGGAAGTTCTGCTCAGATGGATATAATTAAAGACACTTTGGTGACTTTGGTTGGTTATTGCTTTGTATATGCTTAATTTGAAAATGCGACTGAAAAATCCAGCTGTTTTGTCTGTAGCATCTGTGGCTTTGTTTACCTTCAGGCTGACTCTTCTAGAGTTATATCTTAGAATTCAATTTCTTTCCCCTTAAAAAAATACATACATATGTATATATATGCATTTATGACCAAATATATATTTTAATGTATTTTTTTTTATTTTTCACACAGAAGGTGTCATGTTGTTAGAGGTTCATAGACATTCTAGATTTAGGCCTTCATAATTTGCTATTTAGTCTGCCTTCATGTTAATACAGAGCATACAATGTGTTTGTCTCCAACACATTTTTATACTGTGCATTTTATAATAATTCAAAATGTTGTTATGGTACAGTGATCTTCAAGATGCATACATTTTATTTTCTTGAAGCTGATTTTGATCTGCAAAGTGATTATATTGCCACTGATTTAATGTAGCATCTCTGCTGAGAGAGGGTAAGAAAACAGATTTCTCTGTGTTGTGGCCTTTTCTGAAATCTGTAAAACTCACTGGTCAAGAACCTTCCTTGCTGATGATAGAGTACACATCTTTTAAGGAAGATCATGCCACAAGCTAATGATACTTGCTAATGATACACAAGTAAAACTTACCTGGTTAGATGTCGGGCTCTACTAATACACTGACTGTAATGGTTATTGTGGGTTTTTTGTTTGTGTTGTTGTTGTTGTTTTGCTTTGTTTTTGTTTTTTTTTTTTTTTTTATATTTCATTTATAAATGGCATTTAGTTCTCCTTGTGCTCAGCACTACTTGAGGTGAAATAATGTCAATAGACAGATAATATAAAAATTGTGTAACCTGCTTTAGAAGATCTTTGTCAAATCTGAAGGCAGTTTGTCTCTGTCCTGAGCATGTCTATGCCTCTTGCCTATGCCTCTATGCCTCTGTGTTAGATGTCTATGCCTCTTGTTTTAAATAGACAGGACACAGAAAGCATTTACCTCTTCAGTGTAAAACCAGTTACAGTCACCCAGTATTTCTTTTTGCTCCAGAACAACTGCCAAAATACTCGGAGTTCTCCCGAACCCCATCCCAATGCCTTAACCTGACCAAAGCTAGTTGTCCCCCCTGCTGAGGTGCAGTCTGGCTAATGTGGAGGAAAAACCTTTCTATCACTATTCCCAGTATCAAATACCAAGTACAGCAGAGAGGAGGCTTTGTCCCCAATATCATCTTCTCTTTTAATCAAGTCTCTAACATATTTTCCTCATTACTTTGGAAATAAATCCTAACAAATAGAAAACTTGTTTTAAAATTCTACATACAAATATATTTTATTTAAATCCTTTACAATGTCTTCCTTAAGGGTTTAGTTATGGTCTCTCTCTTTCATGTACATCATAGGTAGCTTACTTGTACTCATTACAGTTTAGATTTCAATAGAAACAATCTCAGTTCAGATCCTTTAATCTTGAACCTCCTCCAGTGCTGCATTTACCCTTTAAAAATAATAAGTTCAGGTCTTTGCAAATGACTTCTGTTCCTAGCCCAGCTAACACTGAGAAAGACTAAAGTGCTCAACAGCAACAGTTTCAGCCCTAAGCCATCTGCAGGCTTATTTTTAGGATTTGAAATTTTAAACTGAGTACTGTGCTAATCAAAAAAACCCCTTTAATGCTCTTCAATATTACCAGGTCTTGCACTTTAACCATAAAAATAGAAGCAGTACAGTGAAGCAAAATTTTGTGTTGACTTCCACAGGGCATAGTACTTCATTCGTAGTGTTGTCACTTTTCTACAGCCCCAGATTTTGGCAGTATGAAACTGTAAATGAAACTCAGCTTTTATTTTTTAATGTCAGTTTTTACAGATACAATTCTTGCAATGAAATCCAAATGCCCAAAACAAATAAAAACAAACAAACAAGACAACAAAAAACCATCTCAAGACCAAAAAAAAACCCCACTCCTCAAACAAAAACCAGAATGCATTTCAAGGGGATCAAAGTTGCAGTAAATTTCATCAGACACATATCTGGAAGCCTAGCAGAAAACACAGAAACACTTTTAGTTTTCAAATCTGTATTTTGAAATATGTTTTTAATCTTACATTTGATTTTATTTTTATTCTTATTTTGAAGTAGACGTTTCATTTTATTGATGTGCTTAAGGTATTTACTATATCTCCCCAGCCTTTTCTTATCTAAGCAATTTTGATTTTTACTGCCTTCTTACATTTTTATTGATTTCCCTGTTCCTCTTTTCATAATTTTTTCCAGTTTATGGTGGATTCTTTGTTCACATGACATAGGTTTATAGAGTAAAAAAGATGAGAGGTGATAACAGGGCTTTTCAGTGGTCACCTCATCTAAGCCTGTTTGCTATCTGCACAAATAGATCACTCACAACATATTGACTGAAGTGTTTAAGCTTCAGGAGTTTTATCTTGCACCACTGGTATCAATGGAAGTTTGCAACTGACACAGTAGATGGTGAATGAGAGTTTGTATTGCTACTCTGCTGTACCAATCTAAACTAGGCTTCAATTGCTTTTCCACTTCTTATAGTCATAATCTGCTTGATTGTTTTTCTGTAATGATTTCAATATATTTTTTACACCTTCATCACAGAATTAAATTTTTTGTGCAATATTTTTTCAAAGAAAGGCAAGAACCCAGTTTACAATAATCTGCATTCATCTACTTTTGGAATTTCCACAAATAATTTTTAGTACATCATTATGCTTTTTTACTACATTTTCTAAGTTTTGAGATACCTATATTAGAATTCCTGTGGGAACCTGTTTGATATGCATGTTCAGTGTGAGCAGCTGTGTACGTACCCCCGAGAATAAGATCTGAGATAAGCTTTCAAGTACTTGATCATGCTTTGGCTTCCACTTCTTATATTCCTGCCTAACTGAAAAGTCTGTTTCCTAAAAAGCATACCATTCACTTTAAACAATATTACAGAAAATCAAACATCACGGGAGTACCTGAAGAAATTTACAGTCTTCATATTATACACAAGAAATCCAAGAAGCAGACACTGTATGCCTAGAAGTCTTAATATATCTAGATAATCTATAGCCTTGAGCTGCTCTAGCATTTCAAGGGCCAAATAGAAAAAAAAGAGAGGGAGAAAGAACTTAAATTTTTCTGCACCAGTCCTTGTACCTTTCTTCCCTATAAAATATTAGCATCTAAATAATCACTTAATGAGATTTAATTGCAAAAATTCCATTGACATTTACCAAAATAAAAGGTTTTTTTCTCCTTTATTTATAATACCCACTGACAAGATATGTTTATAATATTCACAGAAATTAATGTTTAATAGGACCAGAAAACATGCATAGAAAAAATATACACAAGTAGATGGAATTTACCTTCCATTTTTAAATACATGGAGGAAAAGTTTGTTTACAATCAAGAAGCATTATGCTTTGATGCACTTCATCAGTTGGTATTTTAATCATGGCATGAAGTTTTCTAAGTTCAAGAGGGCACTAATGCTTTGTGTGTCATCCCATCCATGTGGGTGCATCTTTTAACCTTACGACTTTCTGAAAAGCCACCACTGATCAGGAGAACAATCTTTGCTACAACATGCATGTTTCCTAACACCAGTACATCTCTCTCCTCCCTTTGGTGAGGATATTGGTTTTATCCTCCAAGTAAACAATAGGGAAAATTATTAATCTTGGTCTCAGCTGAAGGTTCTTTAATAAATTAAATATTTGCTGTCCTTTAGAAACACTAGGTTCTCATTCATTGAAATATGGCTCTTCATATGCCTGAAATGTTATTATCTATTGTAACCACTTGTGCAACTGTCTTTTGGGTCTCCTTTTGCCTTTATTATTATTTTAACATATTTTGTCTTTTTTTCAGCGTTTTAGTCTTTCCGCAAAAGCTCATCTTTTCTGCTGCCTCATATTCTTGATCAATTTTGTGATTAATCATTGTTTTGTTATGAAATATATTTGTCTTATAAGCATGTACTCAATTTTTTTCAATTAGGGTATGCAGAAGCCATTTTCTTTGGAATGCACAACTCTGAGAGAGGAGGAAATAAGGACTTTAAAAATTGATGTGACTTTATATATGGGTATCATATTAATTTTATCTTCTGGATTAAAAGCATATTTCCAAAAATGTCTAAATATACAAATGAAGACATAGAAATAAACTTTATCTATAATCTTGACATATGCTAGGAGGAAGCAAATAGAGTCAAGTACCCAGTAACACAGAGGCACTAAATCCTGTATTCTGGGAGTTTGCTGAAGTCTGAGAGCTGGGTTTGCCCTGTTACAAGGTCCTTGGACAGGAAAGCCCATAAGTTTCTGTGGTTCAGGTGTGACTTTTGTTGCTGGAGCTCTTCCGCTTCTATCTTCTGAGGGCAAAGTCAACAGATGTGACTACAAATGGGACTTTTTTGTCAGAAGTGGGATTTTAAAACATAAATCTAGAATCAATCACCTGTGCAAGTGCAGGCTGGAATAATTCTTGGTTATTTTGGAGTTTCTTGAAAATACTGCAGAGAAGTACAACAATGGAATGAGTTTTCTATTGGCTTGCAAGTAGATGGTTTACAATGGTAAGTGGATATACCTTTAATGACATGACAATCTTGCTATGAAGCCTATAATGTGCCTCTGAAATAAGTACAGCAATATTTTAGAAACTTTTGAAGAAGATTATAAAGGGCAATAAACAAAGGGATATATTTTACAGCATTATTCAGTATTCATAGAGATAAGTCTTCTTTACTAGTTGGTAGCTCAACCTCATTGTTGTAAGGCTCCAAGAAGTGAAGGAACCCTCAAAATGACATGTTGTATTTTTTAACTACTGTCACTCTTTCCTAAGATCCTGTCAGCAAGGCTGTTCTCCAAAATTAAACACAACCAGATGAATGTTAATTTAACAATCCTATCCAGTTGACATGGAGGTACCAGGATTGTTTGTGCAGTAAACGGAAAAAGAAATGTTTTGATGGCTCTGAACAGTCAAAAGGGTATTTAATAAATATCTGATGTCTCTTTAAATTCAAGAATATAAAAAAAATTAGTTTTTCAAGACACATGAGTTTAAGCACCTACTTTAATTTAATTCTTTAGTGGGATATTCTTTAAAATGAAAGTTTGGAACTTGATTCTGATCCACTTGCTTCATTGGTATTATTTATAAACTTGAAAAAAAGTCAAAATTATATAGGACAGGCAACTAACTTGAGTAAAAAGTGACAACATGTAAAAAAAATAATTGAAAGGTTTAGAATGTAACAAAAGGCCTTTTGCTGAAGTCCTTATATTTGAGAATCTTCTCATGGGTTTATTCTTCAATTTCCTCCTATGTTTTCTTGCTAGCATATATTTTCAACTCAGGACATACATACTACCACAAGACAAGCAAAGACAAATCAAAATATATATGTGAGTGAACTGAAACTAATAATGTCACTTCAATATATCTTCATTCTCACAAAAAAAAAATATTAACTTGCAGTAGCCATTAAAGTTAATATTTCCAGGGGCTTTGGTATATCAATAATTATTTTTTTACTACCATTTGGCTTTATTAGTTTATTTTATTATTCGTTTTATTAGTTGAGTGCAAGGATATAGATCCTTTCTGCTTTGGGACTTTTGTATTCAATGTAAGGGAAGAGGTCAGGACATCATGAAAAAATGTACTGATCTGGATAACTCTTGCAGTTGGTCATATCTTTTACAAAAAAGCACAGGAGAGATTTCTATATTTAGAGGCTCAGAATAGCTTTTTCTTTTTCTTGTCCTTCCTTCAGCAATTTACTTTTCCTGGGCCTCTATTTTTCTTTTAATTGAAAACAGCAGACTCCACTCTAGTTGCCACATATTGACCTAAAATATGACATTTTTGTCTGTTTTTTTATTTGATTAATAAATCATGCAGTTCACCTGATTGTGATATTACCTTGCATTCATACTTTTTTTTTTTCTGAATACACTTGATGAAAAAGTTTCAGTTCATCACCTTTTGAGAACTCAGATAACAGTTGAGGACTGGAAGAATAAGACCAGCACAGGCTCCAGGAGCTGGTTGTGAAGACCTGTTAACATTTGCAATTGTATTAATGGTTTCCTACTTTTCCTGTAATATTGGTGAATTGTTGGATCTCTCATTCATTAAAACACTCTCTGCTTAACATTTTTTGTTGGTTGTCCACCAAAATACAGTATTAGGAAAACTCAACCTTGAACAGAAAGGAACAGTTATTTTTAAACTGGAAAAAGATTAGATGTAATCGCAAAGCTTTTCCATTTCTGTCAGAAAATTATAATGCTGGATGTATTATGATTATTGTTAATTGTTTCTCCCAATTTTTTTTAATGTTTTTTCTATTTGATATAGTTGGTTTGAAATAGTTTAGTATATCTTTTTCTTCTGGAAAAAAATTGAGCAAAGAACTTGTATTGTTTCATTGTTCCACTTCTGCTTATTTCCCCTGCACATTATTTGATTTTTTTTAATCGCTATTATATCATTACTTCAGAGGAAAATAACTGGAGGATATGTTTTCCTTTTAATCTTCCTTTACCATGTAATAAGAGGGTGGTTAGAGACTGGGCAAGGAAGAACAAAGAAGATATTCTAACAGCAGGAAAGTCTTATTCAAATTTCTAAATGAACAGAGAGAATTGGGCCAAGACTTTGCTAACATTTTCCATCACTTTTTATTGACCTCAGCTTTGAATCAGAAAACACCACCTGGACACACTGTCTGCAGCATATCCCAAAATAAACATTGCCAGTTACCACACACTCGAGGGATTACCTTACCTTTGTAAGAGAAAACAAAAGCAATAGCAAGTGCAGAAGAATTTATGTGGTGCTGTAAATCTTCCATTCCCAATGTCTGGAATCCTCACTATGATGTTACAGCCATGGTTACTGATTATCCAGTGTTTTGTAGCTAGGGCAATTGTCAGCCTCCAGCCAGGGTTGCATTACTTTTGTCTGATTCTTATTTACATCGACATTTTCTAGCCCATTAAATATGGTCATATAGTCTTGTAGCCAAAGTCTACAGCAGGCAGATGTACACAGCTCCAGAATAAAGAAGGTAATTTCTTTAGGAGTTCACTAATATTAGGAAGGATATTTAGGATATTAGGAAGAAGGTTTTACAGAAAGGGTGATAAAGTACTGGAATGGTCTGCCTGGGGAGGTGGTGGAGTCTCCAACCCTGGATGTGTTTGAAAAAAGAGTGGATGTGGCACTTGGTGCCATGGTTTAGTGGAGGTGTTCGGGAATGAGTTGGACTCAATGATCCTTAAGGTCTCTTCCAACCTATTCATTCTGTGACTTCTGTAATATAACACTAAAAGTCAATGTGAGATGATTCCTAGACAATGATTCTCTTACAGGACTTGGCCAAGAGAAATGAAATTGAGGGGGCATTCAGAGACCCATATTCAGAAGATATAGTCAAATAAAGGCCAAACCATTCCTAAATGGAGCAGCAAGAAGAAACAGAGGTAAATATGCCTGTAAATAAGCAAAATTCTGCTTTATGCTTGGCCTGATCATCCAGATTTCCTCCTTGATTTATTTTTTAATGGGATCTTAAAATAATCTTAGAGAATTCTATGTGATTAGAAATACACTGAATTAACTGCATGGTTCTGCCAACATTTTGTAAAACAGCCCTCTGATTAGGGAGTCCAAGTTAGAGAGCAAAAAATTGGAAGTATGAATAAAATAGGAAACCTGAGCTTTTCTCCTAGATTATATAGGAAGGAAATTACATCTTCTCTTCTGAGAGAGGTATTATAAAACATGGTTCAAGATGGCCTTTTCTCAGTTTTTCAGGTTATGTAGTTTTCATAGCAAAGTCAAGAATACAAAAATACCAGTATTTTAGAGACTTTCAGCAAAAGATATATACCTTGAATTTAGGAGCATTTTCTGGTATTGTTCAGGCACATCCTGGGGACCAGAAGTCTCATCAAATCACAACAGAGATTCAGTCCAGAACATCTTGATAAATCTTGGAATCGGGCCAACATAAACTGCAAAAGGTTCAAAAATAAAAGTACAAAGTTCTGCACATATGGAAGAGCAATCCCATAGAATAGTAAATGCTAGGAAGTAACTCTGGGAAGAGATGCTGGGAAGAGACAGACTAAGAAACAACCTTGTGGAAAAGGTCTACTTCACAGTCTTTATGGAGGATAATCTTGTCTCATTTGCTTGCAATGGAGTTTTACACTGAAGAAATATTGCTTTAGCTTCTCATCCAGACTGGGCAAGACTCAGTACAGAATATCCTTGTCCTGTTGCCTGTATTTTAATACTTTGTACCTCATAGGCATGTCTTTATACTTAAGTATCTCTTGCCACTAAGTGGAATGCCTCCAGTAAAGGTCAGTAAGAAAAATTCCTCCCAAATCCAAGTCTTATTATCTGGGTCTCTGAATCTTCTAGTATGAGCTTGTGAGACAGAGATTTAAATCTCTAAGTGCACAGAGAAAATGAATAAACTCAGTACACTTATGCATCTGCAGGTGAATGTCTCTTGGTTTCTCCCACTGGTTATATTTCATTTTGCATGAGATAAATTTTATTCAGAGAGCAAGAATGACCCTTTCAGCCTAACAATTTCCATTTGTGATATGAAAAGCTGTGGTACTTTTTTCTGCTCTCAAAAATCATTCCAGGAAAAAGTGAACATCTTTAGAAGGAGAGCCTGAGAGCACACTTAAAAATATGCTAAGGCAGAGCAAAGACACAGTTCTGGGAGAAAGGGGAGATATAAAATCCATCAGTCAGAAAAGGCGCTGAATCTTTACTCTCCTTTACCTTAATTTATTCTTTCCATTCTGGTCTGCTGCATCGGAGAATGACACCACCCACTGCTTCTGGCCCATTTGCAAATGTAACCTAAACGTGCAGAAACTTTTTCTGAAATTCAAAAGTGTAGTTGACATTTTTCAGTCAACTCTAACTGCATTTCCCTAACAAATGTCACAGCATGCTGCTTGAACAGCCTTGTATCATGAAGGAAACAAGCAGAACCATCATGCTATGCAACCTCAGGAACAGGGATGCAAAAGGAAAGCAATTTCTGTGTGTCTCCATGACATCACATGATAAAACTGCCAACGTCATTCAACACAGAACTTGTACATGTGCCAAAACTCAGATTGACAAGGAACAGTATTTAGCAATCCAGTTAATATCCCAGACTAACAGAGAAGGGGTTAAAAGGGCTCCAGTACAAGTATCTCTCATTTACCTATACTGGTGATCTCTGGAGATGATGTCTTGAGAAAGACCAATGGGTTCCTCTGTTATTTCTCTCTATATGTTTATGTTCATCTTCTGAGTATGGACACTATTTTCAGAGAGACTCAGTCATTACAGTCTCACAGTACATTATTCTAAATATTTCTAGAGAAGAAAAACATACTTCTGTTATAACGCCTTACTAATACACACAGGGATTTCAAAGTAGTATTTTATCAAAACACACACAGTTTTGTTTTCTTGGCTAACTCACAGAATGAAGGCTACAGTCTTTTTTTTTTCTTTTTTCCTTTCTTTTTCTTTTTTCATTTTTCTTTCTTTTTCTTTTCTTTTTCTTTATTTATTTTCTTTAATTTTTTTCTTTTCCTTTTTCTTCTTTTTCTCCACTTTCTTTTTCTGCATTACATGTTGCTAGCAATATATTTATCTGACTTTGAAGGAATCTGTAATAGTAAATATTATGGTTTATTATGGTTTCTTCTAACATTTCGCCTATGAAAATAAACTGCATAAAATGGAGTTCATTTTAAAAATATCAGGGTCAAAGACCATTGGAACAGGCATTGTAGATCCATTACAATACAGTACCCATAGGCAGTGATTATTTATTGGAATATGTTATGAGTCATGGCAATTCATAACACTATGGTTGCTGGAAAATTCCATTTTCCACTCTGAGCCAACATAAGGCTTATAGTACATACATTTTGATCAACTGAGACACAAATGCATCCCAGCAGTTACACGAGAGTTGTTTCCTTTCTTTCCTCAAATTGAGAGATACTTATTATTTCCAGGAAAATAATTCTGTGGAATGAAGCATTTACAATTCTTGGCAGGACATTTAAAATGAATAAGACTGTACATGAAAGCTTGTTTGACTGTCTATTTAGTTTCATTTTAAAGATTTCAGTCTTATCCTTAATGATTTATGCACAACATGTACTGCCACTTGCTGGTCTGTTCTATAAATACCTTCATAATTTGAATTAAGATAATCTGTTATCTGTGCTCGGTAGATGTATTACAGTTTTGTACTCACTTAAAGTTCCCCCAAACCATAAAGCCTTTTTTCATTTTAGATTTAGCTAAAAATATTCACCCATTAAAATAGCAATCATCATTAAAATTAGTTCCCTGATTCTACTGATTAATTTTAAGGCAACAAGCAAGGTTTCTGAAAATTTACAATTAAATATATTTTTAGACAAAACCTGACAATTTTCAAGTCTAGAGAAGCAATTACCTGGCATAAAATCTGCAGGACACAGTTAGAGGGAAGAGGAAGTAATTTGAAATAAATACATATATTAATATAAATATGTCATAAGAATATTGCCAGAGGCAACAGAGAACTATTGCTAAAATGTTTTAAATGAGCATATTTAGGACCTTTCCAGTTCTCTCCAGACAAATGTGGATCCTTCTATAAAGGGGGCAGGTTGTTTCTTTATGAATATATAGTTTCTGGTTAAACAAATTTAAAACTTTTCATCTTCGATCACCTCTGGAGTTTCAGCGAGAAAAATGTGAGTAGCTGGCTTAGGAGATGCAAGGTCAGGGTTTATAGTTACATTCTGGTAAATAGGCATTTTTAGTCACATGAGAAATTTTATTCTTATGTTCACTTTTGGCTGTTGCTAAAGGGAGAGAATAATCTGTTCTCATGTGTGTGAGAGAAAATCAAAAGTGAAGGAGCCGAGGTGCAGTAAGAACTATAGCTTATGTCTATTAGGAAATGCTAAATCACTGGCACAGACTGCTCAGAGAATTTGTGGAAATGCCATCACTGGAGATCTTTAAGATAAGTTAGACAGTAAAAGGTCATAGCTTAATGCCTTTATTCAGTCATTCTAAGTATCACATAAATGTTCTAAAAAGCATTTAAGAGCTATGAAATGTTTTTTTTTTACATGAAACCATAAAAGATTCTGTATATTTCTTCAAAATTCATCTTAATTTACAATCAGAAAAAGTTGAGATTTGAGTCTATTATTTTTAATTTTTCTATTTTCTTTCATTTGATTACCTGAATCTTAGAGGAGGGCTTGGACATTTTCTTTTCTTTTTTTTTTTTTTTGTCCCATTTCTCATATGCTGGGGTATATGGTATATGAGATGGTATATATATATATACCAACATCAGTTGGTAGCTACTGGACTAGAAAACCTCTTGAATCTCTCTGTCATCTTGTTTGCCACAAATAGTTTCTGAAAGATGGTCTTTCTGTTTAAAATTTAAATTATGCTTAAAAGTCAACTGAGTAATACAAATTCTAATTTTAAGTCTGAAAACAAGCCAAAGTCTGTAACTGCCAAGTACTGTCATAGTTTAGGAAATATTAACATGGGTGCAACCTTAAACTTTGGCACATTCTAAAACTTTTTTAACAGTAGGATGATACTGAAAGAAAGATGTAATGGCATATATATTTTTAAATTAAAGACTGCAATTACCCTTAGATTATGGGGGCAAGGGGAAGCCCGGCATAGGCCAATAGATATTTTATTTTTTTTAATAGGAAAGAACAAAATATCTTTTTAAGTGGAAATGAAGTCCATTTCCTTGTCTTAAATAACCAATGTGCTAGACAAGATTTTAATCTGTTTATCACATTTTTTAAATTCTTTTATGACTTTATTGCTCACGAACATTGAACATCTTACAGTAAACCCAGATTTCAAGCAGCAGAACAAATGAAAAAAAAGCAATCTGCAAGTTCCACTAGAAGCATAATGGGGCCCATGAACGAGTATTTGTTAAGTTTGTGCGCCAAGGAATTAAATATTGTTCAGCTGACAGTACCTGCAGATACAGTCATAAAATATTGGTGATGGAATTAAATTGCAAATAGTAGCAGTCTACAGGCTGTCACAGGCGACCACGGGACACTCTTGAAATGCCATCCTTGAAAGTATGGTGGTAGATTTTTTTAAAGGGTGTGGGAAAGGGAAGGACAAACTTGTAACAGACTGTTTTGATGTGTCAGGGCAAGACAGAAATAATTAACTGGGACCTACCTGTCTCTGCTGTACAAGGAGTGCATTGTGCAGAGCTCACAGCTCTCTCTTTGTCCTTCTGAGCACTGAAGGGATAAACAGGAGTGACTTAAGCTCTAAGAAACAGCTCCAAAGCCTCCTGAAGCCAAGAGGCTCATGATCAGCTCCTTGATTTGGCTCAGATTCCCTGTGTGCATTGTACCCACAAAGTAAAAAACATGTCCTGAAACTTCAGAATAAGCAAAACACCTGGTTAATACCTGCCTCAGCTCTCTCTGCACACTATATAACGAAATTTGGCTTCCTTTCTGTTCCATATTTTGTAATAAGGACTGGTATACAACAAACATATAAGAGTTTGTGGCCTCATTCCCTCACTATCCAGGATACAAAGCAAATCCTGTTCCTTCCTCACTCTGTTGCTCCCCTACAATGTTCCCCTGATCCACATCCTCATATTTAGCAGATAAAGGAGATCAATACAGCTGAAACATTGTTTTGCTCATCAATAAACAAGATAGAAGGGCCTCATGCACTGTATTGTTGCTTCAGTTTATGGAAAAGACAACAAAATTCCCACTTCTTCTTTAAGAGAAAGAGCTCTGGTCTGCTCACAGCCAAAGTCTGCATTACTCTCTTCTGTATGACCACGCATGCTGAGGGCTTATAATTAATATGGTTTAAGCAGACTGTGAATTGATAAATTAATAATAAAAAAATATCCAGTAAAGACTCACTTCTGACTGGGAACAGTTAGTACATTCTCCTGACCATTTGAATAAGAGAAAAGTCTGTATCCATTCCATCAGGCTTCAGCCACGTGAGAGTGACGTTACTGGTTTAAGCAACCGCCGGTGTTCTCATTGCTGCTGAAAGAAAAGGAATATATTATATAATACCCATTTTGGCAGTAGATACATCACTTTCTGGAGATGTCAACTTCTCTCCAAAGACAATACGGGCTCCTGGAAGACAAGGCTGGAAAAGGGCCCGTCCTTTTAGATGGTGCAAGTTAAGTCAAATTAATTCTGCCAACAGGCGGCTGCTGCTATAAATCACAGCTTGCTTGTGCCCAGTCCCACACTGACACAGCTCTCTCAAACCAGCTGTAAGAAGTGACAGCTGTCTGGCAAGATACTAGACTTAAATACGAGCAGATAAGAAGTGAGATGGAGTGGTTTTGGACTTGGAAGAAAACAGAGGAAAATATGAATCATCCATTTTATACAGTATATTATACCTTTTATGGTTCAAAGCAACATTTGTGTGACACCCCCCACAGAGAGTAAATTTCAAATAGTTTCTCTCAAGATGCTTTTCAGCCATGTAGTAAAAGTGTTCTAGTACTCATCTGAAATTCTATACTGCCCCTCTATTTTACTTCTTAAAAAATTCAAGTAAAGCAGAAAATAGTTAATAAACAGAAACTTTCTCATGAGACTTTGGTTGCTTCTAAGCATCAAAAATAAGGAAAACTTGTTATCTCAGTAAGATTTTATGGTTATCTGCTTTAAATCTTGGGGGGAAAAAAGATAAAGAGGTAGCATGGGACATGGGACATAAGGGGAAGAAGCTTCTGAACGAATTAAGGATGTAGATTTAGGTGGAATATTTTTGGATTTATGACAGGTTTTATATGTGCTTTTTATGGTTTTGTTCACCATTCATAATTCCTATTTTGTAAGCATAAATCTTCTAAAATACCTCAGAAATGAACAGACACATTACCCATTTCTGTGTATCATGAGTGACCATTATAATCTATTTGCTTCATAAGGAAAGTTTGGCAGTTAAAATCCTTTTAAAACAAAGGGACAGCAGACCAGACTCAGGCAAATGCTCAAATGCCAATAATGGCTAAAAGCAAAATTATTGGCAATGAATAAGAACTAATGAAGGGGTTTGTGATGGAGATGTAAATAATGTTTTTGTTCTCTCTTGCTTTCTGTTGCTCAGTATTTTGTGAATAGAATTAACTAGGAATATTTGAAAATCCTAGGAGAGGGGCTGTTTATTGATCATAGTTAGTTCTGCCTGCCATGCTTGCAGTGCTCTGAAAATCATGCTGTAATTTCCATGAACTGAGATGATTGGCCTGTGTAATGATTAATTGAGTATTATTATTATTAATTTGGAAAACATTTAATTAAAATTTAAAGGAATTAGTAATAGGATATTGATGGCAATGGGTATATTAAATGGTTTCAATACGTACTGGTTAAATCCCACAAAAATTGCATATGTAAGAGATAGAGATAAAACTAAATAGGAAACTGTCAACAATAACTAGTCAAGCCTGTGTTACTGTTCTAGATCTAGCTTGAGATCACATGAACAAAATTTAGTTATATGAACTCTTTATGTAATATCTTGTAGCACATTTGTTTGTATTTAAAATTGCATGGCTGTAGAAATTGATTCCTCTCCAGGAGTTTTGACTCACATAATCCTAGGATGATATTTCTCTCTTTTCCTCTTTTTATTATACACAAGAGGAGGAATCTTGGTTGAGAAATTTTTTTTTTAGGTATGAGGAAGATGACAATCCAACTGGTGGACATCCTGTTACTCAAAAACTATGTCTGCATCAATTTCACACTCATTGCAGAAAAGGGAAAGGTGAGAGACCTCTTCAAATCTGGTAATGCAGCAAAGCTTCTGGGATGTCAACCTAAAGTGCTGGCAACACACAGATTATCAAACTAATTTTGAGTTCTAGGAGAACTTCCAGACTGACAGATGTAACCTTAGCTAGAAATCAGGCACTGTGGTGAGTAAACTAAAAATACAGAGTAACTGGAAACAAGATCTTGTCTTTTGGAAACTGTGAATTTTCAGAATTTATTTTAATTTCTCTCTAGCATGAGAAAAACACTAAAAAAATCAACCAAATAGAGAAAACTGTGAAATTAAAACTTAGACTCTCCCTGAATTTCAATTTGATTTTGGACCTGCTTTGCAGGAAGTAAACTCCAAGTATTTTAGCAGATTAGAAACATCATTTTACATCCAGAATAAAAACCAAAACTGGTCAAACAGCAACAAACCCTTACATTTTTTAAAAAGGTATGTTGAGATATGTGTCATCCTTGGAGTTTTTTGTTTGTTTCTGTTGTTGTTGTTGTTATTTTTGTGCTTGGGTTTCTTATGCGTATGCAATTGCCATTTTTAGGATCAAGAAGGGAGAATTCTTAAACACAATAGTGATTTACTATCATTATTATGCGGGTATTTCTTGACAACTGACATTAAAAAGGAACCTTGAAGTTGGCAAAGAAAGATATTCCTCTAGAATATGTGAAATTTGGCCTAGTGTGCTAATTTCCCTTTCTTTCTGAGTCAGAGATCCAGAATGTCCTCTCCTCTGCTGCATATTGTTCTACAAATTTCTCCCAGGCAAACTATTTTTATTCATCAACCCACTGTTAGCAAAATATAAGAATAATCAATAAAATAAAATTGCAACACAGCCACAAATACCATTGTATAGAGAACTACATAAAAATTAGATAAAATATTAAATAACTTCCTTTTTTTATCAATGTCATATGCATTTAAATGGTGTAACCCATTAACCATTATTCCCATCTGCATTTCTTGGAAGATATTTAGCATTTTTCACCCCTTCCCAACAGAAGTAGAAAGAAAACCTTACCTATTCCTTAAAGCACTTACATATCTGCTTGACTTGAGGCATTGGTTTGGCATATTGGGGTATTCAAAGGGGCAGAATGGTACTTAGGGTGATTTTCTGAAACATAAGAGCACAGTCTCTCAGGAAGATACCAATGAGCATCAATTTCAATTTTTAGCTGTGTAAATATGTCAGAAGATCCTCTGCATAGTGTAAAATACTGTGATGCTCTTATGTATTTCCAGATTCACACTTCTGAGAGCAGTCAACTGTATCAGGATCTGTGTCTCTGATTGCAAAGTCTGGGTGAGACCAATAACTCCAAGGCATGTGAATAACCCAGACTCACATGAACAATTCTGTGGAAAGCAACAAGAATGAAACAAATGCCCTAGGGCTAAAAACCAAGAATAAAGTCCTCCTGCCATCAGAAGTATTCTGGGAAAACATATTCTCTTACCAATGTCTTTATAGCACTAAAATTTGTCTATCAGTTTAAAATAAATTTTACTTCTGTTTTGCTGTAGCCCCTTAGTAAATGACTGCCCAAAGCACTTGTGCCTGATCAATACCCGAATTTCTCCAAAACCATTGCTTTTCAAGCACCATTCTTCAGCTCTGAACATTAAACCATTTCCCCTCATTTCTCCATCACCTTAAAATATTTTTATCACAAAATTTTTTCTGCTAAAAAGGAATGAGTGATTTATTTCAGTTTGCTGTTATCCTTGAAGTCTGGTGATAGCAGCACTGCCCTTAGTGCCAGTGGCCTTTCATAAAATTAGTAGCTGGTAATCCTTCTTATGCTTTGCTATTTACATGTGCCAAGTGCTGCACTCTGGATCACACCAGGCTTCCATTCCAGTGAAAATCTCTTATAAAATATTTCATCAGTTTTATTTTCTGAGAAAGTTATTCAACTTTGTCCCATTCATTGCAAAGTTTGTAGAGGCCAGATTACATAAAAAGTACATGCTAAATAGACACCCTGCAGGAAAAAAAATGTTTTCCTAAGAATAATTTATTTAAAAAAACCACAACAAAAAAACATGCAGTAAGAAACAATATTTAAACAAGGTCATATTACTAAGTAGTGAACAGTTTTGTTGTTTTATCTTTTGTAATTCAGAAATCAGCTTCCACTCTTTCCATTATTTTTCATAACAATTTCCTGTCTCTGTGAATTTTTTCAAACAGAGAGCTGTCTATAATTGATCAGTCTTCTTAACAGCAACACAAAATGCCTACAGAATTATTTTACTTCAGGGCTATCAGTTTACTATGGAGAAATCCCTTCTCACAGTCCAAAATGCATATGCTGGCAAACAAAACTTAGCTGTTGGATCAGGAAAGCTGTGCAGATATCAAATTACCATATGGGGAAAATGAGAAGATGAACTGTTAGCATGGGAGAAATTCTGCTAATGCTCATCTTAGTTCTGTGAGCTTACTTGGCAATAGTACAAGCATATCCAGAAGAACCTCCAGGCAAATCCCCACTTGTGGACAAGTAAGGAATTCTACCAGCTGAACAAACTGTAGGTAAGTGAAGAACAGCCTGTCTGAGGCATGTGCACATGAGTAGCCATGTAAGCCAGAAGGGATTTTCTCACCTGATGCCCTCACTGAATCTCTGCTAAAGTTGCCCCTTTCCTTAGATTTGCCATTTATGCTGCCTTGGAAACAGAAAAGAAGCTGTAAAGTGCAACACCAACTTGTCCTTTGCTGTTGTTTCTGCCTTTACATCCATCTGGTTCTCAGAAACAACCTTATTCTCTCACATTCCTGGAAGTGAACGGATCCATCTGTTTGATAAGAGGGTGAGTCAGCATGAGAGCTCAGTATCTGCATGAAGGACCCTTAGAAACTGATATGAAAAAAACCAGATCATGTTTGCAAATTACATTACATTTCAATGTTATAACAGAGGAAAATGTCTTCATTCTTTTCAAACATTAATCTAATACATTTTTATGCTGATAATTTTGGTTTTACTAGGACTTCCGAAATGAATTCTGCCCCCACAGATATAATTTGATGTATGTGACATTTTCCTTCAAAACTCATATGGATGTACCTCAGAGATACCGATTTTTACCTTGAATCAGTTTAAGCATTTAAAAAGTTTCATTGAACCCTGGAAAATATATCTATTTTTCTTTTGCATGGGATGTAGTTTGAAATCATCAGCAAATACTAGTTCTCCTCCATAAGAGAAAAAGCATCAATGTTAAAATCTGACAGGGACAGTTATCAAGAAAAGGGACACAACTTTCACAATCATTAAAGTTCATCAATTCTAGAAGATTCTAGGTCAGCTTGAAGACAACTTCACTGGATAAAGGCACAGACAGAGCTTTGATGCTCTTTCTGGCAGGTGAGTACCACCTGTGATTTTATAGCAGCAGATATCTCAGCTGTATCCACTTTACTTCACAGTGGAGAGAAATTACATTACTCTTGTCAGAGACCCAAAAGGCTTGAAATATGCAATTCTATGTAAACCATGCAGTTGGTTATTTTGTATCTTTAGTATCATGCCGGATTTCCTTCTCAGCTCTTTATCTACTTATTTCCACTATTTATGTTCTGCTGTTCTCTGTCCACATCTGACAAAATAAGTTAATTTTGGCTAGTGAATGCAAAGATGGGTGCCAAACCATGAATCTTCTATTAAATGGTATGCCAGCATGACTGGTTCATTTTGGGGTCTCTATGTAAATTTGAGTTTCCAAAGCATGTCCATGAATCTGCCTTCCTACCATGCAGTCTCCTAGCTGAATTAATCTACTCTAGTTCAGCTTTCAAGCACTCTTCATAGAAAGCCATTTATCTGTGAGTGGGATATCTCCTAATTGCTCAGTTCCATGCAACTTTCTAAATAGACTTTTACTCATCCCTTTAAGAAACAGTGGGCTAAAGTAAAGATTTACAGGTCTGATCCAATGCAGCGAAATTGCCAAGTTCATTTAGATCTGTTGTCAAACAATTAGTCTTTAAATAATTTACCTCAAGACAGAAAAAGACACTTCCAGAAACAGCAATTTGTTTCTTGAAGGCATTGGCTCCCTGTATGATGGCTGCTGCCACTCTCCACTCCTCTCCTCTTGACATGTGCCCCCCACATACAACACATTTCTTTGAAGCACTGGATAGAACAGCACAGAAATTGGCAAGAACAAGCATGGCTGGAATAGACTGGTCAAACCAGGAGAAAGCACTAGGAAGCAGCAAAGTGTCTAAACCATTTTTCCCTTTATCCCCATTAGACAGCTGACACTGTTTATATGCTCTAGCCAGATACAGTAAAACTCGCTTGGTTATTTTTGTCATGGGAAATGTCTATTTAGTGCCAATTTAATACCATTTAGGATGGTATTTAATATTCTACTCAACCTGACATTGTTATAATGTCATTCCAAAGCAACAGTACTTATAGACTGGACAGTTAAGGAGATAGCAAACCAGTTTCAATTGCTGGGTCTACACATAATCTCTGGGGTAAACAACTGCCCATTTATTGCCAGCAAGATGAAAACACTCTCTTTGTACTGTATCCCATGGAAGACAAAACTGCAATATTTACAGAGAGGATCCAGGAGTCTGGATGAGAAAAAACTGCATAGGAAGAGCAGCATACCACAGTGTTAAGCTTTAGATGTCAAATTGTGACCATAAGAAACCATTCCTAGAAACAAATTAGTCCTTCTACCTACAAGCTTATACAAAATGAATCAGAGCTACATTTGTTGTACTTTCAAACACCTTTTCAGACACAGCATGTTTCTTTTTCATGTTTTCAGATGCACAACCTGGTCCTTTGTATGCTGCTGTCATGGTGTGATTTGCTCCAGGTTTGTGCCTCAAGCTCCATCTCTCTCTCCATGGGTGCATGGCCTCACTACAGATTTCAAAGCTATACTTATTTCTTTTTTTTTTTTTTTTTCTTTCTCAAATATGAATACCATCAGCTTGGAATGACAAGGTTTAATTTTCACCTAGTCAAATAGTTTTCTAGTCATGACTATTTTGTGGGTTTTCTGGGTTTTTTTTTGGTTCCTTTTTTTTTTTTTTTTCCCTGGAGGCAAATAGATGAAAATTGCAATCATTGTATGTATGTGTTTGTATATGGGTGTACATGTATGTATATATGTACAGATATCTATATATTTGTGAGCCAGCAGGCAGTGAGAGATTAGAGATTGTGCTTTGTGACTGTGGAACTGACACTTTTATAATTAATAAGTCTTGGGACACATTGTACTCTGGGAAAGAGAGAAAAAGAAGCTTCGTGTTAATACCTTGGTAATGGACTGCTTACAGGTGAAAAAGCAAGGACTTTTAAAAGAACAGGATTGGAATTTTTAGGGTTTCTTTTTTTCCTACTATGTGTTTCCAAGAGCTTGAAAAGTCTGGGTAAACATCACACACTGTCCACACACAGATTCCTGTGATATTTGACTCATGCAGCCAGGATTCTGTTCCAGTCCAGTCCAATGTAGTCACTGTTTTGCCTGATAACTTCTGTACAAGCCGTGTGCCTGGTACACTAATGGGAAACCGTCCAAATTGGGAATAGATGACTGCCAGTCAAATGCAGATAATTAATGTCACAGAGAATGAAGCAGAGATTAACAAAGTCAGTTGGTTGGATCCTGTCCTAGTGTTTACTATGCTGCATCTTGGACATTTTATTTCATTTTTTTTTCCCAGAAAAATCTCATTCTCCAGGTTGTTTTTACTGCCTTCTAAGATGGACTTATACAATAACTTCATACAAATAAGAGCTGTGTGATCCTCTGTCTTCCTGATTTATTTGGACAGATCATTCAACATTTATATCATCAGTATGGATTTTCATGTTGTGGTTTAGGATGGCTTCTTTTCTAACAGTGTTTCTTCTTTAAATGTGTGACAGGACACCAGAAAATATTATGTGTGCTGAGATAGAATAAAACGTGTATTATTTATTAATTTATTGTAATTTTTTAAATTTTATTTTGACATTTGACACTCCCTTCCAGACATGGGCTCATGTTCAGTTTAAGAAAATGCTGACAGTCAGAAAGGGTACTTAAGCATGTGTTTAACATTAGCACATTTTTAATTCCTTTGGGCATTCGAAATTCAAAGTATGTTTAAATATCTTCCTGCTTGGGACATTAAATCTCTCTTTTCATTTTGATTTCTGCAGCCAACCTTTGCCTGTACCCAAGGCATCCTTTGTGCTCATTTCCATACTACTCTTCAAATATTAGCATTTCTAGATTTACCCTGAGAGACATAAGCATATGAAGAAATTATTATCAGAAATGACTATGTACATATGAGAAACTAAGCAGGACAATTTTCGTTTAGATTTCAATGAATAGCATATATGACAACATGTTAAAGTTCTTTGTTTCAATCTGTTGATTTATTTTTCTTATAAGATGAAAAAGATTTTTAACCTCATCAAAAAAATGCCTTTGTCATGCTCTCAGAAGGAAAATGACCCTGTATAATTTGATACAATTTTTGTAAGATCACAGTAGTTACAGAAAGAGTTCAGTTTTGAATACTCAAAGGTTAGGATACATCCTGGAGTCACTGATAAAAGCCTCAGGAAAACCTTTTTTCAGATTATTTAACCAGAAAATCTATTTTTAAATATAGGTGCATGGTTTGAAAACACAATGACTGAAATCTCCTTCTAAGACCGACAGATGCCTTGAGTGGGATTCACTTGACCCCTGAAAGATCTAAACTGTAGATGTCTAAAAATAGGTGAAATAAATTATTTTCTATAGTCTACTGAGACAGATTTTAAGTATACCAAATGTTAATAATTTCAGCATAAACTCCCTAATAAAAGGAGGTGTGACCCAGCCTGGATTTACTCAGGCTCTAAAAAATATTGCAGATACAAAAAGTTTAATATCTGTGCCATTATCTTTTTTGCATTTATGATTTCTGCATAATGGTGCTTTCCTATGCTGTCCACTCAGATATTGCTTCAGTTTTGGCATTCTGTTTACATGGCTTCACCCTTGTCTATCTGCAGTAATAACGTGGCTCCCTCTTTATTCAGTAGGACTGAGAGGCAGATCTGAGCTCTGGGGGTACTCGTCTCTCTCTGCTACACATTGAGGATACCACTATGTCTAACAGAAAAGATGCTCAACTTCTACCCTTAGTGCCAAATAATATAGACTTAAGTAAATAATTAACCACTATGAAGAATATCACAGGTGGTAAACCCAAGTTTTTTAGCAGTTTTGGTGACCTTTAGGTTTTTGCTTTCACTGCCCTCAGTGTGAATCTGACCTATTTTTAAGATACCATAGGTTACACCAAACATTATGTGATCATAGTCTCTTGCCTGACAGCTGCTCTGGTGTGATTTAGAAATGTTTCTCTGGTATACCTGGGTGTCTGGTGAATCTGAAGTTGTGCACGCTGCAAAACTAATGGCAGCCAGTTTCTCTTCCTCTCACTCTGTACTGGATGTCAGCCCAGGAGCAAACAGCAACATGTGCCAAGTTTCAGGAACATGTTCCCGAGTTCAGAAAACTCTCATACACCTGTCCATTGTTCTTACAATTCACAAGATGCATTTCTTCTTCCAGCTGTCCTCCACCATGCTGGCATGTGTTGCTCTGCACAGCAGATCTCTGTTATATTTTCAGTTACTGCAGTTGAAGGCACAACAGCAAAAGATTTATTTCACTGTTGTATGTCCTTATGGTTTACTCTTTTCTCTAAGAAACTAAGCACATTGCAATTGCCATTACTTACCCACTGTACTCAGAGAGAGAAAAGAAGTGAATAATTCAGAAACATCTACTGAGTATGTCCTTGAGTTGCCTGTGCTTGTCAGTAGAGTATTGCTTATTTTGAAGAAAGAAATGAGGAAAGTGGGATTTAATTCCATACGTGTTTTCAGCGGTTACAAAGGCAATTCCCTTTGTATTCAATCCAAGACAAACTTACACAATTCAGTAGAAGAATGGGACCAGGGAAATATTAATATTAACTGACTCTATAGAGGTTGAGTCCTTCAGACTTTAAACAAGAACATCTAATTTAGGAGTCTGTATATTGCCACTGACTATACAATGGACCTAAGTTCCTATTTGTGGCACTTAGGTGCTTAAAAATAGGTATCTACTCCTCACTAAATGATGCAATTGACCTCCAGTAACAACAGATCTCCAGCAGTCTATCCTTCAGCTCTCAACTTGCTGCTCCACCGGCACTTATACTCCACTGCAATTCCATGGGAGGAAGATAAACAGGTGAACTCTGGTTCACATTAAAAAAAAAAAAAAAATCACTGGAATCTGTAGGAATCACTGGAATATATAGGAAGATAAACAGTGAATTCTGGTTCACATTAAAGAAATCACTGGAATCCAGGGAAGCATCTAGTCTGTCTTGGAATTTTTATTGAAATGCTGAAGCAAAATTATTTCAAGGTTTATGGATTAAAATTGGTAATAGTTCATTATTATTTTATTTGGATTTCTTTTCTTACCTGTTATTATGATGCTCTGCCTGAACACCTGTATATCTGTAAGTTTATTTTAGCAAAGTTTAGAAAGTCAGCCTTGCTGCCTAGAACAGATAGAAGATACTAAAAGGAAGTTTAATTTGGAAGAAGAAGGTCAGACACAAGAGTTATTATCCTTTCAGTTTAAAACCTTTGAAATTATTCACATATGGGGAAAGCATGGAGGTGAATTCTGCAAGGCAAGCATTACACTGTGTACCAGATAACAAGATGAAGCCAGGATTCCAGCTTTGGCTTTCTACCAGGCACAAAAGCTTAAAATTCTGTGAAAGATGGCAAAGAAAGCCTGTCCTTCCTGCTTCTGTGTCACAGGAATGAGGGGAACAGCCTAGCATGCTGGATCTTTCTCCCAAAGAAGCATTGCCCCAGTACTGTGCAGCTGACTGGATTCATAGGTTTGCATGGTGAGGAGATTTTATAACACTTCATCTGTGAGCTCTGTGTACTATTGTATAGCACAGAGAGCAACATTTCCCTTGGGAGTGCTCCCATCACTCCAGGGGCTCTGCAGGGACAGAGGTTTCAGAGCCAACACACCGGGTAAAGGCTGAGCAGGAGGGCAGTGCCTGAGCCAAGGCCCCATTCCATTCTCCACATCACTGCATGCTCCAGGCACACCATCCCACTAGATAACATCCATATGGTAGAAAGAGGGGTAATACTTTTGTAAGCAAAGAACATAGTGGAATATTTCATTCCTCCGTGGAGGGGTGATACTCAATACATTTTTCATCACTGTGGAAACTTGGTGTTTCTTTATTGTTTGATTTTTGTCTACCTTAACCTTCCAAACACCAAAACGTGGCTCTGCCACTTGGAAAGTCATGCTAGGAGAGAGGTAAGAGCAAGTGACTTTAAAATGATCCAGAGGTGGAAGGTTAATTCTTATTTTTACCTTATTAGTTTTTGCTTGATTAAATGAAAAACAGGCACTCTCAAAACAACTTAGAAGAGTGTTTTGTCCATAATTTACTTAGGCATGGGTGCCTTCTCAAAGTCCAGGCTTCTTTAATATTGACACCTGGAAAAAAGGGTCACTTTTACACTTCTTGTTGACTGTCATTCAATGTCATATATTCTTTATTACATTAACATATCAAAATTAAGTACTTTTTTTTGCTTGTGTTAGCTGTCTCTGATCTATGAAACTCCTTCTTCCTAACTGCTTCATGAGTGACATGATGTTATATTTTAAAAAAGCTATTTTAATTTGGTAACAGCTCCAACATAGGTCAAAATACAGCTGCTAATGACATAAACATTTAATGGCATAAGTGTTTTCTATTTCTATGCATAATGTAAGTGGGTTGTGCAATTTAACACTGATTAACTGCTAGTGAGCCATTTCCAAGAAGAAAAGTAAGAAAGATCTTCTAGTCACTTAAACCCTAGTTAGAACACAAGTGAGGAAACTCTGTTGGACCCTTTGTATCAGAAAGCTCTTTAGTAAAGTGAAGGAGGATAGCTGCCCTAATACAATTTGAAATAGCCATAAATTTCTTAATGCATATTTCTATGTCCTCTGAGGCTGATACAACAAAGGGAGACTGATGGTATCTGAGCAATGCTTTCAAAAGTTATTTCCCCTGCAAAAGGCATATGTTTTGAGCACGTGTGCTGTTGCTTTGGGAGAACTATATTTGATTCTCTTGTGTAGAATAAAATATAATGCTTCAAAATGCTAAGTCACAAAAATTGCTTTCTTTTTTGAGGAGAAAGTAGCTGAGATTTTAGGTGCTTTTTAATTAGCATAGTGGACAACAAAAAAAAAAGGAAAAAAAAAAGAAAAAAAAAAGAAAAAAAAAAAAAGAAAAACCCATTCTAGGAAATCAGACCATTTTATTTGATAGAAAACATTTTCTCTCTGATGCAAATATTTTACCCAAAAGTTTAATGTACGTTAATCGAACTGAAAAAAAGAGAAGGGAAAGGGAGAAAACAAGCCCTCACAAACCCTCACTAAAATCAAACACACTTCAGTTTTCATCAAAGAAAAATAAATTCAGATTATTTTTTCCTTCCTTTCATTGGTTTGGTGAAAAGCCAGAGGAATTAAACTGCTGTAGTTCAGATCAAACCAAAACAGCATTTTGTTCTGATTTCCATCTTGGCCAGTGTCAGAAGCTGCTGATCACTTATAGTGCATAGCAATTATTCCTCACCTCTGTAGCACACTGGCATCCAGGATTTCTCTCGTGCTCACTCGTCTGCCCCATCAGCATCAGCAGAGTGCTGGGATGGGTTCCCAGCTGCCTCAGCAGTAAGATGGGCAGTGTGGAGTTCAAGAGACAATTCTGAGCAGCAGGTTACCATTCATGGTGTTTTTGCAGATTTCGCAGATTTCTCAGCTGCAGGTAGGGTTTGTTTTCCCCCCTTGCCCCAGACCAGCAGCACCTTCTGGGAGGAGCACAGGATCTGTGCCAGGAGAGAGCAGAGCAGCTGCCTGAACTGCCTCTCTCTCCTGACATCTGTCTGCCTTCAACCTGGATCCTGTCCTCTTTTCCTGAAACAGTTTACTTGGCTGTGGAGACAAGCCATCTGTGGCCAAATTTTAGGCCATATTTACCTGAGAAAATCTGACTTCTGCTCTGTGCACCCCCAAGCCAAGAGGATGCATTGCCCTGATTCAATACCCAAGAAGAAGGTCTTATCCTTCAATTCACAAAGCATCAGGGAGTAGATATTTTCCTTCACTTCAAATAAAAGCTAATACAATATCTGTAGCTTTTTAAAGCAGTGATTTGTGTTGTCAGTCCTGCTAAAAACAGCCAAATATTATGCATTACCCCTTTTGCATCCCTTTCCCACATTCTCTACATGTAATATATATTTAATATTTATGATGAAGAAGTCCAGAGCTTGAGAAAGAGAGAAAGAATAAAAGAAAAATAAATGTAGTGGAGCTCAGTGTTAAACATTTGATACAATCCCACAAAGTATCTCAATCCTGGTCAGTGAGATTTCTATCATTTCAATTCTGGTACCCCTTTAAAGTGAGACTGATAACTGCATCAAATTCCATGGCACTTCCTTGAGTTTTGTAAATATGTACCAGGGTAAGGTGACCAAATTCATTCCCAGTGGTGACCTAGGACAAGATGAAAAAAGCCAGATATTTAAGTGTGGAAGGATTGTGCATTAATCCTCCCCAGCTCTTAGCTGCCCCTACAAATAACTGCTATTTGATACAATAAAGGTTTAAAGATCCCAATAAGCAGCATTACAAATGGAGACTGGAAGAAAGGCTATCTGGATTCAAATAGATAAAATGTTTCATTACAAATTACAATACACATCTACCACAATAATTTGTGTCAATCAAATGGTCCTAAAGAAAACAGTCAATATCAAATAAGATTCTGCAGTCAATGGGCCATAGTCATTTCTGTTGTTGATCCACTGAGGTTAATAGAGTTGGAAGAGGAATAAATAAATAAGACATAATAGGGAAACAGTATGCCATCTGGAAAATAAATGGAGGAAATAGAGGGAAAACGCTAATCTAGCACATCCAGGGTTTCAATTTCTCCTCTGCTATCTGCACTATCTAATGAGCAGCTGCATGAAGTTATCACTGCTTTTCAGGAAAACAGAATCCTCTTTCAGGGCAGCCCACAGGTCTGAGCATTACTGCATCTCTAAAAGTCTCTCTTCCAGCTCATTAATTTCCCTTGATCTTACTGTCCGCTCCTGACTTAATAGATTCCTCTTTCCTTCTGTAAAAGGAATGGTGACCCAGGGAACTATTTCTCTTTAATGCACCCTATGGCTTAGTTTTTTCAGATATTTCCTGGTCTCCCAAGAAAAATATTTCCCATAGACCTCTTACTCATGCTACAATAATATATTCCCTTATGAGCTCTGAATCATCATCCTTTAAGTATACATTTTCTGATCTCTTTGTTCTGCTCTCTCACAGACTGATGAAGAGACTGTAACTCCCAAGATTGCCTTCTTTTATTTTTAGTAACGTTTTTCTATAGATTCACCCATAATTTGGTGTGTTTCCTTATATTTTATTTTCTGACACCCTACCATTTCCAATTATCTCCCTTGTGTGCTTTGACATTGTTTTTAAAATAATAACAGAACTAATAGTCCATACACACATATACAATTCAGAATTCATATCTCTAGATACCCCACAGTTTGGTGTCTGTTTTATTATTCTCTATTTCTGTATAATTATTGTTATGTAGTTATGTATCTCCAAATATGCATGCATGCGCAAGTAAAAATAGGGATAAGAAAAAGGTATAAAAAATGGTACTAAGGTCTTCTGATTTGGAGATTACACAAAATAGAATATATAAAGCATCACATTTAATAAGAATCTTATTGAGATTTCTTACAAAATTTAATAAAGAATGGAAAGTAAGTAATTTTGCTGAAATGTTGGATAAATTATCAAGGAAATTACAGCTGTGGATGAATTCTACAAAAAGGTCCAGCCTCTGGATGTGAAATTCCAGAAATGACTTTTGATTTCAGAGGTATTCAGTTCTAACAGAATATTTCTAAAGCCTGAGAGTAAAGGGAGATGTGACAGATGTACTGCAAATCTGACACTGTGAAGGCTCCTCACCCCAGCTAACTGCAGAGGCATAGCATGCAGCATCTCCAGCTCAGCTGCTCCTCTGGGGTTGTAAGCAATTGAGAGGAATATGCATTTCTCTTTTAGGGACCAATCCATCTGACCTGGCGTAACTGCCTATCTTATGGCAAGATCAATTTAGCCTTAATTCTTATTGACTATATTTTCTAGATCTCTGTTGGCTTAAAGAAATCCATGTTGACCGGCTCAAAGTTAATAAAATGAAATCCAACACTGAATTATTATCTCAGCCTGTCTTATATGTAGAAGAATTATTTTGTAGGAAAAACTGAAATTAAAGGTAGTGTGGCCTGCCTAGGGAATGCAGGAAAAAGGTCTGATGATTCATTAGGTGGTTTTCTCATCTGAATCGGCCTTGACTACATGGTTAGGGAATGTGATGAGGATAACATTATTTTCAGTTTAATTTTAATCATAGATGCTGAGCACACCTTTAAAAAATCATGGGACAACTTTCATGTAGAAGTAGTGATTTTAGCAGCAATTCTCTGATGAAGCTTTGTCAGAGATTAGATTTTAAACAACAAAATCATTTTTCTCCCCATTATATTTGATGGATATAACATGGCATTCATCTCCCGTCCTAAACTATGATACTGTTTTTTCTCAGTTCAAAAATCCAACAAGCTTTCAGAAGGGAAAGCTTTGTGAGTTCTTAGGTGCTAAACTTTCCTTATCTAATATGGGATTTCAGGAAATTTCACCTCTGATGCTGAAATCTATATGTTATTTTCATCTGATGTAAAAAAAAAAAAAAATCTGGTAAACAGCTGTCCCCACCTCTTCATACCCACCCTAATGAAAATTTGGGTCTGCAATTTGAGAAGCAATAATTTTTTTGACAAAGCAGTTAATACATTCAAATATTACAAACCTAATCATGAGGGACTCCAGTTTAAAACCAAGCTGAATTTTACAATCAAGCCCTCGGAGAGGTCTGAATCATATCTGTATTCAATAGGCACACAAGCTTTCTCTGCTTCAAAATAAGTCACATTACATTATGAACATTTACATTATGGAGACAACAACTGGCAGATGCCCCTTCAACTAACAGTTATAAATCAATCCTTCATTGGATTTTCCTGCTGAAGCTAATTCTGTTGAGGAGTCTTGCCAATCTGTACTCTATGAAACACCAGCCAAGGCAGCACAGGAGCCAAGGCAGCACAACATCCATTTCTGCATTATTTGCCTTTTTTACTCCAATACTGATCCTTTTTTTTTCCCCAGGACTTTTCTTTTGCAGAAGAAAAGAGGGAAGTAAAGGTTTTGAGAAGCTGTATTTCTGAGGTGTCTCTGGTTGCAATTTGGGTTTGCTGCACAGCCCACACCCATTCATGCTGATGTTTCACAGAAGAGCTGCTCAGGGCCAGTTTCACAGTGGCCATAGCATATTGCGTGGTACCCGTGAGGATGCACTGCCCCACCAGCCTTCTGAAACTGGACCTGGGGTACATTTCTTCCCGTGGTGATTAAAGACCTGCTTATTTCCCAGCTATACAAAATATGTAAAAAAAGGAAGGCAAAAAAAAAAAAGAAAATAAATTGATGTCTCTGTACACATAAATACTGCACTTGCCTATTGTCAGGCCACATTGTAATTAGAAGTTCCAATTAACAATTGCTACTCTTTCTAGGTTCATTTCTGATCAGCTACACTAACATAACAAAAAGCCACTGGCTTGCTTGAACAGAAATAAAGACACAGAATTAGCATTCTTTTCTGCTGAAATCAAAGAGGTTTTATTCTTTGGCCTGACAAATGCATAGAGCATCCTGTCCAGAAACGTCCCTTTAACAAAAAGTACAAAACTTGATTTTGCTCACTCAGTTAATTGAGCAACCTAAACACATAGTTTAATAAAATGGAATATAATTCTTAGTGGAAAGAGCTATTTTCTTCAAAAGGACTCCACTACTTATTATCACATTGCCATGGTTATGCTGCAGTTACAAGAGAGGATTGCATATCATTAACCACTATCTCAGCAAGCAACCCAGACATATGACATTACCTAAACCAAATAGTATTGGGTTTCTCTTCTTTCTTTTTTTTAACCAACAACCAGGATTGTGTCAACCCTGTGGGTAATAGGATGCTTTCTATGTGGCAATGGCCTTACGGTGCAGTTCACAAGCATCACTGGTGTGGATTTTACCTACTCACATTTCCACACACCTAAGATGTCCCCACTCTGTCAGACCCAGCAGTAATCAGTAATTTATTACCCAGCAGCTGGGCTGTATCCTCAAAGCTTGTGGATACCAAGGGAAACCTCCCACTGGTGACGTGCCCAAAATGGTCTCCCAGCAAGTGCTCCATTTCCTTTTTTCTCCTCCTAGTAACTGCTTGCCAGAGGATTAGCAGCACTTCACAGGAAGCAACTAGGTTATGGCAAGGCTCCTGGTATTGCCATCAGGTACCTGGACTTCAGCTGGTGGTGGCACCAGACCCTGAGGGTGGGTTGGAGACCCGTCACACACAGAGGTGCTTGCATGTCCCCAGTGCTTGGCCTTCCTGCACCAGGATGGCACTGGGACACTGGGACACCTTCAATCATCAATACTCATGCACTGACCTCACGTCCCTCCTGTTCTGAAGTAAGTACTTGACAGCAGCAGCTATTAACTCCAACATACAATCTTAGCATAAAAAAACACCAGCTAGAAAAATCTGTAGCCAAACACTTTGAGGACAGGTTTTAGGGACTTTGTCCATGTGCAATTTGCTCATTATCAGTCTCATCCTGCAGGGAAGGGCAGGCTCTGAGCTCTGGCTCCATTCTGTGGAGAGTTACAGCCATCACAGGGACATCCAGGGAAGAGGGGCAGCAACAAAAACTGCTGCATGGCTGTGGTCTTGCCTCTAGTGATAGCAGGATGACCTGAATGTCTGATCCTTTCTTTGGATTCCTTTCTGCTACTGTTTTGAGAAAACTCTCTCATTGTGCCCTTATCAACTTCTGGGAAGGCAAATTTTACCATCCTCGGAGAGAGACAGCCTACAGGTGTGGAATATTGTGTGAAGCCACTTCAGCTTCTGTATTCCAGGTGAGACCTTCTCTTTCTTTGAAAACATCAAAAAATCCCACTACCTGACCAGCATGAACACATGGACTTTCAGCACTGATATGTGACCTCTGAAGCATTACTTCTATACCATAGGGAAAAATATATAATCCAGTGTGTATATAATTTTTTTTTTTAAATGGAATTAGTGTGTATATAATTTTTTCTAATAAATTAAGACAGAGAAAACCCCATTTGATCTGCTTGTGCACAGAAAACTAATTTGATTTTTAAAAGACTGCTTCTTCCAAGAAAGGAATGGAAAGACCACATTGTTTAATAAAGATATTTTTGCATTCAGTGTTACTTTTTACTTCCTGAGAGGTACTCATACAGGCACATGCAGCTAGCCTGTAGTCTGAGTCACAGGTGCAATTTTTAGGGAGAGTGAGATTGGATCGTCCTCCTCCACACCTCATGCTTTCCAGTAAAAGCTGAAACAACCCCACCAGCACTGCTTTTCACGGAACCCAAATCGAAAGGAGCATATTACACAGGAGAAGGTTACAGTTTATTTTGGGCCTGCTGTGTCATTCAGGCTTGGCCTGAGGCTCGCCCTGTAACCAGCAGCCTTGGCATCAAGTCACAGTGTCAGCTTTTCGGGTTAGAGAGGCCTCGCACAAATATCTGCAATCAACATCTCACAGCCAAAGAACCAACACTGACTAATCCCCACTTCTTTCTCAGCCACACATTCATTCAGTTAATTAACTTTATTTTCCTTTGATTTGTTTGCAGACAACAGAAAACTATTTAAACAAAGACTTCTACCAAGAAGGGTTATTGATGTTAAAAAGGAAAGGAAATTGCTTAGCATTTTCTGCAAAGAACTTCAAAAAGAAATGGTTGAAGGAAAGTACTGAGCTAATTGTATTCTTTCAAAGCCAACACTAACATCTTTCAACTTTCTTATCATTTTAGCAGCACTAATTATTAGCTGTGAGCCAAACACCAAATTTTTTTTTTTTTTTTTTTTCCAAAGCAAAAACCTCCAGCTCTTTGTGGAACCTTCCCAGCACACAGCTGTTCTCCAGCCCTCAGATGAGACACACGGCACAGGTTCACCAGCCCCAAGCAGGAGCTGGTGGTCACCCACAGCTGGGTCTGTCTTACTGGGCAAGCCACCACGGTCCCCAAATGCTGTGCAGGAGTGTGAGAAATCCCAGATGGCATTTGGGTAAATCTCACTTTGGTTGTTCAACTCTGCGTTTTCACTTGGCCCTAATAACACTAAATAGCATTAGTTGCAATTTTTTTTTTTTTTTTTGATGACTAATTTTAGCCCTGGTGCTAACATTCATAAACACATCACAACAGCCAGGAGGTACTGCTACTTCACATGAAATGTTAATAGTAGAGTGAATTTCGATGTCTCAGGTCATCCTTCATTAGTTTATGATTAGCTACAAATAAAGCAGACTATTTGGGGGTGGAGGGGTTTGAAGTTAGACACCATATTTTGATCTCATAATTTAAAATACTTGTACCATTTTCAAAGTTTCCTTAATCTGCCTGCTGCTGACATACCTTGTTTAAGTAAGTAAATAAAAACATCAGGCTAATCTTTGAAGCTGATTACTTTCAAATATCTATCAAAGCTTTTCCTTTCATGTTTTCAGAACCATCTTACCAAGGACAAGTAGTAAATGTTTTCTTTCACCTTCTGACTGAGGTTTATTTACTTATTTAATGGTCTGTTCACTGCAATTGCTCACAGAGAGCTTATGTAATGAAGAATATAGTAGTATTGTACTTTAATTTATCTCAGTTTCACTGAATTAGGTGGAGATACTTAATAAATAAAATGGGCAGTGGCAGAAATATAGTGTCACGAGAAAGAATATTTTCAAGGGCTTACACAGTGAAATAAGAGGCAACAGGCAGAAACTGAGGCACAGAAAGTTCCACCTGAATATGAGGGAGTGTGTAGTGACCAAGCACAAAACAGATTGCCCACAGAGGCTGAGGAGTCTCCTCCACTGGAGATAGTCCAGAACCTCCTGCATGCAGTCCTGTGCCACGTGCTCTAGGAGACCATGCCTGAGCAGGGAGGCTGGCCCAGATGGCACAATGTGATCCCTGCACATTCAGAATAGAAATCTCACTTTAAAATGTGTTGCCCAATTGGTCAGATTTTCAGAACTACTGACTTGAGAAAGAGAGATGTTAAAATGAGCAACAATGGAAGTAAATTTAACTTCTAACCAGAGTGAGATTCCCTAAAAACACAAAACAGTGAACACAGGATACTTCTCAGAAGTGCTTTAAAGTAATTAAAAAATGCCTCATAAAAGTCTCTCTGAGTGTCTTGGCAAGCTACTTCATGAATACAACCTTAATTCAAAGATACAAATCAAAAAATAAAGCATATTTTGGAAAGATAGTTTTATGCTTATGAAATATATTTCCATCCATTTCATGTATGTAGCTTATTTCCCTTCATCAGTTTGCTTTCTAACTTTAATAGAACTAGAAAATTGCTGAGAATAGAGAAGATTGCTGTCTTGTTCAGCCAAGTAAATGCTGCTGATTTCAGGGGAGTGCTCTGACATGGTCAGTTAATACTAGAGATTGAATTCATACAACAGTTTTCTTTCATTTTGTGTGAAAAAGGAGCTGAAAGACAGGACAACTTTAATGCAAGCTATGTTCATACTATAGAGAATAGCATTTTCCTAAAAGATTTTGCGTCGTACTTTCTTTGTTTTTCTGCTTTATTGAATGTAAACTGAATAACCACTGCTTGCTATTGAGAGAGATTTTGGTATAAAACATCATGCATGCATTGTAAAATGAAAGCATTTTAGAGGAGATTTTTTTTCCTTCCCTTATAATTATATTGTTTATAACTTGTATTTGACTGGAACAGTTTAAAAAAAATACCACACAAGTGCTCAGTCTCTGACTCCTTTTCAAAGGATCTGTTATGTTTACATAAAGGTACATATAAATCTGTGCATATAAATATCTACATGCAAATATATATTATTGCTTCTACATAAGTAGCATTTCTTCTTACATTAATAGCAGTTTGTGTTAAAAATCAACTGGAGAGGGATATTTCTCAGGACTGGCTCTTGAGCTAACTTTCAAACTTTAATTCTAGGTGAAAGCTCTTAAATAACTAAAGGTAACTACAGAATGCAATAGCTCTCATATCTCTTCAGTTCCATTACAGAGTAAATATCTGGGATTCTTGAAACATTATAATCACTAGAGTGCAGAGTAGTGCTTTTAACATAAGTTAATTTGCCTTACCCGAGGTGATTTATAGCTAAAACACAGAAGTATGGAATGATAAATTTGGCAGGTCCTGGATAGCTCACCTCATCCATCCCTCTGGTTATCCTGAGATACTTTTAGAACTTTTCCTTAAGGACTTACTGTAATAGATGTTCCCAAAGTGCCATGGGCACTGTTAGTGTTTTGCTTACATTATACACTCTTCCTGATATCTAAAATGGGTCCTGCTGAAACTCAATTTCATGTATTTCCTACTAGTTTTGTCTTGCAAAGTGAGAATAAATTCTTCCACTCTTCTACGGAAGAAATATTCTTAAATACTTTATGAGTTCTGTAGTAAAACCCTAAAACCCAACTATGGTGGTGCAATGCCCCTGTCCCCCTGCCCCATCTCCCCTCGGGCCAGTGTGTGATCTCAGATAAATTCTTTATGTCTTGGCCTTTATGAACAACACCAGGGCTCGGCTCCTCTAGAGCTTATCAGAATCACTGTCTGCTCCCAGGAACTAGTGCTGTCTATTGAGGACAGCCTTGGAGACTTATCTTTCTTGCCTGAATGAGAATAAGTGGAATAACATTTTTGTTACTGAACTTTCAAAGAAAGTTCCCTAAATTGCAGTCAGGATGGAAAATTATTATGTCTCTCTTGTGGCCCTATAAACAGCCTTCCTGCGATCTTTTGAGCTCTCCTAGACTGCAGGGGGCTGAAACCATCAACCTTCCTCAGAGTGGGGCCTCTCAGAATGAGAAAACTCTAGTTTGCTATGCCTGGATGACCTCCACCGAGCAATAGTGATGAAGCCTGGGCTGATTCCCCCACTCCTCATGGCATCCTTCACCCTCAGAGAAGATGCAAAGCCATCTGACATGAGCACTTCACTGAGCTTGAGGGAAATTTTTCACAGAAGTGTATTTTGTACAGGCTTCCTTAGGTCTGTGTGCATGCAAGCATGTCTAGGTTGCAGTAAATGTGAACTTTGCTCTCCTAGATCCTTAAATACTTTAGATTAGTAAGTTAGGCCTGTAAATGGGTTACTGTTGTTCTACAGTAAATCCTATAGAATCTTTTCTTAAATTGTTTGCTTGAAGCAATCGGTTAAGTGCTGTTAAACATTTAGGCCTAAACTGTTGGTGAAGTCCAGGGCTCAGTCTGGCAAAGTGTCTACTTGAAACCTTGCAACTAAATGGGAGAGTTTCCCTTATTTCTTTTTTTCCTTACCCTTACCCTTACCCTTACCCTTACCCTTACCCTTACCCTTACTCTTACCCTTCCCCTTCCCCTTGCCCTTACCTGTATCCTTAACCTTATCCTTACCTTCCCCCCACTCCCTGCAGATAGTTTTTGTGTTGATTTTGGTTTTAGATTGATTGATTTTAGAATTTTGTTTTGTTTTTTTCTCTGTGTGTTTTAACCATCAAGTAAAAAGTAGAGTGGACCTTGCCAGTGAGCCTGGTCACGCTTTCACTTTTATATGAAGCATGCTTTTCCAATACTTTTGCCAGCGATTCTTTAAACAACCTAAACCACTCATTCACGACACCAGCTGTCTCAACCTTCCTTCGTTTATACTGCACAATGCCAGCTCCTCCCAGTATTTCCTCTCCCCAGTCATGTTGTCTGCAGCTTGTTCTGCTCTGGCTTGTCTCTGCACCTCACCTGAAGGGATTTGTTCAAACCAGAGCTCGGTTTCCAAAGGAGGCCTCTCCAGCACCAAGCAGAGCCCAAGGATTACTGCATGTTTCCTACAGGCAGTAGGAAACCTGGGCTGGGTGCTGACATAGCTGTTCCATTTCCAGTTCCAGAATTATCTCATTCCTTTGGATATCTCTGACTGTTGCCATGCTGCAAAGGAGGCAGAACCTCTTCAATGCTTTTAAATCTTTCCTTTTCATCTGAGTGGGTTTGGCAACAAAGTTATCCCAATTTTATGACCAATATCCTCAATGGAACTTAAATTCCGGGTAAAAATAAATTGCAGTATAAACACCTCTAGTTCCCCTTACCTTCAAAACCTCTGAAAGTTTTGTACATATAGGCAACACAACCCAAATATTAATGTTGAAAGAAAATGAAAAGAACATTATGCTTTTAAGAACCACGGAAGGGGAGCTGTCAGTGTAATTTCTACCTGGCCCGTCCATCTATGTCAGTTACAGAGACAAGCTAAATCTTTTTTCTTTCCCAAGCCTAACATAGTGAATGATCATTATTAAACATTTCTTTCTATTCATCTGGTGCAATGTGATTCTAGATCTTGTTTAGAGTATACTAGATAACCTCTGAAGGAAATATGAGGTCATTATAGCTATTTCTGTGATCTTTTGTGCCAGGAGGTGACATACTTTACACAGGAGGTGATTTTCACTTCACACAGCCCCTGAGAATTTGATGGGGTTATTATTCATATACTACGAGCAGAGAGCCGAGGCTCAGATAAACTTCAGTGTTGTCAAGTATATAAACTTATTCCCTTATAGAAACACACCCTCTTAGGAGCAGCAACACTTTTTAGAACACTCTTCAAACCTAACTGACTTCATTTGCAGCAGTGAGTGCTCAGTTTTGGCCAATCTGTCCCCATATGACCCAAGATGAGCAATCAGAAAATGAGTAATGTGCAGTAAAGGCTACTGATGAAAAATTTGGTTTAAGTGAATTGTTTGGCTCCATCAAAAATGCCACCAATGCAAAGATCTGGATTCTCACAGCATTTAGTTGTCTTAATGATTAAACCATCCTTTCTCGACACTCCTCTTCCATTTACCACACAACTTTGGTCTTCTATATGTAAAAAGGCAAGAAGCCAATTTGCTTGCACACTCATTTCCTTCATGATCCTAATTCATTTCTCAGCCACTATTTACCATTGTATTGGTGGAAGCAGATTCTTAGAGAAAAAAAATCCATTGTAGGTAAAACATAAAGACAGCCCTGTATGGAGAAATCTGGCAGTCCTTGGGATCATCTAATTCCTCAATGCATGTAGATCAGACTCATTTCACCCAGTTTTAGATATCTAAGTCTGAAGAAGTCCTTTAGGCTCTAATTTTCTCTCACAGATGTTGGAGAAAAGTCTGGCTAATCTGTCCAAAAGTCTATTCAGGTATGTCAAAATGCTTGATTCTCTCCACACACTATAAAAACAGAGTTCATAAAACTTAGTTGTTTGTACTTAAACACGTAGTACTTACATACCCATCAACTCCCAGTTGCTCCCTCCTTTCATCTGTTCAGTTTTTTCTCCCAGTCTCCATATTTTCTCCTGTTCAGGTGTCTTTGCCTACTTCTTACCCAAAGCACCTTTCATCTTTACCTTTTTGGTAAATCTCCCAAGAAATCTGTAAGCCATCTCCTCAAGACCCGCCCTATTTCACTGACCTCTGAAAAGAGGAAAAGCTTCAAAAGTTGTTGTCCTATAGATATGAAAATCTCTGTGGCATTTGGTGGTGAAAACATTTTTGGATCATACACTTGGATCATCTTTCTGAGACGTCTCAAGGTCACAGTGCCAGTTTTTTTCCAGCTGCTCATTCTCCATCTAGATGGCAAATATTTTGTGCCTGGCAAGAAAAATAGGTCTACCAACCAGTCTTCAATTATCACATTATGGAAGCCTTACAGAAACTTTTCTTTCTTTAAAATTACTTTTTACGTGGCAATAAAAGTGTATTTTTTTCTCATAATATCATTCTGTGCAACTGGTGAAGATCCTTTTTTTTAATGCCTTCCCCCACCCCTCCCAAAAAAGTACCCTTTAGCAGAAAATTGGCTTGGACATCCTCACTTTTGAATTCATAATGTTATTATCAGCTGAAACCAGGGACAACCAAACTTATCTGTTTTTGCTATAGCAGCGTCAGATAATAAATGATCATTGGAAGTGAAATATATTTGCTGCAATTATGTATTCATAAGCTGCATTGAGACAGGAATAGATACAGAAATGATAGAGGATTGGTCCTAAAGGAGAATAGGGGGTTATAAGGCATTTCCTGGGGTTATGACCTGTGCCATGGGAATGCACATGCCCTGTGGCTAATGAGGGCTGGGGGAGATGCATGAGCACAGCCCCCTCTTCCCGCTTTGCTCATTAGCCTCTATCTCTGGGGAGTGGGGAGGAAACGGGGAGAAGTACCCAAACAAACAGAGGAAATTTTAACCCCAGCAGACTGTACTATTTAAGGTTTTATAAAGCACTTTGAAGCACTAACAAGGAAGTTCCTAAGCAAACAAATACTGTTATTGTATTTGAAACGTTGCTAAGCCAGTTGATGTGGTTCTGCTTATGATCTGAAGCTGCCTGGGGAAATTTGACTAAGGATTCATGTTTGGTGGGAAGGGTACAAAAGCAAGAAAGGAAATTATACATACAAATGGACACAAATTCTGTGTTCTACTAGAGTATATAAACAAGTGATTAAAAAGTTGAAGTTGTTTATTTAGTGAATTTTGAGGTAATATTTTCAATAAAGAGGTACTTAACAGAAAGCCAAAACAGCTAAAGGTGCTGTAAGTCACAGTAAAGCTGGCACACAAGCACATGAAGAAATTATATAAATTTTAAAAACTTTGCAATATCAGGCATCCACATTTTTGAATCATTCTTAGAAATGAATCAGAGGTAAATCTTGAATCCTGTGATTTTTACAGGACAATGAAAACAGGACAGAAATTAAAAAAAAATAATTTTCCTTTGAATGATGCCTTCTAGATTAATTCATAATTTTGGTAAAGACATAAATTATAAAAAAACACTTAAACTAATCAGTTTGCCTTGTTGTCTTAATTCCAGAACCTATTCTCTGCAAGTGAATAATTCAATCCCTCTAATCCATAATGCACAGAATTCTACTGACCTCTGTGCTGTTTCGCTTGTGTTGGTGAGTGTACCCATGTGAGGTTACAACAAGACCATAGTATTGATTTGCAAACACTGATGGTTGGGTTGAATTCTCTCAAATTTTATGTAACATGTACATTTCACCATAAAGAATAGAAATACACAAAATAGGCTGATAAAAACAGTGCAAATGTAAGAAGGAATAAGTAAATTGCCTGAGTTTTGGGAAAAAAAGGAAAGTATAAAAAGAAAAAAATAAATCTAAAGACATTCAACAGATCCTAATAAATCTGCAAGAAGCAAAAGTGATAAAACACAGGAGAAGAAACCTCCCTTAATATTTAGTTTTCAACAGGAAGTTCCACATATTTATAGATATGTATATTTATATATATGCATCCTGTAAAGTTTTGCCATGAATATTTTATTAGTTGCTGTAGTGTTGAAAGAACTAGACACATTTTCAATTGATAAAATTGCATGCATTTCATTACAGAGGAATGTGTCATAATTAAAGTCATTACGTTCACTGAGGATTTTATCCATTAGTTTAATTTCTGAGAATATTTTTTTATGAATATCTGTGATTTATATTTTCCTCTCAATTACTATGGAAAAGGGAAAGTGTTTGAGAAAGTTCATATGCTTATTCTTTTTTTAAAATATTTTAAAGAGTGCCTTGATATATCCATTGCTTTTGGGGCTTATCCTTTACAGATGAACAAAGGTTTCTACACCCTTACAGAAAGTTTAGTGCTTCATGCACCACTTTTGCAACACGCTCTTTAGAATGGTATTAAGAATTCTGAATATTCAGCATTAAATATTCTGAACATTCTGAATATTTGGCATTAAACCCAAGAATTTCTCGCATTTGTTAAAAGAGGAATTTCTGTAGTTATCTAGCTGTAGTAAATATTTTTAAAAAGACCATTCCCTCCTGGATAAAATCTTAGGATTTATTAATAAGAATGGCATGTCTCAAAATTCACGTGGAGAATGCATTGGTGATGTTGATGAGGGCTCTCTATATGGATAGAAATCCTGTAGACTCCATTTTCCACTTAACTCATAGATCACAGTGATCACCCTCTAATGCAATGTTTTGAGAAGCAGCCAGTCCTGCCGAGGGCTATAGGACTAATCAATACCTAATGGTTTCTAGGGAAATTTAATATCCTAAGTCAAGCATGTTCCTGCAAAAATTCTTTGGACAGGACTTTTTTTTTCAGAAAGTCAATGTAAATATTTGCAGGCTGCAATCAAGAAACTCATAGCTTTTGAGATTTGCTTCTTATCTGTAACAACTTGAACTTGTTCAGTTTCCTGAAAGCCACTATAACATCTCAAATTGTTCCATTATTCATTTTAAATTGCATTTGAAACCATCTTTATGATTTTTTTTCTGCTTTTTCTTTGACTTTTCACAAAAATGTTCTGGGAAAGCTGAGAATTAACACATTCCCAATACACACTACTGAACAAAGTGCCTCTCTAGAGTAAATCACCTTGGAATTTAAAGTCGGATATGTTAAGTAAGCGTTGTTTTATTTAAGTACTTTTGTGACATACATTATGAATATAAAGCCACTATATCAGCTCTTAGTAGGACTGTATATAAACCTTTTAAAGTTGTATCCTCCTTAAGATGATAGAGGATATCTTTGCATAAATTACAGCTTCAGGCTGCCCAGAGGGAATCTGTTGCCCAGAATGTGGTTGAACGGTTTTTTTAACTAATTCTAAAGGCTCTCAAATACAACTGATTTTTGCAGAGCTCCCCATTCCTTTTTCTTCTAAGTTGTAGTCTGTGAAATTAAGGCTCAGTTTCTAAATATATCCAGAGACCTTTCTGTTGTTTTTTTAAAAAAAAAAAAAAAGTTTTGAGATCTGCCAAAAGTAATGCAACTCAAATTTGATGGCAATACTGATTTATGAGCTTTCTGTAGTCACACCACAGAAGAAACTTGCTGAAAATTATCTTCCACTGGTGAATTTTACTGTATTTCCTATGTGTTTTCAAGGGGGTAAAAATTTAGGAAGAATAGATCCTAACAGCTTTTTTTCATGTTAGTGTTATTCATAAAACAAAACATTGAGTGGTAAAAAAAACAACAAAAAAACCCATTACCACCACCACCAAGAAAACCCCAAACCAACAACTAAAAATACAGACAAAAAAGCAAGGCTATTTATTTTTCTCAAGCAGTGATATTTTTCGAAAATTGGAATAATAGAACTTCAAATGTGGGTCCAAATATTCCATAAGATGTTGTGACTGTGTTACTAATTATATCCAAGTTTTCACAGAATCTCAGAACCACAGAACCACAGAAGATGCTGAGTTGTGAGAGTCTCACAAGGATCATGAAGTCCAACTCCAGTCTCTGCACAGCTCCATCCCCAGTGGTCACCCCATGTGCCTGAGAGCATTGTCCAAACACTTCTTGGTCTCTGCCAGGCTGGAGCTGTGACCACTTCCCTGGGGAGCATGTTCCAGTGTCCACTTTGTATTTTTAATGAAAAGCTTGAGTTCAGACACAATATATATTTATGGTAAATATAGCCTATAGACTTACATATGTTTTAGAAAAGCTCATGGCCTTTGCTTGAAAATGAATGGTTATGAAAGCAGATAATGTGAGCAAGATGCCAAGTCTTTGCATTTCTTTCCTAGTTGGTAGTAAATGGTGAACTTATTTTGGAGTGAATTAGTAGCATGACGCCAATAGATTGGAATGCACAGCCTGTTAATCATCCTTCCCAAGCATTATCTGTAAAACTATTGTTGAGAATGAAAAATTATTACTCATCTACCTTTAAGTCTTCACAAATGTAGTAAATGTAAAGTATCAGCTACTTCATTTCTAGGGGAATTATTTTGTGCTTCCTGCAATTTCTTCAAAATTAATAAAGTTATAAAGAAGCTTGTATAATAATTAATTGCATATTTTATTTCAGAATGTCCTAGTAAATTTTGCCATTTCATAAATAGCAGATTAAAGAAATGGAACTGTAGAGAATTAAACAACCAACAGTATTTCTGACTCTGTACCAAGAGCTCCCTTCATTCTGTGGGAGTGAATCAGTGACAAGCCTATACTGTTTGTTGAGAAATAATATAGATATTAAACATTTTGGATATGAGTTCCCTTTTCAAGGGTCAAAATAACTAAAGCAGGATGAATAGTCTTATCACCAGTAAGAAGATGCCAGATGCATGATCACTTATTGAGATGGAAGTTGTTTAACTGGCAGTAAAAATAAAAGTTATAATAGACCAGTGCCTCTTTCTTGGCTAATTTTTACTGCAATGTTTGCCAAAATATTATTAACATCGTTAACATTGATAACATAGTTACCTAGGAAAATATTGGCTCAGCTGTCCTCAGTATAAGATATTGCTCCTATTTAACTCAAGCTGAAGTCTTGTTTTCTTTGTTTAATTGTAGAACCTGAATGATGAAGTGAAATTCATACTACAGATATATAAAAGTCAGTCCTCCTGTAGACCTCAGCTTGTCTCATTGACATTTTTCTACTGTGTGATTCATTTTCATTCTAATATGTACTGCCACCAGCTCTACACCGCTACTGCTGATTAAAATTGCAACTGCAGCATGTCTGTCTCTTCAATTCACTGAGCTTTGGAGTGGATAATAGCATCCAAATACTGAAGAAAGTCTTATCAGAAATTTTCATTTGGCTTCAAGGTAGCTGTTTCTTTCACTTATCCCTAGTGAAAGTATTAATAAAAACATAATTAATTTAAAAGAGGGGAAAAAACCTAATAATTTTCAGCTGAAAATTAAGAATTTTTAGTCTGAGTTTAGTTTAAAAGAGTTGTGCGCTGTTTATGCCATGACTATGTTCTCCTGTCAGATGACACATCCTAAAATGTATCACAGCATTTTCCTCCAGCTGAGACAGTATTGTTAATACATTCTTCCATAGTGTACAATTCAGAGAAGGAAAGGAAAATCTGGTACAATAACAGTTCCATAAATACTATGGACATTTCTGAAATAATTATTTTCCTAATAAAAATAACCTATATTTCCAGCACTTGCCATCCTCATAAAAAATTTAAAAAAAGCATTTCCAAATACATAAAAGATTCTGTAGTCACTATTCCCTGAAAAGAAACCATTTTTCACGAAATTTTGTTAGCCCATGGAGATGTACCATTCTGTTTTTATGTCTTTCGGTGATTCAGAATATAACAGATATAAATGTCCATTTTCACTAATTTTATAAACTGAATTTCCATCATAAATAGTCCTGTGTAAATGTATTCACAATTTTCTACTTTGAATGTATTATTTTCTTGAAAAATATAAGTAAAGGTTAATTAACAAGTGAGGAAATAGTAACACAAGTGACAATGGCAGAAATCATAAGCAATCTAGGCCATCATCGAAGTGACCTATTGATCAACCAGCCATAAAGTTAAATCATACTTCTACACCACTTACCTATAACAAAAAAATAATCAGAATTAAGGATTGTTCCAACTGATTGTGAATTGACATGAAGGTTGCACTTTTCAATACAGCTTTTCATTGCAACACATAATCACCCACTCTGTAGCAGATCAGAAAAAGAAAAAAAATAGTTTATGTGCAGAAAGGACAGGAGTGTTAGGATGAGAGAATTGTAATTTTGCCATCTATACTTGTTGTTCGTTCAATATCCACTTTATAGGAGGATTCCCCTGGCATTTCATGCTCATCATGCAATTACTGCACCTGGCAAATGGATATGAAAAAGAGAATTTCATACCCATTGTGATTATGTTTTGTAGTTGGAAGCAGGATGCACAGTGGGACTCAGTGACTCGGAGGAAAGTTGAGAAGCTGCTATTTCTTCCAAAGGCAACAGAAAAGAACCAGATGAAAAAGTCAGAGAGGCAGCAGATAGGAAAAGCTCACACATTTTACTAACAGACTCCTAGGATTACTATAATGCTGAGATAATAGACAGAAGCCATTGGGAATATGCTGCAATCACAAGACCTGCTTATTAAACTCCATTAAACCTTTTGTATATTTCTTTTTTCTATCAATAATGCAAATTAAAATTGCTTTTCAAATAGGATTGCCCTGAGCACATTATTCTGACTACTTTTCTCCTTTAAATATAAATCACCAAAAATCCTAGTCAAAAGGGTCCATAATCAGAATTGTCAGTTTGAATAAAACTACACTGCAGCTATTTAACTGCTATGGTCATGCTCAGATAGGGAATAAAACACAAAAAGACTATTTTGGAAGGAAAATAATTAATTAAATATTGCAGAGTTATGATTAGTTCTTGATGTATTTACTGATGTACTGTCACAACAAGATCTAATAAAAAGTGTGCAATAGCTTATCTTCTGACAACTTCAAAAAAGAAGATACTAATAAAGAACTTAAAAGAAATATCTTCATTTGGGTTACAAACAAAACATCTCCTTATAAATTATATGCAATTTCAGCTTAGTGTACAGGACAATGACATTTGAATTACTGAGATTTTTCTTGTGAGAATTCTAGCCACAAGACTCTACAACTTTTTGCCTCTTTCTGTGCTGTAGGCTGGGTTGGTTTAATCAGGGATTTATTAATATTAGTTAGACATGTTCCTTGTACCCCTGTTTTCCCTCACAATGGTTTGATCCAGGTTGTTTACTCCAAGAGTTCCTGCCGCACAAATCCACAGTCACCCGTCAATCTTCTCACTCCTCCCAGGGTTTCTCCTTACATGGTTCTGTCAATCAGGGGTTGTCACTCCTTGTTCGGGTGTCAACCTTGTAACCACTCCCTGCTTCTTCTTGAAAGTTCTGTGTCAATCACCCCACCTTTACATTCCTATTTGTCCCAGAATGCTGTACCCACCTCTGTTATGTAACCATTGGTTGTGAAACCCTACCTCGGTTTAACCCCATAGGGCGAGCCAGGTTTCCACCCTGTCCACCCACTCCCTGTTTAATCTGATGCAATCTTTTGTTCGGGGCCATTTTGCCTTAGAACGAACTGAGGGCTATTCACTCAGACCATGCATGGGGGAATAAAGGTTTGCAGTTTCGCAGGCAAAGTGTCCTTCTCTCTTCCCTTCGCTTCCTCTCAGCATCAAGCCACCAAAGCTGCTAACCCACGCCAGGATACTCCACAACCCTGGAGTGCCCGTAAACGTAGCGGCTGCGGCCTCACAAAGCAGTGCTAGCCGGCACTTCAGCTGCTTGAGGTTGTTAACAAGCAAACCCCACATTTCTGGCCAAAGAAATCTGACTGGTCTTTTGCATATTCGCTGAGATCACAATAAATCAGCTCATCATTCTCAGTCCTTCAGAAGAGACTGTTGTTTCATCATTCAGGCAGTTCAGACAATGAATAGGGAATTAATCCATAACCTTCCATTTTTTTTTTATTTTTTTTTTTTTTTTTAAATAGGGGAGAGCTCTCTAATGCTCAGACTTTGTGCAGAAGTGACTTTATAATTTCCATAGTAATTATCTATGCTTATGTGGAATCCATAAGTTCTGGGTTATCTTAAGGTCTGAAAACCTTATGATAAGACTGGTTCCATGGAAGGTTTATGTTTATCATGTTACCATGTTTTCAAGGTTTATCATGTTTTCATGTTTTAGAGTATTAAAAATTTAAAATTTCATTAAAAAAAAAAAAAAGAAACCCTGATGAATCACATAATTGTCTGAGAAGTAGAACTTTTTTTTCTTTTGTATAGTAATCATAAGACAGTTAGAGGAGAAGAGTACAAAAGTCAGATGCATCGAAGAACTCCTCCTCTTTTTACAAAAGGTGCCAGTGGCACAGGGTAGACCACAGATAATGGGATAGGATCACCACTAAGGTCAGTTGCAATCTTTAGGCTTCAGATCCCTGTTTTCAGGTTGGCTGAAACTAGAATATGACCTTAGCAAGCATGGCCACAAAGATAAACCTTTCCTAGTGCTGATAACAGATCATGCTTATTACTAAGGGATCGTGAGAGCTGAACAATTCCATGAGGGAATTGGGTTGGGAATAATGGAGCGTGGGAAATTAGAAGATCCAAAGCTCCCTAAAGTGTTACTTTTGCACTATTTTGTTTGTTTTTCAGAACTGACCGTCTTTGGAACACATCATCTGGTTTCAGGTCCAAAATTCACAGTATTTTACAAATATTCCAGCTTGGAAGACTTCATAGATATTGGGCCTGATCCCTTTCTCATGACATCAGCTTTGTTCATGCAGTCATGGCCTCTCTCTGAATAACACTGTTTTTTTTTTTTTTTTTTTTTTAATTATTTTTATTTTTATTTTTTTCATAATAGTGGGATAGAGGAGGTTCAAGTTCTTGTTTCAGATAAAAGCCTTGAATTCTGGCTAACGCCAGAATTGCTACATTTGCCTAAGGATATATAGGTATCTTGGCAGCAGCAGTTAAATTTTGAACACCAGGAAGTATACCTGTAATATGAAGCATTACATGTGTCACCTGCATCACATTTACAAATAAGAAAATCTTTACTTTTGGATGCTTCATCCATCCATAGAGGTTGATTTTTACTTTAAGTGGTACTTTGTAAACTTTTTTTTTTTTTTTTGCTAAACTCTCCATTCCTAATACTTTTTGCATACTGAGGCTGAACAAGGACAAAAGTGTGTTTCACTGGACTTTGGACCAACACTTGTCTTAATGTAGCTCTTGTTCAGTTGGAAAATGTCACTTTTAAATCTGTTGATTTCAAAGTGTAGGACATAGAAGTTAAGTTGCTTGGAGCCAGCCTATTCCAAAGCTCATCAAAAACACAGGAAAGAGGTTTTCACTCAGACCCTTTTATATCCCTAATTCTAACACAAGTGTAATCTCAATGATTTTTAAGGAGCTGTTAAAATGTTTAAAATTAGGTTTGTGCTTACTCAGTTGAGCCTATGGATGCAAAACACATATAGTGCAAGAAATTTTTCCATTAACATCAAACATTTTTTTTGCATCCCATCCTCTATAAAAAGGAAGGGAAGAAAAGAATTGAGTAATTCATAGTGTGACTTTCCTCCTGTGGTTTGCTTTGTTTTTCAGAGACATTCCATAAATGTGTTCCAGATGTTTTCAAATCCTCGTAACTTATTTTCCATACTATATATAACCTTTTCTACCATATCTGTTCTCCCTCTCCCTCTCTTTCACTGGTTACTGACTCTATATTTTTTCTCTTAGTTGTCTTAATATTTTTTTTTCACTCCAAATTCCAGAAGAGTTCATTTGTATTCTTTCAGAGGTCCCACTTGGAAACATGCATTATGTGCTAGAAGATATATTGTTCCATGCACTAATATCTCTTGCTTTGTGAAATTATTAGTTAAATAATATTTAGTTGCATTAGTTGGATTCTCATAATTGTAAAGGATATTAGGTTCTTACTCTCAAAACACTAAATAGGCTTTTGAATATTAAATTGGAATCACATTTAGGCACACAGGCTGTCTGATAAAACACAAATTACAGTCTTATCCTGTACCCACAATGTAAAGTGTGTCTAAAAAACTGTGTCTTTTGTTTAGCTCATTATAAGGCAGTTGCTTAATAATTCTTTCCATAACGGTTGCTTCAGCATTTTTTGGCAGTTTTGTTGTTGAAAAATGCTGCTGTCATGAAACAGAAAGTGGCTGTCAAGCCCCAGAAGGAGAAAGTAATTTTAGTGAAGCCCAGGATATTTTTCCAATCATTCGAATGAACTTGGTCAACATTCCTTTCTCCACATGAACTAAACACGTGAAATTTCACCCTTCTCCTCAGGAGCTGCTGCTTGGCAATGATGTTTATTCACTCCTTCCTGAGGTTACAGTTCTGCTCCACAAAGCTGATGGGAAACTGCCACTCTCTGGTGTTATTGCTGGAAGAAAAGCGTATGGGAACGGGCCAGAGCTCCACTGGGGGTTCCAGATGCTCACTGAGAAGAAACAGATTTTTCACAGCCCTGGAGTACCTACTCAGGACTTGTTAAAACTCTCTTTATTTAGGGTGGTGATATTTTTTCTTGGTTGACTAAGTAAAAATAGCTCACAGCAGTACTTACAACAATATCTGAGCTCCCTTTTTATTTAACAGGCAGAGAGCCAAACCTAATAGAGTGTAAATCAGAGCATTGACTTGCATCAACCAAGGATCCTGCCTATCACATTCTAAGAAATACAGATGGCAAATGTTCATCATAGACATAACTTTAAAAAGCTTAAAAGAATAGAAGAAATCACATCATCAAGCTTTTTACTGCAGCTGAGGACTGCCTGAACCCTGAATACAGATCTAAGTAGTGCTCCAAATGATGTGGTTCACTGGTGAGTAGCACTGACTTTTGGAAAGTCAGAGGACATTCTGCCATTATTGCTTATTCTGTGAGAGAGGAAAATGATTCAGATGAGAGATGAACTTCCACTATCTTGAAGTTCTTTGGGATTTAATTATTATTAGCTATTTTATCAAAATGGCTCATGGAGGGCTCATCTGAGATCAGGAATCCACTGGGGTAGTTTTTGTACATACATGGAGCCTTAGCTGTTAAAATCTTCAAATCACTTAAAGAAACTCACTAACACAAAAACGAATACAAACAAAAAATCAACAAAACTCAGACCAAAAGCACAGAGAAATATTCTTCCCATTTTACAGGTGAAAAACTCAGATAAAGTTATTTGCCAAAGCCTAAGAGAAGACTGTGGGGAGCTCTTTAATCACAAAACCTCCTTTATCTTCTAATTTAACCCCACGCATTTTTGCAATCCAGAAGGGAATGCTTCATTATAAAATGAATCAGTTCTGAGCAGTTTCAAAATAGAATAGCTTTGCCATGACTTGTCAAAGGCTTAGTAAATACAACTCTGTAAGGAATAGTCCACCACTCTGGAAGTGTGCCACCATTATGAGTTTACTTCTGAAATAAAGAAACAAGTTGCTTTTGTTCTAGGATTGAAATGTTCAAATATCAGAGCCAACATTTGTAATGTTTGGAAGGAGAGGGGGGAGAAGGGAAGAAGAGCTTTATTTTGCAAGTTCCGTTCAAATTAAGAGTTCGAAAAAACAGAAAAAAAAAAAAAAAAGGAAAAAAAGAGTGCTTAGGTGGTAGGCAGGATGTACCTTGAATAACAATGTATCCTGTGGATATTTACTACCAAATCATGCTTAACTGAAAGGAAAGTGGGAGTCACCACAGCAAGCAATTCCCATCCGATTTCTTAACATGTAAATCAGGAGCACTGAAAGGCCATTTATGGGAGTCTCAGCGAGACAATGCCTTTCCCAGTGCCAAGTGGTGACATCACACCTCACAAAGGAGAAGGAAGAGGGCTGTAAGTGCAGGGTGCCTTGCCAAAAGCTTTGTTTTGTTTCCACAGAAGAAGAAAAAAATGGCAAACAAAAAAAAGAAAAAAAAAGTAGCAATTTTCTTCTCAAGAATATAACATTACAGACAGAAAAAACACAAACTTTCAAAGAAGTCAACATGTGACTCATGGAATGTACTTTGCAATTCTTACAGTGATTTTAATAGCACTTGTGAAAAATCAAAAGTAACTTTGCATTTACCATATCCAAGCAAAATGAAAGCAAACACAAACGCACGCACACTCACCCATGCACCAACACAGCCTCAGAGCTGAACCCAAGAAATGCCCTTTGTGAGCTGTGGTGCTGAGTGTTTCCCAACTGTAATGCCAACTCCAGCTGTATTTTGTAAACTAAACTCTGAAATATTATTCCTCTTGAAGTAATGAGGAAATTCATTAATAGTTTGGTATTTATGTCTTCCGAGGAAGCCAGAATTGTTATTTTAGTGTATAAAGCTCAATATCTTAAAGAAATTACGTACTTACAGCACCTATCTCCTAAGTAGATCTGGGTCTTAATCACTTTCAATGTCATTAAAAACTGATTCTTTTTTTTCTTGTTGCTTTTTACAAATATTGTAAATATATTCCACCACTGGAACAGAAAAGAAAGAACTGGAAACGTTCAAGTCTTCTGATTCATAGAAATAAGGAAAAAAAAAAAAGGTTATTTTTGAATTTACAGGAGCCAGCACTTCTCTCCTTTTCTGTTCTGTGGTGATTTATCTAATATCATATGTTAGAGAATCCCACAGCAATGCTTTCCTATTCCATACATGTGACATTTTAATTCCTAAGAGTGTGGACTCTTGCAATAGACAGTATATTGTACTGATATCTAAGAGTTTTGGTAAAGGAAAAAACACATATGTTTTTTCCTAAAAATATACATTTGGTACCACATGATTTTAAAAAGCTTAATTCCATTTATGACTTGTATAGTGCTGGCAACAGAGATGAAGCAATGCCCTCTTTTTCACCAAACATTAAAGCATAATAAAGATCTTCACTGTGATTCCATTCCCAGCAAGAGCAAAGATGAAATTAAACACACAGAGAAGCGTATCAGAAAATGTTTCCCAAATGATATTTTTTATGACTTAAAAACAAGAAAAATAAAACAAAAAAAAGCCTAAGATATAAACCAGAAAACAAAGAAAAACAACACCACCACAGAAGCTACTAACACAAAACCCCCTAAATAAACAGCAAAACCACCCTATGCTTTATATACATACTTATTATTTTGTTTGTTTCACAGTTAAGGTGAAGAAACACTGTGAGATAGATGAAGAACCGAGCCTTTTAAAAGCTTTTGTAAAAGTCAGCTTTTGTTCAAATCTTCATCTGGTTAAGAAAAGTTGATACTGAGGGAGTGATCCAAAATTGCACTTAATAAGCAAAAGTGCAACTCTGGTGGAACTTGTATATCTTCATTTGTGAGAGAGACATCCAAAATCATCCTTCCAAATCCACTTTAGGGCCTCAGAGACTATCACTGTTCACACATCCACAGGTGCCTCCATTTCTGCTACTACTTTCGCACACAATTCCTAATGAGTTTATAGGACAAGATAGAACCATATTCCTGAATCATTAATTTGGTGGATGTGCTTAATACATGCCTAAAATGCAGAGTTCTCCAAGTTTGATCCAGGGAACCTGAGAAGAAGAGTATGCCACCGGCCTAAATGGACTTTGGTCTGAAAGTTAAAGCACAATGCAGTATCACCAATATTTGAATTTCTAATGACTCAGTAGAAAATAGCTTTAAACAAAAGCCCTTGTCAAGTAATTTAAAATCAAACTCAGAGCCGTATTTAAAAATGTTAAATTAGGGGGCAGCACCACTGAATCTGGAATTGAGACCAGTTTGTGTTTTATTTAGTCGCAACCTGCAAGTAAGCCAAAAGTCTTAGAAATTGATGGTGCACTTTCTGGACACTTTTAGATTTATGAAAAGGTAAAATAAGGAAAGTAAAATGAAGGGTAGGAGTAAGCCATGCAGGGGAAATAGTAGGATGCATGTCTCCCGTGGAGAACAGTATATTTTAAACTACAGTGGTATCCTAAGATGCCTCCAGTCACATGGGAATATCACTTCAGACATACACAATGAACAGAAGGCTGACAGCCTTCTCCACATCTCCAGGAAAAGAGAGATAAACAAAATTTCTGCATTTGAGTTATTTTGTTGTGCCTCAAGTTTTTCCCCCCAAGAAGGTCTCAGACAGCAACTACAGCAGATTGAGATGGCTGAGCATCAGAGCATGATACAACCAGAACCAATGGATTTGTCACTGTCTGATAAAAGTCCTCTCAAAAGAAGACAGGCTTATAAAATAACACTGGTAACCCTAACAGTATGTATACAGGGCAGATAAATTAGTGAGAAGTGTTTATGTGTAAAAAATATTTGCTCTCTTTTTTATAGTTTATTGCTATTGTTATTATTAACTGACAAGGAATGGTGTAGGCAGCTGTACCTTTAACACATTCTGGGAAAAAGCATTTGATAGTGGTTATTATGACATGTGGAGAACCACGTTATGCAATGCAGAGCAGCTAAAATTTAAATGTTAAATATAATGAATTCCTGTCAGGTTCCTTGGCTATCAATAATTTCTGAATAATAAAATGTGGGTGATATAATTTCAGATTTGAACTTGCTAAGTTATCTCAAGTTCACATGTACCTTCCTCCACAATTTCTATTCATGAAGAAACCAACATTTTTAGAACAGGGTGTGTCAAGGGCTCATGGGAGACTGGAAGATTTAAATCAAAATTTAAGTATACATTTCAAAGTCTGTGTATATACAAAATCATTCTTGCATGAAAACTTTGTAAAATGTGAACATCAAGGTAAGTGGCACTGCCCACTGTCAAGGTAAACTACATTTGCATCCTATCCATCCCAATATCTCCCTACCATGGAATATTTATAATATTTACCATTTAGGTTTCAATTACTCTGGAGGTAGTGTTTTCACTCCATTTTTCCTTCTCTATGTTTTACCTTTAAATAGCACTACTATTTTTGTATGAAACCTCTGTGGAAAGGCTGAAACTGAAATTGCTTTACCTGAGTGTTAACTATAGTGGATATTGATTCCATAGTTATCCTTCAATGTAAAGGATATAAAGGCTCATCTTTGAAAGCAGTGAGCATAAATAGGGCTAAACACCTCCCTGAAATTTTCTGTGGAGGGCCAAATCCCTAATGTTTCTTAGCATTAGTTTTGCCATTCATTGTACTACTTCCATTTATATTAAGATGAATTGAAATTAATTATTATTTTTATTTTGTTTTAATAATGAATATTAAAAAACCTTAATGAAATTTCTGCCAATAAAGGAAAAAATTAAATTCAAAATTTAGACATAGCAGAGTTATCTGTTTGGAAACTTTGCAGGACAGCAGTAGAAAAAGAGACAGCTGAACTGCCACAAAGCCATTGTAATTTGAGATGTTCCTGGACATTTGTTAGAAAACTGCAAACAGGATGCAGTATTCTGTAAATTTAGAAGCTGTATTTTAAAGACTCCTGTTACATAGCTCAGTAATTTAACATAGCTAAATTAAGGCAGTAAATTAAAGCAGACAAAGAAGGGTAGAACAAGGAATATTAAAAATTTACATCATCTTGGAGTATTTATCCACACCCAGTGTGTTTTCAGTAACTTTAAATAACTACTTCGGCAGTTACACTTTCCCTGCTGAGTATGAGGTATTTGAAACTCATTTACTGAGAGTTGTGTTTTGTGGATTTCCATAGATAACAGGCATAATTCTAAGTTACTAAAAATACCACCAACTGGCTGTCGTGCAAGTTTCTGAATAGCCACAATAAATGTCTCTTAACTATTTTCATACGAACCTTGGGCTGCACTTTATTTTCCTCACTGTGACCTCACTAATTCTCCCTGTCCAGAATTTAATAGTCAGTGCTGCTGAACATCCCTGGGGGTTCCAAGCTTGCACGACAGGAAATTTGCTGACGCTGCTGCTCCTTGACTGCTCTGCTCTTCTCTTGATGGGTGCTACACGGCAGCACTCTCTCAAATGTTGCCCATTTCAGTATGAACAGAAAATGTGCTGCTCAGTGATGGAGATGGTCAGCAAATCATCATATCAGGTGTGTGGAGAAATATATAGGTAACTTAAGAGCAATATACACTGGGCTGCAAAAGAAGCATTTTAGATCTGTTCATTAATTTAGAATGTGTATTTATTTTAATACACAGGCTTCACCATGTAGTGGATATAGCATCATCATTCATGTTTCAATGACAAAGAAATGACAAAGAAATAAACTTGTGAAAAAATGACCAGTCAGCCAGAAAACTAAGGACAAGTCGGGAAATAACGCTCACATTTTCAGTCTTTTCCTCAGCACATTATTGACCAGACCAGTAAGTTTAAATGGTAAATTCCACGTGAAATCTGAAGCCCAGCTACATTTTCCTAAACCTTGCCAGTGTCTCAGGTAACAATTTTTTTCAAAGAGATCTTGTATCTCTTATTCCAGTCCCTGAGGCACTCTGCTGAACACCGAGGTGCACGAGAACAACACTGTAATTCCCACTTAGAGGGTGATGTGGTTACAGAAAGATCTGATGTGTGGTATCACAGTCCCCCTTGACCAAAATAAAGATGCAATGGATAGGCCAATGATAACCTTTATTACCTCTTTGTGCTTCTACAGCAGTCTTTTTTCTGCCATGATTCCTCACAGAAATGAGCGAAGTCAAGATTAATTTGGACCTCTAAAAACACCATATTAAATGTGTAACGCAGCAAAACCACGTAGTGACTCCTGGCCTATAATCCTTTCCCAAATGAACTCTCCCAGCCAGTTCAAGGAGACAAAGACCCATAGAATACTACTCCGGTTAAATAAAATTCTACTGCTAGTCCATTGCTAGCACTGAAGAAAAAAGTTAATGTTTCAACAAGCTTGAGTTTAATATCTTTCCTGAAGGGAAAATGTATATTAATACATGTCTCTCAAGGAATGAAATGAGTAAATTAACCCCAAGCATTGATGAGATCTGCTATAAGTAGTGAACCAAGTTCCTCAAAAGCTCTTTGAGAAGCCTTTTCTCATTTCCTGTCATTTTAAAAGAAATAAAAGTCTATGCTCTGTATTGCTTTTTCTTTAGGTAAACACATTTTTATTCTGCCATAAAGAAATCTCCTCCTGCCATTTTTCCCTGCTGTGAACGGCAGCCTATCAAAAAAATAAAACCTTAAAGGTCACTCTGGAAGCAAGACATATATTACAGTTTCAGATACAAGTCTCAAAGACCAGAAAAATGCTTAATTCAGATTCATAAAAGCTACAACACAAAGAAAGGAGCTGCAATTTGTTGATATTAAATCTGTCTTCAACCTTCCAAATAATTATTTTAAATAAAGGGTTTCTCTTGCAATGTTAACTACACAGTATGCCTAGATTAAGACAATTTAATTTTGCTGATCCAGTGAGATTGCTTACACTTTCAAATGTGGAGGAAGATTTTATAAGTCACTTTAAAAAACGGAAAGAAAATAATTCCACTTGTTAAAATACACAAAGTTTTTATTTCCCTGAGCTTTATCAGTAGATATGGTCTCTGAGCCTCTGAGGCAGAATATTTATTTTAGCAATTTATTTTGTACAGATGAAGCGACTACACAGATCGGCAGGTGAATTTACATGTTTTTCACTCAGAAGTAGTTGTGATTTGTGTCACTTACTAAATTAATAGTGAAGCAATTAGCTCAGAAATGCGACAGTCTCCAGCCCAGGGTACAGAATGTTTTCATTTCTGAGCCCATTTTGCCCCGAAGGTAAGCACGGCACTATATACTGTTTCCTTTCATTGCTGAAGTACCCAAGCCACAGTGAATTTCAGGCTTCTAACCTGGTTGGGACCAGTGGGATTTTCTCCCACAGAAAGAGATGGGAAGTTCTAAAGAATAGGAATAACAGTGCAACTGAAGCACTGGGAAGTATTTTTGCCCACGATGTTAAAGAAGAGGATCTGGTGAAAAATGGATCACCCTCACATTCATCCCATTTCTCTTATCTGGGATGCCTTTCTTCCCATGGTATGAAAGTGTTTCCATGGAGTTGGTGTTCATGGTGCAAATTAAACACAATGACCTTTTCAAATCCTGTTCTACCTCAAATGTCCACACAGGTGGCATTACTACCCTCACTGATGCTGGCAACAAGAGGGAGGGGATTAAGCCCTGAAGAGATCAGGAAAAAGAAACAGAGCACAAGAGTTCTGTGCAAGAGTGATTGAAGTGCTGAGTATCAGAGCACTTATTTAGCTTCTCTTGACTTCAGTACTCAGCTACGGGTTTTAATTTTATCTTCCACTGTAAGTTCATTTCAAGTACATAAAAATGCACTAATAGAAAATGATCATAAATGAAAAAGAAAGAGGAATCAACCATTATATGTATAATTATCATTATTATATATGGATAAAATTATATATAAACATATATGTAATTACATATATAAATAAAAAAGAAGCCTTATCAATAGTGCTGGTAATACCTAAGGAAAGGATATGGAATTCCATAGCCTAGTGCTTAGCAAACCTAACTTAAAACAAGATTTGTTGTTTCTAGGAGTGCTGCAGGCTGTAGAACTCCCTATCCCTACTCTGGTTTCAGAAGGCTTAGACAAATGGTGACATGCACACAGCCAAAACCTGGAACCAAAACCTCTCACCATGGGATGAGATTAAAAAACTCCTGGCACTTGTTTTTTTATGTCTTACTATATACCTTCATGTATAGCACTTCATACCTCAGAACTTTTTATCTGGTTTAGTGAACTGCTGTCTATGGGTGCCTCCCCACCAGCTTTTTAATTCATATCTGGTGCACACTTGTGGAAGTAAATCTCCCTCTTCTGCTCCAGTCTCACTTCAGTACACTTAGACACACCTGAAGTCATTTATTTTATAGAAAGACATCAGCTGGACAGAAAAGGTAACAGTTCCGAGCAGAAGAGGGAGGAAGGGGAATGGAGGAGGGAAATCCAAAATGCAAAATGCCTTCAAAGTAATAAACCTTCCTCACTGAGCTATAAAAAAGTCCTCTTCAACGTCCAACAGCACATGCCACAAGACTGGGACTATATGAATAATGTATACTTTCAAAAGGATAAAAAAAAGAACTACATAGGATTCTTGGAAATAGACTTTGTCAACAATCTTCATAGGGGTAGACAAAGGTACGATTTACCTCCATTCTCTATTCCTAACAATGATCTGTGCACAGCTTCTCCTCCACTACCCAGGGATTAAAGACAGAGAAAACAGAATGAAACACAGAGAGATAAGAAAAAGGCAGTAGCTTTGATACTTCCCGAGTGTTCTTTTCCTTCATGTGTTTGGGAAAATCGAGTGCCACAAAAAATAGATGATGAATTAAAAAACCCAACAGTAAAAAACATTAGATGAAAGACTTCTTGATCTTCTTCACTCAAACTTTTGCCTGAAAAAGAATGTTTTATCTCTCCCTACTTAATAAAAAGATAGAGTAAGCAAAACACTGTCCCTGAGGCAAAACTCTCCTTTACAGTATGTTTTATAATACTTCATCAAGTGTGTTCTCAGAGAATGGACATAGTGTCCAGAACTACAGTGCCTTCCTTGTCTGTGCCTAATTTATTTAGTATAGAACTGTTGATGGCCATGTCTAACCCTTATCTACTTGTCTACACATCACCAGCAATTGATATAGTGGCACAATAAAGTAACAATGCCATCACTCAAAGAAAAATTAAAGATAAAAAGGCAGGGCTTTTCCTTCCTGAAAAAGGAAGAGGTGCCATCTGAAGCTTAGCAAGAACCTAGTCTCATGCTACTTGTTCATATAAAGAAAGTGACTCCCATGGTGGAAGGAGAACTCCACAATCTCTGAATTTTAAGCCTCTTCTCTATACAGCAAAGATTAATATGTAAGGAAAAAAAATCTTCAGACAAGGGATCTCTACCATTTGGCAGTGACACACCAAACTTGAGACTTTCAGAAGTCTTTCAGAAGTTATTAAAAACAACAAGAAAAGGAAACTGCTTATTTTAGATTCTCCTATTTGCTAAGGTGGCATTCAGAGGCTGAGCTGGGTGTGAATTCCAACAGTTGAAGTAATTCTATTTTGAGGGCAGCCTTTTTCTGAAGACAACTTAGTTCCTGAAAGTGTAAACTTTTTTTTCTCACCTTGGTGGGATATTAGCTAAGAACTCTGATCGTGATCAGTCCAGAGTCAACACTGTTAGCTGTATTTTTCTCATCTCAGAAAAATAAAGGGCTTTTGGTTTCCTATGAAATAGCATAGTAGTGGAAGAGGGACTACCATATCAGAAAAATATCACAATCTCCCCTGGACAGTGCCTCATATTTATAGTGCCATCAAGAGACAAGTTTGTGAAGGCCAGGGTTTGGGAAAGCAGTCTTTTGTTTGGTTAGTTTTTTGAATCCTTTATTTTCCCAACCAATTTAACCTTGAGGCACCATTTAAAGGATAATCCACATTTGTCTCTTTCCTAAGCCAAATGAATATTCACAAGTGGAAACAAAAGAACACAGAGGATTAACTGAGAAACAGCCTTTTAAATGATGAATGATGAAGAAATAAGGAAGGATAAGAATAGCTATGAATGAGCTGCTCAATGTAATTGAGAAGTGTTTAAACTAGTCAGAGATCTACTGTCACGGTTTTTAAAAGGTGAGGTTATAAAAGATGGGATAGAAAACTACAGATGTACCTTCAGGCTGTTAAGGGAGAGCAACAATGGAAACTGGTATTTTTGGGGACTGGGAACAAACACAGTATATTATCTTTCCCATAACATGTCAAACTCATTGGAGGCCAAGAGGTGCATCAATTTTTCTGTGGTGTAGAGTCAGAGTAGTCTATGGAGTAGTATTAAAAATTAATATAGCCTATTTTAATGCTACAGGTTTGATTTGTAGTTGGGCAGTAGTTTAACATATGTTTAATCTGATTGAGAATGTAAATGGTTCAAAGAACGACAGTCAGATCAACTCCAGGGGCAGTAGTTGGCACTTATATGTCTTTGCTGTAGAATCATAAAACCATATAATCATACCTTAGCTATAAAATTCTGCATTATCTAAAACAAGTAATTAGTTTTGTTTCACTGTTGATTTCTCCATCTGGGCAAGGGAAATCATGACACACACATAGGGTGGTGAGACTGGACTCCTTCAGTTTTAAACTGTAAAATGAAATCCCTTGAGAAAAATTAATTTATTGCACTAAGTTTGCTAGATTTAAGTAATATTTATATTCAAGTATATAAGGTATTTTTACCTTATATAATAAGGTAAAATGATTATGCAAGTCAATCTGCTCTGAAGTCTATTTAGACAAGCATGGAATATGCCCTTGGTGTTCCTTTAAACTTAAGTAGTTACTTACACATAACCCACCTGTAGAAGTGTCTCCACCTCACCCCACCTATCAGTGGGAACCTGTTGCAGGACAGGGTTATTTGCCTTTCTCTTTACAAAAGTATAGCATGGCTGACTGCCCTTTAAGTGCAGTATTGTCACCCTGCTTTGAAGCTCTCAATATGATTGTTGAAATTATTGTTTTAGCCTCTATAATTAGAAGGAAGACAGGGAAAATGAGAGCCATGGGGGCTGTATTTGCACTGTGTGATGGAGCAGACTGAGGATATTCCTTAACTCCGACAGGCTAAGGCTGCCCTAACACTGGAATATGATTATGTTAACACAGAATGGATCTTGTGCAAGTAAAATACCTTTTCCTGAAGTTGTCTCAGGCCTTGTGACAGGCTCTGGGCTGCAGCGCTGCAACAAGAAGAGTGACCTGCTGAGTGCAAGGTCTCCCCCACTGGGTGCAAGGTCTCCACTCATCTGCAGCAACCCAGTCACAGCACAACCAGAGATGGGATTTCTCCATTTGGCACTTTGGGTGGTGCCTTCAAAATGCAGCTGGGAAAGGGCATGGATGTGTCACACAAAAGTACCATGACAGTGTCACACAGAGTGTAGCAGTCTGAACAAGCCTGAAAAACCCAACAGAAGGTTATTAATTTGTGCAAAGTTTTGGAGATGTTGAAGCACAGCCTTCAGACCGAGGCAGCTCTTCAGTTGCCTGGTGCAATTCATGTCCCAAGCCAGCAGCCCTTCTCAGCCTTCCCTGCAGCACAGTGAGACCTCAGCCCCTGGCTGAGCTGTTACATGGAACAGGAGTGAAGCTGTAGATGTCACATTTTGTCCTATTTGCTGAAAAATTCCAATGGCTGCAGTGCTATCAGTCATCCAAAACTCAGCGGAGATTGATACCCTGATTACTCCATGTGTTCCCACATAAGACATAATAGCCAGTATGTGGCTGTTCTGATTTTCCATTAATTTTCATTTTTTCTTCCAGATCTCTCTGTGAAATTAAGAATATGTAGAAAATTGCAGCTTTCCTGCCTTCTCTAGAAGGTACTTCCATTATTCTTTAAAGAATAAAGAGAGTAGAGATCTGCAAAACCCAACAGTTTTATAAAATTCTGATTTAATTTTTTTTATTTCACCCATTTAATTTAGACCTAACTAAAAGTTATCAATAATCTCTTACTTTCAAAGATTTTTAAACCTTAAAGATCTCTTGCAGAATAAAGAAGGCATTCAAGTCCAGTATAAATGGAAGTTTTATTTGAGTGGTTTTCAGGAATCATATCTGTAGCATAGAATGAATAAAATTTAGAAAATGTCCTGATAAAAGCTCTAAAAACAGGTCATACTCTTTCTGGGGGATAAAGTTGCTAGGATTTAAAAATTTGACCATTTGTCTACCTTCTTAAATTCATCATCACTGAATTTGTTTTTTCCTGCAGTGTTCCAGAACTCTCCCATGGATGATTCACTTGGTAGATTATATAAGATTTTATTTTACAGTTCTCATAGAAAATAAAATTGAATGCATGGCTAGGGAACAGATTGACCTTTTATACTTCCAGATTCTTCACAGATGTTTTCTTTAATGTTTTTTTCATTTGCCAACACTGTTTCCTAATTTACTTTTTTTATTTTATTTAATAGCTCCTTGCACCTGCAAACCTGAAAACACTGTAACATGTCACTACATACTCACAGCCCAAATCTGTGAATAGGAAACAGGCACAAGGTGATAAAGTCACTTGCCAAACATTTCAGGGTTGTCCAGTCCTGGAAGCACAATCTAGCATGTTATCTTTTGTAACACACTGGAAAATATTTCACTTCACTGCCAGTAGCTGAACCACCCTTCACTCACCTTATATCTAAACAATTTCTGGAACATGGAACTGGGTCCTTTAGGTGCTAATGCAGGCCTAAGTAATAATAATCACAGTAATTACAATTGATAATATAAACCAGCTTGAATTAGCTTTTTGATATTTTTGACTACATTCATTTTTGCATGTACTGCTGTTCTGCAGTTCTCCTAAAAAGGATGGATCAGTCTCTTTGTACACAGGAACATCCTCCTCGGCTGCAGACTTCCCATGGTGACACCTAAAGTGTGCTCTGTGCTGCAGAGAGGCTCCAGTCTCTGTGAGTATTCCTTCCCACAGGAACAAAATCTGGCTTGAAGTGGAGGTAGGAGGTGGATAGGATGGGAGCCTTTTTCCACGAGTGGGATGCACTTCTGTACCCTACAGTTGAAAGTACTGAGTAAAGCCCCCATAGCTGACCAGCCTGCCACTGATAAAGGGAAATTTATTTCCCTGTCTTCTAGGAGGTGGGAACACAAGGGTGTTAGAGCAGCAGCTGTGGATGTTATGTCACTTTAGGACTAAAATAGAAAGATAGTTAATTTTAGGAACATTTTCAAATATTTTAAATCTGTATGTAGAATATCTGTAGAAAATATTTTTAAATTAAAAATTTCAATTTTATTTCTAAGCGACATAATTAGTCAAAAAATCAAAGCATAACATATGCCATTAAAGTCTAATAAAAAACTTAAATTTCAGTTATGAGCATTTTACACAGACTTCCAGATTGACTACATGAAGCTGGCAAAAGAAGAAATCCGAAAAACTAGCAAACAAACCAAAAATTTCCCACCTCCTCCTCCAAAATTCCACCATACAGATTTTCTATCTACATTAACTTTTCTTGGATAGATATCTGTGAACACACTGATGGAAATTGCAGCTAGTTTTGATGAGCTACTGAACAGATGCATAGAAGGAAGGAGGGAGGGTGAGAGATTGTGCAGAACTTCAAAAATAAATGTTTTATGCTTATTCATTAATGTTATGCAAAGAAAAATGATAAATAACAATTACAGAACTATCAGTGTCTGTAAATAAAACTGTGCAAAGGAAAAGAGGAAAAATTTGTTTCCAACCATCTTTATGGTTAATGAATGTCTCATCTCTCCAATTAACACTTCCAGTCTTCTCTTCTGAAAAAACAGCTGGATGAAATGACTCTGCCTTAAGCATGGATCGGAGGACGTGCCTTTTAACATGCATTTTCCTTGGTCTAAGTGTCACAATTCCCTGTGAATGACACCACAGATCTGATTGACATGACAGTATCTTCAAACTAAACAGAAGCAAATTGCTGCCCAAAGGCATCAGCAGTCAAAACATTGCTGGTAATTACTCTTGAAGTTAGAAATTCCTCCAGGGATACCTTTCCTATCAAACAATTAAAATCACATGTCATAAGACACAAGTTTCGTTCCTGTGATTTTGTTTGGATTGAAAGACATAGAAATTTCTCCAATATTTCTCAATTTTCTGAGATATTCACATTTTTTTTTGCCTCCATTTCCCTGTTCTCTCCTCTCAAAATTTTTTTCTTCTTTTGGGTGCAGAAACTTCTTACTAGCTCACTGTGGAGTTTTGAAATATGTGATAGAATATTTCTGCAGTACATGAAGGAAATATAGCCAATGGCCAGGTGGGTAGAAAACATTTGTGGGCTGGTTTTCCCTTCTTCATCCAACATATGGAACTTATAAATTCATTGTGTCAAATTTTGTGTTTCATTGGTCAGCTTAGGGTGTGGTTTCTCCATATATGCTTCTAACCAGGCAGAGGGATGATGGCAGAGCCACCTGAAGTGGTAAGAGATCCATACCAAAAGTATTGTATCCCAACAGTATATCAGTGTATCAACACCCATCTGTTACACAAATTTCTGATGCACCAATCTGATTTTTTTTCTCCTTTTTGTAGAAAAGATATTTACACCGCATTTCAAGTGCAATCAAAGCTGAGGTATTATCACATGTAAAACACTTGCAAAAGACTTAACCCTTAATTACTTCTGAACCCACTGCCAGTGATCAGACCTTCATGGCTACCAGGAACCACAATTCCAGGGAACCTGAACTCCAGCTCACCTTGACTTCATCGTGTTGATCCAAGCCTCCAGAACACTCCTAACTCACACTGCTATTGCACACACAGCAATACCACAGGACAGTTTTAATTAAGGGGATATAATTGTACATTTCAGTGAAGAAGGATGAATTCAAGCACTCATGAACTTTATGCATTTGTTTATCTCCTGCCAAGCCCCCAGGGCTTTTGACCCATGCTGGAGAGATTGCAGAACATTAGTGGAAGCAAAGGCACTTTAAAATCCTCATTGCAAAATTGCTTTAATGAGTAATCAGCAGCACATCTTTAAGCCTGTCACACTGACCTTTCCCTGCATGCTTTCTCTCTTTTTTTTTTTTTTTTACATTAGCAGCATTTTACTCAATTCCGTGTCAAAAAAAAAAAAAAAAAAGCTGGGAAAAGGATTTTAAAGCTTTCCTTTTAATTCTAACAATGAAATACTCATATTTCACTTCTAAAACTTGCTGATACTATAAATTCTGTGACTGTAGTGAAAAAAGATACTTTGTCAGGATGGCACCTTGACCGTGCATGTGTATGAGCCCCACTGTAGGGATTTCCTTGTCATGTCTGCTTAGTCCAACAGCTCAAACAAAGTTCTCCCCTACAATTGTTTGCACAGCTATTTGCTGTTCTAGGAGGTCAAAAAGGTGTCTAATTCTTAGAAAATATTGAAAATATAAACCAATACAGACCCTAGCAGTGTCAACCGTATCAAAACCAGAAACACTGAAGCACAGATGTTTGTTAATTCTCTTTGATTTTGAATTCATAAAAGGTCTGATTTCACTGTTAGCAGCACATGTGCACCCAAACTAAAATAAGCTAGGCATGGACAGAGGCTGAACAGAGGACTGAAAATATTAAAACCATGAGAAAAAAAAAAAGTAAAAAATAAGCAGGGAAAAAACAGCACAGAATTGGAAATGATGGAGATTATACACACAACTGAATTCAGACATTTTGTTCACAATTTCTAAACAGGCTGTAACTTTCTAATTTGTGATTTGGAGAAGCCTTTCCAGGAAGAATTTTGCATGGGAAAAATACATGTACAGCTGTACTGAAGTGTTTCATAAATTCATATCTTTGCTAATTGTTCTTGTTAAAAATTCAGAAGAAAGAGAAAATATTTAATTTAGAAGTTTTTTAGAACCAGAATGTTTTGGTTTTAATCAATACTAAATGTCCTTTGATGCCTATACATTCATTGATTGTGTCTGTTTTTAAAGCTGCCAGCAAACAGAAAAAAACTGTTATTCATGCAGGTCTAATTATAGAAAATGCATATGCAATTGAAAAAACCATGCATACTTAAGACAATTATTTGTGCTTGGACTTCTTCAAGCACTTTTCTGAGGACTATCTTTTTAGATATGCATAATTTTATTTCAGAATATTTTTTTTGCTCTTGAATATTGTTCTAATATTATCACACATTTGTGAGCAGAGAAGAAAACAAATTTACTCTAAAACTGTGAATTTGCTGTTGCAATAAACCTTAGCCTTAGTTAGTGTTGTTTGCAAAACTGTCTGTGATTTTTCTATTCTTATGTTCCATCTTACAAGATCAAGTGGATGTAAATAGAAATATGTAAATTCCTCCCAGTTGTGAGGAGGGAATATAACACAATCTGAAGGTGGGCTTGCGAGCACTGAAGCTTGTGCAGATGCTTACTTATATTTAGGCCTGTGTGTTATTTTTGCTCTATATATTAATTGATATCAATACTTTCTTTCTTTAGCAGAATTTTAATTAGGAATAAAGGGCAAGCTGAAAGCATCAGGAATTATTCTCTTGAGCCAAACCAGCTTTTGAGTGGTCTTCTTGCCCAAGCACTCATTAATACAAATTTATTGTTATAAATTTTTCATTAATACCTATTTCTCTTCTTACACATTTAGCACATAAACACTTAGTCTTCTCATTTTTGGCTTGTGCCAAATTTCCAGTGAGAGATTTCAGGTTTCTTTGGTTCTAAATCCTGTAAGAGGCCTTGGGCTGTTGGCTGCCTTTTTCTGGTTGTAAAAAAAGTGAGAGGAAGGACTCTGAAGTAGAAAGTTTTCACTCATCTCCTGGCCCCTCATGCATTTGGATTTGGTGAGTTTGCAACTGTTCAGTGGTTCCAGTGAGTGCTCTGAGCCCTCACTAGAGCCAGGGGCTGATGGTGGTGAGGATGGATGTGAGGTGGGGCATGGTTCTGATAAACAGCTCCCAGAAGGCTGTTAAGTAGCATTCTGCCAGCAGGCTCATTTATTTTGCATCTCATTCTGTGAAGATGCATTACAGCACCTCTTTCAAAGTATGGTCTGTGAAGGACAGCAAGTGCATCACGTAGAAAATGCAGGCGCTAAAAGCTTGCAGTTCACATCAACCTAAGGGCAAAGGTTTTGCAAAGGACTCTCACAGAGCATCCAGAGTGAGGCAACACATCAACAGCAGCAGCCTTTCTTCCAGATCTTCACAGGGATCAAGTGGGAGGTTTTGCTATTTCAAACATTTCTGGTGTACATTTCAAAGTCTCCATCACAGGTGATTATCTAAAGATTTCTTCATTTACTCTTCACAGAAACTCTTTCCAGCAGTCAATTTCCCAGATCTGCCTCTGCAAACATGGCTGCAGCACATCTTCGGTAACACTTTTCCTTCTGACAAGAGAAGTGTGAGCACAAGTAAACATTTTCATAGGCTACTTTCTTAAAGATTTATAACACAATCTTAATGCAAACAGCAGAATACTTATTAAAGTGTAACTGTGAGAGGGAGGAGTCAAGGGACAAAGAGAATATGATTAAATTGCAAACATAGAATTGTGTAAAAAAGGTTTTAATTCTGAAATAAGGATGTACTGATCTTTTTCACTGTGAAATGAAATTAATTAACCTCTGAACAGTCAGTAGTTTCCCTGCAAAGAAAGTTTCTGCAATTCTGGTCTGTGAAGATGCCAGTCCATGTGCCTTTGTGTGACACTTCTCACTGGTCACCCGTGAGCAATTTCAGACTTGCTTGGTTGCAGTGAATGCTAGCAGGGAAAAAGACTGCAGAGCATAAAATTGCGGCTTTTACCCGCTACGGCCTCAAGCCGCTGGAAAGCCCAGCTAGAGCTGCCCTTGCAGAGACCGTGGCTGCCACGTGGACGGGTGCTCCAAGGCTATGGCGTTCGTCTCCCTGCTAGTGCTGAGTGCTCCGGCGTGGGTACGCAGCTTTGGTAGCTTCATGCTGAGATGAAGCAAAGGGACAAGAGAGGCACACTTTGCTTGCGAGCCTGAGAACTTTTATTTCCCGCGTGGCCACAGCGGTGGTCGGAGCAACTGTTCCCAGCGTGGTGAGACAGCATTGGGTTAAATAGGGAGTGGGTGGACAGGGGTGGAAAACCCCCTCGCCCAATGGGGACAGACAACAGGGGAGTGACACAGAACATAACAACCTACGGGAACATAACAGGGGTGGGTACAGTGTTCTGGGACAAATAGCATTGCAAAGGTGGGGTGATTGGCACAGAACTTTCTGTGGAGAAGCTGGGAGTGGTTACAAGATTGACAGGTGAAAGCTCCTGTAGCAGACAGCTTGGGGCAAACCAATGTGAGGGAAAATAGGGGTACAGAGAACCAACCTAACTAACATTTATTAAAATCCCTAACTAAACCAACCCAACCTAAAACATAAAATCATTCACACTATCCCTATTTTCAAAATCCAAAATTACTGTTTTGGTCACAAACCTTATTCAAATTTTCCAAGGTGAATCCCTGCCTTCCACTTTGTTGCTTCTCAGATGACAGGCAAAGCTTGAACAGAGAGGTGTGTCAGGAATGGGCTGTGAGATGCCTTCTATATATTCCATGGGTTGAATCAGGATTTCTAAAATTATTTTTATCCTCTATTTTCCACTTTTATCTGGAGACTATAGCCCTCTTTTGCAACTTGTCAATGTGTAAATATGGAAGACCTGACATGGTTTTATGTTAACTGTAATGGGTAATCCATTTATTGAATGATACCTTCAGGACTTTATTCTTCCAACCTAAAGCCTGAGTTATCTAAAGGTACTGCTAAATACGTTTTATGACCACAAGCCACCTGCATTAGTTGTGGATTTGTGGATGAGCAGGGTGCCCAAGACACAACTGAAATGATGCCATGATGGAGCTGGGTGGTCACTTAGGGTATCTCAGATGTGTGGGGATAGCAACATCCATGAGAAAAGCACAGCTGAGCAGCGCTGGAGATAACTCCTTAATCCACACTGGAGCATTCCTTCCTGTGCCATTTATCAGAGATCAAATTGTAAATGTGAAACAGTTATTTAACAAACAGCAAGACCTCCATTAATTATGCTTTTTGCATTTCTTCAATTTACAGTAAATAATGTTCAATCAGATTAAATCAGAGTGGAAGTCATAATACTGGGATAATATTAAGTTCTTATAGGTAGATTAATAAATTTGTTATGGCTTGTTGTGTGTTTATTACTGGGCAGTGGTTGAAATGTCAATGTTAATTTCTCCTAGATTTTATTGTTGTTGTTTTCTATTGCTATTTAACCCTTCTGTTTCTAAGATTTTATCTGAAATCCTGGATCTAGCAAACACAAACATTTTTAAGGAAAAAAATACAGCATATTATTTTTTTCCTTTTAAAAATAATTCAGTGTGCTCTGTAGGTAGCAGAGAATGTTCAAGCACACATCTATACCATGAATTTGAACACACATTGTCCAATATGAGATTTGAAAGGCAATTTCCTAAATTCCAGCAAACAGACTCTTTTCTCTGACAATGATGAGTCACTCTAGGATTTGAAAGCAAAAAAAAAAAAAAAAATAGAAAATCTTAATTCCTGTATCCCTATGGAAAGCAGCAGACATCAGGCTTGCAAGATACTTTGGGAAAATTTTGCTTTAACGGTTTCCTTTAGCTGTCCAAATTCGAGAACATGAACTCATAATAGCCATCTTCCAGGCAAAGCATTCAGAAACTGTAACATAGCATTTGGCTGACTCAAGCTTGTCTCTTTCTGTAACAGAAATTGGCTTCCCTGCTACCCCATGACTTACCATCAGTGGTAAACACTCTCCAGAACCCTTTGAAAGGGATGATTCATCCCTGGGGTATTTTTAGGAATTTGTTAACTTGCATTTAGCTTAGTGTGCTGGTAGCCAATAAACAGAGTGAAGACAAGCCTTGAGTAGTCACACATAAACCATTTTGAATGCTATAATTGTACAACATTATCTTGGTCTGTAGACTGAGTCATCTGCTGGTTAAGCAGAATGGAAAAAACAGAATAAGACCGTTGCTACAACAGGGATTTTGATAAAATTCTAAAGGAATCAGTGCTAGCAACTGGATTAAATTTATTTTTCCAGGATTACACCTGCTTGTTCCAGGCACAATTAGAAATCTTTGTGGATTTCTCCAAACTTGCTGGTCTTATGTGTGAATATCACATGACTCAAAGTGCCAATATCACAGAAATAACACAGTCTAATGTACTGATATACCTTTTTGAGCAAGTTTGACTCCAGACAGAACCCTTTCCGTGTCTTGTATTTCAATTTCACAAAAATGAAACGCAGCAGGCACTGCCTATTGTATGTGGCTGGGGACCCAGTTTTTGCTGACACTTGGAAGTATGCCCAAACTGAGGTGAGGAAAGGGCTGGGGGGATGAGGGGGGAGACAGGGCAGAGGCGGGTGTGGAAGAAGAGAGGAGGAGAATGAGAAAGAGTTTTTTAGTAGCTGACCACCACTTGAAACCAAGTGCAAATCAGAAACAGGTTTTGCAGTACTTAGCCTAACAGGAAGGCAATAAGTTAGTGAGATTTTACACCATCCTTGGGACTGTGAAACAGAAACCAGCTTTTGGCAGACAGATTAGGGGAATGACACTTCATGGAGAATGGAAAGTGATGAGTTACAGGAACTTGGCACACTGATCGGATCATCTTATCCTCCCACTCCAAGCAATAAGATCCTGGCATCCTACTTTACACAAATATCAGAAACATGATCTTCATGAAAGCTCACATGTATTAGAAGCCAATGACACAGTCTGTCATATTCCTCTGCAGAGAGCTCTCCTTCAGTGTGTGTCATGAGTTGTCTGGCTACGTTACATATAATGAATTGAGCCTGAAAAGTAAACACTTAGCTGTTTGGAAAATATGAACAATTCTGCTTTTTCTTTTGAAGGATGCTGAATTAGTGAAAGAATGATATTTTTCAAAGATCACAGTAAAATTGCACTGAACACAAATAGGATTTTGATGAAACTCATGCCAAAAATGTTGCAAAACCCCTTAATCACATGCCAAGGTACCTGCTGAGTTCTTTAGCACCCAATTAACAAATAAATGAACAGGTGAGAGGACAAAGATCCTTGAAGTCTGTCTCCTTTACAACTTGCCTGAAGGCTTCCAGGATTTTTAAATTCATCGGTCAACAGATGTGCTCATTTGGATTTAGGAGCCTGGAAACTCTGAAAGCTTCACAATTGCTGCCCTGGCTCTTCAGTGACCATGATAATTCCCAGCTTCTCAGAGAATGCTGCTCTCCATCTCTTTGCTTTGGACATAATGAAATATTCATTGAGCCAAAATGGTCTGTCTCTATGGTTTAGTAGTTTAGGACACCACCCGATTTAAAACAGGGATTTAAATTCAACCTGATGGATGCCTTTATATTGAAATACCAGCTGGCACAGGAAATAGCATTCAGATCACTGTCCTAATTATCAGGCTATATAGCAACTTTAATGCTCTGATCAATATTTTATTATGAAATGTAAAATGGAATAGAATAACAGAAGCAGTGGAAGAAGACGCCTATCTCAATACAATACTTATCTTTCAGGAGTCAGAAGGGATTGAGTCCTTCTTTGCAAAAGGAATAGAAGCCAAGTCCCCTAATCCTGTATTGATATTTGGCAGCCACATGCTCCTAGTTATGGCTGGAACTTTATTATGAGTGTTTTAGTACAAATTTCTGAATAGTTACCCTTTCCACTACACCACGTTTTTCAAATCATTAGCTCTTAGGCAAAGAAATAAGATACAGTGCAAATTTCCCAGATCTAGTAGATTTCCATCAGAAATCAGAAGTTGTTAACAATTTTGTTATGCAATGTTATGTTAAAAACAATCTTGCAATTTACTCACATAATTTAAAAAGAAAAAAATCTCTTGAGTGTAATGACAATTAACTGACACTATTCAACAGCTAATTTATCATAAGTATTTTTAATTTTTTATTACATATACATATTTATGCATATGTAACAATAAAAAAATTGAACATTATTCCATCAAAAACTAGTGGTAAGGATTTCAGTTTGTATTATATTTTTTGGAAAGTCGTTTATACTATGCCAAATTTTCTGCAATTTCCAACATGAATTTAAGACTAAAAGCTTTTTATTAGAGAAAGCCATCTGCAGATACACTTATAGCTGATGTTCCATCAGATTCTGTAGGTCTATGTCAACCTTACAGAGGTTATATACAATTACCATCACCAGCTTTGCTGCTACTTCTCTGTATGTTGTGAACAAGATGACATTAAGAGAATGTTTCTCCAAAGACTTTCTGGTGCTATTCCTGCCTATTAACATAAAGAAGAAAGAGTATTGAAACAAGCATGAAAGGTTTGCTGCTCTTTTGTTCCTTCATCTGCAGAGAAAGTTCTCTCATTAATTTCCATAAGACAAACATCTTCCCATGGTACCATCCAAGAAGGTACTGACAAAAATGAGACCAGATGCCTTTCAGTAATTCTATTTGAAACACTTTCTCTGTCAAAATTAGCAAAACAGAGTTGGGGCTGTCTGTTGAAAGAGCAATGAGATGAAAGTGATGCTGAAACCTGATATTCCTGTTGGGATTTCTTCAGTGTAAATTCAACTTAAACACCCTTTCTAGAGCATGGCACTAAGGAGCAAGGGCAGCAAAATAGAAGAAAAAGACAGGAGTAAAATGTTTCAGATGCAGAAGAAATGAAGCCTCAGGAATTCAGGAAGTGTTCTGCAGTATGAAATGAAAGCCTGACACCCAAAGGCTGAGACGGAACCACTGCAAAGCTGGGGATGGTAACCACACTGTTGACTTTTTACTATTTCAGTGGGGTTTTTTCTCCATTCTCTTTTCTTGGGGAAAATTATTGCCTTGCTCTCTAAGAGCATTCCCAAAGAACAGGAAGTGAAAACACAACCAGGGTGTAATTGAATATAACCTATATTTCAGTGAAAGCACCTCCTAAATATCTGTATTTATGTCTAGCATATGCACACAGGAAATGCATATACCCCGGTAGACAAAACCAGTAGTGATAAAGGTCCTGTGTCTTGTTCTCTGACATCTGAATTTGATCTTTGAAAGTGTCAAAACACCTACAGAAAATTCAAGTTATAATTTCACATTAGGAAGGTGGTAAAAAAAAGATGCTGCAGTTCCCCATCACAACACTTTAACACATTCCTGATAGGGTTTGCTGCATCTGATTATCTTGCAGCTGTTCTCCATGAGGTTTCTTGTCTAGCTGGCATGGACACTGTGAGAAATTGCTTTAAATAAGATAAATCCCAGATAGTTTCCTTAGGTTAGGTCTTGTTATACCTTCTTGATAGTTAATAGTATCATCACACAGCAGTTCACAAAGATTGTTTAAGAATGTTTAAGACTACACTGAGACAAAACATCAGACCAAAAACACAACATAAATTACACACCAGTTCCCCCCAGGTGTCACAAACACAAAGAGGGTCCTACTGAAATTATCAGTCAAAATTTGGGCCCTACTGAAATTATCAGTCTTGATCAGAAACTTATACAATGAGGTCATTCAAACTGACATCAAATGCTAACACAATCAATGCATCCTGCTTTCTGGAGAAGCCTGAGTTCTCAAATGCTCTCTCATTCCTGCAATGATGCCTCACCAGTCACTCTGTGGGTACAGTTTTACCACACTGGCTTCATGCTTCTTGATTTTTAATCCATTCAATTTATAATATTATGTATTTTCTTGAATGACTGCTACTAAGGCAAGGATAGATCATGATTCTAATTAAATTCTTTCAGATTTTTATCATTTATGCACATAGCTTTATATGTACATGTGAACTCCATTTTATATTTTGTCCAGTGTGTCTGATTAACAGGAACTTCAAATCACCAATAAACCATGTTTGACACTCCCTTGTTTAACTCAAATCTCCTCAGTTCCCCTATGTGTCTGTAATATAACCAGTCTGGCCAAATTCTTCAATTTCCACCCACAGCAATTTCCAAAATGAGATCATGATTCATTCAGTGGTGCTTTTATTCTGAACATAAACTTATGTTTAAATAGCTTAATGACTGGCATCTACTCTTACAAAGTCTGAAGAACAATTTACAAAGGGATTTCCTTTTAGATCCCTGTTATTTATGAGCTGCATGACATAAGCATGTAAAGCTCTTTTAAAGACATAATGGAGCTTTTAGTGAATTTCCCCATTAATTGGTCTTAAAGAATTTCTGGTGCTAATGCTTTTGCAATTATTTTGTAGTGCTGTGGTTTCAACAGCTCCAGTTGCTGCATCTCCTACTGTGTTGCATCCAGAAACGAAAATGTACGGGAGGGGGAAATAAAAATATCCCACACATTAAAAATATCCACATATCAAAACAAAACCCAAAGGGTTTAGGAGACAAAACTGAATATCCATTTGTGTATAACTGGGGACTAAATTGAGAGTTTACTATTAGTTGCAAAACTAATTTTCTAGAGACTAAAAACAAGTGTTTATTTTAATTAGCAAGGACTATCAACACCTATTATGACACCTTAGCAATTGATGATCTTTCAGGCAGCCTTAATATAAGAAGCTGACTTTAAAGAAGTATTGCTGTTATTATTATTATTATTAATGCCTTACAAGAAAATGTTGAAGTACTTCTTTTTTCATCTTGATCTTGCAAATATACGGCAAACATTAGATTATACTATCAAGATGCAGTTTTTGGTGTGGTCTCTATAATTTTCCAACACTGCTTAGCATTCTCTTTGCTTTTTGACTGCACTAAGCTCTGAGGAAATACTTTCCACAGAATTTGGTGCTAAAATTCACTCTACATTAGTAATGGTAAACCAAGATTGCATACCAAAGTTAAGGATCATCCCTCATAATTATATTACTTTACATTTATCTACCCCAAGGTTCACATTCCATGCTGTTTTTGTCACGTATTCAGAACAGCCAGGATTTGGCTAGGTTCTTATGAAATGCTACTGCACAGTCACCGTGCATTTTTTGCAGCTTTGAACAGCTACAGTTTCAAAGGCTTCCCATCAGATTTTGTCACTTCAGCTATTCCCCTTTCTAGACAGTTTATGGGTAACTTTCTAGATAATTTGCTGATAAGTAACAGCACAGATTACTGAGGTATGCTATTGATCACTTCACTCTGCTGGCAATACTGACAATATATCCAGGCAATCATGGATGTACAGACAGACTGGGGAATGAGTCTGGAAAGCAGCACCGTGAAAAGGGACCTGTGGGTCTTGGTCCATGGCAAGTTGAACCTAAGCCATCAGTGTCCTGGCAGCCAGCAGGGCCAACCTTGTCCTGGGGACATCAGGCACAGCACGGCCAGCCAGGCAAGGGAGAGGATTATCCTGCTCTGCTCCGGGCTGGGTCAGTTGTGGGTTCCACATTAAATTATGAGAGAATGTCCCAAGGAACTCAACAAAGATGGTAAATGGCCCTGAGGAGAAGCTGTATGAAGAGTAGCTGAGGTCACTTGGTCTATTCAGCCTGGAGAAAAGGAGACTGAGGGGAGACCTCACTGCAGATTCCTCATAGGGGAAGAGGAGAGATAGACACTGATCTCTTCTCTGTGGCGACCAGTGAATGATCTGAATTCATGTCAGGGGAGGTTTAGGTTGGGTATTAGGAAAAGGTTCTTTCCCCGGAGGGTGGGTGGACGCTGGAACAGGCTCCCCAGGGAAGTGATCACCATGCCTGGCAGAGTTCAAGAAGTGTTTGGACAATGCTCTCAGGACTGTGGTGTGACTCTTGGAGATGATGCTGTGCAGGGCCAGGAGTTGGACTTGATGATCCTTGTGGGTCCCCTCCACTTCAGCGTATTCTGTGATTCTGTAATGTGTTTTCCATTTTCTGACCAAGTGTTTGTCTTATTCATGTTCAGTCTTCCTTTTGCATAAGGATGATAGTGCATAAATATGGAAAGTTCAAAAAAGACTAAAAATGGTGCTTTGAATAGACAACCCATGTGGAGATGTAAGTATCTTCTTCATGACCATTTACTATTCACTCAGAAAAACCTTCAGCAAGTTAAATTTCCAAAGGCATTTTAGAGATTCAAGTAGATTTTATGAACCTACTCTCCATTATCCACATCACTGCTAAACAAAGAGCTGTAGTAGGTTTGTTTAGACAAAACTAATGAACAAAAAAATCCAGCTTACTATTCCCTAATACATCACTCCTACCATGTTAATTTGAGTCTTTACTGCAGATTGTCTGATCTGTGTGGCATGGCTGTAAAAACAACAGATTAGGATTTCTCCAGATTTTCCAGAAATATTTTTTTTTAAATTTGGCATAATATTAACCAATTTTGAGCCCTTTGAGACAGAAGTGTTTCTCAGTGGAGTATTGAATACTACAGTTATGGCTCATCTATTTCAGCCTTGACTTGTGTTTAGGACTTCTGGGTAACCCATGGTTCTGCTAATGTAGTCTGCAATGTTTTTTTCCTCTTTCAGTGTGAATCACATTCTCTTTTCTCATATAAAAGTAAAGAAGATAAGGTTTAAGAACCTCCGCACACTTTTTCAAACTAAGACAGCACACAGAGATGGGTTGTCTACTCAAGGCACCATTTTTAGTCCTTTTTGGACTTTGCATATCTATGCACTATCATCCATATGCAGAAAGAAGAATGAACAAAAAAAATTCAAGCTTCTTTGAAAAAAATTGGTCAGAAAATTCCAGAGATCAAATGCTTTGCGGAGTAACTCTGGTTGTTGATAAATAGGAGAATGTGAGGAATCTATTTAAAACAACTTGGAACGCTGTTTAGAAAGCTCTTGTTCTTCTGAGCAGGGTCATATGAAATGATCACCTGATGTGTGTAGAGCTTGACTGACATAAATCTGCAAGAATCTCATGCAAAGCAACTGCATCAAAACAACAGGGTCATTTTACAAAATAAGCAGGATGAAAGCAGCAGTATTAATTTAGGATATGAATAGGGTTCAGAAGTCCATGTGTTTAAACATTTACTGTAATTTGTCAATGTAGTTCTTAGTAATAGGAGACAAGACATGAGGAATTCGAATCTGACTCTTAAGAATACACTGATATTATCACTGGAGTTTTCATTTCTTTCAATGTACTAAATCAAATGAATGTGCAGTGATTTAAAATCATCACTGTGCTCCCATAAATCAAAGATTTAACAGTAATGACTTTTTCAATATGAAAGGAAAGAGGACCCAAGCCACTTCTCAACATTCCTACTTAGTCTTAGCTTTGCAATACAATACAGCTATTCCAGAAATTATGTTCTATAATATACTCTACTGAAAATCTGGTTTTATCCAAAAGGTTGCAGTATTCATTCCGCTTCCTGTCTGTAGCCTGTATGTTGTCCCTTTCTATCACCTCAAGGAAGGCAAGAGGATCCACACAGCAGGATATTAATGACCAGCCCAAAAGAAGCTACCCCTGCATGTCTGCCTTGGTGTCTCAGTTTGACTTGATTACACTTTAACACCCGAGCTGGAAACAGAGAGCTTTAAGCTGTTGTTGGGGTTTTCTGCAAGAACAAAAAATGTGCAGGTGTTTTGGTATCTGTGGCTGATCAGCTCTGTCCCCCAGTCAGAGTTTCTGGATGATCAGTAGACTTAATATTATCTTTATGCTGGTGTGCTGGTGCCCTGTGGGAGGCACCATAATTCTTTCCCCTTCTGGAAGGGCAGTGAGTTTGGAGAGGATCTGTAGCCAGTACAGTGTCTATATGAACAGGAGAGGAAAGGCTGAGCTGCAAAATATGTCAACAGAGAGAAGGTTGTTATCGTTTCCATGGTGGTGAGTGCAGGCAGGAATGCTGAATTGTTTACATTCTTTTCATATGCAGCCTGCTTACATTTCTGGTGTACTCCCTTTATCAATCACCTGCTGAATTCCTGCAGTGAATTGTGTATGGACAAGCTCCAGCTGATGGTTACTCTATACTCAGGTGCTGATAAGAATGTCTTTCTCTTTATGTCAGCTTCTGCTCCATAAACAACCTCAATAACCCATTTCTCCAGTACTCTGGGTAATAAGTGAAAGCTTTTCCAGGATTATACTGTTAAACTGAAATTAACCTTCAAAGAGCTTTAGCAGTGGTGTTAATGTATCAACATATTACACAAAATAGCTTGAAGTGCATACTAATTTCCATGATGGATGAGAGAGTTTTGGAAACGATAACTGCTTATTTTGGGGTTTAAAGTAGTCTTCAAGATTAAATTCTATTTCATCAAATTTTGATGTCTGTTGTTTGAATATCTACCTATAAACTCACCTCATCTACTTCTAACAAGGGAGAATTAGGTACCTTAAAATAGGTGCAATTCCTTGTGCTCTAGAAATGCTTTGTCGTCTCCTCTGGCTAGAAAAGAAATCTGAAGGATGAAACCAGATATAGATGTCTACACTGCTCATATAAAAGTTTGGTAAAATGAAACTGACCTTGTCTGTCTGGGATTAAGTTATAACTTCACGGGGTCAGGTTTTTTTAAATGTGTGCAATGCACAGCCTCTGGTGCTTTCCTCTGGTATAGTTTGATGGTGGTTCCTGGGAAGGAGAGGAAACATATTGCTTCCATGGATGATATGTGTGCTGCAGTACAATAGTTCCCTCATGGCTATAACAGAGCATTTAATCCACTGATGGAATATGTTCTCCAACAAAACAACTACAAATAAACGATGACAATTCTGAATAATAGAAATGCCCTTAAGACAATACTGGTCTTCATTTGTCTTTACTTCAGACCTCAAGAAGTGGACTTCTCAGTTGCATAGTCTGTCACACCTTGTTTGTATTGCCCAGTCTTGAAATGGGAGACAAGACTGAGAGAGGAAAATTTCTTATTTTAAATTTGAGCTGATATTGTATTGTTTCACATTCAAAATCTCTAGGAAGAAAAATTAAATTCATAGTAGCTCAGCCATTCTGGCCTTTGGTGCAAGAAATAGGAGGAATTTTGCAAAAGATAATTTGAATAACATACAGATGCATTATGCATACATCTATGTGCATTGAGATACACAAGATACTTGAGTTTTACTTTCCAAGAATCTACATTTAAAAAAGCATGATTTGCCATCTAAAACTGCAAAATAGACCTTATTTTAGCAATGTATTTACAGATGTTTAAGATGGATATCTACATTAAAGGTTGAATGTTATTGCTTACCTACACATCCTTTTTAAGTCAAGAAGTTTTTAATTGTCCTGAGTAAGAGTAAAACAGAAAAAGCAGAATTACACTAATATCCTTGTAGAAAACTGAGTGAAAGTGGTAGCAGTGGATCGGGAGCCTAAACTATTCACATTCTTAGCAATAAAAAAGAGTGATATTTGCATAATAATGCAACATTATTATCTAGAATAAACTGTAGAGTGGACAGACTCTGTTCAAATTATAATGCACAAAAAGCAATAAAATATTATCAAATTGTTTTTCAGAATTATTAACATAAAACCATTTTATTTTTCAGAATTTAAGCAGTCTTTAAATTAAAAAAAAAAAAAAAAAACACAAAAAACCTAAGGGAAATTTATGGGAGTACTCACATTAATTGAGAAATATATATCTATGTTGATGTCAATATTAATCTTTGTCAATAGATAGAGACACCAGGATTCATGCAAGTCCCTTTTTTGTTGATTTTACAGCTCTGTAGCTGGTGATATAGCCAATAACAGTGCAGGTTGCAAATCCAGAACTTGGTGCACAATAACTATTTTTGTCCACAACTTCCATTCAGTGTCAATTGGTGTACTGATGTATTATATTTAAAATAATAATAATAAACATTAAAAAAAAAAAAGCAATTTCACTATTAGGTTAATAACAAACTTGCATTTGGAAAAAATAGATGTATGTATTTGGCATTTGTATAGGGACCAGTTCATTCATTCAGAGTTTTGAAGCAGTAATTCTACAAAGAGGTTGCATGGTAGTGGTTAAGTTTTATGACTAATTGTCATGTAGGTACACATTCAATAGGCACAATATATATTTGATTTTGCATTTTTTTACACATCATTCTTGGCTGTAAAATCTGAAGCCAGTTTCATAAAGAAACTATAGCTCTGTAATTGGAACAATGTGTGCATAGTACCAGTGGCAGGAGGAACAAATGCCTTTTGGACTAAATCAGAGTAACTCAGCTGAGTAAGTCTGAAAAGCTGTGTGTAAGGAGTTATGTATTCTCTCCTTGTATGGAACCATTTTTCTAAGTTTAACAGTGTACTACAAAGCATAATTCTTAATCTCAAGAGAAGACTGAATAATAAGGGGAAAAAAAATGAAAGCTAATAAACCCCCCCAGAGTAACACAAATTGCTTGACTTTCCTCCATTTATTTTCTTAAGAACTGGGATGAGATAATGGCTTATATGGTTACTGGCACACACATACAGCAAACTCCAACACGGCACAGAAGAAGGTAAAAGACGGGTTAGTCAGGAGCAATAAACTTCATGGATCATTTCAGATGTGAATTTCAACTGAAATATATAGATATACCTATATAATTATACACACACATGCACACACATGAAGATTTTATTACTTGATCATTCTTGGTGGCTTTGTATCCTCAGCAGGATTAAGGAGACTTTCTGGAGAACAGCAATGGGCCTGTAGCCCCTCTCATTAGCAGCACATGCAGTGGCAGCTGTTCAACCTTTTAAGTGAAAAGCATGTGCTGCTCTGCACCCTTCCTTCTTCGTTACCAGGATAGATCTGTCCTGGGTTAAGCCCAAGAATATCTACAGAAGAAACAGAATTAAACCCTCTCCCAACACCTATAGCTCCATAAAATATTTCCCTAGTAACATAACCATAAGCCATGTCATTCAGGAGCAATGATAAATGTGGCCCAAAGCAATATTGAGAGTGGTGACGCACTGTCACAGGTTTCCCAGGGAAACTGTGGATGCCCAGTTCCTGGAAGTGTTCAAGACAAGGTTGAACAGGACTTTGAACAACCTGACCTTGTGGAAGGTGTCCTTGTCCATGGCAGGGCACTGGAATTAGATGATCATTAATGTCCCTTCCAACCCAAACCAATTTTTCAAAGCTTTAGTTTTTGTCACTATGTTCTGTGTTCTTTTGTTATTTGGGCAGAGGGAGTTACTTTTAGAGTCAGTTACTTTTAGATAATTGTCCTTTTTTCCCCCGTCTTGTTTTGCTTTCTATCTCTGCCTTTCCACGATTCTTTAAAGCTACTGCAACTTGTTTATTTTACAAGAATTTACCTTAAAGGAAGATACACTGATATTATCTCTAACATCTTTGTGGCAAAACAAGTTTCAGTTCTTGTAGTTCACTTTCAAGCTGTGTGAACATTGACTATTTGCTGCTTAACCACAGTTTTCCTGGGATAAGTGTTTGTTTTTTTTCCTGAAAAAGTGTTTGATAAAATTTATAATGTTGTGAAATTCAACTGCAGTGAAATTTTCTACCCTGAAATTTGCTGGTACTAGAGGAAAACACAATGTGTAACACTGCTGTGCTCCAACATTTGCATTTGCTGGTTATAGCATTCATGTAGAATTCAAGTTGCCTTCAACAGAATAAGCCTAACTTATTTAGTATGACTAGAAGAGAGCTGTTAGAATAAGACAAGAGCAGTACAAGCATATAAAATTCTATTTATCTATGACAGAGCCCAAGGGGCTCTGAGCTGCCTAATAGGAATCCATTCTCTGCCAGTCTTCACTATGAAGAGCTAGAGACCCCTGAAGAAATGTTTATCAATGGTAATTGGCCTGCCATGGCTTAGTAGTGTATCATTAATTATATAATTGCATTTGATTAAAAATCCTTACAATAGCAGTTTGCAGTTGATCTGGTCTTTTTGCTGAAACTAAAAAGAAAATAATAGAAAAAACTTACTGTGCATTAGTAATTGTTAAATTACATTAAGGATTAGTACTGCAATTTGCAGTTACCAGTCTCTTATTCTGTTACAATGCTAGAAAATTTTACAGTTGCAGTCTTAAGCTTTGCACTTTGTCTTCAGCCCTTTTCGCTAATGTTAAACACCAAATTGTATAAAGAACGTCTTGTTGGTGGTAGCAGAAAGTTACTTCCAGTCTAACTTCCAAATTTTCTCTGAATAATTGCAAGTATTTATGGGAGAAAGAAAAAAAGAATTTTAAAAAAGAGTGGACTTATTCTACTTGTGACTGATTTGAATTTTTCCCCATTATTTTTGGTGTCTCATATAGAGATTGAGAGCAAAGGCAACTTCTGAGCATCTGTGTTCAAGAAGTGTTTGGACAAAACTTTGTGGTTCTTGTGGTGTCCTGTGCAGAGCCAGGAGTTGGGCTTGATTACCCTGATGGGTCTCTTTGAGCTCAGTTTATTCTCTGTTTCTATGATATCCACAGAATTTCAGTGCACTCCACCTGCACATAAAATGCTCTGAGTAGGGTTCTGTCTGTGACAAATCTCAAAGTCCTTGGCCAGGCAAATGAGCTGTAGCAGTCTGAAGTGAATTTTTAGCTGCCATGAGATCAGGGCAACAAGGTCCTTAAAGGCTGCAGGTCTAATTGAGGAGTCATGAATGCTGGCATGTTATAACACTCTTTAAACATGTCTCTGATCTCTGACCCTGCTCTTCAGTGACAGTACAGTTCAAGGGCCAGGAATGTTTCAGCATGGACAAAGCACACCCAGGCACAGAGTCACCTCTAGCTCATTTCTAAACACACAGGTTTGAAAGCTATGCCGTGGATTGGGGCAGGCTAGGCTCCTGTCTCATTGCCACAATTATTCCTTCAGCAGGCAATCTTCAGGTGAGGGGGTGTGGGATGAGCATGGAGAAAAAGATTCTTTCAATTTTTAAGTGTTTCTTTAGCAAGATGCAAGAGCCAAAGCAAAGCCAATAGCCTTACTAAGTTAATTGGTAAGACTGTTCTGGTTATTTGGGTCTCCACTCCTGACAAGCAGAAGGGCCATATCAGGACAGGCTTGAAAGAACTCTTCTCTGATGGAAGAAGACTTTGACTGCTTTGTTACTACTAAAAATAGAGATAAAACACCTTCTCTAGATCTGAAGGCATGTGGCAGAACACACATGTGCAAAGTTAACCCAAATTGCAAAGTGATCAGAGGTGACCATACTCAGACTGCTGCAAAGGAATGGCTCTCCAGCCCCAAGGGCTTTAGCATAAGTACTAGTTTGGCCCTTGCCCGTCGTTTGGGACAGCAGATGAACCACACTAGGGTCCATTCTGATTGTATGGTTATGTAGATAATTGTGTCATCAAGTCCTTGGTCACATGTAGTTAATAATATAGATATGTCCTTGAAAAACTTGGCTTCTGTTCACATAGGTGTAGAGATGGGAGTCCAGTCATGACTATAAGTCAATTACTACTAACAATGCTGTTATTAGTAAAATGTTTTTGAGATCATCCCTGTACACTGAAAGGTTCAGGAAAGCACTCTGCCTTGAGAAAATGTAATGTCTTTTCACGATTGTAAGCTAATTTCATATTTTCTTAAAATAAAGTTAATTAGCAGTAATGTATTAGAGATATAATGGTCAAAATATTAATAAGGCTCACACATGTCAGTAAAAGCAATCAGCTTTCAGGGTGTTTCACCTCAAGGTTGTATTTTGAAGCATATACAAGCAAGATAAATAAATCAGGGAGAGTTGATTCTCTATGAGATTACTGTTTTTCTCACAGGGTGACTGATTTTAATAAAGTTAACATTTCAAGAAAACACTCCAACATGTGCTCTTTGCAGTCCATCAGCCTCCATTCATTTGGCCAGAACCAAATACAAAGAAGAAAATCAGTGCTGCTGTTGAATTCCATTTCATGCCTTATGTTAGAGATTTGTAAAACTGTCCCTTGCTGACTTGGAGATAAGTGGAATAGCTATGAATTCAGCTTCAGGCAAGCTGCTTTTCAAGCAAACCTGTCAGGAGACAGAAAGACAGTTCATAATAATTCATTCTTGTGCTGTGTCTCAAGTGATTAGTGAAGGTATAGGGCAGATCTGAAAAACACATAACATTAACAATACCCTAAAAAAAATCCACAAAACACAAATGCTAGCAAAACTCTCCAAAAACCCAAACCCAAATCATAAATCACATTTCTCATTTGTAGAGGAACAGAAACTTTGGGGTAAGCACAGGAACCAGAATTAAGGGATAAATTGTTGGATAAAAAAGGGTCCTTGTCTATAAAGTGCTTTTATGAGAATACACAATCCAAAGCACAGCAGAGAACTGGATTTAATTCACTGTATTTTTACAAAATGCCTGCTCAAGAAAACAATCTCTGGGGCATCAAGTGTAAATGAACTGTGAACACAGAGATCGCCAGTTGGAAAATAATGTCAATACGAACAACCAGAAATATGCAGAATCAGCTTGCAGCAGTGTGCTACAACTGAGCAATTCAGCCATCAAATCATTTTTCCCCTGAGAGCAACAAGCTTTTAATCAGTATCCAAACTGAATTTAAATCTTCCAATGGAGCAAGGACTTCCACTTAATTGAAGCAGAAGGACCAATGCCGTGGACAAAATCAGACGTAGTTATAACACCTAACATCACAGCCTTTTTCTGTTTCAGAGAAATGCAATGGGATATTCTTTCTATTTTTGGAAGAAATGCTAAAGATTTATGGGAGTAAAGTGTGTAACAAAAAGTGAGAGGATAAAGTTAACTTTTTCTACATTTATGACAATATTATTGATTTTGAGCTATTATTATGAGTGTCTGTGAAATGCTAATAAATACCAATACACAAAAAACACTAAATTACTTCAATGAATGCAGTTCACAAAGATGTTTTCTCTCTAATAATTCCTGTGAGATGAATCACCTACAAAGCTACAGTACTTGGAGCAATTTTTGATATGGGTCTTCTTTAACAGTAGGGAAAAAAAAAAAAAAAAAGAATACAAAGAGTTTTGAGACATAATTTGCTACCTCTGCTTGCTCTTAGTAGAAAAGCAAACAACAGGGTAGGAAAAAATGTGCCCTTCTCTCTGGTGGATACTTATCTCTCCTTGTCACTATTACTAATACTAGCTTACTTTTTAATTTTAACTGGTATTTAAAGCTTTTTCTGTTAGGAGTACATTAAGAACCCTCTGTTTGCAATTCAGTGCTGGCTACAGCTGAATGATCTGAGCATGGTGCAAGGAGCAGGAGAAAGGTGCTGCTGGCCAGAGGAAAAGCCCTTTGGTAAAATATTAATGATACACCATAGAGCATTCTGGCTGAGTCTCAAAGTAACTGTGCTCCTGGCTACTGTGATTCTTTTTCCTCTAGAATGTAAGTAGCAAATAACATGAAGAGGCAAACCCCTGACAAACAAGAAAAAAGAAAAATTAAAGATTCTAGCTGTAGTCCAAAGAAGCTGAAGGGAACAGAAGGACGTGTAATACACATAAAACTGGCTAGTAACAGAGGCAGTGCCTCTTTTGCTGTGTCTCTGATATGAAGGTAGAACTGACGAGGAACTGGGATAGGGGACAGGGTGGGATTGGTCATAGAGTCAGTGTTTCCAGGAGGGCAACATGAATCTGATCTGGCCTGAGTTTTTCTCAGCTTTAACACTACACTGTAACAGATGCAAGTAATTGATCTCTTTATGCTTCATTGAGCCCATCTCCCCATGCCACTTTCTGTCCAACTGCAAACAGTGGGAAGGAGAACAACTATGGAAAATGTCTATCAGTCTTGTCTGCCAAGATAAAAAAAGCGATACATTTGCTCTGCATTTGAGCCTAATGCCCCCAGCTTAACAATCAGGTGCAGTAAAATGGGGCCTAAATGCTCCAGACACAGCTGTAAATGGTAAATGTCCTACACAGGAAAAAGAAGAAGAAATGATTACAGTAATGTTTAGAATATGGAACATTTGGAAGAAAATGGCTTAGGAGAGTGCCAGCATCCAACAGAGAAAATAAATACAACCAGTGGGTTAGAACAATTATAGGAACTCAGATGTCAATCTTCTTTATGTCATCAATATCTTCTTTTGGTGGTATATATGGCTGCTTTCTAAATAAGGAAGTTCTCTCAAATTGCATTGAATTTCAGAATGTATAAAGCATAAAATTAAAAATAGCAAAGCCATATTTAAGTGGGAAATTATAATTTTGCAAACACAAAAAGACCCATAAGAAATAATTTACTTCCAATTCATATGAATTTTACTTCTGATATGCAAGAGCAACACTGGATTCAATATTTTGCTGGGAAAATACTTTTGTTCCCATTTCTGCTCATTTTATCTTAAAGAATTAGGGCAACTGGAGGAAAACTAGCAAAAAATGGCAACAACAGCCGTGAAGCAGCCTGTGGCTGCCCTGTAGTGCAGACTGCAGTAAGGAGCAGGTGTTGGCTGACCAATCAACAGGAGGGGAGCAATAAAGAATATGGAATCCACACTGGTTTCCTGAGAAAAAAAGATTGAAAATTAACTTATGAAGTGAAACAATAATTTCAGTTCTGGACTACTCTAGTGTTTCACTAAAGCTAAGTGGGTGGAGATTGGAGATTACCTCAATATCAGAAAGAGGAATGGTATCACAATAACGTGCACATGAGCTTTCCTGTTGAAAAATCCTTTCATGATGAGAGCAAATGTACTGAAGAAGATTGTAATAATTTTACAAGAGTTAAATATCTGCAGATATTTGTTTTACACAAATTAGATACATTTGGGGAAGATGAGCTTTCTAATACACTTTTTTTGAGATATTTGTTAGAATTCCCTGGCAAGAGATGAAAACATTCATATCTCCCCAAAGGGTCATAACATTAGACAAATTTAACAATATCAAGACCTAATAAACTTTGAATGATAGATTCTTAAGAAAGACCCTGTCTTAGGCCATTTTTAATGCTTGAAGTGCTATTTCATTTTGTTATTGACAGATTTATGCTGGATCTTTTTGTGTCCCCATGCTTAATATATTCTTGATTTCTTATGATACCTAATATTTTTGTACTTCTTCTTTCAAGCAGTGGCTTCTAAAAACATTCAACAAATATATTGCTTGCTACTAGAAGCTGTGATAATTTATGAGAGTAGTTATTTTTGTACAAAATACATGCAATTTTTAAAAATAATTCTTATCAATAAAATTTAAGGAAATGCAAGGTAAGTATGAGAAAAATCTCAAATTAATGAGCAAACAAATGAAATATATTTGAAAGTCACTTTATCAGGAGCAAATGAAGGAATGGAAAATATAAACAGAGGTATTCACTTTCACATTTTTTCTGTCTGGAAAAAAGGAGGGACAGACATCCTGAAAGTCTCCTAGTAATGATAAGAGAAAAGGGATAATAATGTTGACAAAGACCTTTATGGTTCTCCAAATCATGATCATGAGTTACACTTTTTTTTTTTTGGGGTTTTTTTTTTTTTATGTCAGTCAAAGCACAGGAGAATCTGGAACTAGGATTATTGAGGAATCTAGAGAATTAGGAAAATTGACTAAGCAATATGCTCTGGAGTTCTTCATTGACTCTTTTTGCCCTCTTTTTATTCAGAACCTAAGGAAAGACTACAGGGAGAGAAGTTGCAGGATCTTGGCCTCACTCAGGAAATCACAGCAGCACAGGGTCATTGGGGTGACAGGAAGTCCAGGAGGTGCTCAGAACTGGGTCACTGAAAGTTCAGATGGGGTTGCTTAGGGATTGATGCAGATGAGTCTTGAAAATCTCCACAGATGTAGATCACCAAGCCCAAAGATCATTACATTCAAGGATAATATTAAGAGTGAATTTCATACTCTGCTTGCTGACAGAAAGCAGAGCTAGATGGATATTTTGGATTGCTCATAGTAACATTCTTATATCCTTCTAAATTCAAATTTAAAAATAATTGAGAACTTGGTGAAAATGTTACAGCAGTATGCAACATTGATCATAGTGGTAATATATCAAAAACATTATAGAAACAAGCCTAAAGGAGAGTAGGAGACCAACATAGTCAACTCTTGAACTTTTCAGCCTCTTAAAACACTCAAAGGAAGCCTATCCTAAGTGAAAACCAGGACAGTTTACTAGTAAAAGTAAAAGCAGAAAAGAACAAAATACTCTTATAATTAGATCTAATCTCAAGAGAGTTTCAATTAGCAAAGAATAAAAAAAAAATTGTTCTAGAAGGGTTACCGTCTGTGAGAGGAAGAGAGAGTTTTCTCAAGGAAGTAAAGATACCTACACATGATATTCACACCTAAAAATTTTTCCTCTTTCAGTATTTACAAAAAATGCACTTCTGTCTTTCAGAAATGGTGATAGAAAGTGTTTGTGTAATTTCTGATTTTTTTATAGTAATTAGATACATTCTTTCAGTAGCTGAAATGTTCATTTTTACAGCATTTTTTATGACATGAAGTAAAGAGGAAGAAAATAAGTTTGGCAGGTTTTTCACGTGCATTTGCTGGGGAATCCAGAGATCTTATTCAATAGCCATTTTTTTTTCTCACTCTGCTAACCAGATAAGCTTCTTAATGTCCTCCAAGGTAGTAAAAACCTGTCTATGCATAAAAGTCTTTCAGAGACTAACATCCAGTTTATGAATTTCACAGTACTCAGTGTCACTCCTCACTACTGTTTTAAAGGTCCAGTGAATGGTGCAGATGAGCTCAGGGACCATCTTCTTCCCAGAACTGTAAATGGATATTAAAAGTGTTTTTTCTAAAGACATCAGAAGGGGTGGTATATTTGATGTGATCTGATTTTCAGCAGATATAACTGTTGATTTCTTTCCATTATATGCTGCCTATAAAAAAAGAAAAGAGATTTTTTTAGTAGCAATCCTTTTCTAAAGCTGACTGACACCAACACAGCAGTCAATTCATATGTTGGGTTATTTTCCACTCACACACCTGAGAAAATTACTTACTATCTCATAGGGTGTAATGTTCTAGTCTGTAGTCTTTCTTACATTGTTAAATATATTGTTACCAGAAAAACAGATTGAGTTTTGTACAAAAGAATAACTCTGGAGTAAATGCAATGCAATCTATCATGACATTTTGGGAATCCTGCAGTAACGAACTAACGCTTCAAGTGGTGTATTTCTAATTGTAATTAATGTTATTTTTCTGAATAACTGATTTTACCAGTAATAAAAAACAGAGAATGAAATTTATTTTCATGTGCAGATCATTAAATAAAAAGGAATATTTATTTTCTAAAATACATGTTTACATGCACTAAATCATTGTCTTATTTTATTTTTCCTTTAAAAGATAAACCATTGTAAAACAAACCCCAAAAGCCAACGGCTTTATTTAATGTACAAAAGCATTACTCTCCTCTGCAAGGGAAAGAGAGCAGCAGCTGAATTTAATTCTGATGTATCCAGTTCTTACCCTTTTGACCGTAAGTTCCAAATCCATTTCTCTGCACGAATTAGAAGGGGAAGGAAGGAGTCGGTAGAAGAGGGTGGGATAGGGAGATGAATGGAAAAGTGAATATGACATGCTGTTTTTTCATTTAAAAGAAATTTAAGACTGAAAAATGGAAAAAAACCCCAAAATTATCTGATGGCTAGAATTAAGTCCTCAACAACAAAAAGAAGTTTTTCTTAATGCTACTAGACACAGCCCTGCTGCTTTTATTTTGGTTTTGGTTACAGGGGCAGATTCTCTGGCATGAGAGTTCAGTGAAGAAAGTTTTGTCAGATTTGATTGGCCAGGCCAAACTACAACTTGAGACATCTCAGGAAGACACAGAGTTGTCTCTGTGACTCTGTGTGTCCTTCCTAGTGGAGCACTGAGGAGGACAAAGAGCAATGGCTGGCACAGGGCGTGCCTTGCCCAGCCCTGCTGTCTGTGGAATGCTGGAGCCAAGCAAAATCATTTGGGAGGAGCTCTGCTCCTTCCCATAAAAAAGATAAACAGTGTACACTGATCCAAAACCCTGATCTCCTTTTAGCTCAATAAAACCTGACCAAAAAATGCCCAACCCCAAACAGATGATTTTTCTAGTGGATGTGGTCTGTATCTGCACAACATCTATATGGAATTGTAAATGCAAAAGTATACTACTTTTTGAAATGGAAAATTATTAAAAAAATTTTAAATAAGAAAAAACAATTATTCTTAGATGTGTTCATTGTCCTATGTATGTAAGGTGCTAATATCAGATAATAAATTGTAAACAACCAAAGTTTATGTCTAAAAGAAGGTGTATATTAAATAACCTCAAGGTAATGCTATTCTAAAAAGAAGAGTAAATTATTTCCCAGCCTTTAAATGCTTTACATTCCACCTCTTGATTTTGCAATCACACCGGTTTTGTTAGTAGTTTTTTGCAATAAATTTCTTGGTGTTTATAAGGGCATTGGAGGCCTGAAAGGTGAAATAGCTGTAACAGATTTTACATAAAAAAAATGCAAGTTGTTTTTGTGAATTACATGTGTCCTTTGTATATTACAGTGGAAGATGATTCACAGTCCTGTTCTGTGGACATCCAAGGGTAAATCCAGAGAATAACCAAACATATAATACATATAATACAACTAAAACTTGGAGATTATTGTTAAATTAAATCAAAATGTGCTATAAAGAAATAAAATAAGCACGGTTCATTTTCAGTCCTTAACAAAAGTTTACCAAAGATTGCATTAGGCAGGTTCTTTGCTTCATTAAATTTCTGTGTCTAAGAAAAAGAATGCTGTCTTTATTCATGTATAGGGTTTGAAATACTTGTAAGTTATATAAGCACTAAACTGATTTTCTTTTCATAATACAAGATTATTTTACATCTCAGTTAAGATTTATAGGCCAAAAAAAAAAAAGTTCAATCCCTACATTTATAGTTTGCCATAAGTCCAAACATTTTATCATTGAAGTCTATAACCAACATAAATATCTTGGAAGGTTTCAAGAAAATGAAATAATACCATATGGGCACTATGATTGGAATTTTTTATTCAAAACTGAATAGGTTACCTAGAAATACTGATATCACAGAGAAAAATGGTAGTAAAATCACAGCAAGGACCACTAGAGCTGTGTGAAGTCTCCCAGATTTAAAGATAAATGGTAAAAAAGGGAGAAGGCTGCAATTTTTTTAATATTTTTGGATGACCTTCCAATCCTGCATAACAGCAATTTCTTGCAATATTTGAAAATTTAAAGAGTGATCACAAGGCTTGAATTATACATTTTTGTTACCATAAGATTTGCACAGTCATGTTATTGGCAAGTGATAAAGTAAATAAAAGCTATATACAGGTTTTTCAACATATGGGAGTACACTTTCTTGGCCTTTCTGCTTTGTTTCAGTAGCATTGGTAGGAAGCTATTTTAAGAATTTACTGAATTTAAATTATAGCAACTGTGCTAATTTGCTTTGTGTCTTAATGCATTATAGAGACATTATCCATGCTGGTAGCAGATAGTGAGTCAATGAATGTAGATAGCCAAGCAGGGTAAAGAAATTTTATAAAAAGGTTTTTGCCAACAGCATAAGTATTCCGTACTCAAAATCTTACTTGAAATTTATAGGATAATATACTTCACTTTTACTAATGCTAGCATATCTGATACTTATTTCATTGAAATATTTTGATGACTTTATATATGGGTTTAGATTTAAAAAAATTATTACAAGTGTAATACATGTGTGTATTACACCTTTAATATATCTTTAAAATATGTGTATTTCTCCCTTGAAATTTTCATGTTCAACATCTTATTAGCTGTCAGAACAACCTGTGATAGCATAAAAATTTTAGTTTTTCTGAATCAAGTGAAGTGGAAATTATTTCCATACTAAAACACTTTGCTCAAGATAATATGTGAATTCCTTTGAGAAGATCTAATTCATTGTGGTCTAAATAGATGTACTGAAACCATCAGAATCTAAAGTGACACAGGCTGGAAGCTGTGTCACAAGACATTAACACCTGAGGTTTTATGGTAGAAATCCCTGGTTTTTATGACTAGATCAGCTAAAGCTTTTAGAAAGTTTGTAGTATCATGAATAATCATGGCATTAATAAATCAGTGACATCATCAGTGTTGATAATGAGCTGCTAAATATGTATATGGTTGTACAGTTTATTAGGAGTCTTAAAAAAAAAATCTTAGTCTTTATTATGTTTTGTAATTGTAGTATAGCATTATATACCTAAACTAATATGAAAGCCTTGAAGAATTTTGGAAGTTCTTTGACATCTAGAAATATAAATATACTTTCAGCTTTTGAAAAATTGAAAAAAATTCTCACTCTAAAACCAAAAATCCAAATCAGTCCTTACAAAATCACCCATACTTTCCTCATAACTCTGTTTCCTAGGTAACAAGTAGATCATGTTAGAACTAAATTACAATGTAGAAGGGAACAACAACCTGCAACATCTCCATTTTGACAAAGGTTTCTGCACCAAGGGTAGTGTATTGCAATATGCATGGATCAGTGACACTTAAAATTACTCTCTTAAACCTTAATATTTCTTTTTGTTGTCTTTATTAATTTTGGTTTAGTGTATTTTTTCCCTGAAACAATTTTTTTCCCTAATTGTAGTGCAGTATGAAAAACTGATATTGAAGTTGTTTCCTATTACACTGAGTGCCACAGAGTTTCATATTTAGGGACTGTGTCTTACTTGTTGATGGAAATTCTAGAGCGACAATAGAAAGGAAAAGTGGAGAAATGTTTTCATGAATGGAAAAGGGAGTTATCCTGGGACTCACCTCACCTACCTTTGACCCTATAAAAATCATATGCCTGGGAATTACTTTCTTGTGAGATTGAAAAGAACCAAACAAATAAATGGAAACTGAGGTGATCTCCATGAGGTGCTTTACTATAAAGGACTGAAAAGCAGCAATCTACTACTATATGCTTACTCCCAGGTGCACATATCCCATGCAAGAAAAGAAGCCTAGGTAATAAAGGCTCCTAAAGAGCTACCAGTGCTGTAAACAAATATATAAGTTCACTATAACTCACTCTTGAAAGAAAGTGAACATTTCCAAAGTTTTTGGAAAGCTGAAAGATAGTTAATTCTCACAGATTGCTTGACTAAGCAATGTCTAAGCTCCTCATCTTTACAGGATTCTTATTTCAGTGAATCATCTGAAATTTATAAACAAAATAAAAAACAACAAAATAAAAATCCCCCACCATCACCACCACATAACAAAACAAAAAAACGAATCACCACCACCACAAAAACAAAAACAGAAAAATCCAGCAAAAACTCCCCCTGTACTGCAGGGGTCATTCACTTCAATAACCTGAAATGAGAACTATTGTTGCTGGTCAATACTGTTCTGATTGCAGGGCTCAGAACCTGACTGTGCAACATAAGTGATAGGTAAATGTGGTTCAATTTGAGACTAAGGCAATTTGGAGCAATTCTGCTCTCAGTTGTTTGGGTTCAGTCTCTACTGATTCCATTACGAATGGCACTTTAAAGCTGGATGAATAGAGTAGTTGCAATCTAGTAGAAATGCATGTTTATAGTCACACATATTAAGAAGCAGCAGGAATAAGTATTATTTGTTCTTCTGAGGATTTGTGAGTAACAGTTTTATCAAGATTTAGTGCTTATAGTTCATCCTTAAACATACTGAGCACACAAACTGAGAACTAGAAGATCACTTAATTCAATTCTAAAGTTGAGCCAAAAATGAGAGCTGAATACAAGTGATCAGCTAAAATGCTCAGCATTGACAATTTGGCCTAACTGCATTTGTCAAAGCTGGGGCAGATGCATATTTTGCAGGACAAGAGATGTGGTAAGAAACACCTGAGATACAATCCCAGTGAGAAAGAATTTGGCTTTGTTTTTAAAACCCATGCACACTCAAAAGAGTAGTTTCTGCTTTCTAGCTTTTGCTAGGGAAAATGGACAAAATGCCATTTGTGTAATTGGATGATGTCTTTGCTCCCATGGTATGGCTTTATCTTTTACAAAGTTTTGATGAGAACTCTGTGATAATATTTGCGTTCAGAGCAAAGCTGCCAGATTTTTGGCTTTCCTCCAGTCCCACTCAGAAACAAATAATTTTGGCAAGTAGCCAGATATATTTTTGTTTTCATTTTCAGTCACTGAAAACACTTCTTGCAATTTCTGTTTTTCCTAAGGTCTTTTGTCCTATTAAAGGTGACTGCCATGAGTTCAGGATGAATCATACAATGCACAAGCATTTCAGAAACAAAATGCAGATGGAAATGGAGACCCCAAGCCTTGTGAGTGGCAGCTACATTTGCATGTCTCCCCAGCTTTTCTTTTTTTGAACAAAAATCTATAAAACAAAAATCCAAAGGTCGCTTTTCTGTATTTTATTTTGTCAGCGATTGGCAGTATGACATTTACCAATTTACTTGCTTTGGATAACCTTCCCTAAAAGTTCTGCCCAAGGTGCAGAGGATGAGATATCTTTGATTACAGTGAGGTGAGCCTGCAGCTCATCCCACAGGATCAGCTTCTCGCCATGCCCACATTGTACATGAGTCCTTCAAGGCACAGTGAGGAGGCTTGGCAAGACTCCATCCTGTCCTTTTCTGTGCCTAAATAGGGTGGGTAGAAGGAGGGAAAAAAAAAATCTTTTCCTGATTCTACCTTGTATTGACCACCACATAACTGATTTCAGTGATCACTAAGTAACTTCAGCTGTGGGCTGATGGCTTCTCCTTTTCACTGCCCTCTGACAAAAAAACCTTTTGAGAACTGTTTTCAGGATACTTGGAGACCTACCATAGATACAGCTTCTTTTTGTTTGTTTTCCTCTTTTGTTTCATCAGCTGACTGCCTCCTCCATGCTCTGTAGGAGTAAGAGACGTTGGTCCCTGACTAAAAGAACACACTTCAGCTGCAGGTGACACAGTGAAAAACCCCTGAACTTACAATTCCTGATGGGGCCAGTAGTGAAGAGCTTGACAGCTCTTAATAGCACACTATTACAAATTTTTAAGGAGTTTCTATCTGCATTTTCAAGAAGATTATAATGAATAGACCTTGCCTGAATAATTAAATGCAATCTATTTTCATAAATTATATCTTTCATATGATAGACCTAGTAATTAAATAATTGTAACTGGAAATCTAGAGCTTTACTGTACCTAAAAGAAAAGAAAAAAAGCAAAAAAAGAAAGCAGAATTCAATAAGAAAAGTGAAGTAGTGGATTTCAAGAACTGCCGTTCAGACTCAAAGATTTCAATTTAACAAAGTGAGATGATTATGTAAAGATGTAATTCTGGGCTGCTAAGATTTCTTCCACACTTGTCTGCTGTTTGACGTGTTGCTACTCACAATATTCTCTGGCAGATGCTACTGTTTATGCTTTCACTATTGTTAAAATGACCAAAGCTCACAAAAAATTGCAGCCAGAATTAATAAAAAAAGCCCCATATATTCTTTTCAGCTTTATTTCAGCCAATAGATGCAGGTAAGTATGACAGCCTATGCATGTTTTAAACTTTAGGTGAGAATGTAATTATTTGGGACTCTAAAACACTTAGCAAGGAATAATATTTAAAAAAAGGTATGCCAGCATCTCTGAGCTAAATATCAGATTAACAACTTGGTGATAAAATGTTATGGAATCCTTTTTTCTCCCTAAGAAATGCACTATATTAACAAGAGTGGCAGGATTATGTGGGGACACTAGAACTTGTCATAGAATGTGACTTAGATGGACTAACCTTAATGCTCTACCATTGCTAAGGTTTGAATAGCTCTTTACTATATAAGTAGGATGTGATATATTTCCTTCATTTTATTGCTTTGTCTTTTTAATCCAAGACACACAAAGTACTAGAAATAATTTTATTTTCAAATTATGTTAACACAATACCTCATTCTAATACTTTTTCATCTCTAGTTTTTCTTTTTGTTTCACATGTGTACCACAGATCAAATACCATTTTATGAAAATACTTACATGCAGAAGAACAAAATTTTAAAAATAACACAAATGCTTTGTTTGAAATAACCTTTTCTCATATTTTTTATGTATATTTTGAACATCTCATCTACTTCCAGGGCTTACACAGAGACAATGAACAAATTTCATCAGATTGAATTGCACTTTCATTGTCATGACTAAGTATTGTTAGAAATGTGTCTTGACCCAAACTAAGACTTCAAGAATGTTTTCTCTGATATTGCACTAGAAAAAAAAACATATTTTAAAATAATGAAATATACTCTTAGCTTTTGGAAATTGTCAGAAAATTGGAATTTTGAAAATAAATTTGTGCAAAAATTTTAATTAAGAATGTTTTTATTTGTTGAATTTGCCCAAATTTAGTGCCTGCAAAAAATTTAACTCTAATTAAATTCCAAACTTATGTTCCTTTTGGAGCTGAACTAGACTTTCTGCACATTGACAAAATGGTCCAGGCAGTTTCCACAACCTGAAGCTAAGGGCAGTGGCATTGGTCAATATGAATCAGAAAGGTTCTTAGAAGATTTTGCCATTTTTCAAGTCTTTTCTCGAGCTTTTTTTTCCTATAACATGAGGGCATTCTAGCTGAAAATGTAATTGATTTATAATATTCCTTTTTGATTACCAAGATGAAAGTGTGCCCTTAAGAATTTTGCCGTTACTTTATACTTTCCTTCACCCCCAGTCAGGTGCAGTGAACTGCATGTTTTGCAAGACAAAAAGAAATGGGTCAGTTATCCCCTCATTAATTTTCAAATAATTTTCAACTTCATGTGTATTGAAAAGATAGAAAAAATGTGCTACATATCAAGTTAGTCAGTAGATGACAAATGATGGCCCCTCACCCCCAGCCCATATGCTACTTGCTGTGCAGATTGTGACTGAATAAAGAACAGAGTCCTATTGTAGACAGACAAATCTGTGAGTTTAGTTTTGCTGGATCATCACATCCTTCTGACTTTCCATACATACCTTCTCCCTTCCTCTCTGTTAAATGATGAATTTCCCAAAGGCCAGCTTCTTGTGAGGTTGTGTGGCCAAGTTACTGTGAGCTGTTGAAACAGCAGACGTTTGAGGGGAGGGGGACTTCTCTCACCCCCTTCACAGTTATGTATTGAAATTTGTCACAGAATTAGCCAATTATTTCACATGTTCTCACTTTCCTCTTCTTTTGAAGATTTTCTTGATACCAAGTTTAGCAGTTTTGTCCTTAGCTGATGTGTGTGCAGCACACATTTTCTGTTCAGGTATTAAAATTTTAAGAGCTCATTAGAGACCTTTTCTTAACACAGTGAATTTATATCTTTCCATTCACTTATGTGAAGCACATGTGGCCGCTGATGATCCTGTGGTAGAATAATTATCCCATATTTAACAACTTATATAACCTTGCATTCAGTAACTCAAGGTAAGGCTATTTTTACACAATTCAGTATTTGCTAGAGTTAGCACATTATGCAAAGTTATTCTAGTTAAAGAAGTGATAGAGCACCACAGGCCAACTAAAATATACTAAAGAGAAAAAAGATGTTAAATGGGATCAGTGAAATGGTCTATCCACTCTTGAATTCTATTACAGCAGATATTCAGTTCTAGTCTTAGAAAACCTGAAAAGAAGCATCACCCTCTGTTCCTCTCCCAGGAAAGCTTAGCTGGCTGCATAAGTAATTCATTATTTTCCATTGGCTTGTCATATGAGTAATTTTTAAGCAGTTTTCACCACCAAAATTGGCAGAAATTTCTCCTTGCAAACTGACAACGTGATCTGATTCAATTACAGAGGTAGAGTAGAGATTTTAGCAGGACTTCCACATAACTGTATTGACAAAATGTCCACGACAAACTGAAATAATTGCATTTGAAATTGCAAGAAAAAAAATTAGGAGCAATCTTTTTTAATATGTTTGAGAGTACAATTCATGGAAAATCTGAACATGGAAGACATGACTGATCACTGTCTGGAGAAAATCATTCTGTCATAAGAGAAAAAAATGCATTAGTATGCAAAACCTTTTGGTGTGTTCATAGAGAATCAAGGACAGGACTCTGGATCATCAGTGTACTGTGAAATCTCCCACACAGAATGTTTCATGTGCAGTCTTTTATTCTGCCCATTCCAACTGATGCATTTTCAAGGACTAAAATGATCTCTACATTTACTTAATTTTTATCTATTTGATAGCAAACCCCAAGAGACAAGCTTAGCTTTTCCCATGAGGATGTGAGCTTAGAATCTTCTCTGTGTTTACCATACATGTTCATCCTCAGTTATTCTGCCAAATTTAGAAGACAAATATATCTTTACAGAGGAATTTTTTTAATGTTATGACTTAAGAGAAGGAATATGATTTGCTAAATGCAGAAAAGGGTTTGAAAAAATATACAAATAGGAGCTTGGCACTGTAGAGAAGGACAGTGAGTAAAACAGCATCATAAAAATATTTAAGTTAATAGAAATCTTCAATGCTGGTTTCCAGTATACCCATGAGAGGGAAAGGTTCCTTGCAAGCGCATTCTTGTGAAATACAGGATGAGGATTTAAACAGCTCCTCAGTATCAGCAAGCCTGAAAAGGGCAAGTAAAAAGTAGCATCAGGAAACATTTTGCTTCCCCCCAGCTGCTCCAGGGTTTTCTGTGTCCCAAGGACTGCATCTGCAGGCAGCTGGGCAGCATCCTCCCATGCCCAGCTCCAAGGCTTTCTGCACAAATTCCTCACACCTCCTCCCCTGGCACTGAGCACCTACTGGAGCATGGAGCCACAGCACAGAATTTCCCTTCTCCCTCAGACCAGGCCCATGGGGAGGCAGCCTACAGTGGTATAAATGTTGTGACAAATTAGTTACACAATGAAAGCCCTGATGAAGCTTCTGGTCTTATACTCCCCTTCCTCTAGGTGAACTATGCATTTGTTTAAAATCAAATATTAGAAAGGAAAAATGGGAAGGTGGAAGGATTTTAGATTTGAAGAATATAGCAATAATTTCAACTACTGCATGAAGGTTGGGCTATTTTTAAACTACTTAAGATTTCAGTTCTTTTTTAGTTTCATCTGTTTCCATACTTACTAACAGCTCAAACAAACACAAATCTGGTCTAATTCAAAAGAAAGATCATCTGAACATCATTTTATGCTGTCTCTAAAGTAAGGAGGTGAAATGGAAAGCTTAAGAAGTCAGGTTCTATTCAGATGAAAACTGAAGTCCTTTACTTTATGAAGTTGAAAGAAACACTTAACTTCAGGTATTCTTTCCCTTACAGTCATGAGTGACCAAATTAAATTTTACTGATTTATCCTTTCAAGATATTGTCATACATAATAAATGCCTACATAAAGAAACTGCAATAAGAAAAAAAATCTTTAACTACTGTTCTCTATAGCTGCAAATGCACAAAATATGAAAGTGAATAGTTTTTATTAGAGTTTCAACTTTGAAAGTCCAGTGATGCTGTGAACTTGGTGATATAAATTAAGTCAGTGAATAAATAAAATATAAAGTCAGTGAAGTTGAAAAGTCAATTTTTCTTCTTGTATAAAGAAGCAGAGTTCTACAAAAAATTATCCAAGCTCTGTCAAATTGCACCATTCATATAGCAAAGTAACTCAGCAGAACTGTGTGTGGCATAATTTTTCCCAGTCTACTTGCAACTCATATTTTCACCTAGAGATATGTGAGTGTCTATACATGCAGCTATTTGCTGAATTTTTTGTGAACTCATTTTATTGTTGTTTCCACTTTAACATGAAATTAAGTAGTTAAGATTTTTGCTTGCTAAGATTATCTTAAAAATGATGAGAAATCATAATAATGCCTTGTGACTTCCTTGTTCCTGTCAGTAAAGGGCTATTGGAAAAAAAATTAACAATACTTGTATATCCTGACTTTTCAGCAAGTCAGTTCAGTTTTTTGATGCAGGCATTCTGAGAGGCTACGTGGATCTTTGGGCCTCACTTCCCACACCTACCAAGCACTTATCTACCCAAATGTGTGAGCTTCCTACACTCAAAAGGGTGTTGTATTCAGATACTTCACTGATGGAAAGCATATGCATAGCCTCTTTGTATTTTCTAATCCATGGTTTTCCTACTCTAAGAATGCTATTATTTTATTTTTGATATATTTCATTTTACTGATGTGGAAGGTAATCTCAGTGATCTCAGTGTATCTACTAATGCAATCTGTCAAACTTTAGAGATTACACTGCAGGGGCTGTTTTCAGAATTGCACTGGATCAATAGCACAAGATTGTTTAAGCACACTTGCCTTCTTCCCACCTGAAGCAAATGGTTTGATTATCTTTTCACAGAGATTATGACACAAGGTGCTGACTATGGTTTTAATTTTATTTGATTGATGGATTTAGATTTCAGCTGCACACTATCTAACTATGCTTATCCACCCACAGTTCAGTTGCCACATTGATATGCCCTTTTTTGTGTCTGTATGTCTCATCTGAAGAGTGGAGATGATACAGTAGAATAATAACTCTCCAGTTTAATATTCTGTTGAGCATCCCCAACTGCAGCTCTGCAAATGCAAAGCTGAGAAGTTTGCTCATTACATTTCTGAAAGCTGTTATCTTATTGGCTTTGGAATATACTGAAAGAAAATAGAAGCCTCAGAAACCAAATGAAAAGCATTAAAAGTAAAAGCCCAGAAGCTCAGTTATTGAGCTGAAAGAAGTTACTTACATATGAAAGAAGCAAGAAAAATAAGCCATTTGCCCCAGGCCGCCTGATTTGTGAGGGATTCATTACATTACAACAGATGTAGTCTGGAGCTGCTGGTATTTTTTTTCTTTTATCATAATTTTGCAAAAATCATTCTGAGATTGTACATATTATGTCTCATAGTCAGGCTCCCTACAAATGAAATCAACTTTCTTGCAGGAGAAAAATAAAAAGAAAGAAAAAAGGAGACGGAAAAACCTTGTACAATATCACAGTACGTCACAATGTGGTAAGATATTTATGTATCTACTACTCTGCTATTGTACAATACAATCAACATAGTTGCAAAGGCAGTCTTCACTCTGTTAAGATTCTTTTCCCACAGACATGGATAGAGATGCAAGCAATCCATACAGGCCTTGGATATTTGTGATATCTGCCAGTTTGGCTCCCATTATAATTCACCTTGCTAGGATATGGATGGTAGGATGTAAGCAGCTGGATTGAAGGTGCCCATTCTCACAGTTTTGGCAAGATCTTAACTGATAATGATGTCTTGTCATCAGCCTTACATTAATAGAAGAGAAAAGTATGCCAAATATAACTAAGCAACCATTTATATTTCCATACTCAGTGGTATCCAAAGAAGCTTAAATTCACAATAAAAATTTTTATTGGGCAGCTTTTTTATAGCCAAAAGCCAGCAAGGAAGGTCCATCAGTTTGTTGAAATGCCGGTGTTCCCCATCCATCTGCACATTCCCATAATGCCCATATCTGGTGGTGTGGACATGTGTTAAAGACTTAGCTTTGTCCTGTTTGCCATCATAAAGTAATACACAACTCCTATACCAAATATATTGAATTTCTGCATTTTAAACTTCTTTTTTCTTTAATTAATCATCATAAAAGGTCGAAAAGTATCTTAATACTCTATTATATGCACACAAATTATTGCTATTTTCTCCCTGTTTGAGATCTAATAGCCTATCTGTCCAAGCTGTGAAATCAAACCCTAGGTCTCCAATTAAGAGTCAATCACATAAATCTTGAGATAGAGAAACAGCACAAACACTTGTTCAGAGTTTCAGTGTTACATTATGCCTTTAATTGTGATGACCTTTCCCCATGCACTGCTTTAATATTGAAATCACGGACTGGAATGAATGCTTTTTATCTTTAGATTAGGTTGGTGTAAGGCTGCCATTTGACTTGCTCTTTATGACAAATACCAAAAGCCAAATTCTAACCTCATGTGCAGTGGTATAAATTTAAGGTTTCTCTATAGATTTTCATTTGGTATTAAACCACTAATTAGTTCTGTATGAATCACTGGGCTCCTCTTTAAAACATGTATGCAGTGTGAATAACAGAAAGAAGAGGAGGTTATAATAAAATACAAGCTTTATTTCGGCAATAGTTCTTTCATACTTAATTACCTGTTAACTAGGGGGAAAAAAGTAATTAAAGGCTATTGAAAAAATACAATGTGATTTCAAATATTATGGAAGATAGATACTTTAATAGGATTATGTTCATGATATAAACATGAACTACTTGGGTTAAATAAACATGGATGAAGTAAACATTGAAATAAACTTTGGATGCAATAAGCATGACCATGTAATAAACATGAACCATTGACCCTGGAGAGGAAAGGAGACCAAGAAAGCTAATTTGTATTCAAAAGTCTTGTCCTCCAAGCTCAAGAGCTGTCCATCCCAGTAAGCAGGAAACTGAACTATCAGGAGGAGTGTGTGGATGAACGAAGAACTTCTGCCAAAACTGAAGCAGAAAAAGTATATAAAAATACAGAGTTCTGATCTTCCCAGGGTTGGACAGATATGGAGCTACTGAGAAAGGCCATCAAAGAGTCATTAAGATGATTAATGGACTGGAGCCTGTCTCGTATGAGGAAAGATTGAAGGGAGCGGGCTGCTCAGAGTGAAAGGAAGGCTCAGAGGGAAACACACTAATGTGTGTAAATATCTGAAGGGAGGCAGTAAAGAAGACAGAGACAAGTTCTGGACAAGCTGCCTCAAGGACTAGAGGCAGTGAGCACAAATTTAAAAACATGAAGTTACCTCTGAACATAATGAAACACTTTCGGAATGTGAGGGTGACAGAGCAGCGGTACAAGTGGCCCAAGGAAGTTGTGAAGTCTTCATTCTTGGAAATATTCCATAGTGTCTGGACATCATCCTGGACAACCTGCTCTAGGTGCCTCTATGTTGGATCAGATGACCTCCAGAGTCAACACCAACAATCCTGTGATTCTATGATATCAATACAGAATCTAACCCATGAAATGTAAAACGTTTAGCAAAAATTCCATAATCAAATGTGAGTATCAAGATATTAATCTAATATCATGATTGAAAATGGTTGAGCAAGTTGTTCAGTTAAGATCTTGCCCAGACTCACTCTAGCCTCTAATATCACATTTCTCTTTGAAAACTTGTGTGACAGTTGAGTGGTTTGGGATTTGGTTGGTTTGTTTACTTGCTTTTTTCTGTCAGCACAACATCTAAACTGAGGAACTCCCACTAAGCAAAGCTTAACTTGGCTAGCCAAGGCTACAGGATTAAGAGGTAAAGCCTATGTACACCTTGTGCAGAGCTTAACTCATAACACATTAATCTGTGTTATCATTGCAGCAAATGGAAGGTGGAATTCTGCTTCTAGTCTTAAGGATTTTATGCTGTGTTTTTGTAAGATTTGCTTGGGCTAAAATTTGAGGTATTCTAAACATTTTAGAGATAGTTTTAAAAGAATTCTTGGTATTTCAAAACAGAACAGCTTTTCTCCACACTACCATACAGACTGTCATGTGACATGAAAAACCACAGTAATGGGCTATAATGATCATGCAAATGAAAAGCTTTTCAGGGGGGAAAAAAAGTCGTTCTTACAATGTGAGATGCAAAGTATAAAGCAGAAAAAATATACCTTGTGATGCCGAGTAGCAAATCTGTGCCTAAAAGTATACAGCACAGAGAATAAAAAAAAAAAAAAAATCCTAATAATTCTGAAAAATAATTTAATTGAACAATTTAAGGAGGATAGATCTTCAGAAGTCATTAGCCTAAATGCATCTTGTTAGGAACAAGATATTTGATAGTTAAGGTATTTTCAGTAACTTTCTTGGCACAAAAAAGGCAATAGGAATGGCTTATAATATTGAGTTGACAGAGAAAATATGTGTTCAAGGAAATTAAAGCATGACTTGATCTGACAGTTTTTGAATGAAGTAATGTAAAACTCAAAAAATACAAAGTTCATGTGAATTCTACATATTCAAGAATAAAAAAAAATAAAAAAGAAAGAAAAAGTTCTAAAAGAGATAGATCAGAAATAGCTTTTTTATTTGACATTCATAGATTCTTATGTCTAATATCATTAGGTCAGATCAGAGGTCCCTGCCAGTGTATCAAACACTTGCCATGGAACATTTTCATGGAGAGACATTTCCTTTGAAATATCTTCTTTCTTTGAGATATGTGTTTAGGGGATTCTGGAACAAAAGTTCAATCTCAACCATTGTTTTTTCTCATACTTATATAACTGTCTAATTTTTCCTTGAACACAATATTTACTTCTTTTCTTTGCAATATTTGGTTTCTATGGATGCATTCTAACTGCTAAATAACAAAAAGGTCAGAAAATTACACTTGAAGCCAAATATGGTTTATTTTACATCATCTTAGCCTCATGAGTAGTTTGGCCACATCCTCACTACATAACACAAATTTTACCTTTTGGACAAGTGGTGCCCCATGACATTAAGATAACTATTCTTGTTAATTTGGTTCAAAATGTGTAAGGTAACATCTGGATCATGGAATGCTAAAGAAGCTCAGTACTGTGGTGCTCTACAAAAAGAAGGGTAGGGTATTCAATGCCTTCCCCCAGGTGTGATATAAGAAGGGTAGGCAAAACATTTCACAACAACCCCACCCTGCTAGGATCAGGTGCAGGGTGGGATACAGTCCACGTAAAAATGATGATTCCCTGAACAGTGTGCAAGATTTGTCTGTGTGGAAGCTGGAACAAGCTAAAGCTGGAGAAGGCCATCAAATGCATCGTGCAAACAGCTTCATGTCTGTAACTGAGTTCATGATCTTGTTCTAGTTTAACAGAACTGAGTCTATGCATTAAGTCAGTGGTAGCTGTAATATAGCTTTAAAAAGTTAGAAATATAAAGCATTAATCTTCTCTGCAACCTTCAAAAAACCTTCAAAACTGTACTTCCCACTCAGTATTTTCTAAGCCAAAAAGCTTTAACTATTTAATATTTTGTCTGCTAATCTTAAGCATTTTTCCCACCTTTACAGTATTTTTTCCCTAGGGCTTTTTTTTTTTTTTTTTTTTTTTGAGATAGGGTGACCTTGAGGAAATCGAGTTTAAAAGGTTTTTCTTGTATGAGATGACACTGCTTGCTACAAGCTTTGATTTTTGAAAAGACCAAAAATTTATGGCCTAGAGCCAATAAAGCATTTAAATATATCTTTAAGTATCTCATCATTCTTTTCAGATAGTCTAGGCAAAGTTTTAATGAAGATAATCATATATCTAAGGGTAAACAAATACTTCAACTTTTTCTTGGTTCATCAAGCCCACAATAGCAACAGTAATGGAAGGAATAAGGACAAAAGATTACCTCTTCTATGGTTTTGGTGTTTTTAATGTAAGTTTTATGATCCCCATTTGTATATTTTTTGGTTTTTGACATTTCATTGCTATATTCATTTTTTTCTCTTCTGTTGGATCAATGATTTAATAGTTAAAATTGGAGAAATGCCACCTGACTACAAAAGAAGGTGATATGGCTTGTAATTCTTTAAGTATCTGAAGAATATTTAATATAAGAATATTGAATATTCTTTAAGTTAATGAAGGACTTTTTTATGTTCCTTTCTAAATAAACTGTATGACTAGAATCAAACCAAATTCTGATTCAGAATTTTCATACCACAAACAGGATTAGGTATCTCAGACAAGTCATTGGCTACCACAGCATTATTTGTCACCCCCAAATAAGACCACCCTGTGCATCTGAGCTAACACTGGCTAGCAGATGCACAGATCTGTTTATCTGCAGTCACCTCTGCAATTCCACTGCAGCACTACACCCATCTTCCAGCTGTGCTAATAGAGCTGTTCCAGCTACAGTTACACCTTCTACGGTCAAAGCAGAGACTGTGCCCAAGGGAGACACTGAAGAAGAGGAAAACTACTCTTGCAGTCACATTAAGCACATGGATTTTTCTATTGTATTTTGTAACTATAGGTTTTCTGGAAAGTAGTCTGAGGCAATCTTGAACCTTTGTTAAAGGATCGCAGAGGAGTTAAGAAGTTATCTTAGTTTTTTTGGTCTGAGAATAGTAACACTAATAGGACAGAGGGAAGAATTAAAAGGGAGCCTAGACCTGGAGCTATTAACAACTGAATAAGGACATGAAGAAGACCTAGGGAGGCAGAGGAACGTTAGTTAGGCTGTATGAAGAAAACTGGAAACAATAACTATAATCTGTGGTGGTACTAGAGTATTCAATATATTTTTAATACTTAGGAAGAAATAGATATTATGCTTATTTTAAATTTCATTTTAAAAGATCATATAGTCTTTATCTTTAAATTTCATAAGGAGATACAGAAAAGAATAGGATGGATAATCTCAGAAAAATATAACACCTGGATTCAAGTGTTATAAGTTTCACTTAAAATACAATGGAAAAAAATACAAAGCAATACAAGCTATTATTTGTTGTAGAATACCAGATACCTCTTGCTGTGTCCCTACAAAGTTGTCAAGCATGCAAGCAACTGTCAAACTACCTTCATCTAGATAGAATAGATATCATTACATTTATCTGTGTAAATGAAACCCTTCCAACACTTCCAACCAAGGCCTTCCCAACTGGAAGAGATAATCAAAAGGGACGAGCCTTCATCTTTTTATCCAGCCCTAAAATGTGATTTTAAAAAGTGCTATATTAAGAGCTGTCGTGTACCACCACAGCTGGATGCCCAATGATGACATTAGCAGCTTTCATACTGGAGAGAAATATGTCTCATTGTTCATTGCTTGATCAGCATAAGGACTAGGAAGGGGAATATTAACTTTCATAGATATCTGTCCTAATATTTATTTTCTGATATGCTTGGGAAACAGGCTGTATTTATAGCAGTCCACATAGTAGTATTGACTGTCTTCAGCTGGGAGAGCATTAGTAAGGATTAAGAATGAAAATAAGACATGCTAATGAAAAGGAAAGTTTTCATCTGTGCTTCCAGAAATTTATGGAATTTTAATCTTCCTGAGCAAAGCCCACCCATCATATTACAGGCTAGACCAATCCTAAATAGAAGTAGAAAATAAGATTTGATAGCTGATGAAAAAGACATTTTTAGTTTCCAATCCAAACTGCACAAGAAAACACAAGCTCATAGCAAAGTTCCTGTGGAAGGCTTTACTTTGTACTTAAAAAATCCCATTCAGTGAAATACAGGGATATCATACCTTTTAACAGAAAGATTAAAAAGGTTCTGTTACATTTATATTCCTTTACAGAACTCTCAGCATTTCTGCATGATCAGCCCTTTTTTCCCACTCTTGTTCCATGTCTGTAGTATTAATCTTCTTGAAGCAACTGCTCACTTGCTAAATATATCCATCACTGAAAGCTAATTGTAATATATGACAAATACACCTTGAGAAGAATTCATTATAGGCACCAATCTGACATCACAGGATAGTGATGTGTTAGCGGTATCTCTTCTCCCCAAACAGGTTGTGAAATCAGACTTTAAGATAATTGTATGTCTTATCTAAAATTCTTCCACCTAAACTGTTACTTTATGGATGACTACTGAACTGTTCCCTGAAGCCACAAATCTGAATTAACCTCAAGTACAAGAGAGGTTTGTATAAGAAGTTAATATAAACAGAGAAGTTTAAAATTTCTTTAGCTTTGAATTTTTTATCTAAATTATTTTTTCTAATCAAAGTAAGCATAAAGTTAGGAAACAATACACCACAGAATAAAAAGGTATATCATCCCCCCCCCCCTCTGTTTCCCTCAATGCCATTTTGCATGAGAGAAATCAGGAGTGTATTTTTCCAGGTCCCAGAGTTCACAGGGTTATTATAACCCCCTCATTAAAACATTTTCTCTCTTAGCTATCATGGGGAAACTGAAGTCCACTTATGATGACTTTCAATGATAGAAAATTCTCATCTTTCTGCAGCTAACTGTGCTAACCTCAAACTGGGGCAATTTTATGTGAATACCAAATCCCACTTACACTGCAAAAAATTTTTAAAAGAATGATTAGATGCTATGTAAAAATTTTTGTTCTTTTACTTTCTCTTTTTTTTTTTTTTAAGATCTGGTTCCTGTCTCAGTTAGACCTTCAAATGGAAATTTTTTTAGTTAAATAGAAAATAATTCATATATAGGAAACTATATAACTGTTGAAGTAATTTTTATGGGAATTCCATGCTACAGGCATGGAGATTTCTTCCTCTAAATTGTGTCTTTTTTTTTTTTTTTTTTTTTTTTAATTAGCATTTGACTATAGCAAGGATATTTGTTAATCTAAAATGTTTCTTTACAGTCCAACTTAATGTGTATCTGTTGTAAGCAGCAGTTGTGTTAGAATGCAATGGATTATTTTTGTGCTGAAAAAGGCATGGGGTCTAATATTAATTCAGTAGCAGGTTATCACAAGGAACTTCTGCTGTCTCTGTCTAAAGGTTTTTGCTTCTGTCATCATCTCTATATAGGACTCAGACGTGTGTTGTTAAAATCACATAAAAATGTATATTATTTCAAAGCTCTAAAACTTTTTATCATATCATGTAGTGACATTTTGAGCAGTGGCAAATTTTGGCTGTACAGATGTTACCATTCTCAAAGTACAAGGTACTTGTTAATCAGTGCTACTTTCAGACAAATGTTGAAAGGTAAAAATCAATTGAAATTTTTGTATAAGGTTAAGCCTTTGTTTTAGCCCTCCACAAGTACTGTTTTGTTCAGTTCAGTTTATGGTTCTGAAAGAAAACCTACACCACACCACAGACATGCTCAGATCACATGACTGCTGTGACCCAGTCTTAAACACTGACCCCCAAAGTGTCTCTTTACCACAGTTCCCATTCCTCCCTCTGTGCAATTAAATCAATGCTGATGGCAAAAGTGATGCAGAGAACTTTGAAATATTGCCTTCATTGCTCCTCAAAGGCCTTTAAGGCACCTTCATATTTCTCTGTAAGCATTTCTATTTTGCTACTCCAAGCATGTTTGTGGAGAACAGATAAAAAAGTTCTTATTCCGACTCCTTCTGGTGGGAGATGACTGAAGAGTGATCAGCACGCCTGGTTGTGCTGAATATCAGTGCAAGAGAAGGAATTTGTCACCTATGGGCCTTGAAGCTCAGTGTTATTTTAATCCTTACTTCGGTTTTGAGGTAAAGTCACTGTCTGTTCTTTTGCCTTGAGCATAGAAACTAACAATGCTGAGGGAGGACTTTAGCACTTCATTCCAAAATGAACCCTGTCCAAGAGCTGTTCAACAGATGTTATTTTCCTTGTAGTCTTTTCTCCAAAGCCTTGTTAACACAAAAGATTGAATTTGTACCTCAGGGACTCAAACTTTATTATGGAGCTGCAGGTAAACTTTTTACTTTGATCAAATAAAAAAAATGACAAAACTATGCCCCAACTTCTAGCTGCAAAGAGTAACATCAGAGAGGAAAGCAGGCTGAAACTTTGGTTCATCTTGATCAAGTTATACCCAGATGTGTTTGAGAGAGAGATCTTACTCCCAGTTTACTGCAGATGTATTGCTGTTAACAGATGCATATCACATGGTTCAAGAAAAAGGCAAAAGAAGAAATATCAGTAGATGTTAAATGAGCTTTTCTCAGAATATCACAGCTGTAAGAGCTGGCCATCTCTACCCCCAAGCCTCAAAAGAAGATGAGTTCCATTGATTGAAGTGCAAGATTCAAGCACACTTAGCTGTAGAGTTAAAAGGAAGCTTCATCCCAAGCCTAGGGTCTTTGGTTTAAAACCACAGGAAAGAGTTTATTTACTCAGTATTGTTCTTTATTATCTGTGAGTTATATGTTCTCTATAGAAGACCAGCTGATCCAGGTAACATACTGATAAGGGAGCCAAAAAAACATCTATGCCTTTTAAAGCAATAAAAGTTTGTGTCTGAATTTGTGGTGCTTCCGTTAGTAGTTTTCACACTGCATGTGCTTTACTTTGAATACTTACTTTACGTTGAACCGAGCATGGACTGAACAATAATTTTGGTCTTTGGGCTCAGCAAAACATAGAAGGTGGAAATCAGATGGTACTATTGAGTTCAGAGACCATACAGTACTCTTGGCATCTGACAAAAAGAGTATCTATTCTGTCTTTAAAGAATCCTAGTGAAGAATCTAAAATTTCTTAAGAAATCAGAAACTAGATTAAAAACACTGTCATTTTTATGACTCAAGGAAAGAGAAAAATACATTAATTCACTATCTGGAGACCAACACGCAAATGACAATATTTGTATACTATGCAAAAAGATCTCCTATTTTCTATATACAATAAATCATTACAAATGTGGCCAACAGACACAGATAATGACTTTTTGCAGATACTCACCACATGCACATTTCTGAGATTAAAGAATGAACCCTTCACATCTGCTTTCCACACCATCATCAATAAAATATTCTTGGAAATATTTCTTCTGAGAGGGATCAAAAGCAGAGGATAACTCATGCAACAATCAAGAAAGCTCACAAAGCAAGATATCAGCCATTGCTAAAATGGAAAATTCCAAAATATTTCATCCAAAAAGCAGAATCTGATCTGTTCTGTCAAAACTGGACACTGTGTTTTCCAACAGTTTTCCAGCCAGGAAAATGGAAATCCACAGTGGCAATTTACTTCTGCAGTAGGACTATGTATGTAATGTGCAGATTTCAGATACATCTTATTATGTTAAAAGATATGGATATGCCACACAGGTGCTTCCTAAATCACCCAAGTTCAACCCTTTCAGTCATAACTAAGTTAAAATTGCCCACTAAAATGTACCCAAGTTTTCAACCTTGGTAAAGGCAATATCAGTCTGATTAATATTCCTACAGCTTCTCTTGTTAACTTCTTCATGATTTGCATAGAATACATAATGGAAAAGTATTTTGCAATTTGAAATAGCTCTGACTATGTTAAACATAACATGTTCCCTAGAATTTCTGCAGGATGTCTTTCTGAATAGCCTTAAACACCTGACTAGACCAGAAAGTTAATCAAGCTCCAGAAAATTTGGTGCCAGTTCCATCCTTGGTGGCCACTCAATTGTTTTAATTTGGTACCCATTGTCACTTGCTTGTTTTTGCAACAGTACACATCTTCTAAGTCTTGAAAAATAATTTCTCCAGATCCTGGCTGCAAGTGAGCTGACTTGAATTCCTAAAGAGTAATTTACACTAGAGGACAAAAGGGACATTTCCTTTATAACACAGAATCAAAGTGTCATTTCCCAGCTGAAAAGCAAATCTTATTTTACTGGTTCACTCTTGAATGTAGCAAGGAAACAGCTGAATAAGTTCCCCCTGCAGACACACACATTCAGCCCATCACATACGCACACTGGTGGTGTTCCCTGTCAGAACAAGCACATTCTTATCACTTAGCATCTGTTTCCTTTTTTCTCAGACTTGTTTACCAGCATTTTCATTGAGAGGCTTCCTTACAGAGGATATTTTTTTTTTACTTTGTCATTCATTCATGATGGAGTTACACCTCCCAGCTGCAGCTATTTTAATAATGCTAAGAGTTAGGTATATAATTTTTCTATGTGACTCAGATCCTATCAGAGAGCTAAAATGCAGTACAAAACTTAATCAAAACTGTTCATAATGACAGTCAATTTGGACAATATTTTTTAAAATTATGTTGCTTCATATTCTTTGGCAGTAAAAGAACAATGATAGATTTTTTTTTTATTTGAGAAAAAAAATAAAGATAATATCCTAATAAACAATAATCCACATCAATATTGTTTGTTCTAACTAGTTAGAATTTAAGAGTTTATTAAAGAAAAAAAGAAAAAAGTTGAAATGAAAACGCTCACAGTGGGTTTGTAAGGGTTGGAATGAAATTGCTATTTCTAGGAGTTTCCATGGAAACTACAGTACAAAGCAAACCTATGTACAAAAAGAAGAGATTTTTTTTGTTGCAGTTGCTAAGTGTTCTTGAGAAAATCCACATAAGCATCATTATAATATGTAGCCAAACCAACAGGCTTGCTAGTTGAATAATGTATAGCATACAACTGTATTGTTTACTTGCTGAATACTTTAGAAATGAAAGTTCAGGCATCTGTGTGACCTTAAGACTTGGACCTGTACAATTTTTAGATTTGGCATTGCATTGTTTAAAGTGAATCAACATGGTTAACAAACAAAATTACTCAGAGTAAACCCAACATGTTGCCAATTTTTTATATTCAATGCATACTTGATAATCCTAGGAAAGTTTCTTAATTGGTTTTGATATGATCAGTTTGCTCTCAATGTTATTGAAAATGCCCTTCTATCTTCTAAGGGTTTGCTTATATCTGAATATAGGAATTAACACCTCCTATGGACAGTTTTATTGCCTGAGAAGAGACAAAATTCTTTTCATAGTAAAGGTGAAAATTAGGGCAGGTTTTGAAATGAAACCAGAAAGTTTTTGAATAAAGAAATAGATGCTGAGATTGCAAATTCTTTATGGTCACAAGCCAGTTTTGAACCGTTTTCTATTCTGCATCACCAAATCAGCTTACTTGGTTCCTGAAAATTCAGATTTTTCCACAACCAAACCCTAAATGTGAGTGTTTAACATTGGCAAGGAGCATTTGAGCCTATAAGAGGATTTATGTGAAGATCCAAAACAGAGAAAACTGAACAGTATAATTTTATGCTAATTTGAGAATTCAATAGCTAGATTTTTAGGAAAAGAAAATATTACAAATTTTACATTTAATTCTTTATGAAATAAGAAACTGAAATTTATGTCCATCTATTTTCCACCATTTTGAATAAGTGTTATTTAGAAATTACTTCATTTCATTGGAATAATGACAGAAATTTCCATGAGCATGAAATAGCACCACAATGTGTTGTGATTATTGATACGATGTTTGAAACATATTGATTACAAGATTTTTTTTCCCTGAAGAAATTATATATGGTAGTGAAGCTTTAAATATTTAATTAAATGTCAAGTATTAATAAAAAATGATTCAATAAGTCACCAAATGCAAAATTTTGCAATGATGTCTCTATAAATTATTTAGCAACTCCAAGAGTGTTGGCTTTAATAAATTAAATTCAAGGACATCTGGTCAACATACTGACAAAACCTAAAACTGCAATTTTCTTTATCAGTGCAGCAGCCTGGGCTTCTATATTTTATCATGAGCAACCTCAAATTTGCTTGATATATTCTTACTCAGACATTGTTTTTTTCTAGGAGATGAAATTAGTTGTACGAATAGGAAAATATGAAAGACAATAAACAATTTAAATATATAGGCTAATGTCTATTCTTTTAAATATTAAAAACTGCTTACTTAGCCAAAAGCAATAACCACCAACATTATTTCTGTCTTTCTGAAGTTATCTAGACATCTCATTTTTTTATTTTTTCTGTCAACAGCCTTACTCAAAAAATGCTCAACTCTACAAGACCTTGGGATTTGCACTTCTGAATCTTGATTCCATTTTCCACATAGTGCATGTTGGACTTCTGACATACAATTTCCTTTTAAATTAAGTTCTATGATTTGTCTACTTTCAAAATGTCCATAAACATACTCAGCACAGTAGCCTAAGTGGCTGTATGTATTAGTTACTTCTATTTTACTAGTGACTAGTTAAGCCAATGAATAAATGTTTGCACATGAAAGGAGAATTGGTTTGTTTTAAAAACCCACAGGCTGAGTAGCCATAGCAAGTGGTTAAATGGACATTTTGAATTTCCTCTTCAGCCAATGAGTTAATTGTCTCCAACTGTCAGAATGGAGAGCTCTGGTAATTCATACACTTTAAAAACCTATTTTCTCAAGTATTGTTCATAAGTAGCAAACAGGGAGAATAGCTATTTAAGGTTATTCATATAAAGGCAAAGATATTTTTCAGCAACCATATTATATCTGAAAGTAAAAAACTTCCTGTTGTGTTTGGTATTCAAAAGCTCCTTCACAGTTTAATCACTGCCCTTCAATCAGTACTTCAATGGTACAGATTCGATAGCTTTTGTATTCCATTTTTTTTCTACATATCTAGATTTTTGCTTTTTAAAATTATTACTGTTATTGTTATTATTACTACTACTACTACTATTATGTTGATGAGAAAGCTTCATAATTGATCTTTTTGTTTCTAAATCATCTGAAAGAAGTGATGAAATATCCTAAAGATTTAACTTAATCTATCAGTGTGTATAGACACTGATAAGTATGGACATCCTCGATACCTTAGAAAACATTAAATACAGGAAGAGTTTCAAAATAATTCAGGAGCTGATAGATATTCAGCTGTCATGGATGTATCTCCTTGTTTTATTGCTGTTTTTTAATGCTCAAGAATTGACAGTAAGCATAAATCAGAATTGTACACCTGGAAGTGCAGCAGTCACCTGCTGAGCAACAAGTGATGTTATCAGAAAGGTTCATTTTCAAAATAGTCTATGTAAAAAAACTGTACTGGTCACAGAGTTCAGTCAAAATGGAAGCCGTTTAAGGTTGACAGAGCTTTTACCCACTAGAATCTGTAAAATGCAGGAGTACCACCACCAGAACAGGTTAAACAAAATGTAAAATGCTATTGATTGCATAACCCCAGAACCCTTCCATCACACCTTTGTCTCAAGTTTTTAGTCTGCTTATCACACTGAATGTGTCAAAGTTGTAAATGAATCAGGGACAAAGGACCAAGGGAATCAGGATCAGGTGTGTGGCTACAATAACAGCAACAGCAATCTACTTCATAGCTCCTAAAATAAAGCAAATTGGAAATGAAAATGTTGAATTTTTCAGAGGCTTAGGATTTTAAAATGTCTCTTCAGTAAGAGCCCGTGGCTAAGAATTTACCATATCAGGATGGTTCCATGATGCATTCTCATAACTACACGATGAAATACACATGTCCAGTGAAGTCGAGGACAAAATCATTTTCTACTCAAAACCAGTGGTAAAACTACTTCACTGGGAGGAGAATTTTCTATACATTCTCTGTCTGTGCAAATCAAAGAGGACTTAAGTCCTTCAAGTTTTAAAGCGACCATCAGCATTTTCAACTGCTTATCCAGTATCTCAGAAGTTATGACAGGATAAAAAATCTGGGATTTATTTCACAAATTTATTCCTTGTGGTTTTAATTTACTTCAGTGTAGATTTTTGAGTTAATCATTTGCCTATAATATCAGGCATCTGTGGACTAAGACCCTGGGTCCGTCTATTTGAATCATAGTTCATCTAAGAGCAGTCACTGGTGCTTGCTACAGAGCAGGAAGGAATGTGGTTATTTTATCCTCAGATAACCCACAGCTTAGAACAAAGGGAATGGATAACGACACATGTCACACAGTCTGTGGCCACTTTCGTTTTTTCACTGGAGCAATGCAAGAACAGCCTTAGGACTCCTTTAGCTCAGGAAGATCCTTAAACCTCTGATCTTCAGTATCAGGGTGTAAAATCTGAGAAATGGATTTTAGCAAGCCACTGTAAAGAGTTTGTTTATTTACTTCTTGCCCTTTCATTTTAGGGAGAAGAAAAAGGAATACAGGGACAAATTAGTGCTTTAAGTTTATCTTCTACTCCTAAAAGCAGTTTTTCTAATAGGATCTGGTCATTGCTTAATAATTCTGACTGATTTACCCATTAACTTCATTATAAACATTAGATTTGTTATGCTAACAATAAAAAAAGAAAATCTAAATCATTGATCAATAGAGTTAGGTTTTCTGTTTGACTAGCTAGGTTTCCATAATTTTCATTACATTTGACTGAAAGCAACATCCATTTTAAAGGAGAACGTAATGCCATTTGTAAGTAAAACTTTTATATTAATTTACAGGCAAATTTCAAAACACAATTGATCGCTACTTAGCTGTAGTCTGGAATGAATAAAGAGTTTTCATTTCTCTTTGGATCCATAAGCGGTCTCATAAAATATTGGCAGAGGTAGTTTCATTCATACAATATTCGTAATCACTAGAGAAAAAGGGATTATGTGTTTCTCACTCCTGTTAGGAATTGGCAATATTGCAAGCCATAGTGATGCTAGGGGCAATCAAAGATAAAGTAGTTGGCTAATTGAAAGAAAATTTTATGCTGTCTTGAAAATCATTAAACTGGTAAGTCTGACCTCCACTTTTTAATCTTGGCTCTCCAAGAAACATTCTGTTCTAGGTGAAAAGTAGATTGATCAACCTCTCCTGGCAAGAAAATTGGAAATGACTGAGCTGTAAAAATAAATTTCCTGGTCCCATTGACATATACTCAGTTAACATTTAAATCAGCTTAAATGAAATCACCAGCCTGCATAGCCCTTATGGACTACATGAGTTCTGTTTAGTACTTTATAGCACCATACAATCACCCAATCAAAGTCAATGAGACTCAAACTTGTTCCAGTGGCATGTTTTGCAGACCACGTAATTTTGACAGATCCAAAAGGAAAAAAAAAATCATGCTCTGTGTCTGACCTATTGCCTAAATTCTACTGTTCTAGGCATGAGCCTCCAATTCAATATACAAACTCTGTGCATTTAGAACAGTTTCAACAGATGCACAGAGTCCAACTCTTTTGGGACAGACTCTCTTTGTGTGAACAATAGGATTTATCTGCAGAGACAACAGTCATTCATCCAGAGAATCATTAAATCACGAGACAGAGCAGTAGTGTAGCACACTTTTGTAAAAGGTGGTGGCTTCCTACCAAAATCAGTAGAGCAGTGGATCTGGATTTGTAGCTGTGGTTTTCAAAATGATTAAATTGGCTCTTCCTAATGGAGAAAGTTTGCCTGTGGAAAACAAGTCATCAATGGAACAGTCCATTGTGTTATGGTAATTTCCTACAGTGCACTTAGGGTGCTGAATGGCAAAACTGAGCTGTAATACCCATGCACAGGGCTTAACAAGGAATGTATGGCAGGCTGACAAGGCAGATTATGAGAACCATTACAAGAAGACAATGACGTCCAAGTCAAAAGCAGGTTTGCCAACACTACTTCAAATTTATGTTGTTAAGATGAGAATATTCAATAACATTATTGCTATTCAAGACAGATCTGTAGCAAACACTTTCCATTTGCAAACTGAAAGTGGGTAAGATCTCTTTAAGGCAGGCTACGGATAAAAAGGAAGCAACTGTTACACTAATCTGAGGGTTCCACTTTAAGGAAACCAGAAAATGAAAACAGAAATGAAGGTCTGAATCTCTTTTGTGTTGTTACCCACTATGACAGAGTTTAATACTCTAAAACATGTTAGATGGGAATCTGAGAAGTGTAAAGCTGTTAAAAGCCTTAATTTGCAACTACTAATTTTCAGCGGTTACAGTGGTTCATAACATTATACGTTATTATACTATATCTCTATATATAATATAAACATTTTTTAAAGCTTAGCATATTATCTGGGAGTGCATACAAAAATATTTAAGCTTTAAAATGCAATAATAAAAATAAAATGTTCCATAACTAAAAAACAGGAACATATTTTAATAAAAATATGATAAGGAAACAGTGGTCTACTGCCTATTGCAAAGAAATACATCTAATTCTAAGGTCTAAGGATCAAAGAGAGCATTATGAAGTGAGAACCTAATTTAGGAAGAAGCTGGGATTTGCAGAAACATTTGTATATTCAAAGAACTATTAAAGCTTCTTTGTAGAAGTAACAGATAATTATTCAAATACATCATAAGGCTGACTTAACACAGTTTAACCAGAAAACAGTACGTGAAAAAAGTCAGGGAGCACTCTGAAACTTTTGATTTGTGTAGTGCCTTCCTCTGTACTTATGATCACTGAGAAAAATCAGAACTGACAAATGATTTACAGCTTGATTGGAGATTATTTGTTAATAAATTTGGGGAAAATAAAATGTTTTGGAAAGCACACTTAAAAGAAGAAAAGTAAGGTAGTTGATTTATTCGAGGTGAATTTCATACATAATGTAAATCACAGAGGAGTCATAATTCAAAAGACTAAACAATATCAGATATCATTTTTTTAATAAAATAGCAATATCCAGGAAAGTTTGCCGTCTTCAGCATGGTTCCTTGAACTTAAATTATAATTTTCCTTTAACTATGCAATAAAAACTTCCTAAGTGAGAAACTACAGCCATTTGTTTACTTTTACTTTCACATTAAAAGAGGCTAAAACTTTTGCCATATTTATTGTAGTTCAGGGACCTCCTTTGAACAGTTTTCCTCTGGTTTTATTCCCATCTAACTCTGGTCATGTAGGTTCACTTAAAAACTTGATCTTAACTCATGGCAATGAACTGGGAAGATTCCAAACTGCCCTGGAAGACACTGTCATTTAGTTTACTTGAGAGAAGGAACTGGAAGACAAAGATCCTTTTAGAGTATATGGCGATTATATTTCCATTTAGAAGGTACTAATTATACATTTTAACACTGATTGGATCATTTAGTACCCCAGTCCTCAAGTTAAATAGTAAACTATCTCAGGATATATTTTTAGAAATATAATTGGTGTATTCTGGCAAAAGAAATGTAACAGATGATCATTTGCAAAAAAAAAAAAAAAAAAAAAAAAAAAGAAGCAAAACAGAATGAAATGTTCTCTACTGGTTAAGAGAAGCTCTCTCTTTCTAATTTTATCCTAAATTTCTATTTATTTGATTAAAAAAATCCAGCAACAACCTGTTATTACTCTTTTAGTGCTGTATAGCTTTTCTCACAGTGTTCAGGTAACTTAAAATCTACTTCCACCTTTACTAGACATACAGAAGCTTCCTTCCTCATTCCTCAAGTGTCTGTCTTTGCACTTTCAGGAGGAGAGCTAAACTAACTTCTTAAATCAAATTTAAAGCACCATACCATAGCATATTCAGAACAGAATGTGACAGCTTGAACCAAACATATTAGTGTCCTGTGCAAAACAGTGGGTATTTAACTTACAGTCTGCAAAAGTTTTATATTATATTTCATTACTCTGCACAGCAAGCATTGCTGAAATCCTAGGTTTGGGCTACAAACAATGAGAAAGAAGTTCTAAAACAGACTGGACAAGTCTTTACAGAAAGACATCCGTTCTGAATATATTCTTATTACTGGAGAAAATTAAAGAATATGTCAGAACATTGAAAAAATATTCTCTTCAATATATCAAATGTAATAAATCAGTTATAATAATTAGCTACAAATAGCTACTGTAAATTAAGAACTTCAGAGACACATCTGAAGCCCATCAAATTTCTAATTTTTTTCCTGGTACCTTGGGTAGTTTTGTAAAATGGTACCATTATTAGGCAGTTCAGAAACAAAATAACAAATAGTTATGTGAGAAGGTAATGAAAAGGTGGTGAGACTTCTCATAATGAAACAAAAGGAGCCAGGAAATGCAGTGTTGCCAAAAATTCCATAGTCTATGCTTCTTAAGCAGCACATGGTTGTGCTGTTAACTCTTGGTTACAGTATTTTATTTTTAGTCAATCATCAGCTGATTTTGGAGGCAAAAGCAGACAGTTCAGCTGGCTTCAGTGCAAACCATATAGAAAAAGGCAATTTCACTCGACTAAGGAGCAGAGCATGAAATGTGTAAGAGTGAGGAAAGAAGGCTCTTGCCCTAATCTCTACCCAGATTGGTCACAAGTTTGATCCCAGATGTATCTCCAAAGATTCCCAAAGCTTTTGATGGGTATCTTTCTTTCTTTCCAAAAGAACTGATATAAAGACATTTCATCTACACTATATAACGCTGAAGGTTTGCATTTCAAGGATATTTTGACCTGAATTTGATTCATCAGGGCCAAAAAAAAAAAAACCACCAAAAAACAAAACAAAACAAAACAAAACAAAACAAAACAAAAAAATCCAACCAATAAAACAAACCAAACCAAACCAAACCAAACCAAACCAAAAAAAAACCCCATTACTGTCCTGGTTTATGGCAAAGAAATTAGTCCTAGAAATTAGATTTACAAAGTGGTTCTGGCCTGTCACAGTCAGACTGGATTATTGTCTTTCTGCATGGTGTAATTGGAGTGTGAATTCCAGCGTTACTGGAAAATGACAAAGGAGTTATTATTTAGGAAAAATGCTGTTGTTGATCAGATTAATGTTATTATTTATATTATTAACATATCCTTGCAAAAATTACCTTGTCCTTTTCACTTTGTTTTTCCTATAATTTTCCCACAGATTTGATAGCAATAATAAGGGCAGGGAGGGGGAGAGGGATGTTAAGATAGAATTAATTAGTCAAGTTCTTCTGTGTAGCCCATGTTGTGACTGAGCTTTCACAACAATATGACTGTTCAGATTGATGAGGATTGCCTGGACTTCCAGAGATTTCAGGCGCTTTAATTCAATCTACTACTGGAGTTTGCATCCTGAGTTAATGATGCTTTTTTCAGTTTTATCTTAAATATTCACCCTAAAAGTCCATTAACCAAATGGAACAGCAAAGCAGATAAGAAAATGGGTGATGTGTGCATAGATGTAGTCTGTGGACATAATTTTAAGCCCACACTTATACCCAAAGGACAAGAATCATAGTACAGGACAGAATCATAATAATACTTGTAATTTACTTTTATTGGTTCACAGCTCAGGGAGTAAGATTCCCTCTATTTTATAAAGCCTCTGCAAATATTCTCCTTCACTTGATAAAAATAGATTAAGAAAACCTTGTTCTATCACCTGGCTTATTTTTAATTTTTCAGCCTCCTTTTCCAGGTGATTTTCTAGATCTTAACAGGGAACCTCCAAAATGTTAACTGGCAAATATGTAATTGTTTTCTGATAGAACTATTCTTTTTTCTTAGACATCTAATTTTACAGAGAGTGCACTTCTTTTTCTTGAGTGCACTTCTTTTTCTTGCTCTTTAGATTATCGTTTGGGACTTCTAGTACAAATTAGAGATTGAAACCCCCACTCTTTAGGCAAAGTTTGCCATTGAAAGAAAGACAAATGCAGAATTAATTTCCTTAGTTTTATCAATTTTCTCAGCCTTCAGAAAATTATTTTTTTAATCCAAGCTAGTCACCAAAGCTATGGTTACAGAAAGTGGAAGCATAAATAGAAGTTTCAAAGAGCAGATTGCCACAACTTATAAAAATGGGATGAATGCTTTACTCAAGGTGCTGTTCTCTACTAACTGCAAACAAAGAAACTGTGTGTTAAAACCTAATCCCTATGTGTGAAATGTTCTGTCTCAATTTATACTTCATTTGGAGAAAAAAGAGCAGCAACAACAATGGTTTTACTTTCTAATGTTATATTTTGTAATTTTTAAAGCAATAATTCTGTGCTTTTCAGATTTTATCCTCAAGGAAAGAAAAAGAAAAAAACCGCTCCCCACAGAAAAAAACCCACCCCTAGATTTATAAAAGGCGTTGTTTCTATTACAAGAAGGAAACTTTTGTTGTAGTCTCAGAAAACCTCAAAGGAAAGAGAAAGAATCTCTTGCCATAACTGTCAGTAAGGGCATGGATGGGCTGGGAAGTGAGGGGTGGGATGTTGTCTGCACTCAGAAGCCTTCAGTAGGTGTTAGGCAGGCCCTGCAAGGGAAAGAAGATCAGCTCTTTTGTTGGGCTCAGCTCAGCTGTTTTGCCCAGCAAGCAGATCTGATTTGAGTGTTGTGCTCCCCACGGGTGGCTCCCCATGGAAGGGTGACCTGGCTCGGTGTAATTCTCTCTTCCTGCCCGCAGGAGCAGTGCAGTTGACACCCAAGGACTCCAGGATGGGGACACAGGAATTTTGCTGCTCATCCTCTCCCTCATTCTCCATATCCCTCTCCCCTAGAACATTCTTATTGGCTTACAAGGGAGACCTGCACAGAGACAATACATTTTGATAAAAGTGTGGATAAAGATGTGATTGCAATATATCGCCATTGCAGTATGGGTCATCCTTTATTTGCAGAAAGAATTTTAGTGAAGTGGATAGAAAGTGGCAAGTAAATTTTGAGATTTCTCTGCTAACTTGCTAACCATTTTACTAGAGTTTTTTTTCTTTTCTTTTTATTAAGATAGATAAAATCTTTAGAGTGTATCTAATGGATAGCTGTACCGATGTTCCCAGGGGATTGTTAACCTTAAGACAGCACAAAGCACCACCCCTGCTTAATTGGAACAGTATTAGCAAACACTGAATTTAATTGGGAAGCACTGGCCTGGAGAAAAGAGGTTATCTAGTGTTTGCCCAGGTGTTTGAATCAGGGTTCTGGGATTGTGTTACAGAAATAAAAGATTCAAAGAGAAATGTAAATTGTATAAAAATTTTATTCTTAGTTCAAATTATTGTATTCAGTTTTTTATTTTTTGCTTTGTTGGGTATGGGGGTGCTGAAATGTAACTTTGGAGGTTGTTGACTGGATGCAAATGTATATTTAATACTGTTATTCAGAATAGTCATTAAAAGCAATTGGGGACCACCTTTCTAATTTTACTCTTGTGCAATCTTTCTTGCTTCATGGGTAAATTGAAATTTCAGGCATTAATGAAATATAGCCAATTAATAGATAAGGTAAATATTATCTTTCAGCTGTGGCTATAGTAATATATTGCTGGCTGGCTTTTTAATGGTAAAACTGTGAATTTCAATGGCAGAAAAGAGAATTCCTCAACTTTTTTATCTTACTCATAAAATTAGAAGTGTAAATTTGTGCTGTGGCATAACACATCAAGCGAACTAATCTTTTCAGAACTAAATGGGAATTCACAGTATCGAAGCTCAATACATTATAGTATCAGTCAGAAATGGGAGAATTTCCTCCTGGAAGTCATGCACAGTCATGCACAAGTTGCTAAGATTGGGTGTGTGTGTTACACATTGAATTGCTTTACTTATTTTATTTAAAATATCTGAATATCTAAGATAGTTTAGTCCCTAGAGCCACCAAAATAGTCTGCCCCCCTCTGCAAGAAGCTTATTTGGAGCTTAAAAACTTCTCCTGTGTCAAGTCCCCTGATGACATGGTGTCTCTAGTTGAGAAAGTCCAGTGCTTTTGTGTCCTAGATAAATATGATGAATATTGGGAAGTTCTGCAATACTGTTGAAGGAAGAAAGGGGAACAATGGTACATTAGATTTTGCCACGTAACATCGCTCTCATTTTGTTCTATTTATAGAACTTATTTTCTATCAATATTTTAGCAAGTGGACCAAAGGATTCAGATGCATGTTCCTCTCAGGTTATTTGCAAGTAGCTGATCTGTGCTGTTGCAACTGAGTTCAAGAGCTGAGTTTTGGAGCTTGCTTTTCATTTCTCTACCAACAATGTTCATGGAGCTTCACAAAATTGTTCCTGATTTGCATTACTATAACATAAATGAGAATTTCAAGTGCTCTGAGCTCTCTTTGCTGTATTTGCTGAGAACATAATTTCTTCTTTGCCAAAAAAACCCCAGAAGAAACAATGAAATAGATTTTCAATTCATAAAGTTTTTTGCTGATTTTTCTCTCCTTGCTTCTCTCTAATTTGTATCCTCTGTCTGTCTCAGGGTGCTTACATAACTCGCAGGACATATTGGAGTGATTTACAGTTTACTTAAAGATTACCATTTAAGCTGTTGCTTTCAAGTTTTATTAATAATGTATTATGTTTTCCATTTATAATCTACATTTCTTTTGTAGACCTTGCTGAAAGTACATTTGGAGGGGGGAAAAAAGCATGTTAAAATAAAATGGAAAAAAATTGTTTGCAAGTGATGGTGTTTAAGTTTATTGCCAAAAAAAAGTTATCAATCTGCAAGTTTTCATCTTATGTAAATCTAGTTATTTGTACCAGAGAAAGGTTTAGGGTAAACATATTAATGACTGTAAAGTAAACATAGCTTGTCCAAAGTTAAAATACAGGAATTTTTCTTGTTGCCAGCAATTCCATGATTCTCTGAACCATGAAGCAGAGGTAAGAAAATAAACACATATTCCTCACATAATGTTAATCAGGCTTTTGGGTGAAAGACAAAGAATGTACAGCATTTCTACTTCAGTTCTAATAAATAACCAATATACTTCAGCTTCTCAGTCCTCTATGGTATGTTCACTCTTTGTGAGCACACAGTAAATGACTGATTTTTACTTGTCCTTGGTGCTAAATCACAGAGAGGATTGCAAAGGGGCAGTGGGGGTGGGGGGTCAGAATCATCTTGTTAATGGAAACAGCAAAGAGCTGGAGGCCAATAAAACCTCCACTCTGCGTGACTGGGGTCAAGTCACCTGCTGCCTTTTTCATCATCCTTTGACACAGCTCAGAACAGGTAGACTAACAGCTGAATCTCACTGAAAATGCAAACCTATTTTTGAATAAGGCTTTAATAACAAGCAAATAAAATTAAGCAATCTTTTAGGATATTTCATTCCAGCTATGATGCATTTACACAAAGTAGGAGAATCCCAGATGATAAGATCGTCTGCCAAAATTAGAAAAAAAAGGTGAATATGATGCACTTCTTCAGTCCTGCTGTCCTTTTAAAAGTCCACGTTTGGTGTACCTGAATTTCTAGTGGGCAATTTGGCTTAGTAAAAACAACAATTAAGTGAATTAAATGTCTTTCAGCTCCTATTTAGGGTAGAACATGTGTTGTGCTTTTCTGACATTGCCAAAGTACCATAATTATGACTGTGAAATTATTTTGACACTTTTAAAATATGAGACATCTAGTAGGAAGTGAATTTATTAGCTGTGCTATATGAAGTGTGCTAAAAGGAAAAATACAGCTGATATTATAGATTTGTCAGTAGGGAAGAGCTAGGTGACATGGAGATGATACAGCTACTGTTGATCAGCAGAGGAGAGAGCTTAAATGCCAAGCATAACGGTTTGTTTACATTTTTTTATTTGGCTGATTTGTTGATTGGTTCCCTGAACACAGTGTACACCCGAGGGCTGTGGGAATTGTGTTAGTTGTGTCAAACAGGGCTGGTGGGACTTCCAACCTGGTCAAAGCTGCCAGCCTGTGGCAGAGCCGTGCTGTGTGAGGAAGTGCAGTTTGGTTTTCCTACAGCCAGGGCATCCTGCTGTGCTGCATTGCTAAACGGGAAGATTTCTGTGCTAAAACTGACAGGCACTTCCAGCTCTTCTACATGATGTTCCCCTGCCTCTTCATTCTAATCCTGCCACTGTGCTAATCAAGCCTGTATGTTTGATAGCATTTTTATTATTATTTAATTACTTACTGGTTTTTGGTCTTCTCATTGTTATTGCCATCGTTCCCCCTCTACAAATATTTTCATTTACATCAGTTAATTTCAGGTTCACTTTTCACACAGCATAGAAAAATAGATGTCCAAAACTACTTATGGTCTAGAGACAGAGAAAGAAAAAATTACAATTGGTTGGTTGGCTGGTTGGTTGGTTAGTTGGTTTTTTTATGTGAGTAGGTAGCAGGGACCAGAAGAAAGCAGATATGTTGAGAGAACCAGTTTGTATTGAGAATTTTAAAAGGACAGTTGAAATTTCAGGATTGTTAAATTTGGATTAATTCTCATCTGGTCTTCTGGATTGAATAATCTTTTCGTGTCTTGAGTCTATTAGGTGCACACCTGGAGCACAGCTCCCAGTTCCTTTCAAATTCCTGTTCATGCACTCTAAAACTGTTTCACAACGTGAATCAAAGCAACAATGAAAAAAATGGGGAAGAGCATAGCAGGGAGGTAAAAATCTTAATTATAATGATTTGCACATTTAGAAAATAGAACAAATGTTGCCTCAGTTCCTCTAGAACTCTTTGACCAGGATTAATTTTGAGTCTAAAATTATTTAATACCAGTAAAAACATTCACACAAAAAAGCATCCTTATTTAGCAGTGCAGCAAATATACTGACAGATACCCCAGTATATCAATTTAAGGAAGGGAAAAAGTGTTTTGCATAATTCCCAGGGAAGGACATAGGCACAATCAATCCTGGTTTCTACTCCTGCTAAACAAACCTGTCAACTTTTAAAAAAAGTGAAAGAAACACCTTCAAAGATGATGATGGCAGTTTGCATGTTTTGGGGTTTATTAAAGGACTGAATTCTTATGAAAAATCATTATTTGTTATATAATTTTGTTTTCTTCTTTGCTGATGCTCACACTTTTATGAATACATACGATATTTCTGTTTCACTGCTGTACTCTGAAAAGCTGGACAGCTAGACAACTGTTTTCAGTATTATCTTTGGCTGTCTGGAGTTAAGTATTTTCCTGTGGACCAACATTGCCGCACAAAATTCAATCACACTGCACCTCTTAAGAATTTTGCCTCAGTGTAAGCTTTTAATTTTAGTTAAAATTTTCTCCCCATAATGGCTTATAAAGCTTTATTCTGCATGGATACACTCAAAATTTCAAGCAACTAAGATTAAGGAAACTGTTGGGAATCTGGTGAAAGAGAAAAACAAGAACTGAGAAAAATGCAAATTTCCCTGACACTGGGGAGTGTCTCCTGATTCTGCCAAGTCTAGCAATAGCACATCTAAAATATTTTATGAAACTTTATCCAAAGCAGAAAAAATCCCTCCTAATTCCAGTGTTCTTGAATCTTTAAGTTTTTTAAAATGTGAGGTACCCAAAAAATATTGTCAGGCATGACAATAAATAGACTTATTTCACCAGTGTAATAAACTATGGGTATATTATGGCTGTACCACAAGATTTTCATTCACTTTTACTGAAGAAATATAGTAGTGAATTTTTGTCATCAGTCAGAATCTACTGCTTGGGTGAGGCTCGTAGGAATAAAAAGATTTAAATGAAGCAAGGACTCAAAATCAGGAGCAGGAGCACAGTTTAACTGATGGGACCTGTTAGAAAACCTATTTCTCAAATAATTTGAATTTTATGGTTCTAAAATACATCACAATACAGGCATTTACATAAACAGTCTTTGATACTTAAAGGAATGTTCTCTAAAATAAGTGGCCCAATATTATTTTCACTCTGTTGAAGAAAGAAAAGGGGAGCAGTGGAGCAGTGGAGGTGCTGTTTTTTTCAACTTTGAGTTATTACAAAAGCTGGATTTAATTTTTCTAATCTAAACTAGCATTGTTATGGCTTTATTCTACTTCAGTCAAACTTCTTGTAAAACCCATGACTACAGAAAGTCTGAGGTAGGTAACAAAAGAAGTACAAGATGTAGTAAATCCTCTCCTTCTTAGCAATACTCTAAGCTCTGTCTATTGTAAAACTGAAAGTGTGAAACAGAATACACACACCATCTACAATACATCAAAAGTAAAGAAACGAGCCCTTATCTACATTTCTGAGCAGGACTATCAGATAATAATCCTTGCTTCAAAAAAGGAAAAGAAAACAAGAATCTGGTCCTTAAATCTTAGTCAAACTGAAGGGGATTGCAGTGTAACAAAACCTACAAAGAAAGTGTCTAGCAGCAAATCCTATAACCAGGGCCATTCCCTTCCTGCACTCTCAGGATGGCACAGTGACCTCCCACAGCAAATCTGTTTCTGAATTTAGACAGATAAAAACCTGGGCCCAACTTTTGTAAAACATTGCAGTATTTCTTCTGCAGTGATCTCAAAAGGCTCTTGGTTACTGCACTTGCAAAAATTTATTCTATATTAAATCATTTAGTACAAAATTATCTCAGATATAGCTCCACTAAAGTTAATGAAAGGCAGAGAAAGAACTATCCTTAGTGAGGAATATTGAGTGAAATTTCAGGCAAAATCTATGCCTAGAAAGAGCAAGGGCTGGGAGTATGCATTAGCAGTCTCCAGTAAAATGCATACTGAAAAATAAGATCCCAAGATAAACTTCAGATGAAATTCAAATATAACAGCCATGAAAATATGCAATTTGTTGTTTTTCCCTGCCTACATATCATATATTTACAAGTTCAGAGGGGGTTGCCTTTCTAGGGTAAAAAAGGAAAACAAACATTTTAATTGATAGTTTAGAAATTAGTTATGCAATAAGCAAAATAAATGGAGTTTGAAAATTCGCAACTGATTTGACTCTTGGAGTATAATTTTGGAGTTTGGTTTCCCCTCCTTCCAAAATATGTATATTCATTGCTTCCAGTGGTGTTAACCTTGATTTACAGCAGTGTAACTGGGAGGAGATCTATCTCCTGATGGAGCACTATCTCACATTTCTTCTACACACATGCATCATCAGCCTGGGACAGCTAATGACTACTGGGGATGATGATCAGTAAATTAAAAATTCTCTAATGAGGCTTTGATATGGTACAGTGTAATGGCTCCAAAGGAGACAATACGGTCTACTGGGTCATTGATTTGTTAGCTACAAATTCTCTTTGTGTGCCATAACATTAATCAGCTTTAATGGCTCTGATGGAGGCATATTAATTAATTGCAGCTCCATTAATAACTCCCTGATTATGTATTTACCTGACCTAGACTGTAGTGTGCATTTTAGAAAGTCTTTAATTACGTTTTACACAATAGTGGCTCCAAGGGAGAGTATAAATTGTGCATTGCAGGTACTCTTATTTCCAAACATTATTCCAAAGGCTATTTGACAAACATTTGGCTAATTTTAAGACAGATACACTGCGATATTTTTAAAGTTTATTCCACTAGTATAAATCAAATCCATGGAAAGACAACCAAGAACTAAGGGTAAAATAGCTGGATTATTTGTAACTTCAGCTCCGGGAAGTCCCATTTGTTTGCACAAAACAAGCTACATCCTTGGTATACAGATGGCCATGTAAGGCACCATGTGAGCTCTTTAGCTGATCAAAGGGAAGCATCCTCCCTCTGTCTTCATGAGCACTGAAGGCTCTGTTAACTCTAACACCCTTCCAGAAAACATTGCACTGTGATGCCAAGTTCCTCGGTGGAGAAGGAGGAATGTTATTGAACATTACGTAAATCTATTTATTGTATTTACTATCATCATTTCAGTTGCATGCATTTGTGCTTGCAAAATTCCAATGAAGATTCAAAATTTATTCCCTCAAGTTTAGGTATAAGTTCTTCCATTTTGCTTTTGCAAATTTTACCTCCCATGATTAATCTTGACATTTTTATCACTGGTAAAACTGCCTGCCTTTTTCCTCCATCTCAATCCAATTCTTACATATAAATTAATAAATAAAATAAAGGTATTTTACCAGTAAAGAAAAATGGAGATTGGATTTTTTTTCAATACATTTTAGTATTGATTTTAGCCTTGGAACTCCAAAATTTTAATTCTTATTCCTAAACTCTCTCTCTTCCTCAAAAGTACCTTTAGGAGACTAAGGGAGTATTCCCTTTTGGTTTCTTTAACAGCCATTGTCCACTCAATGTCACTATGGGAACAGAATATAAATTTCAGCATTATGCAAGAGAATATGAATAAAACCAAACCTGTTTATCCAAGAATGACCTTCAAAGACTAATGTTTTAACTCTTATCATTAAGAAAACTGACTTTATAAACATCATATATATATAAACATTCACATTTCATACACCTGGACTGTAATATAACATTTTATGTGATGGCATATGGGAAATAAAATAGACAAAAAAAAAAAAATATGATCATGAATATTGTGGAGTGACTGTAACTTAGGAAACATAATGGGCAAGACTGATGGGAAAGATACTCGAAAGATCCAAAGGAGATTGCTTGTGAAATTATAGAATATCACTCAAAACTCACCTCATCTAATATCATCAGTGGGAGAAAAAGAAAAACAAAGAGGCTCTGTAGGTGTCTAAGTTTAAAATAACACAAAACTGAGACATCATTGCAGAAGTAGTAGAAGAATAGCAGAAGAATTGCATTGAGAGCAAAATGGATGAGCTTGAGCTGGCAACTAGAATAAAAACAAGAGTTTAATATTCAAGTATATAAAATATAAGGAGGAAAAATCAAAGTACTTTGAAGCTAATAAAATATAAGCACTATTATAAACTATAAAGTAACATATACATGCCTAAGAAATACATAAGAGAAAAACCCCTCTGTGTGAGCAAACTTACCTAAAAATATCTACAAATACATTTTAAAATTCAAAGGAGGAGTTTCTAACTTACACTGCAACTAAATTCAAACAAAATATTTCACTTTGAGGCAAACAAATCCCATTGGAATTATCACAACCTTTTTGAGGGGGAAGAGAAGATGCAGTGCACACTTTGTGGTTTTCCTTGATAGCACAGAAGGGCCATGTTTCTGTTTTCTCTCACTTCATGAGTTTTTATGTGAAACAACTACTTGAAAGCTCAATTCCCACATCCATCAGGCTTTAGAATCACTGGCAGTTTTACCTGTTCTTCATGAGAGGGAGAAAAAGCTTGGTGTCTTCAGCATCTTGCATTCCATATGGCACTAATAGCTCCCTTTGTAGCATCATGACTAATTGGACAGTTAGAGAAGAAATAAGTCAACATCATCATGAAGTCTTCAGGATCTTGTCTTTTCTGTTAAAAAAACATGAAAAATGACTGTAGATATAAACAGATATAAACATTTGTTAGTGCATATCTTTCAGGAACCGTGGCTTTTTGTGCCTCTGCGACACAGGATTTCTGAGAAATAATAGCTGCATTTGACAAACAGTGCCATGCACTACAGTAACCAGCACAAAGCATGACTCCTGGCAGGCGTGTCAAAAATTTTATGACAAGGATTTCATTTGCATTGTAGTTCCAGAAAAGCACATGTTTTTTTCAGGCAACAGGTTACAATTTTTTGTGGATTTTGTTTGTTTCTTTGTTTTGTTTTGGTTTTGTTTTCTAAGACTTCTTGTAAGGTTATTTCTTTTATTAAAAAGAGAAGGAAAAGGATGAACCAATACTGAATGAATGGATTTGTACTAGATTTTTATCAATGTTATTAAGATCAGTGTATGAACCTTGTTAGAACAATCTTCTTCAGTATAGATTGCTTAAATATAAATCTAAACCAAGAATTTTACTATTCCAACCTGATAACTGAGGATGTTCTATAGAAAAGGTCACCAAATCCATCAAATTAATGAGTGGAAGGTGAAGAGCAACTTACAGATAGGAAATATATGAGTTTTCTCTTGATCTTGTAAAAATATTTATTTATGATAATTTATGTGGACAGAAGATCTTTGCTATATTTTTAATTTCAACCAAAATGAGCAATGTATCTCTCTATTTATATCAGAGTCCTGCAATAACAGCCATATCTGATATTTGGTTTTCTGAAAATGGGCTTTCTGAGCAGTGCAGTGTAGTCATTCATTTTCTTTTGCCTGCATTTTATAAAAGGGCAACATGTAAAAGCAAGTTTAAGATAAATGTTTATCAAACCAAAGATCATTATGTGCTTCTGCATCTACCTCTGCACACTTAGTTAAAGAAAATGAAAAGGAGGTCAGAAAATTTTTTGCAAAAATTAGGTCAAAACATGAAAGCATATAAAAAGGCTCAAGCTTTGTTAGTGAAGCAAAACCTCAGCAAATCAGAATTATACTGTAGTCCAAGAAGAAAATAAAGGTTTGAAAGCAAGGAAGTTTAAGAAGAAGACTTCCAATGAAATACCTAAATCCTGATCAATACAAGAAGTCAGGAATGAGTTAAAGTGAAGAAAATGTAATTTATAAGACAAAGGAATTAATTGTTTAGGAGTCCTTTTTATGGTTATAACCTGAAAACTACTTACTTGGAGTACACTCAGTCCAACTGTTACAGTTCTATTTATGGAGTCTGTCAGTAGCATGCCAGAAACTCAGGTAACCTGAATGATGAAGAAATGTCAATCTGATGCTGTGGCCCAGAAGTTCAAAACACAAAGCTTGTATCAACACCAAATAATTTTCTCTGAACCCGGTTGTTTCATGTCAGTCTTTAAAGGATTATAACAGTCCCACAGTCACAAAAGACAGGATCGTGGTCATTCTTAGTGATGTCAAGTGAATAAGAAACTGCAGGGTCTTTAAGTGAGTTGACTTCTTTCCTTTGGGTCTTCCTGCTCCAAGTCCTGTTATCTGTACACTCAGCAGCCACCATTAGGAGCAAAGTTGAGCATGTGCTGTGTCACAGAGAGGAGTCACCAGCTTCAGGACAATAGAAGATATCTTGAAAAGTAATCAAAATTCATCTTGAAAGTACTCAACAGGTTTTTTTGGGAGGAAAATCCCACTGCAATACCTTCACCTGACATGAAATTCAAGTCAAAAAGCAAGAAAAAGTCAAAGTGGAGTGGTCTGTGGGAATGCTGAGTGGCCAGGATTTTGAGTCATAAAGACACTGCCTGCTAGCAAAGAGCTGGTCTGGGCCATGAAGAGTGGACGATTGGAATCACTTCTAAAAGCTGCTCAAGGTTGGATAGTCAGTTACACAATCTCCCATATAACCATTGCAAGTCCCTCTAATGGTCTCTGCTTCACCTTTGACATCAGAAGGGATGTTACACCCTCTTTTTGGTGGGCGAAATTAAGTGAAGGGATGAGAAAGAAAATAAAGTTGTTGGGATGCAAGGGGCTGAAAGCAAGACTGAAATTGTGTTGAGACACAAATCACCTTGGATGAGGTGACAGTGGCTACTGAGGAAGGGCATCAGGATTGTTCCTGATGCTTTCTGCCTGTAGCTGGGCTCTCAGTTCTGCTCCCTCCACATAGCTGGAAGATGTCTTTGGCTACAGTCTTTCTTCCTCTGGCCACTTCCTTTCTCCCTTTGCCTCAAATGTGTTCTGTTTTGTTTCAGTTATGTATAGTTCTAACCTAGGAAATCTTTCCTTTAGGGGTCATACAGAAGAGAATCTCAAATGCCTGTAAAGTTGATTTGGGAGAAAGATATCTGTGCTCCGGGGCCTCTTAGCTCAGCTGTCACGTGGAGGGTGACTTTTCCCATTGTTGTTTTTTACCAGACACATACTGGAAGGCAGCATTGTCAACTTTTACTTTGTCATAGTCTTCTATATTTCCACTAGTCTTCTATACTTTCTTTTTTTCCATCTGCATAGTGACCAACACCTTAATGGAAGTGAGCAGAGGAAATGTTGCGTGTATAAAATTGTCTTGTGAAAAACTTAAAAATAGTAGCAGCAATAAAGAGTACAATGATTTTCGTCTCTAGATTGATCCTGTGTTTGGCACTTTACCAATTTTAATCTCTTTTCCTATATGCTTGTGTTGTAGCTTCATCTGGTTGTTTTTAGCCCATTTACCCTTAGGAAATATTTCCTAATTAGTGCAGTAGTGAAAAAAAATGACCTAGCAAGTGCTAAAGTGCACCTTAGGATGGTTTCATAATTGATACAGAACTGTCGTCACATATCATGCTTATATTGTTTTCTTCTGCTGTAAGGATTTACACTTCACATATTTTCTGTTTTTATAACAAGCCTCATAAACCCTTCAGGAACAAATTCAGTGCTTAGCTTATGCCAATACGAATTACGATGCCTTTCACTCTCAAACTTCAAAAAAATCATACAGCCAGAAAAGCAGATAGATAATTTTACTTATGCCCCATAAAAACAAAATAAAAGTCCCTCTTTAGAAATCCTAGAGATTATTAATATTCCTGTATGCTCTATGTAATTTAGTAGGAGCAAAATACCAAAACACTCAATAAAGAAGTAAAACATTAAACAGTGAGATTCTATGAATTTTCTTACTACACCTACATTGCACACAGACTAACACAGTGTGTTTATTCATGCAGAAATGAGACAGTCACAGACCCCCCTTTTTAATTTTATCTCTTTTTTTTCTTCAAAAACTAGAGCTGCCTTTCTCAGACGTGCTGAGCCAACATCTGTGTGCTTTCAGGGTAGTTTGAGTAAGTTCATATATTCAGCTGTTGCATATCCACATTTTCCACAGATGCTAAGAACTTTAAATACATAAGTCATGATTTCTAGATGATCTTAAGTGCCATAGCAGGGAAAGCATTAGAAACAATTCTAAACACAATATGATAGGGCTATAGGGGAAGTTTGCTTAAAGAAAAAGAGGACAAAGTTTATAGAAATCAGAGACTTATTAAAAATAATAATAAAAAACCCTCTTTCTTCAAACTATTTTCTCTCCAGCTCAGCTGGTGCAGTCTATTTCTTGCTTCTGCAGTGATATGTTTTAAGCACTCAAAGCATTGTATCCTTTTTCAGGTATGCTGTTGATATTCTTGTGAACTCATTGGTATGACAAACAGAAGGGATTTCAGGAATGTTTGCACTGCTCATTCCAGCCTTACAAGTAGATGCTATCAGAAACAGATGATAGGATTTGCCAAGTTATGTAAGGGGCGAGGAATCTGGAAATGTTCACTGTGACAGAAACTCAAATTCCAAACACAGGGCTCTCATATCAGGATGTTTCACTGTCTTCTGCAGCTTGTCAGCACTGCTCTTAGTCTTAAATTCATATGGCTGATGTAACGATTTTAAATTAGAAAAAAATATTCAAAATCAACAAACCAAAAAAAAATGTAGTTCTCAGCAAAGAACACAGGATGATAGGAGGCAAACAAAGTTATTTGGAAGGTGCAGCACATACACATGTACATGTGTACACACCACAAGTATATAGCTTTGAAGTTTTCTTTCTTTCACTATTTCCATTGTATGTGCTGGAATATGGTTTTGCAGTTGCCCTAAATAGTTCTCTAAAAAAAAAAAAAAAAAATTGTATTTGCAATTGGAGAGAGCTATTTGGCACAAGATTAATAGGACTGCCAAAGAACAGAAGGAGAGATCACCACGGGACTGTAGCAGTTGTTTCCTCTTGCAGAGCTTCCCTAAATTTCCTGTCAGTGGCAGGGGGCAGAGCTGTGGTCACTCTTCTAGGGAGGATCTCCAGGCTGACTTTACACAACTGAACTCTGGGCTGGTTCAGGGTGCCCAAAAGCTGTGCAGTTTTCTGCCACGTGACCTGCGTGGCACAAAATGTAAGGGTGCCACATAATAGGACACAACACAAGAAGATCACTGACCACCCACAGGAAACCCAGGGTGGCTCCATGAGGGTTCTCTGTCTGTTGCCAAAAGGATAAAAGAGCAAAAATAAAATTCTACTCACTGCCTGTGATGTTGCTCAGATGGATGTTTTACTCGAGGTTGGAACATGCTGCAAAGAGGTTGCTGTCTTTCCCCATGGCAGAGCTGTGCTCCTCCCTTTGAAAAAAGTGTTTTTCTAGAAGGCTGCTTTTTAATTTTGCAGATGTTAAAATAGAAATATGAAGGGCTCACATAGAGAAGAAAGCAGTAGTTTTATGATTATAATGTTAGTTTCAGGTCTAAAAATACTCTATACTTGTAAAGGAGATTTTTTTTATCCAGGTTTATGAAAACAGTGGAATCTTTACAGAACTTTGCAGACTAAGAATGGACTGCTCCGAATTAAGTCCCATGTTCCTCACATGTTAAAATTATTATTTTCCAATTTTTCTGGGGCAGAGGAAATCACAGCAAGCAAGTCAGTAATCAAAAGCAGCTACTGCAAGTATTAAAATGAATGTCTCCATGTGACCCATCTTCTCAAAAACTCCTGTGATCTCATGAAATGAAGATTCTTGTTGCTAAAGTAAATATGGAACTTCATGCAGCTGATAACTTCTGATTATGAGAATGTGAGTTTTTACCAAATGGCCAAGATGTTTTTCTCTGCTACCATTTTGTCTGTCATTAGGACAAGGCAAATTCCATGAAGTAGGATATATATTTTAATATTTTTAAAATGCATCCCATGGGTATGGCAAATAAGATGGCTGTCCAACATGTACATCCTTTTGTGTTCACTTTTTCTCTTTATATATACATATATATATATATATATATATATATATTCTCTATTCTCTATATATATTCTCTATTCTCTCTCTATATATATATATATATTCTCTATTGATGCAGCGTTAGATCACAAAAATGGCTGTTCTTTTTTGCCTGATAAGGCTGTGATTTATTGCCAAGGATCAAATATTTATTAATCATTTGTGCTCAGGATATGAAATAATTTTTCAAGTTGTCCAGCTGAGCCCATCCTGTTAAATTTTTCCATCAATTGTAAGAGATGGTGTAAAGTTGGCCGTGAATGTCAATCTGTCTTCAGGAAGAGTTGTAATTTCAGTCTCAACCCTGCATCAATGCTTAGACAGTGAGTTATGAATTTTCAGTCACAAGTCCTTCACAAGTTCACTTCTGATACTAGAAGATCAGAAGATCAAGTAGAGTTTTCTTAGTTTGAGAAAGTCTCTAATTAAAAAAAAAAAAAAAAAAAATTTAAAAACCCAGGTGTTTCTTCCTGAGATCGACCTCTTATATCATTTCTAGGATGTCAAGCATGTCTGGATTTAACTGTATTTCCCCTTAATTTTAAGATATAACTTTTTTTTTACTGCAAATGATTTTGTTTCTGCAGAGTGGGAATTCTTGCAGGCAAAATCATTCCCTTAATAATTTCCAAGGGCCAAATGCAAAAGCCATTATCAACCTGTTTTCTGAAGTGATAGTTTTAATGTTAATAAATGCTATTAGTACCTAATTTGATGCCATAAAATAAGATTCTGTAAATGATGGAAAACAGTCACTTAAGTACATTGCTTTAAACTGATTAAATTAAGAAAACAAAGATTTTCCTGAAGTAAAGGATTCAAATTATGCTACTCCAATGGCACATTCTAGTGACAAACCTTTGATAAAGAAACAAAAATCATTTCCATAAAGCTTTTGGAGAAGTTCTTGACATGCTGTCACAGGAACACAAAACTTCCTAACATATATCAAAGTATCTAACAGTATTCAATATCTCTTTACTAAGGCTTGAATTTACTGAGTTTCAAGTGCTTTTTGCACAAGTATATATTAAATATATTATATTTTATTTATAATAAAAATGATGGTTTGATTTGAAAAGTATATTATAATATATTAGGGACGAAAATTTCTTTGACGATGAAGTTACTTATTTTCAAATATTTCTCCAGTTATTTAAAAAAAAAAATTATCAATTTTCTGCTTCACATACACCAAAACCCCACAAGACAGAGTATTTTTAAACTTAAGCAGAGAAAATTAAATAGCCATTCAGAATGAAGTAAGTTACAGAAGATTAGAGAGAAAATATCCTACTTTTTATTGGTTGTCTGTCCAAAATAGTTCTATTTACTGATAGTATTTTATATCTAGGAAAAACAAAAACTTTCAGACCTTTTTCAATCCTTCTGTTGGAGCCCCATACACTATTCTGTAGTCTGTGAGATTAATCATACCTTCATAAAGAGAAAAAAGAGAGGAGAGGAGAGGAGAGGAGAGGAGAGGAGAGGAGAGGAGAGGAGAGGAGAGGAGAGGAGAGGAGAGAAGAGAAGAGAAGAGAAGAGAAGAGAAGAGAAGAGAAGAGAAGAGAAGAGAAGAGAAGAGAAGAGAAGAGAAGAGAAGAGAAGAGAAGAGAAGAGAAGAGAAGAGAAGAGAAAAGAGAAGAGAAGAGAAGAGAAGAGAAGAGAAGAGAAGAGAAGAGAAGAGAAGAGAAGAGAAGAGAAGAGAAGAGAAGAGAAGAGAAGAAGAATATTTCTCTTTGAAGGAACCTACAAGAGTCATCTAGTCCAACTGAATGACCAGTTCAGGTTTGACCAAACTAAGGGTTCAGATGCCCTTAAACATTGACAAGCCTGTGGCAATGCTCAGTTCTTTAGGAAGGCTGGTGTTTGATCCTCTTGCTTCCTAATGGGCAGTTTAAACCTCTCCAGCACAGCTTTATTGAAAAAAAAAAAATTTAAAGAAACACAAACTATGGGCCCACTCTGATCTGGCTTTTTATCTTTAAATATATTAATAATGCATTTTATTATTTATTGTGTTCTTATTAATAAATGCATTTTCTGCTGCCTAGTTTGGCCTAGTTCTTTCCAACTTGAAAATAACTGCACTTATCCACATCAGCTAAAGATTGTACTCTGAGAATAAATGTTCTTTATGAATTTTCGAATCATTCAGCAAAAAGCATCATTGATGATTGTGCCATCATCACAGCTGATATGCAGTTGTTCTTAAGCACTCCATTATTCTTTCAGAAAAGAGACCACTGTGTTTCTGAAGAGTGCCTGTACTGGAGCCAATTTCTCCAGTAAGTGATGTGCTGGCCAGCGTTTGAAGCAGCTCAGACACGATGCAAGAGCATTCCATGTGTAAAGGAACTGCCCAGCTGAGTCTGCCAGGGGTATGGACCCCACCCAGGGATTTGCAGGCAGGGATTTGCTGTCATCTCTCCATCTGCCACCTATGGTTACACTCCAGATAGTTGCCTCCTTTGCCCTCATATCAGTAGTGGATTTCAGTTCTGCAAACAAGCTGAACTGCCCTAGACAAACCCACAAAACCTCTCTTCTAAAAGTGAAGCGTGACTTGAGGTATCATTTCACACCACATTCTTGGCATTCTGTGTGGCTGCACATTCCTACTCAGATAACTGCATCTTCCCTCTGCCTGTCTGCAGAACAAGAGTTTGGCAATGGTTTAGCACACACGAGTGTTCTTCCTCCCAGTCCCACCTCTTGCATGGTCTGATTGACACAGGCACCATCATGCTGTTATCACACTGAATTAGGGGCCAAACCAGAGCTTCTCCAGCTTCCTGCAGGGACAGTCTCCTTCTGACCATGTAGGCAGAAGGAAATGCTCACAAGTCTCTCTAAGTTTTTGATACGCGCAAGAAAATTAATGGGACATTTTGGTAGCAGAAGTCAATAACTGTGCCAGGTATCAAAGTGCAGATCTGACAGGCTGGATCTGCTTCTCTCGAGCCTGCACAGCAATTTCAGGGCTTTATACTGGCTCATAAACCTGTAAAAGCAACAACTCAATTCTCATCTTTTTGTGGTTGGGCTTTTGTCGGGTTAATGGATTATCTGATTTGAAAGAATTATGTTTTATGGCATTTGTGGGGTTTTTTTTGGATTTATTAGATTTACCAAGTAATTGTCTTTCCCAGAGACTGTGGGATTTTTACTGTAGAGATATCCTTCAATACAGTTAAATATTTCATTGTATAAGTTGCTTGTATTCCAGGCAAGTCTGGTTTATTTTCCTGAACAGATATGGAACTAGGCAAAATTTAACAGTGTACCTTTGTTCTTCATGGCTACATCAATAATCACTTTTATAGATACTTTGATAACATTATATCACCTCACATACTTACAAAAGAGAAATCTTGATGGCATCAAATACTATTTACAGCTAACATGCTTGCAGTATATAAAAGACATTGCTCATTAGAGAAAAAACCTTCACTCTTTTCCTAAGTTTCTCAGGTGTGCAGACAAAAAAGACAAAAAATAGAGGACTTTTGCAGTAATGGGGTATTCTTGAGGTAATGTTTTTCAGTTATCTAGACTGTTTGTGAGTCGGCACATTGCAGACTGTCAGTGGCTCTGAGTGTACTGGAGAAGTAAAAAGCAGTGGGGAAAAAAACAAGAAAAACCCCAAACGTCTGTTGTTGTTGACTGTGCTCTTAGCAAGGTGTCAGACTAGATGGTCTCCAGAGGTGCCTTCTATCCCCAGTGATTCTGTAACAGTAATTCTGCAGATCTTATGTTCAGAGTATACCTATGTGCAGATTATTTTTCTCGATATTTTTTTCTGTAGAAGAAACTGATTCTGTATTTAATGAAATTAATTCCCCTGTTTACTAGATATTGTTTCTTATGCTTTCAAGAGAAAACTTGAGTTCAAAGGTTTTTGTTTAAGAAAAGGAGGAGCAAACATAGGATATAAAAATTTAGCATCTATGGCATTTACCAGTTCTGCAGCAATCCCGATCTAACTCTCCCTTGGAATTAGCACATCCTCAGCATGATCTCTGTTTGAACACAGGGCAATGAAGATTGTTGTGATTTACATCTGACAGCTGGGATTGTTCCCCAAGGAGCTCAGTCTGGAGTCAGTGTCGCTAAAGGATTGATGACCACTAAAGCAATGGCATTATTAAATTTAAACAGGAAAAAGCCAATGTTTTACAAGTGACCATTTAATTTGGAAAGAAAGCAGCATTGAAACTCTCACCCCTCTTCATCATGTAATTACACTTTAGACAAAAAGTTGGTTCCAGTTGCCTTATAAAGCTCCAAAAAAATAGTGTGCAGCCAGCCCAGGATATTTCTGTCAGCCTTTAAAATCTCATTCAGCTCCACTGTAGGATTAAAAATGTTTTTGTGAACAACAAGGAAGTCTTGCACTAACTAAGGATTTAAAAATCAAATTAATCCTTCATTAAAACACAGCCTCCTCACCTTTTTTTAACGAGCATAGAATGACAGGAAACAATTGACTACATGTTACTGAACCGAGTATTTTTCTCATTAACTTTTTAATTTTCTCCAGAAACTAAATGTCTAATTTGTGGAATAACAGGATTTTCTAATCATGTTTATTTTGACACTTATGAAGCAACATTGTTTTTGATGAAGTCAGATTGTGAGATAATAGAGGCAGACAATAGAGGCAAATCCCAATCTAGCAGTTCCATAGCTCTTCTCCAGTCAGAGGAATATCATAGATATAAATCAGAGAATGATCTGCTGAAATCTGAGGAGAGGGGACTAAAACAAGGTGCTATTGGTTTTAACTTTGCCTGTTTTTCTTTTAAAATACTGCAACATCATATTCCTACACACAGAGAGATTGCTCATTAAAATTATACACACCAAATGAATGGTACATAAACAGAAAAACAAGGAGGGTTGTTTAGCAAACACCTTTGACTCTTTTCCCCTAAAGTCACATTTTACTAATTCACATTGAATGCATGCTTTTCATGTATTTTTCAAAATATTTACTGCATTTCTCTATTTTTAGAGGAAGAAAACACTGAAAGTAGGGCAATAAAACATACCAGCAAATAAAACCCACTGTTGGCAAATTGTGTTTAGAAAGCCATGATATGATGGCAATCAGAAGAATGATTTTCTTCTGAATGCATTTACCTCTCACAGGTACCTTTTAAAGACTCATAAACATCAGGCTTATACTGGACAGTTCAACATTTCCATCCAGATAGAGCTTTCATGTGACACATCCCAACAAGATTCCCTTGGAATCAAGCAGGTTATCACAGTGTCATGAAAATTTATATAGTGGAATAATATCAAAACTAAAAATTGCTCTTACCAGGTAATCTAAGTACACATAGAGAAACTAGAAAGAAGGAAATTAATTTTATCAATCAAACCTCACAAATGCTCTGAGTTCATTGATCCAATCATGTAAGTCATCAAGTCTCAACATGTTTTTAGCCTATAAACAGATATAGGTAGTATTATTATGACATTAGCTGACATTAGCATATATAGCTGGTATTATTATTCCTAGTGAGGCTGTAATGTAGTTGCATCTACTCACAGCTGTTTGAAACGCAAATCTTTCCCTCAGAAATTAAATTTAGAAAGAAGTTAATTTTATTTAAATTTTAGAGGCCTCCAATGCCAATTATTTCTTACTAAATTAAGTTAAAAGGAAAAATGTAATGTGCTTGATCATGCAATTTCTTAAAATTCAGACTCTTATTTTCATTGTTTTCCAAAAAATAGCAATCTGAATTGTTCAGGAATAAAAATGTCCATTTAGATTCAAGCTCTATGTAATTTTTTTTTAAACTTTCATAAAAGTATCATTCAGTAATTTGAAGAACAAAGAATCATTAAAGTTTTTGAATTATCCAAATTTCTGCATGTTGGCAAAACATCTGGCAGTCAGTTGATTTTTGCATAATTAAATCCAGTATGTCAGGGGCATATGCAGCTCCTACTTGTTTGTGAGGGTGATAGAGATTGTTTTTAAAAAGGCAGTTGACTCACAATCAAATGTTTCAAGGTTAGTTAAGGACCCTGAAACAAAGTCATTACGGATAACATAGGGCTTTCAATGGTAATGAACTGTATTGAATAACTATGAAATGGAACAGATACCTTTCTGTATGTATAATAGGAATTTTAGTATAGGTAATTGCTCAAATTGAAGGGTTTGATGTGTTCTTTCTTGTATATATCACATATTCCTAGCTGATCTTTACATTTTCATTCTGAAGTCCCAATATTAATGGAAGAAAAAGACAGTGGTTTTTGTCTTGGATACAGTTTCAAAGCTTGCACACCAATACAGCCACAAAAAATCAGGGGGATTTCTCAAAAGTTGTGGGCAGCAATGAAAGGGTGTGTAATGAAAGGTATTCATGTATTGCCGAGTGCCAAGAAAGACTTTTTCCTCCATTTGGAACTCCTGCAAGTGGGGAAACTCTCTCCTAAAAGCTAATGCCAGCAGAGCTGTGATAAATCCCTCCCATCCCCAGAGACTGAGCCCTGCTCCCTGCACCTGTGCGGTGCCAGAACCTCCAGTCAGGAGTAGAAGAAGAAAGGATTGAAAACACTGACTGGAAGAATAGGAACCCTGTGAGCTGAGCTGCAGTGTGCTGGTGGATGGTAAACGGGTGGAACATGCTGCCTTCTGAATTAAAGAGGGGAATCAGAGGAAAAGGGGATGCAGAACTGAGACACATCACTGTGAAACAAGGGAGATAATTTTGCTTTTGTGGCTATATCGAAGGTATTTCAAGCCATTTTAATTTCTCAAAAAGGAACTGAAATAAATCTGTTATTAAATTTATATGAGAACCTAACAAGCTAGCAGAACACCCCCCAGTGATTTGCATGAGATGCTCTTATTATCCATGGATCACTGAGATGATAGAGCATAATGACATCTGAAAGAGTACTTGGAGACCACTATTTATTGTCAATGAGCAGTTAAGAAGCCCTTAGCTTTTTGGAGCCTCAGTTTATTGTGTCAGTCTGTGGAGAAACAGACACTAAAGGCAGCAATATCTCCATATGATGAAGCCAACTGGCATCCTAACAGCATGCCTGCTCATATTGTACTTGGAAGGGCTTTTTATTCATGACTAGCTCTGTGTGAAATAATCCCATTTTTCATTATATTGCTGTGTGTCCATCTCCTGGAATATTAATATACGAGTTTGAATTCAATCAGCTCTGCATGTAGAACAACTTAGTTTTTAATTGACAAAAATTTTCACATATTTCACAAAATATAGACATAGCTGGAGTGTAAGCACAGAAGTGTTAATGACTGCTTTTTTTAGCTTCAGAATTACCATGAATAATCCAGCATTTTAAACTGCCATGTTCACTAGAGTTAGGTTCAATGGCTGTCCCTAACTGGTAAGGGGAGGTGCTAGCCTCACTTGTTACCTGGTTAGATTTTCAAGATATCACCTTCAGGCTTTGCTGATGTTGCCACTCATAGTGCTAATAACTCTTTGAAATTAACTGTAAAGTCTTTTCACTATCATCTTTCTATTACTTTCCTGGAAAGTTTTCCTTTGCCATGAAACCAGAGAATTTGCATTAAATCAGGCCAAGGATGTGACACCATCAAGTGGACAATATATTCCCTATATTTCCTTATTTTTTACACATCCAATTGTTGTGCTGCTTGATTTTTGAAGATTTAAGCACTATGAGGGAAGGACAATTTGTAGGTACAATGTTCTCTGCAGTGAGATATATTGCTTCCTGACTGTGGTTATTAAGTAATATCACAGAATATCATTACAATAATAAAATCTGTCTTGCTGAAGGAGCTGCTGATTCAAACATCTACATCACATCACACAGATATTGTGAAATCCTGCCTTGAAAATTCTGGCCTGAGATGTCAGATGTGCCTTCAGTGGTTGCTGCTTCCCAGCCAGAGAAAGAGTTCTGGTGCACTGTTTATTTTTACCTATGTTTTTTCAGAGTTTTAAATAAAAGACAGAATCAAAAATTGTTATAATTCCCTACAAGTTCTGATTCAAAGCCTTTGGGAGTAAATTCTTTCCATTGATTGATGTGCTCTGAGATAAACCCTAATATCTGGGGATTGTAGAGTTATTATCTCATCTATAGCATATAACTCTGGAAATCATTCTCATTGTGGTATTAGAAACAGGTTTCATAGCAGTATATTACATACAACTGCCTTGTAAACCTTTATTTATGTGATAATCATTACTGAATTATGTCAAAGGACAGTTATGAAACATTTAAATTATATAAGATGCTTCCTATAGTAAAAAAAAATAAATCCAGGGATTAAAATATTTCAAATTTATTGAGAGAATCTTGTAAAAATAGATGAAAAAAGTCAGCTCTATCATAAATAGGAAGCTGTTTTGTTATGGGATAATTAAACAGCAATGACTACCTATCAAGATATCAACTATTTCTATTCAACCAATAAATCTATGATTCTGCCTGCATTACTTATGTTTGTTCTCTTTTATAAAGAAAAGGTAATAAGCAAGAATCTTTGCCCTTCTTTTCCTCCAATGCTCATTGTCTCAGTTTGATCTATCCCACCATTTTGGATGATTGAACTCTAATCTTATTTATTTATTTGAGAACCACGGAGATTAAAAAATATCTGTATAGAGATTATATAGACATAAGATATCTAAGTGCAAAGTCATTGGGACTTGCAACTGTGAAACTGGTGAAACTATTGTAAAGTGGTAAGTTAACTGACACTCTCAAAATTGAGTACCTAGGCTTCAGCAAGAGAATTCGCTGGATATCATAATTTTGTTTGCTGAGGAACATCAAATAAAGTTGCTTTATTGAAGCACTGACAATTTTCATCATTTGCATTCAACTTTATTTCATCTTAACACACGTTCAAGGAGTTCAGCTCTACCTCTTCCATGGTCAAATATTGTCTGAATAACAGTGAGGAGCAGGTGTGTCATGAAAACCAACAGTGACGGTTTACATCAAAGGGCAGGCAGCTGTGCCATTCCAAACCTTGGCCTGTTTGGCTGGCAGAGCTGTCAGGTCCTGCTTGTTGCTTCTAGCATCCATTTTTCAACAGGCTTTAACCACTATGATCCCTATGGATCATTTCCCTCTGGAAATGCCTCCTAACCACCAAAGAGACAGGTATCTGCTAGTCTGGTGAAGCACACCATGCATTCCTCAATAATCTGAGTATGAATCACCACATTCCTGGTACTGTTCTTTTACTGCTACTACTGCAGTTTCCCTTTACCTTATTTGACCTTGGAGAAAAGCAGAACAGGGAGAGGAAGGTGGTGATGTTTCCCTTCTATATTTGACTGTCCTGCAAACAAAGGTACTGGCCAGACTTAGGGAGGTGCTTGAAGGGAGGGCAACTACAGCATCTTGCACTCATATGTTTTAAACTTCTGGGTATCATCTCAGGAAAATATCAGCTGCCCAAAAGTTTAGTCAATTTTTGCTTTGGGCAACAGTTCATAATTATTTTTGGAGCCTGCCTGCTTTACACTTGGCCAGTCCAGCTGAATTTCTTTCAGACACTCTTTATTGAGGAATACATGGCCACTGTATTGCAAACAAGGGCATTAGCATAAGCTGTTTACAGTTATCCCTTAATGTCTTCAGAATAACACTCCAGAGAATAAGAATTTCCTTTCTATACATTCTTAGAAGTGCCAATGTCTTTATAATTCAGCTTTTGAAGGACAGAAACAACAGAACCCTTTTCAGACTACATTTTAAACATTGTTAATTTCTTTTTAAAATATCTAAAGTAACTGGATTAGAGATGTTACTTTATCCCATGCAGTCTTGAACAGATTATTTGCAAAATGGTGCACCATTTTGCAAATATAAAGATGCTCTTTAAAATTGCCTTATGAGATGGTAGTTTTCCTTTTTGCACTGACCCAAATGCTTTCTGAATGTGTATGTTATTTCCAGTTCCTTCAGAACTTGTCCTTGAACCACCAATAATTGACATCACGAGAATTTTTTTCACTGGAGGCACCTAATCTTTCAGTTCTTTGTGCTGTGCTTTCTGAGACTGTCTAATTTATTTGTTGTATAAGCTTAATGAAGTATTGCAACTCTCTGGCCCCTTTGAAACTGCCATATCCACTGCACAATTCTGTTTCTGTCAGAGGCTGCTTTTGGATTGAGTTGTTTTGCACAACACCTACTAACTGTTCTCTTAATACATCTCTTAAACTCCCTCAAAACTGGCAAAGCTCATTTAATTGCTTTAATCCTGTCACATATTCAGCAAATGTTTCATTTACTTGATTTCATCTCTGAAAGGAGAAATGCTTTGCAGTCATAAGTAGCTTTGGGGATAGGTAATTTTACAGAATGTCCCCAGTCTCAGCAAATGTTTTGTCTTTTGCTTTAATATCATCTATAATGCTGTGCTGTGGGAGATTGTTTTGGTGACCATTACACTCAGCAAAACACCCAACCTTTGTATAATATTGAGATCATAAAATAGAGTTCAAGTCTTCCAGCATAGGTAGAAGAATCCTTCATTGAACTTTCAGGTAAACTATCTTGTTCAAATAACTCTATGCTTTCTTCTCTCCTACACGCCACAGAATAAAGTCATTCTTAGCACAAATGCTGCAGCCATCTGCACACCTGAAGAAGCAGCTGCTGTTTCACTGTATTCCACAGAGTGATTCCCTTCTCCCTGCTGACCTGGCTTTCACTTCCCAGATGCCAGAACCAAGAGAATTAAAAATTATGATCTAGAAAAGTGATGTGTTGCTGCTCTGAAAGGCTTTTAAAGGTGCTGTAGGGGCAGACATGGAAAGCTGCTCCACCAGGTAATAGCTCAGTTCTAACCACTCCTGGCACGGCGCAGTCTTTAGTTACTTGTTCACATCCAAAGCAAATCTGGTGATGAACATGGACTTGGGAATAAAGGATGGGGTAGGGTACTTTTGTTACTCTTTTTGTGTGTATCCAGCATGAGGTTCAGGGCCTGAGACACAGATGCTCACAAGTCCCACTGCAGGGAGGAATGCTGTGTTCACACAACACTACACACCACAAAGTAACTTTTCCAGTCTGGTGCACAAAGCCAAATCAGTGATGGACACTCACACTGAACTGCTGGGAAGGCTTCAGTCTGAGGGCCTGAAATGCATCCACTTACATTTTATTGCAAGTCTGGCTGACAATCCATTTAGAGTACATTTGCTATATATACAACCACTTAACATGGATTTTAGACAACTTTCAGGGCAGGATTCAGCATTGAGTAAGGCAGATGCCTTTAGTCAAATGCATGAATTAAGTGGTAAAGCTCCCCTTACAACTGAAGAGTATTTGCCCAGCAGCACAGTGTGCTTTGTGTGTACCTGTATGTTTTGGCAGTAAGGCTGACTTCTGGATATCTCCTTTAAAGTGAGGTCAATAGCTCTCTGCATTCCACCAAGGGTATTAAACAAATCTCCAGTGTATAAAGTGAGCCCTTCAGTACACATATCCTCAGAAAAACACAGTTTGGTGTCTTAACCTGTGACCTAATCCATTTTTTGCTATGTGTGCTCATGCAGTAGCTATTTCCGGCCTTGGCTTTTTTATGCACCATCTTTAAAATTAGGATAACGTATCTCTTTTATTTCTGAGGACCATTGTGAAAATGAAGAATGATCAAATGCTATAGAGAAGATTATTGGATCTGAGTATGAGAAGGAATTTAATAATTACCTTTTCAGCAAAGTTTTTAATATGCATGGGGAATGACACAATGCAACAAGTAATAATACACTTTCCTTTCTACGAGTTTAATAAGGCAGAGACAGTATCAAAAAAGAAGTATATGATCAGATAGTTAATGATTTGGTCACAGTTCATGAATATAGAGACAGATTGTGCAGGCAACCTTCACTGTGGCATATCCTAAGTCTCAATCTTGCATTTCCATCCTTAGTACACATTTTAAGTGTACTTTTTTGCATATTTTATGTGCAGAACATTTATGACTACATAAAACTTATTTTAGTTTCATGTTTCTTCCTTGAAAAAACCTGTGCCAGTAGGTTTACATAATTTTTTTACTTCTTAAACCACTACCAAGATCAACAAACTGAAAATTGTTATATCTGCTTTTTTTAACAATATTGATTTGATCTGAAAAATAAATCAACTTCCTCATCTTCTATTACTGCCTGACATGAGCATTAAAATTAAGCTGAAAGCCCAGTGCAGGCATTACTAGCTGTCTTATATCTTTCCATCTCAAGCCTGCCACAAAACTACTGATAATAACAGGAGCTACATCCAACAGAATTAGGAAATTTTAGAATATTACCCGCACTTTTTTGAACCTGACATATAGGGATGATTGTATTGTCTTTAGAGGCCAATCAATGATTACTCACTTCCACAAATTTGGATATGAGAAGAAACAAAAACAATTAAAAAAAAAAAAGCAGCAAAATTGCACATTCTTTTCCCAGCTTCAATAAAATGAGAAAGAAAGTGTCAAGGTAGAGGGAAAGAAAAAATATGGTATATAAATATGGTTCCTGCTGATATGCAGACCAGACATGAAAGTAACTCATATTTCATCAGGGATTAAGAATCATCTGAAAGATTTTTTAATTGGTTCACAGAATATTTTAGATGAAATAACCCAGTCTTGGAGATGGGTCTTAAAGGTATCCAGGTTGGGGAATGTAACTGATTGCTGTGCCTGAGGTTCCTTTGGCGGTTTGCAGGTTTTAAGGAATTTTGACATCTGATCTACATGAGACTATTTGTGGCTAATGTTTTGTTACCAGTTACCCGTGTCCTGCCTTAGAATCCACACATATTTCTGAAGAATATGAAATGAAATATTATGCCAGATACATTTTGGAAGACTTTATAGATTGACATGCACACCTGTTTTTTTCCTCCTGACCGCTAAGTTAAAATTTCTTATTCAGTTTCCTTAATCTCTTCTGTTGTTTGTTTCAAGACATCTATTACATGCCTACCACCTTGTGTGTACTCTAAAAGAGCTAACAAAACTGAAAATAGATAAAATATCCCCAGCAACTGAGCAACAAATTAAACATCATATAACTGTGCCAGCTGTTAACATAATGTTAAAAGGAAAAATATATAAGGAAATATGCTTTCATTCACGAAATGAAATAATTATTTCAATGTTTGTGTAATTTATATAATGTATCTATTTTCTGTATTTGAACATGACATTTTCTGAGGTTTCTCTGTCACAAAATTTTATTGAAGGTCAATAGGCTCAAGAAAGTCCCACAAATCCTATTGTTTCTTCTGTACCTAAAAATATTAGTGGATAAATTAATGTCTGTGCAGGATATGTAGTATATGTGACCAGAAATGAAGCTCTTCTCTAAATATCCTTTAATCAATAAGAATCTTCAATCAAATTTCCAGCCCATTTGCATGTTTATTGATGGGATTTAGGTTAAAAAATCTCTCTGGATTCACACTGAAAAAGTTTTACAGGGTAGGGAAATGTCACTGTTCGTGACTAGTCTATTTCCTTTACTCTTTACAACCTCTCTTTACTACTATCTGTCCATGACTATTCAGAAATGGTACTTTCCCACAGAGATCTGTAAGAATGTGCTTTTAGTAAACTGAGAAAAATAAATAAGGCAAAATGGCCTAAAATGACAGTAATAAATAATTATAAGGACCATAGATGTGTTCTTTTAAAACCTAATCTTGCAAGTTATATTCCTAATGCCAGCTATTGACATCATGACCTGAATAAAAAAAATGGAATTCAGTCTTCCAAAGTCTGAAGATTTAGAATCCAGTGTAATCCAAATTGTGTAGGTCAGCTGCATCTGTACATTATATAAAGCTACAAGGAATTAATGATATTGAACTGATTAATAGTAGGTGTTGTTTATACCAGATTGCTTGAGTCTGAATCTGTAGAATTTTTGGCAGAAATATTGTCTACATTGTTTCTTGATCCACTAATTACATATCCAGAATATCATGTGATATCAGAAGGAAGGATCCAAAATACACTGAACTTTGAAGAGACAGGAGAGTTCTTATATGAGGGTTCTATATAATAGAAAGCATGAGCACACTCCAATTATGGGAGGTTTCTGTAATTAGAATCCAAAAACTAGAGTCCATCCTTGCTCTGAAATTCGAAGACTGTGCCAGGTTTTATGTGAGGAGGTGGCAGTGTCAAGGAGACCAGAAGAGACAAGGAAACCCAGCTGAAGACTTTGAGGAAGGCAGGCTGGCTGCAGTAAGATGTCAAATGCTCCATACCAACCAGTGCAGTTACAGAACAAAGCTGACAGAAGGTTGGGTTGATTTTTACAAGGTGTGCTAATGAATACAGATGGGAAGCAATAATGGCAATAATAATAATTATCAGTCCTCCTGTGGTCTGTTTCGGCTCTTCCTGCAGTCACGGAGTCCTTACACCGAGTGCAGTAAGAGGACTGGGCACTTGATTTGCTACATGTGTTCAGGGTCTTTTCTGTAACAGGTCATCAGAGCTGGATTCAGACAGCAGCCTCTGCACTACCCAATCAAAAAATCAAGTGCTGTTTCATGGAGTGGTAGTCTGAACCTGGCTGCATAGATAGCTTTTTTAGATAAAACAAAGTAGTCTGGATGCTCAATACAACAGGACAGATCAGCAAAAATCAGCCTGGACCTAGGGCAAACAGGAGCTTTAACAAGCACCTCTCAGGTGCCACAAGTGCTGGAGCAGACATTCTGTTCTTAGACAGCACAGCTAAGGCTTTCCTCATGATAAGCCAGCCTGCCTCTAATCATTTCACTTTAGGACAAAGAGGTGCTCTTGTCTCATCCATGTTAGCCTCTGGTCAGAGCACTGCAAGACTCAGTTCAGGCCAGTCTGAGAGGGGAATTATATACTCTGCTTACTTGAAGAGTGTTTTACAGCAATGTATTTCCTAACTCAGGCTGTTGGTTGTTTTCCAGCTCTCTCAGTTTTGTTCTTTCCCTACAGTGCTGAATATGATTCAAAATTCTGTATGCAGAGAGAAAATGCAGAAGGAACACAACTCTGTACTCCAGGAATTAGAACAGTCAGGTCCAAGTGGGATTCCATATGTCCAGTACTGCTGTGTTTACTTAATTGGGAGTTTATCATTTTAAGTTTTTTTTTTTTTTTAATTAGTAAAGTTGTCATTTTCAAAATTAAATTACTTTTAATACAAGGAACTTTTCCTTTGAAGCATACACCTAGTTAGTGTCCCTACATGTACACATTATGTACATCAGCAAACTGTCCTGATTTTACACAAACCTGTACCTTGCAAGAAGAGGTTCTGTGTTCAAACAAGAACAGCCATAAGCTCAGAAGTACATTGTGCCTATATAAAAGTTGTCTAGACTCTGAAATATGATCCTGAATTCATAGATTCATTCCACTGACTGATCTTTTAGCACTGTGGACATTTTCCTGCAGACTTTATTTTCTCCTCACAACTTGCTTGGCTTTTAAGGTCTTCATTCTGAATTTAATCATGGAGCAAACTAAAATGCCAGGATCAGTTCAAGCAATGATTTTCAGTTGTAATAGTCCACCCACTCTGCTGTTCAATCTGGACACTTTCCAAATTTATCCACAGAGAGAAGTGATGTTTGAGCTAAGCTTGGAATGCTGAGGAAAAACTGGAGGGAAAAAAGTACTTCAAATGTACTGAGCACCAGGAAGAATTTACTGGTATAGAAAACAATGTTTCATTTTGCTTCCATGGTGTGAGATGGTAAAAATATCAATTTATTACATTTCTTTCTTATTTATGAGTTTATTGATATGTTTGGTATTTTATGCCATGATGCTAAACTGTCCAAATAAAATGCCATAAGAAAAGTGTTAATTTGGGGGGAAAAAAGTAGATACTTCGCATTTATTTATATGGAAGAAGAGTGTATCAGAAAAGGAAGTCTTTAGAAAAACAAAACACAACTAAGAAATAAGAGAATAAAGGGCATTGTGAGCTTCTCTAGTTTTAAAAAGTAAAAGGGAAATCTGAATGTTATTCATCAGTTACAAATAAGTATTTGTCCCATTCCCTGTAGATTTCAAAACTTGACAAGGGAATAATTTTTATATTAGAAAAAAACCCCACTTTCTTTGTGGAAAAAGATTAGTCATTATAATAAATTCTGTGTAGTTTAAAAAGGTCATTTGGATATCCCTTAACAACTTTTTAAGTTCTAATTTCATTGAAAATGCCATAATTTTTTTCTGCAGTTGTCAATCCTAGATGACTTTACAATAGCATGGGTTGTAATGTATCAATTTGATACTGAGTATCTTAAAGCTGCAAGACTGTATTAAAATCCTGGTTATTTTAGTAGGTTTCAGACTGATCTTGCAGTATCAAAATTAGGATATTTATATTTTTTTATTCTGTGTTTGATTTTTTCATCCAGGGTGAAGCTCATTGCATGTTTTGTGGGCCATAGCACAGATCAGCCACAATTGAGTGACAGAGTCTTTGGAAATGGAATAAGAAAAATTCATTTCTGAACTCTTAATATCTACTGAGAGAACCTTGTTAGGAAATTTCTCTGAAACAATTTGTTCATGGTTGACGTTATTAATCACAACAATATTCCCAAGAAATTGATGGTTTTGTATTTCATTATTTTCAGGTTTATTATCTCTAGCTAATTTTGTATTCTTAATATCATTTTAATCTGCTTTCAACTCGTAGTTGAATGACTAACAGGTATAGCACTTTGAAAAGCCTCTTCTGCACATGCAGACCTCATCAGAATTTCATCATTTCTTGTATTTGGCATACCCAAAAAGTGTCTATTTTCTCAGCAAAGTTAAAGGGACCAAATATTCTGAATAATTTCCTTAAAATGTGGAAACAATATGACTTTTTCCTAACAAATATAAATCCCATACCTCTGTTTCACAATACTTGTAGACTTAGTCTATTGGCTCGGTTGTAGCTAGATCAAATAATTTCTGTCTCTAATTAGCAGTTGTACACTTTCCTTAAGAAACTGTTATATCTTTCATTGGGTAAACGTTAACATACTAAAGTGTCAGGGGAAGAAGAGGATGAGCAGTAAAGGCAGATCATCATTAATCTCCTGGGCTGTTTGCAGTTAAGTCTGTATTTTTTGTAAACTCTACTGGAGCATGGGAAATTATTTTGAAACTTGTATTCAACAAGAGAATGGACTGATTACTAGAAAAGAATTCATAAAACCAATCACAGTCATTCCTCACAAGAAAGCAACTGAAATATTTAAGCCATGAAATTAGCTGCTCAAAGAAAGAACTGAAGACTGGAATTTAGGGGATTTAGTATCTTTATTTATATAGCTGGATTTATAGCCTGAGAAACCCAAGTTTTAGATTTCTCCCAAGTTAAGAAAAGCAGCATTGGGAAAAAATGGCTTCCACATCTCCGATAAATATCCAGCTAATATGGGTTAGTGCCTATTATTCTTGGCTGGAATGTAGTCTGAGGTTAGAGCCAGTTAAGCCATTTCCACCAGTGATTGAAATTCTGAGACTGTAACATCAAAATTGTTTCATTCTCAATAACATTTTCAAACTCAATGAATTTGTAAAATTTTAGACAAACTATATACTCACACCAGAACAATTGACTATGGCTTAGAATGTCATATTGTCTCCTTGAAGTTTAGCTATTACAAATATTTCAGTAGCAGAATTATGACTAGTGCATATGCATTTATGCCTTGATATGTTATGCATATTTATGAGTTTAATGAATTATACTTAGGTATATATTTTCATATTTTTAAGAAGTATCCTCAGTGAAACAAGAGATGCTCTCATTTAACTCAAGGAGCTGACCTAATTTGATCATGATCTCACTGCAGAGTCATGAACTTTCATTTTAGAATTTTTTCTGTGGATCTCATAGCCACATGAAAACCAGCAGCATTTATTTTCAGTTATGTGACTGATCAGTAATGAGCCAGTGATATGACTGTGGTTTTTAGAGGAAACAGAAGTTTTGTTCCTTTGTTGCTTTCACAAAAGCATGGATTTATGAAACTGGTTGCATATATTGTCACTTTCAGAGTATCTAGAACTGTACCATAGAACTAAATGGATTATTCCTAACTGAGATAAATTTAAGTCGACATTTAAAATTAATTATAGTTTACTAGCATAACAGGTTGTGTGTGACATATTTTATAGGATCTTATGGAGCCTATAGGATCATAGGATCACATGTATCATAATTTTATAGGAATCTTTCAGGAGCAGAAAATATGAAACTCATTGCTTGCTTCATATGTTAAAAAGCTACATAACTGAGTAATTCTGGTGCTACCTCTTTCTTTCAGCTGTCATTCTGCATAGGTTCTACTGGCAACTGAGAAATGTTGTAGCTTAAAACATGCACTTATTCTATTTCCTTTAACAGAGAAAAAACTAACCATGTTTGCTACAAATCATGAAGTTAAACCAAACTGCATAACAATAATACACTTCTCTGCAAAGGATATGGAAGTAGGGCTCTTTGAAAGCTGGAAAAACATTGGCAATCAAAAGCTACACGAAAGTAATCTTATTTTTATTACATACAAGGAACGTGTTCCCAGGAGTGCTGATGCCTGCCAGAAAATAAATAAGAAACTAGGATAAAAGAAAGAAGGAAAGATTACTCGAGTTAAGGTGTTCAGCCAGGCTTTCCTTAGCCTCACATACCCAGGAGGAGTTGGGATTCTTCTGTGCTCAGCTACAAATGATGGAAATTTCTGCAAAAAGACTTTGTTACAACCTAAACCACAGCTGCAGGATCTCCACTTCTGCTGCACCATTCTATATTCACATATCTAAGCCTGACTCTAAATCTGAAAGCCACCACCTATTGCTTCCTAAAGAGCTATTGACTGGTACCTGGATTTCAATCTTTAGCCCTGAGGTAAGATCAGAGTGAGACTAAAAGAAGGAAAATAATAAACAAAAATAATGACATATCTTTAAAATAATAATAATTGTCAAACTTATAAAAACATAAATGAATTTGGCACAGGTGAATTTGGTATTGAAAGGTTTTTGAAAGGACTAAAAGCCTGCCTGCCAAGAAGCCATGGAAACTGAATTTTGAAGTTACCATTCTGACTTTGGAAGAAGTCAGGGAGCTCTTAGAGAGGAAGAAAACCACTCCAAACAAGGTAAAGCAAAACATGCATTCAGTTCGTTAAGCAAGACAAGATATCATCACATGAAGTATCTCTCTGCAGGGCTGTAGATAAGCTGATAACTAACCTTGGCTACAAGGCTGTTTCCCTGCTGGGGTGTGGACTGTTCTTGGGGCTAACAGCAATTCAGGGGCTGTAGCATGTTTCAGCTTCTAGGGCTGAAAAATGTCTGCTGAAACACAGCAGTGGCTGATTCTGACCATGCACCCTGCTCACAGGAACTGCTGCCTCAAGGCATGAATTCCTCAGGAAATTGCATGGGCTGGCTTATCCCTGGCATGTCCCCATGATGCCTCACTCCATGCAGATGCAAGCCTTGCCCATCCTGCTCCCCTTTGACCGTCACAGTTCAGGAGCTGCACTGCAGAAAGATTTATCTTTAAGAATTATTCATCCGTCAGGGAAGATGCTGACAGGACAAGTCCTGCAGGGAATTCTTGGGAAGCAAAGTGTTTAGGCAGGAAGCACTAGGTACTGTCTGGTACCTGGTGTCAAAATGCCTGCTGCAGGTTTGTGAGCAGGTATGTGAGCAAAGCCTAGGCAGTGTTCCAGGTCAGACACAGCCCTGGAATATCCAGAGGAAGCAGGGCTGTGGCAGTGCTGTGGCTGTGGAGACCAGCTGGGAATCCAACCCGAAAGACCCATGGGCTTCCAGACCCTGAAAGGGTGTTAAAAAGACCAAACAGGCAAAAACCTGCCCAAACAGTCAAATTCTGCAGTTAGGTAAAATGAGGCATGTCAGTATTTTTTTGCTTAATATTTCCTGTGGTTCTAGTCGTAAGCCTCACAAAAGCTGCTATTTTCAGGGCACTCTGACTTTTTAGGTACTACAAAAAGAATTGTTTTTTTTTTTTTCCCTGAGTGTCTTCTCAACTTGCAAAAAAGCCCACTAAATAATTGGCTCAAGTTCAATTTGACCTCACAGTCAGTTTAGGGTCAGTTCTTATTTTTACCTATGCTAATTTTCTCATGCTTAGTTTAAGGATAGCAGTAAATGATTGAAGTACTTTTCTAATTGCAACTTCATTTCCATGTAAAGTGAAAGACAGACTCTTGCTTGGAGATTACCAGACAAGCAGTTAAAGAAAAGATGGATGGTTTCTGTGGTTCCTTAAGGCTTTGCTAAATAAGATTGATTTCAGCTCTTAATCTCTTTTGTAAAAAAATGCTAGTAGACAGTTTTTAAAATTAAAAAAGGCCATATTCCCTTCACATTCAAAAAGTAAAGATTAATGTTTCTTCACCTGGTGAATATAATATGCACATTTAAAACAGCCCCAAAACAAAATCAGACATGAGATCTCTTCTTATTGTATATAATGTAAAAAAAGACTTAAAATATTTCTGCTTCTGTTAGAAAGTTTATTCAAAACAACTGATATTGCAGGAGGGTTTGGGGCCTCTTTGCCTGTTTTTTTTTTTTTTTTTTTTTGGCTGGTTGGCTTTTGTTTTGTTCAAATGTCTTTAGTGTATTTATATTGTCAGTCACGATATGAATTTTAGTGTTTACAGAATATATTGATTCCTATATTCCTATGTACAAGACTTCTAACCAGAACACATTAGGAGCTAAACATCAATATAGAGACATATCTGTTTAGAAAAAGACACTAAGCTTTATTTCTCCATTACCTTTGTACATTTTAATGGGAAGACATTTGACTACTTAAAAGTTCTAGAAAGGTGTTCAGAGCATCTGTGCTTTCTTGAAAGGCAGCCAAAACATCATCAACACATCTCAGCCACAGTCTCTGTCAGCTTTGACAACAGACACAAGATCCTGTCCAGAGGATGATATGAAGAGATCCATAAATACTGGACCCAAATCTGTTTACAAGGGTTTAGTGACAGAAGGCAGCAAATAAAGTCAGCAAGAACTTGTTGGAATGATGTGAAATCACAGACAAGTTCTGGTTCACACTCAGGCTCCATTATTATCCACCAAGGGCCAATTTGCTATGCCCGGTATCCAGTTGGGCCCAGCAGCATCACTTAGATCTTCCCTCTGATGCAGGTACTGGAAAGGCAAACCCTGTAATCACACACATAATCATTCATGAAAGGAGAGGAGAGGTAAGAAAGAAGGCAGGGAGTGACAGAGACTAATTTGGTAGAATAAGATCATAGAGATGGGGAAGGAAGAGGGCAAGGGAAGAAAGACATTTCTTCTTCTATCTAGCTCATGGACTTTCGTGGTTATAAATACAGCTTATATATGGTGAGGCACAGTAGTAAAATAAGACTGTGAGTAGGGAAAGTTGAAACCACAAGAGGAAGAAAAATGGCACATGTTGAAACTACACACCAATCCATTTAAATTAGAATGAAAGCCAGAGAAAATCTGTGTAATTTTTCCTACCTGAGGTTCAGCAGGGTGCAGAGACTCCGGTGTAAAAAGCAGTGACCCTTGGATATCAGACTGCAGGCATGTTTCCTTTACTGTCTCTGTCTCCTGAATCATGCCAGATCTTCAGATTGTGCAATACCCAATCAACAGCTAAAATCTTTTTCTTCACCTTCCTTTACTCACTTTTTGCCATAGAAAAAAATACTGATGGTCTTTCATTTTCTGAGTCATTTTTGCCAGGCATAAACTTCCTGGCAAATGAATCATTTAAAAGGTATCCTTTAAAAACAACACGCATATTAGCATCTAAGTAGACCATCAGATGACCCTTTACAAAGCATGAGATAGACAGAGCAAAACACCACCAAATATGCATTTTCTGGTCATTCAATTTTCACACGTGTTTTGGAAGAAAGGAAGAACTGTTCTTCAAAAAATATCATTACTGTTTTTTTGGAGAAAAATATGTTGTTAGAACACTGTTTTCCACCTAGAGGTAATCAAATAGAAGGATTCTACATTTTGAGAGCAAAAAAGCATTTGAGTTAAGCAAAGATGTGAGAGAATGTCATTTAGAAAAAGTATTTTTTAAAATTTTTTGTCAACTGTCTCCCATTAATTATTAATAATAGGAGAGAAAATGAATAAATGACAAATTTTCTAATTTTACAGCCAATGTTTTAACTCTAGTAATGGCAGCTTTAGCCTCTTTCATTATAACAAAAAATTACTCCACTACATAAAGTTACCCATTGCTGTTATGATTTAGTTGTTCTCAGTTGGGCAACTGGCATGTCATTTCAGGGGGGTTAAGTTAGTATATTTATAGGAAGGAACTTTCTTTAATGGCCTCTGTTCTAATAAAGAATTATTGGATTTGAACTCTGCTCCACCGCACCCACTCCCTTCTTTTACTAATGCATTCCTTCCTCCTTTGACAAATCTGATCATTTTGCCAAATAAATAAAAGAGAGAGAAAAAAAAAGGCAGTTTCTTAGGATCTGAATGGTTTGCAGGAGTAAAGATGTCTGTTCTGATAAAGGATGTATAAATCTTTAGGGAATCTGTTTCTCAGAATTCTCTGTATTCAAGGAATAACTTGAAGATGTTATGCAGTGTAAGAAAAGCATTGGGAACACAAAGTCTTTGTATCTAGCTTAAAAATGAATTGATCTAATATATTACTTTAATCTCCTTTTTTTCATTCATTCACAGCTGTTTTTCTATCATTATCCCATGATAGAAAATTATTTCTTTCTCTCTGCAAGTCTATAATTTGGCAAAGTAGTCCGCTATGAGCCTTCCCCTACAAAACTTCACTTACAGTTGTGCAGCATCCTCCCTTTCCACTGCACAGAGAAGCTGTAGTGAACTGGTCTGAAAATACCCTTTTCGTTTTCCTGGAAAGTCTCTTAAACACAGTTTTCAGTATAAGAAATGAATGAGTGGCAATAAAAAATAACATAAATTCATACTCTGTCGCTTCTTCAAAGTGAGAAGAACACCACTTAATTACATCTTTCATGATCAATGACAGATTCCTACCAGCGGTGCTATAGATAAACCTGGCTCAGTGGAAAAGACTTTACAAGGGATTTGCAAGATAACCTCTGATTTTTATCCTATTTGAGATGGGCCACATTGCATTTCTCCTCTCTGCTGTTTGTCAGCTATGGGCCAAAAGGAAGACATCTAACACTTGTGTTGTTGAAAGTCCTCTTCAAAATTATGCTGATGACTTCCATGGGGTTTTTCATGACGGTTGCTGAATCTTAATGGTGAAATAACCTCACATATCCAGACTATAAAATACAGTGGGAACCTTTGACCTTGCAAATGTTAGGAAATAGCAGCATCTTTCAGCACCACTAGTTTCACATCAGTCAGACTTAAGGAAATACTGCTGATCTGCCAAAGAAATGAGCAAATCTGACTGAAATATAGAGTAATTACACTGAGAATTGTCTCATAATCATCTCAGACCTTGATAATGTTTTGCTGACACCTCTACAAGGGCACTGCACCCTTAGATGTGGTAAGATAACTTACCGTTATGACTTTCAAGACAAATGAAGTGAAGTTCCAGGTGCCCCAGCTGCTGCTGAAGTCCCCAGGTAGTGTAGGTTGTCTCATAATCACATCAAGAGTAAAAACTGAGTAAAAATTTGAGAAGAAAGCAGGTACCAGATGCTAGCATCTAACTGTAAATCTTAATGTTTACTAAAAAAAAGCACTTGTCAACAGAAGAAGACAATCGACAAGGCACCTGGTAACCCACCATTGTCTTTACCATGGTCTACAGGCAGCTATTCTGGAGAGGAGAGTTGCCCTAAGGGAATATTCCAGACTTTGCTGTTCTGATCCTAGAAACCAGAGTGGTGAATTTTAAAAAGAAATCACACATTCTAACCCTAAATAATTTCCCTCAGCCCCCTGAGATCAGTTTGCTGATAGCATCAATCTCCATATATTTATAGTCAAAAAATTACCCAAGTTAATGGTAATTTTAAGAAAACTTCATTACATACATCTTTATAAATCAACAAAAATGTTATAAATTATGTCAAAAAACCAAACCCAAGTCTCGTCATGCTAATAGTTGAGTCATACACATATAAAGAGAGTAAAATATAGCATTGATGTATCACAATTATATGCATCATGAAAAGCCATTTATTTAGTTGAATGAATTTTCATTAGTATGATCCAAGTAGTTGAAATGTTGGGTTCTCCAAAAAAACTTTCATGCAGACATTTGAAAATGAAAGCATATCTTAGAACTTTATTTGGAGAAACCCAATCATCTGTAAGGGATTTGCAAACTAAAAGTGAGTCTTTTCTCATGTACCTTGGAAGCCTCAAAAATATGGTTTGGCTGCTGGAAATCTTTATACCTAGAATGGAAAAATCCCCAAACTTCTCAAAAGTAAACAAAATCAAGAACTTTATGAGCTGGTACTTTTATTACTTTGGAGAATCTCTCAGGCCTACCCTGCAACATAGATGGGACTGAAAATTATGCAATTCTGTGAAGTGATTGAACTAGTGAACATCGTTATTCAGCTGAAAATAGAGGTACTTATTTTAATTGTGACACACATCAGAATACACTCGCAGCTTCTGCACTAGGGGATTATAAGCCAACCTATCTGATCCAGAGGTTTCTGAAGTCAGAGGAAATTGTGTTATCCCACCTTCTGAACTTCAGATTTGCTTAGCAGTGTGTCAAAACCAAATATAGGTAGGAAGCAAAAAAAAAAAAAACAAAAAACTTGAAGAAATCACTACAACAATATCAACCTCTATATCTTACAAATAACGTGTTCAATTTGCTTCAAGTTCTTAGTAAAGAAAGACTGCCTTGCTGAAAAACAAGATATGCAAAAATTCTAAATTGATTGTATGGAGTAAGAGGAAAATATAAATCTGTAAAATGGGTTGTTTACTTATGGTAAAGCTACATTTAACTAACTGCTTTTAGAAAAATTGCCTGAGTGAATAGCTCATTGATATGCTAAAAATATTTTCAGTATTTACTAAAATAGCACACCATGGACTATTTATTTTCCTTTATTTTTTTTTTCTAATGCACATTAAAAGTAGTTTTCCATTTAAATATTCTCCTTTTAACTTGATGAGTACAATGAAAGTCTTAAACTCCTTTTTTTTTTGATAACATAATATATCGTAGACATACTAAAATTGCTTTCTATCCAAGAATGCAATGATCTCAACACAGTTTCAATGTAAATTTCACATTCTGGATCAGCTGCAATTGAATTTCATGTTATGGAGCATTAACTCTGTCATTTCATGATTTTTCTAAATGCCCAGTACTAGGGGTTAAGATGGAAGGACATTGACCTGTTGAAGCAAGTCCAGAGGAGGCCACCAAAATAATTAGAGGGAGGGAGGATCTTTTCTATGAGGAAAGGCTGAGAGAATTGGATTTGCTCAGCTTGGAAAAGAGGCACCTTAAGGATGATCTGCTTGCAGTGTTCCAGTGTTTGATGGGAGTTCCACCCAGCTCAGCTTTGAATATTTCCAGGGATATAGCATCCACCACCTCCCTGGGCAACTGTCACCAGTGCCTCACCATCCTCACAGTAAATAATTCCTTCCTTATATCTAATCCAGCCTTATCCTGTTTTGGTGTAAAGTTGTCCTGTCACTACAATCCCTTGTGAAATGTCCCTCTACATCTTTCTTGAAGGGTACCTTACTGGAAGGCTGGAGTTGTCCCTGTACCCTTCTCTTCTCCAGGTTGGACAACCCTAATTCTCTCAGCCTTTCCTCATAGGAGAAGTGTTCAATCCCTCTAATCATCATCGTGGCCTCCTCTGGGCTCACTCCAACAGGTCCATGCTTTTCCTGTGCTGAGTGTCGGAACCCAGAATGTCCCTTGGACACTCTTGGATGTTCCGGGCCCAGGTCAGAAGCATTTGAGACCCTGGAATGCAGCCGCAGACCCCTGTGGCTTCGAACCTGATCCATGGAACAATTTACCAACCTTGCAGGAAGAACAAGAAATCACGAAGGTTTAGATACTGTAGTAGAAGTAGTCACAAAGTGAGAGGAAGAGTTTTTGAGTGCTGTACGGGGGGGGTTTAGGCCTTGTACAGAGGGGTCTGAGTTTTGTACTTGGGGGTCAGAAGTTTTAAGATGGAGGGATTTGGGCGGGCCCTGTCCTTCCTTCTTCCCCTAAGCTCCATGTTCTTGGTGATGTTGACACTCACAGATTGGTTTAGAGTAGAAAGTCACTGTTCAATATAGATGATGGGCATTGGGGGGAAACTATAAACATCTAATACGTAATATATGATATGAAAGAGGGCACCAGCCCCCTGGGTGTGGGAGTGTACCTTTGTCTGACTGCTGAATGGACCGCAGCAGCTCAGGGAGAAATCTTTTAGATAACATACAATAAACTACCTTGAGACTGGACAACCGAAGACTACTGAGTCTTTCTTTGGAGACATGGGTTGGAGGAGAGATTTTTCCACCTTTATGGGCTCACCCCAACCAGGGGTGAGTTCCAACAGCTGAGGACCCCAGAGCTGATGCAGCACTGCAGGTGGGGTCTCATGAGAGCAGAGTAAAGGGGCAGAATCCTCTCTTGTCCTGCTGCCCAAGATGCTTCGGATGCAGCTGTTTGGCTTTGGGGCTTCAAGCACACATTGCTGGATCATGTCCAGCCTCTCATTCACCAGCACTCCCAAGTCATTCTCAGCAGGGCTGCTCTCAATCCCTTCATCCCCCACCCTGTTCCAGGTGTTGTCCTGACCCAGGCATAGCACCTTGCTAGTACTTAGCCTCTTAAATCTCATGAGATTCCCATTTTCTCTTCCAGTTTGGCAGAATAAAAAATGAGAAAATGGTTGAAACATTAGAGAAGACTCTGGAAGTACCCACCTCATACTTCTGTGGGGGCTCTGCCAGTCAACTGAAGTGTGCTCCTGGACTGGGAACATTAGTTCCCTGTGTCTCTGAGCACCCAATTATGAAAGGTCTTTTTTTTCATCTTGTATATCAGAACTAGTTGGGAAAAAAGAAAAGAAACTTCAGAAAATTGTTTCTCAGACCAAACCCCAAAATTTTACAGTCAAGAATTGAAACTTCCTCTCTATCTTTAGACATAACGTAACATTGCTATTACTGAACGTTTCATTGCTGGAAAAAAAATCAAAGTAGAAAGGGCAACCAGCAATTGCAAGGTTGGCTGCTGGATCCCCACGCCTCAGTTCTGGCAAAAACATGTCAAACCTGAAATACTTTATAAAGGAGGTTTTAGGTTTCATCAATCCATTTTTCCATAGATTCTGGTTAAAAAAATAGAGCTCCAAATCAGAACGTCAGATTGGAAATTGCTATCAGTCCTTGAAAGGCTTTAGAGGGAATAAGAAATTCTTAACTATTGAAAATTTCCATGGGGCTATTGCATTAAAGCAAGAAATTAATTCCACATATCTGCAGATATATTAATCGCATGCAACTACATGACAAATTTATTTCCTAGTGAATACTTATGCTCACATGACCATGGATACACTTGACAGAGCTCTGTGCTAATACAAATATCTGTTTGGCTTTTACTTTTCTTACAGAACAAGAACCTACTCTTTAGTGCAGAAGCAGGACCTTGTGTGTGATGTGAATTCCTCAAAGACTTTTCCCATGTTATTTACTGAGATCACAAGACCATCTTTCTCTATTTAAATTGAATTACTAATTATGTCTTAGTTGAGTCTACATATTGTAATTCAAATACTGAACATGTCAAATAGTAAATTGGAACACAAATGTAATGACAATGAAGCAACTTTTGAATATGTCTGGCACTGAACACATTTTTTACCCTTTTATTATTTACTATTTTACTATTTTTCAAACTCAGAAAAAAAATGTACTTTTAAGTTTTTTTAAAAATTTGAGTAAGTTTTATGAATTTGAAACAAATGGAGAACCAGAGCTTCTTTAACTAAGATACTTACAGATGTTATTAAGAACTGAATAATAATATAGTGAATTTAAAAATCAACAAAAGAGACTGGGAAAAACCTTACCTCTTAGAACATTGGAATGAAGAAATCAAGTAAGCTCATGTTTGAATGTTACAATATGTCCATGGAATATTGGAGTGCTTTACATTGGAAATTTGCCTCACATGAAAGTGACTGTAGTTCTGCAATGGCAATGAAATCATTGCTGGCAATCACCAGTGGGAATTTTTTTACTGCTGGCTGGAACCCCAGAGCTCAACAGAAGAATGAAACAAGCAAGTCCAGAATTTAGAATTATATTAGAATAGGGATCTATTTGAAAGCTGTCTGGAGCTTAACCTGCTAATCAACTCTTATTTTAAGAATTTAAAAGGAAGATGGGACTTCTGAGGGTGCGATGTCTGCTACTCTATAATATTCATGTTAAAGCAGCAAAAAGGAAATGCTGTACTAGAGAAAAGCAGAATATGCTGCTTACTGATTCCCTTCTGCCTATACCACAGAAATGAAACTTATCTGAGTGAAACAGCTTATAAAAAAGTCCCCCACACCCAGCTGATTTTATATATAGCTCTTACTTCAGATCTCGTCAAAGAGAAGAAAAGCCTATTTGATATTCAGCTACCTCTTCAAAATATGTTTTCGCATCAGTAAAGCACAATATGTTTGGAGATGGTCACATTTCACTTCTTAATGGACCTGATCTGGCATAACACTTGGGACCATTCCAGAATAAATTACTGAGGGCAATTTTTTCAGACATAATTCTTGAGCTCTTTAATGGATTACTAAAATTAAATAACAAAAAAGCTACAAATAAAAAAAATCACCTATTTTTATATCAATTGAAGACACTTTAAATTTTATTTTCTCAAGTAGTTCATTAAATGCATTAGTTTTAAAATCCTCTTATGGTTCATTCTGATATTAATTCTGCTAATTCTTTTTTTTTTTTTTTTTCCTTTAAGACCTTAATCCTTTTTCAGTGGACAGAGTTCTCGCCTACATGACAGGTTAATTTGGAATACATTCTTGAATTCTGGAGAATATTTATTTATTTAACTAAGACTAGACATGCAAGTGAGTTGAAACCTATAAAACAATTCTTATTGGCTCCCAGTGTAACAAAGTTGGGGTTTTTTTTATGCTAAATGAATTATACAAGTGTAACCATCTTCAGCTGAATTAACTGAATATGAGTGATGATATACTGTTCACACATAGAAAGACTTAGACATATACTGCAATTTATCATAATACCCCTTTAACACAAAGGAGATCTGAATATTTAGAGTAGTAATGTGTCACTGTATGATTGCTAAGATAATTTGTGCTGTGCATAGCACCCAAGAACTGCAAATCCTAATTCAATTATTTTCTATTTGTCCTTGTCTCCTGAAGAATTGTTTGGTTCCTAAATCCTCCTTGTGACTTTCAAAAGTAGTCTTAAAGCTAGACAAATTTATGATTATTTTATGCCAAACGAGTTTCTAACATGCATGGCTGCTGGAATTACAGAAACTGAGAAAATGATCCACTCTGCATATTGTCAGAACCTAATATTCATGGGGAACTGAACATGTTCAAATCCTCAAAGAACAAATTCTAAAATGAAAACATTTGCTCTGCAAATAGCAGCATTTTGGAGGGTATGGAAAGGACATTCTGGTTTGCAACTCGGGTATCGTTCAGATGGTTCATATTAACAGCTTCATTGAAAAGATGAAAGGGTATCACCAGTGTAAACAAAACCTGTGTGAAACAAACAACCAATTCATATTTAGGGAGCTATAAGTAATTGAATGGGCAATGGAGCATGCTGTGAAAATTGTAAGATTTACATACTTCTCTGAGAACTTCAGAATTAACTCACAATGGCTCTCCTGATCACAGCACTACAGTAGCAACACTGGACATATTACCCTTTCATGGCTAGGAAGACTTCAAAATCTGTTGTTAGTTGTGTAAAATTAATTAATCTAAGAGACAGCCCTTTGAAAGGTGGATTTAAAAGACTCCAGAGGGAGCTGATATCAACTGGTAGAGAGAGCAAATCACCAGCTTAGAAGAGCGGTTTTCACTGCTATCTGATGTTGTAATAATTGTCTCTCCACAAGCACAGTTAGTGCTTGTGTTTCTGTATGTACATATTTACATACCTATTCACTCAAAATTTAACTGTGTACTTAAATTTAATGCTTGCTAATGTTTATGGTGCAAGGGTTTAAAAGGAGAAAAAACAAGCTATAAAATACCTTTATTGTGGCACAAAATTGAATAAATACATTAAAATAACAGCAAAAATATACATCAAATGCAATTTAATGTAACATTTCTTGTTTTTCTGGGGAATTTCATTCTTTCTGAGCAAGATTAAATACTGTGAACTGTGGCACAATATTCTCAATAACGATAAAAGCATAAAAATACAAAGACTGACTGATATGATGAATGATGTCTGACTGAAAAAGTCAGGGATCCTGTGAAAAATTATGCAACTGAAACTGATGGCAGGGTTAAAAAAGACTGGCTGAGTGATGAGTACCATGTAAAGGGACTCAAGTTTCCAAGCCTGAGCCACTTTTGAAGAACACAAGTGATGAATGCACATAGAAGTTAAGGAGGTAAGGAATAAAACTTGTAGGAGCAATTCCAAATTTTTCACATCATAATTTTATTTATTTATTGGCTTTGTCTTTCTAAGACTTTCCAGTTAATGATAATTTTTTCTTCTTTCCTTCTTTCTTGTTTTTTGACCTTTAAGCCCAAAGTTAGACTGTAAAGAGTTTGAGAAATGGTTAAGATAAAAGGGCCGTCTGTCAGGTCAAGTGTATAATATAATGCAATTTTTTTACTCATTGGTTCAGTCTTAGATCAAAACTACTTTCCTAATTTCCATAGTAAGATGTTAAAATCATGGGGTTTTGGAGCAATTTAGTTTGGGAAGGAGGTTGCCTGGCCATCTGATCTAACCATTTCCCAAGGCAAGAACTCAATCCTTGAAAGTTAGAGTAGGTTTTTCCAGCTCTTGTGTTGTCCATATTTTATTATCTCTATGAATGGAGATGCCAAAACTGCTATGGACAACCTTTTTGACCACGGTCTTGGTGAAATAAAAATTTAAATATCCAGTGAGAATTTCCATTACTCCATTGCTTTTCTTTTGTCCTATTTCTAAGGATTTCTGAGGTGAGCCTAATAGACTTCTCTTCAGGCTGAATGGTTCCAGCTCTCCCAGCCTCTTTCTCAGTGTTCCAAGTCCTTAATGAACATCACAGAGCCTCACTGAAATTATTCCAGTTTGTGCAGGTCTCTCTTACACTGGGGAAGGATCAATTCCTTGTAACTGACGCTCTGCCCAGTGCAGCCCAGGATGCTGTTGGCTTTCTCTGCTTCAAGGGTGTTTTTCTGGCTAATATTTTACTTTGTGTCTACAAGAAGCTCCAGGCCCTTTTATTCACAGGAATGTAAAATCTTACCTCATATCCTTTCACAATATTTGAGGAATGGAGGTAATTTTATACATGTCAGATACAACAGTAGAAGTACTCTAGGGCTATCAAAAGCATCCCATTGTGTAATGAGGAAACTCTAAAAATGTTTTAGTTTGCACTTGCTAATTTTTTATTTCTACCTTGCTCAGGGAAAAACTGTGTAGCTCTTTTACTCCTTTTAGCAGTTGTTCAAAATTAATTTCAAATACATAATTGTGAATTTGCAAGTTATAATATTTTCTTTCCCTGTTGGGCAATGCAATACCAAATGTTATAAAATTAATTAGGACATATTCATAGTGTAGAAATAACACAGAGTTTCACAGCACATGAAAAAATTTTGCATTTCAGTGCTCCTTAGGTATTGAGGTATTCACTGTACTTTTTAGCAATATCTAAAATGTGTCTCTTTAGCAATATAGAAGGAAGAGGTCTGCACTTCCAGGGGAATTAAAGGAAGTGGCTTGCACCAACTTAAACTACTATTAAAAGACCAGTGTTCCTCCTCCCCTTCCCTCTGAATGATTATCAAAATCAGACGCACAGAGGAAACACTGTATCTGTAAGAGGCTTCATGCATAAAAACAGATGGGTATAACTTTCATATCCTAAAGATACAGCATATAATTCTAAAATGTTACAGAACAACTGTGTTGAAAAGCTATATTGCAATATTATTCCACTGGGGAATGGTTTTATAATTCCCTATAAAGCCTTCAAGTGTCTTGTTGTTGTTTTCAAATTATGTTATCTCTGTCAGTAATATGCTAAGACATTAAAGAAAAATCCAATAAATGTTTCATAAAATGATACAAATTAATAACTAGACTTAATCTTCCAGGATCTATGAAATTTTATATAGTAGCTGTAGTTACAATTAAGTTTAATGTCAGAGGCAAGCTCTCCAGAAGAGCAAATGAAACTTTCATTGACTGTATTACAAACCTAACACTTCGACTGGTTACAGATGGACTATAGTATCATAAGGTATGAAAAAAAAATAAGGCTATACCAACCTCACATTGCTAACAAAGTTCTATGGAGAGAAGTTAATGGTACAGAGGTCTTGAACATCTCCTGTACTGGCAAAAATGCCAACAGCACATTTCTGAAACATGCACTGATGAAAACTGTTTCACTTACTTAATAATGAAGAACAGAACAATACATGGAGAATAGTTATGAACATCACATCCTTTGGTCTCACTTTCCAATATGAAGTCTTCTTTATCCTGCTTGCTGTAATTACAAGATTAAAACAGCGATCTCAGTCTCAGAGGTGTGTCTGTCATGAGCTCTCCTGAAATAATTTGGTCTTATGTGTACTTGAAGATTTGACTCATTATCCAGAACCCTGTGCTGTCTGTTGCAGAAACACAAACTATCACAGATCTTTCTTGAACTCTGGGTCTTTACCTTCCTTGCAGACAGAGGGACAAACACACATTCTCCACATGCACATAAAAATAGTGCCAGGGCACTGCTAACTCATGTTCAACCAGGATCCCCAGGTGCCTTTCCACAGGGCTACTCCCCAGCCTCTTGTTTCCCAGTCTGTGTGTATGTACAGGATTGCCCTACCCCAGGTGCACAGTCTGGCTCATCTGCCTCATCTGACTGCCACTGAGTTATTATGATTCCTGTGTCAGTCTGGTACTGACAGAATTCTGGTCTATAATCAAAGTTTCACATCAGAACTGCAGTAAACTTAACTACGTGTTTGAAAATTAATTAATTGTACTTCTTAAAAAGGAATAGTGAACACCACCAAATACAGAGAGCTTGGACGTTCCTTGGGTAGTTCTCCCTGTCAGTGAACCCTATTGCCAAATGACTTAGCTCTTTAGTTTCTCCAGGCTCTGATCTCCAATCCACTGTCACTATAGTAGGTCTGCCTCTGTCTTTGCAGAACACCTCCAGCACTGTCTTAGCATGTTCTGTCTTTTTATTGTCCGCACATGCTCTTATAGCAAACCCAGCATTCCCTCATCAATGTGAGCAGGAAAAAGAAAGTAAATAAGTGCATGTCTGTGTGCATGTTTAATGACCCAGAACAAGACAAGTGACACAAAGAAAATGTGAAGTGTAGCTATTGCCCATATCTTGTCCTTTAACCAACCAATGGGAAAACCTATATTAAGTCTTGAAATCACTGTCTTTTGTGATGCTGATGGAACAACAGTGTTTATCAGCAGTTACATGAAACTCTTTGTACAAATTCTTTGGAATCAATTTTCAAGGTCTTTTAGACCTCAATAATGCCAGGATTTCTCTGAGTGTTGAAAACTAGAGTGCATTAAGACCCCAAATTCTGATGTATATGATCATGTTATTTGATATTATAATAATTCTTACAAAGAAGGATTTCTAAGTGTGAGAAAGTAGTTCCTGCACATCACTCACTACCTCTTACGAAGCTTTTTAAAAAGGGTTACGTATATTACATGTATTCATTCTACTAGTATTCACTGGAAAAGTTTCAAATATCTAAGCATAGAAATAATGAAGTTAAAATATATCCATAGGTGGTTATACACACAGACCAGTGGTTAAATCTTTAAAGAAAGGTCTATTAAAACAAAAGAAAATAACAAGTCTGAACTACTCCACACTGATGATCACGTTATACAAGAAAAAACAACCATAAAAGAAGATCTACTCTGAATGTCTGTATAATTCCTCTATAGAACATCAATAGAAAACTGTATTTTTAAACAAAATGAAAACGCAGACTAATTTCTGAGCCTGGAATTCATGCTCTAAACTTTCAAAGGTGTTGCCATTCTAGATTGTAAATTTTGACCTGCTACTTATAACAATCACAAAACACTCCCATGTTATAAGACGGGTCAGTGTTATAACTTACATTTATGTACCATAATTGAATCCTAAAAGACACAAAATTCTTCCCCATTGAATAATTTGTTCATTGTCTTGACTGCCCACGAATTTCTCAGATAGGCAATTCATGCTGCTGATCACAAATGACATTAATACACCAGCTGTCATGTAATGCATTTAAACTTGCCTTTTACTGTACAATGCAAATGTGTTTTCTCTGAGCATTCTGAGTGCAGCTTAACAGCCAGGCAGGAAATGGGATAACTGGTTAAAGAGATTCACAGTGCACTATTAGTATTTTTATTACTGCTATAATTTTATTGTGTATTTGACTTACAGCGGAGAGGAAAAATGAAAAGGCATTCTGTATCTTTTTAGTTCCACTAAAATACTTTGCAACCAGAAATTAAAGTGCTGACTAAGATGCTATAATGAACCTTAGGAATAATCATGAATATTTTTCCTGATTTTGCATTTGCATCAGTCGCAGCAAGAGAAGAAATATCACAAGAGTGTGTTTTCTACCAGCATTTACAGCTGTATTAGGAGTTGAAACCATTATAAATGTTGTCATTAAAACCTTATTTGGATAAGGAAAAAGAAAAATCTTATAGAACTAAGAAAGAATACTAACTGAAGAAACTTAACTTTGAATATAGAAAGTTTCTGTGGCAAGTTGCCTAAACTGTAAGTTTGTATTCTCCTTCCCAATTTTTATAGCATCGTTCTGAAGTTTCCTTCACTGTGTCATTCTGTGTGGCATATTGTATGTTCTAAGAGATAACTGTTAGTCAGATCCAGGTTTTTTTAAACAGACATAATGCCTACAGAAAACAATGGGGTTTGCCAGAACAAGTGTAAAATGGAGGATAAGGCATGCTGAGAGAAACATCAGAGAAATTCTAACAGTGATGGAGAAGATGCAAAATAGAACATTGAGAAGATGCAAAAGACTCATTTATTTTCCTCATGCATGTTTGTATTCTGACCTTTTTCAACCGCTGTAGAAACAACCACAGATTTAGAATGTCTATGCAACACCAGCTATTTACATCTCCTGAACAGACCTTTGACAGGGTTAAGAGACTGCATTTTTGTGGCAATTGAAATAGAGGAAAATTGATATTAAGTACGATATTGAAACTCACTAATCAGATTTTAAAAATAGACGTGAAATATCTCATGTCCCTAGAAAAATATCAAAATTTGTTATTAGGTAGATGGGATTTTCTGTTTGAGTCAACAACAGTATGAATCAGTCTGTGAAAGGCAACATTGTCTCAAGACAGTCAGACCCAGACTGGACAAATATATTCTAATGAATCTCAGGGTGATGACTTGAATTCAAAATGCACAGTCCTGGTCAAATGACCAACTTGTGATAGCAGACAGTAAGCCACACATGACTTTAGAGGGCAAACAAGAACGAGTCAGTACTACGCTCATTTCCAGATCTTGAAAGGGATGCAGTGGACAGCTGGAAGAGCTTTGAGCACTAATAAAAAATCCCACAAGTGGTTTCTACTGATATTTCTATTTTGTTGCCTTTTCTGTGAAATAAAAATTTAAAAAAAAAAAAAGTTGTTCTTAGAATTGTACATTGTACATTTGGACAATGTTGATTCTTGAAGCCTTTTCTTTCAGACTCTACAAAGAAGGCAGTTAAATTATTTTTCTCAGCCTAGGAATAGCTTGATGGAAAATCACTGATGACTTAGAAACTATCAGAAAAGATCAGGGAAGTGGAAATTTAAGTCCCTGCTTGTGTTACTTACTGCTGTGACTTACCTCACTTCCAAACAGAAGTCATAGATCAAGCCTGAGTCTATTTCACACCAAGAAATGGCTTTCTTTTATTTTCCTTAATTTGTTCAGCAAAGCAAGTGGTTTACTGTGAAGTCATTTTCAAACTCTAGTTTACTAATGTCAATCTGTCTACCTAAAATACCTTCTACACTGTTAATTGGATATATTATTATTCCTTTCTTCCTGCCAAAACCTGTTACACAGTTTTGCTTTGTGGTTTTTTTTAGCAGTAATTAGATTTCAGATGACTGCTAGTGTTTCAAAATCTGAAACTAGCTTATGTGTTATGTCTGGAAAATACTTGATGACAAAATTCTTTATATACATTAATGATATTGTTCTCAATAAGAACTACTTGATATGTGCAGAGGTGAATTATTGGTTACTTCAAAGTCACAGTCTTTGCTTCTCTTGTTTATTGAAAGGGTTCTGAAAGGCTAGCCACAATTGATAATTGTTATAATTTGCATTTCATATCAAAATGTTTTTACTTATTTATGCCATATAAAATGTTTTTTCCCAAAGTGGGGAGCTGAGGAGTCTGACACGGACATCTGTGTCAACCACCATCTGTGATTTTGGTTACAAGCCTATATCACCTTCCTAGATGCACTTATTTTAAAACAGAGCTTGCCTGTAAAACATCATGATTTAGAGCTGATCATATAAATATCCAACCTTCTGTTGTGTGCCTTCTTGAAAAGTACTGTTTGTACGTTCACAATTTCAAGCCATGATGAAGTGTGCCCCTCTCCCTTGCTACATTTTCAGGCATCTGCAAAGCCCATATTTAAATGGCTGAGTGAAAAGATTGTAAAACATAGTTTGAAATGTAAAAGTTTCCAATGAAATGCATTTGCCTGTCTTGTGAACTTTGAATTGAAGGTTATCTCTCAGTATATTACATTCATTGCTTGCTTTTATTATCCCAAACCTGTAGTGCCTTTGCTTTCCCTTTTGCTCTGTTTGCTCTTATTTGTTTTTGTCATTCCTCTCAAGGGTATCATGCCCTGGGTAATAATAAAATAAAAGGTTCATTCCTCTTGCAACATTCTGCACACTGACTGAATTGTTCTTAACTCCAGAGGCTGAGGAAGGCAAACCAATGTGAATGATGATAGGTGAAAAGGTCACTGTTTCATTCTTGTATAAAATAATTTTTGGTGCCCACACTTTTTCACTTTTTTTTCCCCTTCCTTTCCTGAAGGCTTTTGTTTTAAGTCTCTTTTTAACTCTCTTTAAATGATTGATGATCTCTTTCACACTTTGTTACCTTTCTCTGCATTGTAAATGCCAGTGTGCCACATCTGAGAGATGGGAAGTTAACATGCCGTGGGGTTTTATTGACGAGTCTATGTCAGTGCAAAAAGAAAATGTTTTTAGCTGGTAAAGCACTGCATTTGTTATCCAAAACCTCCTGACAGTAGTAATGATAACACATGAATGAGATGAAATACTGTCAAGACCTTTTCAGTGTGCTGGAGCAGAAGATGAGTGAGACAGGGAGAAAATTCCAAGATTTCAGAAAGTTGTTTCTTTAAGAAATAAATCACACATCACATACTCAGCCTATATGAGTCCATCTATGTACCTGGCACTCGTACACAGTCACATTTGCATAAAGATGCATATCAGAAGGCAGTATTCTTTTATTCTCCCAACTGAGAGGTAGCACTCCCAGATGCCTGTTGAAACCAGTTGGGATCTCAGCCCTGCATCTACCTCTCTATCAGTTACTAGCCTCCAGCTGACCTTGAAAAATTCACTTCAGCTCTTCTTTCCCAGTCTCTTGATATGCAAAATGGAATTATTGATCCACCTCTCTTTGGAAAAATGCATTTGAGAAGCACCAATAAAACATGAAATAGGTAGAAAACCTGTGAAACATCATATATGCATATTTATAGCCCCAAAAGATACATTATGGAAATGAGAGCAAAACTTTTTAGATCATCTTTCAGGGGTATGTTTTCTGACTGAGGAAACTTAATAATTCTGTGCACTTGAAAGTCAGTGAAAGAGTTTCTCCCAAATTCACAAAAATACCTAACCAATTCTTTATAAAATCTTCCTACAATAGTGACAGAGAGAAAAATATAAATGAAGAAATGAACTATGAGTTACAAGAAAAGTGTTTCAATCCCTTATTCAAATTAGGGAATACTAATACTGCACTCACTGTACACAGAGTCTTAGGACAGATATCAAATACTGTCACCACTAAATTTCTCTGTGATGGCTAAACAGTTAGCAGGGCACACAGTCAGCTTTGTATAGACCCTGGAGTTTCTCCAAGCAGAAAGAAGCACTAAATACATCTTTTCAGGTAGCATTTTCATACAGTTAACATATCCCATTTCCTCTGTTGTACTAGCTGCTGGAATCAGCAGGACTTAAGTTTTCTTTCTAAGAATATGTACTTTCTCTTAGTTCCTTTATGGTATTTCAGTTTATCCAATTTCTGTTGTAGCCCATGAACTTCCATGGCAATAACAATTAATACCTAGTTTGCATCAAACAGCTGATTAATTTCTAAACCTCCAGCTGTTAGAACAATTTTTCAGTTAGAACACTATATATCTATATCATCTATATCTATATCATATATCTATCTATATCTATATTTATATCATCTATATCTATATCATATATCTATCTATATCTATATTTATATCATCTATATCTATATCATACATCTATATCTATATATATATCATATATTTATATCTATATATCTATCTATATCTATATAATCTATATCTATATCATCTATAGATATGTATATATGCAAACCTTTATGGTTTCTTTTTCTTTAGGAAAACTGTTACAGACAGGGTTGGTAAAATATTGCCTTCCAATTATTTTGCAATGGAAAAAATGGAGGTTTGGGTGAGCTTTTGTCTAAACAGGAAGGTAGCCCTTTTTTGGGTCAGTTAACTTGTGTGATGGGTGAAAAAATTGACTACAAGTTGACCTCATTCTGTTGTAAAAGAGCAGAAGTATGACTAGAGACCTAGCATTAATTAAGAGCAAGGAAAACAAAATTGGATCCAGTATAGTCTGGACTGACCACTGAAGTAACTTAAATATGTAGCAAGAACAACTGGCTCTACATATACATTAATTTTATTATACAGAGCCACTAGGTAAGAAAAGAAGGAAGAAAAGGCAGAGGTGAGTGGATAATCAGAGGGTCAGTGGATAATCAGAGAGTTCAACTGTTCAGAGGAATACTCAGAGGAAAAAGGACCTTAGAGCTGTATCACACAATCAGAGAAATAACTTAGATATTTGTGGAATGAAATGCACACCAACAATGATAAATGATGTCTGAAAAAAAACCTAAAAGATAAGAAAAACATCTTGAAATGTGTTAAAGATACAGAATATCCTTTTGAGCATTAGGGGACAGAAAAAGCCTCTCAGTGTAAGGCTGAAGGGAGAACAGTACCAGATTTCTTTGGAGAAATGAGTGTTCTAGCAGAAAATCTGACAAAGAAGGAGACCTTGGGAAACCATGAACCTTCATAAACTCAGTAGCTCTCCAAGAAAATTTAAAAATAGCAAGCACTGAGGTAGGCATGAATGCAGAAGCTACAGCAAATATAGCTTATTAAATGTGAGAGGTAGAATATTTGCTATGACATTTGAGGAATAAATAAAGATATCTGTGGGAGCAGGGGCGGTGAAGGGGCAGACCAGGTTTAGATTAATACAACTGCTCAGCTGCTTGTGTTAGATGCTGAGTAATTTTCTAGTACAGAAATTAAGATACTGCTAAAATTTGATAGGCTCTAAATAGGCTTTTGGTAGTATTTTAAAAAAGGCAACTTTGTAAAATGTATATTATTCTGTAGAAATCAATGAAGCTGGTAGTTTACCTTTTCAGTAAGCTGATGGGATCAGTGAGAATAGATGAAAGATTGACTGTCATGAGATATGTTCATTTTACTGCTAGAAGGAGTCACAGTTTTAGCTTTCAGATGTGAAATAGAATCATGCGCTTTTAGGGAATTTTGAGGAACGGTATATTCACTGGTGGCTATGAATTCACAGACCTGAGGAGACTGATTTATCAAGATTTGTTTATGATAGAGATTGAAAAAGCAGAAAATATGAAAATGAAGACTACTAGGATTTTTTTTTTTAATAAGACAATAGAAAAGAAAAATATAAAGCAATATAAAAATTAAGAAACCAAGGACTTAAAATAGAAAGGAAAACAACAGCTCTTTTGAAACACAATGTTTTACCAAAGATAAGTGAGAAGGAGACTAGTTACTGCAGAATTTGTAAAAATCAATAAGATTTGAAGTAATTTTTTTTTTAAGTATGAATAACTGATTAAAAGTTATGATTGTGTCATATACAGCTCCTGTTTTACAGGCTGGAATACAAAAAGCTAGACAACAGACGGAGATATTGGCTCTATAGATGAGCTTCCTGAGGGGAAATCTGCACAGGAAAAAAAAAAAACACAAAAAAAGCCCAACAACAACAACCAAAACCCTGATAATGAAATGGTTTGGACAAGAAATAATAACTTTACAGATGATCTAAGGCAATTGACTGTGTTTAGATTTGTGTCAATTGTAAAACTGACAAATGTCAGACTTGGTGAAACCAAATTCAAGCATTGAAACACAAAGAATCAATGACAAGCTGGGAAAATTAAAGAAAAAATGACATAAAAGTGAAAGAACTTTTAAATTATCAGTAAAAGGTAGGAGGAAAAGTCTTTTAGGAGTATTGAATTCAAGGAGGTAAATTATACACATAAAAGATATAAGACATGAGAAAATACATAGCAAAAAACATGGGTGAAGAAACACATTGCAGTGTTGCACTAGGATTAGTAAAGTTCTTTTTGTGGTTTTTATTTTAATGCAAGGAATAATTCTGCAAGTAGAAACCTTACTTAGGTAGAAGGATGCCATCACTCATTATGTTTTAACCTGAGCATTAGGAATGTGCTTGAACCTATTCATAGCTGAGAATGACTGCACACAAGCATGGGACCTCTTTCTCACCCAAATTTGGGGTTTTTTGGGTGTGTGCTAGTGTGCTGAGGTCTAGAGGTCTGTTTAGAACACCAAGTGTTTACTTGGCACTAAACTGGAAATTACATTCACTAGCTGTCTGCACTACTTTTCTAGCTTCTATTTAGGCAAACATCTAAGTTTTAAAATTTAAATTAACTTAGTTTTTAAATTTAAAATGAACTTAATTTTTAATTTTAACTCAGGCATTTAAGGTGTTTGAATTCACTTCTATGAGATAAACTTAACCCAGAATATCAGGGCAGTCACTTGCAACCTACTTTGATTGCTCACAGGTATGAACTTAATGCAGTATCTAATAGTATCTGAGATATCCTATTGCGATGGTCCTTAGGACCTGTGGGAGATCTGTGACATTTAGGTGGCAGAAAGGAGCATTGGAAATGTCACTAGCCAGCAACATATGGGCAATTGAATCGACCCTTCAAGATATATTACATTTATCATGTGCAAAATAAATGAATAGACTGGAGAGCAGTCTGAACTTAAGCAAAATTCAGCTGGCTTTGAAATTACTGCAGAAAAAATATTCCAAATAGGCTTATACTTCAAAGAATTTCATGTAAAGCTAAATAATATATATATAATTTATTTTTATTATTTTAAAAAATAAAGCAGCAAAACATCCTTCATGGAACATGTGCCCTTAAGTTGACAATATTTCTTACATTTTAGTGAAAACAATGCATTTTTCACGTTCGTAAAAAATGGTAATTACCTGTGATCAGAACAAAAAACTCAACAAATAGAAAGACATGACATATTTTAAATATGTTCAAAACATGCTTGAAATTGGTTCTGCAAATACAGTTGGTGAAGTGAATATCTGTCAAAGAAATAGACTTGGTCCAAATATCCATCACCAGTGAACTGAACCAACACATAAGCCCTGTGCTAGACCTGTGCTGAACAAACACAGTAGGTATTAACCCCTCTTCAAAAACTTCAGCTTCACTTGTCTTTCATGTCCAGTTCTTTGCCTTGAAGTCAAAGGAAAATTTTATAGCTAGGAAGAAAGTTTAGCTACTACTATGTAAATTGTTATCATGTGCTTGTATTCCCTTTTATTCTCAGCAAAGAAAACAAAAAACAAATCCAATATGGCCCTGATAAAATTAGTTTAAAATGCTGGTTTTTTCCTGGTAATTTCTTTTGGGTGGGTTTGAGGAAGTGGTGGATGTAAATTGATGATAAAGAAACAAAACTTTTAAAATTCTAGCGTGGTCTTACACAATAATAGGTCAATCAAAGCACTGAGGAGAAATCAGATTTGGAATTTTAATTTTTTTTTTAATTGTACATGTTTAAAATTTTTTGCAAGTATTAAACACTGTATAATGCTTAATTGAGAGACAATAATTATGCTATTCAACATCTATAAATTCAGTAAGTACAATTAGAGCCCTAGCCTTAAGACATTTCTTTAAATCTGAATCATAATCATAAAAATTATTATTAATTGTCTAATGAATAATATTAGAATGAGCACTAGAATTGTTCCAAACAGAAATAAATGGAAAAGGTAAATAGCTTTATAGCAAGACATAGATAAACATACAAAATATGCCTTCCAGCAACATTTGAACACTGGGATATTTCCAAAAGCAACAAAGATGAAAATCACTTAAAAAATATTCAAGAACATTTTGTAGGCAGTTTTTTGTGGGTTTTCGGGGTTTTTTGTTAGTTTTTTTGGTTGATCTTTGCTTTGTTTGTTTTCTTATTAACCCATTCAAGTAAATTTTATATCTATGTCATTGCAGAGAAGGGACATTAAACTAATTTTGGGAATAATCCAAAAAGCTGTTACTGTTTCTGTATTTCCTGTTAATTAAAGTAAAAGTAAACATTTAAATTGAAGGCTGCAATGTCAATAGGCAACACTAAGTTCCAGTCATATTCAGAGTGAAGAAATAGGAAATAAAATGTCCTTATCCACTGTTTCATAATTTTTTCATGTTCATTTGTTTATGGCTGTGGTTAGCAAGAGTGTCTTTTGAATTTTGTCTCCATGGAAGGCACTCAGTCACAGAGACCTCCGCTTCCCTTCAGTTTATGAACCAGCCCTGTTTTCCATGTAACAGCTTTGTCAGTTCAAAAGTGCAGGCACTGCAGAGTCAAACTTTGGAGATGAATAGTGAAAAAAAAATTTCTATCCCACACAAGGAGAAAACAGTCTAACAAGGCTAAATGGAACTTGTGCAGAAAACCCATAAAAGTATTTATCATTTTAACTAGCTCCTGCTTTTCAGCACTTCATGCAGGATCATAGACATGAAGAAATATTTTTGGTAGTAAGCTGCAATTCTTAAGCATTAGGAATGCACCATTTTCTTTATGAAGTCTTTGTTTCTCGATTATGTTGTATATTGCTTCAAAATACCAGTTTTAGACAGATAACAAAGAGATTATCAGCTTTCAGTCAAGAGAAAAGGAAGAATAACTCATCAAAAGTGTGGTGTCACACAGAGAACAGGATTAAGCTGTATAAGGGCATGTACCAGTAAAAGAAATGGAATTTGCTCATGTCTGTGTGCTATAGCACCCTACAGCTGTGTTACTTCTCATCCCTTGGGCCAGTGGGACTGTTGGTCTCTGCTGTGGTTTAACCCCATCTGGCACTAAATACCATGCAGCCACTCCCACTGTGCCAGCTTCCAGGAGGAAAACTAAATCTACCCCATTCAAAACCAAGATGCTCTCGTAAAGAAATTTCAAATTACTATAATACTCTGATTTTCATGTCTGTTTTTCCCAGTGATTTGGTCTCCCTTATGAAGGCAGAGAGCCAGTGGGGTCTGGGCTTCAGCTTCCCCACATACCAGCTTGTATATCTCTTTTTTGTGAACTGAGCATCCCACATTTCCATGTCTTTTCAGGACATTTTTTATGCATTTTTTTTTCAGCACCCTTATGTTATTTGGCACTCTCTTAATCCAGACATGTTTTTGTCTCTCTAACCTGTCTTTGAGATCTGCTTTGCTTATATGGGCCAACTACTACAACAGTCCTCTGATTGACAGCTGTCAATGAAATTCACTCTTACTTTGCCCCTAAGAGAAGGGGAGGGAAGCACAAGAGGCCAGATCAGCCCTGCAATGCCCATGTTGGATTCCAGAGAGTATCAGAAACTGCACTGTGTTCTGCACAGCCAGGCAACAGCCTCAGAAAGGCTGCAGTTACTCCCATCATAACACAGGAAAGTATGGCAGAGACCTGGATAGAGAACAGATTTCTTGTACTTTTCATTACGAATTTCAAAGGTGTCTCCAAGGAGGAAAAAAGTCCCTTTCCAGTAACAAATAAAATTCTATGCGTCTGCTTTCATTGTTACCTTCTTGGTTTTTACTGGGCACTGTCAGGTTTTGTTCTTCCTTGATTTTACTAGGCAGGCAGAGGAAATAAGAAAGGGTATTTAGTATGTAAGCAGTCAGGCACCAAGGTTTTAAAGTCTGCTCTACTCATATATGCAGATGTTACTAGGAAATATGGTACTTGTTCACTCAAAATAATTTATGCTTATCTAATGCTTTATCTCTAGGGTCCACTTCTCCTCCCAAAGAATTTCTGAAAACCTTACTCCTTGTTTGTCAGAGTGTTTACTGTGAGTTTACTGGGAAGCAATGATAGCAAACAGTATAGGAAATTCATTTCAGTACAAGGAATAAAATAGAGACTATAATGATTTTCCTTATACAATGTACATGCACGAGAGTCTTGTTCAGGCATATACTTATAAATGGTGACTACAAAGATAAACACTTGTGTGTGCATACAAATACATACATATGCACATGTGTGTATTTTTTTAGTAACAGCATGAGCATGAGTTTTGCTGGTGCCAGGGGCAGGTCCTGGGCTGTGGCACAGAGAAATTGTAGATGTGCGTCACATCATTTCCAGGAAATTATGGCATGATGTTTAAAGGTATTTCATTATGATACCTGTCCAGCATAGAATATTAAAATTTATGTGTGTACAATACACTTACAGATGTCTATACATATGCATGCATATATTTAAAAATGTATCCTTTCATTTGGTGTTGAAATTAATTATTACTGCAACTAAGTTATATAAGGTTAACTAATTGTAATGAAAACAGATTCTTTACATTCTTTGTGATTCTATCATTCTAGTCACTCCTCTGGGCAGAAGAAAATGAAAATTTATAAGAAACAAAGCATCTAGACCTATCTCTATGTAGCTCTGCTCCCTACACTGTTTGGTGGTTTTACACCTACTTAGCAGCAGTGATGTGCTCCAGAAGAGTCAGATACTCTGCTGCTCTCATTTCCTACTTCTTGCTCAATTTTCTTTTTTATATCATGTTCAATTTATAATACAGGTTTTTAGAAGGATGGTAAAATAATTCCAAAGACTTATTCCAAGCCTTGAAATGACAAAAACAAAAAAGTATTTCTTGATACAGAATAATATAACTGTATAACAATTCAACTCTCAAACATATGAAGGGCAAATGAAAGGGGGAGTGGGGAGCTGAGAAGCCCAACAAGTATCTCACTGTTTGCTCTGTGAAATGGATGAGGTCAAGGAATAATCTTTTCATCTAATTTCTTCACAGATAATAGTGCAAGCATTTCAACAATCTGGAGACTAAATTTTTACTGCTGGGGACACACATCTTTTTGGCTGTAGCTCTGCCTCGTCCTCCTTGAAATTGCTGCTGTGATCTCGCTAAACTTTTTCAGTCGGAGTAAATCAGGGGAATGCTAACATCTTAAATAACAGGCAAAACCCCTTCATGTAAAGAACTTTTGTTAGAGGCCTTTTGTCAGAGACTTTTTATTCCTATGCAAAAGGAGGCAGTGGCAGCAGCACACCTCCTGTGCCTCTCCAGTGCAGGGAACCAAGCTCTGTTCTTCCACTGCCTGCCCAGAAAGCTGGTTTGCCCCTAAAGTAAGACATAAAGACACCTCCTCTTGTACAGGGCTTATGATAAAACCAGGGGGTGCCCTTGAACCAGATGATCTTATATCTTCAGTAACTCTTTATTTAAGTTTCTTCACCCATTGTGAGCTCCTCAGACAGTCCCTCAGTGACTAAGGGAGAAGACAGCTCCAAGAATTTTCACGTAGATTAATATTTCCTGAATGTCAGTATGAGGTTTGTCTAGTTACACTAGAAAAAAGAAACATAGAAATTAGGCATTTGGATTATCTTTTGTGCTGGATATTTTAATTCAACTCAATCATACAACATTAAATTTTACGATGCATTTTGTTATTGAAAAAGACATTTTTTGCACCTTACTTGCATAGTAGCAACAGTGGATGCCTAACCAAAATGACACCCCATCTGCATATTAAACACAAATTCTGAAAGCATTAATCCTCTTATTTTATTAAATGTCCATTAAATTAGAATGTTTGATGTGTAATTGTTGAAAAAGAGCAATGGCTAAGACACACTGTGTGTAATTATTCTTTGGGGGTTTTTTGTGTAGATTGTCAAGACAAAACAAAAATAAACCAAAAAAAAAAAAAAAAAAAGTAAAGCTCTGCAAACTCCTAACATGTAAGCAGATTCTGAATAAATGGCTCCATGGATTATTTTTATTCAGTCATTTTCATAATAATGTACTATGCTTTGTGATTTCCATAAAATTGCTTCAAACTACAGTGATTGTCTGGCATGAGTCAGAAGGCTTCTTTGAGGTATGATTATGATTCTTTCATTTCATAAAAAAAACAGGCTGATGGAAAAAAAGGTTAATTTTCTTAATTTGAAAGCTCTGATGATCTGCCTTAACAATTGTTGTGATCTGAAATTCCGTATACTATGTAGAAAATCACTTTTTAATCATTACTCGCAAAGAAATGAGAAAGCTCATTTCTGATCACTGAGACAAATTTATCTCTTTAGCATTTTTCATAATGAAGAGATTAGATTAATGTCCACTTACATAACATGATTTATGGTATGATCAGAAGTAGCTCATGTTGGAACAGAATGAGTGCAAACCACCTAATCAAACAAAATGATTGGGGGTTTTAATTGTTTATAGCAGTATAAGGTCATATGAAGTCCCTTCTAGTAACTCATCTTTCTCTTCCTGTATTTTAATTCTCCTTTTCTGCCCCTGAGAATGATGATTAGTTACAATTAAAAGAAAGCAAAGCAGTTAGCTTGACAAGCTCAGGATTTGGGAATTATTATAGTCATTAAAGGACCATCTGATAACCATATTAAACTTCATCATTCACATACTGTCAGGTTTCTCTCTGTCATACACAAAGCAAACTACATCAAGTACAGCAGTGTTTCAAGAGTGGAGCAAATGTATCACCTGATTTTACATCACTGAAGTGAGAGGAGACACACTCCAGATTCATTTTGTCCTGTGAATTCTCAACATTAAGATAGTTAGGAGTGAGACCAAACCTCCTGACTTAGAGGCGTTCTTTATTTTTTTGCCATTGTTAGAGTGTGGTAATCTCCTATGACAATCTCAAATGCACCCTTGGATTTGATTAATTATTCAGTTTCATGTTCTGCTTGGACTTTCTGAGCAGAAAGTTTATAGAAATCTAATTTCAAGAGCCTGTTGCCCTTTTGAAGCCACCTAAGTCCCTGGAATTTTTATTTCTTTTCTTCATTTTAGAGTCACATCCTAGGTAGGATGAAACATAAATCACTTTATGAAAAATGAATAAACATATTCTTGAATCTATATTCCTATGCATATGTAGCATTTCATGATTTTTACTTTTAAAACTTGCCAGTGGAAAGAAATTATGGTTAAGGCACAAGGAGTAAGTGACCTATTCAGGAATAGTATCTTAACCCTACAAACACGAGGAGAGACAACAATTGTTCTTCCTAATGCAGCTCTGAACCCCTGACCCAAAGCAACATAATGCACTATTTTAGCAGATCAATCACACAGCACAGTGTAACTTCCCACAGAGCACAGTGGTGGGCTTCAGCATTTGCTTACCTGCGAGCACTCACAGCAGTGGCCAAAGGTTACCAGCAAGATGATTAAAAATGTGCCTGCTAGACATCTTTCAATATGTCACAACATGTCATTTTGTTCTATGCATTTCAGAATGAAGTAGCTTTCTCCTTTTAAGACATTGTCATTTGCTCTGTCAGTTTTCTTTAGACTTCAGAAGTACCCAATTCCTTTTGATAACAGCTGCTCAAAGTGTAGCAATTCTGGAAGCCCAGAAAAATATCCGCATATTTCCTTTACATCTAAGAATAGTCATTCTGTGAGATTAAAAAAAAATATTTTTGGCTTTAAAAAAAATTGTTTAATCAGATATAGTAAGAGTGAACTGCAAACACAAATGATGCAGTATTTTATTTCTCCTACATACACAGTAGCACCCTGCACACTTTCTAAGTACATAATAGAAGGAAAATAAGAGAATGTGATTGTGGCTGTTCAGTCTCAGCTGGAGGTGTCAGGCTAGATTTTGTGTCATTTGTTCATTTTATATAAGGCACTTCCTCCAGACCTAGTTTATGTGTGTGAATTTTACAGTGTTATGGAGAAAATTCAGGGGTTTATTTGAACTGTATTTTTCTCCCTACAATTTAATCTCAGATTTTTTTTTCCTTGCAGTATAAGATATTATTTTTGCCTTTCTTGCATCTCCTTTTGCAAAGACCTGATGTTAGGGAAACCTTCTAGATAGCAGTAGGAATTAGAGTCTCTATAGAAGCAGATATGCCATATACCAAGCATGACACACTTTTGTTGACTAGAAGAATTCCTATCAAATTCAATAGGATCTGAAGCCATCAAAACCAGAATTAATCTAGAGAAGCCTGCAAAGAAATTTTAAACAAAATTAATGCTTCCTCTCCACAGAGAAATAGGAGGGAGACACCCACAGACTCATTAACCCACTAAATAAGGACTGAGATGAAGATTTATAGCCCTTATTATGTGTGTTACTTCTCTTTCCTTATGCTATGCAAGAGGTTTTCGGGGCTGAATTTCTGGGGTGGTGGTGGTGGTGACCAGTTTTGTTTGTTTGTTTGTTTCCAGTGACTTCACTTCCTAAGTTTACACACATGTAATAGCTGTACACACCTACATTAGAAGAGCAGGGAAGGAATCCTACATAAAACATACACCAGGGAAGGCACTTAAAACCAGAACTACAAAAGGACTAGGGTGCTCACTCTTTGACTTCCAAAATCCATCTCAGGCACCATCTAACCATTTGTAGTAAATGTTTCCTCTTTTCAGAGGGAAGTGTTTTGGATGAGGTGGTTAGAGCCAACAGCTTTGATGCAACCATTCATTCCAAATATAAATGAGCACAAAGGAATTATTCCTGTAATGGGGTGCAATTTACCAGTACAATTTAGCCAGAAATTAGTTTTGTGTCATTGACATCAGTGTGAAACAGCAGATGACTAATGAAACAAATGACATAAAACTAATGAAGTAGCATGGTAAATTAATATGCAGACCTTTCTATTTCTATAGGCAGCTAAAAAATATCTCTAATGGCTTTCATTTCTGATTATCTACAGCCAGTTTTTTTTAAAGAATCATTGATCATATTCAATCAAATAAGAACTGAACCCCACTACTGCCTACAAAAGTCTGCCTCGCCTCCTACCGTTTTGACAAATTGAACATGTCAATTGCCAGTTTTGCTAATTTTTAGTGGTAATCTACTGTGCTGTTTATTACTGAACTGTCCAATTTATTTTTATTAATTATTTCACTTCATTTTCAAATGGTAATATTCTCATGTTCTTTGTATTTGGTCTTATTTATTTCACATGAAAAACATGGAAATTAAGTTTTTTAATTCTTTTTTTCCCCTGCTGTATAATGTGAGATGATATTCAAACACCAGTATGATCTTTCTTTCTCCACAGCGCTCTTGCATTTGAAGGGGCTAGAGGTGTAAAATGTCCTAGACAGGGAGGTTTATTCACCATTCAACCTGATGGCAAATTAGTAAACTCACATAGCAATGTCAGTGACCCAAGACACTTCATAAGTTTTCATAGATAATGATTTTTACCACCATTTAGACAATAGAATTATCTTATAATGTATCAGCTCTTCATGTACTACCCTGTATTTTTCAGGCAGCTTCTTCACATTTCCTTGAAAAACTTAGTAGATGTCCTTAGAATCCTAGAGCTTAGAGTATATGAAACTATCTGACTTACACTGAAAAAACTTCAATGAAACACTTGTGACCTTGAATCGATGATCTTTGTGAAAGCTTTCTTATGCTGAATTTTTACAAGAAATGTTAATGGAAAATGGAGAAACAAAGAGAAATTAATCATGAAAGAAACCTTTCATTTTCAGATCTTTGCAACAAGTACTTTTACATAGACCCCATTCTTAGGGAGAAGGGTCACTTCTCCCAAGAAAGTCCATCTAGAATGTTATTTTATTTTTATCCTAGAATGCTGTATAAATTATTTCATTTGATGCCTTACTTGTGGTATTTCAGTATTTCCAAATCCAATCTATTCCAAAAGAAAGAATTACAGAGTTACAAAATCAGCTGTTTTGTTTTTCACATTAAAATAAGGTCTGGGTCTTGGTCTAAGGTCTTTATGGAAGAATTTAAGAGAGTTTCTTCTTTCAGTTAACACAGCTCAGAGGTACTGAGACAGAATCTTCACATATACTTGAACATAATAATAATTATTCCAGTTCCCTCTTGCCTCTTTTTGCAGTACTGTCAGATCCACCAAATATGCCATTGTCATCTCGTTGGACTCTATTACTTTTTCATAAATACCTCTTTGTTTCAGAAATGTTTCTTCTAATCCAGACTCTAAGTAATCTAGCTCATGAGATATCTTTAGCAAGATTAGAAATGTGCAATTCTTGGAGGAATGACTTTACTGTGAAATGCTGACATCTGTCAACATAAGCCAGACAGCCTCAAAATGACATTTAGTGCATTTAGTAATCTAAAATTGCAAACAAAGCTAAGAAAGTATTATGTATTAGTTTCTAAGTGACACAAAAATACCATTGGAATTACATTAAATAATAGTCCAAGCAGGTTTTATTCAAATATCCAGGTGGAATTTTCCATGATTTTTAGAAAATCATGGAATCATAGAATGTAAAGGGGTAGGAATAGACGTTAAAGAACATCTAGTTCCAACCCCTCCTGCCACATGTAGTGACACCTTCCACAAGATGAGGTTGCTCAGGGCCTTATCTAACCTGGTCTTCCTGGCAAAGAATCCATCTCCAGCTCCCCAGTCGGTCCTCTTCAGCTACTGGAAAGTTGCCATAAGGTCCCCATGCAGCCTTCTCCAGGCTGAACAGCCCCAGCTTTCTCAGACTGTCTTCACAGGGGAGGTGCTCTAGTCCTCTTACCAGCTTCATGGCCTTCCTCTGGACTTTCTCCAAGAGTTCCAAGTCCTTCTTATATTGAGGGCATCAGAACTGTATTCCATACTCCAGGTAGGGTCTCAAAAGGGTAGAGGGGCAGGATCCCCTCCCTCGACCTGCTGGTAATGCTCCTTTTGATGAAGCCCAGGACTCCACTGGCTTGCTGGACTGTGAGCTCACACCACTGGCTCTTGTTGAGTTTTTCATCAACCATCACCCCCCTAGTCTTTCTCTGCAGGGCTGCCCTCAATCACTTTTTCACCCAACCTGTTGGTGTGTCTGGGATTGCCACAACCCACGTTTAAGGCCTTGCACTTTGCTTTGTTGAACTTCATGAGATTTGCATGGGACCCCTTCTCCAGCATGTCCAGGTCCATCTGGACGACATCCCTCCTCTGCAGCATGTTGACTGTACCACACAGCTCAGTGTCATCAGCACATTTCACTCAATCCCACTGCTCAGGTAACTGATAGGGATGTTGAACAGCACTGGTCCCAGAGGAAGTGACTGATTTCAGGAACACCATTCCTCACTGGTGACCAGATGGACCCTCTGTGTGCAGCCATCGAGCCAGCTCTTTACCCACAGAGCAGTCCATTCATCAGATCCATGTCTCTCCAATTTGGAGACAGGGATGTCACACAGGACAGTGTCAAATGCTTTCCTTGAGTCTAGGCAGATGATATAAGCTGCTATGGCCCCATCCACCAGTGCTGTAGCCCTGTGATAGGAGGTCACCACATTTGTCAGGCATGATTTCCCCTCTGTAAAGCCATGCTGGCTGTTACCAATCACATCTTTGTTTTCCTTGTTTTGGGATGCTTCCAAGAGATTGTGCTCCATGGTCTTGCCTGGCACAGAAGTGAGGTTGACTTGTCTGTACTTCCCCTGGTCTTCCACTTTCCCCTTTTAAAAATATTATTCGAAAAATTAATTTAGTTTAATAAAACATTCTGGACTACAAGTATTTATGACTTAAATACAATATGGTACCATCTCATCAATCATTGATGCATGCATCACAGTCACAGAGCAAAAAAATTTTCACCATAGCTGAGAACTTATTAATTTCTATTATTTTTTTCCATTTTTCCAAATTTTCTTTCTATATTCATTCTTCTCTTGAGTAATAAAGATACTCAGGAATAAAACACTGTTTCTACCCACCTTTCCTCAGTGTGTAACCCACCTAGTACTAAAATTTTATTTCAATTTATTTCAGAGCAAATGCTGATCTTAGGTGTACAAGTAAAATATAACAGACAAGTGAGAGAATATAAGACTTGAACATAACAAGCCCTGCTTGTGAAGCCCATTTCTGGATGAAAAATACAATAGAAAAGGCTAATAGCGTGAGTAAAAAAAGCACAATGAACTGTAGTAAATGTTGAACTGTTACCAGGACAAACATTCAGATTCCTTTAGCTGACCATGAACTGGTAAGATGAAAGGATAAAGATCCTCTGTCTCAGAACAGACAGAAAACAATATCCACCAGAGTAAACTTTGACTTCTGCAGTACAAAGGAACAGGAATGTAATGCCAAAGCTTCTAATTTTGTACTCTTACTGAAGGTGTACTATCAATAAAAGTAATGGTAGTAGTGAAAAATGGTTAATTACCTAAAGATTCCTATCAGCTTCTTTGTGAAAGAGGTATTAAGAAAACATTCAAGGGAAAACATTTACCTTTTTTCTTTGACAATCTTTGCATATTAAGGCTTTGTTCTCTTCCAGACATCTGGAATTTTTCATTTTTTAATGATTTTCCAAAATATTTCTGGTTCGATATTTTGGGTGCTCTGGGCTCTCTTTTCTGTTCTGTTTGTCTCTAAAGAATACAGCTGTCTCAAGTAGAAATAGCAAAGCTGCTTCTGAATTGAAAATTCACTACTCATGTCAGCACAGCACTCCTTATAAGTTAATTCATATTCAGGTGTGGATCTTGTTTATGCATTTATAAATTTGTGATTCCTTTTGTACTGAAATAATAATAAAATAAACCAAGCTTGGGAATTCTATGCAGTGTTCTGTCTCTGATTACAAATGAAGCTCTTCTGTGTCCTCTGCCACCCCTCTAATCAGGAGCAAATTTATATAATTTTCAGAAATTATCAATAATTTCTCAGAAACCATACATTTAGAGCCCTATTTGTGAAGATATAAAAGTGATACAGAATTCCAGTCTCGTCATTAGCTATAAAACTGATAGAAATGCTTAAGATCCCATCATCTTCAAAGTTAGATCAAGGCCAGACATATTTAGACACCTGCTTGTTTGAGACTGAATCCAGTTAATCTTTTAAAAAGCTTTGAAGCACCTCATATCCTCATGTGATGAATCTAATTCAGGAGACCTTAGGGCAGACCTTACAAATTACTTCAGAAGGATATAGCAACTATAATGTTTAGCTTAAATCTTAGGTGTCTACATCTTAATAATTCCAACTTGAAATCTGCAATTCCTATTTTTGACCTGAGTTCAAAAAACATTGTATTTGTAGAAAAGTGTAAACACTAGCTTGGGAATACCTAGACTGATATTCATAGATGCTGATATAAAGAGAACTGAAATGACTAAGCTAGAAGAGAGATATCATATAGATTTCCAAATCTTATAGCTACAAAAGTGAATTTTGCAGCACCACTACCCCAATTCTATTTGAACATACATTGTCCTTGAAAAAGGTAAAAGTTACAGGATGAGCTTCAATATTTTTCTAAAATGTATTTCGAGGTAAATCAGTATCTAACCAGAATATTACCCTATTTTTTTCCTTCTGTCATTGCAGAAAAAAAATCTGCAAAAATTTATTTTGTTTTAATATCAGGTACAATGACAGTGATAAGAGATACAAGACTCTGAAAAATTCACATAAATAAACAGACTCAAACACACACAAAGCTTTCCATCTTATTTTAATAGAAATTGGACCAAACACCACATTCTTGGACTAATGCATTTTGTGTATCATATAACTGAAGTCATATAACTGATCACTAAATGCTAACTTTTTTACAGATATATCAATGGCTGAATGAGCACTTCACTGGGGGCTTGTTATTGTTGGTTTTTTTGGTTGTGTTCTTAAGGGAATTAGTTTAAGTCTGATTGCCTCAACACATTCCTAACCAAAATGAAGCTTATGCCTGATGGGATATTGCTGAGAATGATTATAGTTTATGGATGGGTACTTTCCACTCAGCAAGTCACAGATAGGAGAAAGATAGTCAGAAAAAAAAAAAAAAGAAAAAGAAAAAAAAACCTAAAAAAAGAACCAAAAAACCCCCAGATAATAACAACAAAAGAAAATTGCATCTTCACACTGACTAGCAAAATATATTCTGTATGGCTTGAATATATCTAAGAACAGGATGAAAATAAAAATCATTAATACCTTCATTAATATTTTAATTGCTTCGGCATCTATCAGAAAACTGTATAAGTATTAAATAATACTCAAGAGCATACAAGAAAGAGCTGAGAGATACCTTAAAAAATCCAGTCTGTAACTGCCCTTCCCCCAGGAACTGAACTATATTTCATGAGAAGTGCCTTCCAAATGCAATGCTGATTCTTACCTGGAAGGGTGCCACTTACATACTCTGGCATATTTAAGGGCAAAACACATTTCAAAAAGAGATGTTCAGTGTTATCAGAAAAGGGGAGGCTCTGGCAAAGCAATTTACTACAAATGGGTGTGCTGGAAAAGATCTTATATTAGGAGCTGACAGAGGGAACAAAATATTGGTGCCTGATATTTAGTGAGCAGAGCAAATTACCAGCAAGGCAGGAGTTTTGGGGTACTTTTCCACTATTATACAGTTTGAACTTCTTTTGTGTTACCATTTCTGTAAGATGTTAAAATTTCTGTCTTGGTGACCTTTATGTCAATTAAGTGTAATTTTCACAAGAGAACGTTTGCATATCCTTTGTCTTTCTGTCAGGAATCCAATACTTTTGGACAGATAAATTCACAGCTAGAAATGGATTTAAAACCTCTCACCTATGAAAAAAAGACATAAACACATTTTTGTACATGAGAAGCTGATGAAGGACTTTCCTAATGCTCTAGGGTGTTTTGAATGGTATCACAGAAGGACGGAGTACAGCTAAAGCTGGTGCAAATGTCCCTCATGGTGAAGTAACAAGCGATCAAAAATGAAACAATGGCCACTAACAGCAGTTTTAGTGGAATAAGATGGGTTTTTTTCATGATGTAAAACTGACTCATCTTGTACCTTGCTACAATAGCTATTTCCTGACAGAAGTATAGATAGCAAAGGTATTTTTTTTTACGTAGTCTGTCTCAGAGACAATTCCTCCTGGAAGGAAATCATCATTCACACTCCCATTCCCAGCTGGACTCACCAGCCTGGCTGTAGCACACAGCAAATAGATCACCCGAAGTACTACAGATACAACAGGTTCCTAAAGACACTCTAAGAAACTTGTCATTACTCAGCCCTGGAGCACTCTTTTGGGAGCTGCCATTTCAGAGTCTGTGCCTTACCCTGGAAGTTTGCCTACTGTGAATTCTCCTGGAAAAAGAGCATTCAAGTTCTTTAGAGTGCAGGATGACAGTTTAGTGGCACCATATGGCAATATTATCTGACAATGACATTTTCCAGGTACAGATAAAGTTTTCTTAACTTCATTGATTTCAGGAGTTGTGATATATGCAAAAGAGGACAAAATCAGTAGTAGAGTGAACATCACTGTATGCAACACCTAATGCAACATAAGCAGAGCTCAGGGAAAGGAGATATCACATATTCTTATTCTAGTACTACACCATTAAATGCAAATGTATTTTCTGTTACCAGAGCAGATGTCATTTTGCATTTCAGTTCAAAAAGAGAATACAGCCAAGGAGGTCACTGTACTTCCATTTCCTAGTAGAAATTTCAGATTTTTTGTTTGTTTGTCTGTTTGTTTTGTTGTTTTTTTTTTTTTTTAATTCTGAAATAAGGTCTTCAAGCAAGAGATACCCACTATTCAGAGAGAGTGTGGTAATGAAAATGTGACTTGGAAAAGCCTTAATACGGAAGAGACACAGGTGCCTCTACATACATATGTATGTGAGAAGCTATGCTCACAGTGCTGACAATTTAGTAGATTACATGAACTGTGTTACAATGCACTTTCCTGAGTCCTTTTAAAGATTTTAATACTGTAATCTTTATCAAAATACATCAAAAATTCTAATGAGGATAAATAATTGAGATTACTAAAAACTCCACACTAAAAACAATAACGGACATAGTTCTTAAGTAAGCTATGATGAAACTGTTTTGCTAAACTCTGCACAAATATTTTCTCTTAGTGAAATGATTATTTCCTCTTTTTCCTCTAAGTAGAAAATTTTTTTTGAAATAATATACATTTTTCAATGCCCTGTCTGCATTTTGTTGACTGAATTATTTCTGTCTTATGGCCTTTATGTGTAGGAAGTGCATGTTGGCCTCTGTTACTGATCAGTTTTTCCATGTATAAACTAGGGAATATGTAATTCATATTTCTACAGTCTGATTTAATGTACTTTTTGCTGTACTCTAAAATCCTAAATTCATTAAGACCTGGCAAAGACCACATAATGTTACTCAAGATCATGCTGCTCTATGGATGGACTAAGGCTTCTTGCACCTCCTGGGACAGCATATGAATACATTACACTATGAGAAAAATAGCCAATTTTTATAGCATTCCTGGCCTGTGAATGTGTTTGAATTAGTGTAAATGTGACTGAGGCACATAACTGCAGTGAAATACAGCACATTAGGAATGTCACATCAACGAGGAGTCTTGATGATATTTCCAGTTAAATAAAGCCAGACACGTTTTTCATATACAGAAAACAAAAATAATTTTCAAGTTTGCTTTTCTTAAAAGCCTGTCAGATTTCAAAGGCTTTGGAAGAAGTGATGAAAATTTCAATGATCTTTAAATGAAAGACATCTAAGAGGCATGTAGACAGAGCTGCTGCTTGTTCTGCTCTGTTATACAAAAGGATGGAAGGGGAGACTTTTTAGAAGGAGAGGAGACATTGTGCAGCAGATGAATGGTGTATCCAAAATTCTCATTTATCCTAAACAAGAAGGGTATCCTTTTGACCATGTCACACACCCAGAAAATCTGAAGATAAACTTTAATCCCAAAAGAATGCTTTAGATTCTGAATTCTTTTTGCTTCAAAAAGAAAGTCAATATTTAAGAAATTCTAAAGATTTTTCCCAGCTTGGTGAAAGATTCCCCCCACACTATGGTGAAAGAAAATAAGGGAAAGAGATTTCTTAGTTCCACTTATCTGATACGTATCCACAGTGGAAAGTCTGGTGTGCAATCAAATGCAATTTTCTGTTAGTCTATTTAGGTTTCCAGTCTTCATAATATTTGAACCATTTGCAATCACAGCTCTGTTACTGGGCAGAGAAGCAGTTTTTCTTGCTTTGATGATATGGAACATGGGCATGGAGCAGCTTGGAACCAAGTTTTTAGACACTGGGATTTCCAAAATTCACTGATTTTGAAAAAGGAATTGAGCCATAAACATTATCAGGTCGTGATGCTTTGGATTCTTGATGACTACATGCCTGCAATAATCCCATGTTGGATCCAACAGTCCTTCTGTATTTGTTCATCACTTCAAGGACTCACAAGGTGTCTGGGTTCAGCAGTATCTGGAACATGTTAGTTTGCAATGTTGATATATTGTGTCTATTGTCAGAATTTAAGCATAATCCTGTTTAGCTGCTTTTAAGAATTCAGAACTGTGTATCTCCTGCTCAGCTATGTACAAATCCATTGACTAGTGTAATTATCAGATTTTTCTGGTATTGCAATATGTTTCTTTTTTATGGAAGAACACTGAAAATTGTGTCATTTATATAGAGTGTTTATAGTCTCAGGAGCAATGAATATACCAGGTTTCTGCTTTATTTTTTTTCTTTCTCTTGAGTGACTGCAAATGATGATTTATCAAAAGCTGTTTGGTTTTTTACCAGAATTGTATATAATCAATTTGCAAATTAGGAAATAAAATATTTTCTCACATCTCTAATAATAACTATCTTGACACTCAAGGCAATAAAACAAAATCATTTAAATAATTGGAAGTGTCTAAGTAGCCAATTATTTGAAGATGTCTTTTTGGCTTAAGGAGAACAAATAAGGAAGTACTCCCCAAGCGAATATCCAATGCACAGTCTCTGCAAATGTTTCCCATGCAGACACTATTATGGATGTGACACATTCAGTTACTTGCAGAACACTGTCATTTCACATTTGATGATGATGTGCTGAAACAGAGTGTGCTTCTGCAATGCCATGAGAGGAATGCAGAGCATATGTCTGAAACACCTTTGAAAGTCCTTTCCAGATTCTGGGTCCTGTTGTGACATTCTGCTGAATTCTCCATTGCACCACCCTCCAAAATTGTTAGGGGATTCACAATTGCACCAAATCCCCTGCTTTACTGGTCTCCACAGGAATAACAAAACCAAATGGATATTTTTACATCTATATCTCTCTTAAAGTTGGTTTAATTTCACATAAAAAGGTGTAAACAAGTAGAAAAACATTCAATGATGATTCACTGAATACTTTTGGCTAGGGAGTAACGGGGGTTGTTAACCACTTATTATGACTCGTAGGCTGTACCTCAATGAAGCCAATAAATTGTACCTTTCTGAGAACACCCAGCCCTAAATTACACAAATAGTTACCCATATTCTCTGCCAACAGTTGAGCACTCAGGGCAGTAAAATACTGGAATTCATTTTGTGTAGCTTGGCACTTTTCACAATGATCAATCTTTCTTTCTTCCTTGGCAAAGCTCTCTTCTTGGGGTGATTAACAATAACAACAACCAAAAAAAAGCATTATAATCTTCCTGCAAAGGCAGGGTTTTAGCTTCCTGCTGCAGGGTAGTGTCAATTGTCAGCATCTTGTTTGGTTTGTTTAGCTGGCTTTTATTCTTCTCTGACATTTGGAGATTTTGTGTTTTCCTTTTCCTCCTCCTCATTGCTGGAGCCATCTGTGGGCCTTTACACAGACACATCCATTAGGAATATCAGATAGACAAAGCTAATGTTCACTGGAGTAAGATGACAAGTTCCTTTTCTTAATTAATGCCATCACTGCTGCTCAAGTGAGGATTGCAAGCTCCTGAAGTTGTTTGAAAATGAATTGCTCTTAATTTCCATGAGCATTTTTCTACCACATTTAGATTGTGGTAATAAATTAAACATAAATTAAACCGTGAGGGGTCTCAGGACCCTGATCCCCTGAAACCAGATCTCTACTTGTGCATTAAGTGCTCTCTGGGATCAATCCTGGATACTGGACTTTGAGGTCAGCAGGACCATCAGGAGATGCCTGTCGGGCAGTCAGCCTCTGCCAAGCCACCCCCAAGGCCCCTGCTCGGGACTCTGCATGGCCCCTTCTGATCTACAAACACTTTGCATGGGATCCCTCAGCTCTGGAGGCTAAGGAAACTTAGTAGGATGCCTCTGACTGTCCAGTGGAGGGATGTCTTAGAACAACCATTACTCCATTCATTCTATGTCCTGAGCTTTCTGTCTGTGTGAGCTAAAATCACAGAGGATTTCAGTCCAAGCACTGAAAACTGACTCCAATAAATATTCAAGGCCCAGCTGGAACAGGTACCCAGAGCTGTGGCCTGGGAATACTTCACAGCTGCAAATGACCTGCACGTAGCTGAAAGGAGTAAGAACATTGAACACATGGACCCCACACATCGTATTGGCTATAACCCCGTTAAGTTTAAAGACTTAGGCAGATAGCAGAGATGGAAATAGGGGGCTAAAGTCTGTCCTATTCCATCTTTATATGGCAGTATTTTCAACATGAATTAAGGAAGTTGCCAACACCATCTGATAACTGCATCTCATCATTATTATTAGCAACTATCATTACCATCTGAGAAACTGAGAATGCTTTTTTGCATTCCAATTTTCCTGAATGTTTCCTTACTCCTACCTCCTACTTCCATGCCATTTCAGCTAAGCTAAAATCTTAAAGTAGTGTCCTTATAATTTCCTTTCATACCTTGTTTCATTTTTGTACGCAAAGTCTGTTCTTCTCATGAGTATTCTGTCAAAAAATATTTGGAATGTACGATCAATTCTCTTGATCAGCTATGTGGCCAAGTTTTGAAACATTTTTTTTCTTACTTTTAACTGTGTGCTCCAAGATGATTTTTTTCTTTGTCTTAGTCCTAATTTCATCAGCTATAGATTTTTTCATCTTAAATTTTTCCACATTGCTCTGTAAATGCCTGTGTAAATTACTTGTGTAAATATTTAAAATTATTTTAGAAAACAAAACCCAGGAAATTCAACCTTTAGAAGGTTTGAACATTTTACTACATACACATAGAATGTCTGTTCCCTTGCATGCATTTTCATAATTTGAATAAATACAAATACCAGACTTTAAAGTAGTTTAGTAATTGAATTTCCTTTTACTTTGTGAAGACCCTCTGTGCTTTATTATGTTGAACAAGACATTAATTTATAATATTTCGTTTTAAAATCTCTCTCATGTCTACTTATTGCTTATTACATGGATTTACAATTTGGTAGATTCTGGGAAAATACATCTAGAAAAGCATATTAATCAAAACTGGGAGATTATTGCTTAGAATGCTTTGGCTTCTGAAAACTTCAGCCATAAATCAGATCAAAATATTTCTAGGGACACAGACTAATGTAGAGAAGACATTGGGATTCTTTTTTACTAGTCAAAAATGTAATGATTTGTTTAGAGTCTGCTAAAAAAAGAATAAAAATATTTCAGCTGTAATTATATCAAACCTATAATTTGTCTTAGTTCAAAATTAATCCACATCATCATAAAATGGCATTAAGGTGTCATGTTCCTTTAGTAACACCTCTCTACTGAGATCCCTGACTAACAACAGTGCTTCAAAGTGTGCTATGATCTCTGTCTTCTGGCTCAGATGCTGAAGTGTACAGTGATTAAAACACAGCAGGAATGCCTATTCCTCATTAAAGACATTACTGAAAGTCATCCAAACTACAAGACTTTGTAGTGGTTCAGAAGACATTGCAGCTACATCCATGCTAGAAAACTAGCATTGAAAGAAGCTATATGACAGAGATTTGATTTGAACTTTCTACATTGCCATGGAGAGAAAATCATCTACTATGCTCTGAAACTTGTTTTAAATTTTGGATTAAATATATACATTTATTTGATCACTTAAATATATACATATATTTACATATATATGTATGCATACATATATATTTAATTTTTCTAATAAATATATGTATATATATATTCAGAGTGTATGAATATATGCTCCATAAATATATTCAATCTGTGAACAAGTCTGTGAACACTCTTAACCTTCTTTTGCTAAGATAAAATAGATTAAACTCTTCACATACCTTTATGTTGGTTTTAGATCCTTTAATCAGTACTGGGGATTGTTTCTGAACTGTTTCCCATTTATCATCACCTTTTTTGAAGCACATATAACAATTCTAGGCATACAGCTCCTGAATCCCCAGCATTACCATCAGTCATAAAGTACTGCAGCTATAAGTATTCTCTCATTTTCATGTGCAAGAGTCTTAGTTCTTTTAGCCATCACTGAGCCTGGCAGTCTTAATGGATGACTGATCATTCACCTCCATCAGACCTCTCTCTCAGTGTATTCGATCTGTTCAAATTGGAACACTTCCAAACCATTTCTGGGCAGAGTTCAGGTGCTGAGTATGGGCAAGAGGCTATTTTAAATAGGCTTTTCTCATCTGGAAAACATATTTTGAAGATTAGAAATCTTTCACTTTATATATGAACACATAATTATCTACCCAGATGTCCGTGTCCTTTTCAGAGTAGCTCCTTCTCCAGGACTCTTTCATCCCATACCATCCGTGCTTCCACATACATGATTTTGTCAATGTTAAAACTCACATTTTTTTCTCTGTTGTTGGTGTTAATCAATCCAGATTGCCCAGAATCATGAGATGGGTAGGCTTTTTTCTGTTCACTTAGCACTCTTCCAAGTTTCTGCCATTTGCAGGATTTACTGGAGATCATCTTAAGCTTCCTAGATCATTGACAAAATAGCATTGGATGAAAAATTAAAATCTCTGAGAATTTTTCAGAAACATCCACTTACTGATGATTAGTCATTTGCAATTTGATGTAGAGTTCCCTTAATTAACAGGTCTTAATCCTTTTAACATGTTGATAGCATATTGTTCAAGTTCTTTAATCAAAAGGGCATGTGATGTGAAATCAAAAACATAATCATATTACATGAACACTATTATCTTTATCAGACAAATATTTAATCTCATCAAAAAAGATATTAAGTTGCTTTGACATGATTCATTTTCCTGAACCCCTGTTGATTGGCATCAATTATATTTTCCTTAATCCTTTGTTAATTAAAGTTCCATAAATCAAGTCCAGGATCAACCATTCTACTGCTCCCTAAAAAACCATCTCTACTCCTTTGGAATGATTGAAACATGAAAGAATGGACTGTAATCAAAGGTAGTGAATGATGCAAAAAGGAATAAGGGAATGGTACGTGTTGGTTTCTTTAAAGACATTGTAACTATGAGCAGTCACCTAAAAACAGCATTTCCCCAGATTTAAGTTCCCAAATAATAACTTCATCATTATCACTAGTAATCCCTAAGTATGAACTTAGGGATTGAAGTGAAGGACTTTTTAAAATGCAGAGCAATACCTAAACTTGTGGCAAAGAGGAAAGTTTTAATTCAAAAAACCTCATTGCAATTATATTGCTATTCAAGTGACCTTATATTCAACCAAGGAGGAAATCACTGATATTTAAATTCAATTTTTATTTATATTTATGTTTTGATTTTAGAACAAAAATACATAGTCTTATTTTTTCTGAACATAAATTTATTTTTAATAACCAACTATTTATGTTACTTTTTAGAAATTATTTTTTAGCCAGATATGACAATTTAGAAAAAAAAAATTGTTATGGAAAAATTTCATTATATTTTTCAGGATTTCTGCTTTTTCAATAGACACCAGCTGCTTCGTTTTGAATTAGGGTTAGTTAAATTGCATTTTCATTTTCTGAAAGACTGGGAAAATGTAAAATTCTGTTCCTTTGGGCAAAGAAGTGGATAAAATAAGCATGGATTTCAAACTCCACTATAACCACAACTTTACAGATGATTAAATGTTGACCTGGCATGACAAAGAATCACAGAGAAATGCTAATTAATGGTGGAGAAAATGTTAGAGCTATGTGCTGGTTTTGGCTGGAATAAAGTAAATCTTCTTCACAGTAGCTGGCATGGAGCTGAATTTTGGATTTGTGACAAAAGCAGCATTGGTAACAGAGGGATGTCCCAGATATCACTGGACAGGGCTTGTGCCCTGTCGGGGCGTTTCTGTCTCTCACTCCACCAGAGAGGAAGCTGGCGGGGCACAAGGACCTGGGAGGGGACACAGCTGGGGCAGCTGATCCCACCTGTCTGAAGGGGTATCCCACACCATATGGCATCGTGCTCAACATATAAAACGGGGGCAGAAGGAAGCAGGGGATGTTCAAAGCAATGGGGTTTGTCTTCCCAAGTCACCTTGGATGGAGCCCTGCTGTCTTGGGGATGGCTGAACAACTGCCTGCCCATGGGAAATAGCAAATGAATTCCTTGGGGTTTTTTTTTGGTTCTGTGCACTGGTTTTACTTTACCTATTAAAATGCTTTTATCACAAGTTTTCTCATTTTTACTCTTCTGATTATCTCTCCCATCCCACTGCAGATGAGTGACTGCAGCTGTGGGACTGAGCTGTTTACTGGGGTTAAACCATAGTATTACACCATCCACGTGCTGACGGAACATACAAAGTCAGATGTTAAATTCAGTATTTTACACAATGTGTTCTCACTTATTACTTTTATGAAAACTAGAATCTGATTAATGAAAGTCTTCTTCTTTTTAAATTTTGACATGTCATTATGCTTCAGGACTTCACATCTGAACTGTAAAATTAGATTCCCTAGATCTGATTCACAAGTCTTTCCAGTATTATTGAAGAATATATACTCTTTCTAAACACATTCAGGATTCAAGTAGAAGTTTAGTTGTTATGTGTTAAATAAGACAGAAGTGAATGATCTGATCTTTTTTGGTGTTTGCATTGCTTCCTGAAAAATTTCCTTTCAAAAATATAAAGGAAACAGGACTGTATCCTGCTGAAAAATCAGTACTGTGTCAGTACTCATATCATGATGATTTCACTCACAAAGTCATCTGTTCAAATCCCTTCAAAATACCCACACCTTTGAATCTCTAAGGATTAGAACTTATTGCATTTAGCTTTCAAAATTCAGAGAAGTAGTTACCTAATAAAAGTCCCCTGCCGTTGATGCAAATCCTTCCATAGACTTCAAAGGATTTTGGAGTAAGTCCTAACATTACAGATGGTGGCTAATTCTCAGTAAATGGCACATCAGACACAAGTGGACCTTTTCTCCCTGCAGGAAACATCAATAAGGCCATTCAACTCCAAAATTGTTAATGCTATAATGATTTATGAATACTTGATTTTGATTTTTTTATGACATCAAAAGGAAATCTTGTCAAAATATATTAACTATTGACTTGCACCTTTTAAACGTATTTAATAAGAGACACATGCCCCTATTATCCATAGGATAATGATGGCTCTGTTAGTCCTTTAAATAATATAGTGTAGACAACTGATACCACCTTCCCCTGGTGGTTTGCAATCATTGTATAAAGGCCATGATGTCACCTTTGAGAATCATCGAGCCTCACTAGGAAGCCCTTGACCTGTGAACAGTCACTTTGTGGTGACTTCCTCCATGTTCATACTCTGAGTACCAATTTAATTGATCAAGGATAATAATTCCTTGATTCTGTGAGAAAACCATGAATCACTCAATATCAGCAATGTGAACACTCAATTTCAGCAATATTAAACACTGAGTCTGAATTTCTAGAGAGAGGATAAAGGGGTGTAAACAATATTAAAGAAGGAGGAGGTTTTAAGAAATGAGGTGTTTTCTGATTCAGCTTCCCTGAACTGATTTAATTACTGTATCTCAAAAATAGAGACAATGTGAAGGACATTACAGAGGAACTGATTGACAATTTCTTACAATACATAAACTTGAGTATTTGAAGGATACTCCTATAAAAGGGCTTTGAAATAGAAAGGTATCTCCAAATAGCCTATGGACAGAGACCTCTGAGACCTAGTGGGTGGCCTGAACTTGTACAGAGGGAATTCATCCCAGAATTATAGGCTGATAGCAATTATCACATGTAGTCTGATATAAACGTTTGAGACTTGATAACATTTTTTTTCGTCTTTTAACACAGAAGTGTGAAAATTAACCAGCTTCAATACTTCCTTTACAAAAAAAAGTACTGGATGTATGCCATAGTTGTCACATTTATCTTTTCCAAAGACTACTACTTCATAAAGAAAGCAGGATTCTAAAACATGTTTGATCTTTCTGAGTTAGTAAATACTGGTTTAGAACTACTTTCATTACTCTTTCCTCCAAAATGGTATTTTGAAACTTAAAGAGCCTTACAGACAAAAAATTGCCAAGCTGAGTGCAGAAAGGTATTAAAATGCAGTGTATTTTGTAGACATTCCCAGAAGTAGTTCAAAACTGCTCCATCTTCTCTCCAGAGCCAGGGATCAAAGAAGAATCGTTTTGAATGCAATGAACTTTGAGCCATTTCTCCAGGCAGGTGATCAATACTTCAGTGTGTAGCAAATGTTAACATATTCCAGGGCTAGGAATAGAACCAGAAACATAATTTTACTAGGCATTCTCCAGACTCATGCTACATTTAGAAATAGAAAACAGGCCTAAAATGAGATTCATCTCTTTTAAAGTATAATAGAAGTTTTAATAGGCAGGGAAATAAAAGTCTGTGTCTTAGGGAAGGTAGTCCTCTCAGTAGTGATCAAAATCAGATCAAGTGATGTGCAGTAGTATGGCTCCGCTACAACAAAGGAACTTGTAGGCAAAAGCAACTAAATTTCAGCTTCTTAAAAGTGATTAGAAATAGGAAGAATATTAAACCAGACATTCACTGATAGAGAGAAAGCATAGGGGTTTACTTTAAAAATTAATATACTATTAATGTTCTTGTTTACAGGAGGAAACATACATATCTTAACTTGAAAGAAGACAGAGTTATAGGAACTTTATAATAAAGAGGATGTGTGACTTTTGAAAATCAGAAAAATTTTTAAGCAAAAGTTGCTAGGTCCATGTGATGCTGGCATACATTTTCACTGGACTTCTATAATTGTTGGTAATAAAAATAATTCAAATGTTTGTATAAAACAAAAAATCACCTCAAGTCAGATTCAACAATCAGAATTACTTTTTTTGTGCTGTCCTCTAGAGAGCAATGGGATTTTTTTGTGTCCAATGCACGTTTTTCTCATGCTTTTACAGAAGGAAATAGACCACTTCCCAAATTTCCATGTCATGAAAACTCCTACTTGGTAAAAACTTGATCTAACTAAAACTAACTAACAGCAATAAAGGATGTAAGTTCTTGATTAGTACTGCAGAATGTATTTCAAAGACTTTAGCATATAAACTTCTTTTTCTGGAGAAATATTTAAATTGGAATTCTTTGCCATCTCTGAACCTCTAAAATGTACAGGGAGTTGTTTTAAATTTTTCAAAGCACCAAAAAATATTTAGTAAAGATTGGAGGGTTTTTTTGCCACAATATCTGGCAAGGTTGAAACAGCTCCTTTTTAACACTGCTCCATTTGTGTGTTGGTGTCATAACTTAATGTTGGTACAAAACCTGTTTAAGCTCTGGGTTTTAAAAGACCGTGTTAATAATTCACTCTGCTTTATTTTAATGCTATAAGGAAACTATCTCACTTTTTCTACTATAATTTACTGATCTTTTTGCACACAATTCACTCTACTTTGTCTTCTCTACAGTTTCTCTTGTACTGTAAGTCATCCTGGGGCACTTACTTGCCAACAGTGAATGAGGAACATTGAAGGGCACTTCATATGCTAGAAAGATGTTGGCATAGTCAACAATCAAAGTCAGGACAGTGATAAAGTATTTCAATATTTTTATTGTATTTTTCCTTCTCAGAATTTGCATCTCTCATAATTGTGATGGTGATTAAATGCTATATAGGAGTGAAAGATTTTGCCTGATATAAGTCTCTGGAATAATCACAGAAAAATATTAAATGCAAAGAAAGATTTTGCTGATGCTCTAAATCTTTAGTTAGGCTTATAAATGAAACATCAGAATCAGAAGAACAGTCCTCCTTGTCCTTTTGTCATGGCTTTCCTATTGCAAATCCAGGAAGAATCTACTGTTACAGTAGACTAACAAAGAGAACACTGTGAAAAATAAACTGAGATCATGCAAATCACACCTGATATCCACCAAACAACCATACTTTCATCTCATTTTAAATTTGTTTATTCTAGGTTCTTTGGATTCATGAAAATGTCTATTTTTAAAATTATGTATATTCCAAATTAATATGCAAGATAAAATTTCTTCAGGTCATTTGTCATCCAAATGACAGATAATCCATCTTAGATTGCACAGTAAATCAAATTATATTCCCAAATATAACTGTACTAAGCATTCTGGTTGTTTTGCTGCTTCTTATCTTTCATGATGTTCACTGATATGTATTTTCATGTGAGCTAATCCAGTTGCTAAATTAAAAGAACATGAGAAAATAATACTAGTGATACTGCTTTACTGTGAGATTCTAAACCAACTCTTGAAAAATGAAATGTTCATTTTCTGCTAGAAAATAAACATCAGACTCTGTTAAAACTATTGACATCTGTAATGTAGTCAGATCTCTACATACAACGAATATTGCTTCTTACCAGAGCATTTGTTTCCTTCTCAAGAATAACCTTGTTGGCTAAAAAATATGCCATGGATCATCAAGAGTAAAAAAAAAGTTACTGGCACAAGTAAAATTGCATTAAAAATAAATTTTAAAAGCTCCATATCCTTTTAGTTTTCCTTGGGATTTGCTCCTAATTTTCTCCTGTAAGTTTATCACACTTGCATTTCTCTTAAGAATGTTTTGTCCAGTCTGTGAGCCACAAACCTACTTGATTCAAAATAGGTTCAAAAAACACTCTAAGCTCAAAATACCCATTTATCTGAAGCCAGTCTATTCATCATACAATTCTTTGAATCACTATCATCATCATCATTATCATCATCATCACCATATCTTCCAATTCTCTTTTGGATTTCTCCATTAATAAAGTGTCTTTTGAGAGTTAGATGTAATGCCCTCTGTCAGAGCCTGTTGCAGTCTCACATCAAACAGCCTCAAATTCACTCAAATGTGAAACTTCACTTGACATCGGACTTGGAAAGAAGGTGAGATATTAACTGTTCCAAGAGAGAAGTATTTTCTTGATTAGTAAATTTTCTGCAGATCGAGGTGTCAGAAAGTTTGCGCAATGACATTTACAGTTTGTGTAGGCTGTGCTCCATGTAGAATCCTCTAGATGATGTGATATGGAAAAACGTGGCTTTGTAGTGAGCTCAGAACAAAGCCTCTGTGACCTTTGTGCTGACTAAATTTTGGAAAGAGATATTGTCTTGTCTCTCTTCACATGATTTTACCTCAAATAACCAGCTCCTTCATCTTATCCAGCAAACTGTTTTCCAGGAACTTTTTTCAAATGTGATGTCACATGTCTTAAATTCCTATTGGGAATTTAAGGAAATACAAAAGGAGAAAAAGGAAGCAACTGCTTAAAAATTGACAATTCATAACCCTTTGAATCTCAGATTTGTGAAGTATAACCTTCTTCAATCTTTACTCTGAAGTCAGGGCAGATCTTGCCTCACTGGCTGAGGACTCCAATTCGTTTTAATTTTTTCAATATTTTTTCATAGCAGGAGAAGATAATGTAATGTAATGTAAACACAGAAACTAAGCCTTTCCATTCAAAGGGGAATAGTTTCCCTCATGTCCAATGCAATAAGTTGGTTACAATTCTAGGGGTGATTTCTCGTAACCTTCCACATGCATACTAACTTTGGGATTACAATAATGAATGAAAAGTGGTGGAAAATTCATAAAGACACACCCTTCATTAAATATGCTTGTTTAAGTTAGACTAGAATTCCATGAATTACGTGTTTATATTTCTATTAATAATACCTGTATGTTGGTTATAATATTTTTTAGAGCTAAAAGAGCTAAATTCCACCACTCAGCCCCATCAGGATAAAAACCATCTGGCTCCTATATACAGCACAAGTTTGATTTTGGCTGATAAATAGCACACACAGCTGAGAAGGTCCAGTTAACCAACTGTCTTGTGTCTGGTAGAGGCCATCAGCAGACACTTGAGGAAGGAAAACAGAACTCTTCCAAACCATTTTCCATTCTCCACCTTCAAGACCTGCTGAGTCACAGATGGTGTAATTGAACCTAATATTTTCCACTTTTTTTTTTTTTTTTTTTTTTTTTTGGTTTGGTCAATTTTTGATTGATTTTCCAGCTTATATAAAATTTTTATGGGAACAAAGTAATGGGAACATAAATTCTTCATTTTAACTATGTGTGTAATAAGACTTGTGCTTATTTTAAACCTGATACATTTGGTGCCTTGGTTCATTAACTGAAGGCACATACAAAGCACCCTGCTCACTTGTAGCTATCTCTGCACACAATAAAAAATGAGTTAGCTCACATTAACATCATTTCAGTATCATTACTCCATGCTGCTTTAATATTTTGTGATTTACTCTAAACCCACATGGTTTTCTTAAATAATACATATTAAATTACCATGAAGTATTTCTGGATTCTGTTATCTTTCTGCACTCCAAACGAAATCTTTTCCTATACTCCAGATTCCTTATTAAATATACTTTTATATTACACAGAATAAAAAGGGCCCTTGGAGTTTCATATATTAAACAGGTGGCCTTAACACAGCATGCTGTCTTACACTGTAAGCTTAATATCTCCTGCAATGGTTTAGTTTTCTCTTTGCTGCTATAAGGTGCGAGATGTACAGTCACTTAGAGGATGGAAAGGCATCATGTGGAGATGAAAGGGACAAGGTCCACTTACAAATGTCCAGCTCAGCAAGAGTGTCCTTTCTGCTGTTTATATAGCTCCTCCACAAAGCATCCTACATCTCAATGGGTATGAACAGAAGATCGAGCTCTTCCCTTGAAAATAAAATATTCATTCCAAGGTATATGGAAGGAGGTTCTTTTCGTCTTTCTAAGGGTTGATTTGGATAAATAAGCTGCAGGGACATGAAATAACAATTTAGTCCCTCATGTCTCAGCTATCAAGAAGAGTGACAGCATCACTGGGGCCCACAGGTGCTCTGGAGTTTGCTCTCAAAATGTTCTCAATATTTGCTCTCTTCTCAGACACCTTGCAGCCATTTTCTGCTCACTGCAGTTATCTGAAACAAGAGGGATTTCTTTCAAAGTCTCAAAGCTCGATAGATTTGAACCAAAACCTTAACTATTAGATTGTCTCTCTAGAGGCTTACAATACCACAAGGAACTGCTCGTTTGGCAGCCTGTGCACAACTTTTCAGCACTTTTTCTTTGTTCACCCCTCCCAAAAAACAAAAGGACAGTGGAGTTGGCCTGCTTGAACAGATTCGACTAGTTTAGCATTTTCCTTCAAATGAACATCCCACATAAGAACCTTAATCAACAAGTAGCCACAGGGGAGCTGAGTCAATGCCACTCATCACCTCAGTTTTCCTTGGCCCCTTGAATGTTCCTAGCCTTTACACTTACTCCATATGCTGACAGTAATCAGAAATCTTTTAAAGAGGCCAGACTAATCCTTTCCTGATGTAATTGAAGTTCCATCACTTACGGAATTCTGATGTGTTCTATAACTTTTCAAATTTAAAAATTCTGGACAACAGGATGCAGCCTTTTTCTCACAGCCTCAGCAAATTAGCAGGTTTCAAATTAAAAAAAAAAATAAAACATTTACTTAACAAAATATACTATCCCTGAGGTATGTCTAAAAGACATGTTGATTTCATCCTTTTCTTTAGTTATGCCGCTTCCTCAGCACTATTCTTGCAGAAGCAGCAAGAAAAAAATTGTAATGACTGGGTCAAATGCTGAAGAAAGACTTTGCAGCCTTTTTACAGAAATCTTGTAGCACACAGATTCAGCATGATGAAAACCATTGAATTTTTTTCTATGCCTAACTGGTGTTTTCATTGCTGCATTTCTATAGCAATGCTCTCCATCTCTACCTTCATACATACCAACTGTCCCATTTTCAGCTAGACAATTCTAATTTTTCTTTTCTGTTTTTGGCTGTCACATGCTTTATCTGTCTAGTTTGATTTGTTTACCCATGCACATTACTGCAGCTAAGGCAGTTAACAGCCACACTTCTGTGCAGCAGGCCTGGATTATTGGAGGGTGCTGTGTTTGGAGCAGGCTGAGTTAAGATGAACAATATTTAATCTGTTCAGTTTGAAGGTGCAGGGTGTGGCTAGCTTTTCAGTCTTATCTGAAACTAAAAGATAGCTGAACTAAAGATAGCTTCAAAGTAAAGTAAAACCTCATGGCATACTCTGTGCACAGCCTTTGTGTAATATAAGTTGAAAAGAAATTTTTAAATACTCATACAATGGTATTTCCTTGTTGTATAAAACATTAGAGCCCTTTTTAATATATGACAATCTAATGCTTAAGTCTCAAGCAAATCAATCCATTAACACACAAATGAGTACAAACATTTTAGGTGCCCCTTTTTCTTCTTTCAAAAAATAAATGCTGCATTAAATAGATTTTGGGGCCTGAAATACTGTTCTCCTCTAATACCTCTCAGCTACATTCTTGAAGCCATCTTTTCAAGAGGCTAAATTAAAGTCCAGTACTTTTATTATCATCGCCTGTTGAACAAATAGCACATTATGCAATTGTCTTTTTTTGAGAGAGAGAGAGAATTCCAGGTTTCCTAGCACAAAAAATCCCATTGATTTTGGGGTATAATTTTGTGACCGCCCCCCAGTACAATGATACAAGGATTTTTGATCTTGCTTTCTTCTTTATATGTCCTGCTAAGGGGAGAGATCTGACCTGAAATACTAGCCTCAAATGGTCTGCGTGGATTTGTTGTATGGAATAATAACCAAAGTAAAACAAATAAGAATAACAACAACAACAACAATAATAATAGAGAAGACTCTGTAACTGTTAAAAAATCTGATAGGGCTTTCAGTGGCAGGCATCATAGCAAGAGGATGATTCACACAGCACACATGAATTCTTGTCATCCTTAAGGGCAAACTAGAGCAAGTCCTATTAATGATTCATAGGGTGGAGTTTCCTGGTAGAGCTGCATGTTCCAGCTTAGCAGACTGATTTTAACATTATCACTAGATCAACAGCAGTCAAATAAATGCTGAGCTCACTCAGCCCCAAGCAAAAATTCCAAAGGAATGCTAGTTAGATACATGGCACAAATGAATGGAAAGAATAATTAAAGCCACTGGAAGCAAAAATAAAGCAATCTCAGCTATGTGTTCATCATAACCAATATATATTAGTGGCATATTTGAAACTTGTTATTGTAGTTATATCTGGTCAAAAACACCAGGAATATATCAGGGGCACAATATTCAAGGGACATATGCATATGTCCAGCTACACAATTAGGGCAAAATGGGCCAACCCCACATTTTATTTTATATGGATGATTTTTTAGTCATCCCATCAAAATGTCAGCTGTTTCCAGTATCAGTGTGCCTGCTGTTCTGACAGGCTGCTGGGACATCATGAACTTACATTTCCTAATAAGATATTCCAAACAGATTTACTTTAGCCAAGAAGCCCCTCCTGGCAAAGGACCTGACCTACAAGAGGTAGCCACAGAATTGATTTCCAGGGACTTAGGACCGTCTCCTTCCCTGGTTGTTCTCCTGAAGGAAAGAGCCTGAAGGGGAAGATCATACCAGGACTCCCCTGTGGGGTTTGACCTGGCCTGGTGACACAGCTGAGGTTCACCCCAGAAATTATCATAAATCTGCCAGGTCTGCTGCTCTCCTGGCCTCTGTTAGATCATTACTTGAGCTTCAGAAGGCTCTCAGGACTGTTTCTGGTCCCAAGTTTCTCAAACACGTATATCATCTTTTCAAGATTTTTTCTTTTCTGAAGGAGAAAAAGGTGGTATAGGAAACAGAAAAAAAGAAATTAGGCTGCTCTTAAATGAAAACTTTTTAAAATTCATTTCTGTAGAAAATGTCAGGATTTTACTGTTTGTATACCAGCCCAGACTTAAAGCTTTGAAAAATACCAAAATATCCTACGTATCACTAAATCCCATTTGACCTACTCCAGTTATAGTCACATGGAATCATCTTAATAATAAAAGTCTGTTGTAGAGGAATCTGTTATTAGTATATTTTTCCATCTGTCTGTATTTATTCATAATGAAAAATGCAGTCATTTTCACATTTTTTAGTAATAAAACATATCAACATTCTGTGAATTAGTGGCATTATGGTGAGGGATATTTTGCTTTTAAGAGATTGATAGCTCAGGAGACCAGCAGATGAACAGACAGATGAGTAGAATGCTCTCTGCTCTGAAGTTTACAGCAAAAGCATGTAAGTCTACTTGTCTACTTTGAAGCCAGACTTCAAAGTAGTCATGTGTTAAAATGTACACAATATGACTATTTACCATATTAATGAGAGAATATGGCAATACTCTCTTATTAGAAAAAAGTATTTGTGTCACTTCTTTTCTTTTGAAGTCAGCTGTTGATTTTAAATCAAGCGGTTAATGTAAGTTTTGTCAGCCCCATTCTGGATGTATGTGGGTCACTGTGTTTGCATTAAGTGTCAGGATGGGAAGCTGCCTTCCTGAGAATTACACTTTCATGTAGTCAATTTGAAAGATATTCATTCCTCCATTGCTCATGTTTCCTCATTCCATCGGAGAATGGTGACATTCAAAAGCAGGTAGTCAGACATACAAAGGGTGGCACTTGGAGCCCGTCTATCTTGCTTGGAGGAAAATTCAGAGACCTAATTCATTACAATTCTTTGAAAGTCTAAGATGAAGACACTATAGAATTGCAAAGTACTTTTTTTTATTAAGGGAGCAGGGGAAAATTTCACCTTTTAAAATTCAAAATAAAACAGACAAAATCATCCCTCAGGAAACTGCACTGCTCAATCTGCTTTACTCATCACCATTTTTAACCTCAATATATACCTTAACTTCCATTTTCACCACCACTCCCCCCAAACACTCTCCTACTCTGCTCTTCCTCTTTCTTCATTTGAAGTTTCTCTGTACAGTCTACATTTTGTCCCTCTCTTTGGTGCTTAGAAGAGTGGGAAAACTCCCTTATCAGATGTTTGTCTAAACCTGTTTTAACAAAATTTTGAAGAGGAATCCACAGCCTCCCCAGCCAGTTTGTTCAAATTATGCTCACAATAAAACACAGAAATAGAATGGTTTCTCTTATGCCTAAACCGAGCCTTTTTTACTGTAACCACACATTTGGAAAAATAACTGCCACTTCATTTGTAATCCATATAGGTGAAGGTTTTTGAGACCTTTGGAATTTCTTTTCCTGTTTGGTTTCATTCCACAGAGGGGTTATAATGTCTTAAAATATAATTTCCCACCACATCAGATAGACATATTTTAAATGATCCAATTTAAAGTCAGGCTTTATTATTTGCTTCATCTCTTCTGTGCCACTTCAAATGAGTAACAGAAATCACAACCAGCTAAAACAACCTGTGTCTACCCACACGAGTCCAGTTGGCTGAATGTTTGCTTCAGCAATTCCGATTACACCCCTTTTTTGACAACACAGCTATTGGAAAATGACTGGGATTTTCTTGCGCTGCTGAGGTAAACTGAACATCACAGAGCTCCCACTCTTTTATATTGCTGCATGCCAGGCTCTGTGCACAAAGCCAGCACACATTCTATTTCCTCCCACTTGAACGCACTGTTATAATTAGGTGCAAGTTGCAGAGAGCATTGCTTTATTTCCTTGTCCTTAAAATCACAGATCAGAGCTCAAGTTGCAAAGCAGAGAACTAATTTCTTATTTCAGTCTTGTTTCTTTTCTCACTATTCTTGCTGAAAAAATAGATAAAGGAGTTAAAAATATTGAAATGCTATCAAAAATTTTTCTAAATATAGTTTCAAGCACAAATTATTTTTTCTATCTAACCTTAGTTCTGGTCCAATTGGGCAAGAAGACCCAGAAGGCCAGGTAGGGTCAAAAAAATCTCAGAGATGGAAGAGAGTTATTACACTTCTGAGATCAAGAAAGGTAGTAAGAGACTGGCCTGGCAGGATCCTTTCCCAACCAGATAATTTTCTACCATCCCCAGAGACAAGGACAGAAGAAAGCATGGGAATCAGAGCCAGAGCATGAAGCTCTTTAGAGATTTCAGTCTGTACTATGGCATTTTGAAAATTTTAAATGTTGTTAAAATTTAGTTGATTCCTGAAAAAGCACTGAGAGCAGAAGAATACTGTGACATCCTAAGCCACAGTATTTTCACTTCATTTGGAAATTTACATTCTGCTTCATAGATTTTACTCTGTTAAGAAGTCCAATCATAAATGCTTTGTGCTACCTACTGGTGAATTAAGTTTTAGCTTTCATATTTTCCAGCTTCTGTACTGCATTAGTATGTAACTCTTAACTTCATATGAAGTATTAGCATGTTATCTTCACAGTTTAGTTAGACGAATTAGTCCTTTGCCAGCCCAAGAACCAAGGACACCGTTGCAGCTTCAGGCCCAAAAAGTACTAAAGTACTACCAACAGCAAATTGAGGAGAGCAGTCTGGGGGGATGGGACTGCATAACATGGAGCTGTAACTGGACAATTGACCCCAGTATGTAAATGGATCAAAACTTGTAAAAGTGTGAAAACTCATGATCCATTGTCTATCTTGGTTGTAGCCAGAGTGGGCTCTTGTACTGCCCAAGGTGTATCCTTTGAAAGCCTTTTAATAAATGCCTACTTTATTCCTTTAACTCTGTCTAGACTCTGATCTAGGTAAGCCTCTCAAGGCATGACTACCATGTCCAGATTTTGACTGATTCCTCCCATTCCCTATATTCTATTGTGAAGACCAGACATGCTTTCCTAAGTATTCCTAGATAGTCAGTTAACACCAGCTCCCTTGGAGAAAAGAAGGGAGGTTTATGTAAATTATGTATGTCTGAAAAAATTCTGTATGAGTAGCCAGTTAGGGTTTAATGTTCAGATAGCTTCAGATCTGAATAAATATCTAATATGACAGAATACTAAACTTCAGAAGATGTAATTCAGTTGCTGTCACTGCCCTAGAATTGTTGAGATCTTAATCCTTCAAACACAAAATTATTCTTGCAGAGCTCATAACAGGAGATTGCAGAGAAAGTCTGTACAGTATTTACTTTTTTAAATGCCTAGTTTTCCATGCAGTATTAAGAAAAAAAGGTGGTAGATGCACAGCAAAAAACCAGCACAGATTTGATTTCATTTCTTTAGCTACAGTATAGGAGGTGATACAATCTGATATCCCACTCAAATATAACTCTTCTGTCATATATCTACAGCTGCAACCTACTAGAGAAAAAGATTAAGTAGAAGGAAATTTAAACCACAGTAGGCCTAGCAAGTCACCTGCTAAAGGTTTTGCATGAGAGTCAAGGGGTTAGCTGAATTCCCAGTTAAGTCATTCTGTATTCTTTCTCTGAAAACATCTGTGCTGAGGAATGGGATGGCAATGCATACATATGGACTTTTAAAATTTCTTGTGCTTAGCTAAACATATCTGCAGAATGATGATGCTCAGCAGATTGTACAAATTTGTTTACCTCTTTCTGAGAAGCATGGATGTAAATTTTTTCCTTGATATGCTATCTCATTTAAACCACTTACCTTGAACATGACCACAACAGGTAAATCACTAAAGATGAAAAGGCAAAATTCAATTGTATTACTGCACAATATTATTTGCATTGTTTCCTGGATCAGGCAGCAAGTTCTAGAGTATTTTAGCCTGTAATGGAACAACTAAGAAAAGAGCAAAATTGCGTGAAGTTGCATTATTCTTCTTGTATCTATTTGTATGTGTTTATATTTTTTTCTTGGGTAACCTAAAATTAAATGTGACAAGAAAATGAAAATCACTCTGAAAATGAAATAATTTATTTTACTAAGTGATACTGTAGTCAATGGAAGGAGTGGGCCAGAGACTAGAAAGTGTATTAGTGTTTGTCCAAATATAATTCAAGCCTAGGAGATAAATTACCCATGTCTGCCAACAATGGAAAACAAAATTTACCTCTGGCTGTCACTGGTCCTTTCTCTGCCTGTACTTTTTGTGTCATTTTGATGCTTGAATGAAGCCTCAATTGCCTCAATGTCTATAGGGAATTAGAATTCCCACTTAATTATTACATTGGTTTTAAGTCTTTGTTTTAGCAAAAGAGCTGTGAGAAGGCTTTAGAAGTTCAATAAACCTTACTGATTTAAAGATAAGACTGCAGCATCCTCTTTTACCTCCCCTTCCTTATATTCCCGTTACTACCTCTGTCAAATTCAGTCTTTTGTTCTGAATTTTTTCTTGTTTCACAGTGAATTCAGGAGTCTTTTACAGTAGGAAGGTAGAACTGCACAAGACCATGAGGAACTTATTAATGCCCTTCAAATCATAGGAAATACTGTGCTTGATGTCTAACTTCAGGGAATCCAAATTGTTTCTGCAGTACATTTCCCCATATAGTATCCTTTCCACTGTCCATTTTAAAAATATAATGTAATGAAAGATCAAAAAGAAGAAATATAATTTCCCATGGAAACACAGCAGGAAGGAACAAAAAGGTAGCTCCTAGGGCTAACAAAGTTTGGTATGGAAAAATGGCAATGGGTCCAGGGAAAACTATTAGGATCACTTGCGTTCTTGTGGAGGATCCAACCAAAGAAATACCCTCAGTTCCCTTCAACATGACCTAGTCTTGTGCTCAGTTAAATTTTGAATATTCAAGGAAAATATGCTACCTAAGTTTTTGAGAAATTGAAATTTTCCTTGTTATCTCTTCACACCTTACCTCATGTCCCTTTGTGTCATGGCACATCTCTGTCCTACAGGAAGGAACAGAAGCCACAAAATTTGGAGTTGCCAGGAGGCTTCCTCCCTCCTCACCCATTAGAGCCCACTGGAAGCCCCAGAGCATGGGATTAATGTCATTTCAATGCAGAGCAAACAGTAATCCTGTTACATCCAGCCACATCCTCTTTCTGTAGGGCAGGGGATCATGGCAAAGATGAAAATGTAGCCTTTTTGTGTGAATAGACAACGAGAAAAAGACCTAGAGAGTCATCCATTCCTTGGGAATGGGGCAGTTATAACATCTGTGCTTATAGAGGCTGCCTCTTGTGGAATGATAGCATAAAGATGAATACACAGCATTCCTCCTCTCAGAAGTCTGAGCTGAACACATGGTAACACTTTGGTTTTAAAAAGGAAAGTAAAAATAATTTTCAAATACCTTCTGCACAATATTCAAGTCACCAAAATCTGTTTTCAACAAAAAAAATACAGATTTTCAATTCTTCATATGCTACTCGATGTTCCTGAAGCTGAGATTTCCACCAGAATGGAGTGTCAGCCATGGCTGCAGTTTTAGTGATGGGGAAGATCCTTACAAATTTTCACAAGAGGCAAGAGGAAATAGTGCTACAATGTACCATGTACAGTGAAATGTAAAGCAAGATAATCAGCTTTGACTGACACTCTTTTCACCTTTATATCCATTATTTGTCTTGGATCTATTTTTGTCCAAGGGCCAAGATTATCACCAGATGTAAAAAAAAAAAAAAAAAAAAAAATTCTCTTGAAATAGTGGAGCTGTATCAAATGAAATTGATAGACATTTCTCTTTCATTTGTATACAATCAGATCAGATTGTATTTAAGCGAAAGACTTAGCTAAACTAAAAGACTTAACCTTTGAATACCATGTTTAGTAATTAATTTATTGATGTCAGTATTGGAAAGACATACTCAGATATGCTTTAAGGTGTAATTTAGCCAACACCAGGATGTCTAAAACATGTTATGGGGTCTATGCCAAAATTTCTTTTGTCAGAGTAAAAGGTGTTTATTTAGACCCATACAGATAGCTTTGGATTGTCAAAAAAGGAAAAAATGGCTCTACTGTGAATAGTTGGTTTGCATATTTCTTATGAACTCTGATGAAAATAGCTGCTTTGCAAGCTCTACAACAACATCGTATGAAGATATTAAAGGGCTCTGGTGAAAACTCAGCAAATAGAACCACGCATTTCTGGTCAATTAAAAGATGAGATTGATTCAAATGCTGGCATAGATTACTGTATAGGAAAAGAAGGTTGAAAAGCAGTTGAGAAGGGATAGACAGTCAATATTCACATGACACTGATTGAATTGCCTCAACCCAGGTGGTAGATTTCTGGTTGTACGCTGTTGGGATGGTAGTGCCACCAGTAACTAAGTCATTGGGGAGATACCTGGCCTGGCTCTGGCCAGGAAAAGGCTAATTTTTGCAGCACCCAGGAGGTGCACAGCCAGGACCTGGGGGTTATTAATATCACCTCACACCATGCCCAGGGGGTATGGGGAGTGTTCTTTCCAGTTTTCTGGGAGATGTGATCAGGTAGTGCCATGTTCTGCAGGTTGAGCAATCACCTGTGAATCATTCCCCTGCCTTAGACATTCTCTTACCAGCACTGGTATCGTCATTGTTTTCTTATCCCGTTGCTGTTACTGGTAAATTATTCTTTTTTCAACCTTTGTCCTTTATTTTTTTGTTCCTCCAAGTCTCCTCTTCACCCTGCAATAAAGCAAAGAAGTGAATGAGCAGTGAGTAGTCTCAGGTGTTTCAGCAGGAACAATAAATTGGGATACCATACCAAAACTATGACAAGAAAAATCTTGTCAAAGCTGTTTCATGACTATTAAACATGGAGAGACAATTCTTGTGGGATAGATGCAGAACTGGACTTGAGTGTACAAGTACAATAAAATAAAAAGAAAAAATGCAAAAAGGTCAAAAAGTAAAGGTTTCTTCATTTATTTGGAACCTGGTTATGGGAATGAGATATTATCATTTAAGCAAAAATCTTGCGTATTAGGCAAAAACATCTCTTCAGAATCTTGTTCTAAACAATTCGGCCAAATTTTGGATGATACTGACAGGTGCACAGAAATCCAATAGGCTACAAACACTGACAGATCCTGCCCCCTCAGTGGAAGACCTAAGAAAGAATCAGAAAATGCTGTCCAGAATAATTATAAATTAATCATCTGCTATGAAAGTAAAAAAGACAATATAAATACCCCTTGGTGAGAAAGTTCTTTAGTACAATACAAGCAGTAGAAGGAAAATCAAAACCTTTAGCAACAGAAGTCTCAAGATATGTCAGTGGTTTAAGACTATGTCTCCTGGTGGTCCTTTCTTCTTGTCATTGAACAGCACAGGCAGCTCCAGCCAGAAGGCATCCTGGAAAATAGAAATATCTGGTCAGAACCTAGAGCTCTTAAAAGTTGCTAATTTTGTCTTGAGTAAGACTAGTTTGGACAATTAATCTATTAGTTATTTTATAACATTTTGATACACATGGCAGAAAATCAGCTTAGAAAGAAATGCTGCATCATGGTTGTTTTGTAAATAAAATATGGTTTTCCTTTCTAACACAATCAGTTTATTGATGTGGAGGTTTTTATTTTGCCTTTTTTTTGTTTCATTCTGGGATAGAAATAATTTCTTCTTTCTCAGGGGAATGGAAATGTGGTCTTCTGTGGCATTGCCACAGAAGTCTATAATTCTAAAGAACATCAAAAGATCCAATTTATTTTCAAATTTACATGAGAAAATTAGTCAGAAAGTATTAGCATGGAATAGTGTTCTTAGACTGTATATAGCTATGTAATGGAACTAATCAAATAGACTGAATTATTTATTTAATTAATTGTTATTTATTAGATTATTACAGTTTACATTCATGTAACAGCATTAATTTTCATAAAGCTGTAAAAACTTGAAGTCCTATTGGGCAAAATCCTGTAATTATAATGAATTTCTTAGTAGAACAATGTATTGATTTGTTTTCTGATAGTGTTAACTGTGTAACAGATTTCCAGTCTTCTTCTAACCCCTTAGGGTGTCTAAAGAGCTCCAGGAAACTATGGTATCTTTCAGTACCTTCTGTTGTTTCTACAAGCATTTAATATTTGATGTGATATACATGCCCTAATAGCACATGAAACACTATAGCCTGGTGTGATCACGGCATATAGCAGATACACAGTGCAGCCTCCTGTTTTTTCCTATTTTGTTTTTCTATTTGGTATGCAAATCCACTCTGTGGTAACCTTATCCATGTGCTGCTTGTTCTGCTCATGCAAATCTTTGTAGATATCCTGGATTCTGATGCCATCTGCATCTGCTTACATTCCTCGCCTTTAACAAAGAATCAGGAGTTAGCTAGACAGATGGCAAAGCAAAACTATTATCAGACATTATCAGGAAAATATGCTATTTTAAAGACTTTAAAAAATGTAATCACCGTTATTCAGGGTACCAATAATACAATAACATATTGTGCAATTACTGTCAGAGTTCCATTGCTTCAGTACAGACAGCATTACAGCAGGGTGGGAAGGAAAGATATGTAACTTTTTATAACATGCTCAATGGCCCTGTTTTACACAAATTCTGCCATTGAGGGATTGCAGTTATACTCAACACATTTTGTTTAGTAATAACTGCACCACTTACTTAAAATCTCCTTTTGAGAGACTGTTAAATGATATTTAGTTGACACTAACTGAGCATTACTTACTGGATTCTATTAAGAATCCCTATTTTATTAAGAATCCTATTTCCCCATCGGTTGCTGAAAGGAGAGGCATAATCCATGCAAAAGCACAGATTGGCTGACCTGTGGTCAAATGCCCTGTGTTGGTGAGCAGGTGCAGCTTAAATTTACATTGGTGAAGAAGCCTTTCAAGACAAATCTTGTGCCATAGACTTCATTGTTAATATTTGATTTCTAAATGGCATATTTCAAAAGCTGCATTAGTCAGCCTTGGACCTCTGAATGATCATTGAAAAGAAATAGGCATTTGAGATTGACATATCAGCTCTATCTCAGATAACTGTATCAGATAACATTTATCTCAGATAAATGTGGATGTGTCACAGTCAATGTGGAAAAGTACCCCATTTTTCTCCACTGATCATAAAAAGTGCCTTTGTAGACTTATTCATCTAATATTGGAAACTTTGGTAAAAAAAATATGAATGGTCCACTGAGCCATCTAAAATTCCAGTACAAAGATATATGTTCTTTCCATTTTTCAAAGAACTAGATGTTTTAAAATCCAAGATATACAGGTAAAGGATTTGCTAGGGAAGGTGAAAAGGCTGGCATGAGGTTCCTCACACCTTATTGACCACTACATTATTTAAATGTTCATCTCTCTTTCCTTTCATATACATCACTGTGTGGATTCAGTTGATGACTTGGTGCGCACACCAGGACAAAAAATATGCAGCTTTTGCAATTTGTCTTGACTTGTAAATATAATTCTGAATATGATGGACAACTCATCATTTACACTGTTTTCATTTTTAGGCAGAAGGCTACGGCATGCTTTATAGTAAGCTCTGCATATCATGAACTAACAGCAAGTATTGGTCTAAACTAATAAATGGGAAAGAAAAAACACACCTCAAAGTGCATTCTCCTGAAGTTTTCAAACTATCAAAGATGAAACAAAAAAAAAATCAAAGATCATGTTCTCTGTTGGACTTTCACTTTTAATGTATCTTCATCCATTTAATTATCCAAGTTGTATAAAATTCTTAGATGGACAAGATAAATTCAGTTCAAATCAGTAAAAGAATTGCCCAATTGAGATACAGAAGCGAGAAAACAAATCAGAACTTCTGTAAGAACAGCTGTAGCCATCTGTCTTCACAGAATTACAGAACAAGTCTGATCCTGTAACTTGACAAGGAAATCACAGAGACAGGTATTAAGCAATAAGAAGTATTTTATTAAGGTTAGGATATTTGGAAAACTGTGTACAAGTCAGCAAGCTGTCAGCTGACAGATACCAGTGCAATTTTACTGCAGTCAAGTACCTCATGCTAATTTATCCTAAGAACATCCTAGAATAAATCTAAATTCAGTAATTAAAAATAGAATTTAATAGTTTATCAAATTCTCCTCATTTTGTTTCTAAATTATTCTCCTGGTATAGACAAGTTAACAGAAAAAGTCATTATCACAAGTCTTTTGGAGTTGAAATTAATTTCTTTCCTCCAGTGTATTACTAAACCCATTTTCTCTAATACTTCTTTAGCCTTCTTAAATTTCAAAGGCCTTTCTCATTGTCCTTGTGCTGGCAAAAATGCCCCTCTTGGCTCTTTTTACTTTTTACCTTCTATCATTTTCTTCTTTTTTTTTTTTTTTTTTGTTTTTTTTTGCATCTCTACTCTTTGCAAAATAATTAATTCTCTTTTGCACATCAGAAAAATACATTTCAAATAATTTCAATTTAACCTATTTTTCTTCCTGGTTAAAGCTCATTGAATATATCTAGTTTGTGACCTCAGAAAACATTACCTCTCCTTAAATGGAGATAATGGCTCTTACAGTTTGCATTTCAAACCCTGTCAATCCCAGAGAAGTGAAACTAATTGTACAGTAGGTACATGAGCCAGTTACACTGTTGCCTAAATAACTTTCACATAACTTGGTGATTTTAATTTGGAAAAGGATTCAACTGCTACAACTGGTGAGTTTGTATGGATTTGACTACATTTATATTAGCTTTTTAAAATTTGCACATTTTTTGAATAGAGATGAAGATAAAGAAAACACCTGAACTTTTTAGTATAATTATTGTTTTGCAGTACTGATTGTTTCTGTGCTTTTAACTTTATGTGGTGTGACAAGACTCTCTTAGGAGAATTACAAAGTCCTAAAACTTATTAATAATTTCATTAATTCATGATTAATGAATTAAGTCTTGTGATTTCTTATCCATAAATTAATAAATGGCAGTTCTGTCTCTTCTTAAGGGCAATGTTTCATGTATATTATCCGTACACTTACAGATAGACATTTTCTTTTAATGGAAGCCAAATGTTTTTAAACATCCCTGGCTTTGCTAAATCTGCCATCAGCAAGATAGGCTAGATTGTTATTTCCTATGGATTTGTAGTCATAACGCTGAGTTATAGAATAAAACTCAATTGTATCATGAGTTGTTCAAATACAGAATAAAATTTTCATCTCCCCAAGTTTGAACAGAAGGGCCAACACACAGTTGTAGCTGTTGATTTAATTTTGTTATTTTTATTAAATGAGCTTAGCAGATCATGTTTAGTGTTCTTCAGAATTAAGATGGCTTTGGCAGAATGGCGTCAATGTATTTTAAATTAAAATCACATTTTTTTGTGATTATCCTTAAAATATATCTAATTACTGTTCCATTTTTTTCTATCATCATTCTAGTGTTACCTCAAGAGTACTAACTCAAAGCTCTTGAGTTAGTTATTATCTAAAATCATATAGCTTTAGAGAACAGAATCATTCTGTTTATCAAAAAGAATATTTTTCAAAATTTTCAGGCAGAAAAAAGTAATCATGAAAGCACAGAGGTGAGAGATGGAAAAATACCTATTAAACATATTCTCACTCTCTATCACTGTAATGTTTTCCCCTACAGTCTTTTATTTTATCTTGTTTAGCTTTAAGTCTCTTAAGGTTTCCTATTCAATTTTCACTGGGAAACTATTTCAGTGTCAATCTGCACCTCAGGAAATTTTCTCCAGTGCTCCACTTATGTTTATATTACATAAAATGACAGATATAAAATGCTTTTTGATAAGCAACTTACATATGTTATTTTCTTAATCTTATTCAGACATTGCTGGAAGAAGTGGTTGAATGGGAAAAAATATATTCATGAGCATGGTTCCTAACACTGATTAAATTATTCCACATTTTGTCTCTCTGTATAGGGGTTTATAATGGTTATATCCATAAAGATAGGGTTGATATTTTGTATTTCGGTATTTGTGGTTGGAAGCTGGAATATTAGTTGACAGAAAGAAGGCACAGGGTATGAGACAGAGGAAACCAAGGAGCTGCAGTGTGATACACTGAGTTTCATTTTCTGCAGAAATAGTTTTCTGAAGGAGTAGGCCAGACAGAGGAGGCTGATGCAGTAGGAGGTAAGCCCATATGTGTAGCCTACTACAGCAATGCTTCATGTGCATAAGGAAAAGGGTTATAAGGATAAGGAAGCAAATGAACAAAGCTGAGGGGGGAAAGGGACATTTTACTGAAGAAACATTCCCTTTTTATGCTCAAAAACCTAGAAAATTCAGAATACTTTAAAAAATAATGTTTTAATCTCTCAATTTATATTATTCATTTTCCATCTTATTTCTTAACTGAAAGCTGCAATTTTATGTAGAACTTTAACAATCAAAGCAGTAAACAAAACCTGAAGAATATCTTAGATAAGAGGTCATGATGAATTAGCTGTAGCTTTCACTTGACAGGTCAGTACATGAAATACATCTTGATGGCATATATGATCTGGTGAATTATTTAAAAAAATTCACCCAGAAAAATTGTGCTGGTAGTAGTAAAACATACTGTAGTTCAGCTGTACATTGTTTCCTGTAAGAAAACTACCCAGCTCTCAGATTGATAATGTGGCTATGTATTTCTAAAGCTATATACAATTTTCCAGAAACACAAAAAATTCTGGATAGATGTAATATGTAACTACAAAACCTTACATGTAGGCTGCTGATGTGAGTTAATATCCATGCTGTGTGCTGTTATTTTTAGGATCACAGATCATGGCTGCTAGAAGCAGGTATGCAGCAAAGTACAAAGGAACCCAATCACAACATTCTGCAGAAAAGATTTAAAGAGGAAAATGCCAAGCTTTTTGTTCTGCTTGCATTCTATTTTTAGGGTTTGTTTAGTTACAAGACAAAATGGACACCTGCTTTGGAAAAAGTCTTTGTGCAATTCTAGAGTGTAGGAATGGAACAGCTGTGTTGACTGTACTGAAAAAAGTAGGACATCCAAGAAAATTTCACGTCGATTCATACTTTGCACTTTATTTATCTTTGGAAACTCAGGTTTAGAAACTTTAAAGTTCAAATAACTTTAATGCTAAATAAAGCTGCCATGCAGTACAATACTAGCAGTTATTAATGTTCAGGAATGTTACAATCCTTTGCAGGTATTGAAAGTTGAGGAAATTATGCAAAACATGCCAGATTTCCTATAAACTACATTAAAGGAAGTTTACTTCCAAAGCAGGAAGAGAGTACAAATGGGAGTTGTGAGAAAATGAATCAGTGAGTCTTACAACTCCATGTCTAATTGCCCATATTGATCTGTGACCAATGGGTGAAGCACAGCTGGTGAAAAGCAAAAAACAGATTTGTTACCAGTGGTCAGTCATTCAGACATCTAAGGCTGCCATAAATGCAGTAACTGTCCATGCAGGTGACTCCCTGAAAACCTGACATTAGTTGTAGACTACAAAGCACAAAGCTCATATCACTGCTGATCTCAAAAAAAAAAAAAAAAAAAAAGCGAAAAGAAACCTGAATTCAGAGTAGTCTTGCATACACCAAACTGTAACGTGCTGTGACTGGGCTGTTATGTATTGCTCACTACCCTTTCTGCTGTGCTGAATTCGATCTTTTGACATGACATATTGGCAAATATTCCAACCAAGAACTTAATGTACCATTCAAATTTCTATTCAAATGAGACTGAATTAGAAGATGAAGATGCATTTACATGGAAAAAAAAATGTTCCTCCTTAGTCCAACAGCTGGCCAGAAACTACAGCTGTAGCTGCCCAATGACAGAACTTTGCACAGAAAAATTCTAGATACTCTTACTTTACTGACTGGAAAGACAGACATGAAGCAAAAGACATGAGTTAATTTAAATTTCCAGCTATTTCCCTAAAGATGAACACATGCAGTATAAGATTCACAAGTATAATGAATGTTCTACACTCACATATTTTCCTATGGCTTTGTTGGTGTCAAGTATTTTATAAACAGGTCATGTAGGGAATTCCACATATGCACCAGACATCTGGTTCATCTGAAACTGGAGTATTCTGAAAGTTGTATTCACCAGGAATTTTACATCAGTCAATTAACTTGAAACTGCTGTCTTAGTAAATGCTCTTAATAAAAGTGTGTGTGCATATTTTTCATCATGGACATTTTGTTTTCTTTTTCTTTTAGGCTGAATGCAGTTTATATAATGAAATTCTCCATTTCCATAAAAGTACACCTGACTGTAAGATTTTCAAAATGCTCTTTCTAACAAAAACAAAACAAAACAAAACAAAAAAATCAATACCTTCCTAAAAAAAGCAGAATCCAAATCAAAACACAATACAAAAAACCCAGAAAAACTCAAAAACAAACCTTCTAAATAGAACAGACATATTTTGTATCACTTCATGCATGAATTGTTGTTTGATTTTGGAGAGACCTTCGATCACATTCTCTCCTTTATCAAAAGAAAGCTTCACCCTGAATTCTTCAAGGCTGGAAGCTGGACTTCTCACATCACATATTATTCCTCAAAAAATTTAATTATGGACAAGTCATCCTTGGGTCTGATAAATCTTGGGTATAAATTGAAATAAATTACAACTTGGATATTTAAAGATCAAATAAAATGGAATGTTCAATCCCATATTTGTAGGCATTTTGGTGATTGTATGAGAGGACCACTTTTTTCCATTTCCTGCCCACACACTTTTGTGTGTTTCTTCTGCATAAGAAGAGCCAGGACTGAATTCCCATCCCACATCTTCCTTGACCTCGCAGAGCTTTGGCTTCAGCTTCTTAATCTTTCTGCTGCAAAAGTAAAAAGTTCCCTGAGGAGCTGGAATTGAATAGCAGAAAATCTTCTTTGACCTTCAGTGTCTTAGGTCTCAGTAGATACTGTGTTTGTATGTTCTCCCTATATGGAGTAGGATATGATGATTCAAACTAACTCCAATTATTTTACTATTATCATCATATAAATTGACAGAATACATTAGTAGAGGTCTGTGTTGCTAATCATTGCTAGCCCTTAATCTCACTAGAGGAATAATACCCACCTGAACATTATTCCTACTGTATATCATTAATGCAAATGTAATTTTATTTTTGTGCCTCTATCCCTCTGAAAAGTGGTGTGAACAGATTTTTTTAAATCTCAATTATGTGTATAAATTAGAAAAGAAATATTACCATTGAATTTCCTCTGTAAGGATGTGTTGGCCTGCCTGTTCAGAAGAGACTGTCCTTCAAGCCCTTCAAAGTGATTGTCTGTGTGTTCCTTATCATCTCTTTCAGAAGAGGGAAAATCTCACTGTACAGAGCTGGGACCCTAAGTTAGATAGCACCACAAGTTGGTAGATCAATTCTAGCATATGCACATATCTTAGATTAGCACTGTTCTCAGTTTCAAACTGAACACTGTACCTAAAAATGACTAACAAAGCAGCAAATGAAAATCACTTGAAGAAAATGCTCTGTAGTGTGCTCTCTATTGCTTCTGAACTACACCAGGCAGCAGTCTCTCTTCTCTTACTGCACTCTGTCTTTCATAATCCCCCTTAGATCAAGTTTTTAAAGGATATTGTGTGTTTAGAAGGAAGGCTTCTAAAATTTAATAAATGTTGCTGGGCTTTTTGTAAATCTAATATCATCGGTTATCTCTGCTTCAAAGGGCAGAAAGAAAAGCTGCTGTTACCAGCTGGAATCTCTGACTTTTAAAACGAAAAAGTAACTGAGCCCACATTCCTTATACAGGTCAGGGAAACGGGATACTATTGTAACTCTGGTTAAAAAGCATCAGAGAGGGAACTGAAGAGACACCAAGTGAATTTTTTCTCCATTTTTTTGTTAACTGTCAAAGTTACTTGTAACAATTCAGACAATGGCAGTCTTCCTCATTAAACTAAGCAGCGGACTCAGTCAAAAATACCCTGACTTTACTATTATTCTCCATGCTATGGTCAGTGTTTTCCAAGTCAAAAGGTATAACTAAAACAAGGTTTGCAGAAAGACGTAAGGCCTTTTAGGAAGCTGACTGAAATGTTACAATGCTTGCCCTTTCAAATCATTATAGTGACTGCAGCATTTCTACCACTACTGTGATAGTAAAAGCTACCACACAAAAGATTCCTCCCAAATGAAAGTTATAATGACAGACAAATGACTGCTTTAGAAAGAGACATTTCAGGTATTTTGTGCATGTAATCTGACTTTCTGGATGTATTAAAATATGAATATGAAAAACATGATTAAGTTTTGCAATTCTAAAGTTCCTCCCAGGTTCCTCCTGTAACAGATACATTTGCACAGCCTTACTTACGCTCTTGTCCAGACAAAGATGTGCTATACTGAACTGAAAAAACCATCTCAGTAAATACATTTCCATGGGTCTTAGCAGAGTTTGGATTATAAACCACCTATAGCCTCCCTAATGAACTCAGAGCTCCTGTGAGATGATCCTGTGATCATTCATATTTTCAGAGAGTGAAAGGAGAGTAGGGATAATGAGGATGGGTAACATTTCCACATTAATCATCACAACATCTCAAGCTTCTTCAAAACACTGTGGAAAAACAGGAACATCTGGAAGATAGGTCCACAGACAGTGTCTAAAAATGCTAACAGATTTTCCCTCTAGAAGCATTTCTTTCTAGTCCCATTGGTAATTGACAAGCACAAAAAATATGATCCAAAGATTTTAGAGGTTAATTTAAGTGTGAGAAATTCTAATCAAACACAAGTCACTATAGTTCTATCCTGTCTAATTATTTCTTTCCAAATCTAAATTTTATAATTATTTACATTTTTAAGCTACTTTTTAATGCAAACTGGTCTCACATTGTCCCACCTTTTGAGGCCCTGCAGTCGATTTTTGAAATATTCAGTCACCACTAAGAATTTCTCATTTTCAGCTTTTGACTGTTATTCTTTCTTTACACCTTTCCTTACTATAAGAAGTAATTATTTTCCTGCAGTGCACATGGATTTCCACTAGAAAACTTGACTTCGGCTTTCAACTCCCTGTTCTGTGTTTAAGCTACCTAAAGAAAATATAGTGGAATCTGTCCAAAAAGAGGATGTCAGCCTTTGATGGTATTGAATGATGTGTTTGGCCTTTAGTCTAAGAAGCTTGGACTTTGTTGATCTGGTTGTTCCTAACAGGAGTTTGATTCAAAATGTTGACCCCATACAACCTTTCTTAGCTTGTGAATTGACAAGATTCTAGTACATATTGTACAGTTCCTCTTAATTAATTTGCCATTATATTTCCACAGTTTTGAGATAGAGATTTTTAGTGCTTTATTAATTTTCTAATATCTGTCCCTTGGCTGCAGTCCTGAAGTTAATGCTCACTAATAATGTGTTCTTTGTCTGCCCAGTTACCAGGGTCACCCTTTTTCAGGAGGTCTCCAAAATGTAGAAATGATCTTTCAGTCACTCCTTTTCTTTTTATCAGAGACCTTTTCTATTTTTCTTTTTCCTTTATAGCCTGCAGCTCAGATGTTTTGCTCTGCCAACTTTTTATTTACTGCGCAATCCAATTCTTCAGTCATTAGAGAGTGAACTGTACATTTGATTGTTTTAATAGACAAAGTCACAGTAGAAATTGGTATAAATAATCCTAACCAGAGAGTATTTTGATCTGATCTTAGTTTATATGCAATAACCAAAATATTTCTTTTAAGTTACATCACTTACTGACAGTTGCAAAGAGGTTAGTAAGAGTATGGGCTGATAAAAAAGAAAAGAAATAACAAAATTATCCAGAATGAGGTGTTCTGGTTATCTCAGTGGAGAAGAGATATAAATAAATAATTGTTTTCAGTAGAATATCTTTTTTTTCCCATTAAAAAAAACCCCACAAAATCTAGAAAATATCTTTTCCATCCAGAAATTGAAATATTCTGAAGTTTGTATGTAGTTGGAGAATTAAAGGAGTAGGAGCATAAAAAGGAAACACTTCTTTAGATTTCATCACCAGACTTTGGGCTGCGTGATGGCAAACTGTGTGGTTTCACTCATTGAATTTGCTGGAAGAAAAAGATCTTTAAATGGGATCTGAAAAAACCCTAGTTATGGTAAAAAATATTAGTTTCAATAGGCTGAGGAAGACTGTAATCCATTTGTAAAGGAAATGCTTCTCTTTTCAAATACAGTGGACACATTTCACTTTCTAAAACACCTTGCTTTCATCCACTGAATTATTCTGTTCACCTTTAAAAACAAAATATCCACAATGATTTGTCTTAAATTCACAGTGTAGTGCATCAAAACTTATATTTATCCATTTCCTTGAGCATAAGTTATGCCTGTCATTGGCTGATTGTCATGGTTTGACACTGGCGCGATGCCAGCGTCCCCATGAAAATGTACTTTTCTAAATAATTGCTGTGAGATGTGATCAGGAGCAGAGCAGAGCAGGCCCAAGCTTAGTAACAAAGAAAAGAACTTTATTAAACTACTACTACTATAAAAACTGCAAACACTAAATCCTGGATGAAGACTTTCCAAAACACCCCTCCTCCTCCCACCTCATTTCCAAACAAACTCAACAGTGAGACACCACCCAGGATCCTGATCAAGTTGCTACCCTTCAGATATTCAAATACTCAATCTTTCAAGGGAGACAGGAGTCTCTCCTGTGCCACAGACTCCCCAGGAAACACAATTGCCACCCTTGTGTTTCCATGTCACACATGGCAACCGCCCGGGGAAAATCTGCCATGGTGACACTCTCCTTTCCATGTCACAGTGCTCTCACCACCGTGCATGGACAGACTGCTCATAGGGCTCCTTTAAGGATGCTTTGCCATGGACCAAAAGAGACGACAGTTCAGTTTCTCATTTTGGGACTACAGTCCCCATCATTTTCCCCTGGGGCTGAGGGTCCAAGAACAGAGGTCTTCTTCTCCTCTTCTTCTTCCTTGAAGATAGAGGGCTTCTCCACACCTTCTCCAACTCTCCTCTGTTCTCTCTACTCCTCTGCTGGTAATCACTGAAACAAGTCTCTTGGCACACCAACGCACCCCCCTAAGTGCAGCTTCTGTTAGGAGAATTTGGTTCAGTCTATGGCTAACAAGAAAAGTCCAGCCACAAGCCACTCCATCATCTCCTTCCAACTCAAGAATTTCCTCTTCCATCATCTCGGATCCCAGACTGTCTCTCTTCTACTTCAAATCAAGGAGGAGTAATATCTTACAAAGCCTTCATTTCTCAGGAAAGGGTTAAAAGCTCAGACTCCCTGGACGGCTGATATCTCTGCCCAGCAGCCGATTCCCAAGGCCAAGGCTGGGCGCCTTCCCCCCTCCCTCCTTCTCCTCCGCTCCGGCAAAGTTACAGGTGCCGTCCAGACTCTCTGTCTCTTCCCTCTGGCGGGGGGATGACAAAGACATCTCTTCTTCTCTCCACCCTTCCGTCCACAGGAGCTGGCTCGGTTCCAGTCCTTCTACCCCTCGGCTCACCTCGACCAGACCTCATGGCTTCCCCTCCCCCACCCAGCCCCATGGCTGGGCAGGGGAGATCTGCACAGCACCCTGACTGGAACCAAAGAGAACGAGCTCTTGGGAGTTCCTGCTTTTAAACCCCTGTGTTCTCAGAGGCGTATCCCTATCTTCAGTGGTCACTTCAGGTGCCAATATCTAAACTTGACCACTGATTGGTTTGACCCAACTTCCTGAAAAAATCACTTCCATGTCAAACCACGACAGTGATGAAGAGCCCAACAGAACTTCACATCTTCAGACAATAATGAAAGGAAAAATATATAAAGGTTCTGGCATTCAGCATTATAACATGATAAGAAAGAAAGTATTTCCACATGGCAAGGACCTGAAGTACCACTCACAGATTTCCTACTGGGATGTATTCAAAAGCCTTCAGAGTGCTTCATGAACTTTAAATTTCAGCTGACCTACATCTCTGCATTAAATGCCCTTGATCTTTTAAAAGCTTACCATTCCCTTTTATTATAAAACCCCACCAATATATCTATTGGACATATCTATCCTTTCCATAAAGTGGTATAATTTAAAATATGCACCAGTAATCTGCTAAATTTATAGAAACACAGATTTAAAGATTTGTTTGGATTGGAAGGAGCTTTAAAGATCATCTTGTTCAATGCCATGGCCAGGGAGGTACACCTTCCACTAGACCAGGTTGGTGAAAACCCCATCCAATGTGGCCTTGAAGACTTCCAGGAATGGGACTTCTATAAGTGATCTGCAAATTCAAGTAAAATCAAACATACTTTAGAAAGAACTTAAGTCATTTTCTATAAATAAATGGGTGAAGCTTGTGTTAGGTAAACATGAAACTGAGTCATGTGTTGAAGATTGCTTCAGGTACTTAGGTGTTTGGCAAGCACTCTGAAATAATTTTAAATATTAATCCTGTTACATTGTTGACATATTTTACATTCCACTCTTAGATAAAAATATACACAGGTATTCAGCCATTCAAAAGCTGGTCATCTGTTATTTCAAGTTTGATATGATTTATCTACCTTTCTAAAAGTACTAAGAAAGCCTACTTCTTCACATTCTATATTTTCAAGAGAGTTTACAGCTTATGCAGGCTGGTCACAGTTGAGTATAATATATCTATGTGTCAAAAATTGGAACAGGCAGTAGACATTATAGATGAATTGCCAGGAAATTACCCCAGTGTGCTGACTTCCCAAATTCCTTCAAATGACTTAACAGGCTTGACATGGCAGCTCAGTGTTCAGTTTGCTTAGGGGACTTTAGGAGAATCAGTGGTTCCAACCCATTGCTAAGGTTTGAGTTTTTCACATTTACATAGCAATAAAGAGCTTAGGGAATCTGTAACTGGCAAAGAAAAAAGCATTTAAGGGAGTATTATTGCCAATAACAGTGTTTAAGCTCATGGTACAATTAAAATTAAAAGCCTTTATTTTTCTAAAAAAAATTAAATGGACAAATGATTTTATTATTGTTGAATTGTTGATAAGCAGCAGCACCTCTGATCTCAATGGCTTTTGGATCATGGCAGCACTGGCAGTAGCAGACACACTCATTTTTGATGAGACAATGAAGTGTGTAGGGGTGACAGGCTTTATGGCAAAAGGCATGGCATATCTTCCACAAATCACTCATTTGTCTAGTTTGGGATGGTATAATTCTGTGACCTATGAAATTAAAAGCAGAAACTCTGATTTTCTCTTTATATAGCTCCTTGCATCATCCAGGATAGAGAATGTCTGTGAGGCTCTCATTGCTACATGAAATTAAAGTCATTTTGCAAGTGCAGCATAATTCTACTGAGATTAGGGAAATTCCCTCAAATGTAGCACACTGTGGTCGAGCATCTTGGAATTTACACAGAAAGCTATGATGTGGATACAATAAAATAATTTTTCTTGTTTATGATAAATTTGTCCTTGCTACATTTTCTGTTATCATTTCAAAGAACATTTAAATTAGCAAAAAGCTGAAGCAAATAAGGGTTTCACAGATCTAGTGAGTGATGGGAAAATGGCCTCCAATGAGAGTCTTCTAATAATAATTGAACTTAAGGAGTGTCACATTGTTGTTAATGCTGCAACTAAAATATTATACATGTTGTTAGATCTTGGCTGATTTCCAAAATAACCATAGTCTAAACAGAAAAGAAAACTGAACAAAAAATTACTAAGAAATTGTACTACATTAGATATACCGACAAAGATACCAGGAGGTAATTGTTTTGACTATACCAATGTCCCTTTTTTACTATGATATAACTGTACAGCAATTAGGTTATTCTTGTAAATGGCATGGTGACTACAGCTGCAAAAAGACATCACTGCCATCTTCTGGTAGTAGCTCGTTCAGCTTGCCAGCATGTGGGTTTTCATTTATTTATTTCTCGTTTTATAGAAGACTACACAGGCAATCAGGTTGTTTGTTTTTTGGTTTTTTTTTGGTGTTTTTTTTTTGTTTGTTTGTTTTTTTTTTTTTTTTTTTTTTGTTTACAAGGCCAGGAAAATGTAAGAACTATACTTTAATATTCAGATTTTTTAGATTAATAATTTCATCCTGTTCCAGAATTCCTGCATTGCTATAGGACTCCTACTGGTGAAACATTCTTGAGACTGACTTTTGTTTGAGGACAAAGATATCACAAGTCCAGAAATTTGCACTTCATAGCACAATCCTGTATTATACTCTTGTCCCACAGTGTGAGTTACCTGGTGACTGAATGTTTGGAAATAGAAATGCTATGTGTCATGAAGATCAAGTTCAAATGAAAGTCAATAATGCTGGTGTGACCACCCTCATTTAAATTTGCTGGGGGTCTAAATCTCTTAAGCAGGTTAGAGTTAAGTATTTCTTAGTGTGACAAAACTTTCCTTTCTACTTCCTCCAGAACCTTTAGTGCCTCTGCTTTACCTCTGATAACTTGGTGGGTTCTGTTTATGGATGATCATCAAATAGAAAAAAATAGCAGCAGTCTTTCTTGCTCCAGGACATGTAGCTCGATTGTGACATGAACTTTACTCACCCTAGTGACAAACATAATTGCTACTAATAAGTAATAATACTGCCATTAATAACTAATTTCACTCTTACTTGAGATCCATTTGCAATGTCCCCTCCTGAACATGAGCTATGGCATGTAATGCAATTGCTTTATAAAATGTAATAGTCATTCACTTAAGTATTTGTTTGGAAGCCATTTGTCATAACTTTGGAATTTCCTCAGATAGTAATTTAAGACGTAAATACTTTTATTCATTTTTTTCTTCACTCTCTTAAACCTAACCGTTGATCAGTGTATGACAAATTAATAAATACATACACACACATTTTTGTGTGTGAACGTAGGAATAGGACAGAAGAATATGGGCGGCTTTTATGTGAATTGCCGTGTCCTTACACAACAGCAGTAGAGGATTTCAGGTCAATTCTTCCACGAAAAGCTTTATTTACAGTCCTGACTGAGGCAGTCAGAGACTATGGACATTCAATGGCAGATCCAGCTGGCACTAAGCGACTCAGTACTTTAGCTATTCCAAAGTAGGCAGTGGAGACGACAACTTGCTGGCCTTGCTGGACGTGCAGCAAAGGCAGCAAAAGGGGTTTCATTGATTTCTGAAGTTATCCTATTGTCAAGAATGATAAGTTCTTAATCTCACAGTTCATATGGCTCTTCTGCAGCCTTGTTTTTGCCTTATTGCTTGCCACCCTATTACAAACTGGACAAAGTTTTTGCCCTAAAGTGTCTACATATACAAAAAGTAACTTTTATGTAGATGTTGCCATGATCATCATGCCTTGGGGGCTGTTTCTGCGATAAAAAAGCCTTTGGTCCAGTGCTTTGCTGACCACACAGTAGTCTTTGTTTCTGGCCCCAACTCAACATGCACAGGACAAGTGTGAGCAAATGTGACAGATCCTGCCAAGCATCCCCTTCTTTTGGTGGTTTCCTCTTCATTGAGCCACAGCCCCACTCCGAGAATCTTTGCTTGACTGTTTTTTCAGAAGGGAAAATATATTTCCCTTGTACTTTCTCTGTATTGCAAGCCTAGCCATGATTTGCAGTCTATATATTTAAGCATAAATCTTGCATTCAAGTCCTCACAGCCACTGTGAGAGTCATATCACTCTTGGAGATATTTCCCTTTCAAAGCAGCCAGCCCATCCTCAGAAGAAGAGATCTGATAGTAAATTTTTCTAAATCATTTTTTATTGGAAGCAGAACTGCTCTCCATAAATGCAGGAGCCAACCATCTCTAAAACCAGAGCTAGATAGTGGGTTTTCACTGTCCATTCATGCCAGTAACAGATGCCTGGCAATCAGGAGCTGCTTGTCAGCTCTCAGACAGGAGGCATAGAACAGACACTTCTGTTAAAAGAGCAGAGAGGCTGTTGGTTAACATAAGATTTACGATGAGGCTGGCACATGCTTTCATCCAACGTCGCTCAAAACCTTTTGCACTGCAGCGCATCTCCCAGCTGTGAGCCCGCTGGTGATTGCCAGGGAGGAAGAACAGAGGTACAGTAAATACTTCTCCTGGTAAGCAACTTTGCACAAATGTAGTTCAACTTTAAAGAACTATCTTAAAGCACACATCTCTTTGCCTTACCTGCTGGCTTTTTCATTTTATCAGTCCACTGCTGATTTGGCAATTTGTTGTTATACACTGACTTTCTGCACACTGATTTAAAAGCAAACTGAATAAGGGGATGCAAAGAAAGGATTATAGAACAGGCTTCATTTTGCAGTTCATCAGTCCCAGCTAGTTTTATAGTTACTAATCACTACTTTCTAGGGCTTCCAGAAAACCATCGTAAAAATCATGGGGAGCCATTCTTGTCACTCATCCATATGCATTGGGTTTAAATCAAATCCAGTCCCATCAATCAACCCTTCAGAAGTACCTTGCTGTTAGTAGGTTTCTGTGCTCAATTGAGTGTTTTTGAAAATATATCAAAAACTTAAATCTTTTTTTTTTTTTTAAGGTTCACTCTGATCCTAAATTTCACAATACAATGCAGTACACTGTAATCAATAGTGGTGACACAGGGCGAAGAAAAGCATGGAAAAATCAGTGACAAGGCAACAGAAGAAGTACTGGAAGGCCCCTTATTCCTAGATTTCTTTACTGGCTTTGTGATATTTATAAGTGAATGAAATTAAATGAAATAAAATTATGGATCAGCAGCACATAGGAAACTATACAATAGGCATTACACCATAATGTAATTTATATTAGCCTTTCTCCACACTTCTTTTTGTATACTTCTTTTTGCTTTTTGCTTTTCTTTTGTACACTTCTTTTTGCTGTTTTATATCTTCATTCTGCCTAGAAGTAAACATGGATTGTGGTACATTCCCAGGAGTTCCTTAAGAAATGCAATATCTGTTTTTATCATATTAACCTTAATAACTCATTACAAAAGCCATGTTCCCCCAGTGGACTTCTCTTTACAACTAGTCCTAGTAGAATGGCAGCTGAAATAGTGCATAGGAGTACTAAAATTTCTGATTTTCTGAGTTATTAACAAATGAAAACAGCACTTCTACCAATGCAGTCTTGCTCTACAGTTTTTAGAAATTAAGACTGACTGGCAGAAGTAAAATAATGTGGATTTTTACAGGTAAAATTCAGCTTTTATTTGTACATTATTTGTATATTGTGTTACCTTTATTTCAGAGTTAACAATCAAATTCTGTTTTGTTTATTGCATTAAAGGTTCTCTCGGTTTTATTCACAATTTTCAGTGGGGAAATTCATAAAAATTGGCATATAAATTAACTATTGTAATATTCACATATTACATTTGCTTATAAAGGAATCATGAAGCAAGCGTAATAAATCAATGCAGAGGTCTTGATCATTCTCCTACTTCTATATAATCACAAGCATTTTAAGATTGTTAGTGACTCAGAAATTCTCTAAACTTTCTTTGTAATCCAGATAATTGGGTTATTATAAATGACTGTAATCCCAATCTAGAATTTCTCTGCTTCTTTTCGTTTTTTTTCCTTTCCTGGTTAATTGATACTTAGGTGAGTGCTACACAGGACATGAAATAAAGCCCAGAGTGGCTGTCCTTCTGTATCACAGTCCAAAAAGGCATTTATGAAACTACTCATATAACAGAAGTTGTCATATTTGTTTGATAAAGCTTAAAATATGTTCTAAATTCCATCTGAGCTGAGCGCTAATCCCTCCAGACCCTGGGAAGAAGAAGATAAAGATATTAGGAAGCCTTTGCATTGACAAGCATTTTAGAAGCCTGCAGAGCTCCTTCTTCAGGTGGTAGTTTTTTTGTTTTATATTTAAAACCTAACTAAATTTGGGATAGATCTCCTGTATCTGCAAGCTAGTAGGATGAGAATTCTCAGGACCCAACTGTGGTTTCCTGCTACTGGGAACCATTGTCTGCTGGTGTTGGCAAGAATTGGTGGAGTCTGATAAAACCAGATTAGTACAAATATTAGTACTTGGTCTTTTTTTCTTCCTGTGAAATATTATTCCATGATTAATAGGATATTTTTCCTTTCAAGTGTGGAACACCAGCACCTTTCCAAAGACTGTTCAGATCTGGCATGTGTGATACAGTGCTGCTCTGCACGTCTGGCTGCAAGAGACATGATGTCAGCTTCAGTAATACCTTCCAGCCACGTTATCTTGCTGCTTTTATATTCTGCACCCAGACATTTGGAATTCTGCATTAACTATTGAAACACCAATGTTCAGATTGGACACCCATTGATTATTTTAACTGCTTGAGTGGCCAGAAGTCACCCTTGCTAATCGTTACTGCCTTTAATCACGACCATTGCACTAATTACAGGCTGATAGTCTCGAACTTCTCAAAAATGCCGAACAGTTGAAAGCGAAAATAATACAATGCAAGTAAATTTGATTCTGAAATTTTTTCCTTATTCAGTAAGTGCCACAAGAAGTTCTAGGAATGCCAATAAATTTATACCATCCTAGAAACGTTTGCTGCAACAAATAGAAACCACAATGAAAAAAATTGAATCCCCACTTCTCTTCCACCATTTTTTTTCATAATTGAAAGCCTTCACATTTTTTTTTCAAAAAAGAGTATCTGGTAATGCTTCCTGTTACAGATATTTTGTTTGAAAATTCATTTTAGCAATTCTGACATTTATGTAAAAAACATAAAGATTCCAAGCCCCTCAGTGCATATACTTGCATTTTTTCAACTTTTACAAATGTTAAGCAGATTTAGGAAGTGGGAAGTGACTACTGTTTGTTATGAACTGTATTCATAAATCTGCCTTGGATGGACCTAAAGTAGATATGAGTAAATGACTAATGGACCTGAATTATTGAACTGTTACTTGCAGTTCATAAATAACACAGTTTTCCTCAAAGCTGCCTATGTTTTGTATTGTAAGCTTAGGATTTAAAAGCTGCTGCATCAGAGTGAGTTTGGACTAAGAAGCTTTTTCAGAAACTGCCAGAGCAGGAGATGTCATATATTAAAAAGCAAGCAGCATTTCTATGCCACAAGGAATGGGCACATTCCTTTTGACATGTTTATCTCTAAAATATAGTTATATGGAATTTACTATGTCTCTTCCTGGCTTGTTTCCCAAATCCACTGGACTGGAGGATAAACAATTGCTGCAAAGAGTATAGCTTGATAAGAATAGAAAATAATATTTCAATATATACCCCTCTTTTTCCGGTCCTCATCTTCAAGAACTGATCAAATAATACATAAACCTTACAAAACTTATTAAAGCTGGGTATTACATACAGGGAACATTTTGCCTACAACTGAAATGCAGTAGCCTCTTTTGTAAGCACTTTATATATATATATTTCTTTAAGAAAACCATGGTATGAAATACATTTGTAACTTGTTTCTTCTTAATAGCTTATTTCCTTCTCTAATAACTTAAAACAGTTATGTAAAATTTGTTGTGAAGCAGTATAGATTTTGTATATAACCACCCCAGTAATCTTTTATCCTGTAAAAGACTGCATAGAACTTTAGATAATTGTTTGGTGTAGCAAAACCCTTTTCTTACAACTCTGTTTGTTTCTAAAACTGTTCTCCAAGTTGCACCAAAGCATATTTATTGATGTTTATTGTTTGAACTTTGATCAGTGGGAGAATTAGATCTTATTGTAAAAGGTACAAACTGTTCCTGCAATGGTGTCACGGATGTTTTTGACCATTCTTTTTTAACTACTGTCTAATCATTTCTGCAAGCTCTGAGCATTCCTAGCTTCCATAGGAGTAAACAGTGCCTATGAGTTATCTGTTAACAACCAAATTGCAGGAATTGTTTTGCAAGGGACAATTATGTGAGCTTCATTCAAGAAGTAAGCTGCCACTGGACCATAAAACCAACATTTTTGAAAGACATGTACAAAATTGAATCTATAGCTGGTCTCTCCAACTATTTTCTCCCTTGCTTTTCTATACACATTCATTCATTCCAGATTTATTATCAACAAACTTCCCAAAGGTCATTAGAGATGATGAAACTTGAAAAGTGTTGTTGCACATGTATCTTATTCTCTTCATCCCGTACATTTTCTGATTGTGTCAGATAAAGAAATTTGTTATTTTAGGTATGGCTTGATACTGTCATTTTAAGGTTCATGATTCTGTTACCTTCTGCTGCTAACATGCACTTTTATGAGGAAATAACAAAATGTTTTCCATTTGGTTCTTCCTCTCAGATGTTGAGAAACAGGCATTTACAAATTTGCCTAAGAATGTTTCTAAAAATATATTTTGTGTCCATCTTTTTGTGGAGGTTTTGCTGGTGGTTCTGACAGTAACTACCAAGAGAGTGAAATATGCATCATGGACATTTGTAAACATTTTAAGCACTTTTGGGGTGGTTAAGATCCTCTCTGATTTAAGAGTCAAAAGAATATTGGTATAGTGCTCATGAACTATTTTATGAGCTGATGCAAGAAGCTCTGCATGTGGATTAAAATTTACTTTGGATGTTCCTCTCAGGATAAGAAAAGAATATTCTGAATGTTTTATGAGATCTCAGCATATCCATTTTAGGTTTTGAAATTTTTTTAAAATAGTTACAATATTAATTGAAAATTTTCATTAAATAATTTCCCAATGAGAGTCAAAATTACTGTTCTTTTGTGTCTGAGGAATAGAGAAATTTTATACAATGTAACACTTCATTCCAAAAGAATTTTTAAGAGGAAGATTTTCCTTTTCACTTCTGAATTTATTGTTATTATATCATATCATAATTTTATTTAAAATGCAAAATATTTTTTTAAACTTTGTTAGACAAATTTTAACTTGTCTATTTTTCCCATCAGAGTTTTGACACTTGACACTATTTCCTCAGCTCATGATGAAACCTGTTTCATCAAAGCTTGGAAGAGCACCAAGCATGTAGGCTTGGACACAAGTTCTTTCTAAATATAAGCATGAATAAGTAGTGTAGTTGTGCCCAGAACATACTAGAACCTAGTGGACTCCTGTTTATTCCAGTGTCTCTGCTCTCTCACCCATAAAAGCAGGACCAGATCAGAAGATCTTTTGCATGTAATTACCCACAAAGTTTGATCTGGATTTAGCACAGGAATTCAGGGGAAAAAAAAGTGAAAAAATCTTCAACATTGATATTAAGCATGTGATGCTGGTAAAGGCACTCTTTGCTTAAATCTTGGCTGTCATAAATTGCAGCAAAATTTTCCATCTGAATCAGGCTATAATGAGTCAGAATTACAAAGAAAATTATTTTAGTATCTTGGTTGATCAGAAGCAAAATATGACAATTACGTTTTTATACTAAAATTTTAAAATTGTAATATTGGATAGCACAGCATTCACTTAACAGATAGGAGCTATTAAAAAATAAAATCTATCAGAATAGCTCAAGTACTGGGATTCAGAATTGAAGAAGAACTAATCAAAGCCAGTATCTTCGGCACTGCACCAAACCCCAGTGACTCAGCTAGCAGCTCTGAAAATGTTGCATGGAGAAAATCTACCCTCCCATCCTGGAGAAAATAAAAACTAAACAGGATTCTTCTGTGATAGTTTCTCCAGTGTAGTGCTCAGCTTTCAATTCCATGGACACCCCATTTGACAATGACACAAACAAACTATTTATCTGGCTCTATGCTTCTGATTCCCCTCAGTGGCCTGCATTCATGACAATAAAATTGTCTGACAGTGTAGGCATGATATAATTCAAGTTTTCTACCCAATATTTTTCCTGGGTGCCTTCCCTTTGCTGTCATCAGTACTCTACTAGATCTGCAACAAAAGTAAAAAAAGACAAAAGTCAAAGACTTCTGCTTCTGGTTTTAAGTAAAAGACAATTAATAAATATATTTTTCCCTAGGAGCAAACTATTACAGAAGACAGCTTTATTTAAAAACTTAAAGAAAAAAAATTATCAGGAAATTTATTTCCTTTATAATCTTTCTCACACACTCAGAGGTTCCCCAGATGTCATAGGTCTCTGTCCCTCAGGGAAGCACAATGCTGCTGGGGAGGGAGAGTATTTGTGGGGAACAAATACCTGGAGAAATGCTTGAAGATGGTAAATTATTACTCATAGAAGAAAAATCTGAGCACAGAGGATCTTTTGTGATCGAGTAAGTCTAAAGAAGGCATTTTGACCACATGAACTTTGTGATAACCTGTCCGTGGTGCAGAGTTTAGCTTTTTATTTTTCCAGAAGAGCAGCAGTGTTTGCAAACATAGGGTTTTCATGACTTATTGCCTAAACTATGAAGTACTTTGTTTTCTCCTTAATAGCTTAAGCATATCCCAAACAATTCTCTTGATTATGGTCAAAATTCAGAACATCACAGCTTAGTCTATACAACCTTAATATTTTATATTAATGAATTTTCTTCTGCTATCTATACTCCTCCCAGATTCCCTTTCACTGTTTAAATTGCTGGCCTGTTTTTCTGGAGTGAATAATGCAAGAAACTGAGTGAGAAGAAAAACAATTTTTTTTAGGGCCTTTGTACATGTTTCTTTTTTAAAGTTTCCTGTTGGCTTAGGCACATTGTGTTCCTCTGTATCACATCCTTTTAGAGCCATATGTGGAAGCAATAAAGTGTATCCTTGCCTTCAAAGATATGAAGCATTTGTTTAGCCAACTGACTAAGGAAAATACTATGAACCCATTAACAAATATGGGTTTATGTGGTCAATTAATCATAGAGAGCAGGCTGCAGAGCACAGCTCAGGAAATATTAGTCAGCACAGGCAATGGGTAAGTGTCAGTTACTGATCCCAGGATTTCTTGCCAGGGGAAGGCAGACAGCACGTTAGCAACAAAACACACCAAGTCTGCCAGCACTTGCCATTAAGATCAGATTTCCAACCCTAGAAAAGCTTGCAGATATAGATGATGATAGCTGATGAAATTCAAAAGGAAAGTTTTCTTCCTTAAACCAAAGATGCACCCATTAAAGTCACAGCCTGTTTCCTCTCCATCTGACCTCAGTGTGCCTCAGTCCAAAACTGAAGTGTTTTCATCACTGTGCAAACATACAATATGCACTGAAGAAGGAAACCTATTTTGCAAGACTCTGAAGTGCACATGACTTGAACACTTCATAACCAAAACACTTGAAGATAATACCTTTTTTCTTTTTTTCTCTCTTTTTAATTAAGAAAGAATTTATGCTTTCCTGACAGATGCTGTCCTGCATAAGTTATACCTGAAGATGATTGCATTATCATCACAACAGATTTGCCTGTCTGTGGAGAGAGAGAAAGTTTAAGAGGAAAACAAGACAAGCAATAGCCCAATTATGCTATAGAAGAAAGGTTTGGAAGAAAACAGCCTTTTTCAGACTTGGATGAAATTCGCAGAAACAACATCTGATTTTAAAATTCTATTATTTTTACAGGTAAAATTAGAAGGAGTTCCATTAAACACTGAATATTATTGTCTTTTGTTATGTCTGCTTTTTTGGAACTGAGTTTAATGAGTTTTGAAAGATTTGCAAATATTTGTGATTTTTTTTTGACCTCTCAGCCTCTAAGACTTGACAAAACTGATTTTTTTTCTCGGTACTTAATCAATAGCTTGTGTTAGACTTGCAATTTTCAATCTCTGATCTAAACCAACAGTTACATCACAGTAGGAATTGTCCATGTGTTCAAACTTCAGCTTCTTACATGACTGCTTTGATACCCACCTCCTGGCATAGGCATTCCTTCTGTGCCACATCCCCTCAGAGGGCTGACAAGATGTACAAAGCCACTGCCTGTAAAACTTCAGCTTTATTTGCTTCAGAAGCTGGAATCTGTTGATGAGTGAATTCAGGAAGAGAAAGTTGGGTCCCACAGTCAAGTCATAAAACTACAAACCCCAGGGATTAGCTACTGTGCTCGTAAATCTCTATGTGAAGACATGCACATTACCAAGTGTGCAATTACACTTGATATAAAAATGTGATTAATCAGACTAAATAGAGAAGTCTATAAAACAGCTTGCCTCCACTGTCAACAGAGATATAGTCAATATAATCAGTGGAGTATAAGACACAGTTCATCTAATTTTAAAGATGCTGTCTAAAATTTGCCAAATTAATTAGCCTTTACCTATGCATTACATTTTCTTCTGTTGACATAAAGGCAGACAGCTCAAAAATAGAAAACCAAAGTTCAAACAGAATAACCATAAAGTCTCAAAAAGGATACAATCTGGCACCTTGAAAGTATTCTCAGTATTGATAGACATTAACAATTAATAGTGCTATTTACAGCACTTATTTATAATAATACTTTGCTTTTAATTCCCATCTTTCTCTGCCTCAATGATTATAGGCAGCTTTTTTGAAGCACATCAGAAAGTTGGCATTTCATTCACTATCCTTCACACAGGACTCAAAGCTATAATTAAATCCAAAGGATGCCATGAAGAAATAGATCATTCTGTGTCTGGGATTGTATTCAGAAGATTTGTGGTGAATATAAAAAAGGTTATAGAGGTATAGCTGCCCAAGAGCAAGAGATCATCTTTCTTGAACTGAACCAGGAAGGTCTTATGGAAAAAAAAGCTTCACATATATACATCTTTATGGTTTATATCTTCTAAGACTTACAGTTTCTCCAAACTCAGTGGAGGAAAGCAACAAATTGTCATTCTGTTATTTTAACAAAACCTTGTTATTTTTCATTACAGATTGCTTTAAGTGTGGCAACACTGCTGAGTCTGAACAACGATGCCTATTCCATGATATATTGGAGTTTTTTGGATGACCTTATCTGTTCAGCTGCTGTACTCGCTCAGCTGCTGCTCTGTCACTAAAAAGGACTGTCACTGGATCCATTATCAAGTGCAGATACTGTGATAGAAACACACACCAGTAACTCTTCTACAAAGATTTTAAAAGATCTCATCTCTAGTGTTATTTTACACTACAAATGAAATTTTACAGATCATTAGTCCAGAATGTGAGCTAGTATTTTGACAAAATGAATTAAAAAGACTAGGATTATTTCATGTGAAAAAGTATAGTCTGTACATGTGCCATAATTATTTTCTGTAGGAATTCATAAGTACTACTGTATCTGCAGACTTGCACAGCATAATTAAAGATTCTGTATGTGGTACTGTGTGGACATTAGTGCTATGCAGCCTAAAAGCTCTGAATTAGCTCTTGAAATATAAGGAATATATGACAGAAGAAAGAATTCTGCAAAAACAGAAAGCTGCTCAAATGCTTGCTGTTGCCAAAATACAGCAAGATTCTAACCAAGGAATTTCATCTTGTGTTGAACTGTACAGTGTCCTTGTGCTGGATAAGGGAAGTAAAGAAGTTATCTTCACAGCTATGAAAATCAACTCTGAATTTCAAAATATTTTGAGATAGAATTAAATATAATTTTATTTCATTGGAAGACCTGTTATATATATTACACAAATTTCTATTGTGAAAGAGCAAGAGGTCATTTATGGCTTCTAAATTTATATGTTATGAATCACCATGTTGAACTCAGTCCTTAATACATATAACTTATGGAAATCAATCCAAGTACTCTGTCTGACATCATATACAGTCCTTACTGTTTATTTACTCATCTTTCCAAAGCAAATGAAAGATGTCATTTTCTTTTCTCATTCCTCCCTTCTCCCCAGCATTGCACAGACATGAGCTAACTAGGTTTGGGTAGTGAAAACTGCTCCTCCCATTTACCAACAGCAAAGCATTCCCTTTGTCTTCAAAGGGGTACAAAATCCAATTTTTAGTTCAAGAGGAAGACGTGAACTTCTCTTTAACAGCAAAAAGGCACAAAAATAAAGAGTGCCTTTGAGAAAAAAATTTCATTCAAACAAAATCTAAAAATAAAATTATTGCATTTCATCTTTTTTTTCTTTCACTTTCAGTATATTATTGGGTTGTCCCAACTAAAATGCTGAGGCAGTAGCAGAAATATTTTCCTTTAAGGTTTAAAATCCCTGTTGTACCATAGCAGGGCATTTAAGAAATAACACATAATTATAGGCAGCTTTCATAAAACAAAAAACCACAATGAATCCACACTCTGGCTGTGATTTTTAGGAATGAAGACTGTGTATGGATGTGTTTTCTGAATAGGACATTTATTAAGATTTTAATTTGCTGTCAAGGACAACTTACCATATCAAGATGAATCTTTTATGATTGATTTACCAAGTGTGACTGAGGCAACTGACATTAATTTAATCTGTGATTGTGAACATTAGTATTCATAAAGAATCAGAAGCACAAATAGAACCATTTAGTCTTTCTTTTCTTCCGAAGCGATGGGTTTATGTTGTGTAGTGAAGATCACATTGAGTTGTAGACTTTTAAATAAATGTTGGAATAGAAATACTGAACTGAAATAATAATACTTGGAAAGATTCAGTGCTTCTCCTTAGAGATAGACTTGAGTAAAATACTGTAAAAAATATATACAAGTTTAATATTTACACCCATAAAGCACTGTTTAACCTTAACAGTCCTTGTCATTTCTCATTTGTCCAGGACTTAATTTCTGGGGGAATTCTAACCTTGACTTAGAATGAATTGGGAAAGGGATGGGAAATAGTTAACATAAAGTAAACTTTCATTTTTTATGTGTCCTATATGCTCCAGAACATAAAAGCAAGACCAGGCACATTTTGCCAAATCAATAGTGCATAAACCCCCCCTCTACATTTCATAAAATCAAGACAGCATCATTGCATAATACACATGAAACTACAAGGTGTTTGGTGTTAAATTAGTCATAGGAGCATAGAAAATTTAGATCTGAAAATAAAATTTATTAGTTAGGCTTCCCTAACAACTTTTCCCTAAACGGGAATGCAAAGTGGGGAAGGACATTATCAACCAAAATACCACCTCCATTTTCTGTATGCAGGGCTTTGAACTCAAACTACCTCTGTATGTCAAAGATTTAGGTGGGGGAATGAAATGCTCTGCCTGTGCATCTGCTCAGCACAAAATCTGTCAGCACTCTGGCTGCACGACTCTGAACCACAACATTGTCCCAAAAGTGCTGAGGCTGGCCTGTCAACGAGACCATGAAGGGACAGATGTTCTTGTTGATTATGGGATTTACACACTAATGCAACACCTGTGAACTTAAGATTTCTCCTGACTCCTACAAGTGTCAGAAAGGAGACAAGGATGAGTGCATTCATTCTCCTACAAGAAGAAACACTGTCAGCGATGGAACTGGTCAAGGAAACAGAGAAAGCTGTACAGAGTACCTCCTGAGGACTTTCCCCAAAGACCCTGCTCTCTTCTAGGTCTTCAAGTAACAGGCCAATGCCTGTTAAATATGCCTTCAGGTGCCAGCAAATAAGAGATGTAACAATTTAAGCTGCAGAAGGAGTAGAAATCCAAGGAATGACTAGAACCTAGCAAATTTCTAGATTTCAGCAAAACATTCAATGATATAATGATTTAATCACTTCTTATTTGATCTAAGGTTAATTTTTTATTCCAGTACCAATTTTGCATTTCAATCTAGACAACCTTCATCAACTGCATGCATTTTTTTAAGTTCTGGCTCACAAAATAGTAGAATGATTTTGAAATTAAGCTGTCTGGGAATACAAATATTGAGAGTTGCTGGCTATGTAAAGCTAATTAAGTAAATAAAGAAAGCTAATTAAGTAAAATACTGATTCTTTAATTTCCATAGACATAGCCATGTGACACTACCAATAGCTTATGGACAGTGAAGAAATTTCTAAGAAGAAAAGTGAAATACATCTGCTTATTTAAGAGGAACTCCTTTAATTGTCTCAATGCACTGAAACAACCAAGAATATAATTGTTGTATTTGTACTCCTTCAAAGGGAATAATAGAATGAATCTATACAGTAATGGGTAAGCAAATTAGTGCCATTAAAAATATTTCAGAGATAAAGTAAGTGTGCCTAATTTTATCCATATTACATACATTAATCCTAGACTACAAAAAAAGATTCTACCTTTTACAATTCACAATATATAGTGGGTTCTTTTTTTTCCCTATATTCATTCTCATGCTCCCTATACATATTACAACTTCAGCTAAAATAAAAATCTGAATTCACAAAGTAGGAAATCTGTATTTAAAGAAAATAAGCCTAGTTAAATTCTTGTTCTTTCCATATGTCATTACATAAAACTGTATATTATGACAATATTGATTATTAGGAATTTATGGCTCAACTTTTGCATGAAATAGAACATAGTGTGAATTACTAAGTTCCTGATTATAGCAGACAATAGGAGAAGGAAGTAATCAATCTGAGGAAGAATGTTTTCACCTAAAGTGTTGCCAAGAATCTGAATGGGCTGCTCAGCAAAGTGTGGAGTCACCATCTTCAGCAGTGCTCAAAAAAAATTTGACGTGGCACTTAATGCTGTGGTTTAGTTGATATGGTGGTGTTTGGTCAAAGATTGGGCTTGATGATCTTGGAGGTCTTTTCCAACCTAAATGATTCTATAATTGTATGATCTTGATTTTACCACATTTCTTCTTTAATAAATCCCAAATAGATTACCACCAAAAGGAGTTTTGTGTTATCATTTTGAAGTTAAGATTGAACAGCTGCAGCAGGATGAACCACCCAGCCCTTTCTTTGCCTTCCTTTCATCTGTTTCAGTTAGCAAACTTCTGCAGGACTTGCATGTATAGAAAAAAAAAGCCAGCAGTGCCCTGCTGTCACACACTGGCAAGATTCATTGGTGAGAGGAGAAAAAGTTTAGAGTTAAAACCAGCAGTCACCTTCATATATTTAAAGGCTTACATCCACTTTTTAAAGATTAACATCCAGACTGCACTGAAATTAAGATTGAAATGTTCTCTTGAACTGGGACCAAAGTAGCCTGAATAGTAAGATAACAAAATCTAATGTGGTTTTCTGCTGCATAACAGCACTAAGGCACTTCAAACCACCACATGATAATGGTAGATTCCTCAAAAAAAAATGAAGTAATGCAGTTTATCAGCCGAAGCTTGATCAAATTTTAGGTTGGGTTTTGGCGTGTAGACTGGTATTTTTATTTGATCTGGAGACATTTTAGCTAAAATAAATTATTCAGTCATAAGCACTGTCAACAGATTGGAAATTCTGGCCTGAGGTTAATCTGTCAGAATTGAAAACAATGCTTCTGCTGTGTGAGGAAGGAGTAAAATCCGTTGCACAAATATCTTCAAAAATCTTTCCATTAATGTCTCTACTATTTATGATGGAATAGCCATTGAATTTTGAACCTCAGAAACATCTGCCAAGAGTTCTGGTTTTAGAGTGTTGCACATAAATGGGAAAGTAACACTGGAAAGCCCAAAACAGTTGGGTGCTTTAATCTGAAGCTTTTTTTCCATCATCCTTATTGCAATGTTCTCTATAAATATTATTCATGGAAAACTGCTTAGCATAGCGTCCTTCCAGGGGTCTCAATGCATCAATATGTGTGCTTCCTTTTCATCTGGGACCAAAGCATTCTCTGCCATTCCCAGCATAATATTCCACACCCAAACACAAATCTTCACCAAGCTCCAAAAAGCTGACATTGTAAAATCCTGAAAAAAAAAAAAAGAAAAAAGGACCAACAGTATGAATATTAACATAAGTAAAAATTATCTCATAACTTCACAGGGGCTGTGCCACAGTATGTGAGATTTCACAAGAATACTGTACCAGTAAAAGGACATCATTTTTAATTCTTTTGTTACTTTGTGTTACACACCTGACAGTGACTAGAAATATAGGAAAAAACTGACATAGTACTGACATGCTGAATTGACTGCATAGTTATCAAAAAACAAATTTTTTTTCTCAAGCACACCACCTACCTCCAATTTTCCATTGTTGACAGCAACTTTGTCATGCAGTCAGAGGGGAGGTGAGCTATGATGTGGTGACTTCAGTGGTTCCTTTCTGACATTTCTGTGTTCCAAATTTCTCAAACATACAGACCAAACAATATTCTCTGTAATTTTTGCTTTTTGCCAGGCATGTTCCATATCCCTTTACCCAAAGCATAAATAAGTCTCCTCTTAAAAAATAAATTAAATGTAGTATTCTCCTTGGCCATTTTGCCTTTACATAGTTTTTAGTCTAGACATAGTCTATTAAAGTCTGTTTACTTTGGGCCATGTTATGATGCTCCAGTTCAATAATACTTTACATCAAGAGTGAAATTTTGACACCTTTCTAAAGTTTTTGCAGCTTACTTCACCTTTTCAAGAGAATCAAGAAGGCAAATATACAAATATATAAAAATATACTGTTTGATGTGGGCAGAGGATCTAGAAAAGCCTTCCTGATATGGTTTAGAGGTCCAGACTCTTGTAATCCTGATGCATCAAAATAATTCACACACATGCTAGTTTTGTGGTATTTACAGAAAAGAGTGCAAACCTGAGGAACCGAAGTCTATGGCAGATTATTTAAATAAATCCAGCATAATTCCAGGCAGTTAGCAATTTGGTAATTAAGTCCCTTAGGGACCATTGTAACTTTCAAAGAATGAAAGTGAAATTTTAATCTCACAATGGGAAAATCTCACTCTACACACATTTCAGACAACACAGAATCTCATACTTCCATATTTGTTCCAGATTATAAAGGTTCTGAACATTATTAACTGCTAAATCTTCTCACTGGTGCATCCTCTTATTACAGTGCAGTTGCCACCCACTGCATCAGACTTCAGCATTTCCAGAAGATGAATTTTGCACCCTGTGTCAGTTCAGATGTGTCTGGGCTCACAAGTTACCTTGTACAAAACTATAATGGAATTGCTGCCACAAGTATAAGTTCAAAATTTTACTCAGCTCTGGGTTATAGAGAATTGTATATTACATGTGTCCTGATTGTAAACTTTCTGCACCTATGAGTTTTTGTTCGCTAGTTTGGGTTATTTTAGAATGTTGCTCATTTCCCTTCCTATTACCTCCCTGACAACATGCAGTTTTTATGATTTTGTCTGACAGCTTTGATCTTGATATATGAGATCCTTAGGTTAGCAAAAGTCTTAATCCCACAGTGTGCATATGTAAATTCTTAAAAATTTCTTACATCTTACTTTACTCATTTTTACATTATTGTTTTTTACATCCGTCTAAAGGTGACGTTTGTCCTGAATATTACATGTATTCAACTGCTCAAAGGACAATTGATTTGGATATGTGTATTGTGTAGATTGTAGACTTCTAGCTAATTTTTGGAATTCAATTCCTTAGGCCATGCAATCCTGTAATTTTATTCTTGCTGCTAAAGAATTCTCTGAGTAATTTGGTTACATGTCAAGAATGATGATTCAGATTTTACTTCCAGATTTCTGTGAGCATCCACACTGAGAAGAGTAATGCTACCTGGAATCACATAGGTTTATTTCTCCTCTTGCAAATTTGCATTCTGAAACTCAGCATGAGGGCTGCAAGTGTGTTCTGTGTCAGGGTGGGGAAGTGGCCAAAAAGTGACCAGGGTAATTAAAATTCAACAAAATGTCCCTTTTGCAAGAAGAGCAATGCAATTTCAGGTGTATATTCATGCACCAGGTACACTGTCAGTTCTGCAGAGGAGCAGCAAGGCTCAGAAGGCTCTGGCTGCAGTAGGACTGTCACCAGCATTATTTTGGGCAGACACTGGCAAAATCTGTGCTGCACTGCTGGACCCTTGCTGAGCAGGATGTGGGGAAGCATGCCAGATCTGCTCATAAAACAAATGGAAATAGTGTTTTAGTGGAATGATGGAGGTAGAAAAAGATAAATACTTCTCAGAAATGGAAAACTGGGAGGAACTGTTGTAAAAGTTTTAAATACTCAATGTTAAGTTCAAAGATGGAAAGGTGAAACTGGAAGTGGACATAAACTGAAGGGAGCGATCAGCTTTTTCCACACAAATCACAGGGATCGGATGACACAGCACTGAAGACATATGGATGTAATAAGGAAACATGATGTAACTGGGGATAACTGAAAGTTGGCCATATTAGGAAACTAACTGGATTATATAAATACTCCAGAGCCATTAAGTTTATAGAAAGGATAGTTTATATAATGGGAAATATTTATGGACTTAGACCTCTTGGTTATGTAGAAAGAACCAGATGGAAAGTATTGCAAATGTCAGCTATACCTAGCCCTTACACAAAGCAGTGTAAAATTTTGTATCAGTCCAAAATACCTCCAGACTCAAAGTACAAAAGCATTGCTTCAAAGAATGCTAAGAAATTGTGCCCTGATAGTATAATTTATTTTTAGCACAATATTTTAATTCTGTTTTTCAGTTTATCTGGCAGCTCATTTTATTTCCTCTGAAAAGGGTAAGATTTTTATGATGTTTTCTTACTTACTACTGAAAAATGCCTGGACTAACTATCTTAATTTCATAAACACATACAGCCATAGAATCATAGAATGGTTTGGGTTGGAAGAAATCTTTATGGTCTGTATCCCTTGAGCTTCTGTTCATTGAGAATTAAATTCTTATTCTTTAGGGGCTGAATGTAAGGATTCAGGGGTGAGATAGGGTGAAGTAGGTTAATTACTGCAGCTTTACATGTAAGTCAGGGTTTACTGGACTGTGGCATTGCTATTCAAATCAGATCTGCTTCGTCAAGATAACATTCTCAACAAATGCATGGAAGTGTTTAAAAAATATGTAGATGTAATGCTTAGGGATATGGTTTAGTGGTGGACTTTGCAGTGTTAAGTTAATGGTTGGATTCAATGGTCTTAGACTTCTTTTTCAACTTAAATGAGTCCTTAACTTTATGACTCCATGTGGCTCAGATGTCTATCCAAAGTCTTAATGAAATCTAAACTCTCAGATGGATTGAACATATATTTTGACCACTCTTCAGCAATCGTCCAGACGTCTACAGAACTCCCATGACTAACTCACCTGTCACATAAGCCTTTACCCAGGGCAGGTTTCCTATCCAGCAAGGATGAACTTACATGTGTAAGTCTCACTGAAGTCAGGAGATATTGACCTTCCTATTGTGATTGCCAAGAACTTCTTAGACATCGACTAATGTGCTTTCTTAACTATGGTATTAATGTTAACATTTCAACATGTTTCAAAGTAAATGATTTTAGTGGCACAGAGATAAGGAAAAAACCTCGCACCTCTATCCTCTCTAGACTGATATTTTATTATTAACCTGCTATTGTGGCTGCTATTCACTGATACATGTATAAAAATCACCAGTTTCAATTCAATTCCTAGAGGATTCATGGCAAAAAAATGCTACAAATTCTCCTTATTTTCAAAAGAAGCAGCACACTGGACAAAATCAGATTCTAGTGTTACAGTGATATTCTCAGGTTGATGACCCTAACGACTTTACCTCTAAACCTAGAAATAAACTCCATAGATTCAAAAATGCTAGAGATATTCTATTATCTAATAAGAAAAGTTGGAAATGGTATTTGCAGAGAAAACTAGGCAAAAGAATTAATTAGCCAGCTTTTGGTAATATTGGTGATCTTATTTATATTGAAAAAAAAGCTTATGATCAAATGAGATGCACAGCTTCTTCTTCTTTATTTTAGAACATCTGCTGCAATTCAGGTTAAATTTTGGGGGTTTTTTGTCAGCAAGTATAACTGGTGGTATGTCTATTCCTGACAACTGAAAACAACTAGATGGGCTTTTCAAATTAAAGCAGCCCCATTGTTACTGAAAACTTTCTGAGTTCTAGATACTTCAGAAAAATATAAGATGGATGAAATAAGTTATTCAAGAGTTAGGGTCACTGGCAAATATGGAAAATAATGCCATATATTGACATCAATCATTTGTTTTCTGAAATATCTTAGCGTAGAGAAACTGCCTTGGAAAAGGGGCAGGAACAACATCTCAACAATATTTTATTCTGAATAATATTTGAAAAATCTCACTGTGTAAAGCTAAAAAGGAATAATTTCTTATCAATAAAGTTAGTAGCTTCTTCTTTTTAATTTTTCAGAATTCCTGTGCTAGAATTTAAAATATAAGGTATTACTGAGAGGAAATTTAAAGAAAACCCATCAAAAGCATCTCTGTGAAAAGAATTGCATGGTTTTTTTTATTTTTCTTTATAAAGACTATTACAATTAGTTCAGATTGCGGTGGAAATGAAGGAATGAATTTGGGAGGGGGGCTTTACAATTAATTTCCTGCTGATATAACTCTAGCAGCAAAATATAATCAATCTCAATCACATTTGAGATTGTGTCACCACAGGGATTTTAAGTAGGCCAGATATGATTAACATTTGTCTGCATTAATAAAATATCTACAAAACCACCAGAATTTCATGGACTGTCAGTCACATCAAACTTAGCTAAAGCTTTCAGGACAAATTTATAATGTGGGACAAACGAGTTGTAAATTGTACATGTTTTGAGTAGTTTTGTAGAAATGAGAAACAGAAATGAAAGTTTCAGTGATTGCATGCCAAGTTCTGAACAGACCCTTGAGAACCAAATGGGCAAATTCCATTCTAGAAGGCCTTTGATGGCATTAGCTGAAAGAATGACATTATATTAGAGATAGCTGTGAGTGTTGAAGGTTATAATCAAAGAAAAGATAAGGTGAAGAAATCCTAGTTTCCTGGTAGGAAATTAGTGAATCCAAGTGCATGGGGAAACATGCAATTCAAACCTCTCAGATAATGACAGTCTTGCTATGAGCATCTGGATTTAAAGCCAAGAGAATGTGGCCTTCCTGTCAAAATCTTATTTACACCCACAGCCATCCTGCCATTAGGGGGCTTTTGAGACATTTTAAAAGTAATGGAATTAGCATGATCCAAAGTAAATAATCTCCACCCTTTCTTTGTACAAAGTACAGATAATTTTTCTGTGTATTTGTGCTATATTTGTCAACATCTCTGCCCTCAGCAAAAAAAAAAAAAAAAAAAAAAAAAACTTCCAACAGTTCTACCCACAGTATGATTAGCATGAAAAATATCCAAGGGGCACGTTCAAGGTGTTTCCTGCTGTTGGATACTCCGTTACTTTGCATAAAAGGATTGACTCAACAGCACCTGAAAATAAGATGTCACACAAAGCAAATGTAACCACCAGGCACCGCAGGGCAAGTGGAGCCCTCATTTCTCAAAGCAGCTCTTTCTCATAAATCACCATTGCCAAATGTCTGCACACTCCTTGGGTTTCTGGCTGCTGTCAGTAGAAGTGTGGATAATTCAGGGATAAATTCACTATTGTTTGGCTCAATACTTTGAAGCATTTGATTCCAAAGTACTAAAACATATCTCCCAAGGCTAAAATAGCTACATCAATTCAAATAAGATTTATAGTGCAGTTGGTTGGAGATGGAATGGGTCAAAACCAGATGCCAAGATTAGTTCATTTTGAGAATAAAAAAGCTGTTATATTCCTTCAACCACGTCTTTCCACAAAAAGTGTCAGCCCTCACTCAAAAAAGTGAGTGAACAAAATTAAAAAAGAGTGAACCAAAAGAAAATCCACAAAAAAAAATGAAATCCACTGTAGGGACAGGCAGGTAGGAGAAGGCATAATTTAAAAAAAATACTACTGAGGGCTCATCTGAAGATTTGTGAAGAAGAAATACATTTCACCTGAACACTTTTCTTTACAGTTTGAAGAATAAAATTTTGGATTCAAATACATCAATGACACCAGGAACTAAGAAGAAAATTGAAGAGATTTTAATATATTTAAGTAACTGTTTCATCTCATCTCACATCAAAACTAGATTTTTGTGTTTTATTTTTACTTTTAGGTTTTCTCAATGCAATTTGGATACATTGTATACATAGAATACAAGCACAAGATTAAAAAGAAACAACTTAATTCTATTCTTCTGTATTTGCTGTTTCATTTCATATTGTTAATAGTATACATAATAATCTAAAAGTATACCTATGAGGCTAGCAGAACCCAGCTCTCATTTCATTGGAACCACTTCCAAAATGTCCAGCCTTCAGGACTTTAATCTAAGCAACAGTGAATATCAAAGTATTGTGAGGAGATGGAAAAAGGAGGAATTAAAGTGAAAGAGCAATAACTGTTGTTGGGAGGTTTTAAATGGGCTTTAGAAAAACAGCCTTTATTTAAACAAATGTCAGTAGAGGCAGAATGCCATTGTGGCACTGAGGAAAACATGATTAAAAACAATAAACTTCTCACAGGATTTGGTTCAGCATGTATTTTCATTCTTGTCAACCAAACTTAAATAAGGGGACTTGATAAGGAAGCATTTGTGGCATATTTATATTACACGAGAGACAATGTTTTGAAATAATACATGTGAAATGCATTAGGCATGTTAGTGTGGGTTTATCTGCCAAACATAGCTGCAGAGGAAGGAAAACAAACAAGCAAACAAGTGTCTACAAGTTTTCAGAGACAGTGTGAGCAGCTAGGAAGGGGAGTTTCAGCCATAAACATTGGTGTAAGAAAGAGAATGCCATTCTCTTATTTATATTTGTTACGATCATAACAATATATCAAGAGGTGCAGAAATTTGAAAATTATTGTGGTATGTCCTAGTAAATGTTTTGTGTGCATGAGGATGTGGGGGAGGAGATTTCTAACACGACAGAAAAATGAAAAAATATCTTCTCAAACTAGAGTACCCATCCTAGCCTGAAATTAAGTTTGCTGTGTGTTCAGATGCCTGAAGAGAAAATAAGTGGTGTTCTTGGTTGAAGACTACAAAGGCAAGGAAGAAGTCAGTCCTCACCAGTCTATATTTGCTGGTGGAGGTGTTTTATTTTTTCATGGTATTCCGTAGGCTTTTATAATTCATCTTCTCAGTTCTTCTGCTGCTCTTATTTACATGATGCATAAGGAAAGATAACAGTTTTATACTGTTTAGTTCTTGCCCCACTTCCCCTGGCTTTCAAGTCCAGCTTTCCTTTTCATTTTTCCCATGTATTAAATATTCATTTTCCTGGCAGTCCAAACTCCATAAGAATTGAGTGTAGCATTGGCTGCAGTCTTTGGTATATTTTTTCAGCATTTGGATGCATTCGGTAACTTTATTAAAATAGAGTGTGAATGTGACACAGATTTAGTAAATATAGCTGCAATGAAAAAATGGCAACATTGTTTTCAAGATAGGCACCCAAAATATCTCCATGGATATTTTAATAGGGATGGGAAGAGGGACACAAAAGGTCCAGCCCATTAATCTGTCTCTCACCACATCCTGTGGAAGGACACCTAGAGATTACTGGGGCAGAAGAGGCCAGACTGGTGACATTTCCCTTAGGCTATTTAGTTTCTGTATGAACATCCACACCTGACAAAGAACATAAGGCATAAGACACTTCTACTTTTCACTTTAGCTCCCTGTATCAGGTCTGACTTATGCAAAGCTTGTAAGATAAGATACTCCCACCTCATCCTTTTTGCATTAATCCTATTTCAATTCTCCAGTGATTACTGAGTCTGTGTTTCTGCATTCAGAATAACTGTAAACTTTCTTACACACTAAGTGTTAATTTTCTTCACCTGAAGAAACTCAGAGCAGTCATTGCTTCCCAATGGAATTACTGCTTGGAAAGAATATGCCAAATTAAAGATAAACCTTGACTGCAGTTTTCTATGTTTGTGCTGTCTAATAAATAACTCAGTGGCTATGCACCTGCCCTGTCAAAAATTGTACATTGGAACTCCCTAAGGAAAAATCTTCCTGAATATTTCATCGTCTTGATGTACAAACTACCCTTATCTGTCCCACACTATTCCTCTACTGAATAACCCAAGGGATGCTGCAGTCTGCCACGCTGGTGGTGTGAGTACTCTGCAATGTGCACTCCTGGGCTGAGAAACCTGTCAGCAGAAGCACTCTGGAAGGATAGCCCTGTGCTAAATGATTCATTTCAATAGAGTCAGTTAGTTGGTGTGAGCTTCTAAAATAAAATTGCTACAAAACCCTGCTCCCAGCAGACTGGAAAGTGAATGCCAAGTCATACTTTGAAAAAACAAAGAAACACTCTCCTCATGCCCCACACAAATAATCTAGTCCATTCTTGGTGAATTTCCTCTTCAAAGTCTGCAACATTTTAAGACAAATTATAGTGCTTGGATTTTTTTGGGTTTTCCCCATTTTTTCAGACTCTAAGCAAATTCATTCTATGACTTTATCTCATTCCCTGCTTTCTGTCCTGCATAGCAAGTCATCACACAGATGTGGACAAGCAAATAGACCTTTGATTCTTGTTCCTTAGTGCATTTTCCACAGCTGAAAATCAGAACTGAGTTGGTTTTTTCTCTAAATGAACAGTGTCAGGTCCTGGAAGCTTCACAGACTGGGTATTTCAGTAGAAGTTAGGCTTTATAGACTGCACTGCTGATTCACTAAGACCTTGTAATCTGTTCTAGCTTTCAGCACTGGATTCAATTAAATATCTCTACAAAAAAGCCAAGAGAAGGAGATACAGAATTCAAAAAAAACAAAAAAAAAAAAACCAAAAAATTATTTTCCTTTAAACCAATTCATCTAAGTCAAATGCCTTCTAATCACTGCTCCTCATTTTTATTTCTGTTTTTAAAGACATCTTAGTCAAGAATCTGAAGCACAAAATAATTATCTTGTCTGCTGACATCAAGCGTATGTCCATGCCCAGCATATATTTGATTGCAAAATTAAAAACTAAAGTCTAGAGAAGGAAAATGTTAAGGTTCAGTCAAGTTATCTGAGCACAACTGATACAGCAGTGGGTGAGAACTGGTAACAGCTTCATCTGTGGAGACTGCTGGCTCAATGACCTAGAACTGAGACCCACAGTCAGGTAGCAGAGGATTCAAATGTTATCACCATATGCACATTCTTAGCTGGTGGCAATTGTGAAAATGTGCAACTTAAGATTAACCTTCAGGAAAAGAGGGTTGAGTTACTTTTTCATATTTGCTGCCACTGTTAGTTTTCAAATGAGGAGTTACAGGCACTCAAATGTTACCCACATGCTCTGCAAAGCTCCTGGTCTTTGATTCTTCAGATACACCCTGATCTCTTGAGAAGTGTTTCAAATAGCAAATAGAAAAAGATTAGCATAGCTTAGTGTAATGAATATGGGAAAAAGATAGTTTTGATGCCATTGAACTTTGAGAGTTTTTGCCCACTGGGAATGTGTTAAGTAAACAGAAAAGGAGAAATAAATCTGAAAAGTGTCTCCCATCAGTATTCTGCATCAGTGGGAGATGTGTGCAGTGTGACAGCCAACAGTAATGGAATGTGATCACTGATGTGCCACGGGAATAATTAATTCTGTCACTTCCCTTGTTATGCAAGTGCCACAGCTCATTTCTATTCCCTCTGCATTCAGGGGGTAAATACCCAGAATCAGTACACAATAAGAAAAAAAATGAATTTGTGCCTCATGTGGCCAGACCAGACATTGTGTTTGCATCCTGAAAACTTGATTTTTCAATTCCATATATAAAACACATCTTTGTGCTCATACACTGATAAAAAAGTGTTATTTTGAGGTAAGTACATATACTGCTGAAATTTTGGGATTTTCCTTAAACACAATTTTCATTTATGCTTGATGGGAAATTTATGTCAAAATATATCTCAAGTTACTTTATATAACCACTGAAATCCGAAATATATTTGTAGATATATGGGGACAGAAATTTGTCTGCAATCTCTATTTTGGAAAGAATATTTTTAATGGATAGAACTTACAACCCATTATGACCTATTTATTTAACATCAGATGTATGCTATGAAAAATATAATTCAGCTGGATTTCAAGTAGAAGCAACATACCTTTCTAAAGAGCCACAAGAGGGAGTAAAGAGTTACCTTAAGAAAATTAAAGTTTGTAAAAATGTAAATCCCTGTGTGAGCATGTATCCAGCATGTAGTGAGCAGCAAAGGTACCACAGACAGAAGTGAAAGATGACTCCAGAATGTCAGTGCTACCTGGCTTAAGAGCAGCTCTCAGTGCTCTAAGGGGACTTGCAACACCAAGACATATTAATTATTCAATTGATTTTTCCTCTGTATTCTATTTTTATATAGTGAGAGGACCAGCATAACTCCACACAGATGGTTTTTATTCAAGCTTAGCAACAGTTTTTAAAGACATCTTTTTTTTTTTTGCCTGTGTAAAGTCACATTTTATATGCTTGTACAGGGAAAAGCTTTTGGTTTGTCTGCACCAAAACAGCATCACAAGGCAATCTATGCAACAACTTTTTCTACTGAAAACCTGCATTTTTCTAGAGGTGTTGGAATGGCCTGTGGCTCCTGATGTGTGGTCATGAACAGCTGGTGCTCTGAACTCCCACCACATCTTCACCTGATGTTGTCCTGATCTCAGCCAGGGATGGGGAATATATATTTACTTTCCAATGCAGATCCACTTAGGTCAAAATTTACCTTTAATACAAGATATGAATGAAAAGGTAACTGATAAAGTTAAATGTATATGAAGTGTCATTTAGGTAATTATTTTCTATTTCAAATTTATGTCCTTTCCATTTATAATTATACATAGTATAATTAAGACTGAGGGATGAATTCAGCCTTAGTGCAGTCCTGAATGCATTTTGGTTTTTCTGTGCATTTGCTTTAGCATTAAAAGGGTTGTTCTGCCTTTGTTCACAATCACATCTGAAATAAGTTTTTTCTATGGTAGGAAAATAGACTAAACTGTTTCCCTGGCGGAACTGCTAAATCTCTATGGATGAGACAGCTGTTCTTAGAGCAATTGTTACTCCTACATCAGCACCTCTCAAGTCCTGATGACATTTCTGCAGGCTATGTAATTTTTTTTTCTGCTGACTTTGTCTGAGAGCCCAGCTGTGAACCTGTGAGAGAAAGCAATGCTATTGTGTTTCCACTTCCTCCTCATCATCAAGCAAGAGCTGTGTCAGACCCCACTGGTATGCTACAGCCTGGGAAGGAAATCAGATTTTCAGCACCAAGGTTTCCTAAGGTGATTACGCAAAGCTTGGATGAGACTACTCAGGAAAAAGGGAAAAAAATGTATCACTGTGTAGAAGCAGCAGATGATTATCATTAATTGAATGCATGTATTTGGCAACAAGGAAAGAAAGTACATACTGTGCTCTGCCATACCAGATGGCTTCCCAGAGAGACTCCTCTGAACATGCTAATACGCTGGGAACACCAGGCTAAGCAAACACAGAAACACTTCCTTGAGATATATTGAAAGCTAAACATCCTCATATTAAATTTCTCGGCTCTCAAAACTTGTCTTGAACTCTGTTAAGTCCTAAAATGCTTTTTTAGCATGCATGTTTGCTATCCCTGCAGCTGGAGCATCAAGGCTACCTGCAGGACTGCTAGTAGGAAGGGGCTGGAAATCAGCCCTGGGAAGAAGCAGGTAGACTGCACCAGTGATGTGTTCAAACTGTGGCCAATTCAGTACTAACAGTGTCACCTAAGCAACAGGTTGGTTAGGCACACTGGGGGCTTTTCTAAGATGAGTAACATGGACCTATTTTGGCAGAAAAGTGACCATGATTACTTTTCTGCAACACAAAATGTCTTTCTTTGGGCAGTGTTAGCAGGTCACAAGATGGCAAGGTAGTTTACAGAGAGTCCTTGTATGCTGGAGGAGGTGACAAAGACATTGGTTTTCTCCTCAGCATGCAAAGCAGTATTCTCAAAAGAGACAATTGGTGACTGATGGGGAGAGTGTGTGTCTTTGTCTCTGTCCTGCAAAGATGGTCTTGGCTTACAGCTTAGGACCATTGCACTGCAGGTAATTCATCATGTCCAACATGTGAGATTAAAAAGGAATCAGATCCGTGAGTCTGGAACTGCAGATCTGCACATGCTGTTGTGAGAGTTAATAGCCTCTCTTGGAAAGCTCTTGAAACACTTAGAGGAACACCTCTCAAGAGAGACATAAATTTGTACAAGCCTATCTTGATAAAGCCTGAGGGTAGGTTGTCTCTTTTACATTTTATTTTTTTCACCTATAAAATGTGTAATATTTTCCTTTATCCTAATTGCTTTAATTGATAGAGAGGGAATAATCTGAAGTGACAATCTGCATGTTTAATGCTTCCAAGCTTGGCCATTCCTGCTGTTCTTCAGACATCTACATCCACATGTCACTGCTAAAGTTTTGGGCCCTACTCTTCTATAGATAGCTGTGCATTTACAGAGAACACAATGGCTTTCAAAGCCCATTCCCTATTCTTTGTGCCTTAATTCTAAAGTAATTAAAATTGTTTATGGAAGAGAGGACTGTCCAGGAAAGAAGAAATTTTACTTTAACTATCTAAAAGTCACTTCTAATGTGTGCTAGATTTAAGAGAAATATCCCCAGATGTAAATTTGCATTATTCTCTCTATTGAACTATAGGAGAATTTACAGGCTTTAGAGCTACAGCTCTATTATTACATAAGAAATATTTTAGAAATCTAGGATTTCCCACTCTAAATCCAAGATCAATGGACTTAGAAAATCATAGAATCATAAAATCATTCAACTGGAAGGGACATTTTAAAGGCCCTCTAGTCCAACCAGTCTGCCATGGACAGGAACACCTTCAACTAGGTCAGGTTGCTCAGAGCCCTGTGCAGTCTGGCCATGAATGTTTTCAGGGATGGGACATCCACAGCTTCTCTGGGCAACTTGTTCCACTGTTTTATCACCCACACTGTAAAACACTTCTTTTATCTGATCTAATTCTTTCCTTCTTTGAATTTAAAGCCATTCCCCCTTGTCCAATCACACCATGACCTCATAAAAAGTCCCTCTCCAGCTGTCCTGCAGGTAGTGGAAGGTTCTGTAAGGTCTTCCTGGAATCTTCTCATATCCAAGCTGAACAATCCCAAACTTTCTCAGCCTTTCTTCACAGGAGAAGGGATCCATCCCTCTGATCACCTTTGTGGCCCTCCTCTGGACTATCTCCAACAGGTCAATGTCCTTCCTGTACTGAAGACCCTGGAGCTGGACACAGCACTCCAGGTGAGGTCTCCTGAGAGAAGAGTAGAGAGGCAAAGGTCATCTTCTTTTAGATTAAGCAAGAAAGGATAATTTTTTTTTCATATGATCAGTTAGAAAATAATGACTTTAAATAACTCATGAGGATCATAGTTCTAGGATTTGCCATGCAGGCAATCAGGTTGGACTAAGCAGAAATGTTGCATATTGCACCATTTTAGACAATCTACTTACATGCTTTCCTGTTGTGCAATCAGAAACAAACTGCATGCATATAGTAAATAAAAATAAATTTAATTCCAAGAGAAGCACTGTAAAAGAGCTCCTTTTAGTTTTGTTTGTATTGTTTTTCCTGATGATATTTGCCAGTATTCTAAGTGGAAATGACTGAAATAATTTTGATGTAGTATTTCACTTAATCAGTGCCTGTAGATTTAAATATAGTGCTTGGAGCACTGTCTTTGAAAATATGTTTTTTATTTGCAGTTCTGTACTGTATATATGATACAAAATCACATACTGCTGAGATTTGTCACAAGCTTTTGTTCTGTTTTAGTAGTGACTAAAATGGATGGAGAGATAGGAGTGTAAAAGGAAACTTAGGGAATTTCCTAGGTAAGAGTCTCTTAAGAGACATAAAAAGAGTCTAATATGCTTAGAAACCTCTCGTCCCTAGTTTATTTTGCACAGAGGACACGGTAAGACATAGGGAGATTTATGGATTCTGGTGTGGTTTTTACAAATGCAAGAGATTGCATAGAAGTGCATTGAGTTAGGGCCAACAAGGCCTTTTGCTGTTGTAAGTCTGAGAGGTTGCAAATACAGAAAAGAGAAGCATAATTTGAGTGCTTTTAGAAATAAGGCTAGGCTGATATGATTAATGCCAAATATTCTTGCAAATATTTCCATTGGGGACTTTGGTTCTCTTTTTTTCCTAAGAAAAAATAAAAAATGCACAGTCCCATCAAATCCAGAATTATTTTTCACAGAAGCTGAAATAAGAAAAACATTTTCAGATACACAGGGGAAGGGGAAAAATCTCAAAACCTCACAAGCTAAGAAAAAATATAGTTGCTAAATTTTGCTCAGCCTCCGTCTTCAACTTCTGTAGGACATGAAGGAAGTTTTTATCACTTTTGTTTGATAAGTATACTAACTTTTGACTTTAATTCTAAGCTAGCCTGATGAAGAAAAATAACCCCAAATTTTTACCTTGCCAGCTTACTTCTGTGTGATATGATGCAGAACTACTATATCACAGTACTTAAAACTCTGCCAAGGTAGTTACAACCCAACTGTTACAGGGAATTAACAGTATTGATTAGGGAATTCTTTTTCTCAGGAAATAGCACAGGAAACAGCTCTATAAACTGCCAGCAGTACTCAAAGTTTATTGAAATGTTACCAGTATAATCCCTCTGAATCAGCAGCTGTGACCATGCCTGCATGCTGAGGGGAAAAGCAGTGATAATCTACAACCTTGAAGGACTGCTCATCTCTTAACCTGTGGGTTTCAAAGAGGCTTGATCATAATAGACCATAAATATGCATATTGCTCCCTGCCACTGGCTCCTGGCCACAAGGTTTAATCCTGTGCACCTCACATTGTAGGGAGAAGCAAGCAAGATTGCAAAATCTGCTACATGCACAATACATTTATTTCCTTGTAGCATAAGCTTTGCTAAATCTTAAGGAGTGATGGAGAAATGCTTCTGCTATGTAAGTGTAAAAGGTGAGCAAGGTGGAAGGTGGATTTGTGGAAGGTGAGCAAGGTGAGCAAGGTGTAAAAGGTGGATTTGTCCAGAAAACCTCTTCAGGAGGTACCTGGTGTAAGCAGGAGCTGTTCTGCTCCTACCAGAGAAAATGGTTGCCTTTGCACAGAAATAAAGTTTTAACTCAGCTGATGTCTACCACAGATTCTTCTTTCTCTTAAAGTCACTTAATAGCTCTCATGTAAATAAAAAAGTTTTATAAGAAAAGTAGTCCCAGTAATGGTGGGGGGAAAAATATTGTTTAGTAAATATTCCAGCTTAATTCAGAATCTGTGAGATAATGATAGCAGAGATTCTTTTGGTGTGGGTAAAACAGCAATGTCTAATGTCTATATTAAGTGTTGCAAAACAAATTTTAAAATAGGTGAAGTCGTTTTTGCCATTAATAATTTAAGCAATTCTTGCCAGAATCTCATGTTCTCTTTAGCCATTTCTCAAAAAATAACAGGTTATATTTTGAGCCTATTTCTTCACAGTACATAAGAGCGTAGTATCTGAAATGCACTATTTTACGGGGACTGTGTGAAGTCACCTGCAGAGAAAAGCACAGTTTTCCTAACAGAATCACAGTTCAAAGTTCATTCATAAAGAGGAATCAAGCATTGTGAAAAGAAAAAAAAATGAAAAAAAGAAAAAGAAAAAGAAAAAAAGGAAAAGAAGGAAAAGAAGGAAAAGAAGGAAAATAAGGAAAAGAAGGGAAAAGGGGAAAAAAGGAAAAAAGGAAAAAAAGAAAAAAAAGGAAAAAAGGAAAAAAAAGGGAAAAAAGGAAAAAAAGGAATATAAGAAACGGCAGCCGCGGTACCGCGCGAGACCACGAGATGGCGCTAAACACCCGCCGATAGCGCCTGGCACGAGACAAGTGGCGTGACGTCATCTGCCGGAGTGTGACGTCACATGAAACACTCCTCTCTCACATCGATGGTCTCTTTTACCTTTTTTTTTCTCTTTCCTTTTTTCCTGATTCATATTGATGAAGTTCAGCAGTTTTGAACGAGTCAAACGTCAATAAATTCTTTCTCAATACATTTTGGTGTGGATTATTAGATAAGCAAATTTATGGTACACAGTAAGGTAAAGCACCAAAATAAATATAAACTACAAGGAAAAAGCTTATAGCTAAAATTCAATTCTTGGAAATAGTAATTTCTTCCACCTTGGCTTAAAAAGAATAAATTATTTGTGACTAAAAGTAACTATGAGTTTCTCCACGTTTTTGTTTGCTGTACCTTCGGATGCAGTTTGCTATGGCCACTCCTCAAGGGCCACCCTGGTTCTGCCTCTCACATAAATGTTCAGTCATTTTGGTGGATGATTTGAAAGGAAACGTTCATTTGCAGCAATGGGGTAGCCCCCCCCAGAGTCAGTGATCAGCAATTAAGAAGACAACCCAAGCAGGTGCTTTAGGTCAGGTGTGTGAGAACACTCCCACAGTGGATCAAAATGTGGAGGCCTCACTTCCTTTCCTATGGCTCAGTAGAAAGTGAAAATAGTAGAAAACAGTTCAAGATAAATTAAAGAAAATGGCTTCACAAGGTGAGACAGATTTGCCACAATGACACCATCCCACATGTCTGTGTGTCGTGGTCTGGTGCTTACGGACAGACTCAGACACACAGGAAGAGAAGCTGCTCCACTGCAGCTGTGTTTGGCTTTGACATCAGGCAAGGTAACTAAGAGAGATTTGAAAGCAGAGTATTAGACTTATTTTTCCTCTTAAAAGTAGTATGAACTCCTTTTAATGCTAAAAGGTTATATGCTGCTATTTTCCTAAAGAAAAATCTGATTCATCTCAAAAAAGGGCCAGGTCTTCCTATCAGAAGAATCCAATGAGAATACCAATTCTCGCACTGGGAATTAAGATGTATTTTATTGAACGTATAAAATGACAACATAATGACAATTCCAGCTTTCTAATTCCCCAGTAGAAAAGAGGCAGATTAAATGTCTCCAGAAATGACTGATTTTTTTATATATATTTCCCCCCACCTCTGTCCCAGGAGACATGGTTGATTGTTCAGCTCGTCTTGTTGACTGAAAGAAAATCCCCTCTGATTTTTATTCCTGGAGAAAGCTCAGAGGAGCAACTACCTGACTGCTAAAGCACTTTGCCAAGTGGCTGGTGTTTAGCTTCCAAACCAGTTACAATCAGCAGCTTCAAATCTCATAAGCATCTCCTGGGTTAGCAGCAGAAAGCAGCACAGTACAAATTTCAAGAAATTTTAAGAATTCTGTGCAAAAAAAGATTTTTCAAAACATCTTTTCCAGCTGATGAAAACAGTAGATGTAAACAGGAGGATGTTTATTCCAATCTTTTTGAAAATGCTTTTGGCAGTCTATTTTTACCTTCATGAGTTTTTCATGGGCTGATACTAAATTACTTCAATGAGGCTGATACTAAATTACTTCAATGAGGTTGCATTTACGGCTGCAACCAGCTCAGAGTTCAGGGGGATCCCAGGCTTCACATTGGTGGCAGGAATAGAGAGACAGAAAGCTCATAATTTTGCCCATCTCCCCCCATCCACAAATCTGTGCTCCAGTCTCTTGCTTGGCTTGTCCCTGCATTGCTGCTATCTTAGACCTTAGATCTTTATTCTTCTCTGCAAGAACTGCTCCCTCCACTGATATGCAAACACTGAACGTGGAGAGAGAGCCAGGACAGTGTTATGGTGATATGTGAAAACAAAATACAACAAAAGTGCAGACAAAGAATTGCCACCTACATCTTGACTGCAATGGATTCTCATTTCAGGGATTTGAAATGGGAACCTTTGTATTTACTGATACAAAGGATTAGCAGCATCTAGACCCCTTGTGGGACTGCAGCAGGAGCAGCTGTAGATTTTTTGCCTTGGCTGTTTAATTAATATCTCCTTTCCTCTGGTTTATTTGCACAGCAGTGAAGCTTTAAAAGAAGTGTGTTGCAGCTTTAGCATTTAGTGAAGGCTGAAATCCATTCTCTATTCACCCTGACCTTTGGGTACCACATACATTTAGTTATATAAAAATTTTAACCTCCTTCTAATGCAGCTTTGTAAAAAGACTCATACTGCTATTTTGAGATTCCTGGGTTGAGGGGATGCATAGGGGATGTCTGTATTTTTTCCTGTCCCTTAATCTGTTAATAAAACACTTGGGCACACTCTGTCAATATTGTATTGAGACATTTGGGGACTCACAGCCAGATGCTTGTTGGCTGGACAAATATCAAAGGCAAATCTGGAGCAAGGCAGACTTTGGAGGGCCAGAGACTGCGATATAGAAAGAACCAAACACAGAGAAATGAGACTACAGAACTGTAGAGCTTTCTTTCAATTAGTCATGTTGAGCCACTTAAACATATTTTTTCCTAACTCTACATACTTTAGTTTTTTTCCTTTCAACGGGACAGTGTAGCCAAATTAAATAGAAATTACCATACTTATTAAATGGCAATTAGGATCTGTTTGCTGCATTGCATTTCTTCCAAATTAATTTACTATTGCTATATTGGTGAACAGTTAAACCATTTGATATGGTTGAATGTGCACATTAATATAATTTAAAGAGCATAATGATTACCCATTTTATTACTTCTGTATTGTAATGCTGAATTAATTTATGCCAGTTATAGTTGATTATTATGGTTATTAACATCAGCAAGTGCTCTTTAACAATCAGTTGAGATCTAGCACTAACTGCCTTGTTAGAGCTAAATTAAATGCTGGAGACACTCTGCTCACTCTGTAACCCTATCCAGTTTCACTGCAGTTTTCTTCCCTTTACCTAGTAACCTCAGAAGCTGGATTAACTGCAGCAATTATATGCCTCATTAACAATAAACAATACTAGCTGGCTGCTGGTGGCTATTGTGCCACAGGTGCACGTAGCCATTACAGCTGTCTCAGCAGACAGAGGGGGATACAGCAAAACCTCTTCCCTCTGGAGTGTCTAATCTCCAGGAAATAGAAGGTGTTTTAGCCTGCTAATGACAAGGAATGTTGGGACAATGTTGACATGCCCCATAAAGCTGCAGAACAAGGCAAAAAAAAAAAAAAAGGCTGCTGCCTCGCTAGGACCAACTAAAGAACCATGATTTATACTTTTTAAAGTATCTATATGAACAAACTGCAATGCCCACAGTTAATATAAAATGTGTAGAAACTGTATTTTCAATGTACTTGATTTTTATCAATATTAAATAGCTGCATGTGAATAAATAAATACTTCCAGCTACATAAGATAAATTCCACTGTTGTTTAAATTAAAGTTTATATTAACTAGAAAATTAAAAATGTTGTCAGAATTTTTAAATCCTCCTGAGCCTTGTAAAAGTTTCCTCCATTTCAGGAAGGGGTAGATATGTTCTGGTCCATTCTCCAAGTATTTGTTTCTTTCATTTTCGTTAGTGAATTCCTAATGAGAAATAAAAATAAAGCCTGAGAAAAGGCAGATAAAGGATTTTGCTGTAAGACCTTTTTAATAAAGTACTGCAGTCGGAGGTGTTGCAGAGACAATTGCAGGACAAAGACAGTTCATGTGATCCCACAGGTTCCTGACACCTTGGTAAGGCAAACCAAAATCTGCTGCAAACAATTCCTTTGCAACTGTAGAAAAAGTCCAATGCCTGGAAAAAGAGACTAGATTCTTTCCTAATGCAAACTCTAAATAAACTTTCATAGCTGGAGATGCTGAATAGGATATAGCACTTGGGGGAACCCTTGCCTTTTTTTTTTTTTTTATAAAAGAGGCCAGTGGAGAATATATTATATGTACTGTGTTTCACAGAGCCTGACTAACTGGAGCTTCATTTGGGGTTATGTGTGGTTGAAACTTCACACAGTGTTTGCATGTCTGATGGGTGCACTCTAAAGGTTTTAAGCAGTCTCTTCACATCTGTATCCCTGGTCTTGCTGTTCACTTTATCCATGTCCATATGTTTCTCTCTGTGTGTGTCTGCCCACCTTTAAAGAGGCCCACAGACACGCCCCTGCCAGGAGATCCTGATAAGATACAAGATGACACTGGTGGAACGTGGGCAAAAGGGCAATGGCAGAGAAAGCGAATTGTAACCACACCATAATTTCAGCTGGATCTCACACTGAAATAATAGGAATAGGCACTTTCTGAGCCTGGCTCAGCTAAATAAGCCTGTACATTCATATCATTCATATCTTTTTTTTTTTTTTTTTTTTTTTTTCAGTTAAAGAGGAAAAGCTGAAGATCTTTAGGGCAAGGAGTGAACACCAGTGCAATTTACTAAAGACAAGAATGGTTTCTTTGGTGATATCCTCTTTTCCCAGCCTCCCTGTCTAGGATCACATACCCGGAGCACACCCTTGGGATGGCTGGAGAATGAGTCCAAATACTCCTTTCCACTCAGCCTGAAATCCAATAACTCTATGCACCAATGTGTTGCCAGAAAAATAAGAGAAAAAAATGCACAGAAAGCAGCTGCAGGGAAGAAATCACCATCTCCAAACTAGAGCAAGAGAGTCTAATCTCATCCCAAATAAAAATTGCTTTATGAACTGCTGTCAAACCCCTAAGTAACAGGGGCTACAGTATAATTGGGTTTGACAAGGAGAGCAGCATATGCCAAAATTAATCAGGATGCTTGGCTGTGTAAGAGAGAATGGCCTGGAAGGTACAAAGAAATCTTACACTAATTAGAAGCAAGAATATCAATTGATCCCTGTACATAGTGTGGAGGCAATCCCTGTGTGGGATAAGAGACCCCCAGAAACCATGTCTAACCTTGCAAGGAGGAAGATTTGAAAGGATTCACTGGTGTTCTTAACAGCAAGGGTGTGCAGGGTGCCTGAGCTGTTGGGCAGAAATGCTTCAAAAGCTGGAAATAAGGTTTGGTAAGAGACAGTAAAATACAAGTTAAATTCTTACAAGTAAAAATGTAGAGTGAAACACTGAGGCCAACAAAAAGAAAATAGTAAACATACCTATTAAACTCAGTTTGGTGAATTCTTTGAGCCAGAAGTAGGAAATTGGATAATGAGAGAAGAAACCAAGGAGGAGGGGAGAAAAGTTGTATGGAAAATACACTGACACCGTGTTTTCTTGACAGGATGTGGAGTGGTTTTTATTTAAGGAGATAAAAATGATTGAGGGGAAAACATTCGTGTTTTATGAATTTTGTTAAGGAAAAGTCACGGAAGGTTTGAGACTTAAAGTTTGGATGTGCCACCTCCTGCCTCTACAAGCACAGAGGAGCCTTTCACTCTGTATGCAGCTTCCAGACTCAGACCTGTCAGAACTGGCAGGTCCACAGGCAGTAGGTTTTATGAGTCTCATTCTTGGACATATCTTGGATGCTCAGAAGATGTGCACATACGTGACAAGCCTCCTTTATTGCAGACAAGCCTGGACTGTGCAAGGCAGAGCAGCTTTGTCCTTGGTGTGCGGGAGAGCCCTTCTTTGTTGACACCATGGTCTTTTGTCTGGCATTTTTGAACATCTGGTAGCCCGGAGTGCTAGCCATCCTGAAATCTAGCAGACTACCATCACAAAGCTGGCAAGTTTAAAACCTTTTCCCTATTCTTCTGTGAGTTTTTCTCACAACTCTGTTAAAATACAGCACTCCTTGCAGGCCTCTGAACATCTGCTCTCAGCTGGAGCAGAGGGGGCACCTGACTGCTACTACAGGGCATTTAATTGAGGTATATAATTCCCTTTTGGAGAAAGTGTGCTGGCAGCTGCTGCTTGGTACCCTCCTGACTTTTGTGTTTACATGCATCATATTCACAGACTTCTTTATGCTCCAGTATTTGTTCAGGATTCAAAATATGACTTGGACTCCTCCCAGACCTGATGATATTACTCTGCAGTGCCCTTCCTCTGAGAAGCTGCCCAGATTACATTTTTAACTGTCTAAGTCTCATGTATCTTCCAGTTATTATGTGAACTCCAGATGCTTCAATGAAGAGGAAAATCTTGACAGACTATTGCCACTGTATCTTGTCTTCCTGTTTTTGGTTTTTTGTTTTTAGTTTTGTTTTTTTTTTTTAATTTTTTAATGCAATCTATTCCTTTAATATGTGGTGAAATGATATAACTTGGTGGGTCAGATTACCAGATTCATAGCTGATACCAGCCCCTGAAGCCAGGCCGTTTTACCCCTCTTGTGTGTTAACCTTCTCTTGCTTCTTTCTTTTTGTTCCTTTTTCTACAGCAGCAATTGCAGGCTTCAGCTGAGATGGGGCTCTCAATATATTCAGCATAATAGTAATGCAGAAAAAAGACTGCCAGTCTTCCAGAAAATTTGGATCCATGTTCAGACAGCCTAACTTCCATCCCAATACTCATGTCCAATGATTTCAACTGTTTGTTTCTAAGTTTTATTTGTTTTTGTTTAGACCCAGAAAGACATGCATCCTCTAATAGTTCTCTGGCAGGACACAATATAGAAATAAGTTTCCTACTTTGAGATTTAAGTCCTATGCAGCTTTATTTCTGTTCCCACTTCAATCCAAGGACGCTAAAATTTCCACATGAAAATTGGATGCTTTTCTTTATTCTTGTGTGGGGTAGTGTTTAATGATGTTTCCCTACCAGCTTGCAGGCTTTCTGCACTTCCAATGTCAACTCACAGAAAAGAAAAAAAAGAAAAAAAAAAAAAGAGAGAGAGAGAGAAAAGAGAAGGAGGGCTTTGAGGAGGGCTTTGAGCAGAGCCTGCCTGGCTAATGCTGCACACTCCACATGTCTCACACGCGCATTCGAGCCTTCCTGCAATGCAAGCTGCTGCCTGACAGCTTCCTGCAGCCTTTGGAGACAGCCAGGGAAAGAAAATGAGAGAGACACGTTTAGAAGGAGTTGTATTTAGCGTGTCAGAAATAAAAGCAGCCCTTGAAACCTCTTTGGGGCTGTAGGGGGCTGGGAAGCAAACTCTGATTTGCAAACGGTGGAAACTTCATCCCTTCCTTTCTCTCTCTCTCTCCATGTAGCACCCTTATATTTCAATGCTAAGTGCTTTTTAAATTCCTCCTGGGGTGACTATTTACATATTATAATGTGAAGTAATGAAGGGAAAGGGATGTTATGCAAAGCAATTGCCTCTTGTCCTCTTCTCCTGAGTGCAAGGGCCAAGCACATTTCCTGCCATCTGTTTAACTCCATCTCCTGATGCTCATAATGAACCTGGCAGTGCTGGACAGATGGAAATCACTGGCAGGCATAGCTGTTTACTCGTAAAGGCAGCCCTAATTTGTTAGACTTGCCAGGCAAGTCCCCAGTGGTCAGATATCTCATAGTGATGGAGGGTTATTAAAAGAGCTCAGGTGAAGAAAGCTCTTCCCAGCATATGTGCCTGAGCTGAGGGCTGAGTTTTGCCACTGTGCCAGAACAGCAGCAGAGCTCCATGCTGCTATTAGCAGAATTGGGGCCAGGCTCCTGACCTTGTCTGGTCGCAGCTCTCACTCAGTCTCACACTGACCTGGGCTTCGTTAGCTCTGCAGCCATCTGCCACAGATCACATTCATCTCAACTTAGGACCTCCCTAAAGAGCAAGAGGAGAAATGTGATTAGGCTTTTGTGTGTTGACTACAAGGCCATTTGCCTGCTAAAAGGCATGTAAGCAGCTATTCCAGAGAAAAAGCCTTTTTTAGAAAATAAAAAGATAACTGAATAAAATGTGGGTGTCATGAGAACACTCTAGGGGCTGCTGGTTGGCTTATCTTTCTGCGTCATTGATATCTTTCCTTCTCCCTCACCCTCCTCTCTCCGATACAAAGTTAGAAATGAGAAAATGGGAGAAATGAATTTTTGTGTAACTGAAGTAGTTTCATTTATCACAAAAATCAAATGCAGAAAAAGAGAGAGGATTAGAGAAATAAGAACGTTAGAGTCATATAATACATGGGACTTAAAGGAGAAATTCTGCTTCTATTACAGGATTACTTTCCTCTTTTTAAATTTTGCCAATTATTTTACAGAAGGCCAATATTTGAGTCTCATAAAATCTGGGGGAGAGTATAAATAAAAAATAAGACAAGAAGATTTCATAGAAATAATTTGTTTCCTAGAAATGCATGACTAATCTCTTATATTTCAGCCAATTGAGCATTTTAAAATGATATTTTAAAATATTTTGTACAAGTTGAACATTTTGTTTAGAAGTGAAGACCAAGTGAGTATAGAGATCACTTCAGATTTTTCTGTTTTGAAGTCTGTATTTCACTGTACAAGCTACATGGATACATATTTATTCATTCTGCCAACACATTTGGCATTCCCTACCTTGAACTGTGGCTTCTTTGCACACAAATACCTCTTGCTCTTCTGGAATTACCATTTTTCAAGGGTGGCTTGAAGCAGGGAATGTGAGGAAGAAAAAGCTCTATCATTCACTTCAAAAAACATAAGTATTGCAAGGAATGTCTGTCAGCCATGTGGTCACCCCCAGCCTAATCCAGGATCCAGCAAATGCAATGGGCTGTATCAGCAGTGGTTGTTTGGATATACTAATCAGGAAGGAACTCTGAATCCACGTGATAAAATATGACCTTGACAGAATTGTTTTATGTGGCAAAGAGGCAGAATTCATCATAGCTCCATTATGAATTACTAACTATAGCCATTTCCTTTTCTTCTTTTTCTCTTAGGGTGTTATATTGTCCCCTGTAATATCACAACACATGTGTATTGTCATTATATGTTGTCCAAAACAACTATATTTTTATTTAGGAAAACTGAGTTAGGCTTGAACAGAAAAGAGCAGGATAAGTTTAGTTGTGATTGATTCTGAAAGAAGCAGTCACACAGGTAAAAATAGGATTTATTTCTCATTTTATACAAAGTAAGTCTCCATATTTTACAGCTGTTCTAAGACATTAAAGAAAGCATTAGACCTGAAGGTTACTATTCATCTAATTTAAAATGGTCAAGCATGATACAATTGTAGTCTAGATGTCATTGGCTGTGATTCTGCTGACAGCTTTTTTTATTAAGTATTTGAGACATATAGTGGTTTATGTAACAGCAGAAATGGACTCTGGTTCCTTACCTTTACACCAGATGAGTTCCCCTATATATCACCTTTAAAACACATAGCAATATCCTTGCTAAAATGACAAATGCACATAATTCCTAGTAAATTTAAGAATCACCTCCCCTTAGCTTCCACTCCCTGTCTACTCCAATTTCTGCATGAATTTTTACCTGTCAGCTTATATTTATATCATAAGTTCAGAAAGTAATGAAGAGTAAAGAAGTATCAGATACATAATATTTCCCCTTCTTTTTTTTTTCCCTCATGATTTTGGCAAATTAGTTATTCCTTTGGGGAAATAGAACAATAAATTCATGCCCATTTCCATAGTAAATGAAAGAGGATTTTCAATTTAGCAGAAAGAAAGCCAACTGAAACCCACTCCTTCTACTCTGGTAGACACCATTTTTAAAAAAGCAAAACATTTTTTTACACAGAAATAAATTCTTACATTGTAAGGCATTGATACAATTCTTCTCTGTTATGATTTTTTTGGGGAAGAAAAAACCCACAAAAATGCAACAAAATAAAATTAAAAAAAAAACAAACCACTAACCAATAAACAAAACCAACCAACCAACCATAAAGACCCCAAATTTAAGTTATAGATGTTAGAATTTTGGCATGCCAGGAGTAATACATTTGCTTAACATGTGCTCTTTGCCACGCTGCCATTTGTTAGTTCAGGATATAGTATAAGGTAGAAACAGATTTTTGACACATCAGGCTGCTCTGTCTGTGACTGCTGAGCAAGTAAATCTCTGCTATTGATTTTTTTCCCTTTCAGTATAAGGCTCTTCATGGTGCAAGATGGCTAAATGACAAGCTTTTCATTAGGAGTTTATCACAGAAATCAACCTCACTGCATTTTTTTTTCTCAGAAATTCCAATCTAACAAAGTTCCATCCACTAGTTATCAATGGAGCCAGGAGGATTTCAAGATACTCTGTACACTGAAACATAACATATTTTGGCCAGCACTTCAGATATTTTTATCTTTCTGCAAATGTCTTTTTGACATTTGAAATATAGAAATAGAAAACTTCTTTTTCCATGCAATATACTAGATCTGCTAGAGAGTGAAATATCTTATAACATTCATGCTTGTTTAATTAGTCACTGTTTCTCAACTGGAAAGTACATGAATTTTAGGTTTGCACTAAAATACAAATAACAAGTATTTTTAAATAACCATAGGTTTTAATGGTATATAAAGAAAAGATTTCATAGCAGATAATACTCATGTCTCCAAAAGATTAAAAAAAAAAAGTTTAGCATTAAAACCACTGCAGATTCAAATGCCTGAGTGCCTTCAGGACATTGCTGTATTGGACCTTCACATGTTATCCCAAGGTCAAGAATATTTCTAAGGCAAATATATAGCTGAGTGTTACAGCAAAAAGTACAGCAAAAATAATACAGACAGTTTTGACAAATATGGAAAATATCTCTCACATTCTTAAAGAAAAAAACAGTAGAAAAATATGGCCACTGCTGAGTGTTTCCCCAGAGATGAAGCATTTCTGAATGTGGAATAACTGTCTTGCTTTTTTCACATACAATATGCAGTGAGAGATACTTAAACAGAAACAGATTTTGCCATTAATAATGGGTACAAATAGGGTGTTTTCTTCTTTCTTGCTTTTTATTAGTTACTTCACCTCTTAAAACAGTGTCACTGGGGCAAGGACCTGGTTTCAAGCTTTAAGTTAGCTCCATGTCACTAATGAATACTTTGAAAACATTACTAAAGACTGGGTTGTCAAAAAGAAGTGGCCTGTCATTCAAAGTAAAGCACATTATGATCTACTTCATTAATTTTCTTGCAGTCTGGTCAGATGTATGTTTACATCTCCGTGTGTCAATTTCTCTTTAAAAACAAACACTTCATTTCCAGTTCAGATTTTGAAATAGCTCTGCTGAATTTCAGGTATGATCACTATATGCATGTATATATTTATATATATATATAAAAAAGAAAATTTAAAAAAAATATTCAGGAGATTGAGTTAATAACAGGAAGACAGGAAGGTGGCTCTCTGTGAGATGATGATGGTTTGCACAGTACATATAGATCACTTCTCATGTGACTCAGCAGAGCTTTGCTAGAGTAGCACAGCCTGCTGGTTTTGGCTGGGGTAGAGTTAATTTTCTTCCCAGTAGCTGGTATGGGGCTGTGTTTTGGATTTGTGCTGGAAGCAGTGCTGATGATTCAGGGATGTTGTGGTTACTGCTGAGCTGCTGAGTGAACTCCAGCACTCCTGAGTGACACTGAGCTCTGCCTCTCACTGCACCCCACCAGCGAGGAGAGTGGGGGTGCACAAGAGACTGGGAGGGGACACAGCTGGGACAGCTGACCAAAGGCTGTCCCACACCATATGGCTGTGTGTTCACTGTGCACAGCTGAGGGAGGAAGGAGGAAGCTGTGTGTGTGTGGGGCGGGGGGGTGTATGTTCAGAACTTTGGTGTTTGTCATCCCGTCACCATTACGTGTGATGGAGCCCTGCTGTCCTGGGGATGGCTGAACAGCTGCCTGCCCATGGGAAATGGTGAATGAATTCCTTGTTCTGCTTTGCTTGTGTACACAGTTTCTGCTTTACTTGTTAAACTGTCTTTGCCTCAACCCAGGAGTTTTCTCACTTTTACCCTTCCAATTCTCTCCCTATCCCACCAAGGAGGAGGGAGGGAGTGGCTGTGTGGGGCTGGGATTAAACTACAACACTCAGTGAAACTGGTCATTATTAAACAGCAAATGCAAACAAACTTTCAAGATTTGTGAGAGAAATCAATGAATAAGGAATAGTGTCTATAAGATAAAACATCTTAATAACCCATTCATTTACAAATTTGTGGCAATATTCAATTGTTTTTGGTATTCCCAGAAAATACATTTTCCAGAAAAAAAGGGCAGTACATTAAATGTGGAGAAATTATATTCATAACCCAAAAGCTCATAGTCTATTTCATGCTTTTGGTGATTAACCTGAGGGGTGCACAATGTCACAGTACTATGTAAATGTGCTTCAGTGTAATGTAGTTCTATTCAAACTCCAATTGCTTGAGCATTCACTTTATATAGACAACAAGGATGTGTACTGTTTAAAAATATATTGCTTGACAATATCTCCATAAATTGTCTCTTTTTCTAAAAAGCAGAAGTGCCTAACAATTAAATTTAAAACTTGTAAATATTTATTTGTGGACCCACTCACTCAAGACAATACTTTTCCTTCCAAAAATAGCAAGAAGAACATTTTAAATAATTTCTACATGTGTGTTCTTATTTTTCCATGACTTGTCATTCATGTTAACATCTCCATACCATCTTGTCATGTATCATGGAAAGTGATAGGACAAATTCCAGACTTTAGTATTAAATGACCAAGGAGGAAGCCAATATTTAAACATCGTTTATATTCTTTTCCATGCTTTTGTTCTCTGTAGGGATTCGAACAACAGAATAGAGCTGGATGTCTAATGTATAACAGTTTTCTCATTTCAGTTGATGTTGTTTTCCTAAGTATTACAAAGGTCAATCAACTAAACTGTTCTGTATGAACTTCTTCACTCCCAGGTGTGCTGAAGAGGAAGGCAATAACTAAATTTAACTTGAAAACTAGGGGAAAAAAGTATATGTCGGGATCTGTGATATTTAGATGCTCCTGAGATTGTAGAAAGTCTCTGTCTTTCAACCCCACTGCCAAAGAAGGAGTCGTAATTCATCTGTGCTGGTTTTCAAGGTTGTTTATTTCTTCTTTTCTAAAATATTTTCTCTCTGACCTGCAGCAGGTCTGTCTTGCAGGACAGTGTGCGGGGCTCTGCCCCTCAGTGGGATGTTACAAATATTATATCCTAAAAACTACGTGTGGTATATTTACAATAATGTGCCAATACCTATCACCCATGTTGAACAGTGTGTCCCCAGCCTAAACCAATAGAAAAATGTAAACACCGCAGTGAAACATGGAGGGCATGAAGAAGAAGAAAAAGGACAAGGCACGCCCAGTTTCCTCCATCTTGCCTCTTTTGAACCCCTTACCTAGAACCCTAAAATTCTACTTTTGCACCCTTGCCACACTAATTACTACTTATATCAAACCCTCAGAGCTTGTAATTCATCCTGTAAGATTGAAAACTCTTTTCCATGGACAGAGATCAGAGACAGTGTCTCTCGGGGCTCTGTAAGGGGGGCTCCTGACCCCCTGCCAGGGTCCCAGACCTTCCAGGGCAGTCAGAAGGATGCTCTGAATTCCCACAAGTATACATACATAAACATACACACACACACACACACATATATATACATACATATATATATATATGTATGCAAGACTTCATGAAAACATGGAACCAGAAAGCAGAGAAAGAGAGAAAAGTAAGGTAAGTACCTCTTGGATAAGTCCAAGTGACCAGTCATATCTCAGAGCATACTGACACCTCCCTCTGACTGCAGTCTGAGTACCCATCTGTTAATACTGGTATCTTGCCTACCTGAAGGGACATACTCACAGTGTAGATGCCCTTTCCCTTAAAAAGAATTTAAAGAAAGCAGAGTCTTAGCTCACATACAGCACAGTTGGTCTTAAGTATGGCACAGTATCAATTCATGAGATAGGCTCAGGATTTACCTCCTGTATCAGAGGAAAAAAAGCTCTTCCATACTTGTAGGTCTTTTTAATGTGTTCTTGTTGTCACCTTTCCCTGACTAAGCAAGTCCACAAGTCTCTCAGTGTGCACATAATATGATCCAAGATTAAGTTTCCAGCTCTGATTTTGGTATTTATTCTTTATTTTCCAGTCACATCTCCCAGTGACATACTTGGTAGGGCTGTTTTCCAATACAATGCCATTGCTACTTTAATGAATTATGATAATTGATGTAACAGTGGCAAGCAGGCTTAAGCAAGTAATTCTTTAAAGAGCTAGGTTCATCTTAGACTGCTTTCTTAAAATGCTGCCTCATTACTCAAGCCTGGGGCTACCTGTAGGGTAATCCCAAGAGCTCCCAAGGTGAATAATGGAAAGATTCTTTGTAAGTAGGATTTATCAAGATCTGCTAAATTTAGGCAACTCTTATAAATTTAGTACAGCTCTAGGGTTGAATTACTCTCAAATAATTTTATTTGTCAAAAATACAGGTCTCCAGTGTTGTTCCAGAGTCAATGGAAAAAATTTCTTCCCAGAAGATATTTCAACCTATCTATTTTAGACTTGTATCTAAAGAGGTATGATTCAGCTTTTGGAGTTGTTTGTACCTCTATGGTGACTGTAGCACAGGCTGCACATTTTAATAGCTAGGGTATGCCTAAATTCTTTAATCAGAGTACAATAAATACCTGCAAAAAATCCATCATCTGTCAGTTTCAAGGCACCTAATTCACCTTCCCCTAATTTAAGATATATATACTTTGGGGTTTTTTTTTCTTTTAATAATTCAGAGAATTATTCAGGGGCCAAAACCAAGTGCAGGCAGTTGCCATGACTTGGTCAAATTGATTTGGAATTTGGAGAAAAACTTCAATTAGCCTTGGCAAAAGCTACTTATAAGACAGAGAAATTTAAATTTGGTTGAACATAGCAGTACCCAAGACTAAGTATCCTGAGAAATGTAACTATGGAATGAGTCTTTTGAGATCTCGCACAGCAGTCAGGGGAACTGGTTCACATTTACAGTGTTCAATATAGTCAAAACAGCTCAGTTTTTCTCAAGAATAAAAAAATTCCAATATTCAGGGATAACATGAATATTATAACATTGATTATCTGCATCATAAAATGGAAAGTGTATTGTAATTTCCTTTGGCAGCGTGCTTAGCATAGGAGGAGTAATCTCAAGGGAACAGTGCTCTGTCTGACCATATGCATGAATAGATGGCTGTCAAGTTTATACTGCATTGTCTCCAGGCTGGCATTGTGCCAGGCCTCAGGCAGGCAGAAGGAAGATATATGTGGAAAGAGGTAGTCAAATTGCTTCCCTATGGCTGCTTTATAAACATACATATGTTAAACACATTTATTAGGGCAATCAGCAGCAGCAAGTGCAAGGGCCCTTCTTCTCCCTCATGAGGGATAGCTGTTGCTTACATAGGAGTGAGAAGTTGGAAGCTGGCCCAGAAATCTGGAAAGCATATTATGCTGGATTCCCTATGGAGGATCACTTTGCTGCCAACATATCTTGCTCTGGGGTTTCGACACGCCATCAATCTGGAACCTGGCAGCCACCATTCCCCAGCTCACCTCGGCTCATGCAGCGAGCAGACACAGTGCAACTATTTGTCTCAGATTGCAGCCCAGCTACTCATGGAAGGGAAGGGAATGGAAGGAGGAGGACGGGAAACAAAACCCCTCTGGTGGAGCTGCGGTCAGGGCTGCACAGCTGCAGCAGTTGCCTGTTGCCTGTCGCTGCTCTTTGTGGGACCACAAGCCATGGCAAGTGTTGCTGTTTGCACTGAGATGTGGCCCTGAGCAAGGAGGAAGAGGAGGAGGAGAAGGAAGAGCCTGACTGGCGCTTTCCGACAAAGTGCTGTCAATTACTTTTCAGCGTAAGCTGTGCTAATGGATTTAAGACTCCAGAGAATTTTACAAATCTCAATTAAATCTCAAATAACTTCCACTTATGAATGCAGCTGTTGTTCAGAGAGCATTGTACTCCTTGTGGGAAGGAAGTTACTGATCTCTTATCCTGGAGACCTTGACAAATGCGAAGGGAATATCAGAGATCCCCATTACATTGGCCAGGGACAGTAGATGAAGTCAGCACATTCCCAGCATGGCCAGCCCTGCCCACTCTCACATAGTGGGGGGGCTCTCACAGTCCTCAATGGAGGTCAGGTTGCCTGTTTTGCCCTTGCTCCCCTCCTCCTTGCTCTATTTTCCATGGCATATTCCCAGGGGCTTGAAAAAGAGCCTGAGGTAACCAAGAGAGCTAAAATTCTAAGAGACAGCAGAATCAAATTCTTGATTTTCCTTCTCTTCCACAGCAGCAGCTGATTATGCTCCTCATTTTAGTTGTGTTTACGACTTCTGTTTGACCCTCCTGAGACTGAAGCCCCTGGCAGTATAATTAGTTCAGTGAAGAACTGCTATCCAGCCTTTAGTACGGTTGCAAATACTTGTTTTAGCTTTAGTCTCAGCCACTCAAATTAATTCATTAACATGCACTGAAATTTTTCTCTAGCTCAAGGCAAGTCATTACAGTTGTCGTCTGCTTGCAATAAACCTGTTCTGTCTCTCATTTCATAGCAAATGTAGACTTTGAAAATTATGCACAGAAATAGGCACTGGCTGTGCAACGCAGTCATGAGAGTGACCAAAGTTTGTACTTTCAATTAATCTAAAACAAAGAGTGGGAAGAGGTGTATTGGATGGCAAGTGCACCTAAGCAACACCAAGTTACTTTTATATCTTTGTAACCTGCTTAGATTTTGACACTTTTAGTTTCACCCTATGAACTGGACTGTGAAACTGGAGGCAAGCCTATGCTGGAGGCTTAAGGCAAGGCAACACACAGGCAGAGCTCAGTCCTCTGCCTGTTCTTTGAGACAGATGGGTGGAAGGTAGCTTCAGTTTGAAGCCCATCCAGTTGCATTAACTCATGCTGTGATTGAGCTAATTAATTCTACTAAAATCTTGAATCTGACAGTGCCCAGCTGGGGAGGCATGGCCTGAGAAAGGTGGATCCATCTCAACCCCTAAAGCTCTATAGTAATTCAAATGATTTTTTTTTTTTGTAAAAAATGCAGGCCTGGGAATCAGATCTGTAGTGGGGCACTCTGATGTAAATCTGGTGTCTGCTGCAATAAACTGACTGTTCCCAGAGAATAATCTGGCCTTATCTTTTCCTCTTTCTGAAAGAGAAAAAGCTAAATGAAAACAATAAATTCCTGATGTGTGACTGACTAAAGGTATAAAAAGTGAGGGGGAGGGTTTCCCCATTTTGTTACTAGATATCAGCAGTGAATTATCTAATTTTGATATATGTGTGGTCTGTAGCCACAGGCTGTGTCTGACATTTTAAAATGGTCTCATTTTAAAACATATGCTCTGGACAGGAATCATCTCATGTAACATATGGCTTACAAGAACACAGGAAAATAGTGTGTTTGCATGGGTATTCTTTGTTAAAATCAGGAATTGCCTTTGCTTCCCACACTACCTTGAGTGTTTTATAGGTAAGTCGTTCTCTTCAATAGTTTAGGCTAAAAACAGTATACAACATACAAAAAATAAAGTTCTCCTCACTCCATCAATTGCCAGCACATCTAGATACTTCTTGTGCCTATTGTCACTTACAAATATCTGAAGGAAATTTAATTTTGGAAATACAGAATCAGGCAGGTCATTTAAGTCCCTTGGTTTCTATCTTTTTCTCTGCCTAAGTATACACATGCACATCTAGGCAACTTATGGGTAACAGAAGTAGAAAAAGAGAACTTTAAGTAAAATTAAAGTGTGTTTCCTACATTTGCATCTGGGATTCATGTCTGAATTATAAAGATTTTTTTTTTTTTACCCCAATTCAAAGTTTCATGTTTTGGTTCCAGGAGGTGTGTAGTTTGGATTATTGATTATTGATTTTTTTTTTTTTTTTTTTTTTTTTAGGAAATGGGCATTATTTATTAAAAAGTCTAAAGAATGAGGAGATGCAAGGAAACCTCAGAAAATAGCCCTGTATTTGGAAGCTTTAAAAAGGTAAGTCTTTGGATTTGAGAATTTTGAATTAGAAATGAAAGGTTTATAATGGAACTGGATGACATCAGTCCAAGTCTTACAGTAGTGATTATTCTTAATTTATTTCTTGTTCAGAACAAAATGAGTTTCTTGTAATGAGATCTGTGGGAATTTCAAAATTCAATTTCAGTTAAGCATCTGCCAGATGAAAACTATAAAATTTGTAGTTTAAAATTACAGGATAAAAATGCTTCTGTAGAGGCTGAACTTTGTCTTGAAATTAGTATGTGAGGTGAGCCAAAAATTTTTTATATGTACCTAAAAATTTTGTATGTACCTAATAATATGCAGGAGTAATGAGTCTTCAGTTAAAGATAAATTTTATCTCCCCATGCAATTCCAAAGGTAAAATTCACCCTTCTTAAAGAAACAGATGCTTGAAAGGAAAAAAATGCCTTTGAAATGTACAGAAGACACATCTTACTTTAGAGTAGAGGATCCTTTTCTCTTTGAAACAAAGCTAGGAATGAAAGAACAGTAAAGGCAAAAACCCAGGACCTTCATTGATGTAATTTCTTGTAATTTCATGAACTTTAGGTCATCTATGTTAATTTACAGTAAGAAATGATGTTTTAAGTGATATTTTAAATAATGTCCATGACACTGAACCTTAGAAAAGTCCATGGGCTCTTTTGGTCCTTAAAATAGTTTGGCCTTAAACCTCAAAATCATTTTATGTCAGAAAGGCTTATAAAAAGACTATTATTCACCTTTGGTGTAGAAATTTTATGTCTATTTTTTTAAAGGAATCTTGAAATGGCAGCTTAATTATAACTGACAATGTTGGCATGTTCTATTTTACAGCTTATAAAAACTGAAGATAGTGTTAATAAGAAGCAGCTGTAAAGTTTATTTCTTTTTCATATGTTTTTATGCCATCAGAAACCTACTTTTCATGTTTTTTGTATATAGCATTCACAGATTTGACAGAGTTGATTTTGAAAGTTGTTCCCCAAGCATTTTTTAGAAATTTCAGGCTCTGGATGGGAGGCACATCCAGACACTAAATAAACATTCAGGTTGTCTAGGCTGACTTCACATAAGCATGCAGTGATGTACCACTGAGAAGTGTGTATAACATACCAACCTATCTGCCATTTTCAAATTTCTCCCCAAATCTGTGTATCTTATTTTGAGATGTCTTTGTTTTCTATGTACATTTTTAGTTTTCCTTCTCACAGAGGTATCACAGAAAAAGCAATCTTTTTTTTTTTTTTTTAGTATCTTTCCTATACAGACATCAAAAGGCTCCCTCTGTCTCAGCATCTGCCTCATTGCTGGTGACCAGCTCATTTTCTTCTTCATCCCTTAGATGAAAGAAGAGTGGCTCCCTCCAAGCTCCAGAGAGGCCTCCTTGCCTCTGTGACTTCAACTTTACATTACAAATAAGCTCAAAAACCTTCCACTGCCAAAAATCTTTCTGTCTTTCTTTCCTTCCTTGTCGTTCCTTTCTTCATCTCTTCCTGCCAGAGGAAATTCACAGTAACCCAATTCCTGTTATTTATATATTCCACTGCATCACTTTTTCCCAAACTGACCAAGTTTTCACATCCAAACCACACAACTGATGCTGAATTCAGACTTTCATTTAGACTTTGGTGATTTTGACAAAAGTACTTCTTCCAAAAGCCGTGTTGGATGGTAACATTCCTTAATGTCATTCTCCCCGGTGTCTCCATCTACCATTCAAATGGTTCTCACTATGTGAACCTTGAATGCTTTAATTCCTCCCTTCGCCTTTCACTACAAACTGCTGCACAGGACTCTGGTTCTGGACTCCTTTTCATGCTTCACACCTCCTTGGATGATTTCATACTTAAATTTGATTTCCGTCTCTGCTGACGAACTGTAGAGACATGTCTCTTGTTTGGACTGCTCCTGTTCAGTGCAGTCTCAGACTGTCTCTGATGTCTCCTCACAGCTCTTTAGCTGTGAACTCAGGCACAGCAGGGCTGAAAATGTGCTACTCCAAGCCCTCGCTTGGACTCATTTCTGCTTGATTATGCTAAACAGGAATGAACCATCCTGCAAGTCACTGCAGTCTGGGAAAACTCTCCAGTAGGTTTTCCACTACATCCTTTTACCAGGCTATGCTTAATTCTCAAAGATGTGTTTCTAAATAACTTGTCAAAGATGCAGCATTTCATATCCTCTCATTTCCACCCAGACTCTCACTCCTTCCCTTCTCAGTTACCTTAGTATTTTCCCTCAGACAGTCACACTCAGGCTATGCCTCTGAATACCAATCCAGGATGACTTTGCAAAGATGATTTTCCTGGTGTGCTGCTTTGCTTCCATCCCCCCATTTTGATTTTTACATCTACCAGACTCCCAGCCTGTTTTGTATCAGACATTGGCCATTTGTCCTCAAGTCCTCATAAAATCCCAGTATCCTAAAAATATTTTTCAAGCTTTAACCACAAAAGACATTGTTCTGGCTTTGCAGCTTTGTTCGATTTTTTTTGAAATTTCTTCCAAATCATAATTTCCACCTTATTGTATTTGCTGTTTGAATGTAATGGTCTCATGATTATATAGAAGCTGTGCAAGCATCACTGAGGTCACAGGCTGACAGATTTTTTATGTTGTGGATACATTTTTCCTAAGCACTCCTCCTGAATCACCTATATCTCACAGAAGGAGACAGAAATAAAGCACCCATGTTGAGTGGAGCAGTTTACATGTGTTTAGTTCCAGACCAGGAATACCAAATTTCCTTTGAGGATAGGTTTATACAACCAGATACAAATATGTCAGCATACATTCAAACAGCATAAACATTATAGTCATAGGCAATTACAGTTGATTATTTAACATATGAAAATACTTCCTTTCAAATTATCTAGAAAGGGAAGTGCCTGTACAGAGATATTCAGTTTCCTTTCTTTTGCTATGGACAGAGGGATTCTGGCAAGTCTCGCACCTGAATTTCCTGACTTTGTTAAGTGCCCACAATTAGGTGAACATCTTGGATCTTACAGATTTCTATGGAACTGGTATTAAGCATTATTTTTCATTGCTTTTTGTGAAAAAAATAAAATGTTTTCTAAGCAACTGAATATTCAGAATTTATTCCTTTTTTTTTTCCATAGACAGAAGTCACTGCATACAGGAGTCTCAGTAGTATGTTGCCTGAGTTTTAATGAGATGTGGATCAGTGTCTACCCAGTGCTACTTTTCCAAAATAATTATGTTCATGTTGGGTTTGTGAATATCTATATCTGTACAGCATTTCCTCTCTCTTTCTCTCTTTTTATAAAACCACAATACTACTTTTTTGCCTAGAAATCTTGGCTTCAGCTAAAGTGAAATTTATGTGATAGTCTAAATCTTTCAACATTCAAATAACATTATCATTTATTATTGTGAGTTTGGATGAAAAAACCTTGGAAAGTAGCTTTTCTTTCTTAATGGATATAGTCTCCTGATATATATACATGTATAGGTGTATATTTAGCAGTCTCTTGGTCTTGATAATTGATGTAACTTTAGGTATCAAATATTCAAACATTAGGAGAATACTTGAAAAATATTCAAAACCTAATTAATTTCTTCCCTCTTCATCCCAAAGCCTGTTTTTATTTCTGTTTTTCCTAATGCATATGCTTATATATACGTACTTTAAATGTTTTTTAGGAAAATACAAGTTGTAGGTTACTTCTTTTAATTTTCCACAGTATTTATGCCGCTAGACTAGAGATAAGGGAATTAAAAAGATTCATAACCAATCTTTTCCAGAAGTAAAGAATTTTTTTTTCTGTGTGTATATGTCCTTTTTGGTTTGGTTTCATGTCTGCATTTTCAGTCACAACCAGAAGTGCTGAATTACCCCAAGAGAAGAATATTTGCTTTACAGTCATGACTAAAAGTGCTGAATTATCCCTGGAGAAGAAAGCTAACTTTTGTCAGGATTCCAGTCCAGTTTTGCAAACACGAAAGGAGGCAATCACTCAAATGTGCATGTGTGCTTACTGGAACAGTGTCCAAACTCTGAACCTTTTGAGGTTTGCCCATTTGTATTACCAGCCTTATTAGTTAAAATTGCACATAGTTTGAGAAAGCATTTTTATGTCCTCTGAGTTAGCACACACTCATATGACTAAGTACTGAAGTTGCAGGATTGCTAACCTTAGTGATTTTTTTTTTCAGGCATTCAGCTCTTCCAGTAAACACTGCTATTTTTTTTTTCCTAATGGTTCACTGCCTCATATGGCCATGAATGCAAAACCAACCCTGTTGTTATTATAGGAAATGTGTTTCCAAATATTATAAATCTCTTAAATTCTGTTTCTGCACTCTACTTTCCTAACAATTAGTCATGCTTACAGTTCAGTAAAGGCCACTTCAGTCAGTCAGCCAATAAGACTGCAACACTAAGTTTCCTGGCAATGGGTGACTAAAGGGTAAATCACTATTAGAGTGAAATTTAGAGCTGCACATAAGACCCATCATAAGACTAAAATACTATAGTTTTAAAACCATAAGAAATTAAATAAGGAGTGTTTGTTAGGATATGGTTTTGGGGTCTTTATTCTGATAGTAATCTTCATATGAAACCAGTTTTCATTATTCAGGGCAGGGATGAATACAATTTTATTACTTTGGATTGTTATTCAGAGTGTGATAATTCACCTATTAACAAAGCAGCAGAAGAAAGTTAATCATGACCTGGTCAGGGGAACATAAACATCTTCAAAGTTTGTGACTCACAGAACTGGGAGAGCAGCTATGGAAATTATTAATCCTTTTTTGGTTTACATTAATCCCTAAGGGTGGACAGACACCTAATAAGGTCTAGTTTCTGCCCTGATGGCAGGCATTGTGTTATTCTCATGCATTTCTAGGTATAGGAATCAAGATCTAAGAAGGCCTTGCTTTGAAATATATTTCCTTTGAGAAATTTTTTTTTTCAGTGGAAAATAATTCTGGCCTTATCTTCTGGAAGTAGAATATTCCATATGTTAATTACTCCTTCCAGATATTTGAGCCTGCCAAATCATTGCCAACACCAAAAATGTGTCTTAGAACTCTAACACATCCACCCAGTACTGCAGTTTTTATTTTTCAGTCTTGTATGTGGTTCAGATGGAAAGGTTGCCTTGGTTTTTTTTCTGACTAGGAAGTCACAGTATGAAATCCAACCTAAATAATTCTGACATGAAGGATTAATTGGACATCTTATATCTTTCAGAGCATAAGGCTATATGAAGTGTTAAAAAATTTATGCCAGGTACTTAACCAGTCATTTAATGGGGCAACACCTAAAGGTTTCTATAGTGTCACGTGCTGTGACATACAGGGGTTTTGCCAAAATATGTAGGAATATTTTGGTTTTGTATGTTTGGGATTATCTGTTAGCATAAGACCATTCACAGGTTACTCTTTGGGTGACCACACAAATATGACTGCAGCACTTCAAATTCACTAAAGGTTTACTCTTCTGTTTAGCTTAGCTTCCAAACAGTTTCAGAGCTTTCTTTGCCAGTAGGAAAAAAGTGTCTAAAATTATTTTACCAAAAAATATTTCTATTTTTCTCTGGCAATAGAAAGACTTGGTATTTCTAGCACAGAAAAAATAATAATAACAACCTCTGACTGTGGAGGTGACTGATGGTGCTTACCAAGACAAAGGAGCTGTAGCCATTCTCAGTTAAAGGGAGAGTAAAAATCTAAGAGAAAGTTTTCCAGTCTCAACAAAACCACTCTTGCAAAGGGCTAAGTCAAGGTTTAGCAATCATACTTGCCTTCAATTAAAAATCTACCACAGAAATTCTGTGCTATACATTACCAATGAATTGCGTTCTTTTTCTTTTCTTGCACAGATAATTTATCAATGAAAAGTTTATATATATTTACTGATTTACATTGATGAGCTGTGTAAGATAAGTAAGCAATCCTATCTTTTTTAAGACTAACATATATTAAAAGAATTATTGTTTTGAATTACATTTTTATTTTGCAACTTTGTCCCTAGAGCAAGTGATTTCCATAGTTTTGTCGCTTTTTGAATTGGGGATTTTTTAAGGCTGGGGCAGAGGGGAATGAGAGTCCATGTTTCAAGAAGGGTTAGTGTTTACATTGGGGCTTTTTTGTCTTAAAATAAAATTAAATTATATGCACTAATTCAAAATTATTTAGAGTTAATTTAAAAACTTGAGAGTGAGTACTTTTTACATCTTTTTTTTTTCTAAATAAAAATTACAATACTGAAACAGCTGAAAACTAAGAATAAGTTCCAGTAAAATCCTAAAATAGGTTTGAATACAGACTGGTTAACATAAATATGAATTATATTTCATTACTCTTTTTGGTTAGGTTTTTTCAGCCTTAGAAATAAATTTACTTTATATTCACAAACAATTTATACTTGCGTGATGTCTAAAACATAATAGATTTTTGTTTAAAAAAGTGAGGAGTATCATGAAATTACACAGTTCCAAGAAATGATTGCTTAAGAGAAACACTATAAACTCATGACAAAACCAGAAGAGTTAGCAGCAATACATACGAGTTCGCTTAATAAATCACCTAAGCACCTCATTGCTTAAACCAACAGAAAACTTCTGTCTTTTCTTTGCACATAACTCAGAAGGCTTAGAATAAATTAGAACTGATTTTATACACAACGTATCATTTAACACTGAAAGGCAGCAGCCATGATTTCTGTATAGAGAGTCAGAAAATGTTCAGATGAGAAGGTTTTTGACATTTTTTCAAAGAAATGAAAAAAAGAAAACTATTCTTTTATAGTTGTAAAATTTTCAGTGGAAGACCAAAGTCATCATCTGGCTTTCAGTATTTAAATAGCAAGTTTCTCAAACAGTAGATGTTTATGCAAAAAACCTTTTTCAGTTCAAGAAGAGCATTAACTTCTAGGGTAACTGTTAAAGAAGATAAGAATGTACCAAATCCTTGCTCTCAAGTCAGCTTTGAGCTGTATGTGGGCACAGTTTCTATTCCATAGTGAAAGAGTTTGCCTTATATTTTTTAATGTATGCAAATGATAGTGGGAGAGTCGGTATAATATTTGGCAAGTTTCCCATGGACACAGAAACAACAGAGACAGAGGCTTTCAAGATAATTTTCAGTATAAAACAGTAAAATCAAGCCAGTCTGCTGATTTATGCTTATTTTTACTACAGCAATAAACTTTTACAACTTGTTCCTGTTGAGGAATTGGGCAGTGTGTGGCTTATTGTGCTGTCTTGCAAAAAGTGATGAAGTCAACAAAGCTTTTTTCTCAGAGACATAACTGATGGCAGTGATGCACATACAGCGTATGTGACACTGCTAATGCTGCAAAGGTGGACACTAAAGCATAGCCTGGTCAGCGGGTACTGTTCCATTTTTTAACGTATCAGCAGTCACAGTCTCCAGAAGGATATGGCAATGAGCATGCAAACATTAATTTTTAGTGATTTTTCTATCTCTTGTAGTAAATACTGTGAGCTGCTGCAATACTTGAAAGTACTACAGAAAAGTTTAAACTCTATTTCAGCTCAAGTTCTGTGATTGCTTTAACACACCTCTCAAAGGAAGAGCTCGAGGCCCATAAAGTCAGAGATGCTTGGCTGCTCAGCGTGCAAACAGAAAATGAGGGCTCTGGAGGAAACAGGACGGAGTGGACAGGACGGGCGCCCCCGACGCTCCCAGCAGCGCGCTGCGGTGGCCAGCGCAGCTGCGGCGCTGGTCAGCTGGGGGCACAGCTGTGCTGGCCCGCGGGAGGCACAGCCACCTCTGCCTCCCAGCTGTGCGGGGCCTCATCCGATCCGCTGCCCGCATTTCTTTATTCTGACAGTTTGAGGGGTGGTGGGAAATAATAAAATACAAACCGAGAGCGGGCCGGGTGTCCTTTTTTAGGCGCAAGCCGCTGCTGGGAGAGGGGGCAGGGGGCGGCGTGCGAGTGAAATGAACACATAAGTGAAAACACATATGGAGAAAGATCTGCCGATGCTTCCCCGAATCCCCGATTCAACACCAAGGACCGCTTCCCCACCTGCCCGTCGGAACGCGGCCCGGGACGGGGCGCGCTCAGCCCCGGGCTCCCCCGCGGGCTCGGGGCTGGCGGGGGCTGTTCCCGGCGCGGCCGCGCGGGGTCGCTCTCGAGCCGCCGCTCCCGCCCGCCCGGAGCGGGGCAGAGCGGTGTCCCCGGCCCCGCTGTCCCCGGCCGCGGTGTCCCCGGCCGCGGTGTCCCCGGCCCCGGTGTCCCCGGCCCCGCTGTCCCCGGCCCCGCTGTCCCCGGCCCCGCTGTCCCCGGCCGCGGTGTCCCCGGCCGCGGTGTCCCCGGCCCCGCTGTCCCCGGCCGCGGTGTCCCCGGCCGCGGTGTCCCCGGCCGCGGTGTCCCCGGCCCCGCTGTCCCCGGCCCCGGTGTCCCCGGCCCCGCTGTCCCCGGCCCCGGTGTCCCCTTCCCCGCTGTCCCCTTCCCCGCTGTCCCCGGCCCCGGTATCCCCGGCCCCGCTGTCCCCGGCCCCGCTGTCCCCGGCCCCGGTATCCCCGGCCCCGCTGTCCCCGGCCCCGCTGTCCCCGGCCCGGCCGCCGATGGCCGCAGCGACAAGCGCGGCCCTGCCGGCCCTTAGAGCTGCGAGCACAATCGATGGAATAAACATTGATCAAATCCCGCTCTTTTGGCAGCATCTGGTGGCGTTCATGGGTTCTGCTGCAGAGAGCGAGGCAGAACACCGGGCTGGCAGCACGCTGCCCGAAATGCATTTCTAAATTTTGTGTTTAAAATCAACAACAACGTAGAGGGAAAACAAACAAACAAACAAAAAAAAAAAAACAAACTAATATTTATTATTATGGAATGGCTTGCTGGAAAAGAAATAAAATTTGCCACACACTTGAACATTTGGCCAGCACAACAATCCAATGTACATGACCCTACTTTTTTATTAAAGCTGAAATATTTGCCAAAATTTGGATTCCTCAGGTGTCTTAACTATGTTAACCCTGTGGATATAATCATATACAAGACTTATTTAACCTAAAGCTCTTACTTAGCAGTTTATGAAAACAGAGCCAGTCCGTTGATGATAAATTGTCCAAGTCAGTATTCTCTAGGAAATATCTCCAAACACTGAAGCAGCTCCACTTTGCTCAGAGAGATATTTAGCCTGGATATGCTAACCTGCTCCCCATCTAAACATACAGTTCATTCCCAACATTTCCAGCATATCAACAACAAAACTTACACAATCACGACTCTTGCTTGTATTGATTGTGTTCCTGGATCCTTATGATTTTTTGATTGAATGAAGATCATGCATCTTCAAGCAGTTTCATGGAAGTGGCACATGTCATCCCAACCAGAGCCATTTATGCCATTAATGCCACTCATGGCAGTCCTAGAGCCAGGGGATGTATTTGAAGTCCTTCTGTGTAGAACAGCCAGGGAAGCTGCAGCCTCTGTCCCTGATACAAGCTGCTGTGACTTTGTCGTTATTTTCTAGAAGTCCAAGTCAAGCTAAGCTGGAAAGAGTTTAAATTAGACAAATTAAGACCTCCTGGCCATAGCAGCATCCTCCATGAAAATCCAATATAAGAAGTAGTCCTTATTCTGAAGACTAAGGTGCCTCCTGCTTTGATAAATAAGGCTGACATCATTACTGATATTTAGAAAAAGGGTCTCCAGTGTAATATCTAATATATTTATAGCAGTCAATCATAAGATTTGACCAAGATAAAGGGCTTATAAGCAGTGTCCTTGTATCTTAAACATAAAAGTTTTTCAAGAGTACATTCATGGTGGAAATAGTTTCTTTGTCTGTTACAATAAATAAAGAGTTGATTCTCCTATGGCATGAGAAATGCTCTTGCTTTCATAGAAAGTTTTTCTGAGAGGGTCTGTAGTATAAAAAAATGAAATATTCATTATTAGTAACCAGACACTTTGGCTCAGTTTTGTCTCTGCTGCTGATTCCAGACCTCTCCATGTTTATTAAATTCAATGTATTCAATATTTAAGTCATATCTGAGTCTTATTTCTCTTCATTATAATATCCCTTCATTCCCATCCCATACTCACATTGCTTTATGAGGTCTGCTCATCACTTTGGATAATTTCATTTCAAATCCTTTACAAATGTATTTTAAAAATTTTGCATTTTAGTATCCTGTTGAGGTTCTCTTTTTTTTTTTTTTTTTTTTTTTTTTTAACTGAAACATCTACTGCTTTACATCCAAAAATTTTTCTTTAAGGCAATTTCTGGCAGTACTATTTTTTATTTAGTGTCTGTGTGCTAAACAAAGCACTATAAAACTTCAGAGTAGTCCAAATTGAAAAATCAGAATTAGCAGATCTAATATTCATATATCATTTAGTATAATTTGAAAAGCCACTCATTTCCCACACTTTCAAATCATCGAATCTCAGTCTATTTTTCTCAACAGATTAGCAAACATTAGCAAATCACAATGAACTTCACTTCATTTTTGAATTTATAAGGAAACCTGAAACCAGAGGAACCATGAGTGGTTTCTTGTTTCCTTGTGAATGCTTTACACAGCTGTAATGGGTAAAAACTTGATGAGTAAGGTCTAAAAATGCTGTGTGGTGACTCAGTCATGCCAAGGTTTCTGACTAGGTAACCTCCTGCTGCATTATGGCCCCTGAACCTCTGCTTTGACGCATTTCTCACAGGTTGTGTACGGCACAGACAGCGTGCCGAGGCTGCTGTGCAGGCCCTCGCTCACCTCCTCTCTCCACCTTCTCCTGACATTTTACAGCAGGCTTCAAGTCATGATCTGACGACGCAGAAATACCTAGCCACAAAGCTGAAAGCATTTGAGGAAGAACACTTGGAAAAGACAAACTGATCAATCTGGAAAAAAATTATTCAAATTATTGGAAAATGACAGCATCAGTCTTCAAATACAATTCATCATGAAGTGTTGCTCCCAGCGACATTAGAGGAAAATCTTTACACAGAAAATGTGTATGCAACTGTTTTAAAGAAACAATTATTATGAGGGTAGAGGAAGGGGCAAAAAAAATCAAGGGCTCCTTTTTTAAAAAGTGACAAGTGAATTCATAGCTAAGCATCTGCTCAGAGGAAAACACTGAGGTCAGATCTTGGCCTTGGTTTTAAAGTGGGCCCAGGGAGCTATATAACTACTTTACAAGCAACAAATATGTGTCTAGTGACAATATCTTCTGCCTTGTTTCTCTCTCTTTTTTTTTTTGTTTTTCCCTTCAGAGTAGAAAGTTTTCATCTGTTTTGCATTAGAACCAGGATGAGGCTTAGGTCAGTCAAGACAAAACCCTTTGAGAACGATAGAGGGTTTGGCAGTGAAAGATCCCCAAATCTACATATGTGTGCCCAAATAAAAGTGGAAGAGGGAAGAAAAAAGCATTATTTTTCTATCAATATATCATCCTTGTTGCATAATTAATAAAAAATAAACTAAAAATAAAACTATTCCTTGTCATACAAGTCATCTTTTCAAAAATGTTTCTGTATTTAGAAATAAATATAGAACTCTTTATTTTAATATAAGAGTCACAGGACTTGTTTTGTAATAGAGGAGAAGATACTCCGGGAATGGGAAACACTCAACAAACAATCTCACATCCGAGTGACCTGACAGGAGCCTTCTATTCTGTATGGGAATATCCATTTGGAAAGAGATCCTGGAATCAGTGGATGGCTGGAGCTGTTTTGGCTGGGAATGGTACTGTCAGTATCTCAGCTGCTGCAAATCTTTATTGCTCCACAACACATCAGCTGAGCAACTGGCCCAGGACCTCTCACAGGAATGGTGTTACCTCACCAGTGGATGTGTTGGTTGCACTAATGATATTCCTGGCAGGCTGAGCCAAGCACTGATAGAGCTGTGACCTGGAGAGGGCGGCACATCTGTCATTCTATCAAGAATAAATAAGCCATAGTGGAAATGAAAAACAGAAACCAGGGCCTGGGGTCAGGCAACAAAATTATCTGGTGAAACTTACTGAAGCCTGAGCTGCTAAAGAATTCGGGGCTAAATTTGGAATACAGCACTTTGCTAGAGGCATGAAAATCTCTGTCTGTTCACTGTTTTATTGACATGTAAATGTGTTTCAATGACTTTAATGTAAATTTAGCAAAAGCACAGAGGATTTGTCAATATAATTCCAGACAATTGCTTTAATTTTTGGTGCTGTTTTTAGTAGCTTTCTTTCTTCTTGCTTACCTGGTTTACTACTTTTGCTGTTTTTTGAGGTTTTTTTGTCTCCCTCTGTTTTTCGCTTTTAAAATCAAAATGCTGTTCTGGATAGACACTAACTGAAATACTGTTTGCTAAAGAGAAACATGGTTCTGAAGTTTTCTGTTCTCTCCTTCTCAGGCATTTCCAGCAGAAATCAAAAAGAGGAAAATATAAGATTTGTCCACGTATGGTGAAATTCTAATATTATCAAACCAGTTTTGCAACATATATCACACAGGAATGTGTGGGGGTTTTCCCTAAAAGATCAAGAGCCTGATAATGTTTACTTGCTTTCAGGTTCCACTACAATCTCAGCCAATCTTTCTCTGAAAGCCCCTAAACTTTGGTGATTTAGCTAACTGTGGGCAAGACTGAACCAAGTTCTGAGGGGAACAAGGATGAATCATTTGTGTTTCATTGTGAGTGGAGTTCTGGTGGTGGCAGTGAAAAAGATTGAAATATTTAGTCTTAATTTTACTGTGAAGTTGTGAATTTTCTTTTGTAAAGGAGTTGAAATGGAATGAAGTATCTTTAGCATTCTCCTTCCAAGGGATTGCACGGAGAAGACATGTAAGCAGAGTCCTGAGTGCCATCCAGTGGGCACAAGAAATTTGTGGATGAGGAAGGGAAGCCATGAAGAAGTGTTATCCCCTGATGACTTGGATAAGGTACGCCAGGAGAAATCTAAAGTCAGCTGTTTCCAGGTCTAACTATGTCAGCATCAGCCTTCCATTGGAATGTATTTGTCTCAAACTCATAGAAAAGAATTTGTCCAGACCAGGGTTAGGAAGTGAAGCCTCCAGGCTCAGTCTTGGTGCGTGCTTATCTCCATCCCCTTTCAGAAGTACACACACTAGAATCTGGATTACAAGCTCTAAAATGACCTCAAAAGGCATACCAAGGTTGTTTTCTGGTGTAGAAAACAACATATAATTGCACAGGACTGTACTACAATCCCAATACTTTTTCAATACAAAATTTTTTCTTACTGTACTAAGACAAGCATGGAAATCTATAATTATTCCTCTTACCCTCTATTTTGAACACTGCATAATGATAAATCAAAACCAGTGCAGACTGCAAATCAGAGATATAGTATCTCTTTGTGGGAGTGTACAGTTTCATATACCATAGTAGGTGTCTAACTTTGTCAACACCCCTTAAAAGACAATCTTTGGAGGTCCAAAGCAAAGCAGATGATACCATTGAGGAACTTTCATTCTGTGTTAAAACCAGCAATTCAACAGTACCCAAGATATTTTGATACACCATTGATCGATTTCTTTTGAAAGGTGATTAATCAATCTACCACGTTAGTGTCAGTGTAGATCTATGGGACTTAACACTTTTTAAAAGCATTTACATCTCTGAAAGGATTTGTCTGGTACCCAAGCTCATGCAACTTCATTGCTCATAACTAAGTGAATTTTATAATAATATTCTGTCCCTTAATATAAAAAATAAAATTAATATCTTGAATGTTTATCACAACTTACCGAGAATTGATTTCAACAAGATTTTTTAAAATGCTACACTTCTATTAAAGTCTTATCTTGCTACAAGAAAAAGTATGCATTTGGTAGCTAGATTTTGAAAACACTACTTTGCATTCAAAATTAGTCATTAAAAGTCTTCAGCTTTTCTTCATGTTCTTAAATTAGGACAGATCAGTGTCATATTAGGTACATCACAGAACAGCTCTGTCTGAGGCCTAAGTAAGGAATGTTGATCTCATTTGGAAATTTTATTTGTCAGTAACAGGTAAGCAATTCTAAGTATGTTCACTTGAATCTAATAATAGAAAACATTTTCAAATCAAGACGTACTTATCAGCAAAACTTGAAAAGTGCTTACCAGCTTTTTTTATCCTTTTGTTTATTGGCAATACAGTAGCAAATGCTGCTTCTGACAGATAAAAAAATGGCACATATAGTACTTCTGTGTAAGAAATTCATAAAAGCTGAAGTATTTTTAACTGAAGAATAAATGTTAAAAACTAATATGGATTGTAGTTACATCTAAAGGTAAGATTTTGAATACATCAATTGGACAAAAATATGGCTGAAATGAAGAATATTTCTTCTGAGTAGGAAGTATTTTGCACAGATTGCTGGTTTAAATAATTTTCAAGATTGAAAATAGAAAAGGGGGAAAATCAGTGAAACACGGTTAATCTTTTAAGCTATTCTGCTAATCTGCTCTATTTCCCTCTACAACACCTGTGTTCTCAATAAATACTCCATGTGGTTCAGTGCAGTCCTGTCTGACATTGTTGGTGTTTATGATGTCATACTAAAAGTTACCAAATATGGACTTTTTAAAGCATCTTGCCTCTGCTTAACTGAATATGGCAAAAATCAACATTTTTATTGATCCATTTTAAGCAAAAATAATACACTTTGCATGTTAAAATAAAAAGAATCACACGAAAAAAGTCTCACTGTCATTAAATCTAATGTGAATAATAATTTCCTTCCGGGCACTAACATTCTCAAAAGGTCCGTTGTTGCTTCTTGAGGTGACCTGAAAGTATTTGTCATGGCTTTTTCTATGAGACTTAAAACAATAACTTCAGAGACAGATTGAATGAGAGGCCCAGTCAAGAAAGCTGTCATTCTTGGAAAAATACAGGTTTTCTTCTTCATTTGAAGAAAATCAAAATTACATCTCCATGTAACAAAAATTTTTCTGAATGGAAAGCCAAAATCTACCTAAATTATTAAAAAAAAAAAATCTGCGATGTTTATTTCAGTATTGATGTAGAGTATAAATTAAGGCCTCAGAAGAAGAGGGAAAGTGCATCTTTCAATTCGGCAGCCTTGGCATCAGAAGAAAGTGCTATATTGTTCTTCACACAAACCGTCCCCATTAGAGCTCAAGATGTTCTTTTCCTTTTAATCCTCATTTGTACCCCTTAGCCATTTGTTTGGAATTAAATTAGCTGCAATTTGGAAAATGTGGATGAAAGGTAGTGCATTGAGTAGATATCACATGTTTCCTGAATAGTGCCTGTTCTGCCTCTTTCACAGCCATTCATTGTGCCTGAAAGGGTGTAGTGTGTGAATTGTTGGACTGTCACTCTGCAGTGAAGTCTAGTAGCCAGTATTACCATGGAAACAGCAGGAAAAAGACAATTAACAAAATGGTTCTGATTTTCCTTATTTCTTGGGGGAAGGGGTGTTCATTAGTGATTTTTTTGTTTTCTTTTGTTATTTTCCCAAAAGAAACACAGAGGTAAGGGAGGAATATTCTTGTTAAATTAGACATTGTCATCACTGCAGGCCTAGTAAAGCAACAGAAATGTGTGTTTATGCAATAAAATGTGAACTCTTAAGTGTTGTCTAGTCTTATTCCTCCCTTTCCCATCACAGAAAAGAGGTCTCAAATATTCTTAGGTGAGCGACTGTTAATGAGCAGAGCCTGTGAGTTTAACCCTCACACATTCATTGGACTTTTAATTAGTCCCTCTCAGAATCACTCATATGACAGAAACACAATATACTCCTGAGAGGGGTTTAAACCAAAAGGGGGCTCTCTTTAGATTTTTAGCAATAGTTTAAAATCAAATAAGTTGGAGGGAAGGGCTGTGAGCTGCTGTAAAAGGCAGATTTTTCTGCCTGAAGGACATTCCAGTGCAGGGGTCCAGCTATAATTTCAAGTCAGTCAAGTTCACATTCTTCATCCAGAAGTGCATCAAAGAAAGGGGAGGAACTCGGGCTCTTATATACACCTCTGCCTATAAAATTGTTATTTACCCCTAACAGTGTTACTAGTCTTCACAAATTGTAATTAAAGGAAAAAAAACTTGATGCAAATTCTATGCTAACTTTTTATGTCAAACATTCCCAAAAGACTGAACTCCAGGTCGTGCTCATGTCACACGGATACAGGGGTTTCAGAAACAAAAAGCTCCCTGCTTATACAGATGCAGTCAAGATCAGCACCAGCATCATTTTCATTTATTGATCCTTTCCATTGTAGGAGCAATAAACATAAGCAGAAAAACTGATGGAGAGCATTGTGATTAGACAAACCCTGCTTCTTTATGCTTAGTGGCAGCAAAATTTCATGTGCTACTGGTAGGTTTCTCTACTAATATACTAAAAAAAAGACAGTTTTCTACAGTGTTTACTAAACACACCCTGGTAAATCTATTTTGTAATATATCATGTCTGTTGTTGGAACAGATCTGTCCTGTATTCTGCATTTGAATAGCACCTATGCCTTTGGGAACAAGGACTACTGGATCTCTAGACTCCACTGAGCAGTTATTAAACTATAAGAACAGTTGGCTTGTTTTTTATTAAGGAAGAGGTTGCTGTGAAGTCCTACATTTGCTCTCTGAATAGCAATATGGAAAAGAAATTTACCTGCTTTGTTGCCTACCAAAGTGAATTATTTACAAGAGTATTTGAAGAAAGGTGAACAGTGCAGGAATAAAATGACAGAACACATACTAAGGACATAGTGTAGAGATTTGGGATGAGTTAAAAGCGAAAGGAGAATAACACATGGAAAGAAATTAGATGGAAAATCTTGGTCACTGTTTGTCTGTCCTAGGTAAATACAACAGAGTTCTAGAGCAGTGGAGGGCAAGCCTAGGGAACAGAAGCTGAAGGCATGCCCTGACTCAAATGATATATTCCAGCAGCATTCAAGTAGATGGCTAATAGGGGAAAAGCAAGAAAAGAAAGAGAACAAAAGTTGAAGAAGCCATCAGGTTATCTGATTAATATAACACTGTATAACCTCAGACTTAAATCTAGGAAGCAGAAAGATGAAGGGAAGTCATGGACATTTCTTTAAAGCATAGCAGTGAACTTATGTAATGTTTTGCATTACTAGTTTACAGGAGAATCAACACGCATGTAACTGTAAGTGGAATTTAGCACTGGGGAAATACATGTTTCTGGTTTAGTTTTTTTAGTGTCTGATTAAGGAATTTTCCATAGTCCTTGAGCTCTGACCTAGCAGCCTTATGGCAGTGTTGTTAATACCAGTCATGAAACAGGCTGTTGTTGATGAAATCAATGAGGAATCTTGGGTTGAGATTATAACACAGATATCAGCAGAAAACCAAGAAATGTAAAGAGGCTCAAACTCTTAAGAGATAAACCATTCTATGATAGGCTTTTTTTTCCACTTTCCTTCACTGTTATTATGATTCCAACAATGCTCCATTCACTCCCTCAAACTGTTTTACTTTAATTATTGGTTGAGGTAATTGGTGTTTTCATTGGGCTCAGCATGTTCTGTGCTTTACTTAGTCCTTAGCTTTAACACTAATGCACTTGGAATCCAATACTTTGTAGGTTTTCCTTGGATTTAACTTCTTCAGGAGCAAAGCACAGGCTTTGCCATCTTACTTAAAGATCACACAATCCAAATGATAAGAAAGGAGAGAAACAGCATCAGGTAAAACTCTGAAGAGTTGTCATAAATTTGCTTTAGCTCCAGTCAAACAAATCATGTTTATTTGTTTGCTAAGTATGCAGGGTAATTAGGGGAAAAGTAATTAATGAACTTCTCTGGGGCCAGTTATGCCAAAGTATGTCCACATTTTGTGCCTACTTGAATTGTGGACTCAAATTTCCAAAGCATTCACAGACAACTTTTATTTGGGTGTGTGTGAAAATACATATTTTTTAATCTGGTATGCATGTATTTAGTTACTCTCATAACTAAATGTGGAAATTTATATGAGATTGCTTAAAGCTGACTTTGTGAAAAGAGCCTTTAAGTTTTTTGATAATTCTACTTTAGCATATGTAAACCTTTCTTTACACCATGGTCTTGAGAGCCTTGATTTTTATTTCTCTAAACATTATTTTGGACTCCAATGAACTCTCAAATCTCATCGACAAAATGCTGTCTGAAAGAAATATTTAGGTAGTTTAGATATCTTAGAATTATTATTGTTTAAAAAGTCCTGAAAACAAAAAGATAGTTATGTTAGTGACTTGAAATAGTCAGGAAGAGTAAAACAGCAAGAACCTTCAGTCATGCTGGAGGTAAAAATTGTGTCAGTTTTGACAATGCTGTTATCAAAACAAGCTGCAGGAAACTCTTACCCCTCAGGTGAGTATCCTCTGCAGGAGGAAGACCTCAACCAGTCTTGGTTCCTTTCAATAGAAGATTGAAAGGAGGCTGTCTCTAGGGGCAGACAGTTTTCAAAGGAAACTGGAAGCTTAAATGTGACTTAAAATAATTGTTTTCTCCTTTTAGTTTTGTTTTTTTTTTCTCCCAAGAACACTGCACATAAAACACTTCCTGACATACTCTTTGCTGTTGAAAAAGAACATTGCAACTTTCCATGGAAATCTGTGCAGCGATACCAGTCACATAATAGATGATCTCTTGCAACATTAATTTGCTCATTATAGTCGTGAGTGGAGCAGCCCATTTGCTTCCACTGTAGAGTCACTGTGTGATTGATACAGCACTGTCAACTTGGTCATGAAGGAACATCTTCCTTCCACCTTGCATGTTGTAGAGCAGACACCTCCCAGGCCTAGCCATGGATGTGTGAGAAAAGTTCTTCATTAGTGTTTAAAATTAAGTTCTCAGGGGAACTAAGGCCATTTTTCACTACACAGACATAGGAAAGTGTCACGATGAGTGATATTTTATAGCTCCTTTATAATGCTAGAAGTAGCCATAATGTGAATGAGTGGTATGCCCCAAGGGTATGGATGAAACATCAAACACTTCCAGAGATCTACCCTGGATCCAGGAGACAAGCTGATTTTAGAAGGATCACAAAGGTACTTTTTATATGTCAGTAGGACATATGTAGGATACTATGTCAGCAGAAATCCAAAGAAATCCAAAGACTTGCTGTCACAATCCTATGCATTAAAAAAAAAAAAAAAAAAAAAAAGAGTGAGCTAATTGGAATTTTTCTAAAAATAGACCATATTGTTTATTTTTTGGGGACACGTTGTACTAACAGAAAGCATTACCTGTCAAGTGTGCTTCCACCATCCTGCAGATTTTTATTCTTTTCTCAAAGAGCAATGCCACTCCAACGCAAAATTCCTATGTGATTATATATTCAATTAAAGTAAAACTGACTTAACAATAGCTGAATTCTCCATAATTGTTTGATGTCAAAGAAAACAAACTCCCCAAAGAATAATGAGTCAACATCTGTTCTTTTCTCCTCTTCCCCTCTTGGTTCTTCTGGTAGTTGAAGGAATCTTCATTTGGGGCTGCTCAAACAACGTTGGGCCAACTTTACACTTGGTGTAATTTCAGTCGAGTGAGTGGGGCAGCACAGGGCTTTAATCTGGTATCATTATTTTAAACCAATGTTTAACTGTGCCATAAATATTAATGTAAAGAAAAAAAAAGTCTGTCAAACTTTATGGATCTATTCTTCAACTTCCATCTAGTCAAAATCATGCTTTAAACAGCCATGATAAAATCCACAAGAAATGTAGACCTGCTATAACACTGTATTTAAACAGTTTGTATTCATTCAATGCTACATTGATAGAGATGAAAAAACTTCTTATCCAAGCATAAAAACTTCGAGAAACTAAATTTTTAGAATAACATTTGAACCTTGAGGTAATATCTAACTGGAGACTAATATGAGTAGATTAACAGAGATTTGTTCAAAAAACAGAAGACATAGGCAATGCCCAAAACTCAAACCATTTAATATGGAAGTATTTCTCTATTTTATTTGTTAATGGCTATTTAGGGGAAAAAAAATCTTTGCACACTGACATAAAATCAAAAGGAAAATTGTATCAAGTGACATTTTTACTTCATCTGGACCTGTACAAGAAAGCACTTTTCATGATATGAAAAAAAAAATGTCTTCAGTCAGGTTTTATATATTCCAGTGTTGGTAACCTTACAGTTTTCTGCAGATCCTATCCAGTCTTTTCAAGCTTTTTACCATTTGGATTTTTTTCTGAAACCTACTATGTCTGTTTCTTTATATATTTTGAGCACATTTTTTCCTATCATAGCCCTCATAGGCTATTTTCCATTGCACAACAGTTTGGAAGACTATTGTCCTCACTTCTTCATGCTGGAAACATTCCTTCATGAATCTCATATTTGGTTCATGATTGAGACTTGCATCTCTTCTCCTGAAGTAATTAAATTAAATCCTGTTTCTTCATTCCATACTGTGTAGTCAGTGATTCCTAAATTGGGCATTTTCTACCAGACTTTATTCCATTTCATTCTCTTTTTCTTCAATCTGCTATTGCCAATTTGAATTCCAGTCTATTTTTTCCCATGTATGTAAAAGTTCCTCTCAATTTCATGACACTTGTGGGCTAACCACAGGTTTCTGTCTACTTAGGTCATTAATAAAGGTCTCAGTAGAAACAGATTTGGACAGACTCCAGCAGAACAGCTAATTGTTGGCTTTTGCTTGTCAGTGAATCACTGACAGATATTCTCTAAGCCAAAAATCCTGACTTACTCCCCTCGGTCATGTGTATCTGAAGACCGACTATTCAGAATTGCTGACAATTTCCAGAAGTTTTAAACTCCTTGATGTGTTTCACCTTCTAAAATCAAGACCCGTGCCTTTACTCTGGTAGTTATGTATTCCATATTAATTACTACACAGCAGCTGTCAGGCTCATAGTTTTTTGTCTATTGCTTTGAATACAATGTTCCATTTCTTCATACAATTAAACTGTACCAGTGCTTTATGACCTTGAAAGGAGAAGACAGTGTTTGCAGAGATTTTATCCTTTTTTTTTTCTCCAGGGTTCCTGTAGCCCAGTAGAGGACTTTGGCTATGAACTTTTATCCTATTTATTACTTTTTATTTACAGAGAAAATGAATGACCTCTCTAGGTACATTAACATAGAGGGAACATTTGTCAGCAATCGCTTCTTGTGCAATAGAGAACGTTTTCAGCACATGGCCAGATCTCCACAAGGGACAAGAGTAAATGAAAAAGGAGGCAGCAACAATATGATTATGAATACATTGCCAATTTGTAAATGGAAAGCTTTGACTATTTTTTCCTTTTTTCCTTTTTTCCTTTTTTTTTTTTTTTCCCTGAAGTCTAGTGCACATAGGCATTTCTAAGTAGATCTGGGCAGGCCTGCAGATAAATCAAAACTCAGACAAGCCAAAGACCTGGCTTTTCTCCATAAGCAAAAATACAAGCCAAGCTGCCAAAGTTGGCTGCCCATTAAAAAAAAAAAAAAAAGACAAAAACAAAACAAACAAACAAAAAGAAAACCCCAAAGCAACAACAACGAAACCCCAAACCAAAACAAAATTCTATGTAAAGGCACATAAATTGAATGTGACGAGGAGGAAATCATACCAAAGGGTTGTCTTTATTCATGGATATGAAGCCGAGGCAAAGCTTATAACTCAACAGGATCTCAAATTCAGCTTCCTTTAAACCAAGTCTAAGTTTAAGTTCTGTAAATTTATATAATTAAAGTAGGATAACAGGAACTTTAATGTCAACAAAATCAGGTCCCAGGAACAAGTAAATCAGCTCTTTATTAGAATAAACAGTTCTTACACAGCATAGAATTACACCTTTTAGAGCAGAGGAAGTTAGAGAGACATAGAAGGATGAAAGAGGAGCCTGTTAGAGACCTGATAATTAAAAGGGTCTTTTTCAAACACAAACAGAAGATTATGATTGTGTTAAAGAAATGGCAGTGCTTATATATGCACTTACTATCAAGAAAAGGTTCTTGTATTTAAGTAAAACAACGCTTATGAAGAAAAATACGATGGGCTATACACTGAAATATTTTCAAAGCACAATGTTGTTCATGGATTTCCAGAAAAAATTGTGGCTGTTTAGAAGTATCCCTTTTAAATTATCATGGACTAAATCAGAGACTAGAACTGAAATGTAGCCACACTGAGAGATAATGGCAGTGGAGGCTGCTGTTGTTTATGCGTGCTGTTCACATTTACTCTGCAAACATATAGTTCAGTTTAATTAGCATGTGATTGAAAAGTGTTGACGTCTTGTGTTCTGTGTTGCTAAAGGGATTTCTTCAAACTGGGGAATATGTAAATTCCTTGAAGAATTGTTTATACTACAAGAATGCCTTTTAAGTAATTTTGATGACAAGAATTAAAGTAGGCAGTCAACATAGTTATTTTGAGGATTTAATATAGTTGTGAACACAAGAGTGTAAATAACTTTTGCAAGGAGCTGAAGCAGACTGTCAAAACATCTGTACAAATTTTTTATTTTTTAATTTTCTTTTAGCTTATGGAACAGTAGAGTTTAATTGCAGCTTTTGTCCCTTCTCATTTCTGGCAGCTTAAAGTAAGATGAATAAATGTAAAAAAACCCAACCTCTCCTTCGAAGCTCTGCGTATAATTCAAAACAGAAAAGATTTTTAAATTTCTGTGTGATTCTTCTCTGAGCTATAAAAACAGTAAATGTCTGTAGCTTCATTTGTTTCACAAAGTATATTTCTGATTCGCTGTGGTTTTATAGGAGTAAAATATGGATTAAACTTTAAATCATACTTCTTTGAAGACTGCATATTTTAATTGTCTGTATGGTAGAGGCAAACTACTGTCAAAGGCTTGCATAGTTCAGAAAATTCTAGAAATATATAGACATTGAAATTTCCACTCCACAGAAAGAATTGCAGCTTCAGAACCAATTTTAGTTTGAACCAGAGTGAAAAAGAAATTAAAATGTTAGAATGACATGGTTTTTGAGCTTATATTTTGGAAAAAAAAAAGTTATTGAAGAATGAGAAATGTAAAAAAAAAAAAGTTATTGTCATGAGAATGTCAAATATTTTTTCTATTTATTTTCAAACTGGAAATGAAATAAACAATGATTGGAGGGTTCTTCAGTTATGTCCTAATGTATAGATGTTGATAATCATGAGTTGTATGGGAGCATGCAAGAGCCACTGGCAGCAGCTGCAGCACTAAGGTACACAGCAGAATTTGGGGAGGTTACTGGCAAACCTTCCTCACTTGTGAGGGTGACTTCTTTACTTGTCCACAACACTGACCCATCAAGTCCCAAAATTATCTCAGTGGAGGCTTGTACCTTTTTAGGCCGAAGATATGTTCTGATAAGAATTAATCTAAACTGAAGTACTCGTCTAGCTTGGGCCTGTTAAGGATTCGAGTCATGAGGTCTGAGACAGTTTCCTAAGCTTCCTTAAGACAATGCAGGATCATTTATCTGTTTTAGCCAGATGCTTATGAGAGAAGGGATTTTTTTATTTCTACATTAGATCTGTCTGCTGAGGGATTCGGATCAATAGATGTTGTACTTTCATGCGGGTAAAACTAGGTGAATTTAAACTCCCTTTAAATGCCAGAATAAACCACATAGAGGAAAATCTCTTTTTGGTGTATTAGCCAGATAATAATCCTTTGAATCCATTGTGTTCATTATGTCGCATCGCATAAATTGATGATGGCATTAAACAAAAATTATTTTTCCTCAAAACCAAAGTTAACCTACTCCATCAAACTACACACTATACCAGCTAAGGACTATATTTACCAGGCCCTGCTCTTTTCTTTGGAATACCTCTGAATGTCCTTCTGCTTATCAGGTAAAGATCCTGCCACTGAGGTACACTGAACTGCAAGAGAGCTGATTTCTATCACCAGCCTTTTCTCCCATTTCCATTGATTGAAACACTTTTTCATGTTCTTCAATAATTCTTCTCATCAGACTTATGGGTTTAGATAAAACTTCTGTAAAATCACCACAGCACTACTCCCTCTGAACAAAGGGCAGTTCAAACAGGGAGTAGAAAAAATTAACACCTGGATGTTTTATTATGAGAACATAAATCAGACTGTGATAAAGGAGAGGGGAAAAAATATGAGAAGGTAAGGGAAGCAGAAAAGACTGCATAATGGATCTGCTTCCTCAACTAGTTCTAGAAACATGAACCAGAAAACCAAGGAGATCCAGCTCTGCAAAATCCTACATAGAAATTCCTTAAGTGGCGCCACATCATTGTCTCTTTTTATCCTTAAACCTTGGAGAGATAATCAGGATGAGACAACTGCCTAACCACATGAAAGAAACCTCTGCTCTACCAAGCCCAAGATTAATTTAAAATTAAGGAATTTTGGCAAATACTTAAGTTGCCCTGTATCTCTTATCTCAAAAGCATATAATTAATAGCTTAGCAGGTGACAAATAACTGTTGCAGGGTGAAAATATATCCAAGTACAGGCAGCATTTTGTTTTAATTTTATCAATATCTTAGAAACAAAGATAGACACAAGCAACCAGTCACAATAGAAACAATAAGAAAGAAAAATAATGCTTTTTGTATTTGCAGCTACATTTAACTTTTTTTCGAATTGAAGATTACTCTTTATGGATTGCAATACCCTCCTTAGAATAAATAAATTCCCATCTGACATTTTACGGACATTAGCTTGGCTTCCAAAGGCGTTTCTTAAAACTGCAAGCTTTGTATGTCCAGTTGCTGGGGTTAATACTTCATATAAAATATACAGAATAATTCCTGATCTTTTCAATACATATTGAATTCATGAGGTTCGGAAAGTGAGGAAGGAAAGAAATCCTACCATTAGTCTTTAGTGTTGATCATTCTGACATGTCAGGTTTTAAAACTGGTGGATGAAAGTCCAAAGATGCTTTAAAAAGCAGGTTGGCTTTTACTAATATATTGAAGAAAGATAATCTTCTGTCTTCAGCAGCAGCCAGCATAATCAGGTGGTTCTGCTTTTCTTTCAATTATTCTAAGACATAAACTATGTCTGCTAGGGAACTCAGTCACCCATGTACTGGCTCCCAAAAGGAATGGAAATTCAGTGCTCTTTCAGTGTGCTGCAGGGATTGGCTTGATCTTGACTGCCTCATTGAATTAAGCAGGACTCATGTAGGATTGTGCAAACCACAATTTCTTTCTACTACAGAAGTATTCAGCCAAACTACTGGTTCCCACTGCATAGAAGTAAATAAAATTTAAATTTAGAGTCTTATCATAATATCAGCTTTTGTACCTGTACAACAGGAACAGATGGAGTATGGGAAAAATTTGAAGTGTTAATTGATTTTGTTTGAATCCTGTTACCCTCTGTTTGGTGTGAATTGTGGAGTTGTCAAAAAATTTAGTTATATAAGGAACGGAGATGAGAATAAACAAAAATGTAATTCTATTGATATCAGAGGTGTATCTCCAGCTAATATACTATGTTCACACTAGTTATCCCATCTCAGACTGCTAAAAAATAAGCAGAAAAAAAAAGATTAATAAAATTAAAGAAAAACCCCATTCTCAGAAAATAAAAATTAGTTTTGTTTTTCTTAAGAGTAAGATAAAAATACAGAATTTCTGTGACAGGAAATTTGTGTAGTTCAAACATTTAAGTGCATTTAAATAGGCTGAGAAAACAAATGTACGGGAATATGGGAAGTGTCTTGGGGTTTGATAATTACCCCTCAAAACAACAAAAGGAGCATTTATCTTTGTGCTTCACAATTGTAATGACTTGAAATTAAGATCTGTTGTGGGGGAAGTAATAATGTGTTGCTCCTGTGAAGCCATGTCACCTTCCCAGAAGCACATTGTACCGAGAGTTTATGTGGATAAGGTTTAACAATGATGGAGGAAGATCCTATATAGAAATTCCTGTATTGACATGTACCTAGGAAATATCAGTAGGACAAAATAAGGCACATGGGAAATTCCCAGAACCTCTGACTGCATCCTATGGATGATGAATTTGATCACATGTAGTTCAGATTATAATCTGAAATAAAGCATAATGTCTCCACAGGATTACATGGAGTTTTCTCCTGTCAAACACTCACACACTGAAGGCAGGAAGAATAAAAGAAAGTGATAATTAACCAGGCTGAGATGAACAGCTCTTCCACTGTCATGTCTAACTTCAATGCAATGCATTGTTCCTTTAACTAAATATTAGAAAGCAGATTTTAGGCCACAATTTAGCTCAAAACTACTTCTCTAATTAAAAACAGTTTCACTTGAGCAAACTGACCTTCTGTCTGAAGTTATTTTACCTCCACAATAATACTTTTGACCTTTAATAAAAAACATAAATGTTTTTTTACGCCATAAGCAAATCATGAAGTACTGAAGGTAGAAATTAATACTGGTGTTTGAGAAAAAACACTCTTCCTTCTGAATTTCATCCTTGTAGAATATAAAAATACTGCAACGACTGGGCAAATAGGTAGATTAAAAACCCACTGTCAGAACCACCTCAACATCTACTGCACAATATAAAGCAGAAGTCTTTGCAAGATAGCAAATCAGATGACCCCACCTTATCAAAACCAACCCAAGAAACAAGCATAATCAGTTGAACCTTATGCATATAAATTTTTAAGGGGTGAATTAGAACAAGTTCAGGAATTTCTGTTGGTTTTGTTGTTGGTTGAGATATTTATTATTTGCAGGCATGTAAATATCAGAAGTCTCAGTCTGGGATTTTTTACTATTTCTTGAATGACCCCTTCCCACTGTGAGATTTTCCAATATTATTCATTTTATATCAAATGAACACAGATTATGAAATCTGCTGGCAATTTGCTTGTTACCATGACTGTGATAATATGTTTGAATTAACTTTTGGATAGCTAGTTTTATTTTTTTTTCCCTCTCTGGAAAATGCAAAATGAATAACCTGTGGATCCCAATTACATGGGAAATTCCAGCTTTGGGGACACTGGTTGGTTCATAGAAATTTGTGGAAAAAAGAAGCATTACAAAGCAGCATTTCTCAATTTTTGTGGGGTTTAATCCTAGTTTTGCATGTAGAAAAAATGCATTCATTCAATGTTAAGGATTGTTCATTTTCTCCCTGATTTTACCTTTTATTCTTGAATCTTTTCCTTTGCAATGTATCTGTACATTGCTTGCACAACATAATGATATCCAGACCTTGCAACAGCAGATGAAGAACAGTGTACATGGTTGAAATAATCCTGGAAGCAGCTGGAATTGCTTAAGGCATTTCATAAATAAATAAATAGAGAATAAATACTCAAAAACTTTCTATTACAGTGACTTTGAAAGAGAAGAAGGTGAAGAATCCAAGGAAGCAGATCTTCATATAATGGAGCCGATGCTTGAAATACACATTAAATAATCTTCTGTTTACTAGCATTTGTTCTGCTACCTCTCTCACACAACAGCCACAGCTATTTTATGCTTCACTCACTTTCTCTTGTGGCAGATCTACCCTGGACTTAGGGAAAGCAAGCTACATTGGCCATACAACTGATATACCATGACTCAAGGTACATGTAAGGGATATTCATGTTTTACAAAAACATGAGAAATCTATTTATTTTCTAAAGGAAGAAGGATAAACTGTGCAATTTTTAGCCTTATTTAAGAGTATTGTGACCACCTGGCATTGTGATAAGATAAATAAATTAAAAAGCTATTTTTTTTCTTTTGCAATGGCCTTGTAAAATCACACAGTTTAGAATTTTCCTTTTTAAACATCCATTTACATAGTGGCATTTTATAAAATGTCATAACACTTAGTTTAGTATCTGTAATATATTGCTGGATGAGAAAGACAATCATTACAATTTTCAGTCTTATAGGGGCTTGGCTTTTATGTTAATTCTGAAAATCATGTATTTAAAAATATTTCATCACAACTCTTATTGCTTATGGTAACAGTGGTTAAAACTATCCTTTTAAGAAAATGCTGAGACTTGGCAATAATAGCTTTTAAAAGAAACTTTACTGGCTGCAGATGGACAACAGTGACTCAAATTCATCTGTATTGATAAAGAGCTACAGTTTGAATGGAGTGACCACAAAGATGAAGTTGGCCCAGAGTGATGGAGAATAGTCATTTGCTCCATTCTTGACAATAAAATGTCTGACCAAAAGAAAGAAAACCTTCACCTTTTATGGTCTAGTCTGGAAATCTCCACAGATTTTGATAAATACTCAAGTATCCCTCATTTTCACTACTCCCTTTTCTCTGCCCTATGCAAAAACTGAAATATGTCAAGTAGAACAACTGTCTAATTACCAGTAGCTAAATGAAAATTGTTCCCTGTCCTTACTGCTAAAAATGGTCTTTGCTTTAGTTTTTCTTTCAGATCTGGACTGGTGAAAGCAAAGATGAAAGTGTGCAGAACAAATCCTTGTGAAATCTAGGTTTTAATCTGGTTTTATATCTGCCAGGTGACTGAGAGCATGTTTTCTCAGTTTGGGAAGATGAGTCAACTAATGTACTTTGTTCAGACACTGATTCCTATCCCACATATTACACAAGGATTTTTGCACTCTTACATAAATAATCCTTACATTCTTAAGCACTGTATGGAAATTGTAAGGCACAGGACATTTTTAAGGACTGCAAGCTTATCTAAATATTTGTGCAGGGCACAACTTAATTTTCTCTCCTAAACATTCAGATGGTACACAAAAAAAATTGATTACTGGCAATTTGTAACTTGATTATAGCAAATCTTCTTTTCAAGATTTTAAAGATTTTCTTTTGTTTTGTTTGGTTTTTTTCTTTTTTAATGATTGGTTTGGTTTGTTGGGTTTTTTTTTAATGCAAAACATTAAATCCTATTACTAATTTATTGCAACTAGTTTTTATATAATTACTAATGCATCATATGTGTGCCTCTTCAGCACTGATTTTGTAAAGGTAGTTTTAAAATTAGTGAAACAGAAGGCAAGGACAGGTTTTGGTCAGCCTGAGAAAATAACACACCTGCTGGATTACAATGCAAAGAGAAAAGAGAAAAGTGGAAAAACAGGTTTGCCAGGAGAGAGTAATTGAGAAAAGCTTCTGCATGTATCTGAAGGAAAAATCATTTAATCCCATAGAAAGATTTCCTGTCTTTGATATTGTCCCCTTTAATAGGAGATATTAAGAAAAACAAAGGAAACAAAATGCTGTACTTCTTTTGAAGTTGAAAGAGGAGGTTATTTTGTTTAGTAAAAGGCCAGCCAGGTATTTTTTCCCCACTTTTGAGCTTTGGCCCTTGTCCAAAACATGACAACCAAGCAAATGAAAATGTCGATGTCCTTATCACTTTTGTTTCCTGTTTCATAAGAAATTCTAAATTATATTGGTGAGAGAGAAGGATGTAAATCAAGCAAAATAATCTACAATAAAATACACCTTTCATACCATAATCTGAAAATGTTGTTGTTGTTCAAGTGTTGCAACTGATCTGCTCTTGGAGCTTTAGGAAATAGTTTAGAAAAAAGCAAGTGCTCTTCAGACTCCACAAAGTTACCATTACTGTACATTTTGATCCTCCTTCTACTGAATGAATGGGAAACATTCCCTGAATTTCAATAGAAACAGAGCCACACCTTCACTGACATGAATTGTAAGGCACTTTCTTGAAACTCTAATAATTACATTAGTGATATCCAGGGAGATCTTCAATGTTTGCCTTGATAGTGAGGATGTAAAAGAAGAAAGCTAGGTTTCAAAGGAAGTGCAAGTATTTTAAATCCTACAAAAGACATGCTTTAATATTTCAAAAGCTCAGGAAAAAAAAAAAAAAAGGAAACACTTTTTCCAAAAAAGAGCTGATTTTAATGTCCTGCTCAGTGTGCCAGATGATACTTTAAGAATTATATCCTTCTAGACTCTCTCTGTCACCTGCACAGAATGGACTTGTATGGCTTCCTGCCAAGGATGCCAAGTTGCTGATCTCCTCTAGAAAAGCTGTGACCAAACTGAAAACCAGGGAAAGCTTGAACATGAAAATATGGAAGTTTTCTGTATACAATTCTAGTGGCTGCTTTTTGCACCTCCTGCTTGGTAAATTAATTCAGCTGTGATTGAAAAAAAAGGAGTACAAGGTGTTTAGGGTAGTCAGCACAGTGCTGCAGTCAACATAAAAACATATCAGTAATTCTAAGGGAATTAATCAGTAAGGTGAGAAATTATCAATAACTGCAACATCAATTTTTTAAAGAATAGAAATAACTAATATTCTTATATTTAATTTTAAAGTGAAAGAAAAATTACCCTGAGAGGGCCACCTGGAGGGAGTGAAAAACAGATATTTTTGAAGCAAATAATTATAATTTAATGGCAATATTTTAAAGAAAAAAATATGCATTGTATTTGGTTTGAATGTATATCATATACACTTCATACTTAATAGTCATTTTTGGTAACAAAAATAAAGCAGTACAAGATATTGCCTGAGTGCCTAATGCCTCAGGAAGAGAAAAGAGATGGACTAAGATTTACATTAAAATATCTATCCTGAAAAGTAATAAAAAAGTAATACCATCATTTAGGCTTCTTTTACACTAACTTCTGAATATTCTTATCTTTTCAGATTACAATGGCTGCAAATAGGACTTGGGCAGATCTTCCATGAAGGGGTTTACAGCAGATGTGCTGCTGATGCAAAAAGCAGGCATTTAGTGATACACAGAACTGCCTTTACATATGTCTGCTCTGCATTCAGATGTCATTGAAACCTCAGTAGCTCAGTTCCTTTTGAGAGGAACAAAAATGTGGGAAGGGGACTTCAGCATAAACTTTGTTTGCGATGTGGGGTATGTACACGCTGTTTAAATCACTTAATTACAGTATAGCCACACCCTGGGGTAAAAGTACATTGCATTCACAAACTGGAATCTGCAGCAAAATGAATGTGAGTCTACTGTCTATTTGATACTGCAAGGGCCAGCTACTATGAGAGAGCACTGGGAAGATCCTCTCACCTAATTTTAAGTGTCTAAATTTAATCCCCTTAGTCTCCCCACGCAGCCCAGGCATATCCAGAGGTGTGTCACTCCACTGCTTGCACTTGCCTGCATTGCAATGGACTGAATCACACTCTGCAGGTATTTATTTCCCACCCTGCCCCCCCACACCAACCAAGAAGAAAATCCTGGGAGTCTTGTTTCACCCTTGGCTATCTCAGGGCAAAGTAACCCCACACAGTACAACAGCATAAAGCTTTGACAATAGGAGTGCTTAGAAAGTGTTGAACACTGGAAATTGGTGAGAGGGAATTTGGTTTTGGACTAAGGGTCAGGAAACTGTGTAAAAAGGTTCAAATTATATTGTCAAAAACGCATCTGTTTAGTTGCACATTTCATTTGTTATGATGTGCATATAACTGAAATCCAATTCATTTTCCTGCAGCAATTACTTCATTTTTCTGGGGTTAAATATTCTATAATCACAGTGCAAATTATCCAAGTGAGATGGTGACATGTTTTATTTTTTCAACTTCCACATAAAGTTACCAGGAATGTAATCAACACAATGCCAGTGCAGTGTAGAGGGCTACATCAATGATAGATTAGATTATTAATGCATAAAAATGTTTTATCTGTGAACAAACTGTCACTTATTCAGATCAGAACTGCAGATGTTAAAAAAAAAATAGAGCATAAAAAATAAAGGAATGCATCTTTCCAGGTGAGGTGACAACAAGCAGGAGGTTGTAAATATTGTCTTTCACTTCCAAAAGGTGATGCATTCCAAGTTTAGAATCCATATATAAAGAACAGGAGATGCTCTAGGCAGCAAATTAAAAGAGATACAGATCAGTTTGAGAACTTCAAACTGAAGAACTGTATGTACTTCAGTCTTGAGGACAGTCTGCATATTCAAAAGTTGGTTCATTTTTCCCAGATACAGAAAAAAAATCTAGTAAACAGATAGCTCTTTCACTTGCAAATATTGCCTTTCCTGAAAATTTGGATATATGCTATAAGCTGTTAGTTCTTGTAGTCAGAGGGGTTACTCACCTCACCTAACATTATCCAGCAGAGTTAGAGATCTGCTCTAAACTGGTATTTGTCCCAAACAAATCTGACAAAGTGGAAGAAAAAACAAAGAAGATGACTTGTTATTTCTGGAGATTAAATTCCTGACTTCCTCTAGTAAAACTCTGTATCTCCTCACTGATTTACACAGAGATCAGTCTATTATGCTGTTTCCATGAAAATATAGACCAATCATAAAGTTTGAAAAAACCTTAATCTTGTATTTTTGACTTCTCAATCTCAGTCACATATGCACAGCTATACTTTTGAAACAATTCAGTCTCTAGTTTTACATAGTAATATGCATGTTCTAGTCTACAATAAGTACAAGATATATCAAAACACACAATGATAGTTACAGCTACAAGAGCCAAAACTAAGTAGTAAAGAGATGCACATCATAACAGTTTCAGGAATAAAAAAGAGAAAAACATTCCCATTTTAGTTCATTACTAATCCCCTCCAGCTGGTTTTCTTGGCCAGAAGTAGCAGAAGAAAAGCTACGTGGAGGATGCAGCTTAAATTGACAATCCTGAAAATGTAAATGTGCTTGCAAAAAAATGTATAAACCCTATAGAAAAAGCTGGATTCTGCCAAGTGATTCGTTATTTTAATGACTTCCTGCTCTAATGCACTTCCTCTCTTTTCCTTCGTGCAAACTGCTCTAATCCCTGTTAAGGATTTAGCCTTACAATGGAGCTTTTAAAACTTTCTGGATCCTTGTCATGTTGGCATATGGGTCATTCCCTTTATGTCAGGACAAGAAGAAGGTGAAGAACAGTTGTCCTGTGGGATAAGGAAAATTTCAAAGCAGAACTGGGCAGATATTGCTCTGAAATACAGAGTCAGTTGGTTTTTTTCCCTTAGGAGCTAAAATGCTGGCAGGTAGCAAGCGTGGAGAAAACCTGAATATGTTTCAATGCTATCTCTTCCAGCAGATGTCACTAAGAGGCAATGCTGTTTATAGAATGGCCAAATTGGAGACAAGCAGGTATTTTTAAATCACAAAAGTATGGAAAAGCTTTTCCTAGCTATCAAAGAAATGTTTCAACACTGAAACATTTTTTAGCTCCCAAATAAGACTTTACTTTGGATCCAGGTCTGGAAATAAACTCCTGGTTTCCACTATATTTCAAAGGTTATGGTAATATATATGCTTTACAGGAAACTGCATGGAGATCAGGAGACAAGCTGAGTGCCACTGCTAAGGAAATATGGAAGGTTTAAAAGAAATAAAGGTGCTTTAATCTCTGTAAATCGTATATTTCTAAAGAAGGCAATTACAAGACTTTTTGAATGCTGCAAAGATTTAAACATTTTAAAGACATATATTTTTGTTGTTATTATTATTGTTGCAATTAAAAAACCCAAAATATTTAGAGTATACAAGGTGAAAGAAAATAATGGATTCCCAGGTGAATATCATGCTTGTGTAACCTGTCTAAGACAAGGAACACCTCTGCTGTTTGGCTGTGCAGCATCCAGCCCACTTAAGTCTTAGCCCATGACAGTTACTCTGGTATTGCTGTGATATCTATCAACAGGGTCAATTGCAAACAGAAGATGGACCATTACATCAGGTCATGGATCAATCCCCACATGGTTCTAATAAGAACAAAGCATAGGCTACACTTGTATTTGCTGTTGTCAATCCACTCTCCTTAGAGGGCACAGGTTTTGCATGAATTGTTCATGTGTTTTAGTTCATGGGCAGAGTTTAAAGGTCAGAGATGGGAGCACAGAATGTAGGAAGAAAGAGAGCAAAAAGGTTCCAAGACAAAGCTAATACCTTCCCCTGCAAAGGAGGGGAGGCTGCAGCCCCAGCAGCACAGCCAGATGCTCGGAGGTCTGCAACAGAAACACACAGCTAATGGTGCAAGAACAGCGTGAACAGATGGAGCTGCAGCACTCTCACCTTGCCTGCATCTACACCCACCACCACCTGCTATCTAATCCCCTTCCATTATTCAGCTTCCTGGTAACAAATCATTACATTCTCACCTTTTATTTGTTTTATATCGCATCAAGCCCATCTATGCTCAGTCTGGGTTCATACTACACAACTTTGTGTTGTTTTAGGATTACTGACTTTCTACAGCTGTGAGGGGAAAGGCAAGCCCTCAGCTTCATTAAAATATATATAACTTAATGTGTAAGAATCTTCTGCCTTTCTAAAAACACACAAGAAAACATGTTAGAAGGGAAACAGCAAAATATAATATAAGTATGCTATTCAAGGTTAATGAGCTTACTGTCTCATTTGCTCGGTCTGCAGCCTCACAGAACTTTAACTAGAAACACCAAAAACCCTAAAGATGCTTTGAAGAACACCAATTCAGTTACTTGGATTTTATTTTTTTTTTTTTACATGGGTATGGAACTGAGAAACATCTGTGTCTCATCATGAATTTGTCTTCATAAGGAGGTCCTTAGTGTGCCTGTAATTGTGGGTTATGACTGTCCAAATTCTGAAGACTGCAAATGTCAGCAGTTTTTAAAAGCACCACAGCCTCTCAATTTTAGAAAGGTCAGTAGGACCCTATTACAGTCAAACGTTCTCTGCAGGCTCTATTATTCTTTGCTCTCTATTTCTCTTCCCTATTCCTTTTCCAAACACCCTGTATGAATAAATGGATCATCATTTCAGTGAAATGCAGCTACCCCTTGGATGGAAGAAATCAGTTCAGGGCCAGTAGCACTACCGTACACAACCATTTCCAGCAGCCAAAATCTGCCCTTGGACACAAGTCAGTGGAAACATGCACATTCAGTGGTACACTCTGGCCTCAGAAGGAGAAGCAAAGAGTAACAAGAGTAACTAGAGCACCTGAAACTGCCAAAGGGATTTAGGTTGGCAGAATGCATTTAACCCAATTTGGCATGTTGTCAGGATATGAGAAGCTAATAGCTCATTGCTTAAAAGAGCTGGTTCTCTGTTTAATAAAAATGTTTGTGATACTGGCTTCATATCTTATCTTCCAGCTCCAAAATAAAAAGAAAAGCCAGCTTCCATAATGTTAGAATGTAAGAACTCTCATTGTTTCGGCTCATTGCATGTCACGACATCAATGAAACTACCAGATGCAGTTCCTCCTTGAGAGCTCCCTGCTTACTGGCCTGGCCTTCCGACCTGACATTCCTGTGGAAGTGTTGGTACAATATGGGTAAGGTGGAAGAACAACATGTCAGGAGCAGTGTTGCAGCACATCCACAACAAGTTTCTGTGAGCGACCTGCACTCCCAGAACCTGGAGCAGGCTTGTTTAAACTGCTGATGAATGAGGGCCTCCACAGAACAGAGAGGTGCCTCTGATTCTGCCAAGCCACTGGAGAAGCATATCCTTACAGAAGACACTACCTGACACTCCAAGCCTGGACAACACATAGCATAGTGACAGAAAAGGACTGGGAATATCCATATTATCAAAACTGCAGCCTTGAGAATAACACATACACTACCAAAATCCTGTTAAAATGGATAAAATAGGCTTTTTTGCTTAATAATTTCATTATTATATAATAATCAAGACATATATTAATCCTTTTTTTCATTATTTTGCTTCTCCTCTCTGCAGAGCAGCCATTATACTCCTCATTCAAGTCTACCATGCCAGTGCAATCACTAGTGTATCTGCTAACAGTTGTGCATAGTCCTACTGCTATCAGAGAAAGATTAGACACAGTAAATATGGAATTGGTTGACCAGGGCCTTCTGGGAATGTCTAGTATTTGGCTTCTGAAATATTTATAACTGTTCATAACTTCTAATAAGAAGGATAGACTTTCTAAACTGAGCAAACTTTTCCTAGTGCATTAATATATGTTTCTTTATTCTTCTTTGAAGCTGATTTTATTTTTTTTTTTGTAATGACTGTATGTTTTCAATTTGAAGAACTATAGAGCCACTTCTAGGAAAGTTATTAGAAGTTATTTTAGAAATCATACTTCTTGTCTGTAAGCAGTCTATCTGCAGCAGTCTGTGTCTTTAGTGGAAGGTGGTCTCTAACAATCTTCAACTTTAATAGTGGTGAGCTTAGATTAAGCTGCTAAAGGTGACTCTTAGAGGCAGCTCATCTACTTGACTCTCAAGAAGGTGAAGCTGGCCCAGTAACGAAACCCTGACCCTTTCCAGGGTGCTGGGTGCAAGCTTTTCCACTTTTCTCTAAGGAGGTACTTAGAACCAGGACCTCCTTAGTGCATCACCTTTGTGGATCCCATTTAAAAGTGTTTGGTTCTTCCCACATACACAATAAATAACTGAGATGACTTGCTTATTTTGTGAAAACAGCACACCTACATTTAACCTATAGGCTTCCCTGGCAACAGAAAGCAAAATTTAACACCTCCATTTTATAAGTGAAAGACTCAGTTCATAATTTTATTTTTAAGTTGCTTCATGTGAGAAAATATTTGGCCAATTTAAATAGTTTTTTTCTGAAATATTCCCCAGACAAAACTTAAAATTTTGATGGCAAATGAACTATTCCCGAATTTAAAAGAGAGATCATTGTAAATTGTTTAAAAACCTTAATAGTGTATATTAGTACTTGATACAGAAATAATAAAACAACTAACACAAAAAAACACAGCTGGATAATTCTAAGTATGTACACTCTTAACTTGATAGATAAATTCCTAGATCTATAACCACAAATGTTGAAATTACGCTTCTGCTTTTTAAGATACAGTATTTCAAGACTAAATCCATTTTAGAGGCCAGTTCCAAATCTCACATTTTTCCTTACCAAGGACATATCTCGACCTCATTGTTCCTTCCCAAGACTTGGCCTTGATATATGCTATTTGAAAAGCAAACAAAGAGCATGAACTTGTTCAAACTCTGGGAATATTTCAGCCTGCAGCTCAGCTAAAAACCTTTATCTGAAACCAATGGACTTCTCAGGACCATTGAGACTTGACCAGAGGGGCCAATTAGCTGTTGCAGTCTCACTGATTCTGTGTCAATAATTTATAAATTTAGAGAGCAGGCAGGTTTTTTCTGCTGGTTTAAAATTGAAGTGCTGGTTCTTACAAAGTCTATGCCACTCAACTGAACTCCGTGGACTGGCAAACCCAATGAAGATCTAACACAAACAGTACATCATGTTTTCAAACATATCCTTTTCCTTCCAAAATAAAAATTTAGTTAACCATTGAAAAAATATTAATTAGATCTCTATATTTTTTAGAAAGTGAAATAGCTACTTTGTTTCTTTTCTCTTTCCAAGCAGTTTGGAAAAAACACAGATCAGTTTTACATCAAAGGCAGGCAGGCACCTCACAGCAGAAACAGCCAACATCTTAAGGCATTTTTGGTCCCCTTCATATCACACCCTGTGGCTTTTCTGACTATCTAAGAAATAAATTTATGTCTGATGCCATAGGCTGCCTTTGTGTTGGCTAATTGAGAATGATTGAGAATGCTTTATTGGCCATACAATATGACTGGTGGGTGACTTTGTCCATGAAGGCCAAAGGCAAGTACCACAGGTATCAGAGCCTTCATGATTCCACTGAATTCACTTACTTCTATCCTTTGCTGAACAAAATGTTAATCCACTTATCTGCCAAAATTGAGGCAGATTACAGTGCATTCTAGGGTGCAAAATCTGGCATTACCTCGCTTGATTGAGTTTACTCACGCATTTGGCAGAGGTCACTAAGGGCATTTAAACCAAAGATTTTTAGACTCTGCTGCATATAAAATTTGCTTTTTGGCTCCAGAAATTTCAGGGCACATGCTGCTGCTCTTTGCAGCTGCTGCAGAAGTCTCCAAACTCGCTTTTTTGCCAGGGTATGTGTAAAAACCCATCAGTCTTCCATGCTGATCACTTGAAAACCAATTAAAGTATATTCATGCATTCCAAACATTGATCTTACATATGGACAATAATTGCTTTTTTTACCACTATTCAGGATGCTCTACAGTGACAAATTTGACAGAGTCCACCCTTAAATCCATGGATTAATTAAAAGAAAAAAATCCAGGAGCCTCATGTAAGAATTAAGGTAAATAATATATAGAATATATTGTATTAATAATGTATAGAATATAATGTATTAATATAATGTATTAATATTACATATCTGTGCATCTTAAAAAGACACAGCAGGAAGCAGTTTTCAGGAGGTCCAGGAAAGAGTGGGCCCATGGACATGCAGTTTATGGGGTCCAGTGTAGTATAATTGTGTTCTGAGTGAGTTTCCATTTAATACCAGCCAAGAAATCTTGGGTTCCTTGAAATATGTGAGCCAATAAAAACTGATATAGTTTGAAGGTACAGAAATACTTTTCTGAAGCTACTGTATCTGGATATCTCTGGTGAAATGTCTCTGGTTATTATGCACAAGTGTAGGATGAGACCTGGCTAAACTCATTTTCATGAGGTGCAAAAATGATGACACATTTTTATGACCATATTTATTTCAGTGCACCACTGAAATCCTGGCTTTGCTGACTCCACAAAGATTCAATTCATATTTCAGAGTGAGAAGATACATTTGCTTTAAAAAAAGAGTAGTTGGCTTCTATTTAAGAGAGTTTGATGGTTTTAAGGCTATGTCTTTTTCCATCAAAATCAAAACTTAACTTGGAACCATACAAGAGACTGTAAATTAAATTTAGTGAATACCATTTTATGATCCATCCTGATGCATATAATTGCCATAGGTAGAAAATACATCTGTGGTGAAGAACTGGAAAATTGGAACATTATGGAGTTTCCACCAGGCTCCCTTGTTAGTGAATCTAAACTAATCTTTAGTAAATTCCTGAGAAAGCATGAAGAGGTTTCTTCTCCTAAAAAAAAGTGCTGCACAAGTGAAAATGGAGCCAGAACAGACACTGCCACTTTGCTTTAAGGATTTAGATATGTTATTTAATTTGATTTCTGCAGAGAAAAAACTAAACAGTGATGGCAGCTGATTCTCTCTGGAGTATCTGGTAATCTATATTAAGTAAACTTAATATAGAATGTAAAACAAATCTCTGAATGAAAAGTTGTTCCATACTGGTGGTCAGACTGAGTTATCTGGAGAGATTCACAACACATAACACTTGAGTTAAACTATGGCTAAGGTTACTCTCCTGTAAAAGCAGTATAGTGTATCCATACGTGATATGATTTTAAATTAACCAGCCAAAAAACTGCAGCCAGTCAGCTTTGGCAGGACAAAGCTTAGTGAGGTCTAATCGACCTAAGTGTTTATCCAGATTTTTTGGACAGATTTTTCAGGCTTGCCTAATGCCATGCTACTAACTTCTTTTAACCCTTCTTTGGTCAAGCTATGCCATGGAGTCTCCCAGGTGATTTTTAATATTTTATGTCATGCTTAAGGGCTACAGAAGGACAAAAATGGGATCAAGGCCTCACACCATGGAAGATGGAAAGGAGGACAGAGAAGGAAGATCTCCCCTTTTCATCATGTCACCTCAGCCCCTTGCCAGCAGCACAGTGGGACACTGTGGTGACACCAAAATGACCAGGCCCATGCAGGCAGGACAATCCTCTCTGGTATGAAACCACCAGAATCTAGACTGGGTCACACATCACAGAAGCACTGTGACCCTAATGGTCTACCAGTTCTACCATACATGAAGGATAACTGGAGGCTTTAAAGACTGCAGTCAGCAAAATAAACTATCGCTAATTAGAGTGCCAGGGGCTGGATGTTTCTAACCCTGATTCCCCATGAAAATCTCTCATGGATTCACTGGGCTTTGTTGTGATTGTATGTCTGTACCACAAAATTGTTGGAGATAACTGTTTCAGCATACTCGTTCAAAGACTCAAGACCTATAATTTTACACCAAATTGGCTCTAATTGCCAGCAAAAGCCCTGCCTGTGCTGAGGCATTCTCTAAGGACTTGTCTTCACTGCACAGAAACTCAGACCCTCCCACTGTCCACAAAGTAAAACCCTCTGACCTAGGGCTTTAAATATGGACTAATTTATCTGGCTAGGATTACCTGCTGAGAAAACCATTGAGCACTAATGATCTGTCCTTTCCTCTTCCCAGCACTGAAAAGCAGGCTGGGGAGCATGGGGCCAGATACCAAGCAGAATGGGTAGAATGAAAGAAGTGGAGGGAGTTGTCTACAAAGCCACAGGGAGAAATTAAGATAATGGAGAGAGGCACCAGATATATAAGCTGCTGGTAGAAGTTGCTGAGAGGAAACTATTCTGAGGCACCAAAAGGTTTTTTGCAATTTTAAAATAACTTTTCCAACTGCAGGATGGGAAGACCAGCCCACTGCTCAGGCCATTAGAAAATCTGGATTCAAGTAGCTGTTCTGTCATAGATTTCACTAAGGCAGTTGGTTGGATTCTTTTATGCCTTAGGGACACAAAATGTAGCTACATTTCCTTTTTTCACCCATCTGCAAAATTGGGAAGGACAGTTTTTCACTACACAGAAAACACTAAAGAATTTAAATTACTCTAACTTTATGGTAATAGGAGTAGTAGAAGCACCTAATCCAATAAGGTTTTTTTCTTACTAATAAATATAATTTATTTTTAAGAAAGCTGCTTTTTCATTTCCTTTTGATGAATTTCCAAAGAGAAGAGTCCTCAGTGCTCATTAATACCTACAGTGTACAAGACTAAGTCATCAACAGTTTGTTCTCAAGTGAAACTGCAATAATATGAAAATATTTTTAATATAAGGAAATTACAGAAACTTCTTTTAAAATTGTGTTGTTTACCCAAAGTTAAGATTCTGGAAGCAAGAAATTGCTGATGACAGAACAAGCTGCTCTTCAGGGCAGATTCCCAATGCTGTCTTCTCAATGTCAGCTACTGAGGGTCACTGTCTTCAAGGTTTTCTAGAATTATCAAGAATTTTCAAATAGATATGAGATTGATTTGACAATAAGCATTATTTATGATCTTAGTCTTCTTGTGTGAGCACAGAAAGGTCTCAGTTCCAATGAAGAAATAAGAGAATGAGCAAAGAATCTAAGGATTAATGGGATGTTTGCTTTGGGACAGTCTGAAGTGTCAGAGAAATAAGTGCCACAAAGCAGTGGTGTGACTGAGAATATGAAACAGTTAAGCACACTGTGGGTTTAGATTGGGTTGTTTTAATCTAAAAAAATGATCATATGTCATCCAGATCACATAAATCCTGATTTCATGTTTCATTTTCTTAACAGTTTGAAGACTCAGTACAAGTCTGGAAAGAGTATTAGGCTAGTTATTATGCTTGAACTGTTGTGAAGCATCAGATAGAAATGCAGATAAAATAATGGAAGATGTATTTAGTTCTCTGGAAAACCATCTAAACATATAAATGTGTTTATTTATCAAGAGAGAATAAAACATTTCTTTCTGGAATGGAATGAAAAATAATGGCTAATTGAATAATATGTTAAAGTGTCTCTTAAATGGGGAATCCACATTAGGGTTTGCTGAGCATGCAGAACAGAGAAAACAGAATTTCCTGTTTTGGTTTTGCTTGCAGCTACTGGTGTCAGCCAATTTCCAGTAGTGGCTGTGTGTTGTTTGACTTGAAGGAGACTTGGATCAGGCCCTAGGCATCTAAATTAGTGGGGTAAATCAACAGTAAATTTTGCCCTTGTGCTGTTGGAAAATGGACTATGCCATTTAACTTTAATAGCTCTGAAGTAGTTTGACAGCCTCAGATGAAAAAGAAGTACATAAATGCAGAGACAAAAGCATGAAGTGGAAACTCAGTCAGGATTTCTGCTTTCTTTGTATTACTGATCTATTTTTATCTAATGGTGACACATTATGTCATTCTGAACCACTATTTATCTTTGCATGACTATGAAAATGACAATCCTTAAGGTAACTTATTAAAAAAAAAAAATTAATGTTTCTTTCTTCTAGATGGCCTTATTCTCCAATTACCATTTCTATATTATGTCTACAAGGAAATTAGGAATAAATAACAAAAAGTCAGAGTTTTCACTTGTTTTTCACCCCTAAACTAAAATGAGACAAGGAAACCGCAGAAATCTAAGTTTACTTCACTTTTCAAAAACCCCTCAACTGATTTCCAGTAAAAAAAATGAATTATTATATAGCTAAAAGCACAGAAGTCTTAGCATGGCCAGTTGTAGAAGAAATAATCTTCTTGATTCTGCATTTCTCATTCTGCACACCTTGACATTAGGCAAGATGACACATCTTCCCAGAAATCCATAGGCTGGAGACCAGATTAATTACTGAGGCAGCCAATGCTTCATGCTTTGGAAGGAAATTCTGTGCTCCCTGGGAGTATATTTCTTCAGTCTGGTATAGGCAAGATTCCTCAGTTTTAGCTTCAAGTGCATCCTAAAACATTGCAACTGCTAGCTGGGAACGCAAGGCTTTTCTCCTCGAGATATAAAAAAGCAAACTGCTGCGTGCACTCTTAGCTAAGGCGGTAGGACTCTGACCTTCCTCCCAGAATTAATCCCTGAAACCAATACCTGAAAAAAGACATTATGACCATACCCCACTCATTTTTCTTTCATTGGATTCCTTGCCTCTCAGCTTTGCAGACAACCCAGAAATGCAGGATCAGATTTTACTGGTAATACCCTGATATTAATCATACTTAGTTTAAGATCAGGATCTGTCTGTGCTACAGCACAAAACTAAACTTTAGACCCTGAGATCCAGCCCAGCCTGGACAGGCTGGATCAGTGGACCAAGGCAATTATACAGGGTTAAACAAGGTGAAGTGATGGGTCCTACACCTGGGTAACAACAACCCCAGGCAGGGGGAAGAGTGGCTCGAAAACTGCCCAACAGAGAAGCTCTTGGGTGTGCTGGTTTACAGCCAGCTAAACGTGAGCCAGAGTGTGCCCAGGTGGCCAGAAAGGTCAGTGGCATCTTGTCTTGTACCAGCAGGACCTGGCTTGTGGGCAGCAGGACCAGGGCAGTGATGGTCCCCCTGTACATGGCACTGGTGAGGCCACACCCCAAGTCCTGTGTTCAGTTTTGGGCCCTCCTGAGGTGCTGGGGTGTGTCCAGAGAAGGGCAATGAAGCTGGTGAAGGGTCTCAAACATAAATCCAGCTTCAGCCTGGAGAAAAGGAGGCTGATGAGAGACACTGTCATTCTCTACAACTTCTTGAGAGGAGGTGGCAGAAAGGTGAGGCAGGCAAGCAGTGGTAGGACAAGTGAAGATGGACTCAAGTTTTGTCGGGGAGATTCAAGTTGGATATTAGGACAAAAATTTTACTAAAAGGGTGGTAAAGTATTGGACCAGGCTTCCCAAGGAAGTGGAAGGGTCACTATCTCTGGAAGTCAGAAGTCAAACTTGTCAAAAGCCAAGTAGATGTGGCACTTCTTGACATGGTTGTGTTGACATGGTGGTATTCAAACAAAGCTTGGACTTGATGATCCTAGAGGTCTATGAGGTGTACTGGAATTTGTCTAAGTGTGGAATTATAAAATATATTTCCACCTGATCTTAAGCCATATAGAGCCATATCTATGTATGCTCTATTTTTATTAGTATAGAAATTAAAATAAACAATTATTCAAAAATATCCCAGATTATTTTTAGCTTTACCATGCTACAAATTTTATTTTTAACAATCTGTGGATTACTACTCATCATGTAGACATTAACATTTAAAGGCTGCATTTATATGAAGTAAATTCTAAGTGTTATTTTATACAATAAACACAAGAAATTTGGAGCAAAAAATCCTTATCATGAACACTTTCCTCTCTTAATTCCCCCTGCTTCACCCACTGGACTGCAGAGGAGATTACCCCTTAACAGAAAGAAAAAGCATATGTCAACTTGCCTCACCTATAGAGCCTTCAGGCAAAATTCATCACTTTTTGGGACTGTCAAGGATTGAATAAATCAGAGATAAGTGGGTTAAAATGTCAGTACCCACTGGGACCGAAATAAACCTACCATATTTTTTCATCCAAGTGAAAAATTCATCCAAGTGAAAAATGCAAGTTTTTTATCCAGTTTTCATCTGCAGTACCACCAGTACTTCATTCATTCATTCAGGAAGACAACTTAAAATTCTTAATGATTTTTTTTTTCTTTTTTAATTAAAAAAAAAGAAAAACTACAAAAATAGTTTGTTTTTTCCCCCTTCTCATTGTAATAAGTCTGTGAAAGTCATCTTGTGCAAAAGGTCAGATAAGCGTGATGTGAAAGATGGTGCTAAAAGGCTTTCAAACTTTGTTTATTAATAGATATAACCTTTTCACCTCTGCTACATCTGTCACCTCTAGGTTAAATATCATTTATCTTACTGGTCACCTGACTTCTTGTTATGAATACAGGGAAATGCCACAGAAAAACCCACTGAACAGTCACAAATCCATTATAAAAAATGCAAGAGAAGAATTGCCTGAGCCCTTCTAATAAAACATAACCTAACATGGAGTAACTAAAGACACTGAGGGTAGCCTCTGGCTTTAAAAGCATTCACTAGGCCATTGATCACTGAAGACAACATGCAGTGACCTCACACAAACACAATGTAAACTTCCAAACTCATTGATGGCATTCCTAGCACTCTGTCTGAATTTATATTGCCTCTCTGTAAACTGTTTGACATAAGCAGTGAAAGATGGAAACAGAAAAAGGCCTCCTCAGTATGACAAGCATACCACCAAATGCAGCTGGATGCCAGTGAATTAACTTGTAGCTTACTTTGATGTTCAAAGAAGTCTCAGGCCAAGATGTGTGTTAATGGAATTTTCATAAGATTCTTGGAAGTATATTTTTCCTTCTGGATAGTCCAAAAATATGCTAGAGCATAAAAACTACCTGAATCTATTTTGAGGAGATGAAGAAAAGAAATGGAAAAAAAATATACTGTATTATCCATTTTTCAGAAAGACTGCTGTGGCTATGTTAGTCAAATCATGCAGTCAGAAAGGCATGTGGGTGAATATATGTGCCTTCCTTTCCTTCCTTCCTTTCCTTCCTTTCCTTCCTTTCCTTCCTTCCTTCTTTCCAGGTGCGGGATCCTCAATATTTTCACACCTACTTTCACTAAGTGTGTAGCAAACACTAAATTAATGTATCTGCTTTATACCCTAAAATTATATAAATTAATTGTATTGAATGTCAAAATGTGAGTACACAGAACTAGAGCAGGAAGCTGAAGAAAGCAGTAGAATTATATCAGTCAGCATTTTAACTGTTTAAACAATTGTGTTGGTTTTTTTTTCAAATTTGAATATGTTTTGTATTTAAAATAGTAAAGCTCAGATTATTGTGGATGGAAAGCTCTAGGACTTTCGTTTCTTTTTTTTTTTTTTTAAGAAGAATGCTGCAAATTTTGCAGAGAATTTATTATTGATATTCAGATATTGTGCTCCTGCAGTAAGTGGACAGGAAGCAGATTCTACTGGAAAGTTCTCCCTTCTGTTTTTAAGCCATCCATAATAGCAATAGGTAAATTCTTTCCCAGTACTCAAAAGAAGGAATAAATCAAAGACAAATAACTACATGAAAGACAGAGAGGGATATTTACAGGGGCATAGAGTGACATGACAATGGGAAGCAGTTTCAAACTGAGACTGGGTGTAGATTAGATATTGAAAAAAATTCTTTACTGTAAGGGTGGTGAGGCACTGGAACAGGTTGCCCATAGAAATTATGGTTGCTGCATCCCTGCAAGTATTCAAAGCCAAGTTGGATGGGACTTGGAACAATCTGATAAAGGGGGGTTCTGTCCATGACAGGGAGTTGGAACCAGATGATCTTTAAGGACCTTTCCAACCCAGGCCATTCTGTGATATTCTAGTTCTAAGACACAATTCTATGAATGAAGTTGTGTCTGAATGGGGTTTTCATCCTGCATTGTACCTTTCCTGGGAGCTGATTGCAAAGCTGCATCACAGCTCATTGCTAATCAGCTGTGAGACCCTACTAATTGAGTATTGCTAGCACAGAATGCTACCACTGTGCACACTACAAGGACATCTCAAGACTTTGCACAAGTCCAACTGAAGTGTCAAAATAGAGCTGAACAACAAAACATATCACAGCCTTCCTATGCAGTAAAAATTTAAAACTCCAGAAGCATCTCATAGCTTACAGGTTTTCAGTAAAGTTACTGCCTTTAAATCATGAGAAAATACCAAGTTTTGTATTTCCACTTACTACAGAAAAACACAGATATAAGAAACTGTAAGAAACACATCTGGCAAGCACAGTCATATCTATGAGAACTGCTACAAGAGCAAGTACATATAGACTTATAATTTGTGGGCATGTAGGACACCGAGTCCAAATCCCTCTTGCAGTTTTATGTTGTTGTTGTCTCCTTTTTCACCTGTCACCTGAGAGCTCAGTCTAAAGCCTGAAGTTGATAGGAGTGGCTGTTAGTGGACCTTGAGTAACCCATGTACTATAAAGTGTGGTGCCTTGCTTGCTCCATCCAGCCACTGGCTTTGCCCTGGAGTGGAGTATTCCTTGTACTACTCTGGTGGTTCAGCAGTTTTGGAGCATTTTCTAGGCTTTCATGTGAGGGTTTTCCCTCTTGTTGGATCCAGGCTTATATAAACAAGTAATATTTTTTTTTCCCCTGTAGAAATCTAATATGATTCAAGTAGGGCAACTAATAATTGACCTATTAGCTTAATTTTAGTAGTTTAGTAACAAAAAAGTTACAATGAGAATCTGGACAGGTAAAACCCCTCTGGTTTAAATTTCAGTCCCTTGTCTCCTGCAGGGATTGCACCCACCCACTGCTTCCAGAACCTCTTCTCTTCTGGAAGGACAGAGGATTTCATCCTCTTTCAAATATCAACCTTTTGTAAATCTATCTGGTGTATTTTAACAACATTTTCACAGTCTGTATCTCCTATTCTCCACTCATCCTAGGAACTCAAGTCTTTACACAGTCTTAGCTGTGAATTGCAAATGGCTAGGAACTTCTCATTGGGCTAGCTCAGCTTCTTTAGCCCTTTCGTTCTTTTGATTTCTATAAAGCTATGAGTACATTTTCTTCCACGTGAGGAAGAAAAAAAAAGGGACACTGAAACAAAAGAAGTGAACATTCATTATAATTGCATTTTCTTCCATTCACTGCAGCCTACCATGTGAGTAGGTCCTGTCCACAATCATCATATTAACAGCCTTAGGAAACATAATAGAAATTATTTCAAAATTGCTTTGGGATGGAACATTTTCTCTGAAAGAGTTGTCAAGAGTCAGGTTTCAAGTATAACAAGATTCTGAGCCATGGGATTGACAGTGATTAATTGCATCACCAAAACTGGTTGGCCCTCTCAGAGACCTGGCTGGGCACTGAGACGGCGAGTCCTCCTGGGTGGTGCTTAACCCTAGACTCTGATGTATCATCTGAAGGCACTAGCTGCTGTGTCTGTAGTGAATCACACCTTGTATGCAGTGCTCTAGCTCTGCTGGAGTAACACACCTTCCCTTGGCTGCCTTGCCTCAGCCCCCGTCCTGGTGCTGTTCCCACTCCTAGAGAAATCAGTAACACCTTGCATGCTCCTCTGCCCTCAGTTCTCGCCTTGGCTGGACCGCTTGGCTTGATGCACAGGGTGACAGAAGGGCTGAGGTTGTAAGGGACCTCTGGATGCCATCTGCTAAAGCAGGAACACTCAGTTGTCCAGGACCATGTCCAGACAATTTTTGAAAATCTCCAAGGATGGAGATTCCACAACTTTCTCTTTGGGCAACCTGTACCAGCGCTCAGCCCCACCCAAAATGAAAAGGTGTTTCCCTAATGTTCAGAGGGCACCTTCCATGTGTCTGTTTGTGCCCATTTCCTTTTGTCCGCCACTGGGCACTATGGTGCACAGACTGGCTCCATTCTATTTGCACCCTGCCTTCAGATATCTGCCCATATTAATAAGATTCCCCTTCTTTGCCGTCTCTTCTTTCTTCAGAGCAGAAATGCCACGGTCTCCAACCATCCTTGTATACTTCTGCAGAACTCCCAGAACCTCCAGCGCTGAGACCAGACCCGGGCATCGACGCTGCTCCCACCAGCACAAAAGAAGCTCCCTCTACCTATGGACAATTCCTGGGTGCAATAAAGCCACCGTCACACCCTTTCTCTCATTCTGGCAGAGACGTCTTCGCTGGCCCTTGTGCTACTTGGGATTTCCAGCGGGCCCCCGGTCGTGTCGGACCCCGTCTGTTCAGACGGTGCCGCGCTGTCCCGCCGCGGGACTCCGCCCGTGTCTGTCACACCGGCCCCGCTCCCTGCGGATGGATGGGATGAATGGATGGCAGCACCTCAGGAGCTGGGGCGGTGTCAAAACAAAGCTGCGTTGGCCGGGAATCGAACCCGGGTCAACTGCTTGGAAGGCAGCTATGCTCACCACTATACCACCAACGCCGCCGTGATGATGTCTCCCTGCTTACCTTCCTTGTTCCTTTCCTGCTTCCCCCGTTCCCAGTCTACCCATATGATTTACTACCTGTCCTCAGGCACAGCAAAATGAGGGAGGCATTCAAGTTTTCTCCACGGCTGCCAAGGCTACTAGAAAATTAGAAGCTTGTTTGCTTGTTTGTTTTTAAGCACTGATTATAAGATATTGTTCAGTGAAATGTTTCCGACATCCTGATTAGTTTAAAAGAAATTCCAAATAGGACTAAAACCTTCAGAAAGGGGACTGTGGGTGATAGCACAACAGGAAAAAAAGGCTGGCTGACAGCACACATCTGATTAAATAAGCATCTTCTTTTTAAGTAAACGAAATAGTATTTTCAGCATTAATGTTGCAGATGAGATTTTTATCTCATGTCTCAAAAATTAGGTGGAAAAAATTTTTTAAGACAACATATGTTGTCCTTTCCATCAACTACTGCTTTTGTGTTCACAGTATCATCCAAAGAAAGATAAGATTACATGGAAAATATATCTGAAAATAAACTAAACACAATTGCAAAATTTTGATATTTGAAAGAGGGTAATCTGAAACACAGCCCTAAAATGTTGAATCTCAGACTTGAATACATTTTTGTGACATAACGTGTGGTGAAACGTTTTCTGCTACAGTGGATAGAGCCAACAAGCTATTTTAGAAGAAAAAAAAATCTCAAAAAACTCACATGGTGTGAGAATATCCTATGAATAACCAAGGACACTCTAGGGCATCTGTGGTTTCACTTCTGAGAATGTCCTGTTTACAAACAGATGTGGCTCTTAACATGTAGGAATCTCAGTAAGCTTGTGGTGGAAACCATTGTGTGCCAGCAGAGAGGTCTGAAGCAGAGACACCTTCATGTCTCCTTCATTCTCAAATCCTCTGTCTTCAGCTTCCTGCAGTGGTAATCAGAAAAGTTGTAAGACCTAATATTGGTCAGATATCCATCGATCCTGGCACTTTCTGTCACTTGGCATCTGAGTAATTAATAGGTGCATAGAAGGTCCCCCAGGCCAGTGCATACTCTGGCCATTTACAAATGTTGGTATAGATGAATTTTTTTGCAGCCTTAAATGAAAGTCAGTCATGCACAGCTATGACATAGTAAGAATATAGAGTTTTATTTTCTTATCATATTTTACTTTAAAAGTCAGCAAAACCAACTGAGATCCTATTTGGAATGCTCTGCAAACAGCTCATGAGGACATAATGTTAAGGGTATTTATATCAAAGATTTAACAAAACAAAGAAGGCTCTGCTGAATGATGCAGATTCCATTTTGACTGCATGTGAGATACTGTGCACATGTGCTGCTGTGCAAACTCCCACTTCAGCTCTGTGGTGCACAAACAGCAAACCATGCTTTTGGGAGCCACATTTTCTCTGCATTTGTTGTGGAACCTTTTTACACAGGGCCTTGACCTTGAGCCAGTAGGCTTATATTTTAAGAAGTTGTTAAAATGGGACACACCACACTCGCTGATCATAATAACTTCTGAAAAACACATACTTTATTGTAATGACTTTCATGCTTTTCTACTAATCTGTAGAAAAGGCACCAAAAATACTTTCTAGTAAAGGCATGGATAGTAAATTTAAGCCAAGTGAGAGTTGTTTCCAACATTACTGAAGAGTATGGCTTAACAATCATCAAAAATGTTTATTCTTTATATACTCCCTTGCAGAAAAATTCCATGGAACCTGAAATTCTGTGGAAAAACATTTGAAAATAATTACCTTACTGTTTAGGAAATTTGAATAACTTTAGTAAAGAAGTCAGCCTGAGGAATGTGGATGTTCTTATAAGAATGACATTTCTCTTCAGCTTCTAGTCTGAACTACGTCTTCTTTGTGAAGTCACCATCCTGTATTTTAAGGCATTACAGAATGAAGAAGGTGATTTTAAAACAGTGTGATAGAACTGGAAAGAGAGATAGGCCCCCATTGAATTAAGAAAAAGCACTGAATGAGGATTTCCAGCTCTGAGAAAGCTGGAAGCTGAAGTGTATGGACAGAACAGGACAGAGAAGTGGGACAGGCTAAACTGATCTCTGAAAAGCAGCCACCTGCATCTCAGCTCATAAAACAGCATGAGATTCCTAAAGCATTTAAGCAACAAAACTTGCAGTTATAACTCAGAGGGCCACATTCCCAAAGTCAGAGTAGTCTTATCCTGCTTAAGGAATTCTAGAAACACTTCTGGACATCTGTAAGCACCTGGAAATCTGTTGAAATCTGACGTCAGTTTTCCAGTCTCAAATGCAAAGCCTCCTAAACTCCTGCATGTTTAGGCAATAGACACGCACTGCCAAATCAGGGGCTCTGCATGAAATTTGTCCTGATTATTTGTTTTGCCTCCCTCTCTCTCACACACACGCAGATGCACACAGATTCCAGTAGCCCTTGATGAACAAGCAGATCAAATTAACCCTTATTATGTCTCACCAGAACATGAAGAATGAGCAATGGTAGCATTTTCTAATCTGGTTTTAATTCACTAGGCAACAAATCTATTGGCTATGAGTCTACTGCATACAGCTTTTAGCTGAGAGGAAGTATTTTACTGTCACATAATTAAAAGTGTTCCAATTTTACACACACAGTGACACGCTCTCTGCTTTCTTATTAAACGTTGTCTTTGTTAGGGCTAGCGCTAAATAAGTTGCACATGTGACTGCTTTTGCTGCAATATCATCTTCAGCTACTGAGGGCATCACCAGGCTAACCTCTCGATTAACCCTTGCTTCAAAGGCTGCTCCATGCAGGTGCAGTCTCGTGGCTTTTCTGGCAGGGGACATGCCTTGCTCACTGCTGGTGACCTCTGTCATTGCTGAGGACCTGGGCATGCCACAGATGCTTTGGTTTACAGCTCAAGGCCTTGCTAATTGCATAATTGATGTGGTGCAGATCCATAGCCTGTAGGAATCTAGAAGGTATTAAAATGAAAAAAATAAAACCTAGGCCTTGCCAACACTAAAATTGTCCAGTTTTGTGGCAATAAGCTTCTCCACAGAGTATAGATTTCAATTTAGTTAGTCTGGAAGAAATATATGGCTATACTCTAGGTCCAAAGGATTCCTCAGCCCTTTTCAGAGAAAAAGTTTGGAAGTAAAAACAACATATTCCAGGTGATTTCAAAATTCTTCAGTGCTACCATAGGAACAGAATATGTCAATTACCTATTACAAGTTTTATCAACTTCTCTGGAAAAGAAACATTAAATCTTCAAATTAAAGACATCTTAATTTTGACAGAAAATTTCCCAAATATGTGGCAAACATTAAAAACATTTGATCCTTTGGAAGATGTTTGAAAGTTGTATGTATTTGGACCTAATGCACCAATAGAAATAAAAATGAAAAGCTTTAAAATATGGTTTTAGAACTAATTTACTTAGGATCACCCAAGTATAAGTTTAATGAAAAATAATAGCCATCATTTATAGGGCTTTTGCTTTAAAATCTTACCTTCCTCCTGACTGATATTCTTTTATACTTAAACTGATTGTCTTAGTTACTGATTTCAGTTTTACCAAATGCTGTTCACATAGTGAGTGTTCACACAGTTAGTTATATGCTTTTTTCTATCTAAGTCAATCTCCATGAGCGATCAGTCCTCAACACACAATAAAGATAACATACACATAAACACATGTTTATCTTTATCAAAGAAGACAACTACTCAAATTTAGAAATACTTTAAAATAGACTGTAAAAATGACATTTCAAAATTTCTGACCTGTGGCTATTCATCAACAGGTCTTGCAAATATTGTTTAACATTTGTAATGCTGGTTAACTTAGTTGCCTTTATTTGTAACAGTCATAAATTACTTTTCCCCTTATTAATAAAACGGTATGACTTTGGACTTGATACAAAATATTAGAAACACTGTAATTTCTCATGATCCTCTCTGAGGATTTTTATTAACATCTAGTAATATGTCTGACCTTTCAAAAATAAGCCAAGTATTCTTTTGTCTACCACTAAGTAACTGAACTTTAATGGCAACCAATAAGATTCTTTCTCTGGTGTTTGCAAAATTCATAATGCTAAAATAAATAGACAGCTGTTAACTTGAAAAAATAAAATTAAATTTCCTGAGAAATATTATTCCTAATTTGAAGGAGAGCTCACAGTATCAGACGCAGGGAAGCCCCAACAAGGCTTCCATAGTACACCTAAAATAAAAACTCAGCAGTCAGCTTCTTTGGATTTATTCTGATGATGAAATCAACTGAACATCTAGCAAGTTTGCCAAAAAAAAAAAAATTAAAATAAATTATTCCTAAGCCATTACTTGTTTTGTTCTTTAGCTTTTCTTTGAATTATCAGTGGATAGGAAGTTTAATGAAAACCTGAACTGAGACTTTTTTTCATGCAGTCACTTGGCTTCAGAAGCTGGGATGCTGTGTATTAATGTGCATGGGCACCTCAGGGAATGGTTCATCTCAGGTTCATTTCCAAGGCCATCACAGCTCTGGTTAAGGGTCTAAAGTAAACTGATGAATCACCTTCTGGATGGGCCTGTTTCTATCAGTGTTAAAAATAGGAAGTGGTTAGCTCAAAAGTTTTACACACAGTGGCTTTAATATAGACAGGTTTTTTTTTTAGAAATGATAAATGATAAAATGATAACTCTCATTTTTTTACAGTCTGATTGGTTCTATTAGCTGTTATGTTACTTTGAGATATCACCTAGGAAGACAAATTTTGAAGTTTATTAATATATGGATATTGATATTTTTGGGCAGACTAGATACCAGTCATCCAGCAGTGATTTAGATGTTCTCAGGGGTAAAAAAATTACTTAATATTTAGAAATTAGCTATGCAATCAAGCAGACCTTTACTGGCTCTCTATACTACTTCAAGGAAACAGAAGTCACTTGATTTTCTCTTCTTCATGAAAATACAAGCAGACATTTTTAAAAATCCAACCCCAAATGAAGAGGACTATTAGAAATAAGGTGTTGGGTTTTTTTTTCTTTGAATTAAAGTGGTTTATTCAGGAAGGCAGCTACACACTCTCCTGTTATTATTCCACATTTACTAATCTCATCTGAAGTCCTTAAGTAGGGAGGCTTTAGTCATTTACATCCTTATATTTGCACACCTTTTCATACCAATATCTGTTCTAGATGATCAGATTTATAGACACAGTATCAGACAAGAATAGTAAAACAACCTCTTTATTTCTAAAGATGTACAAGTCATGTACATAGTTAGTGTCATATGTTGTTAAGGACATTCAAAGATTCAGTAGGCTATGTTTTTCTTTTTATTTACCCTCCAGTACACTCCTTCTTTCCCATTCCTCCTTTTCTTAGAATATTTTTTAAGCACACTCACAGCCTTCACCTAACTTTAGAAGACATGACTGGAAGATTTGACTGTGAAGGCTGAACACAAGGACTTGATTGAAAATAGGATTTTTTTTTTTTTAATAGCAGAAAAATTCAGAACCATAAAAAAAATCTAGATATGTTTTTTCACTTTATCCCTTCCTTTCTTACTAACTCTTGTAGGAGAAAATTTCTACTTTTGTTTTAGGCTCGGTTATCCTGATTGATTTTGGCTACAGAAATAATTTATCCTTTTTATTTATCCTTGCTACATAATTCTGGACATTTAAACATTGGTCTGGGGTCTAAGATTCTGTTTTACTCCATCTCCATCTTCCTGGGAGCTTAAAGGGCTGAAGGGGAGGGGAATAATAGGGAATTACTAAGTTCTGCATCTTTAGGGAAATATGCACATGGAAATGTGTGTAACAGGGTGCTTGCATTTAGTTGTGTAGGGATTTCTTTTTTCCCTTCACCTTCTGAAAAGGTCGGCATATTTCATTTTTTATGGTCAGTCCAAAAGATTATGCTTTCCAGAGCCCTGTCAAATGAGTATGATTGATGCACTAGTGGAAAATAAATATGGGGGAAATTACTCTGGAGTATTTATGCATTAAATAAGCTAACATTCCCTATCCCAGAGGCTCAAAGAAAAATGAGCAATTAAGCCACTTGATTCTTGCACTTCCACGTAGAAATTGACTTCGATGGAAATGGGGAGTGCTGCAGCGTGCCGTTGGGGACAGTGCTGGGCAGTGAACGCAGGGGCGTGACCGTCCCCCTGGGAGCCCTGCAATCCCAGTTTTTGGAAGGTTCAGCGCAGGGACAGATGAAGACGACACGGGGCTTGGGGTAAACCAGAGTGTATTTATCGGATGGACAAGATGGAGCCCCAAGACCAGACTGGAGGGGTGAACAGAAATTTTTATACAATAACTCAGGAGGAGGGGTGTAGGAACATTAACCAATGAGGGTAAAGCTGGGGAGGGGTCTAAGGTGGGACTAAACTGTTGTAAACCTATCAGGGGAAATAGGGCAGTGGAATAACATGAAGTAACAAATAGGGTGTCGAGTATAACAAAATAGACAAGGAGCACTCTGGAAGGAGGGCTTGGAACAAGGAGGATAGGCAGGGAGAGTTCTGGAAAAAAGGGCAGGGATGGGGAGGATTGACAACTTGGAAGGGAGATGGTTAGGGATGGGATTTGGAAGATTGACAACTGGGGAGAGAAGGGATTAGGGAAGGTAACAGGGAGCAAACATGAATTTAACCAAAACACACTACAACAGGGGAGCACCGTTTAAGGTGACTGTGGGCATTTCTCAGTGCTCGACTTTTAATGGCTTTTGTCTGAGGTTTAGCGTGTGTGTTGTGTGATAGGAGCTATCCCTGGTCAGGACTGTCAGGCTTAGACATTTTAGAATCATAGAATCATAGAATATCCTGAGCTGGAAGGGACCCACAGGGACCATCAAATTCTAACTCCCAGACCTGCACAGGTCAGCTGGACAAGAATGCTATAAAAAAAATTGGTTCAAAATACATACTCATTTTAGAGGAAAAAGTTTTTATTTTTCACAATTCTCGCTGCCATTCAGGAAAGCCAATTCTACAGTTCTGTCTTAATATTGGTAGGAGTTATTAAGACTGAATTTATAAACATAAGTGCACAAAAATAATTTTATCACTCATAATTAATGCATTTTATTATCTAAGTGTCAATTTTTGTGCAAGTTAATTTCGAATTTAAGTCTTTCAGCTCAATACTCTGCATCTGAAGTACGACAGAGCTGCTCTGAGGTTTGCTTATGTCAATGTAGCTTTCTATACTGATAATTACATTATTTTTACCAAAACTTTCTTTAGAGACTCTTGAATAGTTCTTAAATTCTAGTTTTACTCTATAAAAATTAAATTACTTTAGAAGTCTTACCAAATTTCCATTGGATTAACTGTAAATGCTTAATAGAATAGATTTGGGTACACCGGATACCTTTTCTTACCTTTCTTTTGTTATGATTTGGTTTAGAATTTGATTACTTTGATACCTAATCCTTTAGCTAGTCTGGTTCACCAAGTTATCAGACATTAGCTGAGCTGCAGAATTGTTTGTTTGTCCTTCAAGCATTGGTCATTATCTGCAAAAGCAAATTGTACTATGGAGCATGAGCATAATTCATATTCACGGCAAATCAAGTTGGCTCACAGTTGCTTTGGTTAAAAATAGAGATCAGTTTCCTCAGATCTGCTATAATATAGTAGATTTAAATTACCAGTATTGGTAACTGAAGTTACCAAATTTTTACATGTTGATTTCTAACTGTGTTTATGGGAAGCCATACTTATTAAGGAAAAAATTTATTGTTATCCCTTTGAAAATCTAAATAAAATGCAAAAAAATTTAGAATTAATAGTCCAGTTATACCAATTATATTAGCATTCACAAAACTCACTACATAGCCAACATTCTCCTATTTCAAATTCTCTACTTAATAGAAATCAAATGTCATTAAAATAGTTAAAAATACAGGTATAAAAAATAGCGTTACGTCATATAATATTATTGGAAGATAAGCACAAGTTAGGCAAATCAGGGAATAGACAGCTGTTCTTTGGAAAGATGTTATGGCTTAATAAGGAAGAAAAACACTCGAAACAGGCCAAGACAAGTTCAAGCAAGGTCTGGCAAGTCATCATACCACTTTCCCTTTCTTTAATTACATTATCATACCCAGCTTAGTGCTTCTGAAACCATCACACTTCTGATATCTTTGTAAGGAAATATGTGGGTCTCATGGCTGTAATAGCTGAAGATGTGCTGAAGATCACCTTTCACTGATGCCTTTGTCTCTTGGCTTTTAAAGACAGCAAGTCTCACAAACACCCCAGAGGAAAATACTCTTTTCCATGGTTGTACTAGTAAGAAAATAGATTTTAATTGGATAGTTCTAATGAAGGCATTCTGCATTCTTTATTCTTTGTATGTCAATTTGATAACTATTAAAATAGAACAGATGCTTTAGCCTCTTCTATCTCAAGACACCCCACTTTCCCCCTTGCCATGCCTTTTTTGGCAGGGGGGACTGTCTGAGAGCTGTGTAGACCTTTGTTTCTTTTTCTTGCTGTTTGACACTCAGTGCAGAATCTGCAGTTCTATTCCTGAATGCCAAGGCAACCATTTCTGACTTCTCCTGATAAAATAAGTTTTCTTTGGCAAATAAGTTAAAATAGTTTTCATTGATAAAATAAATCTTCTTTGGCAATTTTTTCCACCTTAAGGACTAGTAAATCTCATACTGAGGAACATTTCTTACAAAACCTCAGAAACACTGACCAAATCCCTTGTAAACTCTCGACTGAAAACAAAATGTCTTTATTTTTTCTGTACCAAACTGGTTTGTTTGGATTTAACCAGTGTTATGTAGTTTTAACTCCCTCCTTGAACTTTTTTCGTTCTGAGTCTATTTAGCATCATCTACTAATTTTTCCAAATAAGCCATAGCCAGCAAGTTGGTCATATGAAATGAACAGTTTATATAACTTTAGATGAAATATCAAGTAGGCAAGCACATTTTGCTAACAGGCATTCCCTTTTCCCTCCCTCCTGAATCCACATCTGCACCTGTTTCAAGATAAATCCCTTTACTTCTACTGGATTCCTGTTGTGTTTGGCAGGCTGGAGAAGTGCAATGGAAGGGCACTGGGCTAATTTTTCAGAGAGGCTTAGGATGCACACATTCCTCCAAAGTTAGTGGGAGCTGCAGATGCTCAACACAGCCTAAAAACCATGCCTTAGCAGGAAAACTTGTGTTCTCCTCTAGAAAGACTATTATTTTTAAAAATCTAATAGAGACCTTCTGCATCAGCTGACCTTTTCTTTGATTAATTTTTTCATTATTCTGAACACAAAAGGAGGCCTAATGAAAGAAGCATTGTTTATTTAATGTTTTAGAGATAAGTCACAAAAAAAAAAAAAAGGATATAAGGGAAAGAATGCAATCCGTGGATAAAGTGAAACTTCTACAAAACAGATAATTCTGAAGAAAGAAGTATTTCAAGAACATTAGAGTGAAATGCTGTATGTTTTTCTGACACATTCAAGTTTTTACTCCTAAAACCTGAATAAATGTAAAAGAAAACATTAGAAAGAGTAAGAATGACAGAAGAAAATGAAAATTAATGAAATTAAATTAAATGCAATAATCAAAAAGAAACTAGAGAAGAGAAAACAATGGAAAAAGTTCATTCCCACTACGATTGCAGCTAACTAAATAGGCTTAAACCACAGAACACACTTTTCTTAGTGTTGTTATATTTTCAATGTTTATTATTCTATTCTTTAGATTCCTTTGGAAGCCAAAAAAGGAAAAAAAAAAACCCAAGATAATAAAAACTACTAAAAAACTACACAAGCAAAAAAGGAAAAAACCCACAAACAAACAAAAGAAAAATCAAACAAACAAAAAAAAAAAGGAAGGAAAACAGATAGTATCATCCATAAATAAAAATTATAAATTAAGTAAGATTAAGATCATAGAAAGTTGCTAATTATTAAGATCTCACAGAAACTACTCAGAAGTGGGAGCAAGAAATGAAGGCATGAATCTGAACAGGGAAAGAAAACAAAGCCCAGCAGAGGGATTTATAATATGAGTACAAATTTCATATTCCTGCTGATGGCTGTGATACTCCTGAAACTAGTACAGATGATGATATCATCTGTTACTCAGTATAATCAAGACATTTTTCAGTATCAACGTGTCAAAAATCTTTTGTTGGTAAGGTGACTCTATGCTGTATCAGGTTTGGTTGTAACACAGTCACTGGCTAAATCAGCTGCCCTTTCCCCCATAGTCACTGATTTCTTTAGCCAGTTTTGTGCTCCAAATAGAATGGCACTTTTGTTATTTGGAAAAAATAGGGAGTATTTCACACAACACCTACAGCTATAATACATTGAATAACCTTGTAAAGGTATGATCACAGGTACCAATATGTCTTTTGCCTTCACTCACAGTATTTTAAAATCGATTTTTTTCCTAGAGTTTTAATTTCCTGGCTTTTATTCCCTCTTACTTACAGGTGGATTTTCTTTCCTAAGAAAAGTGCTGTAATATGATTATATGTCTTATTGTTGAATACTTAAGCAGTTTTAAGAACAGGTCATTTAATCTGATGGATGGGCCCTCTACAATCAATGTCATCTGTCACTCTATGCTCAGTGAACAGAAATAGAACACTTGGTTTCAGTTTTCAAGAGTTTCACTCTTTCCTTATTTTTGCTTCACATGGGATAAATTCATTATTTCTAATCTGGCTTTTAGTCACAGCTGGAACACAAAGGAGAATTTATACCTGACTGAAAACTGAAGTTTTGTCTAGGTTTGAGTTGAGAACATAAGCTATGAAGCATGGTTTTTTTTCTCAAACTTTCTGCATCAGCCCATTTCATTTTAATTAGGTAGAAGTTTGCAAACTTTGCTAAATTATTCAGTCAAATCTTAACTCCTAAGTATCAAAAAGATCTCAAATGAGTTCGCTTTCACCTGATTGCAGGTTTATTCATATAATTCCAGCCTGGTGAGGGAAAAAAAGGATGTAATATATGAGGTTTTAGAAGATATCTGCCAGATACATCATGATGCCTCATCTTTCCCATTAGTGAGAGCCTACCTAGCTAATTATTGACTCATTCCTGCTTATTTCTGTAAGAACAAACAGTGTCAACAATGTGTTGTTGTTCTCTAGACCCTGGAATAATGGTTAACTTGTGACATCTACAACATTAACTTGTAATTCTGTTATTACTTAACAAAAATCTTTGAAATAAGTCAAAGAAAAAATGAAATGCCCACAAGGAAAAAAAAAAAGGAAAAGGGTATAATTGTCCTAAGAAAGTCTATATAATGAAATACCAAAAAAAAATTTTAATATACTCATAAAAATAACAGGACAGAAATTAAATAAAATGTAGGCTAGACTTCAGAAGTATTAGTGATCTGGACTGGTACTAAACAGGTTCGCTTCCTACATTCCACATCCCCTGAAATACCATCCTTATCATCCTTATTAAAGTGTGAATTTACAGAACATTGGATCCCCTGTATTTGATTCTTAATATCTGTAAGGTCAGGTTACCTTTACCTAAAAAGTATAATTAACCCTCTCTCTGAACAAAGAATGTTGCAGTGAGTCATCAATAAACTTCAATGAAATGACTAATTAATCAATGAAATGCTGTCTATTCAGTTGTAAATCTTTATTATGGTTTTATTTATTGGCCATAAACAGAGATGTCAGAGTCTGAATGAGGCTTAAAGTTATCTATGAGGATGTTGATGATGAGGCTACTTGTGCTGGTTGACTATGTTTAAGATAAATATAAAAAACTACAATCTATCAACATTTAATAATTTAGTATTTTTTATTTGTTGATAATATTAGCCATTAGAACTAGACAAAAAATTAGTATATGTTCTAATTTCATAGAGAATGTCTGTATCTGATATTGAATAGCAAGTTACTTAGTTTCTTTGCTGAAGATGTTGCAAAATAATCTGAACATAAAGTAGTAATTCTATAGTCTTACTTTTTCTTCTCCAAAAAGAGCTGAAAAACTGAAAATCATACACTGATCTTGAACATCACATAACAAATAAGTCTCATGCTATGGGGTAATACAGACTACCCCCCACCAGTCAGAGATTTTCTGTGAATTCATGGAAATTTAGGTTTTAAACAACTCATTGTACAAAGGCCAACACAACATTTGGCTCTAACTTTCAGTAATTTATACAAGGTAGCACTGAAATTAGACTTAAAAAAAAAAGGCACAAAGCAAAATATTTTATATATAAAAGTTTAAAAAAATGCCTTTTCGTTTCTCTTATCAAATGAAAATAAAAAAAAGTACAGTCAGTCTGCCACCTAAACCCAAACTTTCCAGTGTTTAGTCCACAAGCAACGTCTCACTGATCACAAAGTGGTCTCCGGGATGATGATGATGGAGTCAATGAAGGCATCACAGAACTGACCCTACACAAGACTCTTCCCTTGCTGAGAAAACATCTGTGTCTATAAACCAGATTTACAGACCATCCATGTTTCTATGCCATATTTCACACCACATGTTGCAGGATGCAGCAGTAATTTTGTGATGCTTCCCATCTCCTTCCACTCCCACATTTTCTAAATTGTCCCATCAGCTGACCTTGCCTACAAACACAACTATTCTCTGACTGCACTATTTCAAAACTCATCGAAACAATAGGGATGCTGTTCTTCCAAACAGTGGAAAATGAATAAATCTGATCTTGGGGGAGGATTTCAAAACTAGTTGCCCTAACTCATTTGCTATCTATTGTGGTTATATCTTCTTTCACTTGTAAATTAAACACATGAATCTTTTATGAAGAAAGAAGGGGTCCAACCCTCACAAATTCTCTCTGTGTCTAGCTGCTCTTCTTGTTCTGATACTATGCATTATAGGTCAGATTCAGGCAGAATACTGAAGAAATATTTTCTTTATACTATTTATTCTTTGTCATAAAAGTCCTGGCACTGGAATTCAGCCTTTGTCCTTTGATAACTGGTATCTGAGTCTTTCTAGTAAGGGAGGAATCAGTGACATGAAACATAAAAATAATCCCTTATTTTATCTGTCAAGGCTTCCCCTCACCTAAAGAAAATATAAAAGTATGTAACCACCAAATTAAGAATGTTTAATCATCCTTTAAGCAAGGGAAACTACTAAAGTCTTTCTGAACAACCTCCTTCTAACATAGCCTGTATGTTGGATCCAAACTTTGAAATGCTGACAAACTGTTTCTGCAGCGTTTGGTGAGCAGCTCCATAGATTTCTCTGATGTAAATAGGAATTCTCCTCTTGAAGAATCACGTTGATATTCTTATGGAGTGCAAGCAGCTTTGGGATCTTATTACAACACTCCAGTGAACATCTGCCTGGTCACTTGGTGGGAATGAGGAGGGACATCCTTTCTTCAGAGCCGTCAATTCTCTGCAGGGAAGGGATGTGAGGGATGTTAGGGATTAGGAATCCTGATTCTTTTTCAATTAGAGACAACCCTGTCATTGTCTCCACAAGCCCAAACCCCTGCCAGCATCTTTGTCTTTATCCAAATCCAAGTCTTTCTCCAGTACCGCCAAGAACATTTCCAATTGGCTCCCAGAACCTCACAGTGGCTTAAGAAAAGTAATTGGTCTCACACATACTTTTGGATGTGGATGTGCTCCCAGCAGGATTGCCAGAGCTCGGCAGCTACATGACTGCTCTTCCACGGTGTGAACAAGACACATGCCACAACAGAGAGCTCTGGCAGGCAGGAAGGTTTACAGCCTCTCTTACTGGACCTCCTCCTATTTTATCCTTTATTCGCTCTGAGGTGCTTCACATGAACTCATATAGAAAGCTGAGATTGGAAGAGTGGCTAACAGCTGCCACAGAACCCTTCACTCATCTGCTTGGTTTAGCAAGACTGAATGCACAATTTCACATTTAATTTATATATAGTTGCCATTCCTAGGCACAGCTGAGACTAAAAATAGCAAAGGCAGGATACAAGGAATGCAGCTTAAATCATCTGAAATTGTTTTAAAGAAGACATCTGGAAACTATCTTTGAGCGACCCATCAGTGTAAGACTTTTTTTTAAAAATATCAGGGAACAGCCTTTCCACTGAAGCAGAAGTTAGGAGCCTTAACTGCATCAGATAAGGACTCAAGTCAACTATCACATACATGAACTGAAATCTAACTAAGATTCCAGATCAAAGATAAAAACAAAGACTGCCACATAGATTTGTATGAAAATTGATGTGATTATGAGAACTACAAGGAATAAGTAATTGTGTAAAATCAGTGAGAGACAAGAACAAAAACGGCTCAAAGACAGTAGGAAAACAAATTTAAAAGCAATTTAAAAAACATTTTTAAAATGTTAGGTAAAAAGGAGCAAGGGCATGTTTAAAAAGACAAGAATGTGTTCATCATGATCTCATCCAAGGAAGACGGTACCTCTGCAGACAGCAACTGCAAAGCTCCTCCTAGAGCCATGAGCTGGACAACATGATACAGCTGTCACCTTTGAAAGTGGTAGAAACCTGAAAAGAAGAAAAATTTTTATGGATTCTGCTATCAAGCCAGAACATCTCTTGATACCCATCAAGGATAGAGGTCTTTTCCAATCTTAATGATTCTGCATGGCTTCAGTCACTATTACAAATATATTATTAAACTAAGTTGTGAGAGAAACTCAGAGTGCAAAATACATTGTTAATCTGAGAAAGAAACAGAGGAAGTGTTGGTTTTGCTTTGTTTTCAGATTTAGGAAGATAAAAAACTTTCCTTATCATATATATGTTTTCTCTATGCTTGTTTTCTTTACACACATTTATATATTTCCCTGCTGAAAGAAATATTCAGAACAGGGAGCTGAATTGTGCTTGACATAGTGGGAGGACACTAATTTGGCCCAGCTGACATTCTGGCTCGATACCATAAGTAGTGCAGATGTGACCACCAGGCAAGCAAGTGCCAATAGCATCACACACAAGCAATAGTGTTTTCTCTGACTGTGTGGTGTAGAGAGCATTTGCTTACTTAGTGTAAATCTTTTCCTGTCCCACTAATCCAGCTGGGTGCTCACAGGGACTGAATCAATTGTTTACTCATCATAAAGATTAATTTCAGCTGGTGCTGCTTGGCTGTCTGCAAAGAAAAAAATAAAAAGCAAAACAAAACACAGTCTGTAACTGAAAGTGAAGTTTCAGTTCTCTTGTTCCATGCAGATGGTGCTGTTTACCAGTTATCTCACAGAGAAGGAAGGAGACCAAAGCCTAGATGAATTACAGCTGGTTCAAACTAATCCAGGCAAAAGCTGAAGTTAATGAGGAGTAAAAAAGTAATTTGTTGAATTCTGTGATTACCATGATCTCTCAGCTAGTCAGAATATAACCCCACTAATAGACTACTCAGTATGCAAAAATGACATCTTTGATACACAAATTATAGTGTTGCCAAGAACATTTTCTGCATGAAGTGATTACATACCAACCTTGCTCTAAATTCTGTTTGGGAAAAAACAAAAGCAGCCTCATCTGTGCAATGGAGAATGAGCCTCCCTTTCCTGTCTTTGTAGGACAGGATGACTGGCTGGGCTGATCCACTGTCTGGGTTGGAAAGGAAGGTCATGCAGGATCTGATGCTAGCCCGTGTTATGGACCAGCAGCAGCTGAGACAGCGAGGTACCTCCACTCCAGGTGCCCCATAATTCCTAGTAACAGGTGTGCTTCACTTCAACCAGACAGACCCATCCTCTGCTCTGTGTCATGAAGGTGACAAGTGACACTTCTTGGTACACCGGCAGATGAATGCAAGCAGGAGATGAAAAACATCACCTGCATCAGTCAGGAAGGGTCTAGATAGCTGTGTCATGCAACGTGCATGCTTCTTCATCCCATGGCAGCTTGAAGGAAGAATATGGAAATGCACTGAACAAATGAAGTATACCTTGTAGTGGGTAAATGAATATCAAATGGAAAAAAAAAAAAAAAAGGAGAAGGAGGAGTAAATGAAAGACTAACTAGCAGTTGCACACATATCTGTGGTTTGTGGATGTAAAGGAGTTGTTTCTTGAACTTCCATATGCACTTGTTGGCTGCCAGTACAGCTGTACTGGAACCACATCTGTGAAAATAAGACATGCTTTTCAAAAGCAGCTTTTCTAGAGATAACAGATAAATATCTTCATTTTCTATTGTATAATTTGGTTGAGTGTGTATAAAATGGACTGTTATTCTTGGCAGAGTAAATTACTAATATTTTCTTAGCCATTAAACTATAAATATTGGTTTTGCATTAAAAAAAACCACGGATTTTCATATACTTACTCTGCTGCAGGTATTCAGTTGTTATTTATTGGGGTCCACTCATAACAGTCCACTCATTTGAATACTCTTTTCTGCTACAGACAGAGTTTATAGAGTCCTTAACATCCACAATATCATTTTTATTTGACTAATGAAGAGATGATTCATTATAATTCCTAGACTTACATGCCATCACTGGAAGAAGGCAAAAGTCTGATTCTCACTGAAGAAACACATGACAAATCTCACAGTGATGCAAGGGAGCTTGGGCAAGAAACATGAGTAGTTACCTTCTTGACTTACAGGCAATTGCAAGATTTAAGAATACATAAAGATTAAAAAAACTTCTAGTAACCATTTCTTGGAGACGAGGTCAGACAAACATCTGTCAGGAATCATTGATCCTGCCTTCAGGCAAAGCAGTGGACAAGATGACCTCCAAAGGTTTATTTCCAGCCCCATTTTCCTGTGATACTGTGATGAGACTTAAATTCCCTTGGGAGCATCAGGTGGTAGAGCTGCAGCCTTTCTGTGGAGTTATCCATCAAGGTTGGGGAGGTTATTTTCATAAATGCCAGTGTAAACAATTTTTATTAAGCAGAATTATTATTGCTTTGATTTTTTTTTCACTATGTCTTGTTGCAAGCCTGTGCTGAAAACCTTCAGGCAAGGTAAGTCCTCAAGGACAATATTAGAAATCTAACTGGATCAATGCATAGTTTTATGGAGCTTTTTTCTTCCTGCAGAAAAGAGCAGTTATTTTAACCCCAGTCATATTGAGTCTGAAGTACAACAACTTTCTGAGTCTGAAAGTGATAGGAAGTAAGAACCCTATTTGTACAGAGACCTGCCCTTTCTTGACAGCAGAGTATCAAACATTGTAGGATTCCCTGATTTTAATTTCCTATTTCAATTAAAAAAAAAAAAAAAAAATCCAAAGCCATACAGCTATTCATTTATCCAAAGATGTTACTGGAAAAAAAAACCACACATACACAAATCATAACATGTAAAAGACCATGGTTTCTTGAAAAAGGTAATTTTACATCCTCAAGTTGTGTTCCGTCATAAAGAATTAAAATGTTGGCATTTCTTGATAGGCAGGTTGATTATTTGATAAGATTACACAGATAAAGTGACGCACATCATATTTCACACATAATTAAATACAACAAAAGTAATATTTTAAATAGATAAGCAAGCCCACGATGGGTAATTATGTGTATGGAGCTTTCTGTGTTACAGTGTATACTGTTTAATTAGACCTTAAGGGACAGTGCAAATTTACTAATCATATGTGCAAGTCACAGCCAACATTTCATACCAAGGTTCCAGACTCCTGTCTACATCTGCATGTAATTTGCTTATTAGTTTAAATGCACAATTTCAACTCTTTAACATTCAGTTTTGATTGGTTTTGCTGTACTAATGGAATAAGGACATCATTCATAATCAATGTTCTCCAAATGTAAATTATTTTAATTGTTCACACATAATAGTGTTCTCTATTAAAAACACATACTGATGCCTCGTTGAGAAAATTAATTTGCTGTGTTTGTTACTATAATGAAATAAAAGTTGTTCCAATTTAATGAATTCAGCAGTAGATCTCATAACTTCATTATGAACACAAACTCAATTTTCTGGGGGTAACTTACCATTAGTTCAAATGAAAAGATTCATTCTCTGGAAAATTCAGGAGTCACTGGTTCTATTTCTTGGGGTCATTCCAATTAATAAAATGAGAAATATTTAACAATGCCATAGAATGAATATTCCAACATGCAATTGAAATAATTCTTCCTGCATCTTGAATTTCAGAGTTTCCCCATCTGAATTGTTATTTTTAAAAAAGTTTCCCAAGGGAGGAGACAGAAAAAAATAGTGACAGCATCATTTAACTATTTTCATACTAAATTATTTAAGTTCCTGTTGTAGCTTCTCTCATGAACTTGAAATCTATGGGCCTGTTTTTGTTCAGCAGGTCAAAAAAATGCAAAAGTTATCACCATTCAGCTTGAAGAAAATGAATTACCACATCGTAATACCAAATACTTTTAATGCACAGATGTGGAAAACATCAACTCTGAGGATTACTTAATGGATACCACACTTGATTATTTTACCACTGCTGGGTGTAAAACTGTGGATATTCATACAGAGTCCTTGCTCAGTAGCATGAAAAAGATGATGGTAAGCTAAAACTGACAATAAATTAAATCTGATAACTGAAATCTGACATCCAGCTTTGAGGCCTTCTTTTGCCATGTCTTAAAACGAAATTACTAGTCTCTGGAGTTTAGAGAACAAAACCTTAGGGCTATTAGGAAAGTAGTGAGAAAGCATGGGCAAACAAGTAATCTTTTCTTGGACTGTGATATCTCAAATATTTATCTACTATTATGTCTGTTTCATTTCCAGGTACCTTTTTTTTTAATGCAAAGAAAAATTTCCACATGTTTTAAAATCTGTCCTAGAAAATGAGTGCCAGCTGAATAGAGAAAGTACATCTTAATTAAGAAATTATCTAATATGTGAGGTTTATGGTCTTAGCATTTCTGCTCATAGCCACCATTCCATGCCTTTCTGGGACATACAATTTAGTTCAGTACGAGATTCTAGGCACAGATATGAAACAGGTTTTGTAGCAGATCAAGATTAATCATGTAATGCTGTCTTCAGGCCTTCACACTAAACCATGATTTTCACCACCAAAATTAATTTGTATCTAACCTGAAGCATATGGGTTTTTCTTATTGAAGTCAAGGAATACAAAAATCTACCTCACTAGAATTGCACCGCCAAGTTATTCCTGTGATTCAAGAAATTTTAAACTCTGCTGGATTTAGTGAAGAAAATTCAATACCAAACTTAGAGGACTGAGCTATGTAAATGTGGAACAAGTTGTTGGGTGGATTCAAGAGAGGGAAGAATATGCCATTCTTTTCAGCTCTGAATGTGATGTTGGATACATAGTTCACAAGGTACTTCGTTCTCATTCATCTTTCTGAAATCTGTGTCCAGTTTTTTAAATTAATTTACTTATAATAATTTTAAAAGATCTCCTTAAATTTTAATATTAAGCCAGAGTGAATGGAAGCTTCAGACTTTCTTTATAATAATACTTAAGACAAGTGACACACTCTTGGACACCCTCCAATTCTTGGGTACTGTTATCGAATTTTTCTATTTATACAAAAATTATACCACTTCAGTAGACTACCATAAATGTATGTGGTGTTTTCAGATTATTGCATAGAGAAGTCATCTTCAAGTATCTGCCAGTTTTTCATAAAACTCCAGTTTTCCGCAGAATCTGTTATTAGCACCAAAGCAATACCAAAGTATTAGGCAGCTATGCATTTTATCACACAGTGATCCAACTTAATATCTACCTAATTAAATGAAACAGCTACATAGTTAAATGAAATTGATCCTCTCCTGAGCAGAGTCCAAAGGAATAATATTTAAAGTTACAGTTGAATCAAAGAACGGTCTGGGTTGGAAGGGCCCTGAAAGATCATCTGGTTCCAGCTCTCCAGACATGGACAAAGAAACAGACACCAGGTTGCTCAGTGACTCATCTGACCTGGCCTTAAACACTTCCAGGGATGAGACATCCACTTTGATGGGCAACCTGTTTCACTGCTATCACAGTAAATAATTTCTTCCTTGTATCTAATCTAACCCTACCCTCTTTCAGTTTAAATCCATTCCTCTTGTCTTGTCACTACATGCCCATGATAAAAGTCCCTCTATTAGTCTTCTAGTGAGCCTCCTTTAGCTAATGAAAGGTGCTATAAAGTGTACCCAGAACATTCTTTTCTCCAGGCTGAACAGCCCCAGCTATCTTGTTGAAAAGGTGCTTCACCCCACTGATCATCCTTATGGCCTCCTCTGGACTCATTCCAACACATCCTTCTTATGTTGGGAACCCCAAGGATGAACACAGTACTGCACATGGTATCTCAAAAAGCCAGAGAAGAGTGGGGGAATCACCTCTCTTGGCCTGCTGGTTGCACCTCTTGATGAAGCCCAGGATGTGTTTGGCTTTCTGGGCTGCAAGCACAAACTGTTGGGTCACGTCGAGCTTCTCATCAACCAACATTCCCAAATCTTTCTACCTAGATCAGCTCTCAAACCATTCTTCATCAAGCCTGTATTTTCTGTTTGGAATTGCCCCAGTCCAGGTTCAGGACCTTGCACTTGGTTTTGTTGAACTTCATGAGGTTTTCATGTACACACCTCTCCAGCCTGCCCAGTTCCCTCTGGACAGCATCCTTTCCCTCCAGAGTGCCAACCACCCCACATGGCTTGGCGTCATCATCAAACCTGCTGAGGGTGCACTCGATCCCAGCTGTGACAAAGGTGTTAAACACCAGTCCCAGTACTAATGTCAATTGACATTGATAACTAATTCAAACTTTAATGTATAAGTGCATAAAATAAATCAGCAGAATTTGTGTGTTCCCATGCTCAGTTTAATTTTCTTTTATCTCTTTGCCCAAGGCATAAAGAGCATGTACTTCCAGTTATTATATTACCCTTTTCACCCCTCTCCAAATCGATGCATGAATGGCCATTTCTCTTTTCCATCATTGCAATTCCATAAACATCTGTTTGTTTCTCTCCTTATCCTATAAGAAGAATCCAAAATATGAAATTATATTGAAAAGAATGGGGTTTATTCATTTTAACTGGAGAATTAAAATGAGAATTGTCAGAAGAAAAAAGACCTGCATAATCAGCTCCTTGCATTACAAATTGTATGTAAATCTAGAAGACTATTTCTGTCAGAATTTTTATGTATTCTTTCCCACCAAACACCCAGAGGTCTAGTTCTTAAAATTAGCAAATAGAGTCTTGGTGATGACAAGAAAAAGAAAGTTGCCTTTAAAATTTCTGGTTTGTTTTGCTTGTATACAATCAGAAGATAGGAGTGAGGGTAAGATCACAAATGGTGATATAAATAAACAAAGAATGAAATGTTAATTCCATAATGAGAACTTTAATGAAATTACTTGAGCTTCAGATGAGAGTAGGAATAGATTTTCTTCCTTCTTATAGTGGGATTAGAAAGTAAGAGTTTGCATAAGGAAAAGACACTCTAACATGAGCCATCCTTTGTAATGCCACACGTTCGGAGATTGATTTATAAACACAGGTAGAAATAAATTTAAATTTTATGCTTTGTGCTTCTTTGCCTTTTGTCTTTTGGGGAATGGGAATCATACTCCAGGCTCCAGTGGATTTTCAGCTAAACTCTACAAAACTTTGTAGTACATTTTAAAAGTAGGTTTTGAGTAGGATCTATAATAAGGCATTTCAGGTCAATTCATTAACCAGTTCTCTTAGGAATGCTTTAATTACAGTGCTCTGAAACCAGAGGGAAAAATGGTAAATACTGTAGAGCCAACAGACCAATATGGCTAATTAATATGGATTGCAGGAAAAAGTGTTGACTAAAAAGCCTTGGATGAAATCTCAGAGGGACAATGAATTATGATCAAGGGGGATTTATTAAAAATAAACCTGCTAAAAATACTAAAATTGTGTGCACTTTCTAACATCTTTAACTCACTTACTTTCTGCAAACATTCATTAATTGTCCAAACATTGTACTAGAGTAAACAACTACTATGGTCCCAACTAAATAGTCTGACACTTTTTCAAATTGAGAAACTTGCCCAGAAGGCAACAATATATCCATGGCAGACTGGGGAACAGGTCTTGCCTGCTTTGTTGGTTTCTTCTTAGTCTTAATGTGTCAGACCACTTTTCTACGGGGCATGATCCAAAACCTAACAAAATCCGGAGCAGCCATACAGCTGACCTCGTAGGGCTTTGAATTGCCCATGGAAAGACATATCAGACTTTTAATCAGGGCTACTGCCAGTAAAAACACAACACTGCAGTGGTAGAAAAGTCATGGTGGTGTGAGTAAGGACCAATTGTTCCTTCTCCTACATCAGGGTAGTATTCAGACAGCAAAAGACAATCTCATGGGGAGAGTCCAGTTTGGTAGTGGATCTGTGCCTCAGTGTTTTATGACAACGTGCCATACACTTTTTCATTATTTTTGTATGAAATTAATAAGTTCCTATTACTAAATGACGAGTTTTGCAAAACTATTGATGACAACTCCAACTATCCAAGTTCTAGCTATTTTGTCCCTCTTTATAATACCTCAAAATTTTCAAATTGTTATATGAAGTTATTAATTTTGTCACTCTTTTATGCATATGCCCTTCTATATGCCACAAAGGATTTTGTTTGTTGTTCTCTTTCTGCATATTGTTTTAAGCAGGCAATGATTCACTTCCAAATGTGGTTGCACATTGGTTCTAGTGACATCTCCAAACATAGGACACAGTAGGACAAGATTTTCATGTATAAGAGCCCAACTAACTTTTCAACATTTTATACATAAAAAGCAGGCAATATTTAATGATCTTCTGGTATGGAAATTATCTTACTATTTGTAACATAAGATGTGCTATTATTATGGCACAATTTTTGTACTTTGATAAAATTCCTTTTGTGTTGAGCGGTTATATTAGAAAGCTCACTTAATAATTTTTTCCCAATTTTACCTCATGTGATCAGTTCCACATGCTTTGATTACAAGATCAAAATATAATTAGGAAACCCAGGACAGCTCAGATGAAAATCTTTCACATACATATGAATCTAGTGTACAAAAGAGTATATAGACAGTTAGTCCCATTCTGTTTTGGGGTTTTTATAACTTTTTAATAATTTTTTTTGCCCAAGCTATGACTAGAAAATCTTATCAACAGTACTGGTACAGTCCTGATACTCAAAATGTTGCCGCCACTTTTGCAAAATGGAGATCTAAGTGGTCACCAGAGGGCACAAAATGCCTTTGAATCATGGAAGTGGAAGAATGTTCACCAACATTCTCATATTTGGCCTCTGAAGATATGTTTAAATAGGAATTTGTTGTGTTCAGAGGTAAATAGTACAACCTAATGTCAGGTCATAGCTCTCATCTGAAACCAGATAGCCATTTCTGCTTTGGTGAATAATTCCAAGCTTACATATATAGAAAATTTTCTTCTGTTCCTTAGTTTGGGAGCTAACCCTCAAGATAAAAAGGCATACCGATAGCTTTTAAGGTATTCCTGTAAAAATTCAGTAAATAATTTCAGTCTGTGAAACTTATGAAGTCCCCATTCATTTTTAAGATTGTCTCTCTGCTTCTAGGGCACAGACCAAAGAGGAATTACTCCTGTTAGTTCCCTTTCTCTGAGGTGCAAAGATCCTTTGTCCCATGCTACTTCCAGTGCAAGATCATAAGTGACCCTGGCTACAGTCTCCAGCTGTGCTGATATTTCATGTTGCTTTTTAGCTACCAAGAAGGTAAGACCAGAAGCATGATGGGCTCTGGCAAGGTGCACAGCTTTTCTTACAACTCTTTGCCCTGGGATCCCTTTGGCCAGCAGTCCCATCCAAGCTCAAGTAAAACACTGGGTCCATAAGTGATAAAATACTTTCCCTGACAAGGTCTATGATCAAGACACATGATAAAATGTTTGAACTTTAAAATATTGCTTATCACCCTCCTCCTGCTACTGCAGCTGCAACTACCTAATTAGATAGAAACCTAGTATGGATGATGTACAGATTTCCCCTTGTCCATCTAAAAATGAACTGCAGTAAAATACAGCGCAGTCAGAGGGTAAAGATTTTAATTGTTGTATTGACAGTGAGATCTGGGGAAAAAATGTAGTCGTAAGTAAATAAGTATAGAAAATAAATACTCTGTTGAGGTCAGATGAAAGCCTGTCCAGGAAAATATCCAGTTAGAAAAATATACTGAGCCCTAATTTCATGAATAAACTCTAACTGTGAAAACAATATGAGCAGAATCATATCTGTAAAATGTGAGTATATAATACATTACTCTAGTGCTAGTGATTGTTTCACTGCCTGTTTTTGACATCAATGACATTAAACATTATTTCAAGAAGTTTCTCTTCAATGTAGCTGAGGCCTTTGCTTGCAGTGCTGAAGATCCAGGGCTCAATCAGCCTATGGCTCTTGCAGAGACACTATATTCCAACATATGTGCTAATATCAGTACTACCAGGTCAAAGAAGGAGATACTGATGAAATCTTTTTTTAGATTTCAGTATCAAATACTGCAATGTACTACAAGGCAATTCCCAAAGGTGACTAGAAAAGTCTTCCAAATTAAACATGCTGTTAAACTAGATTAAAATGACAAAAACCAGATAAGTCAGATTAAAGTCTGATCCTACTCCAACCTTAATTCACACTGCTGTAAAATTATATCATTACAACATGCAGAACAGTGAATTAAAGATCAAGTGCCAGCTTTAAATTTAATTTCCTCACATTTGCCAGTTTCAGATTATCTAGTGCTAACAGCATGACTGACACTTCACAGGCATGCATGAAAATAAATTCCTCTAATCCAGGACCTCTCTTGCCAGCATCTCAGTTGTCTCGTGGGGTCTGCTAAGTGAGTAGATTGGGAACCTGGTAAAATAGAGGGATGTTGGAATATAACATTAAAACTGAAGATTATTAAGGCAAGAACAGATTCAAGATGGGGAGTTAGACAAACCCAGATTAGATGTGATGTCAGAAAAATGTCCCTTTGCTCCTACTTTAAATACCACCCCAGGAAGGACTGCTGGAGAGAAAAGCTGCCTGATTGGGCCAAAAATGTGGGGCTGTATTTCTGCAGCAGCCTCAAAACCACGGTAAGGTTTTTCAGCACACGTGGGAAGATGTTCCACTGTGAATTTCTGTTGCTGCACATGCAGTCACATTCACACACAGAAAAAGGGGAGGAAGTTCAGCTACTGCCAAGTGCATGTGCTTGAGGCACTGACTGTGCTTACTCCTCTCTTACTCTGATGCGTCATGATACATTATCTTTCTTCCTAGACCTCCTATAATCTTTCTGAGTCACTCCTGAGGTCAAACAGATTTAACTGGTCTGCAGTTCCACAGTCAGTCCTGCTACAATGCATAGCCTACTGTGGAGGATGGTAGAACTTAATTCAAACCCTGTGTTTAGCTGAACTTTTCATTGAAATCGTCACTCTGAATGTTATAAAACAGTGTTTTAGTTGTATGTGATGGCTGGTTGTATGTGATGCAAGATATTTTTAGCCAGTGGGAGAATTATAGAAATTAAAAAGACTGAGTAAATAAAGTAACCACAAACCATGTAAGCTATAAGTCAAATGAAATCTCGCAGTCTGTAGGAGATTGCAGATGAGCTTGGGGATAGGTTATTGGAAGAGCAGCACTCATGGTCATCTTTCTAGAGAAGGCATCACACCCCATACAGATTCTTTACTCAGGATTTTCCCCTTTTGTTATTACTTTAGACTGACCTATCTTGGTTATTAAATTGGTACAGTGAAAACAGAATTTTAACCTAAACTATCCAAGGCTAATATAATCAAAAAGAAAAGGAAAATGTTCCTTCCAAAGGAACATGTTCTTTCCAAAACAAGGAATATATTGAATTTGCCTAATCAGTAGCCATTTGAACTTTTGCTATTAAATTTCTGAAACAAGAGGTCAGACTGTTGGAAGGATTTATTCACTTTCTTAACTTTATTTGTATAAGCAATGTTCCAAATTCAAGATTTAGTCAGTAGTGGAACACTAAGCACATACAAACATGTTTTAAAGCAGATGATTTTATGAAAAAAATGTGCAATTTAATTTGCATGCTACTAGGTTAAGCACTTTGTTTTCTTATTCTTAACGATCTTAATAATGTTTAGGATAACCTGTGATACCCACAGAGTGGAAGATAATTAATGTCTAAGAGAGGGGGTGTATATAAAAACTGAAATAGCCAACAGGCTGAGGAGGGACAAGAGGCTGTGTCCTCACGCAGATTAATAACAAACTAAATCATAGTGTGTGTACTTTAGGCGTAGTGGACCCAAAAGGACAAGCTTTAGACCTCATCACCTTCTCATGCCCTCCCTGTTGCAGCCAAAGTGGGTTCCCCAGAAATGAATGAGATAAGGTTGCTTAAGAGGCAAGTAGCATTCAAATAACATAGAAAAAATGAACAAAATACGCACATTTTGCAGCATTTCAATATAAAATCTGAACTGCTTTCAAGTTTTGTTCTTCTTTGTAGCTGCTTGAATGTAAACATACCAACTCTGATACAAAACCCAGAAATACATTCATTAGGAGAAACATTTGTAGAATCAAAACAGAAACTGGAAAATGCCACCTTCCCACCTTTTTCTGCTGTTAAACCTCTTGCTTCTTTGAAAGATGGGCTTTTGATAGAAGTGAGGGGAAAGGGGAGAGGATTTGCAAAGTCATTGCAGCCTTGTTCAAGATCAGTTGCTACCTCCCTACCACAATATGAACAGTGTCCTTATTTATCTTTTTCCTGAACAGAGAACTAGAAAAGCCAGAAGTATTTAAGTAAAATTGCAATTGGACCCTACAGTAGTTCCAAAAACAATGGGAACTAGAAGAGAAACATAATGATTCATTTTGGCTACTCTGTCATATCATTTGTACTTCCTTAGCTCTATAAACTGGTACACGACGACTTTTAGAAATGTAGGAAAGTGAGAAACAGAAACCAGATGCTCAGAACTCGTAACACCTTCTCTTATTTCCTCTGAGTTCAAAAACCAAAGCCATCAGCATTTGTGAATGTAACCTTTTAATATAGAAATGAAATCATGTGTTCTAGTAACTGATTGTGACAGTAACACTTCATTTCCCCCTTTCTGCTCTCAAGTGGCAAATTGATATGACACAATGCAGAAACATTTTCAAACACACAGCCTGAAAATCTTAAAGTGTGTCTGTAACACATTAGTTTCTGAAAACTTAGATGTCTGTATAGTGTGTCCGCATCTGTAAATTTCTGCAAGAAAACTAATCCAAGCAGATTTGAGCTAACATCTGTCTACAATATCAGCTACTTAAATCAATGTATTGGTCAGGGTTTTTTCTAGGGGATAAACTGAAATAGATGTGAAATCAAAATAAATAACAGTTACAGTAATTCATATAGAAAACAGTTTTCTGTTCTTTAAAAGTTTAGTGGAAAATTTGCTTCTATTACTTCTTTCTGTTACACATCTTCATTTTGTGATAAGTTAGAACAAAAAGAAAGGATGAACAATTTTGGTTCGTGGAGACATTAAAATTGCTAAATCATGTATTTCTGAATAAATTGCACAAATACTGTTTAGAGTAAAAATTTAACAAATTACTACTCAGGTTGGTGCTACAAAAATTTGAGAGTTTTTATTTTTACTGGATTAGGTTTAAAATGCAACACAGATTTTCAGACACAACACCAGGATGTGTCCTACCAGCAACTGAAGAAAGAAGCAGCAAGAAAAATTATGTTTCAAACACCAAAAATAAATAAATAAATAAATAAAAGTTGCTTAATATAGATAAGTGAAGCTGATTTGGCTGCTGTACTTACAAATCAACCTGTCTCGTTTGTCCAGGTGTTAATAAGTTCCATTTCCACATAACTTATTCTACAAGTGGCTCTAACACAAACAAAATGTATCAATGGCCCAAGGATGAAAGAAAAAATTCATTTAGAGTTAGCAACATTTGCTTCCATGAACTGTAATGGTCTCTGCTGTGATAGGCAATACCAATCCCAGATATTCACAGCTTATGGAAAAAGCCTTTTTTTTTTTTTTTTTTCAATAGCAGGAAATGTATATGTATTACAAAACAAACACAGGGACAGATACAACCCAGATCTGCCTAGAGCTTCCCTGATAACAGTGGCCCACTCCAGTGATCACTGGTCACTGCTTAATTGGTGAAGCTAAGCCCAAAACATTCTCTCTTCCTTCCTACCGCCACCTGAAACTTCTCTTTTTTCTAAGGGACTTCACATGAGAAACAAAGCATCAATATTGTCTCTTTAAAAAAAAGACTGGTAGATGAACAATTGATTTTAGCTGACTTACTTCTTCTCCAAATGATTTAATTCCTGAGAAGCATTTTCATCTTTTCTTAAAAATTTAAAGGCATAAAGTAAATGAGTTTTTTAGGCTGGGAAAATAATATTTAAGTAGAAGAAATAGATCTTTTAATGGATTTATGCTTAGAAATTTTCAAACTTTTCAAGTTCTTTACTCTCCAAACAAATTATTAAATATTTGAACTCAAATTTCACTTCACATTCTTCCATTATCCTTTCTATGCTGTTTCATAGGTTTTTTCCCAAGTGTTTTCTACTAGCTGAGGTCCACTTCTGATACTTAGAGAGATGAGGTAAACATTAATCTGACACAAGAAGAGAGATGTCACTCTCATTTAGTGAAACTGAGTTTCTCTAAACAGATTTCAATACCTATGTTTGAAGGAGAACATCTCTTTCCCTCATCCAGAGAGGGAAAGGCATCTTCATGGATAATTAATTACTCCAAAATTTCCAGTGACCTCTGAAAATCACATGGGAGAACCTTCTCCAGACTGTATGCTCCTGAATGATCAGAGGAAGGAGAAGGATAATCAGGCTTGGGAACAAAACAGATTCCTGTATCCACTGGGAATTTCAACTGCATTTTTCATAGACCTGACTTCATTTCTGGTTCACTCCAGTAACTTCCACTGCTACTCAAGCTTCTGTGACTTCAGGAGAAACTTTTATGGATGACCATATGCATAATTATCAATATGAAGATCAATATAGTTTAGTGAGGATTACCTTACTTTGCAAATCTATTAGAATTTTATAAGTAATGAAACAGGTGAAGTTTTAGACCTATTAAAGATGAAACAATATCACCAATTATTTTAAGCTGCCTTATTAAATAACCACACTGGAGTTTAAATTCACTGTCTTGGCTTCCTGGAGTTTTCTGGTGTAGATGTGAAATGCTGCTGATACACTGTGGTATGGTTTGAGTGCATTTTGGAGTGTTACAGCATTATTATGCAAGGTTCAAAATAAATCAGAAATAGACCATCTGAGTAACAAAGACAAAACTTATATCTAAGAATAAAGTTATATATATATATATCTTGAAGAATTTTGAATTCAACTTGTAATAAAAATCAAATTATTGACATTTTCCTTTTTTTTTTTTCCTTTAGAAAATAAAAGAATTTTCAGTAAATGCAAGCAGACGTTCCTGTCCTGTTCAGTCTCCAGGCCCCTGAAGCAACAATCTCTTTCAGTGTGTAATTCAGTAGCTATAAAACAGGGACTATTGACACAGCAGACCACACTGTCTCTTGCAGAACCATTATGGTCTTCCTTGTCAGCGAGAGTTTGCTTATTTAAAAAATAATATTCTGTGTGTGAGGGATATGATCCAGTGGGTGAGCAAAATAAAGACAGATGGATTAAGTGTGGTGTATTTCATTCCAAGGAAGACTTTACAGTTAAGAAGCCATGTACTCTGCACACTTAAAAAGAATTCACCAAGTTTTATGAAATATGAAATTGTCTAAAAAATATACAATGGATCGTAACGTTAATGGAAATAAATCTATTTCTCTATCAATTTCACTACCATGCTGATTCATATCAAGAGGATTTTGGAAGGATTACATAAATGTACAAGGGACTCTTGCAATAAAATCAAACCTCTATGCAAATATTGATGTTTCAATCTGAATTTGCTATTACTAAAAATACATAATTGAGAACACAAATAAATCAACATTTCATTTATTTATGAGATTCGCCCTATCTTTTTTGTTGTAATTAAAACAAGGAAAGACTCCCCATTATTCTGGCCAAAAATAAAGTGATTGTTTTCTTGTAGACCTACAGAGAAGATATGGCAAGCTGTTTTCTTACAATGGGAGATCCTAAAGGTATCTTCCAAAATTCAAAGCACTGAAGAAAATTAATGGGAAGAGTTACTCTCTTCAGACATTGAAAAGAAACAGTTTCAGTTAGTTTGTTCTTACTGATAAATCTTGTAGGTATTAGAGGGGAAAGTTTTTTTTTAAACAGCACTTAAGGCAATTTCTAAATATATGTCTCTTAAAAGTCAAAACCTGTTTAGAAACAGAAGGCTGCTTCAGGAATTCTATTGACAGATTGCTGCTCTCTGAAATTCTGAATCCTGTATAATTTTATACAGGATTTTTCAGTAATGTCAGAATGTTCAGGAGAGGACAGAATTCAAGGCAAGCCCACTTGCCTAGCTGATATTTTGTATCAGAGTTCAGAAGTCTGACACACTATCTAGACTGTATATTCTATTAAGATATGAAACCTCACAGCAAGATTTATACCAGTGGTATTTTTATAATTATTCAACACTGAGAGGCTTCTCTGTGAGTTAAGTATTTTTAAGTTTAAAAAATAACATTGAAGAAAATAGCACATGTGGAAATTATTACAGCATTGCTGCACCTACAATGTAGTGTTGGTTCTATTTCAACTCAGGCAACACTTAAAAATAGGAACTAACTACGCTATGATTAAATACAAAACCTGTTATCAGTACAGGAAAGAAAATCAGCAGTTTTCAAATCCTTAATCCCATTTTACAGGTGGAGCACTAGTGTTGTCCACATGATACTTCCCAGACTTCCACAAAACAAGGTATGAAAACTACATGAAAAGCAAATAATGTATTTATACTTAACAGACAGGATAATATACAGTATAAAGGACATAGGTAAAAAACAGTTTATCTTCTAATTCACCTCAGTGCATAATGCATCTCTGCTTTTGCATGGAAAGTATGAATCCTACATTTTACTTTCTTGCACCAGTGCTACCATTCATGCTCTGTCATCTTCCTATATATGCACATATATTCATGATATTCATGCCCCTGAATTGTGGGAGGATGGATTGTGAGACAGTAGAGATAGTGCTGAAGGCAATCCCCCCCTGAGGAGTTGCAGCTGTGCTAATTACCAAAGAGTAGGAACAGCCCTGCCCTTAATAGGGCAACAGCTGTGTCCAGTAAGGATGGGTGTTATAAAAGAGTGGGTTAGCAGGTTGGGAGGAGAGTTGGAGTTACTTGGCTGTGCTGAGCAAGGTTTGAGTGGTTGTGCAAGGGGCAGTAAGGGTTTGTATGTCTGCTAGGGACAGGAAGGGTTAGGTGGTTGTGATAGGGAATGGAAGAAGTCAGTTGGCTGTGCAGAAGGAAGAGCAAGGAGTTAGTGGGGAGCTGCCTCTGAGAACTCACAGAGAGAAGGTATGAAAGTTTTACAGTAGGATGATAAATTGATAGTGACAGTCAGTTCCCATCTGCTGTTGATTGGTGCTAAGCACATTGCATAATTTTTACCAGAGGAAAAAAGATACTCCATATTAAAAGAGGAAAAAAAAATTATGCATTTTCTCAGGAAAAATGATGCATCATGCCACCACTAGGCCATCAAATAGCAAATAGTAATCAAAAAAAAAAATCCAAGTGCATTATTATTCCCACTACTCAAGCAAGCTTCAGGGGGAAAAGCTCAACATGTATGGGAGGTTATTAATAGTATACTCAATGAAAAATGAAACATTAGGTTAAGATATACAATTAATAGATCAATGCCATATTTTATTTTTAATAAGTTTTAAATATCATTCTTAACAGTTTATCCATGAAGATTCACTTGGAATTTTAATTTAGGAGAAATGCTCAAATTTAGTGGCTACAATTCTCGAATGAGAAAAAATGAGACAAAAGCAAGTTTATAATTGCAGCTGGTGGAAAGCAGCAGCACTTTTTCATGACTTTTTTCAGCAAATGGAACTGGACAGGAGGTAATGGTAGTTGTACAATTGGTAGGAGTGGCAGTAGGTGCAGCATGAATGAAATGACTGATACAAATAACCACATGCTAATACATAAGCATTCAAAGGTGGCATCACTTTAAATGAGGCTTTTACATAGCTGTGAAGTTTTGGTTTTATTCTATCTGGTCATTTGAAGCCAAAATGAGACAGATTAGATCTGTCTTTATGGCCAAACTACCATGAAAATGCTAAACTGTGTTTTACCACCTTAAACACACGACAGCAGCACCTCTTCCTCAACTGCCAGTTTGATTTGATTGTCTAAATATGATTGCAGTACATGAAGTTCTCCTGTCATTCAAGTGATATTTGTTTTGCTTTTCCTTTCTTTCCTAGTATATGTGCAGCTATGAGAAAAGCACTAGCTCTTTTGCAAAATCCAGAATATCTACCTTCTCTATCTGTGTTAATAAGACATCATGAGAATTTTTAGAAGAAAGATATGGATAGTGAAATGAAAAGCAGTGTTAAATTCTAGATCTCTTGCATATAATTTTATTGATGTTACTTGTCCTTTCCATGCACTGACATACTAAACAGAGGGAAGACGCAGAAATTAAACATCCTGCTGGGTCTTCAAGTATTAAAGATTCATTCCAGCCCAGCTAAGCAAAACTGTGTAGTTAATTTTGGAGGGAGACCTTAAGAAGGAACATAAAAATACCACTGCAGCCATCCAGTCTCTCAAAATATCATTGCTGTAATTGCCAGAATTATAGCTTGTGGTTACCTGCCACATTCTTTGGTGCTCAACTCATGGTTATTGTGCTACCACAGCTTAAAACATTGGCTCAGGGCTGTTTTGCAATCCACATAATGCTACATCTACTGCACACAGTGCAGTATCAAACAACACACAGGCCTTGAGACAAAGTGCGTTGAAACATACCCACATAACAAATAACATTTTAGATGAGTAGAAAACACTGCATACTTGATGTTGCTCCAAAGGACTTGTCTTAGCTTTGGTTCTCAACCAGAGTGCAGTAATCATAAAAATAAACAATACTTCACATCTTTAAACTTCTGAGATCATCAAAAAGACAGGAGAATGGCCCATTTCTCAAGATGTTTTCCCCAGATGTTTTGCTCCAGATAATGAAGGCAACTTAATAAAAGTCATGATAGGAATCACATTCATATATAGGCCAAATTTGTCATACTTTTAACCCCGTTAAATGCGTTGGTAATAGCAGGATTATTAAATGTATTAAATGCTTCCTGACAAAAAATTCAGTTCTGATCCATGTTGTACATTTCCTTTTTTCCTTACAAATGATCAAAGTGAGGGAGACACAAATCATGATCCTGTAGGATTTTAAATTAAACTGTTGCTAGTATTAAAAGAATAAAATCAGACCATTCAGAAAACAGAAAATAGTTTTCCTCTGCCTGTTTCCAAGCACATTTTGAAGAAGCCTACCCAAAGGAAGAGCTTATTTTCCTTTACCAAACATCTTCCAGAGAAGAAAACCCTGATGTTTTAAAGATCCATGTTGACAAACCTGTCTGGAACACAGACTATCTAAATCAAGACCCTTTTTATGCTATTGTCTTTCAACATGGTAGTCTACATTTGTCCAATTCTCAGTGTTTCCCAAGGTGCTTTATGACTGGAGGTAGAGAGGGACAAGTGCTGTCACATTCTTCTGAGTCCCAAATTATTGTGCATTGACAGTGAAGAGTTTTTAAATTTTAAAATATAATGCAAACTTTATGAATGACTGACCAGCAGACTCAGACTGGAAACATGTTAGACTGAAGCAGGACACTGTTGCGGGCCTACGTAAAAGGGTTTGCTGAAGGTCTCTTAATTCCTCATTGCTGTTAGCTGGCAAAATGATCTGGTCAGTCCCTGTGTACCCAGACACCACAAGCATTATCATCTCACCTAACCTCTGATCCTAGTCAGGTTCATAACTGTCATGAGGAATGTTCATCAGAGCATGAATGAATCTGAGATAGTTGTGAAAATAATATATTTCCATTTCCAGTCATGTAAATCTTGTCTGGTATCACTCTGACTAATTGTGTAGAAATACAGTGAATGCTCTGCATCTGCTATGATGTACACAATTGTCTTGGGTTTGCTTTTTATTTAGAGTGTATTGATGACATGGAAACAGAAGCAAAGCCTTACTTCCCCAGTGGTTCACCTAATGTTTGAATCCCACTCACTCTTTTCATAATACCATTCTCCTTTTTATTGACTATTAGATCATAAGTTTAACTGAAGATCCAAAGTGTTTTGAGTCATTAAAACTTTTGATGATGATTTTATCAAACTTCACAAAATCATAGATTGGTTCATTCTTTTCTGGAGATAGGAGTAGCTTAATGAACTGAAGAGTTTATTTTCATGTTGCATGTAGGGTAGGAAATTGAAGTTGTGCACTATCAGTATAGCTAAAGGACTAATTGTTTTATTTAGATAGTTTTAACCATTTACTGTAATACTATGCAAAAATAGCAGGACACCAAGAAACTTTGGGTGTACCAAAGCAACATTTACTGTCAAGGAAGTTCATGCAAGAAATACACTCTTTGGTTCCTTTCTTAAATATTGGAATTTTATTAAATTGTATGGCATGACTTATAATCAGTTCAACTTTTATGTAACAGTGTTTGAAGGATGGACCAAGCAGTGTGATGCTGCAAGGATGTTTATCGACAAAAGGCATAGATATTGATACTGGTTTAAGTTTCTCATAACAATTTCCAATTGTTCTGTCTACATGTGATTGAGCAGGCCATAATGTAGACTCCTTTTTGCTCAATTATTTATCACAGCAGGCTTTTCTGTCCCTTGGGAGGGGTACACAGTTTTTCCAGTTCCTTCTGTATGTATCTTCGTTTCTGCAGTTCTTTTTCACAACTTTTTTTTTCACAGCTCTTGTTGTACAATTTTCAGCAATTCAAGTGTACTGTTCATGTTGTTTAACTCATTCTGCTTTGCAACACTTCCTCCTTTCTGTTTTATGTATAGCATGTGCTGAACTGCATTATTAACCATTTTTTGCATAAATTGCAATAAGCAAGGCAGAATCATGAAAAGGAACAAAAATAGTCTCAGTTCATGAATTCTTAATTGCAATAACATCTCAGCCCATCCAGAAATGTTCAAAGACTGGAACAGCTTACCTAGCCGTTCTGCTTTGTCATCCCACTGCAGTTTCCTAACACCTTCTTCCAACTTCTGAATACTAGAATATATGGTTTGAGAGTAAATTCATACAAAACATTCTTTCAAAATCTTGACTTACTTGACCATGGACTAACAGCAAAAAATCTATGGCAGCATGATTTTACAAAGTAGCATGGTGTACAGAATCAACATCTGTCAAAAGACCAGAAAGAGCAAGGGAAGTTGCATTAATTTGTTGAGCTAGCCAACAGCCAAGCTTTTGTCAGGTAGTAAGAGGTTTGAGTGCTGCAACTCTTGGAGCAAAAATTGAAGCAACCTTAACAAGTAGGGGATTCCAAAACTGTGCACTTGGGTCACAGACTTTGGTAAATTCATGAAGTGCATGCTTGTGTCAGTCCTGCTGGCCACTAGTGACTTTTCTTGGCAACATTGTGGTCATTCTGTCACTTTACACCACAATATTTCCATCCCAATGCTTTCATTCATACAAACAATGTCTGGGCAGGTTGATGTGAGGATATCTAAGCTGATGTATAACTATTCAGGCTGGATGTCATTTTATCCAAGGCAACACAGAAATCCCACTAGGTAATGGTTGTGAAAGATCCTGTATTGTGTAAGAAATGGACAAAAGTAAATCAATTATGACAGATGGTGTGCTTTTAAGAGGCAGGTTTCATTTGGAGAATAATGAAGAAGGCTGAAAGTTTCTGTACTGTGAAGAGAGGGGATTTCACAGCAAAGATGGTAAAATGTAAGCATATTTATACTTGCAGAATATCCATTCTTTTACTTAACTAGAGAAAATAAAAGGAACTAAAAGCTAGAGAAAGGTAGAAAAAACTAGTAATCCAAGAAAGACACATTTAAGACCATAGTGAAGGATGACATTAGGCTTTTGCGTGAGTATTGATAAAAAGGCAACATATTCCTCAAACAGGAGTACCAAAGTACAGGATGTAATTGAACTGAAATAAACACTACAAACTTATGTAAATCAGGTCTAAAATCAAATTTGAAAGACTTCCAAACATGTTAGGGTAGGAAGACAGTCAAAACAACATAAGCTCTGCTGTTTTACAAGGTAATGACCCCATGAAATAACCATGCAACCATGAATGATGGATGCTAATGTTTGAAATCCCAGATTCAGTTGACCTATTTTTTTAATCCTGTTTGATTTTGTCTTCTTTTCATACAAAGTATTTTACAAAGTAGAACCTTGAAACTCAAAAATTAATCTTATGTTACACCATACAATTTGTATTGTTTATTTAGGCTTCAGCCATAATGAAAGATATGTGTACTTTTAGATTTATATCAAATCCAGCCACTCTTGCATTTTTCCTGGGGATTTATGTTTAAAGATAAAGGTTTGCTAAAATGAAGTCATAAGGAGAAATGTCAGCAAGAAGAATAGCAGAAAAATCCTCCAGAAACTAATGAGATTCATTCATTGTTCAAGTCTAGATGCTTAAAATATTAAAATACATTTGTTTATTTTTAGAATACTAAAATTAGGCAAGAGTTTCAATTTTCTTTTGAGACAATGGTATCTCACTGTACCCTCTTAATAGAAACACAAAGATAAGAACTGGCAATAACTGAGTTTTAATTAAAATCATTTGCACTAAGATTTTACTTCTTAAATTAAAACATAATTTGAAGGAGATTACCCCCCACACACCCTCTCCTAAATGGAAGTGTAATTTAAGAAGATTGCATATTTAAGATTCCACAAAATCATCGACTCAAAAATATGCTGAGTTGAAGGGACCCATTGGGATCACCAGGTCCAACTCTGGGCCCTGTGCAGGACAACCCAAGATACATGTACCTGAGAGCACTGTCCAGTCTATCCTGGATAGATGGTGGAAGCATCTAATCAAAACTCTGCTTCTGCTGAAGCTCCACCCACTGCTGGAAGTATTCAGGAACTGATCTTTTCATTCCTCATCATATAAGGAACCCTCTCTCTCCAGTACAGAAACTTCCAGCCTCCTTCATTATTCAGCAGATGAATCCTGCCTCCTGAAAACACAGCCACCTCTTATAATTGGTTCAGCTTTGCCCCTTTATTATAGAGTTTCCCTCACAAAGAAAATCTTCCCTGCTACAGATACAAGCTTACCTTATTGAATCATTTAGCACAATTTAGGAACCCCATGAAACTCATGGGATATGTTGCTGAAAGAATTATGGTTTTTCTTCTACATAAAGCAATGTATTGCTGAATATTTAACAACATAGGTATTCTAGTAGGGTTTGGAAGGTTATACAAATTTACAGGAAAAGACTAGTTTCAAAGAATACCTTAAGCCAAGTATACACATAGGGTTATGGCTCCAAATAATAGATGCCTTTCTGATAACAGAAAATTATTCATTTCATCAAGGATGTAATTTCATCAAGAAAGATGTTTGTCTTAGCCAAGGTACCACAAAATTACATTTTTGTTCCATTATGAGGTAAATCATACACCCCTCTTGTACTTGGAAAACAGGTTCTGATGAAGGATTAACATAAATAGCTGAATTAATTGCTGAGTCTGTCATTTATCTCCATAAACCAAAATCAGAATTTTCCCACCTAAGATACTAATATCTGGGAGTTTGGAAACATTCAAATCTAGAATCTCATAAGCAGCTGAATTAACCTTCTACCATTCATAAAGATTCATCCAACTGGAAGATGTAATAATTGATCAGAGAAGTCCTGGGAGAATCCCAAAGAAATTTTGTCACATATAGAGATTCTGGTATCAGTAGTGAGTCAAATACTTTTCACATTTGTCTAAGAAGCCATAGCTCCTGAAAAGACAGAAAGAAAGAAACAAACAACAACAACAAACTTTGGAGGCCAATATATACTAAGTGTTACTGAAAAGCCTCTTCACACTCAGCAGCTAGCAACATTAACAAAAAGATACATAAAACCAGGACTACCTAATGTGATCTAGTCCTTCCATTTTCTTGAAAAATGACTTGACAGATGACATCTAGTCAAAATCACGGATGCTATGAGTGTGTGCAGAAGCACCAGATCTGCATTGGGAGTCTTTTGTGTAAATCGGGATGCCTCAGGAGAAATGGAAAACTGGAGGATTTACGTCTCCAAGCCCTGTTACACTTTGGCTTTTTGCTGGTGTCCAGGGTATGCCAACAGAAAAGTGCAGCTCTCCTATCATCCCGCACAACTGAAGAGGAGAACATGTTGAGTTCTTCAAGCTCCTATAAAGTCTCTCTCATATCTAAATATGACAGTAGTTTCTTTCTGAATTAATTGGTTGAAATAGAGTGTTTATGTACACAAGGAAGAAGACTAAAAACTGTTTTGTTTACAGCAGCAGTAATAAATAGGCAGTTGGCTCACCTGTAAAAACTGAATGCAACGTAAATTTTTATGACCATAATAGTAGTAAAAGTAGTCTTAAAATCTTTAAAGAAAATATTTTCAAAGATATTTAAAGCTCTCTCTGTCTTCTGTTAATGTGCTCAGCTTCTTAGTTTGAGGAGTTACTTGGCAAAATTGCTTTTTCTTGGAGTCCTTAAAAAAACCCATGCACAGGAAAAACCTATGGAAACTGCCCACAGGAAGCTTATATCAGATAAACATAGGAAGTAATTATTCAGCAGGAAAGTTTGGAGGAAATGGGTTGTTTTTCTGTCAGTTCTGGTGTTCCACAAATTTCAGGACATCAGCAGTAATGAAGGAAATAGATTAGCAATTGCAGGGCAGTTATTGTTTATACGGTGTTGACACTAAATGTCACTCTCTTAGAATTTACCTTGGGAAAATAATTTAATATTGGGGAAAGGCAAAGCAAAGAAGTATTTCTTTTATTCTAAAAATATCACAGCAGTTAGTCTTTACAGCTCTGCAATTAGATTTGAGGAGAAAAAAATTCACCTGGTAAAGTAGTAAAATGAAATAAAAATACATTAAAAATCTTCAAATATTTACAAGCAATGCTTTGTTTCTTGCTTTTTAAGATGGTAAAACTTTGTTTTGGAATAAACAAGTAGCATAGTAGCACCACAGATTCAACCTAAATACAAGATTTTAAGCTGTTGCTTTAATTTAATTCTTCACTAGAATGAAAACACCCTTGGCTGAACTAAGTCATGAAGTCACTAGGAATTCTCACTCCTGAATCGTGTGATTAATATAAGACATAGATATAAATAAAATTCGCTTTCAGTCAATTCAGATGAATATCAAGTTGTATCTAAGCACAATTGCTTTTTTTAAAATTTTCCTAACAAAACTTTCCCTGTGATAAATATGCATCTGTATAAAAGCCTTCAGGTTTGACAAATCAATATTTTCCCTGTGAAAACATATCATGGGAAAAACATATGATGTGTACTGTAGTTCAAATTTCCCCCAAAGTGGAGTAAGGTGAGTATGTGGAAAACAAATGCAGCTGTGAAATGTTCTGTGCTTTGTGCAGGCATCGAAGAGGTGAAAAGAAGTAACCCATTTTACACCCTGATGATGCACTTCTCAGCGAGCTAGAGAGAAAAAAAGGAGAGGACAAGAAAAAGGACAAATGTCAGAAGGAGGAAATTTAAACACCATAGTCTCATTTTTATATGCACAAACGTCGGCTCAGGACAGCAGGATTTCAGTGATGTGTCTCTCCCTTGGCCCCCACATCAGGATTACAGACATTATCAGCCCCTACTGGGCTCCAGCAGAACCAAACCAGCTGCTCCTCAGTAGCTCTCCTGGTGCTACCAGAAAAGACAGAAACAGAGAAACTCCATATGGCTTCTTGGATGCACACTTGTTCCAGCTGCCATCAGTCCTGTGCAATTCTATGTTTTACTGGTTTACTGTGGAATTAATTTTCCTCCTGTGGTTTTAATTTTCTCTCCCTTTTATTTGATTTTGTTGATGATTATGGGTAACTATTTCACTTAATGGCTGAAAATATAATAAGGAATATTTCAGTTCAAATTACTTAGAATATTTCTCTAAGCATTTTAATGTCTTATCTTGTTTTAGCCACTCATGATCATAATACTGTATTATAAAGAGCTTATCTGGACATGTAACAGACTGCAGTCTTAGCAAAGTATCATAAATAATCTTGAAAATTTTTAAATATCTCTTCAAATTTTATCAGTTGATAAATCATCAACAGCTGTCCCATTTTTGCAAAGAATATTAGCTGCAATAAAGGAGCATTTCTTACACATGAAAAATTTAAATAGGTATGCAAAATTGTTCAGTAAATAATTCTTGAATTGTTCTGATTCATTTTGTTTATGAAAATTGAAGGACCTTCTTCAGGCAATAATATAGTCTATCAGATATCCAAAAAAAAAGATTTCTTACTACTGACTTGAATTGTTTTCTATGTGTACTTAATTTCATAATAGCTTAAATTTGAGAAAAAAAGTTACATTTTGGTACTTTCAACATTACATATGCTTATCTGTCATCCAAATAACCTTTAGCTTCTGATCTTCATATTTTCCTGAATAGATTAGTTTGCTGCATTAAGACGTTGATAAGTTTGAACTTATAAGGACAGAAGGTTTCAAATTGTTTAAGTAAAACAAGGTTAGAAAATTCAACTCTGCCATCATTACTCACAAAATTTACTGCAGCAATTCAATATAACTCAGTAAGTGACCTGAAAAAACCCCAGCTAGTGTTACAATGGCCTGATAGATTAGTCCAAATCCAAGGTAAAAAACTTTCCACTGGGAGAGCAGGCAAGGCTGAGACACATCCCTGCCTAGAGCAGAACAGTGCCAGCTCTGAGCTCTGACAAAGACAGGCAACAGCAAGATAGTCCAGATCTGAAGATTCTTGGGACACTTTCACAAAGGCAAATGGGAAAGCAAGATATAGGGCAGAGGTAGTTGCTGCAATTGTTTTGCCAGCTTTGCCTCCAGATGTCTGTCTGTCAGCCTTTTCCTGAGTATTTCTAGTAAGAAGGCTGAACACTGACTATTCATTTCATCAGGCATCACGGAAAGGTGTTAAACCAGATGCTTAATCTAATTTTCCTATTTCCTATGACTTTTTAAATGAGATTGTTACCCATTCAAGCTCTCTAAATCCCTTTTGTAAGATTGATCATTAAGGTATTTTGATCACAAATGAATTTATTATTTTTGTAGAAGAAGCAGAATATTCATGGTCTTCAAGCAATTTACCTTTGTCATATTATTCAGTTCATGTAAATCACAATCTGAATCAGACTTGTAAATGCACCATCACTTGAGGGAAACATTGAAAAGACAGTGATGATCCAGCTCACTGACAAAAACCCCTTTCTCCAATGTTTTCATAGAAATTTGAGTCTCTGGAGCAATCATATTACAAGGAATTAATACTAAGAGCAATATAGAATAAATTCCGTTTGGGGGGTTGTGGGGGAGGGTTCAGCCTTAGGTTTGGTTGTTTTTGTGGAGTACGTGTCTGTCCCCCGAACATTTATTTGTTGGGTTGGAGATTTTGGTTATCAGATTCCAGAGCTTTAGCTCTCGCCTCCAGTTACCTTTTAAAGATTCTACAGACCTCTTGCCTCTGGGTGTTCTGTGTTTCTTTCTGACTTTCAGAAAGTTTTCTTTAACAAGATCTGTTTGCTCTTATTGAAAATCAGAGTCATAGCTTATTAAGAAAGAGGGCTGAATAAGCAACTCAAATTTCCTTTTGAATTGGTAAGAGAAAGTAACTGAAAATAAACAATATGACCCAAAATTACTTTTTGTCTTCAACATCTGATTTTCTCTCAATAGGATTTTCATGTAACAAACAATATGGTTTAATCAGTTCTTTGATTTATCCTCTGATCCTTAGGAAAATTAATTATATTTGTAATCATGTGCTGAGAAATTATTGTAAGAAGCAACATTTTCAGGGTAAAAAGCATTTGTTTCACTTCTTTTTGTTCAAAATTTAGGGCATAAAGTCCCCTGGTGCAGTTTCTTTTCAGGAAGCAGCTTCCATTTATAGCATTTATTGAAGTGGGAAGTATCACTGCCAGTGTTACAGATGAGGACAATGCGTGCATTGAATAAAAACTATTCAGGACATTTGACTTAAAATATAAACAATACAGAATGATTTCATAGTGATAAATTTGTGAGAGTCAGGGTTTTGCATCTCCACAGACCCCCTGGGAAGCCTGGATCACATGTGTTTTCCAACTTTTTCCCTTATACTGCATCCTATAAATTACCTATAGCAATACCTCTACCTAAAGATAATAAAATTTGGTGTGGCTTTTGTTGACAGAGAAATGTAAGTGAAAAAAATCCATGAGAAATAGAGGCAGATAAAATCAGCTGCACCTCTGCCACAAGCCATAAAAGTTGACATGGTCTTAAAGCTGACTGAGACCTGTTTTTACAGTTTAATTCCACTCTTGGAATTAAATTAATTAATTATTTATTTTATTTTTCTAAAATTATTTCTTTATATACACCTTAATTACTTGATTATTGTAATTATGGCTATCACTTTATTAAGAGGGCGATGTTAGTTCAGCATAGAGTTAATTCTAGTTTAAGCAAATCTGAGAATCTCTGATTAGAGAAATATAACTTTGGGTGACATAGCCACTGATTTGAAGTTTGCTTTAGCTTTCTCTATCACATCTTTCTTCTCTCAGAAACATTGTCTTTATTATCCATTGGGCTAGTTGTGAGCCCCTATACATATGACATGTTTTTAATATCAGAGGGAATAAATAGATCAGTGAGGCCAAACCAAATTAATTTTATAGTACTTTTCACCCAACCACGTTTACAGGCAGAGGCTGTGTGCACAAGCTGGACATAGCTTGTTTGAAAAATCATGTAGAAGCATCATTCAGCTCTCAGTCACCCTAGATTATAGAAGTTTTTCTAATTTATATCTTCAGGTCTAAAATCCATTTGCTGGCAAATTAAAACAGAAATAAAGCTCTGATAATGTTTGTTTTCATAAATTTAGAGTTTCTAGATTAAAATTTTTATTTTGTTTTGAAAATATTTTTTCTATATGGAATTTTAGAATTTATATTCAAAGCTTCACATTGTTCCTTTGCTTTTTATAAGTACTATTTTTGCTTCCTGAGTCAAAATCACTACCTACAGGTGTTCAGAAATATGCATCAGACTTCCTCTTGATATGCTAACACTGATTTTAAAAATATTGTTTGGACCTTAAATAAAGAGTTATATCAAGGGCCCTTAAAGGCTGTCTGTTCTAATCTGGCTAGGATAATAATAACCCTTCTCAAATCTTGGTACTGTAAAGGAATCAAACACTTTTAAAGCAGAACCATCACATTATAGACTGATATTTAAGTAGTTCTATTTTAATATTTTGGACAATTCTGCTTGGGAGGAAACAGTTTCATGAAATTAAATAAATAAATGAGTATTAAGATTAATAATTTGCTTTTGTTTTGGGGGTTTTTAAGAAAAAAAGAGTAAAACTTTTGACATATGGGGTTTTATTTATTTTGATGATTTGTAAGTGTTGCTGGAGTGACAACAAAATGTTCTCTTTATACTTCTGTAATCTTGAATCATTTCAAAACGGCCTAAACTTCTGTAACTCAATTACCATCACAATCACACCCTGAACACAACTCTGCTGAAAAAAAATCAAGGTTCTGTGACCTATGCAGTAGTAAAACTAGCTCTAGTCAGGAAGAGGAAACACTTTCATGTATGTCATTGCCCATATGAAAATGTCACATCTGTTTCTGGCAATAGTAGGCTGCCATTTCATTCATTGAAACAATAGGTGCCCTCTTCCATGCAACTCCAAAAAGGAGAGATGATCAAAGGCTAAAAAAAATCAACTACTTCACATAAATAATAAGTTATTATTGAGGACAAAATGCATGAAAAAAAGGGAACAATCAAAGGACAAAAAGTGAAAAAGCAAGGAATCCGAGGAGTCTCCTACTCCTGAGGTAGGGTACAGCCAAGAGTGGACAAACCACCAACAGCATTCAAGGCTCCTAGAAGGTGTCTGGGAAACTGAAGGTTCTGTCCAGTTATGGAGGTAAACTAGGACCAGGGAGCCTAAAACATTCCCACAGTTGCCAGAATTCCCCACAAAGTCCCATATTTCTGTCCAACTTTTCCCAGAGGCACTTCTTGCCTTTCAATCCCAAATCACAATGATCCACAGGTGGAGTTTGCTATCCACTCAGGGAAGGCTCAGTCCCCATGTGTCAGGCATTAGTGTCAGCCTCATGTGCCTGGGGGCATCACCTAACTGAATTTATTCCTGCTTTAAATCCCTCTTCTCCTGATCAGTATTGGAGACTGAAATAATTGTTGGAGTGAACACTTAATTTGACCTAATACAACTATTGATTTATTCATATGAGTGAGAGTGATGAACCACTCCAAGGAGGGATTTGTTATTCTCCACTGTAAGTCTGAGCAGATTGAATTTACATACCTTTCCTTTTACTCATGTTAATTGATCTTATGACTTCTTATCACGTTTGCTGGTTATGCTGTGATTGTATGGAAAACTGTGGCAGAGCAGTGTGGCAGCAGCTCTCTGGCCACAGAGAGAAACAGGCAACTTTCCCAGGCATTGCTCTGGGAAAGGCTGTGAGAAGATCAGAGAAAAGAATGAGAAACAATTCTTATCTTAACTTGCTGCACCTGGTATTGTGAACATGTGGAATGTGTTATGGAGATTTGTTTACCAAAGAGTGGTTTCTTGATTAGCCAATGGTGATGATGTTTGGACTGGAGGACCAATTAGGTCCACCTGTAGTGAACTAGGGTATAAAAGTATGGGTTGCTTAATAAAGATTATTCACCTTCTGTAAATTCATGGAGTTTATGTCAATTATTACCCGGTCCTGGCCCATTGTGTTGACAGAACAGAATGAGTTAAAGGACACGAGCAGCACAACTGATTTGTTAAAGCTTGTGTAGTAACAACCTTGGAGCTGATCAGGAGGCATGAACTACGTCCAGGGAGAGGAAACATTGCATTCTGTTCACATGTGCAGTGTAACCACAGCAGGCTCAGCTCTCCAGGCAAGCACAGTAACATGTAACCAATCAGCATTAAGGGGAGCATCTTATCACAGCTTTGAAAAGTATAAATATAAGTGCTTGAAACCAGTAAATGTCTTTACCTTATTCTGCCAGCAGAAAACGATGAATGACTATAAAATATATCCATGACCTTTATGCATTTTAATTTTCTGTGTCCCTTGCTTCCTTATTTGATTAAAACAGTGTGCTTTCACATTTACAGTCCCATTAATCAATAAATCTGTTTTCCAGGGTAATATATTCATCAATATGAGTAAAAATCCATTCTCCTGCATATTGATAATTTTATTTACTTACTCTAATATTATTACATTATTTTCTTCTGTTTGCTGCCAGAAAATATCATCCTACCTGATTTTCTACATAATATTTCTCAAGAAAGTCAAAGTACTCAAGTCAGAGAAGAGAAAAATATTAGTAATATGTACCGATATATAATTTTCATTGATCAAGAAGACCAAGGAAGTTAAAAGGGTTTCAGTGGTTACCAGGATTTTATGATGACTGAGTTTATGACCAGATCCTGAAGCCTCACAGTTTACAAACTTATCCTGTGAGTGCTGAGGCTATCATAATCAAATTGATCATGTCAAGAGCATGCTCCCATTGACAGTGTGATCAATGGCAAGGGACTATACATATAAAAGTAATTCTGGTGTTGGGTGCTCTATTTTCTATTATTTTGCTTTTGTCGAGTTAAGAGTTATTTTGAAAAGGCACTAGTTCAAGGTCTACCACAGCTCTAGAAAAATACCACATTAAGGCTTATGATTGCTCTGAAGGAATATTCCACATATTAAATGGTGAGCTTCAATGGTTTATTTCTTTCTTTGTTTCTAATTGAGCATGTGCAACCAGAGTAGAGCCAATAAATCAGATTAGACATGCAAACCAGTAACTGTCAAGATTTATTCAAATCAAAAATAATCCTGGTGATTCACTCAGCAGAATTTGATTCTTTTTAGCAGTGACAGGATTAGACATCCTAAATTACAAACCATGGTGCAAGAAGGCATAATTTCTCAAATCAGTGTTAATAATTGTGCAAACATGATGGAGCAGTGAGGAGCAAAGGTCTTCCCCTCATGGAAGACATTTCTCATCAGCAGTAAAAGAGATTGATAAAAAAAATTTTAGTCCCAAGGATGGTTCCTCCCAGCCACCAGAAAACTTTAAAGGAATATTTAAAAAAAGAAACAGTAGAAGCTCTCCTATGAAATCAAGTTTATGATTTGGCTCACTATGAAGGAAAAACTGTCTTTTCATATTAAGTTTTAAAAATTACCTGGAACCGATATCCTTTACCCAGAAATTCCAGGAAATTTGTTCCCTTAGAACCACATACTAACCAGAGCTCTGTATTACCTGTGCAGTCTAAATATCTAAGTGTTTTTATCTTGGTTTCAAGCTTCTGTTGTGGGTAAATATTTGGTGGTCCCTTGGTTGTTATTTGTCTGAAGAGTCTGCTTGGCTGAGTTTTGATATAGTATTGATGATTTATGTCGCTGGTGCTCTTAGCATCTGGGAACTCAGAATTTCTAACTTTCTTTTTGTCCTGTCATAGTTGATAATAGCAATAATAACTTTGTTTTGTATGTGAAAATGACCATGAAATAAAATATATGTTGATATTAAATAACCGGATTTTATTAAAAAATGCTGATGTGAGGTTCTTAGCCATTTGTGATACCTGCTGAAAAACAGCTAGTTCTAAGTCTAATTTACTAATTGTAAAACAATTAGTTCTAATTAATAGACTTCATCTTTGGAGCTCATAACAAGACTCACACAATACAATGTGTTGCCTAAACAGAAAATATTTAAGACCAAGTACAGTTTTTAGCAAGAAGAAACTGGTGTATTCTTGGAAGCCTGGACAATGAGCAAAACTTGACTGGATGTACACAAGCCCATGAGGAGTTTGGAAAATGCCATTGAGTAACCCCTCTCAATTTATAGGCAGAAACTGATATCCAGGAAGTTCCATCTGAATATGAGGAAGAACTTCTTTACTGTGTGATTGATTGCACTGGAACAGGTTGCCCGGAGAAGGTGAGGAATCTCCCTTACTGGAGATATTCAAGGGCCTTCTGGTAATAATTCTGTACCATGCTCTCTAGGATGACCCTGCTCCAGCAGTGAGGCTGGACCAGACAACCCACTGTGGTCCCTTCAAATCTCACCCATTCTGTGGTTCTGTGAATGACATTTGAATGATCATGATGGTCTGGGGAGATTCCTGAGGACTGGAAGAAAGAAAGGTCACTCTTAACTGCAGGAAGGGCAAGAAGAAGAATCCAGAGAACTACGGGCTGATTAGCTTCACCTCTGTCCCAGGGAAGGGGATGGAACACATAGCTTTGAAAACCATTTCTAAATTTATTAAGAACATGAGGGTTATTAACAATTAACATGGATTTAGAAACTGGAAACCATGCCTGATCAATATCATAGCCTTTGGTGACAAAATTACTAGCTTGGTAGATGTGTGTAGAGCAGTGGATGTTGTTTGCCTTACCTTTGATAAGGGTTTCAGTTTTCAACACTCTCTGGCATAACATTTTCATTGACAAGCTGATGAAGTGTGGGCTAGATATGAGGATGGTGGAGTGGGTTGAAAACTGGTTGGACTGCTGAGCTGAAAGTGTTGTGATCAGTGGCAGAGTGTCCAGCTGGAGGCCAATCAATAGTTCAGCAACTTGTCAGATAAGCACAAGTTCTGCTGGAGTAAGTTCAATGACCAGTAGAACATATTCAAAGCTTCATAGCAAAATTCAGTTTCTTGGCAACATACACTGGCAACATTGCAAATCTTTACTGACATTGTTCCATTGAGCTTTCTAAAGTTTTTTTTTAAGGGTCTGAATGCTCACATGCTTGCAGATTAGAAGATATACATTGTCATAGTATCACTGTCAAAATGGAGAAATGATCATTGTTTTGATCTAGGCTGTAGGACAGACAAAAAAAAGAAACTCATAGGACAGACAAAAAAAGAAACTTGAAGCAAAAACCAAGGGAATAAAAAGTGATAGACAATTAAATTCTTTCTAAAAAGCTATATTTTGGAAACACAGTTTTTAGTTGAAACTTTAGAGGAAGATTCCTAAGATTCACAGACTCCTGCTTCCTTGTATATTTGTGTATATTTTCAAAAATGTATTAAAGAAAAAGCATCAAAAAAAAAGTTGAGAGAAATGGTGGATGGGTCTCTATTCCACTTTTTTATTTCTTAACTATTCAATCTACAAGACCATAGTAGTCTGTATTACCCATGTTAGTCACACATCAAAGAAATTGAACCTAAATAAAACAATTAGCCTACGTGCTATGCAAGACTTGTTAGTTACTGTATTGTTTTGCATTTCCAGTATATTAATTACTGTTACTTGGGGGAAAGTGTTTTTCTACACAGCTTTATTCTGCCTATTGCTAATAGCAGATTCAGCAGTTACTGTCATAAACTTGTGTGAAAAATCAAACGTGCAAAAATTTCAACATTATTTTAAGATAAAGACTACATCTTTACTGTCACAGGTGAGGAAAGAGCAGAATAACTATGGAAAAATCAATGTGACCAAATTAATTACTGCCATGAAGAATATTAATAGAGTTACAATAAAGGTGAGTTAGCATTCCTCCATTTTATGCTACAGGAGAGTTTAATAAGTCGATTTAAATACCTGCTCTGTGAATTCATGTGTAGCTTAAAAGAAAAATTTAACATATTATTTTTTAAAACTCCTGTCTTCATGGTGGTCAGGAAATAAAAATATGCAACTTTTTGATTTCAGAAGTCATAGAGAACACTAATGACACTCAATTCCTCCCCACCCCTTCTTTTCTTGCTCTGCTTAAGCAATTTTTGCAGGTTCAGCTTAAGAACAGCTGGCAGCAGAATGGTAGTAAATCTGACAACATAATTTTTCAACATTTAGCCATTTGAAATCAACATCCTCAACATTCTGTATTTTAAGCATACATTCATCTGAAAACTCAGATTGAAAATACAGTTACTTATTACACTGAGACAAAGAAATTATACAAACTGCCTAGGGACCAGCATGTATAGGAAACATCAAATTTCCATCAAATAGTGGCTTTTTATTTCTTCTAAGCTTAATTTATATGCCACAAGTTTTTACACTTGAAAATGTTGGCATGAGATCTCACAGGTACAAATAAAGCAAGATTAATGCTTCCTTGTTTTCTAGTGAATAGTAAAGCATGCACTACCAACTTGCATTTCAAATGAATTGCCAATGAGGTAGATTGGGAATTGCAATTAGTTACTTAATGTGAGTAGGTAGTTAAAATATCTTTAGGAGAACTGAAGTGTAAATGAAGCTGTGTGCCATTCAGTTAACCTGTGCTTTCATTCATTTCATTAGTGTGCCACTTCAAAATCCTAGTATAGAACTAGGTGATTTAAAACTCACCATAATCATTCAACATATGCAACATGCAGCTGTTCCCATTTTTATGCAAGGGGCTTGGGCTTCAAGATCCAATCATGCCTGAGATTCAGGTGGTAGCTTTCATATGTGTCAGTAAATTGTCAGAGTGGGTTTTGTACGATAGATAGGAGAGTTTATGTCTAGGCCAGCATAGGTTTCTCTTTCAGGGTGATCTGAATAACTCTACCAGCCCAGTGACTGTATTGACTAGAGCTCCACTGATAGCAATAGGAGCTTACACACCTTGTTAAATACCTTAATAGGTATCTTAGACACCTTGCTGACATACAGGTGCCTGAATTCTGATGCCTGCAAACAGGGTGGGGGTCAGCCTCTTCTCCCAGGCAACTGCAGGAAGATAAAAGGAAATGACCTAAAGCTGCACCAAGGTAGGTTCAGGTTGGACATCAGGAAGAATTTTTTCACCAAAAGGGTAGTTAAGCATTGGAATGGGCTGCCCAGGAGGCAGCAGTCACCATCCTTCTAAGTTTCAAGAAATGAGTGGCCGTGTCGTTTGGTGTTATGGTCTACTTGGCAAGGTGGTATTTGGTCAAACGTTGGACCTGATGATCTTGGAGGTCTTTTCCAAGCTCAATGATTCTGTGAGTCTATGAAACCCCGCCCTCGATTTCTCTCTTTCTTAAATGGCAAGATGCTTGGAGGCTAGTAAGTGCAATGTTCCAGAAAGAAATAAGGATTAATTATGGTCAGATTTCAGCTTAGTTCTGATTTGATTTGAAGTACATTGAAGAGCTGTATTACAGGATGTAGCAGCATGTACCTTTCTTCACTAGAATTGAGAAAAAGTAAAGACCTTTCACTCTTTTATCTTCTCTTTTATTTTAGAAATTCTCTGTTTGATATTTACTGTTACTGATATATGTCAGACCACATGAAAATAACTGAGAAATTATTTGGGCTCTAAGTCTAAAGCATACCCACTATCAACTCCTTACATAGTATAACAAATTAATGAAGAAAATATAATGAACATCTATCTGGAATTCTCCACCCATAATGTTTTTTTTTCTTTTGCACTACTGTGCAAACACACTTCTCTGCATCACCCAGCTGAAGGAAGTGGCACTGGCAAAGGGAGTGAAGAAAAGGAGTTTCTTCAGGGTAACTTGATGACCTTGGTACTCATGGCTGAATACTGGTCCATGATGTTTGCAATTTATAAAATGTTGAAGCCATGGGTATTCTTGCTTTTAACAGGGTCATATAAGAGTTGAACAGATAGTTTTAGAAGTTTCTAATAGATACCATGCAGCTTGAAATCTCTGTCCTTGATGTGATACATAACTACTCACAGAGGCTTATTTCTCCCCTAGAAATTAAAAAGGACTGGATGGCAAAGGCCTCTGCACCAGAGGTATTTAACATAAGGTAAGGAAAAACCTACTTTTTAGATTATATGACAGATCTTGCTTTATATTGTGTTATATTTATGCAACTGTTATCTTAAACAATACTATGACAAGAGAATCTCAACACTCAGTTATAACCAACATAGCAGAGGTATATTCAGGAAAGATATACATCATTATATGTTCACAGAGCTGTGACCTCTGTGAAACATAACCAATAGACTTAATAGACAGATATGTGGGTATACCACATGTGGTTATACCAGAGGTCCTGGAGAGCAAATAAATTCATATATATACATATATATATTTATATATATTAAAGACTTTTCACTCCCCAGATATGAAGAAGATATTAAAGCAAAAAGTATTAAACAGATATCTTGAGAGAACAAATAGAGATCTGATAAGTCTCCTTTTTGTCTCTTTAAACCTGATAGATAGCAGATCAGGTTTTCCTAAGATCTTTGTTTACCTGTGACTAACATCTGTAGTTGAAAAGAAAAGCTCTTCTCACACTATTTTAATATCTTCACATACTTAGATTCTAAGCAATTTGTTTGTGTCTCTATTTGAATAAAGAAAGGTAATCCTAAGGTTGTCCAGGACTGTTATTACAAATGACTGCACATTACTCACACAAAAGAAGCTATTTTTAACTTGGTCACTATTAGAATAAAGAGAATCACAACCTGTTTTTTCTAGGCTTGGGTAAATTGCCCTTAGGTTGATGAGCTGATAATTATATGTTTCTTTCTTCAACTGATGGCTCAGGGGACAGACATAGTATTAGTTATTTGCTTTAACAATTAGGAAGTTGTTCAATTTGTGCTCTAATTGACTAAATTACACCTGCAGAGGTCTAAAGAATTTCATTATCACCTGTGTGAAAGCAGCATATTTCCCCTATTATCTACATCTATTTTTTTTCTATTTTAACCCCATCATTATCAGTGCTGTGCACATGACCACAATGAAATTGCAATAATTTCCAAGCTTTAAGCATATTTTTTCTTTGAATATATGTCAGCAACTACAATACACGAGTCCCACTTTATGCTGTTTTATTCTGTTTTCCTTTCAGAGTTTCAGTTCCAGAAGATACACAAACATAATTTAATACCAAGAGACAAACCCCAGAAGTAGCAGCAAAATAAAAATATTTTCTTAGAAAGTCATAAAATGGAAATTTATTTCTTTAAATGAAATTTAAAACTTCCAATTTTTCGGGGACAGACAAAATATCAAGTATGTTGTACCTAGGAAAAATTAGACCTGTTAGAGTTACATCATGACATATTTTTAATGGTTATTTCTGTCAATTAATATGATGCATTTTTTTAGGACAGGCACTTTTCACATTAGAATAACAGATTATCTTCTGGATTTTCCCTTGAGTGTTAAAATAATACACAAAGCAATAACTGAACTGTATTCATCTGGCTCAAAACATACCTTTTATGTCTCTCTAGTTATTTCAGGATAAGTCTACCAGCTGGGTAGCCCTGGACTACTGAAAATATTTTCTTGGCATGGTTGTTTAATGGAGCAAAGAGCACTAAATTAATTTCCATTTAAAATGGGATTTTTGTGTGTGTGTGTTTTTTCCATCCAAAACTGGTCAAGGAAAAATATTCAAATAAATTGAATTTTTTTTATCTGTTCATTATTTTCTTACAAAACATAACTCACAAAATTCTCATGTGTGAGAGGCAAGTACAACTACCATACAAAATTTCATGGTTTGACATAATTTTCAGCTGCCTCAATCACTTCCTGTGTTCATGACCAGATCCACTAAGGCCACACTACACTGGTAACTCACTGAGTGGTGCCTGGACCCTTTATGGGAGTTCTGAAGACATCAGAACTGTGACAGTAGTCACTGGTCTAAAGGAACAGGGATTCAGCAGCCTACACACCCTATGTCCTAGCTTCGTATTAGTGGATATGCGTTGTATATCCTGCATCTTCCTGCTACCACTGTGATGGGTCTTTTTCAGTTGTGCAGATTGAGAAAGGAGAATGCTAGTCAGCCATAAGTAGCAAAAGAATGATCAAAGATCTACCAGTTGTCACTGCTGCCTTCTGAAGGCATTTCTCTGCTACCTGCCTCATGGACAAGTAAAATTATAATTTGCTCTTTTCATGCCTGAAACATATAAGCTCCTCAAACACACATTTCCCAAATCTATAGATAACTGGGAACTTTATTTCCCACAATATTTAACTGACCATCTTATTTTCTGGTACACTATCACTGATTTTCATAAGAATTCTGTTTGAAGACCTGCAGATTAACTGTTTAAATATTGTAAGAATGACCTAAGTTTCAGTGAAATGCAAGATATAGAAAATTAAATCTGTAAGCAATTTTTAAACTTATTGAAAGCACATGCCAGCAAAAAGCTTTTTAGTAGATTTAGTTATTAGAAAGTATGGATAACAACTTAGAACCAGTAACAACGGTGTGTTTATTGCTATTTCTTTCTGTAATGGTGAAATGCCTCTTTCACTTGTGTCCTAATCTTACATTGTGGTTTGTATTTGCATATGCTAAAAGATGCTGAGCATAATGTGTCCTTCACAATGCTCTTTGCAATGATCTTTTGGTTCCCAGTCACGATCTTTAAGTATTGCAGCAACGATCATGACTTGACATAGAGGTGCACTGTTCAGAAAACTATCACGAAAACAAGTCATTCCAAAGATTGTGTTGAATTAAGTTGATTTTCTTAGTAACTCTGCCACCTGCAGCACTAAAGAACAAATGTCTTCGTGATGGACAGGTCAAACATAGTTTTTCACAAGGTGCCCACAGCTGTTCTTTCTTTTCCTAGTGAATTAACCACTTCATTGCTGTTCATTCATGCATGTGTCATTGTAGTTTTAAGGAGAATGTGAAAGGAAAATGTAGCTTGAAGGTCTAGTCTTACTGAATCAGCCTCATTATCCTGAACATATTGATATGTCTTTTAGTCCTAAAGAAACTATTTGTGCCTTTCACTACCCGTATATGCAAGAACACATAACATTACTTAGGAGAAAAAAAATGTGAATTTTGAATAATCAGGGTTGGCAAAATCAAGAAGAAAAGGTAACAATGTGAGTTTTTTTGTAACTAAGCCATATGGCCTATAAGATTGAATAAACAAAGAAAGTTAAAGAAAATGTTAGGTGATGAAAATGAGACTTAGAGTACAAACATTTTTTACCCCAGTTTCAAGAGAACGAAACTAAGAACACATATTAAAGTTATGAGGTAATCTAAAAGTAAATATAATTTGCACAGCAGAAAATGTAACTTAGTAGGTATTGGCACTCTGTGAGTAATAAAATACAGTTCTCTGTATCACTTGGACCAGATGTTGGTTGGATATTCATCTGTAATTCAAGTTCCCCATAGCCATACTAATACAAGAAATTATTTGTTACATTACAGAATGTTTGAACATCAGCTAAGGCTAGTTGTAAACTTCCAGATAATATGGCAAAAAAAAAAAAATTAATCCTTAAGCAATGGAAAAAGACCAATTTAGTGTTCCAAGTGCTATCCAGCTGTTCCTTTGCTCTGTCCTGAAGATCTTATGTTAATTCTAGTATGCTTGTCATGAATAGTAGAGTCAGAGAAAACGGTTACAATCTTTTTGATTAATTATTCCTAGTCTTAACAATTCAGCCTATTTTACTTGTTCACTTTCAAATTCATCTTCAAAATATTTTGGAAAATTCATTGAGGTTTTGGGAGGTTCAGTTTTCAAAATTTATTATCCATTTTTAATTATTGAAATTCTTCCCTTTACTGGCAATTCCAAGAAATAGTTAAAATTTTATAAGATCATAAACACTGCAAGGAACAAAAGTAATGATTATTCAGAAATTATTCTGATTTTTCATGTACAATAGGGGACATAAAATCTCTCTTATGACAAAATATTTGGTTGCAAAATTTTGTTTAGTTTCTTCAAAAGTAAATCGTCCACTAGGTTTCCAAAGTGAAAGAAATTATGCTCGGAGATTGTTCATTTCTCACTTTACTGTTTACAAGAGAGTTCAAGAAATTCTCAATAATAGGGTTTTTCTGCAAGTTTTCCGACTGTACCAAATGGAAATTTCCATGGACTTTGTATGAAATGCCTCAATTAACGAAGAAAAAAGAGAAATCTATCCACTTATCTAACCTAGCCAAGTATATGTGGAATAATATTAATCTCTACCTCTTAAACTGGGCTTCCTGGATTCACTGCAGTTGTCCTGAAGTCCCAGTCTTTAATGAATCTTGCCAAAGGCCTGCTGGTAATTCTTCATCTTTTTTACAACAGCTACATGCCAGCAGTATGGGGTCATGAGTCCACCTGCTGACAAAAGCATGATAAAAACTGACTGAACATATCATTTTCAAATTCTACAGCCAGGCTCCTGTCCACAGGTATTGGGTCCTACATGAGTAGCATGTAGTGCTGAGTGATGGGAATCACTACAAAACCAGCAGAGAGTTCAATGAGAGCAGTACCAGGTCCAAATTACAGAGTAAATTAAAACCAAACAACCCCAAGTAATATTTCTGGTATTCTAAAGAGCAGTACAGGAAAAAAAAGGTTTCCTGTGTTATCAACTGAATCACCAGGGTATTCCTTCAATACCCAAACTGATGGCTTTACATAGTACATAATGTGTATTTTCTCTGACACCATTTTTTTTGCGTAGAGAGAAAAACCTTTTCAGGTAATTCACGATTTTTTCATTTACATTTAAGCATTGAATTTTTTGCAGTGTACCTCAAGGAAGAAGTGAGTTTAGGCTTTAATTAAAATGTTTCTTTAATCATCTTTAGCATAGCCCACAGTGAACCTGAAGAAACAGCAAGCCTGTTAAACAAGATAAAATATGGTAACTTTCACTTTTTCTGACAGGCATGCTACCAGTTTTCATAATCTCATATAAATAAGCCCAGAAATCTGTGCCAAGGCTTGTGGACTCTAAAAGAAATGTAAAACCTTCCAGCAGGAGTAAGTAAGCATGGTAAGATAATTAATGTCTATTGCTGTTTTTGTTAACAATTTCCAAGTAAGATATAAAGAAGTTTTTCCAGGTAACTCATTCATGGAGAGATCATGGACTGTTGTGCTTCCATTTAGCCATGCGGAATATCTTTATCTGCAATTAGAAAAAGGCCATGCAACTGAAGAAAGCAACTTCTTGCACAGGCTCTATTTTAGCAACAACTCAAGAACAGATATTTCAGAATGATAAATTTAGTTATAAAAAGAGCACATTTAATTGTCTTGCATGTTACATTTCCTGAGAACAAGATAAATCCTTGTTTTACACCTTTTTATGCGCACTAACAGAAAAAGATGAGTAGTTTTTGGCAAATGTTGGGCCACATTCAGCGTTTCTTAAAACATTTTTTGATTAATTTCAGAGGATTTTATCTAGAGTTTTGAAAAATTTTATGGACTAAGAAAATCACATTTATTACAGCATACTGAAGTAGCTTCTCTGATGCAGATTTGTTTATTTTGACTAATTCTGGATTACTCTAGAAGATAATAAGAGACCTCCCCTCTTTAAGACTGACCACAAGGAGGGTACTGAAACACACCCACATTTTTTTATCCATACAAAGTTCTACTTAAAATTATCATTGACAAAAATATACTAGCTGACTTAAAATCCAGTTGCTTGGGGTTTGTTTTTGAGTTCATTCTCACATTCGCTAGCTCTGAGTAATCACTGAGATTTTTTTAACATTCCTCATTGCCCAGCACAGTAAGAGTACTTAGTTTATTTCAGGATTGCCCTTACTGATATCACTTGTGTTTCAGGGTATGTAATTTGGTAAGCAATTTGACCCTTTTAAAGTGTCTGATCTAATGCATACAGTCTAATGGAGAGTTAAAACTGAATATCTCTACAGGAAGAACTGGTTTGCATGGAAGAAACATTTACAATATTTTGTCCACTTACATTCACAAATGGGGATCTTCTGTGAAGAGATAAAACTTTCAATAGATTGGTGTAAAATGACTTCTAGATTGATGTTTTTCCAACTAGCAACTGGAAACCACACTCAATTGCAATAGAATATAAATATATTCAATGTAAGGCAATGTTGTTGTCGTTGTTGTTGTTTTGTTGTTGTTGTTGTTATTCTTAGTGCTGCCATTTTTCCAACATATCTAAATAGCATTAATATTAATTAATTAATTCATTCATTCATTCATTCATTCACTCATTTTTAAGGGTGAAACTACTTAGCAACTTTTCAGGTTGGGCTGAAACATATTTTAATTTGTTCAAACTATAAATAGATTGATTACACTGGAAATGTTCCATTATTCGGCTTTTTCTTTTTTTTTTAATCGGGTCATAAACTCATCAAATTTAGAGGTGTGTTTCCTAAAATTTCCAGATGTCTGAATACCTGTCTTTCCTGGATGTTGTATTGCCTGAGGGATCTTTGTGGGTTTGGCTCTTCCATTTCTGTACTTCTCAAGACTTGGCAGACAGCGTTACTGTGGTTCTACTTTGTTTTGCAATTGGACAGAGTGGCTACAGCAAGTCTTGTAACCAATATGTTGAAAGGTTAACAAAATACACACAGCACACTCTTGTTGTCTTTCTTGAAGCTCCTGTGAATTGAGGTTTCTTTAATTTGTACCAGTCTTTGTGAGAAAGTGCCTTACTTTAAAAGACATCTGTCAAAACAGCATTTTGGAGCTCCATGAAGTTCTGAGTTTACAACAGGGGAATCTCCTCAGATAGGATGAATCTTTCAAGTTTCCTCTTTCCACAGCTGATTAAGGAAGTGACAGAAGTCGAGATATTGAAGGTTTATATCTTGGGAAAGCTCCTGTGGGCACAGGAACCCCACAAAGAGGTATTTTCTCTATCCTTGCCCTTTATCTCCTGCTTTTCAAACAAAATGAAGGTCTCAGTCAGCTGTTGCCTAAAAAATTAGTAAGATCTGCTCTTGTCTGGGTAAAAATGTGAATCTCTCCACTACTTCTGCTGTGTATGAGATTCATTGTCTGACAGATCAGACAAAGTTGTTTCTGTGTTGAGGAAAATATAATCATGTTCTGTGCTAGTGAGCATGTGTAATAATTTTTTTAATTATTTTTGTACTTGCTGGTAAACCCTGCTCATCCTTTGACAGTTTTCCTTCCCAAGGAGACAATATCATAAACACTTTCAAAGAAGGGCAGAGAAGCACACCAAACTTCATCACACAGTTTCCCTCCTTGTCATTTCCCATGTCCCAAGGAGATGAACTTCCTTAAAAGAGAATTTCTGTTTAGCTCAATTTTAGGTAAAATAAGTGCAAAATTCTCTCTGCAGTTTAGCCTGTGTGAAAATTCAAATGATTGCCAGCATTTAACAGGACTCCCGGCAGTTAACATTACCAATATCCCAAGCTACTGGCTAATATTAAATTCTGTACTAGACTGATTTTTATATTACCAACAGGCCAGAACTGGATCAGCCATTTAGCCACTCTGTTACTGGTTTTTTATTCAATAATAGTTAACTTAAATACATTCAATGTGTTTTTTCAACCTTGCGCTTATCTGATGATTTCATAATGAAAATAGATATGTTTTACATTTGATACAAAATGTGTAACAAACCACAGTTCCCTCTTTCAAGAAATTAAAAAAAAAAATCTGCTTCTAATTAATGTCAGTACTTTGGATGGATTTGGCACCGCTACCTTATGTTGATCCTGGCAAAATTTAGTCACAAAAAGTGGGTTTATAAACTGTAATCAATTAAATCCTAACTTTTCCTTGTACTATTTATTTACACTATGGTAGTGTCTAGAAATTCTAATCAAGACCAGATTTGTATTAAAAGATAATTATAAGCAGACTTGTATTAAAAGAGAGATTTATATGAAATATTTCAATTAAGTGATTCTGTGTCCTGAGTTAATAGTTAAATGCAGGAATGAAAGGAATAAAAGGAAGTAAATTTGGAAAGTGAAGTCACACAGAATGCCCATTGCCAAGAAAAGGCGGCTCTCTGTCTGAATTTTTGATGTGTGCTTTATCAACAGGGCTATGGCCTTAAATCAGTAGGGTATCAGTAATAGTAATGTGACGCTGTTGAGCCAGGGAACGGGCAAAATGACTCGTACAATTTCAGAAGGCAAAAGAGAGAACATCGTGAACATTAATTCCATTGGTCTTAAAGTAAAAACATTTCACCTGATTGGTACACTGGGCTTAGGTCAGTGTGGTAGAACATATCTATAAACAATGTGAATGGAAAGCAAGATAATAGATTGTTTACATTCCTCTCAGACTTCTTCCCATGCTTAGCCTGGCAGAAATCTTTCTCTTTTTTTCCTCTGACTGAACTGAGAATATCCACAGTAATGTACAACCTGCAGTCAAAACCACATGCCCTAATTTCATCACTGTGGACATCATATCCTACAAGGTCTTGCCAGGGTGAAGCTTTAACACTGGTTCTGCACAGGATGCTCAGATACCCACTGCCCTGCACAGGTGATCTGCACAGGACACACACACAGGAGGCCTCATCTCTGTCCTTACTGTAAATAACAGAAGAAATAAGGTAAAAGCTCCTCAGTCACAGATAAAGGGTTCATCCTGAAATTTGGCATCACTGTTATAGATAACCAAGTTTTTAATTACCAGGAATTGCGATTATTTTGTTACATTATGTATTTACACATGCACAGAAGACCTCTGAGTAGGTAGGTTCATAAAATGGCCTGGCTTCATGCTGGATAGAAATAAAAGACATCTTAATAACACCACTTTCATTAACTGTACTTGATCAGTAAATATTTTCTCATTTTGATCTACCTTATGCTTACTAATTTGCTGCACAAATACAGACTTGGTACTTGAATAAACAAAATAACAATAGCAATAACAATAGTAGCATTAACAAAGCCAAAGATAGATGGTACCTTTCACACTAGATTTATTGCAAATTTACCTTGGAGACCCAAATCATACACACTTCAGATTTTCATTTGAAGAGATCTGGATACACAAAATGTTCTAATATACAGAGTGGAAAAAATAGGATTAGAAGCATTTATGCACACACAGTTTTCTCTTAGAAATTCACAATTAAAAGATTGGTTACTATTAGGTGTATTAGGAATGTAAAATAAAACTAGAAATATTTTTAGTAAATAAAATTTTTGAGCAAAAATGTTAAAAATTATTTCTACAAAGCTATTTTTGACATTTTTATACTTAATATTTTTAAACAACTTAGGATGCATAAGTGCAGTTGCAGACAGTTGCAGCAAGGCGTAAATCAGGAAAGAGCTAGAGCTTGAGTTTCACACAGGAGTCTCCATATTTCCACATGCAACTTTGAGAAGTGTGGAAGCAGCAGATCCACATCTTCACAAAGCCATGCCTAAGTCAGCAAGCCTAACTAACAAATTACTGAGTGAGTGCCTGGCCACACACACGAGTACCCTTATTTCTGACTTATTTGTGCCTGTTATGGCCGTGCAACCTGTAATTGCTTCTGTTACCACAGCCCACTCCAGTCAATAGGAGAAGTATTCTTCATCAGCAATTTCAGATCACTTTTTATTTCTGAGGTGATGTATATTGAGCAAATAAAAGAGTGGTTAATACTGTAAGACATTCAGAATCTGTGTACAGAGGAGAGAAGCAATGTATCACAATTAACAGCCCATACTGAGCCTTTCACTGCCCCCCAGACCCTGAAAGATTGTGCTTCGTGGCTTTGTTGTCCCTAAAGGAAGGGCTGGTATACATCACATCAACTGGATTGAGCTTCTGTCATGTCTTATATGGTTCTGTGTCAAGCAGGAAATGTTGAAAAATAGCCTAGATTACTGTCCTAAAGCACTTGTAGATTGCATTAGCTGTATAAACAGATGTGTTGCTCTTGATGTTCCTTTTATTTTTGTCACATTTTTGTTTACACAAACTGATACTTAACTGGAATTCATGCTGGGCATCCATTAATATCTTTCCATATAATCTCAAACTGTAACAGATGTTATTAATCTTCAAAAAGGATTAGAGAAATTTTTTTACCATAGACAAAAATGTTACACTAGTCTGGGCAGCAATCCCATTAAGAAACCAAAGTGAACCATACAGCCATGACAAACTGAGGGGAATAGATGCAGTTATTGATTTATTATACATGCATATATATAAAAAAAAAACTATAAAGATGACCTACATGTTTTACAGAAAAGTATTTCATTGTGGTTTTACCATTCTCCTGATGAGAAATAATGTTCTAACATCTGCTGTGCAGCCAGAGAAACCTTTCTGTCACCTGTTCACTATAGTATTTGTCACAGTGTGTAGTTATTAGGAATAGGTGGAAGAAATCACATCCCTTGACTTTAGGAGCTTGACCTCAGCAATTCAGTTCCCTACAATCTGTGAAGAAAGGTGGATATTTTCAAGGGGTTATTCAGAATACCTGAACTAGGCAGCAATTAGGATTCCCACTTCAATTCTTTGAACCACGTCTAAGCGTAACTGGTGTGTTATCAGCACCTTTTTAGCTACCAGTGCAAAGCACAGCACTGTGAACTCCATCTCACCCAAACCCAATGCAGGGACATCCTCTGATAACTGTACAGGGAACCTAAAAGTGCTCAGCCTTGGCAGTGCAAACATCCCTCCTCATCTGCTGCACTATTTCAGTGGGGCTGAAGGGAACTATCTGAGAAGGAATCTTTTTCATCTCATGCATGTGGTTTATAGATGCTAAATAACACTCCTACAGTTTAAGAAACTGTCAGTTGGTCTGATTTCTTTCCTGGATATATCTGTAACCTTTATTATTCTGATTTCTCTGATTTGTCATTCATGTCCTTTATAGAATTATTATCTATGTGTTTTGCATTTATAAACCCATTTTGCTAAGGCCACTACTGAATATGACAATCATTGCACCTCTTTGAGGCAATGCTAAAAGTCTGCACTCTTACCAAAAGAATGCAGTAAATGTTTATCTTCTTACTTACACATAAAAATGTTGTTACAAAGATACTAAGTTTTGCACTTGTCCATAACAAAGCAATATATTTCTGGGCAAAGAATGAATAAAGAATTTGAATAAATAATTTTAAAAATTCACATTAAAATATAATTTTAAGAGTGACTCTGTGTAAATCTAAGTACCATCAAGCTATATGTTAAAAGTATATATTCACTTAAATTTTTTTATTCTGACCATTGAAGTACCAGCAAAATCTTCACAATCTTCAGTATCTTCTGAATGAATTCTGGAAAATAAAACAAATTCTGTGCTTTAACAAAATGTCAACAAATTAGGTATGAATGTTAAATTACTCACATCTCCATATGCATTTTCTAAAAGGTATTTCACATTCAAGAGAGAGAACTGCTGAAGGTGTTGAGGTTACTGAACAAGCTGAAGTAACTGAACTCTGTAATAAAAGTGCTCGGATTGAAAATAAATATTTGACTCTGTTGAATGCAATGAGAATTGATGCAAACCTAGAGTCTCCAAACAGTACTGTAGTGTTTCAAGGACATTAACCAGGTCACAAAGGCTATAAAATATTCACTATTAAGACACATGGCATTACTGTTGGAAAAATGGTTTATCTATTTTTGGATTTGGAATAAGCTGTACAAGAATTTTCCCCCCTCTAAGCCAGTAAACCAGCACCATCTAACACCAAATTTAATTAGTTACAAATTGCCTGTTACAAGTTAATTAAACTTCCTTGCCTCTCTGCTGCTTAAGTAACATGTAGATTCTTTTATGCACTTGCCAATTAGTGCATGGGGATTCTGCTTTCTAATTGGATAAAAAGTAATAAACTGAGCAGTGTGCTGTTGATATCCAGAATGACTTTGTTAAAAAAAATAGTGGAGACAGGTTTAATGCTTCAAATATTTATCTCAATTGAAATTGATTAAAACAATTTGAGTTTCCATTAGATATAGATACAATCCTTTTGTTAACAAAGTCCATCTGGTCTCAGAAAGAAAATTAAGATTCACTAATTGAAATTTGGAAGCTTTTCTCCAAACATGCATAATTCATACTGACAGAAAACAGAAGCTGCAATTCACCACAAGCTGTCAAGTAGATGAATGTTTCATTTAGATGGAATTTAAGATTTCACCCAACAAGAATCTACAAATGCTTATATTAAGTCACAGCCTGAGAAAAGAAAATCTGTTCTCTTTTTACTGGCTCAGTATTAAAATCTCTTTTCCACTGTGAAGCCATCCTAACCTTTAATGGCACCACATTTGACCTTTCTCATTGCCAGCACTGGAAGGACATTTCTAGATCATGAGCATTATTCAGTTATGCAGTCTTGCAACTTCACTAGCAAGCAACTCTGCTGTTTTAACTTGTCATATATTTACAGAATTCTGCTTCTGTGTCAGGATGCAATTCCATTTTATTTTAAGAGGGCTACATTTAATTGTTTCTCTCATTGGTTATTTTTCTTTCCTCCTGCTCTGTACTTTGTCCCTCAAAAAAGCAGTGTCAGATCAGATCATTTATCCAGTCTACAAAGTAGTGTCACACAGTTGCACCAAAGGAGCTGAGCAAACTGCAATGAAGGTTGGGAACAAGTAGCTGCAGAGAAGAGAGGCCAGGACATTTCAGATTACTGTGGCAAACACACACTTCTCATGGACAATGGCAAGAGAGACATTGAACAAATCCTCTCTTTTGAACTCTGAGACAGACACTGAATACCTTCTTTTCCATTTATGTTTATTTGCCATTTCTGCTGCTTTGCTGTCTTGACATGTTTGAAACACAAATGAAACTGTCACTTTTTACTGAAATGTGGGAAGTATCTTCTACCAACCATTTTGTTCAACTCAAACCATGTTTAGCTTTTGTTGGATCTTGGCCTCATAAATATCCACAAAAAAATGAAAGTTTGGCTTTCATAGAAGATCCTGGCATTTGAATCCCTTGTATCCCTGGCTTTATTGGTGTTTTGTTACCCATACACAATTCACTCCTCATGAAAAGAAAAGTTATACCTGAAACATAGTGGTTATCAAACAGTGATGGAGAGAAAAAAATTGGTGAAGGATATGTTATAATTGGAATTTATCCTTCTGCTTTGCAGTATGCTCTGGATGAATTTTATATCGATAAAGAGCTTTGCTAAACCAAGATAAATAATCACTCAAGTCAATGTACTCAGGCAAGAAAAATCAAAGGTATAGCATTCTGAAGGAAGCACAGGCGTTTTCTGTTCTTAGGAAACCACATGCTCACATACAGTAAAGGTAGCAGAAATGAGGTATAATTTGATAATAATCCAAATATGAAAAAAAATATTAGGAAGTTAAGTAGAAATAAGTGATCTGAGACTTCAATTGAGTCATATAATAGAGTGGAAAACAATCCTTGTTTGGTCTACACAGCTATAGTGAGGCTTAAACACTCAAAATGAAAAATATAATGACACTACAGGTGCTGAAGAGTAACATATCAGCCAGCAATGATGGAAAAAGTGCCTGACCTAATTCAGGTTTCTGTTGCAGCAGCCCAGCTGCATCCATAAAGAATTCCATGGTGGCTAATTTAGCCTGTCCTCAGGTAGCTCGTCCTGTCTAGAAAAACTTACTGTATACACCCAGGATATCAGTTGAATCTTTTTTTTTTTGTTTTCCTCCCCTCTGCTGCACTCAGAGGATGGTTCTTTTCCGAAACAATAAAACTAAATCAGTAACAGAACTTGTCACACACATGCACACATACAAGAATTTTGCCTTATTTATTAAATATTTGGGATTATTAATATTTTTTTACTAAAAAGGGTAGAATTAATTTTCAATAAATAACCTGTTCAGTGAGTAGCACTTCATTCAGAAGTGAGGTGCATTCATAGAGCGCTAAAGCAAAAGCTGGAAGATTGCTCAAAGCAAACCTACCTCAGCAAATGTAAGGGTTTTTCTTCTATCTCAGCTTGTAATTTTCTCTAACCAATAGAATCCTCTATTAAATATATGTACAGTGCCAAATTCAGAAATATATCATCTGAAATATATTTTAAATTTATGTATTATGACTATTTAAACACCCTAGCTGGTAGATAGAAAAAGAATGTATTTGGTACAATCCACAGATCAGAGAAACAGCGCCTGTGTTAATGTGCCTGTGTTAATGTGAAGCCCCACATTTCCAAAGGAGAGATAAGAGTTCCTAACTCAAAACAGTCTTTATGTTCTAATTTTATATGACTTACAGGACAAGTAGAGAGGGCAGAATAAGACTTCATCCTATGATGCAATACTTTGGGATTTAATTTGGGAAAATATTGTGTTTATCTATTAATTTAATTTTAGATTATTTTAATTTTTTTTTCATTTTTCAGCTATATTTTTGCATTAGTGGAAAGATGGTCTGCATGACCTAAAAGCCAGTTACACTCTTCTACTTCTCTGAATAGAAGGATGTTTCCAAGGGAACCACTTGCAGTCCTGTCATCTGGGCTGTAGCCATTTAGCCACTGCTACCTTGAATATATTTGAATATATTTTCTCACTCCTTGCAAATTCTCTGAAAGGTTTCTTTCCTTTGTGCCCTCAGACTCACTCACTACCCGCCCACCCTGCTGCTCTTTTTTCAACAATTTCTTGCTAATATGGACTCTATAACAAAAAGCAAATATAAGCTTTTTCCACCACAAGCGTGTTTTAATTGCTGTCAGGCTATGGAAAACCATAACTGTATTCCTACTGCAGCCTTAATGGAGTGACAAATGGCTGAGAGTTAAACTGACATCATGATTAACACCAAGTGGTGTTATTATTAATGGAATACACAAATCCAGTTTTCCCACCTCAATGCATAACTGTAGTACTGAGGTTAATCACCAATTATTCTCATTTATGTCTTCATGCACTGGCCTATTTCTAATTAATAGCTGGAACCTTAGCCCCTACACTTTGCAGTAAAAAGAAAATAAACCAAATATTTAAGAATTAAACAGCTAAAACAGGTCTACTGAACAGAAACATTCCACATGTGACATTCCACTTGAGGTGCTAATTCCAATGCTTCATTAAATATACTTCCTCCAGTAGTTACAGAAACCTGGTAAATGGCCAGGAAAAATGCTTTATGATGGAGCAGTCTTTCCCGAAATAAGTCTTCCCTCTGCTACTTACACCAGCAGCTGTCAACAGGGACAGATTTCATTTAGTAAGCTACAGTCTAAGCATCAGTCCCAAGTACCTGGAGAAGAATAGTCATGTTATTCAATACACATAATACCAGTGCTGAGTGTGCTTATAGCGCAGTCTGAAACTTCAGAGCCAATTAAACTCACCTGTTCACCTCAGAGCTTTGTATCAGACCACAGAGTTCACCTTGAAGGAGTGTCAGCATTTTACTAAACTTAAGGAATGATCAATGTTCAAGGTGTGACTTGGAGTTCTGCAGGATCAGGATTGCCATCAGTACTCCTGCAGAGGCTGTGTTCCTATGCAAGGTTCCTACAGGCTTGCCATGTGTTCCTGCATGCATCCGTACATCCCACAACAGGCAAGGTCTCAAGTCATTTCTCAGGAATAACATTGGTTCTTTCCACACCAGATTTAAGAAATAAACCAAGGCTGACCTAGAACAGAGGCTAGACAAAGTTAAAGAATAAAGTAGGTATTTATTAGAAGGATAACCTTGGGCAGCACAAGACCCCAGCCAGGGCTACCCCAAGATGAACCAAAATGGTCACAAAATGGACGACCGGTCACAGGGTCTCACAGTTTTATAAGTTCTGGTCCATTTGCATTTTGGAGTTAATTATCCAATTACAGCTTTAGCCCATGAAGTCCCATCCTTCTTGTTTTTCTCTCTTCAGTCCACGTTGTTTATGCTTTTGGACCTGAGATCTGGATTGGTTGTCCTTGGGTCCCCAGCTAGAGAAGGAATTGTTTTGTCTCCCTACTCTGTGAAGAGAGCTTGCTATCCCTTAATATGAAGCTCAGAACTACACACTAAAGCAGAACAGAATCTGAAAAATTTAAAACCTAAACCTGAGGTATCATATGCTTCTCAGTTCCCTCAGAAATCATTCCTTAATGTCAATGAAAGATATACAGGATAAATTTCTCCATGGCCTCATCTTCAAGAATTAATAAAGTTCAAGTGTTTTTTCTTGGTAACCAGAAAATAAAATCGTGCATAGAATAAGGTAACAAAGAATGAATTGCATTAAATAAAATCTTACTTAAATATTTTTCCTGAGAACTATTCAAAGCTGACCAGACTCATCCATTTTTTTTTCGCAAAATTTATAGAAAATACCTCAGCTATAAAAAATGGTATGGCTAATCATCAATTTTCTTATTTTAAAATTTAAATCTCAAGCTTCCTAAAACCAGTTTCAAATGACACTACTATTAGTTAATTTATATTTGAGAGATTAATTGGAATAGAATGAATAATTTGTAAATAATTTATTGGATGCAAGGATAACTAAAGCACTTAGGAAACTTAGCAATTTGAGTCCCTATGAAAACCATTTAGACCTACTTGGCTGAATCTGTTCACAGCTTAAGAACAGCTCTCCCTTCAATAATTCAACTTTTTATAAATCATGTTTAGATTCTAGCTAGGGCTTTTTAGCTGATTTTCCTATATTGTTGTCCCATTCAATTTCTTTATTTCTTTAAATCTTTGTTTTTTTTACTTGTAGGACATTTTTGTCAGTATTTGCCTTATTATATTAAAATGACTTGATGATATTTCTGCTTTTTGGGGCAATTATTATTTCTAATAGTTTGTGAATTGCTAACAGAATGTGTGATATAGTACAGGACAGAAAACTACAGTACAGATACAGTACAGGACAAAATTTAAACATTTAAACAATTGAAAGAGTTACTAAGAGCAAAAAAATTGAAGAAATGCTCAATAGTTTGGGGTTTTTTGGGGTTTTTTTGGTGGTTTTTTTTTTTTTTTTTTTTTTTTTTTTTTTTTTTTTTTTTTGAATAGTCACCCTGCAGAAAAATTATTGAGGTGAAAATGAAATAGTTATGATTTTCCCTCATAATTTTTTTTGCTGTGAACTGCAGCCCTGTCTTACTGTGACTCTGTCTCTACCCTAAATATGAAATATGCAAATATCTGTATGTGGCCCTCAGTGAAGCCAAAATCCAGGTCAGATCATACTGGATATTACTTCATACACTGAGGAATCTGGAAATGGTTGTGAGCACTTCATTTAGGAGTTGTGCTTATATTAGGTACCCAAATTCTTTTAAGGTGTTGTGATTTTTCTTTTGGAGTTTTAAAACTGAAATATGAAGTTAGCACTCTGGACTGTGTTGTGTAGAGTACAGAGCTGTCATGGTTCAGCACCTGATGGGTCTGAACCTAATAAAGCAATAGTTTAAGGCTACTTTCCAGCTTGCAAGATCAGGTCTTGCAGAAGGCACTGTATAAATGGATTATTAACCCTAAATAGTTACCTATATTAATACCTGTTCCCACTCTTTTGTCAGGGATCAGGCTGTCAACAGATTAAGTCTTAATACTTAGCAGGGGACCTGTGAGTCAGTTGTCAAGTGTTTTAGTATGTACAAAGCTGTAGTGAACTGCTATACAACAACCAGAGCCCCTAGACGTGGCCAGCCTCAAGCATTCATTGCTTTGGCTTAAGATGAGAAAAATTAGAAGAATAGAATTATTGCAAGGGTATCAGACACAGCTGACTGCAATGCCATTGTTTGTACAAAGATTCTGAAAGAAGTGCTAGAGTCAAAGAAAGAGTAGTATTCCCTGTGCTGTTGTGAGTGACATCCATTGGAATTTGTGAAATTATTGAAGTCTAGGGTCAGGATGTGCAAGAGTGCCAATCTAACAGAGCCACATATTGCTGCTAATTTGAGTCCTTGAGTTTTGAAGGCTATTAGTCTCAGCAAATAAAAAACAGGAGCAGAAAAAGTTCTTTACTGAACTACACCAAGTTATATGACATTGTCCTTGTAAGTAATGATATTGATATACAAATATATATATATATATATATATATATATATATGTCTTCCACAAGATGCTTGGTCATCTTCAGTCTAAGCTCTGACAAGCTGTGATAAATCATCACTAAATATAGTAAAATGTTAGCTCAAATTCTTTCAAAAAATCTTCAGATGTAATCAGTTTGAGCACTAGTTTCTCTCCTTTAAATATAGTCATTTCAACAATGCTAGACAAACTGGCCTCATCAAAGGAATATGGTCATCAATAATTTCTTTCTATGTGGCAACAAAGTAAAGTTGGTAAATGAAAAAGTCATCACTTACTTGTTAGTGAATGCATGAGACAAGTACTTCCTGGATTCTAGACTATATCATTAAGCCAGATTAAAAAAGAAAAAGTGACAAAAACAAACCAAAGGCAACATACATGTTTATGCTCAGAATATCTTAGCTTTATTCTGCTTCTCTTATAGTACATGTGTCTTATTTCCCAGTTAAAATCCAGAAGAATATACTCTTGCCTTTTCAGCTACTTATTTTGCTTTCTTGCATTTCTAAGAATGAATCTTCACATAAGGAAATTGAGAAAATCCCAAGCCCTGATGCAATTCCCTCAAAGTTTTATTGTTGAAGTGTAGCTGGGTATATTACAATGCCAAACATTTACTCAGATTGCACAGCACTTTCTCCTGGACTGAAAATATCACATATATTTGTAATATTTCTATCTTCAGCTTGAGTCAAGTACAGAAACACAAGAATATTTCTCTAATGTAGACTATTTTAATCAGCCTAATGAAAGGATGAGGCTTAACCAAGTTCCATTTTCAGAGTTCTGCTTTGAAGTGGTGTGTAAAGTGGTCTTGGGTTTTCCTGCCTTGAAAACCTAAGCAGAGATGAATAGTGTCTTATTCCTCCGGACTTGTGCAGGACCAGCTCATCTCTAAGTGTATTACATACCCCTTTTGCTGAACACAGCAGTCCCACAGACTTTCTCCTGCATATCCAAGCACAGCTTTCTGAAGGTGTTGAATAATTGGCACTGTGCTGCTACCCCTGTACACTCTGGCAGTGATCCTGCTTGAAGGGCCAAAACTGGAGGCTGAGCAGCATGCATTTGTCTTATTGAAATAATGACATGTGCTCTCACTTTAAAGCAAAATAAAACATGTTCATTTTACCCAACAAGAGAGGCATCTGTGTTCAGTAAAGACACACAGATTTTTTTTGTCATAGCCACTGCAGTGCTGTGAAACATTTATTCAGCTGCCATTGCTCCACCATCGCTTCATAAAATTCCTCTATTTAGTTGCTGACCAGTAACCACAGTAACAATTAAGCATGTTCCTTTCAGCTGGATAATTAAATGCCAAAAAAACTCACCACTCAATATGTAATTCACTCAACATCTTGTTGTTTGAAGGGACCAGTGTTCACAGATAGGATGGATTGAATTCCTAACAACATCTGGCATGAGCAATGGACTTGGCTGTCTCAGTAATAGCATTACATTCATGGTAGGAATGACAGCTAAATGTAGAGAGATGGATGGGCCTTTTCTCTGAAGTGGCAGATTCGTGGTTGCAGCCTAATGAATCAGTATGTTGTAACCCCTGGCCATGTACACACTGGCCTGTTGGTAGTGACAAGCTGCATCAGGAGCTCCAGAGCAAATTGTAGTTGTCAGATCTAATGGAGAAGGATGCTGGCTTACAAGTTACTGGGAAAGCTGAGTATAGTTTCCATTCCAATAATCTGGATCAAAACACTTCCTGATCGCCTTGGTCAATTTATTCTGTCACTTAATTAAACAAAAAAGCATTACAAATCTCCACAGTAAAAGCAAAGGACAAAAGGAGACTCTTTAACCTTGGGAAAAAAAATCTAGATGTTAGTTTTCAAGTAAAGTTCCTTTTTTCATAGGATCTGAGTTTGTAGAAAGATTTAGAACACCTATGCATTTTTTGTTCCTGGATGTCCTAATTTTTAAAGTGTTTTTGACTTGAAACCATTGCTTTCAACAGCATCCTTCAATCAGACACACAAAACACTTACTAAAAAACAACAGTTCTTTGAACATTGAAATGGATTAGATGATGCTCCAACTCCTGAAGAAGCAATTTTGCAATTAATAGATTAACAATAGTATGTCCTGGTTCTCTATATGCTTCTGATAGACTGGGGGGGGGGGGGGGGGGGGGGGGTTTGAGGAGAGCACAGATAAAACAACAACAAAAGACAAGAGGTTTAATATTTTTGTTTTAATTTTATTCTGCTTAGCAACTAACTGTAAGTGATTGCTGGACTTGGGTTTTTTTCAGGCCTCCAAGGACACAGAAATAATAGATGTTTTGAATGTACACTATTGACACTTATCAATATGATCCTTTCCACCTCTTCTTAAATTGCACTACATTAATTAGCCGAAGTCTAGGAGGAATGATGCCTGAGTGTGCTGGGCTCAACAGACGTCCCTTGAGAAATTAATTCAGTATATATGTGTCCATCATTAGCATTTTCCTGCCTCACTGGTATGTATTTTGCTGTACTGTAAAATACCTAAAGCAGAAGCCACTGTGCTGCTGACCATAATATATTCTGCAAAGCTCCAAAGAGTGCATTTTAACCAGTCTTCTGTTTGCACAATTTTTTTTTTTTTGTGTGTCTGCTATTAATGTGTGGTGATTCAACTTTACCCATTTGTTTCTCTGCCTATGAGCACTCTTAAAAATATGTTGATTTGACTCATGAGCAATCATTTTGTGGTTGAATTTCTTTATTTATTTAGGAAATGCACATAAGCTCTTGAGGACTACAGAAGCTGTTTTCAAAAGAAATCTTAAATCAGGATAAATTAAATAACAACTATATGTTTTTCACAGAATCTATATTTTCAAAAGATGCAGACTCGTGTTTTAGCTTTGACAGTGATGTGACCTGTAGAAGATAATCCTGTATCAGCCTTTAATTTATAGACTGTTAAATTGTATAAATATGTTTGTCCATAGGGAAATGTTTTTCTTACTTACAAGATAATATTGTACATTGCAACTCTCATGAAATTGGCAAAGGTATTAATTACACACATGCACACAGATTTGTATTGATTGCTCTTGTTTTACTACTGTTAGTTAGATTGTTCTGTGTGGTTATTTATTTCAACAATATTAAATCATCCAAAGAATGGGGATTCTTGTGTTTTGACACTGTATTCTGAGCCATACAGTAGTACAATTTGAAACTTTTAACTCTTTTACAAAATGGATTGTGAGACACTTGTGCAGGATCTTCTTAGAAAGACTTGTCTTCTCACAGTGCCTGAAAAAAGAAGTCTGTTAGTTGTTGAGAAAAAAACAAAAGTAAATAAGAAATATTAATCAATAATCTATATAATAATGGAAAACACCGGTAAACCTCAAATTTGAGGTCATGACAGCTGGTCTAATAATGGATTTTTCATGTATTGGAGAAGAAAAACCAAATTCTTTTAGAAAAAAATATCCTTTTTGAAGAAACAGCATATATGTCTATCACCATCTTACCAGATGAAAGTGGTTTATTGTGAAAATATTTTTTACATAAAACACATTTCTGAAGCAAAAAGCTGTTTCCAATTAAAAACAAAAATTGTGTTTCTAGTTGGTCCAAAGAATTTTATTTCTTCTCTCTTTTGTTAAACCGATGAAAAGGTTTTCTCAAACTACAAAATCATTTGACAAACGATTTTTCCCTAGAAAAGCCTCTGGCAAATATACACTGTGGATTTTCACCTATTACAGGTGTGATGGTGAGTGAATTCATTTGGCTATCACTGATTTCAAATGGGAGCTGAAGGAAGCAGAGGCACCCTGGCAGGGACCATGAGATTGTAAAGGTCCCACTGATTTTATAATGAGCATTACCACAGCGAAGCTTTTCTCACTCTTTTTTTTTGACACGTTACAGAGTTGCATTTTAACTCTCCCCAGAGTGATGGGGAGAGTTAAACAGCTGTTGGAATAGGTTTGTCACAGGACACCCTCAAAATGGAGTTAAATAGCTGTCGGATTCCCTTCTCAGTGTGGCTGGTCAGGAGACAGACTAAAAACATACTTAAAATGTACTTTAAAAACATGCTTTCTGATCTGTCTGTTCTCACAGATTTTTGTGAGGAGAAGGATGGAGGTAAGACACTGACCCACAAAATTAAGTCATTTGAGCTGTTCTTACTGAAAGGACCAGTGGAAGTTCAGGATTATTGGCGGGTCCAGCCTGCAACTTTCAAAGTTGCCTGCAGAGTTAATTTGCTAAATTCTGTATTTTCATATATGGTCTTTAGAACTACCATCAAGGCTCTGTGTTTTAGAAGTCTGATGCTCAATAATTAGAGGCAAGATGTGGAGAAACAAATAATACTGAAAGAAAGGTGCAAGACCCATCTCAGCACAAAAAGTTCTGTTAACCATAGTAATGAATGAAGATAAATAAAATTATCTGCAAAGCACACAGGCCTTGACTAGGAGGGATGGCAGCTGCAAAAAAGTATAGACTAGTATCCATGGGACTGGACTCCAGGTCACTCTCACATAACAGGAGCTGGAAAGTCAGGAGGTAGAAAAGCTGTGATTCTAAATAGAATATTATTGAAATGTATTTGTTATTTAGAAAAGCTGTGATTCTAAATAGAATATTATTGAAATGTATTTCTTATTTATTAAAGTGCAGTACTTAATGAGGCACATTTTGCCCTGACTTTAAGATGGGACAGTACATAATACTGGCTGGTGGTGGGGATGTGGGGGATGAGGAGAAACAACAATATTTAATGTCCATTTCAAAGCCTGTTCTGTCAAAAAACTTAGCCTGAATAAATACGATTTCATTATTAGCATTTTAGAAGTGTAGCACACACAGTATGAAGAATACATAAGCAAGTCTCACAATGCTTAGGAGAGCATTTATCTTTTTTTTTTTTTTAATTAAAGTGGTATTATTATGGAAAGTGGTGAAATAGATCACCACCATTTGCAAACTACAGAGAAAACAATGGTTTACCATTTTTTAAAGTTGATGTGAGTTCACCAGTCTATTTTCTTCTGCTAAGCCATGCAGTGGATTGTCAAAGTATAATAAGGAATGGAATCTTGGATTATGTTAATTGAGACTATTTAGTTTATTGAAAATGTCACTTCATAGAAACAAATCAGATTAGAGTCCAGGAGCACAGTGAACTTTTGAGGAGCTTACACCAGGTGCAAGAGGAAAATAATATCTGGAACAGAGACCTTGTGAAGGAAAGACTGAGTTCCAGGTGGAAAACTTAGATGGAAGTTTGTTGTACATTTATTAAATTTAGCAGTTAAATGGGTTCCAGGAATAGAAGACATACCTGGGATAGTATATCCAAACCATTTTACCTCTATAGCAAAATGGAGATTGTTTTTTTCTTACATCTAAATAGTTTTTCTTATGCATATTTTTATTTTTATTATTATTATTATTATTATTAGTAGTAGTAGTAGTAGTAGTAGTAGTAGTAGTAGTAGTAGTACCCTCTGTATTGTCAATAAACTTTCCTGCATGTTTTAGGAAAACATGAAAGTTTTTTGATGAAAGTGATGACTGTTCTGAATTTGATCAGACCCTTGAGAAACATGGAGACTGGTTTCTGACCTCTTGTGAGAAATGTTTTCTACTGATGTGTTGACAATGTTATGAAATAATTTCTGTGTTTATGTTTATATTTTCTGCATTTATCCTTTATACTTCACTTTAGACCTTTACATTCTCTACTAATGTACAAGGACAGCTTCTGGCCTGCTATATTTTCAGGATGAGGAGGATAATTTCTCTTATTTGGCTAAAAGAACACAATTTCTGTTAAATATTTAGAGTATAAGTCTCCTGACTGAAGAATAAATGTTGTGTTCATTCTTCTTTTTAATTTCTTTATTGCCAAAAGAAGACATTTAGATGTGAAAGTTGATGTGCTGCTTTTAGACTAGATACAACCTACCTCAATTCTGAATTTTGCTCTGTGATTTAGTATCAGTTACCAAAGAACCTTCTCTACTTATGCTGCAGGCTGGAGAATATATAAGTTTTTCTTAAAATAACAGTACTGGTTGTTCAGTTTGCAGATGTAAATTTTAACAGTGATTTTGGGCATTCATTCACAGATGCCTAAAGGACACAAATTACTTGCTTTATTAATTCCCTGTGAAATCTAGGTCGTTTCACCAAAGCTGAATACAGCCAAGAATGTTCAGATCTGCTTAAATGTAAGGTCAAACAACTTGACTTTTTAATTAAGAGTACGTAAAATTGCAGCTATTTCAGAAAATGTATTCTTGGAAATCTATTTGATATGAACTAGAATTCTTTTATGTATTTGCTACTTATACTTGTGTCTGCTTTCTAATATTTGTCACCCCAACATGTTTTAAGATCTGCATTGGCATAACCAGTTTTCCAGTTTTCCAGAATTACATGTTCCAATTTAATTAGGAGTGGTAGCTCCTATTGCAATGCCAGCAACAATTTTAAACAAATACCATCTCCTGCAGTCTTTTGTGTGCAATTAACTCAAAGGTACAGAAAGAGATCTCATATCCCACGGTGTTCTCAGAGGAAACACTGTCCCATTAAAGGTTGCATTCAATTGTTTTCTCTGTCACTGAGAAAGCCTTGTTCTAATTGAAAAAGTAGTTAATACAAATTTCTATTCTAATAATGGCTGGGTTTAAATCTGGAACAAGTCATTGTTAACAGATGCCACAAGCCAAGGCTCTATGTGAGCAGCAGTACACTTTAAATCCTATTTGCTCTACAAGTCTCTCATCTTCAAAGGAAAAAAATTGCCAAGTATTTCACTGAATTAATTTTTTTAACGTTTTTAACTGCTTGATACAGTCTTTTAAGGGGTTCATCACAACATGGCTTATTTTAATACTCATCATGCCTTCTTAGTCTCCTTTTGTTTTCTTTTGTTCTCTCTTCACAAAATGAGAAATATCGCTGGTTTTCACTTTCTCCTTTGGGTACCACCTTTATCAAGATATCAGCCAGTTTCTGGGAATTCTTTTGCTCTAGCTGCTTCATTTTGCTCAGGATTTGCAGCAGCAAAGGTGACACAATTTGGGGTACATGGCTAATGCTCATTGTTTTTTAAATGACTACTGCAAAAGTATAGATTTTATATCATATATTGGACCCTGAGTATCTTCAGAATCTCCTTTGGAAAATTTTTGGAAAGTCAGCATAGTTAATTAAAGCATTGATTATTCATTTAGGAAAATTTTCTGTTTAGGGTGAATCCATACTGGAAAATCAATAAAAGTGCTTGTGTATGTTGCTAAATGCCACTGTGAACAGTGATGTGTTTAAAAAAAAAAAAAAAGGAAAAAAAAAAAGGGACCCAAAATGTCTCTAGCATGTTTATATTGCACTTTTGATGAAATATTTCTATAGAGGTAGATACAGTATAGAAAAAAAAAGACCTTTTCTTATCAACTATTGGGGCAGGTGGAGCAGAGAAAAATTAGTTTTAAATATCTTGGGTAAATTAATAGTAATAAAATGAGAACCTTGTATTCCAGTGTTAGGTCTACTTCAGGGATGTGGTAGTGCAAACATTCATGTTGATGACATCATATTTAACCCACAGCCTTGAGTTGTTTCTGTAAACCTCAGACTGGAAAGGAAGAGGACACTCAGATGTCCTTTAATGCTAACATGTTTCTTGAAGGAATTCTCCATTTGTCTTTCATAATTGAATAGGGAAATCAGGAAGCTCATGACAGAATAATTGTGTCACCTTGCCAAGCCTGTAACAATTCCTGCTCAGATGTGTAGTTCTTTTTGACATGGCTGGGATATCACAGACACAAACCCAGGGCTGGCAGATACAATGTAAGATTTTGGGGCAGACATGCACCTTTCAGGCTTGGCAAGTGGTGAATTCCACCTGTAGAGAATGAGCCAAAGATATTATTACCAAAGCTGGGGGAGAAGGTTGTTTTTCTTCCTTCTTTCATATTGTTTCCTCATAGCAAATACGGGGTTTGCTGTCAAGTTACCATGATTCATAATAAAAGTGGTAGAATGGTGTGCCCCCACATGCACTTATCCTGTGTTATACCACTCAGACATAGCACACAAAGATATATGCGAGATCAAGATAAATGCCCATTTACATGCTATAGCCTTCATATGCAAATATCAAGTGATTTAATCCACTTTAAATTTTTAACCTTTTTTTCCCTGTGTTATTCCATCTCCTAAAATGTCTTCAGCTGATCATAATTATTCACTAGCAGCCTTTTCCCAATAATTTCCCATCAAAGGAGAGATTCAGTTTGCTGTGCCTGACAGTGGCTTGCATATGCAACTTTCTTTTTCGTGCAAGTCATTAATTAAAATTAGTTTCATAGTTGATTGATTCCATGTCCTATGAAGTTATGGGTTCAAATTTCAGTGACGTCCACAGAAAGTTTCATCAAAGTGCTGAGTGCGCAATCTCAACAAATTCAGCAGTACTTTGCAGAGCTCCTTACTGGAGGCTCTTTTGGTCTATTTTTCCATTCTTTGTCAAGGCCGAAGGTATGATAATCTCCTAAGCAGTGAATTTTGCAGGATGATCATGTATCAATTATGTTCATAAGGATTTTTTACTCACAGACCGAATTCCCATCTTGCAAACATAACACTGTCAGAGGGCAATGTCCCCGTGCTGTCTCTAATTTCTAGTGGCTTCCATCTGACCAAAATCTAATTGTCAGCTCAGATTTCAGTGAGTGGATGGAATAGTAGCTTAGTGCCTTTGCAGATATTGCTCGATATTTTCTGGCCTGGTATGTTTTTCTTTAGCCAGGAATTTCTAATCACTATTTAAAAAATAACCATAATGAAGTTTTAATGAATTTTGAAACTCATAAGTCAAAATTAAACAATGGTTTCCTCTTGGAAATACATGTTTTTCACAACAATTACTTCTAATCCAAGTAAATTGATTTTCCAGCCTTTAATCCGTTCTGGAATCTTGAAATTAATTTTCTCTTTAATATAATGTCAAATTGGCTTTTTCTTTTCTTGCTCCCCAGACAGCCAAAATATCAGCCAACGTGGTCCTACATAACTTTTCATTTTAGTCTTGATGATAGGGGAGTCATTCAGCACTCTTCTTCCTTAGAGTAAAAAACACAAGTGTGCCAAAAGACAGACTGCTGCAGAGGTGCTGACATCTATAAACACAAAAAGGCAAAAAAAAAAAAAATTAAGTGAGCAAAGCAATTTTGGGGAAGTTATGTGTGTTAGCTTAATTTAACAAAGGTTAATTTTTTTAATTATAGGAATGCAGAGGGAAAATAAACAGAATACAGGTATTGTGGAAATAAAAGTGACTAGGATGAGAAGGAGACACAGAAAAGGAGAACAGCAGGAAGGAATTGTAGAAAAAGGTGTGGGAGAAGGAATTATCTACTTATCGTGTACAGTAATTTACAAAGAAAGAAGCTGATATCCTTCTGCACTTTTCTGGTTTTGCAAATATGTGCAGGTAAGGTTAAGTGGCCATAAAACCGTGTCCTTGCCCTGCTGTCACCACTCCAGCTAAGCAAACCCAGCCTGGCTCAGCACCTGGGGAGGACACACAGAGGAGGGAGTTGGATTCAGTCTGACACATGATCTACAGCAGAATTCTGAGCCTTTGAGAGAATGGGAGACTGAAGGGAACTGAAACAGGAATTAAATAATCCTAAACTAGATAGGACTTCAAACTGGGGAAAGCAAAAGCCAGTATTAGGATTTCCTGCCACTTTCATCATTGTGGTAATTTTTAAGATTACCTGTGACAAAACACAGGCACAAAGAAAGCTTGTATTGTGAAGGGCATTTGGGCTGTATGACACTAGAAAACCTGAACATAGGATAATGTTAATGTTTTTAACATTATAAAACTTAAACTCAACATGAACTCTTTCAGCTCCATAGGAGAAATCAGAACAATTTAGGAAGCTCTTCACTGCATTGAAACATACTCTGCAGGCACACTTTCATAAAGGAATGACAAAAGACACCAGCAAGAACAACGAACAAGAAAAATGACTAAACACTACCACCACAACAGACTGATTTAAAGGTAGGAAACCAAAGTTGGAAATGAATGGCTATTTTCTGCCCTTGAAGTGAAAGGCCATAGTCATTTGCTATTGACCATATTTCTGAAGGATCCGAAGTACTGAAAAAATTAGGAAAATTACCATTTGCTGAAAACACCAATTAGGTAGTAAGGATAGTAAGAATGAAGGCAGACTAGATGAAATCCATATTCAGTGACCGGGCATTTACATTACAGATGAAGTGCAATTCAGATAAACAGGAAATGATGCACATAAAAAAATTGCATCTGATAAAATTATTTTTAAGCATATCATTACAATTTAGGAGTAAAACCTGTCTGTACCATAGATCAACCCACAAAAATATGAATGCATTACTCAAAAGCAAATATTAAAAATATTTTAAAAGGGATAGAGAACTAAACAGAATGTCATGTGTTTGACCACATCTTGAATCTGATATGCACCTTAAAGAAACATTTATTAGTGCTAGAAAAGCTCCAAATAAGAACAAAAAGCATGTTAAGTGGTAAAAAACTGGTTGAGTATTAATCATCTGAGGTAGAGTATTTTCATCATTATCAGCACATTCTCTTTGTATATGTCATTTAGCTATACACTGATAAACTTATTTTTAGCTCCTTTCCAGCTGCTGCTGCTATTGCCAAAATTTTGCTTTTGTTGTTTATTTTTTTTATGGCAGACGACAATATTAAGTTGCTTGTGCTAGGAAATGTATTTCAATACCAGGAAGACTGAGCTAATAAGCAAAAAACATTTAAATTATTCTTGTTCAAAGGAAAGAAGTGACATAAGTGTTGAGATCCTATAGGATCTTAGATATAGTTGTAGGTAGATATGTGTATGGGATTAACAGTAACTATGACAGGTAATTTACCCTCAGAAAATGAATGCATTAATAGTAATAATAATTGGGGGGTTTTCCCACATTTGATGAAGTCTTAGGCAAAAACTATTTTGCTGGTTGTGTCTCTAAGGCCCAGGCTCAGAGCACAAACAAGACTTCAGTACCCTTCTATGAATTTCCAGTCAGGGATCCTTTGAACCAAAGCAGTATCTGCTTTACACAGAGCACACCAGTGGTTTCAAGTAGGTGTCCTGACCATACATATAAAGGAAGCAAATATAAGCAAAATAGCATGGAGCTTTTACAAAACCAATATTGCAATTTATTTTTCCAAACATTGTAACAAATATTCTTTTTCAAATAAATTAACCTATCTTTTTCTTTACAAAATTGTCTTGATATTCATATATTGTAAAATACTTCATAAAACTCCTTAACAAATACCCTTCATAACTAGAAGAATTGTGGTGACCAGCACACCAAAAGTTCTGCACATTTTTCAAAGCACAACATTTAAAGCAAGATGTATTTCTGAAAAATCATCCAAAATTGTAAATTTTAAGGGGAATATTTGAGGGCAGGCAAAGTAAGCTACAATGAAGAAATGCAGGACATGACAATAAAAAAAATATATGTCATAAAATCACAGAATAGTTTGGGTTGGAAGGCACCTTTAATTGTCCAATTCCCTCTGAATGACCACAGGCATCTTCAACTCGATCAGGTTGCTGAGATCCCAGTCCAGCCTGACCTTGAAGGTTTCCAGGGGTGGGGCATCCACCAGCTCTCCAGGCAACTTGTCTCACTATTTCACCATATATAAAAACTCAATTTGCTGCAATTAAAACTTAGAGGCAAGAAATATTTCCTCATTAAAACTGTCAGATTTGTAACATTGACGAGTCTAATTATCTTTATATTGTATTAGAAAGCAATAGAAGGGGGAGCAGAAACAATTCCTCTAACCCGAAAAATTATGCAGCAGTCAAAGTCAATTTGTAATATATATGAAGCCAAAAATAGAACAAGGCATTTTTCAACTTGTGAAAGAGAGCTTTATTTTCAAAACTAATATACTTTTTCCCTAACCTCTTCTTCAAAACTGCTGTAATGCCATCAAATTAATTTTCCATTCCAGCATTCTTCCTCATGTTCTAATCTTCTCTGGCATCTGAAACATTATCAAAAAATTGACTTTTCTTTCTCCCTGTAGTCCTGTGAAAATATTTAAGAATCCCAGTCAATGTAACTTGAATTATGCTGGACAAGGTTAGCTTATTAAAACAAGGAAGAAGGAGTAGGAAGCAAAGCAATTTAATAAAGTGGCAGAGCTCACTATTCTCACTTCTGAGTGCACTGCTCAGCAGCTCTGTTCAATTTGTAGGGCAGACAAAATATATTTCCTAATCTGGATCTTTCCTAATAAGCTCGGAGTGCAAATTGTTAGCAAAGAATCACTCAGATTCATGAAAATATCGGAACACATTTATTTAATTGGCTTTAAAAAACTATGAAAAAAATAAATTCTTATAAACTGGCTGTGTTCCAGCCTCTGCTAATTCTGAGTTTGACACTGCAAAACTCAGCTTTTGTTTATAGAAGAGTGAATTTCTGCCCTTTTCCACAAACTAGAGAGAATAGTGATTTTTGCAGTGAATGTGAATTTGTGTAGAGCACAGCCCTGTGTCTATCATGCCAGTTTGCCTGACAGTTGACAGCAAAGATAATGCCATACAAATGTTTGATTTTAAACTTGCAGTTTGTACTAAAATCAAGTCCAAATGTTCAAATTTTCTCACATTGAAAGTAAAATGGTATTCAGAATTCAAAATCAGTGAAACTCAGCAGAAAGATTATAGAAATAAGGGGAAACACTTCTATGGTGATGGCCTGTACATAAAAATCATCTTTCTCCTTTTTTTTCAGTGGACTTGAATAAGTAAAATTCTGCAAAATTTAGTATTTCAAAACATTATTTTCTCCTTTTCAGTGACAGGAAAAAAGCCCCGAAAAGTAACTCTGCACCCAGTGTTTTTGGGTAAGAGAATCTTAAGGTACCCATACAAGTGTAAAGCAAGTAATTTAAATGCACTGTAGCATTTACACTGTGGTAGCACATATAGAAGTAACAAGTTCAAGACTTCTTTAAGAGTGTGTATAGCATATGGCCACAAGAGTAGTTTGTAGTTTGTTATTTATGCAGCATCTGAGAAGCAGAAATTTACTAGTAGGAGAGAACATGGAAACAAAATTCCAATTTGCTGAAAACTGGAACTATCTGGAAATAAAACTATTCCATATTGAAAATGAACATTTTTTTTAAATAATTTACTTATAACTTCATTCCTAATTTACAGGAAAAAAGGTTTTAGTTAGATAACCCTTTTATTACTTTTCCATAGTCACATTGAGGATTTCTTTTGGCCTTTCTTCATAACTTCACATACATTAGATATTATAATACGAGAAGATCTACTTCTTAGTCAAAAATGTGAAACCAGCTTTGCCTGTACACCTAAAAAAATAAATTGTTGCTGGATTAAAATTTAGATCTGTGCAACATCAATGTATTACAGCAATACAAATGATACACAGGGATAATGACATCTATTTAACTCCTTCAGTCTCATCAGGTTCTCTTACTCTTTATTATTGGCTGCATCTATAAATAAGTAAATGTATATCAGTTTGCATGATCCACCTTGATCTGAACAGCATCAAAATCCTGGGTTAATAAAATGGGAAAAAATACCAGCTATATTAGTAACAAGACAGCAACACATGGTGAAGTATGCTGATTAAATGTACAGATGCTATACACATATTAAAATAAGAAATTAAGTAGCAGTTGGAAAAAGAAGGTTCTCCATTTCATAGAAGGAAATTAAACACTCTTTCAGCAGGTTATGGCATATTATAGCAATTCATTTAAACACTTACTACAGTCTAAACTCTCTTCAATACAGAACAACTCTGTTCATTAATTGGGTTTGGGTGAGTGACTGCACTCCCCTCTCTGTTTGTCCATCTGTATTGTTGATTATATTTTTTTTATCACTTTGGCAAACTTTCTCACCATTTACCACTTGTAAAATAATGACACAGTGCAATTCTACATTCCAAAACTACAGGTCACTGTAGTGTCTGAGTGTGTATCACATAACCTCAGAAACTCAGACATATTTTCTACAGCATCCACAGTAAAATAGTCTTCCAGCCTCTGGTTTTAAGTATCAAAAATTAATAAAATATTCATTAAACCTCAATGTTCAATGCATATTGAAATGATGTCAATAATTACCTTTCCTTGGGAGTGCATTTAGAATGGAAATTATTATTTCAGATTTGTTTGAGAAATGAACTCTGAGCCAGAAGCTGAAGACTTCATTTCACAAGTGTAGGAAAGTGTGTGATTTTATTTTTCCCCTCCCCACCCTCCTAGAAGTTCCCACTATGCAGACCTTCAGGATATTTTTAACACAATAATACATTAACATGACAAAGTAACCTGGGTTGCAGAGAGACAGCACAGCAACCCAGCACACAAGGCAAGATAATAAAATATAGAAAATAAACCAACTGCTAACTTAACAAAATCAAGTGGCCAGTTATGTATGTGTTTGCAGAAAAGTACAACTGTGTACATTATATTTAATTTCATCTTCTGCACTCTGTATTAAAATAGCCCTTTACAGACTTCATTTCATGGCTATAAGGAAATTTCAAGAGGTGGAAAGGAGACAGTGTGCATGTATTCAATAGTAGAGCAAGAACAAAGTAGGCAGTTTATAAGAAATGGCTTTGAGTGGTGAGCTATAGATTTTAAAGCCCTCTCCATATGTTTTTTATATATAATTTTTCTATTAGATAGTTACTACAGAAAAACACACACTATAAACTGAAATAATCCCAAGAGTACTCTTTTGACTTTCCCCAGAAAACAGGCAGAAGTCTCAGTTCTTCTACAGCCATTGAATTCCCATTCCTGACTGCCTAAGCGTATGGATTGAACTGGAAAAAATAATTCAAAACCTCCTTTTCTCAAAATCTTCCCCTTAATGGTTTGGGCAGTTTCCTGAAAGGCAGGAAATTACACTGAAGCCTTCTTTGACTGCAAAGGCCCTAAAGCACCTGATGGATGAGTTCCCTCCTGCCAGGCTGCTCCTGGGCAGCGAAGGCTGCTGCTGTGAACGGCTCCCTCTCCTCTGGGCTGCTCTGTCAGATGGGACAGAAGCTCCCTTGCCTCTTGCTCAATAGGTTTGTTGGCAAAGGAAATGTGTCACTAGCTGTGATACGTCCCAGAGAAGGATGATTTCACTGGTTTGTCCTCAGGGAATGCTGTCCTCTTATCCTTACCCCGGCACTGTCTGAGATAGTGCTAATAAGCCTAACCAAAACCATGCCAAAGAAATATGAATAATTAAACACTTTGTAGCATGGAAATTCTCAGTTTCTTGCCATGACCTCATTTAGTTCATTAACACAGGCAGGCAGGGTTGGAGGAGAACCACATTTTCAGGCCTTTCAGTCTTCAAAGATTATTGTCTGAATCTTCATTATCTTAGAGCATTGTTTTCTTTTGTTTTACTTATTGACTTTGCCAAAATTAAATTTATGATTTTCAGAGGTGACAAGGAATTAAAATGTGCACTTTCAATGGAGCTTTGAGCACCTGCAACATTAATTTTATTTTGGCAATGGGAGTTGGGGCAATGATGCAGTGAATAGAAACACAGGCAGCCTCCTTAAAAGAGCACCTTGGAATGAAAATACATTCTGCTAGCAAGAAGGCACAAAACCTACACAATAAAGTTAACCTTGGTTAAAAAAAATGTATATTTTTACTGCTTGAAAAAATACTAATCATTTTATCATCATTTTCTAAATTAAAATTTATTTCAAAAAGGAACAGCAATAAAAAAATAAAATAATAAAATAGGTGATACTTGTGTGGAAAACAGTGCCAGTTTTGTCATTGATTTCAACAAATTCTTGTTTTGTCTTATTCTGCTACAACTTTAGGCTCAACTAGATCTCAAACTGATCTTGGGCTGTGATGAAAACCTTAGTGCCTACATGCAGGAGGACCCATATATATCTGTACTTTCATAAGATTCATCATCATTCACTGGCTGACCAATGTACATTGAGCCCTATGAAGGCTTATGTATGTTATTGATATTTCCTCTGGGCAAATGCATAAAGTATGCATATCTATACAGACAACTGACTATCATCTATTTTAAAATTAATCTAGCTATTGCTCTACTTGCTGTTGTAAAAACAAGAGAAGAAATTTTATGTTTTAAATCCTTTCAACTATCTGTATTTTCACTTCACAAAAGTCTTTCAGAAAAGCCAGCCTAAATATTACAGTGGTGGAATTTATAGGGGGAATGAAATTGTGAAATGGTGATTGTGTTTCTTTTCTTTTTGGCAGGTCCCTTAGAACAGAATTAGGAGTATTTCTGTTCCTACATTTTCCAGGAACACACTCAGACTGGATTCACAGTACAGTTCTACAGACAAACCACAGCCAGTTTATGAGGATTGAGAGGATTCACAAGGGGCCCTAGACCTGCAGACAGTCTGAAGAAGTTGTGGTCTAAACATGGTGGAAATTCAAAACCTGTAGATTAGGCTTCCAGACTAATAATTGTTCTTCTAAGTAGAAATGGATGAGTATTATTCTACTTAATGCACACAGGCTTTTTTTTTCCTCTACTAACAAGCTAAAAAGGGTCATTACTAAGGCAAGTATAGCTGTTCCCCTGGTTATAGAGCTAGTGTTGAGTTTTCTTTCCTTGCTAAATAAGAATGTTCCTAAATAAGTTATGGTGTTCTGATGGCTTCTGAAAGAAAACAAAAAACATTTAGGCTTTGACAACTATTCTATATTTTGAAGCTAAGGAAAAAGTACCTAGAGTATTCTGCAGTCCATATTTTATTTTATTTTTTACTATAAATTCTTTACCACTTTCCTTACATTTTCTTAAGAAGTTCTGCGTTAGGTCCCAAAGAACTGTAACACGATTGCTTTTGACAGATATTTCAGTCTTAGTTGTTATTTGTTATGCTCTCTGCAGTTTCCATATCTCAAAAACAACTTGAAAATGGGAAGAAGTTGGCATTTAAGGGGGCACCAACTACCTCAAACCAGACAGCCAGAAATGTGCCATATGGGATGACAATTTAAGCCATTCTTGGGATCGCCAGGTACCTTGAGGAGCTTCTTGCTTTCAGTACTAGGGGAATCAATCATATTGAATGCCTTGATATAAATCCCCCAGGGATTGCCTGAGCCAGCTCAGTTTCTGAGTCACTAATGAGTCATAATGCTTTGTCAAAAAATTGCTCTCCAGCACTTCAGGTTCAAGTAGAGGGAATTCTGAACTCACACCGGTGCTCCATAGGAGGCCTCTAACAAAGCAAGGCAAGGTCTGCAGGCAGACACAGTAGCTTTTATTCTACCACCTGGTGTGGCTGGAGAAATTAAACAGGCTTTCAGGCACATAGGCCTTTTTTAGGCCTGAAAGAATTTTAGATACTAGTATGACCAATGACTCAGAGTTTAGTTAGACATGTATCAATTAGATCAACTTTGAAAGAAAAGATAGTTGGTGACTGTGAAGTATAGGAGATGTAATTAGGGGAAGGCAGAAGAGAAGCAGAGAGATGGTGAGGTTCATTCAGCTAGAGAAAAGAGAAAGAAAATTGTCCTGTGGAACATGGCAAAGAGAGGCAAAGCGATAGAGAATTTACTCTGCCATAAAATCAGTATCTTTCTATAGAGCCCCTGATTATCATGAGACATAAATTTTAGTTCTCAGTATCTATTAAATATATTTTTTCAGTTTCTTTTCTTTGTTTTCCCCAGATATAACTGTGTTTTAACAAGTGATGTCATCTCATCTTTACTGCTTCCTCACTATTACCTTCCTTATGTACCTGCCACCTTTGATACCTACAGCAAAACTGTGCTGTAGCAGAACAAGTAACATAATAACTGAAAAGAATAATTGCCTGTAATTGATAAAGGAAAGAAAGGAAGGTTGAAAAGTTGATTGAGATTTCCTTTTGTCACATATTCCTACAGAATATTTCTTTTTTTTTTCTATTTTTGTGTAAGTTTACTTGGTCTGGATTACAAGGATGAAAGAAATTGTGTCAATATTACCTGTACACAGAAGGGACAGCAGAGCCTCCCCCTTGTAAGCTCGTGTATGTGCATAGTTGAAGGACAGGTTATAGCTTTATGTCTCTCTGCATCTGTCTTTTCTGGATTACTTTTCAACAAAGTTACTCTTCTTTCTGTCCCAACACGGCAAACCTTAGTTTTATTTAGTATTATTTAGTTTTATTCGGTTTTATTCAGTATCTGTCATATTCATGACATCCCAGGTGTTCTTATTAGTTGTAGATCTGCACAATTACCTAAACAAATTTCCATTTCTTCTCAATACCAATGTATTTAAGATATAATGAAAAGCAAAAATGTTAATCCTGAACATTAATGAGCACTATAGTGTAAGTACAAGTGATAAATTTATTCCTGTCACTAAAATACTTCTAATAATCATGTTGCAGATAAAACCACAAATGTTTTAGATCTCAGTTAGCTAAGTGGTCATTAGCTCCTTGTGGAAGCAGAAGACATTTATTCAACAAAGGGCTTAGGATAAAGACAAAATAAATAGCTCCAGGGCACAAACACAGGGTCAGTGCTTTCACACATTCTGAATGATTTGACAGTGTTTATTTCTGTTTCTAAACAGTGGATGCATTCCTGTATAAATGGTGGCTTCGAACACTCACAAAAACATACATACATACCCACACACATGCATGTTCACACATGTACATGTGCATGAGTGGTCATGTGTGGGGTGATGCTTAGCAAGCTGGAAGCCTACACTTTCTTTCTTTCTTTCTTTCTTTTCTTTCTTTCTTTCTTTCTTTCTTTCTTTCTTTCTTTCTTTCTTTCTTTCTTTCTTTCTTTCTTTCTTTCTTTCTTTCTTTCTTTCTTTCTTTCTTTCTTTCTTTCTTTCTTCCTTCCTTCCTTCCTTCCTTCCTTCCTTCCTTCCTTCCTTCCTTCCTTCCTTCCTTCCTTCCTTCCTTCCTTCCTTCCTTCCTTCCTTCCTTCCTTTTATTTCCTTTCTCTTTCTCTCCCCACACACTTTCTCTTTCCTGCCTTTTTACCTACTTCTCTTTCTTTCTTGTTTCTTGCTAGAAAGGAAATAATAACAGAAATCTGAGGACCATAACTTTTTAGTGTGATTTATTTCACTTAGCTTTAGTCACCCAAGCTCCCTCCAGATGAAGTGCCATGTGGATCTACTGTCTCTTATCTCCCATTACCTCTGAAAGAAATATACATCTGCTCACAGCAGGAGGCAGATAAATGTAAGTACCCACTCCAAGGTGTCTGGAGAGCTATAGAGAGCCCAATGTGGACACCAGCATCCAGTCAGCTGGGTGACTGCAGATTCTATCTTCTGACTCGACTAAGGCCTGGATAAGTTTGCTGAAGGAAAGATTTCTAGTGTAATTTGAGATGCTCTGGAGAATCCAAGACATCCATGGAGGATCAACAGATAGTACTCATGGAAAACCTGTGCTCTTCTAGAGCAAAATGGGGAAATCAGGTGAGAGATCCTAAAGCATTTCATGCTGACATTAGGTGAGTATTTCTAGGCAACTGAACTGAATGACTGATCCCTCTGGACTGTACAAGGAGTTCAGATTACAAATAATCCCCCAAGTGTAGCTGTATTAAACTGAATCCTCCTTTGCTTGATGGCCTTACAGTGCACACAGCAGTGACTTCAGCTGCCTAAACATGAGCACCAGAGCTATATGAGAGTCTCTAAATCATCTGTAAAATCTGACTTTATAGGCTGAACACAAGACATCAGGGACATGAAGAGGAATCAAGAGTGTCTAATGGAGACCAGGCATGAAACACCACAAAACTTAAATAAAGGGATGCCTAAGTTCAGGAAACTCAACCCATCCTCCAGTTTTTATTCAAATAAGAGCAGATTTGGTTAGTATTTGTTTTTTAATTATGGACTAAACTAACACATGTAAGGTCTGAATTTGTAAAAAAGAAGTTCTAAACTACAGAGGCCATATATTTAAACTAATGATATTTCTAGTACTCCTACAGTAGTTGTTAAGTTTTTGTAAACAATGTACGTACCTTATAATGCCCCATAAAAGTAGCCTATTATATCAGGGTTTATTAGAAATTCTAAATATCTATAGATTTAAATATTTTCATATAATTAGGAGTGTATTTTATATAGGATAAAGTGATTTCAATTGAAAATTTTGCAGTTATTTAAACATTTCTTTCTGAAGATTCCAAGTCATTGTACAGCTTTGAATATATCCAAGTTAATAAAATTTCTGTAGCATTACATTACAGATTCTGGTTTTTAAATGATACATCATAACAAAATGAAATATTCTATAGTGTATTAATTATGTGCTATTAAAAATAGGCATATCTCATGCCTGAATGCTACAATGCAATATATTTCCTGATCACAGAAAATCGATTGATTGATGTAATTTATTCTATATTAGTTGAACCTGTTCTCTAAGGAATTTGCTACAGATTCAGAGTTTGAAAAAAAATTTTGAAAAACTCTCCTGAGTCCTAGTCTCTGAGTTAATCCAAATTGTAACTGGAGAAAACAGTATCTTCCACTTTCTGTTAATCTCTAGTCTTTCAACTATATAAGTTTTCTTGTCTTTTTTGACAAGATGAAAAATTTCAGAATGTTCTCCTTCTTTCTTCTTTAAAAATCTGATTTTTCATTATCTCTTCATTGATATTGATATCTTAACCATTGATAATATATGCTTTCTGGTTTTCCTTATCAAAGACATAGTACTGATCCTGGGAAAACTGCTTTTATTTAACCAGGTTCTTTGATGTCTCTCCTATTAAGTGAGATTTTTTTTAAAAGGGAAAACAACAAAAAAAACCCCAAACAAAACAAACAAACAAAACCCCAACCCCTTCCTCCCTTATAAAAACAAACAAACAAACAGTGTCAACACTCTACAGCAGTCTCAGAGCCAAACTTAGGTCACTTCCTAGGGGATTTAGAACATAGATACCCAATATTATTTACATGACTAAAAGAGGTTATTCAGGATACTTATTTTGCAATGTTTCCAGCCTTTGGTAATCCATACATTTAGTTGTGCCATCATTTTTTCAGCTCTGAAGACATCTACATCCCTGATCACAGTTGTATATGTGCCACCCCAAGTACCTCAACAGCTGGTAGAGTCAACAAGTGCCAGGAGATGAGAGCCCCTCATTGTGTCATCAGAGCACTCCTCACATCCAGTCAAGGTGAAAACACAGTAGACACGATATTGCCTGCAGTGATAGCAGCAGTGCTTAGTGCCTGGGTCCATGAAGTAGACAACCTGGACCTCCCCAGGCAGGAAGCAGTGTTGAATCTATTGCTGTTAATCCCACAGCACTGAACTAACTGAAAATATGCAGCTTGGATTAAAGGGTTCCCTTCATCCCAGCCACCAATACTAAATCACTTCTCCTTTTATGACCATCATGTTTCATAGCAGGTATCTTCTGCTGCAGTGGTAGAACTGTGTTCTAAAAATATATGAGCAAAGGAGATGGAAAATTTAAAAGCACTGTGCCTATGCAATGGAACTCACTTCTCTATAAGAGATAAATATAAGAGATATATAAGATATATAAGAGATAAATAAACATCAATATCTCACTGTCAGACTATATGAAAAATTCATTCTTTCCATTTACTTTTTCTTCACACAAATTTCCATAATACAGTACTTTATTAGTGAATTAAAGTATTTCTCCTATTTATTTTCAAATGGTGATACTGATACTCTTGTACATCCAGTTAGCCAAGCCTTGAGATCTGACAAAAATTTCTGTTTTTCTTAAAGTATTGTTAAGAAAATATTGTTTTAAACATATAGTTTTCTTAAGATGTCATTGCCCAGAGAAGTTGCTGGCTTCCCATTATGTGCTCAAGGATCATTGGAGGTGTTCAAGGCCAGGTTGGCTGGAGCTTTGAGCTCATCTGGTAGAAGGTGTCCCTGCCCATGGCAGGGGGGTTGGAATCAGGTGATCTTTAAGGTCAGTTCCAGCCTAAACCATCCCATGACTTTATTATTTTACTATTTGTTTTTAAATGTTGTAAATCTCTATAAATGAACATTATCTTTTGTCATTTAGGGAGAAATTAGCAGTGCTAAATTTAACAGAAAGGTGTACTTTACTTTAAAGTTCTAACAGAATCTGGTATGCCTCTCAAACACGAACAAAAAAATAAAATCTGCCTTTTGGAACTGTTTTTCTTTGAGTTGGATTCTTCACTTTAAAAATCCTTATAATTTCTGTTACTTTGTGACACAGCAACATAAAGATAGAAATAAAAGCCCCTTTCAAAGTGCAATACAATGTATTGGCTATGAAAAAACTCTGTCAGCATCATTCTAAAATTTCAATTTTTTTTTCCATATCCACAATTTTCTATGCATCTTTAGTTAAGCGTTGCTATAATCATCACTGGGATTTGCTTATCATGTCTACATCTTTCGTGCTTCCACCTCTGGGAAAGAGGTTGGAGTTGGGAATGTTTGGAATAACCCCAGCAGGTGGAGATAAAGAGTAGCGACAGACAGAACAGAACGTGCCTTCAAAGGGCGCAGGCTGGTTTTCATCATCTGGGAGTTTGTGTGGTTTAAGTGACAGCGCTTGACAGAGAAGGATGAGTGATCCGTGCTACAACCACTGCCACCCTCGGTCTGCAGCCCCAGCAGACTGCCTGGTGCCTCTGTGCTGGCAGCGCTCTGGTGAATCCCACGCCGGCAGCTCGCCCCGGGACACCAGCTCAGAGCCAGCTCCACTGAATCACTGCCTGGACCTGAAGTGCTTGAAGTGCCTAACGATGCAGGAAAATACAGTCTAGCAGTAGCGAAGCTTGCTGAAAACTCCTGATGTCACCACTGTCTGCTTAGCCTTTATTTGTTCTTGCTGGCTGACCAGCATGACTGCCTGGTAGTACAGACAAGGTACAGCAATTTCCTCCTGAAGGCAGCAGGAATTAGAATGAGAGGGAATAGGTGTCTTATCTATGAATAGGTAAATTAAGAACAGGCAGGATTTTTAGCTTAAATGTGTAGCTTGCAATAATTCAGAAGTAGAGAAGTAGAAATCTCACTGTCCTTTTCCTTGCTGCTCACAGTAATTCATTGTGGAAGGAGCCAAAGTGAACAATCAACTCTTGCTCTCACAGGTATTGAGTCAGGACAGTTACAGGATTGTGTAACAAAAGACATCTTCTCAATTATGGTAACTATATATTGTGTAACAACACAATTTCTTGATTGTAAGAACACCATCATGAAAATATTGCCCCACAGCAAAACCATAGGTCCTGAGATTCTGACAATCAATTTATTATTGATTGTTTTCTTCCTAAAATCACTTTCTGGGTTGTGAGCACAAGCTGGAGTCTTGCCTAATGTGTTCTAGAGCCCACATTATCTATAGCAGCAGCATTACTAGTAGTGCATCTGTCTTGCCTCTATATCTTAACAAAACTAAGCTATTACCCCCTTTTCCATCACTAGGAGCAGGCAATCTGACGAGGCACACAAGAAGAAACTGGCAGGTGGTTTTGACTCTTTTAATAAGATGTGTTCAAAAGATGTGGGTGTAACACTGTGGTCTTTGAAGTATGACTGCCCGCGGTTAAAAGACGTGGATCTCAAACATCAGTTTATTTTCAGATTGGAATTGGCCTTGTTTATGAGGCTTCTAGTCCTGTTGTTAGAGATCCCCCATGCTCTAGCAAAGACTCTGGACATTGCCATTCCCTGGGTCACACAATGACCATGGGCTTAGCTGTACAAAACAATTCCAGCTCCTATGCTGGGGACAATATTTGAGAGGCTGGAGCTGCATCATGCTAGAGGGAGAACGGCCACTGTTTCCATGAGGAGCAGAATTTCAGACATTCTTCCTTCTCATCAACCTGTTCCAAGGAGTGGATGTGGCATTCAAGGGAAAGTTTGAAGTTAAAAGGTCCTGTGTTCTTTTGAGTGAAAGGAGCACAGTTCAGCATAGTCATCATGTAATGCATCCAGGGGGGTGGGAAATTCACTCTGGGATGCAGTTACATTGGAAAAGTTTATTTTTAAAACTCCTCTTTTTTTTTTTTTTTAAACATGTAAATTAGTATCTGACTGTTTATGTGGAGAGTGGATCTTAAAAGTTTGAGCTGTTCTTTACTCATTGCTACCTGAATTTTAGCTTTTTTAGCATATAGTAAAATCTCAGTCCAGTGAGAAAGAATATAGTAATGATGGACATGCTGATGAAGACAAGAAAATGTAAATTATACCTGTTTCTTTCTCAAACCTACTTATTCTCATCCATGATTGGTCATTAGGTTCAAGAATCAAAGAGAGAGGCCACATAAGTAATGTTATTCTGAGTGTCTTGCTGAGTTCAGTGAGGCCATGTAATTTTATGTTCCCAAGTTATAGGACAGAGTGTTTTTCTTACATCAGTTACCAAATATTAATTTAGTATTTTAGGTTATTTCCATACAACACAATAGTAGGATCCTGAGTCATCTGTCTCTCAGATTTCAAATTACATTATAAATATTTCAATCTGGTGATAACCTTAATTACAGAAGCTTGATAAGGATTTAGTCTTTTTTCCAAAGAGAAAAATGCAACTTTTTAATTGTCATTTTTCCATCCTTGAAGAAGACTTTACCTAAAATGTTCAGAGAAAGCACTGAACTACATCACAGCAGTTACTCTTAGATTCTTAAATTCTCAGTCTTTTTCCTCTAATAGCACATTTTCAATATTATTACATAAATCAGTAGGTTTTGTAAAACTAATTTTCTGTCCCAAAATATATGATTATCCTATGAGATCATTATTAGGGATAAATATAGCTCCTGCTGTCTCAAGAGTTTCTTCTATTCCAAATATTTTAAATGCAGACAAACAATTCCCTGTCATTTTAATTTGTGTTGATTTTATGCTTGTACAAGAAATTTAAGCCCAGCATTTTCAAATACACAATTTAATTCTCTTTGTGCCTAGTTTTATTGTCGATTCTTTCTCAAGTCAGGTACTGTATAACATCTGGGGTATGATACATGATAGTCAGTACTGAAATTTATCTTCAAATTACTAATAGTTTTGTCATACCATTTTCAACAAACACAAAAAGCAGATAATTTTCATACAATTTTTGTTTCTGATTTGAATGACAAAAAGAACTGTTTAATTCTTTAAGTAGTATGAAATTCATACAACCATCTACATAGACACAACCAACCACAGATCACAACTATTGAAATAAATCTCAAAATACATACGTGGTCTATTTAAAATGTTACAAAGCCCTATAAAGTCTTCAAATCCTGAAGTCTCTTCTGCAAATGTTTCTCCTTTACAAGAATGCATTTTTCTGTGTGGTCTTTAGCATTGCAGGAGAGCAATGGAGGTTTGTATTGAGACAGTGCTGTATCTTGAATTCAGTAGTCTAATGCTTTTTAAATAAAAAATAGTCAAGGACATTTGTAGACAAGCTGATACTGTACACTTTGTTTATTCTACAAGCCTATCTGTGATCATAAACTCTTGGTAAATATTTGCTCTTTGGAGATTAGATTTAACATACTTGCATTTACTTGCAATTACAATATTGCTTTCGTGATGGCTGTTGCATGAGCTGCTGTATTTCATCAGTGACATAACGTAATGTAAAGATAAGAGTTAAGTGGAAAGAAGTCTGTTGTGAATGTAACCTTGGTCTGTTTCGAAAATCAACAGTTTACCACAGTCAGATTTAATTTTTTTTTTTCTCTTCTTTAACCTTATTGCAGTTTGACTCTATCAGATCTCAAATCTGTATTTGTTTTATTTTTTAAAATTTATTTTCTGGTGTATTCTTTTAATTTTTTTCCCTTTAAAAATGGCATAATTTTGCAGCCTTTACCATTTTATTTAAGAATAAAGGTGCTTTTCTTCTTTTCTCATATGATTTATTGACTATTATGCACCCAACACTTTCAAATTGCTTCCAAAGGCAATAAAGTAGCAGGCTAAATTCTAAGAAACAGAATTCACTTGTTGACTCTAAAAACAGAAAATTCAATGTTAATGCTGTCTTTTTTCATGGTATTTAAGGTTTTTAAACTAAATGCAAAAAGGTCCTTTTATTTAGCCATACTGCATCAGTCCAAAGGGATTAGCTTAGTATATGAGAGATATTTATGATGCAAGGAATATAACAGCCTTTCAGCAGCTCCAAGCCTGTGATCGTAATACACTTTTGCATTTTCTTTCATAGCTTTGTTTATTAAGCTAAAACATGCCTATAGCAGACTGTGTTATTACAGACATCATAATTGTACAATGTGTACATGGACCAGGTTTTCAGCTGTTTTAAACCAGCTTAGTTCTGCTAACTGCAGTGCAGTTGCTCTGGTGCACACGACAAGGCAATGTAGCAGCCGCGTACCTCATGCAAAAACCTTCCTGCCATGCGAGCCCACGGACACACGTGTGCTTATACCAGGCAGTCCCAAAGAAACTGGTGGCACTGCTGATTCTAGAAACTTCCATTCCATAGAATAAGAAATAAGTGCACAGCAAAAATGAGGCTATATTTTAAAAGCCCATTTCAGTAGCAATTTCACATCTCAATATTTAGATAAGGAAACAAAGCTGTTATCACTTGATCTTATTTTCCCTTTCCTCACACTTATGTATTCATAATTTCCACCTCATCATCTTCACCTTTTTCTTACTTGCCTTCCACTTTTCAGCATTGTTCAATAGAAAAAGAGTATTTTCTCACTTCCAAAAAAATGTAGTGTACATCTTCATTTGAATTAATTTCTCATACTTTTTCCTGCAAAAATTCAAACTCTTTTCCTCTGTGTCCATGATATTGTTCTACTTCTGCCATAAAAATTGCATAATTTCTTTTCAGTTTTCTGTTACAACTTTATCATAGACAGTACATTTTTGGGAATCTAAATAATTTTTCTATCTTTAATCAATTGTTTCTGAAATCCTTCCTGAACCACTCTTCTGACACTCTATACATACTGGGTGCGATTAACTGGCATGAACAGAAGACTATTTTTGTGTTGTGCCATAAAGCAGTCATTGTTTTTCCTTTGTTATTTTAATATGAAAGAAAGGTAGTTATGATTAAGTACATGGAAAATTTTATTTATGGTGGTTGCAAATCTAGTGCATGTTTTGAAATCATTGAGCTATCAGCAGGTGGCAAAACTAGCAGAGATTTAACAATGTATAAATTCTTCCATTCTCTTCTCCATTGGACAAAACAAGAACAATTTCAATAACAGAATTTTTACCTCCTGTGAATCTGTGGAATTGCATAGAACACAGAAATTTGTTTTCCTTAGTTTTGCCAGCTTATAACAATGAAATGCAAAAATGCATGCCTTTTTATAACTGGTGATTATACTGGTTCATAACTTTTCTGTGAGGATCATCTTTCAGTCCCACTACCCACTCCCACGGCACTAGAGTCAAACACCCAATGAACCTCGACATAAGGAAAACAAAGATCATGCCTAGAAAAGAGGTAATGAGCAGAGTAAAAGGCCTGATGCAGAAGACATTCCCTTGATGAAAAAAGTATAAATACTCCAATTTGTATCATTATGCAGAATCTCCACTGGATAACAAGTAATTTTTCAAGTCACAATTCTTTATCCAGAGGGTGGTTGAGCACTGGAACAGGCTCCCCAGGGAAGTGGCCACAGCACAAAACATGACAGAGTTCAAGAAGCATTTGGACAACACCCTTGGGCAAATAGTGTGATTTTTGGGACTGTCCTGTACAGAGCCAGGAGCTGAACTCAGTGCTCCTTCCAGCTCAGAAGTTTCCGTGATTCATGTCTTCAGCAAAGATATTGCTCCTTCATTGACATCGAGGAACTTATGGACCAACTTTCACAGAATTAAGAAGTTCTCACACCTGGGAAAAAAAGGTCTGTGATCCAATAAGATGTGTTAATACAGTGCTCTGCAAATAGGTAGAAATCTAGGAAAATTATGTCTCTTCAAAAAGCAGCAAGCACTCAAAATTTTCCTTCAATTTGAGACAATCCCCATTCTTTGGGGATTTCCTGCTGCTCATGTCTTCTCCTCTTAACCTAATCAAGATCTCTTTTTTCCAAATTTTGTAATGTGTCACTTTAATTCCCATCATTCCAATGACAAAAAAAGAAGCCCTAACATTTTAAGACAAGAGTATTTTAAATGGGACCTATGTTTTTTCAAAATATTTTTCCCAACAGAAATGAGCTGAAATTTTGAGTATCTCTTATGACACACAATTCAAGGTACTTTTCCTTTTAGGTGGGTATAAGTATACCTTTCCAACCTCAGTTTGTTTGTAAGTGAACTGCAAAGCCTTGAAATGGTCATTTATATCATTAGCAACCATGTCTCTCCTACTTCCAGCCCTACCACACAAGATCAGCTGAAGTAGTCATTTTCCTATGCTACCTCCTTATTTTATATGTATTTCTTGGTCTGCCTGGCACTGTCTTTCATCTAATGCAGGATGAATCTCCTTACCTTTAGATCACTTTGCAAGGCCAAATATTTTTCTGTTGCATTGCACAAGGAGGTAATTAAATACTCTGCTCAGGATTTCATTACAAGTCCCACTGAACCCTCTGGTTGTACTTAGCTCAATTATTTAAAATTACACATGATTTAATTAACTTGTGGCACATTTGTGCATATGGCACATAATATTTCAAAATTTTATCTCATAAACCATATTTTAAAATGTTACTAATAGCTACTAACAGGTAAGCAAATGAAAGGAAAAGGAAACCCATTTCTTACAAGCATTCAAAGCCTTTTCTCCATCCTTGCTCCTTCCCCTGCCTAAACAATGAACTTTGAATAATGTAAGTCCTAGATATACAGAGTGTCTTTATATTTTGATAAGCTGAAAAAGATTTGTTCAAGCTTGCCTCCTATGTGCCGTAAAATATTTTGGTTAATGAAAGAAAACTTTGAGAAGCACATATATATTTAAAGGAAAAAAAAATTGTTAAAATTTGTCAAATTGCAATTGCCCAAGCTATATTTTATCAGATAGCAGCTCCCTAGTTCTTTTTAATTAGCTACATTAAAAAAAAATTAATTGCACCTTTTCTACTTCTCTTAATTAATATGTGCTAAGAATTGTTGTAAGAAAAAGAAAAAGGAGGATGCAGAACACTTATGGTATCAATGTTACAGCTGCCTGTCACATCTGCCAAAAAAGTAGACTAAGTTTCTGAAAAATTGTGAGATACATTATAATGAAGACTTAGGGGAGAGAAAGAGACGAATACTGGCATTTTAAACTTCCATGCCAGCCCTTGCAGAATTGATGACTGCAAGTGGGTGTAGCTGTCAACTAATATTCTCTGAATAACTCTATCACCTAGGGAAATCAGTGACTCCAGTGAGTTTATATTTTTACCCTCCTGAAACTAATGTACCTATACAGTGTGGAAGACCTATCAGATTGCTTCCACCATACCATCTACCTCTGGGTACAAATCAGGGAAATATATACCCTTTGGGGTAGTGCATTTCTTCTTGAATTTCACTAAAAATCACAGGCCAGCTCTCTTCTATGCCTGGGCATGCATAGCTAAGCTTTTGGGTAAGAAAAATCTCCCTGATCCCTGCAGAGGGAGTATCCCTGTGATCTGCTCACTTTCTTTCCCACTGCTTTAGAGGTGCCAGAGCACAGTGGGGCTCTACCACTCCTTCCTCCCCTGCCTGTCAATCAGCTGGGTTTTGGGAAGCATAAATCATTTCCATTTTTAGTTGGACAGCTGGTAGGTTGGGGAAGGAAAAAAACTGCTGGGTTGTTATGCAGCTGTGAGAAATCAAACCATGATATTTTGGTTTTATAGCACAGAGTTTTCCACACAGAATGCCCAGCTTCATATCCATTTACAAACTCTCTCCGTAACGTCGAGAGCCACCATCCTCTCAGAAGGCATTTTCTCTGGCACTTGCAGCACAAATAAGGCAGGGTTTCCTCAAGAATTTGTCATGATACCAACTATAGGACACAAGGTGGGAGATAGAGCGGATTTAAGAGGTCAATGAAAAATTAATAAAATCCTGAATCTTCTCAACCTCTAAAAGTTTCACATTATATTATGAACAATGTCACAAATTCACCAGGTTATGCTGCCTATCTGCCACTTAAAGTTTTCTGTTTTACACATCTGACATTGATGCTTCCCTTTTTTCCTCAGTGCAGTATTTCAGAAACATGCTAAACTACCTTATTTAATTAATTAATTATCTCTCTTGGTACAATTCTTTAATTTATTGTCTGTGAAATCAAGCATTTTCACTTCCATCACCCATCCATTTTCACTTCTCTGCCATGCAGAAAAGTGAATCTTAATTTGAAGTTATTTTTTCTCTGTGTGGAGAGAATCAAAGGTCAATTTTAAAATGCTGCTAGATTTCAGTCTCCATTCCTCAGCCTGAGTACACCACCTTGTACAAAAAAACAGCTAGCTGGTTCAAGGCCCCCCTGTTAATCTTTTGCACTCATATTTTTCTTCATTATTATACTAAGTTTTCTGCCACTGACAGGGATGGGTATTTATTTTACTTGGATTAATTTTGATTGTAGCCTTCTTGACTGCATCTTAAGTATTTCCCATGCATTACTGAATCCCAGCCAAATCACTTTAACTCATTTCTCATTCATTCTAGTAGCTATTAACTAAGTAAAAATAATACTGTAGTGCCCTAAAAAGCTTGAATAGTTTCCTTTATGATTAGTGTAGCAGTTAAAAACTCAGACTACTATAGACACCTCTGTTCTTCTGAATTTAAAGGAACAGATTTGGATCCTATTTTGTATCAAACATTTATAGATTTAATTATTAAAAATTTTACACTTCTGAAAAATTTTACAGATTTCAGTTTTTCAAATCATTCAGGACTTCTCATTTTTTCAATAATAGTGCTATGTCAAACTTTTGGTCTTAGAAGAATTCACATCCAAGTAGCACCTTCCATCAGTCTGAATCAATAATCAAAGATATTTTAAGAACTTTCAGTAATTCAACGACGAATCAACTAAATTGTCTAAATGGCAATCTTTGAGAAGCGTGACCTACTTGCAAGGGCCTCATCTAGTTCTCACTTGCTGTGGAGCTCATGGACTGACCAGGTTTGCAAATCACATGGGTATAATCAGCTCAGATATGCAGATGTGCCTTCAATCTTTCTGGTCACAAGCACTTTTTTGTGAAATATTTGTATTTGCTTTCAGAAACAGAAAAAAGTATATTAAAGTATCTGTTATGGGAGCAAGCCAAACTAAAGTAATGATTTACATCAAGGAGTAAAACATTGAATTAATGGCTTAAGGTATAAACATAGTGGCACAATAGGAAAAATAATTTCAGTTGGAAACTGTATTTTTGTCTTTCCATAAAAGCTATTTAGTCAAAATAAGGTTTGACTAAAAAAACAGGGTTTCCCAGACAATTCTTCTAAAGAACAGGCTGGTAGATTTGGAAACAAGTTCTTTGACCTTTGGCTAGTAAGTGGTACATTGTATTTTGTTTGAGACTAAAGTAATTTTCTGTACCAAGACAATTCTATGTATCTAATTACAGCATTAGTGTAAAAATTGTTCCAGCTGTCCAGAAGGTTTTGCTATTGGATGATATCATAACCAGGGTGTTATTAAATCTCACAGCAGCTGGAGACTTGACTCCAGTCAAGCAAGAATCCTACAGAGATATTGAGTAGTGATGGATTTCCTGTATATCTTTCAGTGAAAAAAATTAAGATTTTTTTAAAGATGTCATAACATCAACATAGTTCGTAAAATAAGTCTATATCATACGTGGAAACTACTTTAAAATGTGTATGAAGGTAAAATTTCTTGATAACATTTATTTTGAACTCTAAAAACTGTTACATAGTAAATCAAAATCACACAATAAATACACATATTTCTTCTAATTCATGTTTCCAAACATTGGTACAAACAACATAAAAAATATAGCATCAGCATATATCTAAGAAACAAAGTGCTTCTCCAACTTTATCTGAAAACCACTCTTTTTTATGAACGTAGAATGTATCCCTTCAATAAAATAATAACATAATAATCAAAGAAGGTTTTAATTTGCATTTCAAATCACACTGAGCAGCTTAAGGCCTTGCAGATTTTTCTGTGCATTTTATATGCAATCAAGTCAAAGTAGAGTCCAGCTGGACAAGGATATATGCAAGTGGCTATCAACTCTGATTTTCATCACCTTTTTTTTATTAACTCATGAGATTTGGTGGGGTTTTCAAATTTAAATGCTAATAATATTTTTTAAAATTTTGAAGAAATCAAGTTATTGCATATGACTGTGCATGTTGTACTGCCGTAGGAAGCCATAGTGCCAAGTAAAAAACACATGTCTAAAGTACTGATGTAGTGGAAAAGGGGACTACTGATCCTTTCTTACTTCATTCCTACATCTTAATGAAAAGATTTAGACCCTCAGTTTTTCTTTAAGATAATGGAAGACAGGTGGGCTCTTGTTTTGTCTGTGAATTAGACAATACAGCAGATCTATTCACTAATATGAATTAGTGGATTGTATAGTCTCCATATATTTATGCTGATATATATGAATGTACAGTGTTAAATTCTTGGCTTTGCTTTCAGAATACCAATATTAAATTTTTCCAGGAAGTTTTACTTTTCTTATCCTATTCCCAGACTCCTATCCAGAGATCATTTCTCTACATCCACAGAGACAGAGAGAAACTTGGAGTAAAAATAGTTAGAGGCCAGAAAAATAAAGTTAGGGAGGGATGGGAAAGCTGATTTTGCCAAATTTAGACCCTATCAAAACCCCTTGGGTTCTGTATTGCAAAACAGATCTGGAAACTTCTGAGTACTGGTCTGTTCTGCTGTTTGCTACATTTTTTTCCTTTCTTTTTCCTTTCTTTTTCTTTTCTTTTTCTTTTTTTTTTTTTAAATATTCCTCTGGTAACCCTAGAAACAGAGAAAGGATTGCTTCCAGGCAAGAAGCACTGCTTGCTAGAACAAGTCAATGTTAAGAAGGAATACATACCGAAAGCTGGAAAAAGAAGGCAAGTAAAAATTGGTTTTTTTGCGTGGCCAGCTCAGGAGTTCTAACTGGTCTTTTCTGTGCTCTGACAAATTTCAGTTCTCAGAAGCCTTTTACTCAAGTGGTCAATGATCTTCAGTCCAGCTATGAAATCAGGATAGAGAATGTACATATTCAGGAGTGGATATTACAAGCAGTCCTTTTTCAACCACCTTCATCTACTTCACAGAGGAAAGACTCATCAATAATCAATGTTACAAGACTAAGCCTTTTTTGCTTTTTCTACATGGCCTTTGGAGGAGCAATATGTCCAAGAACAATGCTATAAAATCATACTCTTTCTTTAAAAATACCACAGAATAGCAAACTATATTCTATCCTATCACGACCACCTTCCTTTGCTGAGATCCTAAATTCAGACGGAAAGGATTTTAAGCAGAGAGACTTTTGAAAACACTGGTTAGCCTGGACATCCTGGAAAAAAGAACATATGTGGGGAGCAAATTTTTAAGCTCACTCTGGAATCCAGGATAACATGTAGTCATACTGTTCCAGGTGAATCCTGATCAAAGTTTTAAAAACAAACCTGTTCACTTTCCTTTCTGTGCTCCACCTGGAAACGATCTTTCCAATCTCCATTTGGAAACCCTGTGTAGGTACATGCCTCCCCTGAAACCAAGTTTGGGTCTTTGCAAGGAGACTGATTTATGCATGAATCCACAGTTGTAAAGAATTCCACCTAAATTTTCTGTAGAAATTTTGACATCACAGGCTTTCTACTGGAAATCAGTTTCTTTTAGCAAACTTAGTTGATCACTTAGAAGTTATGAAACAAATAATTTAATTAAAGCAGCTTCAGTTACAGAAATCCTGCTGAGATCTGTCCTTTCCTCTTTTCTGACATACAGAAGGCTGGAATACAGCCTGTGCTGTACACCTATTTTTTCATGAGGTAGCAGACATCTTTCCATTATTATTCTGTGAAGAGCATTCACCTGTGACCTCAAATACAACTGCTCATCAGAATTCTGCTTCTGAGAGGAAACTGTGCTAACACTACTCCTGCAAAAGAATTGCAACAATTTAAGATTTTACTTTCAGAATTTCTACCACCATAGTAGAAATGGAATAGAATTTGCCAAATACGCACAAGTTTTCCCTATGTGATGGATGAGGATTGTCAGATATTTAAGTAGATGAATATGTAAATACAGATACAAAAAAGCCAGCCTCCTCTCATTCTGAGGGACAACATGCCAGCTGTGCCCCTCATTTCTGCCTTTCTCATGTTCACATCCTGTACTAGAGCTAGAAAATGTGTGATCAAATTGGGTTGTGGGAAAGGAGTTTCTGTGTACCTCACCAGCCATGGAGATTTGCCCCAAAAATGTGATTCATGGAAGTTGATTTAAAAACCAATAATCAGATTAATTATTTTAAAAATGATAATATTTCAAAAATAATTGTTATTGGCTGGAGTTAAAGGATTTCAACTTCACCTAGATTCACCAGGTGTTAGTATGGCTGGTCAGTGTTCATGAAACTGGAAATGTGAGTTCTCTTTTTTTATTTCTCTAGCTTAGTGGCTAGCACACTTGCTCACACTGTGCCACTGGGGTTATCTTCAATTTTGCATGAGAGAATCTGAACCATAAATTAGGGAAAAGATCTACCAGTTAGACAAGAGAGTATTTTTTCTCAAAACTGTGGATATAAAAGAATTATCTCACACAAGAACTGAAGGAATATATTTGCGTGTTAATTTTATGTCAAAAGACAACAGTTTTTGCAAGCTTTCTCCCAGTTCATTAAAGAGTAAGAAGTTCTAGCTTATTAGGGAATTCAAGACAAAAAACCCACAGTAGATGGTGAATTTAAGGACTTCTAAGGCCAGGGAGGATTATTATACCAAGACTGAGGTAAAACATTGCCCGGTCCTAGACTCAGTTCTCTCTCTTTGATTAAAGGCAATGTGAGGGAAGGTTTCAGCCTATTTTTTTTTTTCTTTTTTACCATTTCTACCATGAAAATATGAAAGGCCCACAATTTCCTTTACTAGTTTGTGAAAATAGTTAATCTCCTCTCTGGTAAAGAAAGCAAGAGAAATGAAGAATTCTTCTGTCTTTTTCATGTAAATATTATTGTAATATAATCCACCATGCCTGGCTATAAAAGTAGCTTGACCATTGTTAACTCTCATTTCTTCACTAGAAAACAATCATTTTCCTGTTTCAAGGTTTTTCCTAGTTATTAATCCCGCATTTCCATCTGTTCATACCAATACCTCTTCAGTAGTTAAATATGATTGATTTGAAACAAGCTCTGCAGAAAAAAGATGTATTGTTAGAGCACAATTGTCTTATACACTCTTTCAAGTGCAGCCAGGAGCTGACATACACATAAATTGTTTTGATTATTTCCACTATGCTTATCTAAATTTGTCAAAGTATTTCAGCAGATGTGTTTGACTAGCTCTTTGTATTTCCTTATTTTGGCTTCTATAACTGTACATATAAATCTTTATCGATGTCCTTACATATGACATTACATAAGACATTATATTTAGTGTTCTATATAACATTTCTGAATGTGTTCACCACTAAATGTAATGCTCTTGGACACTGGGCATCTGCCAAATCTTGTGCCAAACTTATACCAACACAGGCTCACTGAGAATGAGGTTTTAAGTGCATTTTCCCAATCAGCGATGTAAAATGATTCCCTCCTCCCTAGATTCCCCTACCCAATAGCTCAGCAATTAGAGTACAGGTAGCTGACAGGAGCCAAATGTTCATTGCTGGCCAATGTGTGGAAGTTCTAACCATGAGGCAATACTGCTTTTAGTGATGAGGTGCTCTCAGCCTTCCTCTATGATGTAACTATTTTTCACAGGATATGTGTTCTGCTCACCCTTCCTGTTACGTGGGACACACATACGTCCCTGAAAACGTTGTGACCAGTAGGTCACATCCTCCAACAACAAAAGGATGTGTCTTTCCTTATCATGCAAGGGGGGTACTTACTATTATAGTAGCAGCTATGAATTTCATTTCATATGTTCTTCATTCTAGCCCAAAATAACTTGCTGTTGTGGTTTACTGTCTGTGTTTTAAGTCCTCCTCATTAGAGCATTTAGCATTTCCAATCTAATGCCTTTAATTGCCTGGTAAGGCAACAGGGCCTCCAGCTGCTGTGGAGCAAATCTAAGGCAGAAGGAGTCAAGGTGAGATGTTTGCTTCTACAAAGGAAGTCTGCAGTAGGAGAAAGAAGTGATCTTTGGATTAAATGGGACATAATTATACTATAGAATAATTGTCAAAAAGTTCTCGTGTCCAATTTAGCTTTTCCCAAGGCCTGTCAGTGATTCAGATCACAAAAGGAATATTGAAAGCCAAAATATTAACAGCACAAAATGCAATTAATTGAGGATGCCAGAAAAGCTTTATCTGGATAATTTGGACTATGTCTGTGTGAAAAAAACAATTGTCTTTTTCATTCTGATTTAACTGAATTCCTACAAAAGCTTTGTATTGATACAAGGTTCTTGATTACACAGGGTCTCTTCTTCCACAGGTTCCATAATTTGTTCCTGTGAAGTTAAAAAGTGCACATGGTGTTTTGTGTAGATCTGTTACACAAATTGTTACACTTTGCTTCTTAACTTGAAGAAGTATGATACTCTCCAGAATGGCAATCAGAGGAGTAAGGTGGATATTTCATACAGGTGGCAAAAGGGCAAATCAGCCCTGTTTGTTCTTTGCTAGTTTAGTTATGTTCTATATGCTAGAGTCATTGAACCTGGTAAAGCCAGAGTACTTATCTCTTCATAGTAAACACAATAATATTTTTTTTTTCTGATCTGTCCACTGACTTCTTCTCATATTTGGACTGATTTTGACATTTACTAATGGCTTGAGAACTTTTGACTTCTATACAATAATTACTACTTTTTCCCCAATAGAAAAATAAGAAAAAACTAACCTTCTGTTATTGTTTTATATTTAATTTTGAATTTTTCTCTGAGACTTTTGGCTACAGGAAACTTTTAGTATACAGAAGCAACACTTAGTGAATCCTATCTTTCCTGACATGCAATCAGATAAACCGTTGATTGCCCCTCAATTCAGCACTCATAAATTACAGTCTCTACTTCACTCCTGCTAATTAGCATTAATGTACTAATGAGGTGTTTCTTAGTCTGAAACAGAGGCTGTAATAAAGCACTGGCCCATTTCAGGAGTTTGATTCCATATTATGACTACAAATATAATCTTGGTGTTGTCACCAAATAGTTGACCAAGTTAACTGGAGTTGGGATAATTAATGGGACATGTGCAATAATGGATCATCATCAACATCTAAGCACAGTGATGCAAAGGTGCTGCAAAAGCTGTGAAAGAGGCATTAGTAAGAAATCTAAAGGGCATCTGTTACTCTATGGAAACCAAACTGTCCCTAGAACAGGCCTTGTACAAATATCCACAAAGGGGTGGTCCCACCTAACACTGCTCATCTCCTACTTAAGGACATAAATCCTATTGCTTCGGTCTTTGGGGATGATCTTAAAATAAAATGATTTGTTAATCAAGATATATGATGGGAGGAGTGCATTTCATCCTAGAGGTGTTGCAATTTTGAAGCACAAGTCTCTGTGAAGGCAACAGTGTTCTGCTAGATGTGGTAAACAGAAATACTTTTCAGTTAGTTTAGAAAATTGATGTTAAATTAAGACTTAAAATACAAACTGTCTCAGACCTGAAAAAAAAAAAAAAAAAACAGAAATTAAAGCATATTTGGATGAGTCTTAGTCTTTAGATACAGACCAGACTTTTCATAATTTTTGGGGTTGTTTAGCCTGGAGAAAAGGAGACTCAGAGGTGATCTTTTCGCTCTCTATAACTTCCTGAAGGGTGGTTGTAGTCAGGTGGGGGTTGACGTCTTGCACCAGGCAGCAATTGACAGAACAAGAGGACACAGTCTCAAGCTGCATCAAGGGAAATATAGGTTGGATATTAGGAAAAAGTTTTTTACAGAAAGGGTGATAAAGTACTGGAATGGGCTGCCTGGGGAGGTGGTGGAATCACTGTCCCTGGATGTGTTTAAAAAAAGAGTGGATATGGCACTCGATGCCATGATCTAGTTGAGGTGCTAGGGCAGGGGTTAGACTCGATGATCTTGAAGGTCTCTTCCAACCCAGACATTCTGTGAATTCTGTGAATAATATTCTGCAGTATTTTAGAAAATATCGTGTCCATCCTCACAAAAAAAAATTGAACCTTAAATAAATGCAACTTATCTGAAAGTTTTGTTTTCAACTGACAGTTTTGAAGGTAATCATACAGTAGACATAGGTCCATGGGTTTTTCTCCCCTCTGTTTCACCAAACAGATGATTCCCAGATGTGTGATCATCATCCATTTAAACAGAAATGATCAGCAACTGCAGTTCTCTCATCATGGTTCATGTAACTTCTCTCAAATCCAGTCTTCTTTTTTAGAGTCCCCCAAATTTTGTCCAATTGATTAACTGCACCCAGTTATTAATAAAAAGAGTAATTTTATTTAGCAGGCCACAAAACTTCCCCACAGCTTCCTGTAATAATTAACCAAATCTGCTATATGAAATATTTCCATAGTAGGCATTCACAATATTTTTGTGATAAGGCATAGCTTCAGAAGTTTAGTAGAATGTTGAATTATTTACTGACACTGGAGATTTAGCTTTTGTGTCCATTACAGAGTTAATATCTTGGGAAAGCATTTTCCAGACCATTTAGAGGGAGATTCTGTAGAAGAAAAAAGATCTGGATAGGCATATGATACCTAGTATCGTACAGTCTGTATCATAAACATTATCTGCTGGACAGTTGTAAAGTTTGGTATAACTATAAATTAACAGACTAGTAGTAGCAGAAGTAAGCTAAGATTATTTATTAAAGATCAAATCTAAGACAGTGGTTTCCAATAGATCCTAAATTTTGAATGTCTTTCTTTTTAGCTACTAAAGTTTTCCCAACTTTTGCTGGTTAACCAATGCCAACAAAAGTTTGGAATGGGGAGTGAAGTCTGAAGGAAGCTTCCATTATTTTGGTACATTTGTTCCGCATTTTGGTTACATACATAGTCTCCACTTCTAGGTAGCTGACTTAATCCTTTTGGTTTTGTTCCAGTGCCTCGTCTGACTCTCCCTGGACATCCCTGGAAACCTAATTGACAGAAGGCAATCTGTTCCCCTCGGGAAGCCTGATCTGTCTCCTACCTGGAGCACAACAGTGAACCATACAATTGCGAACAGCTGATTGTTAAGAGGATGTGATGCTAATTGCTACCTGTCAGGAGAAATGGGTGCCTGGTTGGGTAAGTTATCTTTCAACCATTGTCTGAAATACATCTGTTAGATATTATTCTTCTCTACTGGTGCAGTGGTTGCACAGGTCCTCCACAAAGATTCAGCCCCAGCAAAAAGACAGCAAGTTAAAAGCAGTGTCCTAATCAAACACTGAGGGCCACAAGGCTCATTAGGATGTAAAATCAAGGTCAGGCACACAATAATATTTAATATGAATGCACTCTGTGTTGCCACCTAAACAACAGATGCATAGATATTATATATATATTATATGTGCATATATTGCTATATTATATTATATTATATTATATTATATTCACTTCTTCATAAGTCTGTCCAATAATTTTTTTTGTTCAGATGAATAGAGTGGTTCTGAAGCAAATGGTTGAAAATTATCCATATTGGTTAATTTCAATGAGATATTCTATCAGCAAAAGCAATCTGAATTCCTTGAAGATAAATCTAAAGGAGAAGGTATGTTCAAAAATCACACCTAATCACACCTAAAGGAAATTCAGTTCAGAAGTTCAGTTTAAAGTTGGATTGAAATCAATATTCATGAAACCCATGGTCAGGACACAGATCCTTTGCATGCGCTATCTCACTTTAGAGACCTTTTCTAATAAGGCCACATTAGAGGCAAAAGTAAACATGCAGTGACTCAGCCAGGAATACCTTTTTGAACTAGAATTATAGAGTAGTTTGGGTTGGGAGGCACTTTTAAAGACCATTTCTCCAAGCACCCTACAATGAGCAGAGGCATCTTCAACTAGATATTGGTGCTCAGAGCTCCACCCAACCTGGCCTTGAATGCTTCCAAGGAGGGAACATCTACCAGCTCTCTGGACTACCTGTTCCAGTGTTTCACTACCTTCATTAATAAAAAAATCCATTCTTTTATCTAGTCTGAATCAACCCTCTTCTGTTTGCAAACCATTACAACTTCTCCTATCACTACAGGCCATGTTAAAACTCTGCCCTCATTTCTTATAAACCCCCTTTAGGTACTGGGAGGCTGTTATAAGGTCTCCCCAGAACCCACCCTTCTCAAGGCTGGATAGCCCCAACTGTCTCAGTCTTTCCTTATAGGAGAGGCACTCCCACTCTCTGATCATCTTGTGGTCCTCCTCCAGACCTGCTCCAACAGGTCTATGTCTTTCCTGGACTGAGAACTCCAGAGCTGGATGCAGTATTCCAGGAACTAACCAGAGGGAAGAAGGAGGGGAATATCACCTCCCTCAACCTCATGGCCACACTTCTTTTGGTGCATTCAGGATACAGTTAGTTTTCTGAGGTGCAAATGTACCTTGCCAGCCCAAGTCCAGTTTTTCATTTACAAATCCCCACAAGTCCTTCTCTCAGGGCTGCTCTCAATCGCTTTATCCCACAGCCTATATTCATATGGAGGTTGCTTGACCCATGTTCAGGGCCTTGCAGTTGGTCTTGTTGAACCTCAGGTACACATGTGCCCACTCCTTGGTCTTGCCCACGTCCCTCTGGATGGCATTGCATCCCTCAGGTCAGTCAGCCACACCTCTCAGCTTGGTGTCTGTGAACTTGTTGAGGGTGGTCTTGATCCCACTGTCTGTGTCATTGATGAACATATTAAACAGCAATGGTCCCAACACAACCCCCCAAGGACATCACTCATCATTTTTACTCACCTGAAAATTGAGCAATTGACCACCAATACCCAGATGTGACCAGGTAGAATATCTTTGGCCTCTTAATGTTTTTCCTCAAAGCCCCTTCCTATTCTTGTAAGAAAAGCTAAAGTATTGTTGTTTGTGTCTGTAGACAGGTAGGCAACCCAGTATATACACTAAAAAAAAATAAATATTGGTCTCTGTACATAATGTATGTGAATAACTCAAAGCACATTCCTCTCCTAATCAGTCCTTATCAACTATAATATAAAGTAAAAATGCTGATGATCCAATTACTTCAGTATATGCTTCAATTTATACTGTTCTGCTGAGCCTGTCATTAACAGCTCATTACAGCAACTTTCATGTCAAGTTCCTGATAGATCTGGAAAGGGAGTTCACATCAGCAAATATTACTCATGCAAGTGAGAGTTTCAGAGTAAACCAGGGGGGAAATTCAGCTGTTGCACCTTTCAGTTTTCATACCACCAAAGCTAGCTATACATGATTGCATTATTTTGACACACTGCATTTAATGATACAGTATTTCAAAGGAGGTTCACATGCCCCTGCACAATCACTATGAAATATCAACTCCACATGTTTCAATCATGCCATATGCTGTTGAAACAAGCATAGAAAAAAACAAAAAAAAAGAAATACTACAATGTATTCCTGGGAGGCTGACAAGCACTTCTGGACTTAAAGGGATGTGTCTTCAAGACAACAGGCAAGTATTTATGTCTACAAAGTCATACCACATTTAAGGCAAAAACCAATCTGCTAAGAGGGACAGCCTTTAGACAGCAACCATACCAGCAACAAGATCTCTAATACATCCATAACTTTAATTTGTTCAGAAAAGCACAGATTTTAATTTATTCAATTGTATCAGGAAAAAAATAAAAACAACGTCTTCCTTTTTTGGTTCATTACATCAGCTGCCTAGATTTACTGAGACAATAACACAGTCATAGCAGGGAAAGGAGAGAAGAAATGATGGAGGGAGTACAGCTGTAGGTTGTCTCTCTCTGAAATTACCAAGTTCTTCCTGAAAGTCTGTGTGTCCTTCAGGATCACTCTGTCATCCAGAAAGCATTATGTATGCCTTTCTGTGTACAAGCAAAGAATTAGAAAAAGCAAAAAAAGATTAGAAGCAGGCAACCTTTCTGTATATTTAAGCCCATCATTGGTTTAGGAGGAAACAAACCCACACTATTTTGAGCAATGTTCTTGTGTTTTACAAAAGTGGATGAGGGTGGGTTAAATCAGAGTCTACCTGTCTGAACTGGAAGACAGGCCAGAGAAGGGGGATAGAAAGGTCAGAGGGATGCTGGGCACCTTGAACTCATTACTCTGGCTTCTAACTTGTGTACGTCTTGTGGCGTACGTCAAGAGGATGAGATTGGCATTTGTTTCTTTTTTCAGCAGGGTTGCCCTGTGGCTTCCCCTAAAATGAAGGAGTATAATCTCCATGGGGCAAAATTAAAGCCAGAGAACTTTCTGCCAAGAACCAGACAAGGAGAAATGGTTTCTGGGCCTTCCTCTTTGGGACGCATGCCAGGTGAAACATTTTAGGATTTCTCCATCATTTACATAAACACATCTCTCTTGTTTTCTTAATCATAGGAGGCTGGGAGTGTGGTTTTTTTTTTTTTTTTCCTGTACTTTTGTGTTTCTCTGCTGGTTAGGAAAATAAATTGCCATTGCTTTACATACCTTGGTTGTTCAGCTTTAGAATTTGTCTTCTGAGAGCATGGTAATAATCATAGTGTTTTCTCACCAGTATTGTATTGCACAAGTGCAGCCAAATTTTACGGTTGCAGAAAGCATTAACAGGCCAGGCCAAAAGGCTCTTTTGACTTTGATTTAATATGAAATTTTACATTGCATCCTCAGGTCTTTGTATCATTACTATAATTACTTGACATTTTATTTTTCACACTGGCTGCAGAAAGGTACTCTCCATGGCCCCCAACTCAGATCCGCAGAGACCAGTCAATCAACAACATATTTGTGCAAGATGCAGTATTATTAACTATATTTCATAAATCGTAGCTGTGTAGACCCACTCTAAATGCCTCCTTGTTTCTTACTAGTATTTTCCTATCTTTTTTTTTCTCCACTAGTTTGCAAAGTATTTCCTTTTAAAAACTCAGTCAATTATTTATAGAAGAATACAGAGGGCATGACATTTAACATATTGAACAAGGACAGATTCCCTGCTTCGAGCAACTTTGAACATCAGGGCTCAGTCATGCTGTGTAGGCACAGCTGAGATTATCATGCTTTGACAAGACAAAATTGTTCTGGAGTTTCAAGGCACTGAAAGGATAACACCCTACTCTACTTTCCTTTTGGAAATTCCAGACTGTTTCTTCACTGCATCTGACCTATTTTTTTTAAGATAAAGAAAACAGTTTATTCTTCCACTCTTCCTATCCCACACAAATCCTTGACTAATCCTATTGGAACAGTTTTTCTTTACGATAGAAACCACAAGGTGAAATTTTTTAAATGGCAACCTTATAGTATACGGAGCTGTAAGGAGCAGTCACCACCCAACTTAGAAACGTGAAGGCCACAGCTCTTCTTCCTGCACAACTCCTAGGAAAGTACAAGGAGCTGAAAATTAAGGAAAACCTACTAAACCATTATAAATACAGCAACATCATCTCTGTGTCTTTAGAGATGTATAAGGGGGGTAATTTCTAATTTAATTTTCAAGCTATTTAGAAGAGTGAATTACAAAGACATCATAACAAGAACAAAGAAAAGGCAAAGCTGGAACTGAGGAAGGAAGTCTGGTAGAGGGTGAGGTTTACCCTCCAGTGGCTCTGACACATGTAAAGCTCTGTCTTGGAAGAAAGCTGGAATTCTCACATAGTGAATAGAAAGTCATAGTAAGAGGAGACTGGAGAGAGGGTTCCAGGCATACCAGTAATGAGTCTTTAACAAGGAGACCTTTGCAAGTTAGGCCTCACCACAGACTAATCTGAGAAGCTGTTTGAGGAAAATATATTAATTACAGAAATAGGTATGAAGAAAAGAGCTTAGTTTCTAAAGAAAGCCTACCGGCTTCTTTCTGACTACAACATGATGCAAATACCACTCTGTGTCTCTAGAGGATATGTTCAGTCAATGCCCAACATGGCATTAAAATAATCTTATTTATTATTGTTGCTATTTCTATTACAGTAATTCCACTGGGAATTAAAAAAAAAAACCCTGGAATTTAAAGGGGTTTTTCTGCTTTTCTCTTGATAAAGCTTAGTGCAAGTCATAGCTCCAGAGAAACCATCTGGGATTTCAGACATAACAACTTGTCAGTCCCTCTGCATGAGAAACTAAAGCTCTGGTACAAATAGTGGCTTGTCTCCATTTCCTAACTGGAGAACTTTATCATTATGCATTAATTCTGAGCATTAATTATTTATTTGTTTATTATGATACCCAGTATGTCACATGGGACAAAGGACTATTTTGCAGAACATTGGAGTGGAGTCCAGTGCAAAATTTAGAGGTTTTAAAGTCATGAGAATAAATTTTATCTTTCCTTTGGCAGTTAATTTGCTAAATCAAAACAGAACACCTCTCTTAAGTCAGCATAAATTTTAATTTACCAAGTTTTCTTGTAAAAAATAGGTATTTTCATTCATGGTAGGGGAGAGAATCTAGTCAGCTTAAAATGTTCAGTGATTTGTGAGAAGATACAGAAGAGTAGAAATTCAAACTATTTTCTCATAATTTTTTGCAGATGTTACATTTTTCTAATTCAGCCTGAATTCTCAAAACATTTAGTCTTGTCAAAAGACTATTTTTGACTCACCATAGCTCCTAAAACCACAGGTAGTTCCATTCTGTACACCCAATATAAGATTGACTAGTAATCTGGTCAATGTGTAATTATTTTTTTAAATGCTGGTGGAATTGAACATATCACATCAGAAAACTCCTCTCCATAGACCACCAGCTTTTCAAATTACTCTAAAAGTGCAGAAGTCCAAACAAAAATGATCCAACAGGGTTTTCTGCCTCTAATGGGAAATTCCTCAGTCATTAAACAGCATGAATAAATATTAAGCACTAGGAAAAAAAATTGGGATCCATGATCCTCATAAACATTAAAATAGGGATTTGTTGAACTTGAATCCCTGGCTCTGTTGGTGTAGCTTAGGAAATTTTAAACTTCTTCCAAAATGACAAATAATGGTGCACATGTTGTACAGAAGCACAATTTTTAAAAGGGCCTTGTAAGGTTTGCTGTTGACTGTATCTAAACCTAGAGCAATTTCTCAATGATGGCATCTAATCAGTGTTTCAGCCACAGCTGAGATTCTTGGGGAGTCATCCAAATTTTTTTCATTTATCTGCTGCAAGGTGCATTTTCATGCAAACCTATTCAGCTGACACAGACATTTCTTAATTCCTTCCAAAACCAGCAGCTTTTGATACAAAACACACAGAATAAAGGATTACAGTTTCATTAAGGCTTCATTGACAATAATTGTGTATGGCTCAGGCTGCAAGAAGGTAACAAAGCCTGCTTTTGTAGTATTATCAAGAGAAGCAATATGAACTTCATTCTTTCTTTGCTTGAGAATAAACAACTTTAAGAATAGTTAAGTGTGTGGTGCCAAGCTTACTAATGTGAGTAATTTCCTGAATTTTTTTTTATTTCTGTGATGTACCAAGCACTGAAAAATACTTCCTGTTTTTTGCCAGCATTCTCCCTTTCTCTCTCTCTCTTTCTCTCTCTCTACCTCCCTACAAGTCACACATGGAGAAAAGAATAATCGGCTCTTTTCCATAAGTGTCCTTTTTTTTCACCAGTGCATGAAGAAATGCATTCTGTGATTGACCTGTCTTGGCAAATTTCCATAGTCAATAATTTGCTATAAAAATTATTTGTGAAAATGCCCATTTATATTCATACCAGAAGAATGATAGTTTGAGCAGTTCTGCTGTCCATAACTGTGGCTTTATCTCAGAAGGAGAGATGTGGTCCCTGAAGTAGGCTTCAAAATACTAAGGCCTGCATAGCTTCACGTCAACTCCACTGAATACAAAGAGTTTGTTTTGCTACCATCCATGTAAATTCCATGTATCACCATTCTGCAGTGCTTTCATTTTCCAAGGGGTCTAAGATACAATCATTACACTAGACTAATACTGAAGAGATAAATATGTGCCTGATAGTACAGCAGGGATGAAAATCAAACGTCAGATTGTTCTGACAAAGAACAAACCCAGAACATTTCACTCACAGTTCCTTCTGTTGCAGTCAGAAACTACAAAACAAAATTATGTCCACATTCTGAATCAAACTTGAGTTTTGGAAGAGGGAAGAGGTAATCAAACCTTTCTTCTAGCTCCTTGCTAATATCTACTAAGCTCTCTGACCCAGACACACTCACCATTCAAATAATCTGGACCTCTCCATTTAAATTTCTCTGGCAGAGCCTGGCATTGTCAGGTGCCCCTGACCCATCAGCCTCTGGCCTTGAATGGAGACAGAACCACTGGGAAAATGGTGAGCATCTCTGCCACCTACTTTATATTTGTTTGACCTCTCCAAGGCTTTTTTATACCCCTTTCTTTCCTAGTGAAAAAATCAAAACTCATCAAGATGTCATTAATTCATAGCAATAACTATACACTAGAGAAGACTCCTGTGTCTTTCTCCTCGCTGCCATATGAAGAACCATTTTTTTTAAAAGCTGATATGTTTGCATACTTTTCTACTTTATGGCACCAACTTTTGAGCTAATTGAAAAAGAAATGAGTTCAATGCAGGTGCCTGGTTTGTTCATAAGGCAGAGACAAGAGAGAATACAGTGAAATATATACAACTGTATAAACATTTGGCATTTGAGGAATTATAAAATTAACAGTATTCAGCAGTAGATTCCTCAGTCCATCTTCACTGTCTCAAACAATTCTTGAGCAGACATGTTTTCAGAGGAAGAACTTGCGAAAGATTTAAAGGGGGACATGGTGAAAGGCAGAGGGCTTTTTTTATATGTTTAGGGGGATAATTGCATCACAATTCATAAGCTGTGCATAACCAGAACCTCTGATTTACCATAGCATGCACTTACGAGTGTGGCTGTAATTGAAGATAAGAGTCTATTAGAGCAAAAATTGTCAGTGGAGAGACTAATTCATACTGCAGAGAAATAGGAAGGGACACTGCTTAAGGAAGAGACTTGATGACAAAGTAAGAACAACTGACTACCTAACAAATAAGTAGATTTGTAAAAATGTGTAAGTCAATCCATGGTGAAGCTGCAGGAAATTCAAGGGATGTTTTGAACAAAACAGTCTCTTTCTGTTTCACCTGAGAGTTTTCATGTTAGAGCCAGGTCAGTGAATACACTTTATCTTGGGAATCCATTAAGTGAAAGAGTAGAGGGCTTTCTGCCTGACAAAGAAAGCCTAAACTATTTATACTTGACAAGAGGGAGTAAGAAAATCTTTTGGAACAAGGCATTTTTCAGGGATTTAAATGACTCTGTATGCAATTCTATGATTTACAGTTCTGCCATTGATCTATCACATGACCTTAGGCAAGTCACTTCACCTTTATGCCTCAGTTAACCTGTTATACTGACATAATAACACTGAGCCTTACTGGGCTTCAGGATGATGAAATATTTCTTTCCTAGAGCTAAATCCCCTCTGTGATGTGAAAAAAAACCTCCTCACCATTGATTAACCTAATCTATGGTTCAAATTGAGCAAATGTACCTATGTGTTTGGAAAAAAAAATAATTTCAAACTTTAATGGTCTGATTTTTTATTTTCAATCTGAAATAACAACTGGTGTGCAAAGGTTTGATTAAAGAGAATTGTGAGGGCTTCCTAATGTGACTCAAGGAGTGGATGTGCAGGGATCTCAGTGGTAGGGAACGTGCATATAACAATTTGGTGTCCCTTTGCATTCCCTGCAGCATGCCTCTGGCTGTAGGAGCCAGAATCTAGCCCTAAATTAATAATTAGCACTTTCAGTTTAAGCTCTCCAGGAAATGTCATGAGGACAGACAGAAGCAGTAGAAAATGTTAGTGGGCAGTGTAGAAAGATAAGTGCCAAGAGATTTATACCCTGCATTCTTGACAAGCCAGAACAGAATATCAGGATTTAAATAACCCACTGGCAAGACCTTTCACATCAATTTGACTGTGGTGGGAGGATAAACTCTACAGGGATGGCCTGCATGTGTCTTCACAGGTAATAAGAAAGAGGTACCCGCATCAGCATGCATGTGAGTGCAGAATGGGCTAAACCCCTGTATTTGCAAGTGGCTAAAATCACATATATCAGGTTTTGCTTTCCCTTAGCTGTGTATGTGTTTTGAATTTAGCAGAAGAAAGCAGGGCCCCAAAACTTTATGATCAACATGAAGAAAATAGATTAAATTCAGCAATAGAAATATCACAAATTCTCTTTTAAGGCTGCTTGTAAAAATCTCATTTTCCAGTAAAATTTAGCAACATATTTTTCTTTTAAGATAATATTGCCAATGTTCACTATGACACACTATGGACACATATTTGCTGAAGGCCCAAACAATTTTATATACATAATTTGTACCAAGATTGACATTTTTATTGCAGTTACATAAAACTAGCCACTTCCTCCTACAGGTATATAATTAAATTAGATTTTAAAACACCAACCACAAATGAAAAAAAAATTGTTTGAGTAATATATTTTGCAAGTATCTTGCAAGTTATCCTAAATAAATAGGCACTCATTTTTGCAGAGTTGCTTTTTCACTCCTAAGTGTTGTAACATGCCACTGAGTCTGCTGTAGAATATTTGATTTATTATTAACACATCTATTAAACTAAAAATACATATTTTATAATTTATGTGTGAATAACACTATTAAAATGCAAGATCTGGCTTACTCCTTGATTTCTCAAGTTCTGTAAGGTAAGGGAAATTTTTTGAGATGAGTTTGTGACCTAGGTTTTTTTGAACATTGCACCAAAATAGGCAGCAGTGGACACAACATGAAAAGCTGGATTAGAATAAAAAAAGCATTCCACCCATGCCTGGAAAAGGTTTAATCTGATAGACCATAATTTCATACAATTATGTGCTTCTGTCAGTGTATATGTAAATTGAATTGAAATTAAAATGAAAATATACAATGTATGCACATGTAAAAATATATGTACACTGTACACATGATAGGTATACACATTTTTCATATATGTAAGAGAAAATAACTGTAGATGACATCACATTTTCAAACACAATGTTTGGCTCAGATAAAACACACCCTGGGGTTCTACAGGCACAAAATATAACTTTTTTATAAAACCTGCCTATTTCATCAAAGAGCCCATCACAAGGGGTTGCAGTCATAATAGAGGAGCCCATCTGTAGAGGACCAGAGATTTAGGTGGGGTTTAGTTGTTCAAACACCCTTCTGGGTTAGCAGAGGTTTGCAGTTAGGTCTAGGGACATGTTACCAACCTTAGCAGCACTTCTACTGGAACACAGGTTTGCTCTCAGTGTGGGATGCAAGTCCTGACAGGGTTCAGCCCTGAGCTGACTACTGAGCCATCCTGGGCAAGTTAAGCAAATCAGAGCTGCCTTCTTGGCTGCAGAGTGCACCAGCTTCTGGGCTTTGGTATTAGCCAAATTTCTGTGCACATACATGCAGAGTGTGTGTGAAAATGAGTAAATGATCCGTGTAACTCTGGGTGCCAGTTTCTTGGGTACCGTGCTGTGGAATACTGTCATCCCCCAGACCACACCTGCCTAGGCATGAGACCTGCTAAAGATACACTGAAGGGGTTTGAATCCTTCTGAGGCTGAAGCATAAAGGGCTGAATGCCACAGAATATCAGGATTTATTTCTATTGTGGTCTCCAGCAGCATCTTGAGTGACTTGCTGGCAGCAGCAGAGGCACCTTAAGGGTTAGACAGCAGCTGAGCTGCAGTTTTGAGAATCTGAGTGATGCCAGAATAAGAATTTCACCATTGGTCCTGAATTAGGTACTAAAATAACTTCAGTTAGCTGGCAAATTTGAAACTGCTCCTCAGAAAAAAATCTGGCTTTAATTGTGGCTGATGAGCAGTTTCAAAAATCTGTACAAACACACTGTAAATGTAAGTAAATACTGATCCCTTGCTGAGTTCTCAGATCTATTGCAAACAATCTGAGCTTTCACAAAAATACACAATTTTCCACTTATCCTATATTTTGTCTCACATTAGGTCTCTTGCCAAAAAGCCTCTTGCCAGCAGTCAGTTTAATATGAAGAAGGAAACAGTCTTATTAGTTTAGTTTATTTATGATGACAAAAGGAAAAGCATGAAAACCCCAAGTTGTAAGTGGTAATTTATTCCTGATAAGTAGTAAATCAGCAGGATTTCACTGCCCACATGGGGACCTGCAGTTAAATAATTAATGATAAATAATGAGCCTCATAAATGTTCACAGTGTTTTTGAGCAACTATTTACACATGAGCTCATTCTACAAACTCTCCTGCTGCTATAATCATGATAACCTGGTGTCCTTTCTGCATTACAGAAACATAAGATGATAACACAAACCATCTCTGTGGTTCAGTTTATATTATTCATTGCCAGGTTACACTAATTATTCACTGCCTCCGAGGCAGTGCTGGGTTAATTCATCAAACTGATGTATCTTTTGTCATGATAAACTTAGCTCACACTATATCATCATACATTCCACTGATGTGGCCTTTGTCTAAAAAAAAGTGCAGAACTTAAAAGAAATCAGCAAGGGAAGGAGACTGTAAATGTTTATGTTCTGGGTCACAAACTGATCCTGGTATTGAAATAATAAAAGAAATTTTAAAAGTACAGTAAAAAAAATTTCAAAAATATCAAAGGGTCTGGACCCCTGTAGATTTGTGTGCATCATTTTTCACCATCACTTTTCAACATTAGGCATTAGAAGAGACAAAGCCAGCTCTAACATGGTAGTTTTCATATGCCAGAACCTGGGAAACCCTCAAGTTCTTGAGAAAACAAATCACCTGAGAATACCTTCAGTTCTCATTGACTTATGTCCTGATAAACAGCCAGGATAATGCCAATGCACTTTATTTCCTTTCCTTTCCCTAGGTCGTAATCTTTCCTCTTCTGCATTGTCTAGCCACTACATCATGAATTTGTTGGGAAGCAAGATCAGGAACTTCAATAGCTCAAATCTTTTGTGCTGTTCACGTTTTGGTTTGCTTCTGAAGCATCCAGCATGACTCCATAATGACCCAATCTACAAGGGCTGAGGGAAGTCATCACCATTGTCCCTGCTTTTGGTTTTCCATCATCCCAACATCCTTCTCTGTGTATTAAATTCAAAGCATTAAATTCAGCACTGAGTTGAAGTTCAGCACCTTATGAAAATCTAACATTTTTAGCTAGACTGTCCATGCTCAGACAGACTTTTGGAAAGTTTTTGAAGTAACCCCTGGTCATTAAAAATTAGCTGTAGGGTGGTCTTGCAGGAGGTAATGTTCTTGGGTGTCTGACATAGCACACTGCCCACACATGTGAATTCAAGCTAGCAAACCTAATGGCCACTCAGTTATTCTCTTCAAATTGATAAAAGAAAATGACAGGGGAGAACACAACTTGGCCCAATTTTTTTTTTCAGTTTGAGAGGCAAGGGAGGGAGGTGAGTGCAGAGAAAATAGAGAATGTTGATTTTTAAAAAGTGATTGCATACCGATTCACAAAGTCATATTATAGCAGGAAACAGAAAGGGAACAGAATGCATGGAGCAGTTGTCTGGGTTTGTCTAAATAAAAAAAGCTAAAACTCAAAAACCAACAACCCAGACCATATCTGATGCATGAGGCTCTGCCCAAGCAGGGGAGAATGGGTGTGAGAGAGGGGCCAAGGCCACGATCCCCTGCTGGAGGGCGAGCAGGGCAGCAGGGACACACCAGAGCAGGGCACGGGGACAGCCCTGACACCTGCCCAGCTCCCAGTGCCAGGGCTCAGCTCCTGCAGCTCAGCTCCTGCAGCAGCAGCCATGGTCTCCTGGAGGATGCACAGGGCAGAACCACCCAGCCCAGCCCACGCAGGGACACCCTCAAGTGCCTGGGCAGGAGATGGGGGGATCGGTCCCCACAGTCTGTGCCAAGCACCTCCCTGGCACCAACAAGGCATGGTGTGTTTGATTATGTGGAGTTGAAAAACAACAATCTGTGCTCCAGTGGCCTGCTCCCAGCCTCACTGGCCTTCTGCTGGAACATGGGGACAGCATCCTCATCCAGCCCACCAGCCTTCTGCTCCTCAGCACCCTGCTCCTCAGCACCCTGCTCCTCAGCAGCCTGCTTCTCAGAACCCTGCTCCTCAGAACCCTGCTCCTCTGCCTCCTGTATCCTTGACCTCCATTTGTCCACAAATCCTATAGCCCTGCCAGAGCTCACAGCTCCTTCTCCACAAACATTACCCTGAGACTGCTCTGTCCCACCACGCCTTTGCCTGATCCAGTGTCCTCTCTCTGGTTCCAGAAAGAGGTTTGATACTGTACTTGGCCATATCTGTAGGCTTTCCTGCTCCCATTTTCCTTCCCATCGAACCAAATTGTCATTATTACAGATGGTCATCGTCTCTCTAAGCAGAGAGAAAGCATAATATCTTTCCCTGCTCTCTATTCCTGGGAATAATAAACATCCTTCAAAACCCCCTTGTATTGTTAAAATTGAGGCATAGGCACTCTGGGCATGCGTTTTTGCTATCAAAAGAGAAATTCAATATTAAACTGTTTTGCTTCTGGAGACTTGTTTGTTTTAAGAGCAACCTTTTTTTTTCTTTTTTTTTTTTTCTTTTTTTTTTTTTTTTTTTTTTCCTTTTGGGTCTCATAGAATTTCATCCACCTGGGAAATGAGGGCTTGAACCCAAAATGAACTCAAAGCAAGAACTCTCCTTCCATGTATTTATGACTCGATAAGTGTGTAGTTTTTTCTCCGTCTTAGTGGTTGTACAAATTCTGTAGCAAATTGTGTGGAAAAGAATGGGAGAAAAAAAGGTTTATTTTTAGACTGTTACTCCAAAAAGCCCAGTTTCTCCATCTCAGCTAGCATGTAGTGACTTGCCTTAGAGAAACAGAAAAATTAAAAGACAGGCATTCAAAATAAACCACATTACAAATAAGCTATGTAACTGTCACCTCACAACATTTGTTTCTTGACACTGCTGATTTTGCAAGAGAAATAATTTCTTCCTCTGGGACAGAGTTATTTTTTTTAAATATTACTGAATTCAAGTTGCACACCCTATCTCTGTGAAACAACACTTGGCGTCTGCAGTCCTGTGTTCAGAGGAGTTGCTTACAAAGTCAATGTGTCATAAGGTGATTTTTCACATTGATGAAGGTGAAACATAATGTAAATTCATTTTACTTATTAATGGCATGCAAGAAATTGGAGGGAAGGTAAAGTTTTGAGTGTATATATATTCCCATGCACATGTAATATACTTATATATGAATTAATACACATTTGTATATACATAGCTATGTGTATGTCTGTGAGAATATACATTATATACATATATTATAATATAATTTATATGTATACTATTAACAAGTCTGCATTTGATTATTTAACTTGGAATTATTCCGAATTTGGATTTTTTCTTTTTAACTTATAAACCACTGGGGAAAAAAGTGTTTCTGAAGGGGGAAAGAGGTGGGTCAAACAGTTTTGCACATCTCAGTCAATGTGAGAAAGTCACTGACACTCATCTGAGTGAAGTAACTTGCAAGGAAGACTAGCACTGTCCCTAGGTTTGCTGAAACAAACATGAAAACTCTTTCTCGTAAGCCACGTTTTGTGCTGGACTAGAAGCAAGCAAAGTTTAGTTACTGAGTGTAACCTGAAGGTCAGGATCTCCCATCTGAGAGGTGACAGCTCCACAAGACACATTGGCCTGATCACTGAGTGAACACCTAAGTCCAACATGTCAGACCACAAAGTGAAAATTTCTTCCAATGGCTTTATTTAATTCATGAGGAGTGGAAGGGTTACCTTCCTTCAAGAATAACCTTCCCAGCTAGCATTATGGTTTATGTTCCCATATGAAATCTACTTCTCCTTGGAATCCTGCTAAGCCCATGGCCTCAGTAACATTTTGTTACAAGTGTTTACAAGGTAATAAAGAAAAGGCATTTTATTTATTAAGTGTTAGATCTGGTGCCTTTCGTTAAACGCCCCTTGATCTTTTATGTCAGATAACATTATTGTAAAGACTAAATGAGAGCTCCTTATTTATTTCCTCAATATGATTCATTACATAACACACCGTTTCACCTTTTTATGGTCACCTTTCTAATAAGTTCCAATATTTTCAAACTTCCTTCTACTGAAAGCTTCTGAATCTCTTATGTTTTTTGATGTTCATTTCTGAACTCTGTTTTGCTATCCATTTCTGCATGCAAAACCATTTGTAGCGCTGCAGTCAATTGTCTCGTTGAAAGCAGACCACTGACAGTTTTCTATTGTTCTGTGACCTCTCTCTCTCTGACATGCAATAAATTTCATCTATTTTTTGTGCATTGTTTTAAACTAATGGACATGGCATCATGGATTTGTGGACCATCACAGAATTGCTGTGCACTTGAAACTGTAAGCAGGTCCTTTCATTATGTTCTCCATTAGAATAGGTAAGCCAGTCTTCAAAGGGCTTTTAGCAAACTCCATCTGTTTAAACTGAAATCATAGTAGGACTAATTTCAGGCACAGTCAGAAGAGGCCATAGTAAAGATGAGGCAGCAATGTGATTGCTTTCAGGAGATCAAGAGTCATGTCATCACATCACACTGCACAGTGACATTTCTAGGGGAGGAAAAAGGAAGAGAGGGGACAACCTTTAATTACAGGCCTGTTTATGGTGCCAGCATGGATAAGTGCTGAGACACATACTAACAAAATCACTCTTAGTTTTCACTAAAAGCTATTTTCCCCTTCCCATTTTCCTGAAGAAAGAGTCCTCATGGAGATTATATTCTGAGAAAGGATTCATACCAGACTCTGAATACCTGGAGGGCAAGGGCCAGGGACTTGAATTTTACTTTGGCCAGCAGTAGTAGAGCATGCTCAGGCATTTGCTCCACGGCACAGGGGCGAGAACACCTAGGACTGCCTGGGAGACAACAGTGTCAGCTGAGATACTTGGAGCACAGGGCTTGCTGGGATCTGTCCCTTCTAACACAGTCCCGCCCTCTGAAGCTTTCAGAGCACAGTGCTGTTTTCTACAAAATCCTTCTTCACAACACTTATCATGACTATGAGGGATTTTCTGCAAACTCTGTGTGCATTAAATGGAAGATCAGAGTGGTGTAAAAGCTCTCTGCTCTATCTGCTGTTACTTTAGGACTGTATGCTACATTAAGGCTTTCCTACAGAGCACAAAGATCTTTCCTCTTTACCATCTGAATAATGAAAAACAGAAAGATATCTGCTTTTAAGATAAACCACACTGTGTAAGTTTCTTATGTTTGGTGAGCTGAAAAATAGAAACTGTGGCCCAAACCACCAGCTATGGATTATCTCACTGAAAAATCATAGAATAGCAACAAGCTATTCATTATCTTTCCTTACTATAAACTACTGAAATCGCTCTGTAAATGTTTTTCTTTTATAATGATAAACATTTCTGTCACATAGTTTGTATAATTAATCACTTTTCAATTTAAGGGACCATCTCATTTTTGCTGGGAAACAGTTTATAAAAACACTCAAGAGTGAAAGATTGTTAATAAATTTTTCAAAGTACACTCCACATTTTTTTGGTTAAACAGTCACTCAGTATTTGTGGTATGTTTGCATTGACATTCAGAATATGTCAAATTATGCAGCTAAACTGTTTCCATAGAGGAACTGGAGTTAAAAATCATGGACTTGGGAGCTGTTCAATGTTTCTTAATTTAGCTTCTGTAAAAGAAATTTAAACTTTTAAAGAAAGGTTGTTCATGGCAGCTTAGTGGGATGAAAATTGTGAAAGAGACAATTAAAATTCTCTGGTTATGTTCATTCCCTAAACTAATAACACTATTCTTAAACAATATGAGAAACCAAGTATTCTCTCTTCATATTACTTGTGTTCACATCACAGAAGGCAACAGTGTATGGAAAATGAATTTATCATATCCACTCACCTTCCTTAGCAGCCCCGCAACTGCTCTCCCATGAGTGTCTTCTAAGATTGTTGAGAAACAGCACCCCAATGTCTTTTCAGCTATTCAACCTGCAATTAAGCAATCCTTTCCTTCAATGTAATATTAGGATATTCTTTTAAGGTCTGTGACTGAACAGGGTTCCTCCCAACTCAAAAGCATCTTTCATATGACTAACAATATGAAACTATCAACTATGTCAACAATCTTGTGACACTGAAGGACTCAAGTAAGAAATTAATTTGAAAATACAATTCTGCGTTTGTATTTCCAAGATTCCTATGCTATGTTTTCAAACTATCCAGGACATCATTTTGTAAAAGACAGGTTGTGTTTGGCTTTTAATGAAGCTTTAATTGGCATACGTTGTGCACTGACATACTATTGCAAGCAACCTAAACTTTTGAACTCAATCCTTCAAAATATTTCACATATTTCTTACCAAAGATGATATTTTTCTGGATCAAATTTTTTAATATGTAAAATTAGGATGTAATTTTTTCCTTCAATAAACAATGTTTATAAGTAAGCAAAGTTAAGCAAAGTTGGCTCTCAGCTGTTCAATGACCTCTTCTCTACAGGTTTTCTGTTACTCTTCTTTTCCCATAATGGTTTCAAATTTCCTACATGTTACATTCACAGCATTTCCAGAAATTTATCTATCATGGGAACTTGATAATACTTGCACAGATAGAAACAAGCCATGAAGCAATGAAACTATTTCCATGTTACAACAGCTGTGAAAGACACAGAGTAATATCAAATCAAGACAAAAGCTTTTGCTTGCAGAATATCAGTATATAATAATTTAATATTTTATGCTAAAGTCAAAATTGTGTGTCATGGCACTCAAATTCCCATTTTTTTTACCATTTTAATTCCCAAATTATTCTGTTTATTTTCAAACAAGTATTTTGATACTTGATTTCCCATCTTGGTATGAAAGAAAAAGATTTGTAGATATTTGAATAGAAATACATATGCTACTTGAAGTACAACACAATATTGATCACAGTTCAGAATGGAATTCTTTCTACTGTGTATGCACAATGTACCCGGTCTCTTTTTCTGAGTTGCATCTCAGTCATGGCCTCATATTGGCTCAGTTCCAGGTAATACAAACACAAAGACCATTTTTCTGGAGATATGCCCAGAACAATTTAACACTGCACATGTAAAATTTAAGTAGCACCTGTGCCACTACAAACCTCATCAGCAGAATTAGACACACACCTCAAAACCACAGCCAAAGTGTAATTGATTGAATCACATTTAAGCTGGTGGATGCTGTGAAAATATATAACCTCATATTATTTTTCCTCCTATGACACTGAGAACAAGAATGCACATAGAGGCAAGAGAGTTGTTTCCCATGTATATGACAGTGTAATGCACAATTTTAACTGTAGCAACAATTATAACTCCTTCCTTCCTTGATGATTGCTGTTTTGCTATGCAGGGTCTTGTATAATTGTTTGCACACCTTAGAGAGACTGCCAGGAACAAAAGAAGGGGGGAAACAAAATGGAAAAAAAAAAATCCAAACAACCAAAAATCCTATAATAAATAATATCTACTCTTGTTCCATGATTCATGTGAGATTTAGCCACTATCTGATTTTACTAATTTCCAGACAGACAGTCAAGACATGCTCAGACAGCAATGTCTTCAAGAATGAGCTAGTGGAATTGTTTAAAAATTTGAATCAATCCTCTTTTTTGTTGTGTGATTTTTACTCCAGAGATTTTTGATTGGGATTTAAAACTTTACACTTACTTGATTTATAACTAGCTCATAAATGCTCCAACACTTTGCAAAGCTATAGTGAAGAAACACTTAAGAGTAATGATCTATTCTTTGTAAGTATACATGGGTAAGGCATAGTAATGGTGAGGTTATTCTTGTTCTCAGCTCACAATGGTGAGAGTTCAAGGATTGCCAGGTGAAGGATTCTTAATCATTTCCCCCATGTTGCCCCCATATAAATGAGGTTACTGAAAAGCTACAGAATGAGAGGCCATGCTGGAAACTGTCAGTTCTAGCTTCTCAAAGCTTTCATTACCCATGTCATATGTGATGACATAACAAAAAATTCTTTGATCTTGTGAGAAGACAAAAAAAAACTAAATTGAATGTGAATTGTGGTATGAGAGACCTCACACGGCTTTTTAAAAAGGCAAAGGGTTCCTGAGATCACCCATTTTATCCATTGTCAAGAAAGGCCCACCTCTATCTTGGAAGCCACTTTTCTGACATAAATGGTGAGATATCACCTCAGACAAACCGGGTAGGTCTTCAAAGGGATGTGCAGGAGGTTCACTAACAATTGCCTCTATTAGTCAATGGGTAGTTAATAAACACACTGCTTTGAAAATTTACCTCTGCATGTCCACTCTTATTTTAGCTGTACAATGGCAGCATCCAGTTTTCTAAAGAAGCCCCACCCAGTCAGCCTTTCCAGCTGGGAGGGCAGGAGGACATCTGTCTCCAGAGCCAATGTCAATCATATTCTAACAATCAGTGCTTCTCCTGGGCTGAATTTATTATTTGCACTAAGTGATCTGTTTCTCTCAGCTAGTCTTCTAAACTCCCTCTTCTGAGGTTACTGATTATGAGATATAAAAGTCTGTCACTTGCCTGCTTTTTTCCTAAAATGTTTTTTTGTCATTGAGATATCAGATTCTGTATATATGATATTCTAGATTCTTCCCTGATTCATCTCATTGCATAATATCTCTGCCTGATTTTTCCCCTGCTCTAATGCTATTTCACTTTACTTGTGTTTTCTCTCCTTTTGCAGTAAGACTCTTGTTCAAGAGAGGGTCTGATGTGTATTGCACCCTCTCCCAAGGAGACAACTTTTCATCCTGCAATTTGGGAAATGGCACATATACCAAACAGCAAAAGAAGAAATTATTACATATAAAACATGCTAATTAAATGTGATAAAGTGAAAAATGCCTCAAATAGACATAATTCAAAGCTTTCAGAGGAAGCCAGAAGCAAATCCAGTTGTCATGTGCTTGTCTATATTAATGAGTTGTTATACTTATTTAATTTACCCATCCAAAATTTTTATTAAAGATATTTTGATCTGTCTTGTTTATACTGTTGTGCAGCCAAAAACATATCTTACTTTCATATTTCAGATATAATTTACCATATTATGTCTCTCTCCATTCTCACATGAAATCATCAGAAACACTTAAAACCAGAAGGTATGAATTCTTCAGGGGCCCTTCAAACAGAAATAGGACCTTTTGCTGCACAAAGAGGCTAACTGGGAATTTGACATGTAAATTAGCAAAGAGGCTGATGTCAGCTTCCATATTCTTTGCAAAGGTAAGACACTAATTTTCATTTTAGATGCTCCCAAACTTATCCCCATATGTGAAATTTTAAAAGACCCACAGCTGGTTTTGCTTGGCCCTGTCTCACAAGAACTTCTGACGAGCAAGATATTGAGTGTAAGAAGGAAAAATTGCATGCAACATATGTCTTCATAAATAGCAGCAGCTTATCATGTGGCACTCATGTTTGTGTTTACCAATGTTTGAAGAGTGATTTGTGAATGTATTCACACCAGCCTTGTTTTATTTCACTTGTTATTACACTGCAGTAGTGTGCAGTCGTAATCTTTAAACTGCTTTCATAACAATATTCCCTCTCATGTCTGTGTGCAGACATGTCTAAGTCTCTGACCATCTATGTAGGAAAAGGCTGATAATGAATATCTGAATAATCTGCATAGCTGGACAAGTGACCAACATGAAAATCTTTGCACGATGTTAGTGATTCAGAGGCAAATGGTGATTTAGATTCCTGGTAGAAATAGTTATGTACGCTTGAAATTTTCCACAAGAACAGTTATCTGACTATGCTTCCTCTCTTCTGTACCTCTGCGTAGGAATCATCACAAAATGCTGGATGGCAAATACAGCAGCTAAACCCAAATGCATTGTATTCCCTTGACCCTAATGAAATATCCATTGAAAAAATAGCAAAATCAAACATTGGCACAGGTATGATGGGCAGCAAGTTCTTACTGATATTTTGTTCCACATATATTTTTCTTAATTTTTGTCAAATTCTCCCCAGTTATGACATCTCTTACCATGTTAAATATTTCCTCTCCACTTTTAATGTTTAGACAGGGTTTTGTGAAGCTTCTGTGTCTTTCACTGCTGGTCATTTAGCTCAGCAGTAGATATTTCAGCTCAGTCTATGCATTATTCCAACTCTGTGTGAGCATTTTCTTTTTAATCTGATTTTCCAATACAACAAGGATTGCTATTGACACAGATAAAAATCAACAGATGATCTCAAATAAATTTATATCTTAGTGTTCTTATTTTAAAGGAATCTATTTAAATGCTGCTATTTCAAAAGTGCCATGTTACTTTTTCAGCTGGTGAGTGAGTGGATTCAAGCTCAGGATATGCTCAGGAAATCACATACATCCTCAGCAGCCCTAGATAAGGGCATGTTTATGTTAGCACTGCACTGTTTTTAGTATTTGAAAAATATGGTCACGGATATTTTAGGATGGTTTGAAAACAGTCTCTTCTAGAAAAGACTAAGAATAAAATGAGGCCGTGCTGAAAATCAAGGGAGTTGTAATTATTATTTGGATTATCTGGAAAGCAGCTTTTTACCCCTGAGCTTTTTTTTTTCTCTGAACAAGGCTACACGATTATGTCAAATTAATGCTGTGGATGTGTGCAGGAGATGCAGTATTGTCAATAAAAGCCTTAATACTTAGCAGATATTTATTAGATACCTGTTAGACTGGTTTTAAGGGATAAATTAAAACAGGAGTGAAACAGGTAACTATTTAGTTAAAATAGGCCAAATTCAGAGATAAACAATAAAATTATCTTAAGAGGTGGATTTAGGAGTGTTGTGTGTAAAGCAGTAAGCTAACAGAAAAAATAGTGGCAAGAGACTACCCTTGTTAATGCTACCCTTTATCTTTGGCTGTGTACTTCAAGAATCCTTGCAAACATGACTTTAACAACAACAAAATCTTAATGTCATCCATGTAAAACAATCACTATAGGTACTATCAATTTGAGTAAATACATTTTACAGCTTAACATATAGATTATTTTTTGTTTGTACAAGCTGCTGCAAAACTGGATTGTGTGGAAGAGACCAGTACAATGCTGTTATGTTCTGCCTTTCCTCCTGCACTATACTTCTCCCACCCTCTGAAGCCGTACCTATCCGCCTCCACACACTCATACTGAATTCCTGAAAGAGACTCACATTTGCTTTTGTTTTGAATGAAAATGTGCTCAGAATTACTTTTATAGATTTTCCAAGTGGGATCTCATAGAGTTTTAACAGTTTCATGTTTATTTTCTCATTTCTCTCACAGTGGATTAATCATTTAATTAGCAGCATAAGCCTTACGCAAAGAGAATTTTTAATACCATTTTCACCTGGATGTATTGCAGAAAACATATACTGATCATGTAACTTCATATTAAGGCTTTTAAGGCTTTTTTTTTTCCAAGACAGCCACAAGATTAGGCTTTCAGAAACTCACTCATATGTGAGAGTGCCAATACCATTCTGATGCAAGTGAACTTGTCATCAGTCATCCCATGCAATTTTGTATGAATGTTGATCCTCTTTTCTGCAACAGTCCCTCACACTGGGATCACAGACTGGGACAGGAGTGTCGACATTATCTAGTTATGTAAGTTCACCCTTAAATACATCAGGCATTTTCCCTATTTCTGAAGTAGTTGACTTCAGGGGAGGAGGAGTTTTCAGTTGTGCTGAGAGTACAGACTGCACCTCTGGGAATATGGATACAGCCCAGAAGGCCTGGTGTTCTCATGTTAATATTAATACACTGGATTCTCTTCCAGCTGACTTATTTTAATAATGGAATTTGAGCTTAGGGAATAGACCTAATCTGTAGAGTTTTATATTCAAATAGGAACAAATCCACATAATTGTATTTCTTGTGCAACTGTCCATGTCCCCAGAAAGAAGCTGAATTCTCCAGATTTCACTGCTTGGGGGTAGAAGCGAGTTACAAAGAGGGATTTCAGGGGTACTATAGATTTCCTTTGGAACTGAGCAGTTCAGGTTTGCATTCCACCTCTCAGTCACAAGGTTACAGAAATGGGACACAGATTTGGCCTCCGAGTAAGGAAATTGTATCTGAGCACAGACTCCTGCACAGAGAGTATTACTGGTCACAGCTCTTAGTTTAAGGATTTATGGGTGGATATATTATGTCTCAGCATCTGTTCTGCATCACAACTTCTGACATGGAGAAAATATCTCCCACAGTGATTTCAGCAAAGACAACACTGCATTCATAGACAGCACAGCAGACAAAATTTTGGCCCTGAAAACAAATTATTTGGTTCATCGGTTGGTTGGTTGGATTTTCTGTATATAGTCAGGCTTCCTGCTTTAAAATTCTGCACATGTATTAGACATCAATAGCTAAATTTGGGTCACTGGTTTTATCATCTGTACATACTCTGTCAAAATAAAACAATTTGCATTTTAAATGGCAGAAAAAAATAAGTTCCATTTCATTTTGTCTCTATCTCTACACAAGTTTGGCATTATTCTTTGTCAGAAGCTTGGTAAGCAGTCTTTCCCATGTAAGCAGGGTATGATGTCTAAAAAACATAGAAACTTCAGACTGAAGAATTTTCTTTTGAAGAAGTTTCATAGAAAGGTGTCACTCAAAAATGGGCTTTGCTCCTTACTTTACATGACATTCTCCTAATTCTTTCAAAAAAAAAAGCATTCATTTTAATTGATTGAGCAAGTCTTCAAAGGTTTTGAAACAAATGTCCAATGTTTGATTTCTCAGCTACATCATATCAACCCTCACAAGTTTGTACCAGTGACATATTTGGTTTTATATCTGTCTTTTAAAATTAAAATATATTTTTCTGGTGTTATTATTGCTTAGATACTTTCATTCTCTCTGGCTTCTTTCATGACCTTTATCACTGTCATATTTGAGCCCCTAATTAATGACATTAATTCAGGCAATCTGATAAGTCAAATGGTCTGTGGAAATGGCAATAGAAAGGAGGTTTCTTTACTTAATTTCACTCTGCTGAGGAAACAAAAACTGAAACACTAAAACAGAGAAATTATACTAATCTTTTTTGTGGGACCAGAGAGAAACAACTTGAATAAGATATCTCTACAAACAGACTATAAGAAAATTATAATGAAACAAGAACCAAAATTTAAACTTTTTTAAGACGGACTATGAGGAGTAACATCAATGACACCTCACCAAACATGCCAGCACACAAAAGTCTAACCAGCATCTCCTCCATGAAGTTCAATCTGACCCACTACAAACTGGGACATTTAAGTCAGAATTCACTCAGAGCACTACAAATTCTTCAAGTGTTGCTGTGATTGGTCAATTTGGCTCTTGCTTGATGGCATAATCTGGAACTGGCATGTCTGTTGTAATTTGGGAGGAATTGGTATCAAGCAGCATTCACAGGAACACAACCTAATTCACTCTCAAATGATTAGACTACATATTGCATGTTTTAAGGCAATGAGAGCAGAGATGCTGTATGCAAGAATAAATTTAATTTCTCAGAGGACAAAAATACAACATGAGAAAATAGCTTACTGTCAGACAGTAGCTTTGAAATTGCACATTTGAAGGGTGCTAAAAATATTAATGAATGAACAGAAAGGTTTGAGTTTAATGGAAGCAAACACCATTTCTGAGGTAATTGTTGAGATATCTCTTTCTGCCTAAGCACTACCACTCATTTGCTTCATCCTCTTCCAGATTTTACAAAATTGGCCATAAGAATTATGGAAAAATATCTCAAGAATATCTGAGCACTGTCAGCCCCCTCCTGCAGACAGAATGAGCAAGCATATTAAGAAACAGCACTCTGAGAAAAGTCATATAATTACTCCACTGCAGAGTTTAGCACAGACTACTTCTGAGTGGAGATGGGTTATATGCCCAGGTTAAATTGTTCAAATACATTTAGCAATAAATGAACATTAATGCACCATCTAGCAATGTGTGTCCAATTCCTATTTATCTGATAATTAAATTCCTTTCCTTTCTGATAGCTTTTACCTTGAGAAAATGTCCTGTATGTCACAGTAAAAATCCTGAAAATATCAACTATTTCAGATCCTATACAGTTTCCAGAAAACATATTTTTGTTTTGCAGAGACCTAGGTGCCACACACTCACTGATAGTCTCTGCAAGCTAATTTCTCCACACATGGGGTATTTGAATGTTAGCATAAAGTGTCTGTTATGTGATCTCTCCTTTAATAAGGAAATTGTAAAAAATAAGGTACCCTTGGTCTTTTTAGTCTAAGTTTAAGCAGTTTGAAATTTTGAATGTATTTGGTGTGGTCTGCTGCTACTGAACTCATTTTAAATGCTCATGAGGAAGATGTAGTACATGTGAGTAATAACCTTCCCAGGAAGAAAATAGTATAGAAATGGAGAGGGATGTGTTGCACTGAGCTGCCAGCACTTCTGATCCCACCAATGCTATTTTATTAGAAGCAAATAGAGATCCACAAATCTGCCTGCCTTTTGGGGTATGTCATTAAGTAAGGGTTTTCAGCACCACAATTTGAATGGGAACACTAACAACTGAAAGACTTTAAAGATATACACTTCAGTCAGCCATACAGTGTCTTTTCCAGCCCTTCGGAAAACTGTAATTTGGAACTGACCATTGGAAATGTCCAATGTAAATATTTAAGTTGATTATTCTTATCTTACTTGTGCATTAGTTGAAAAGCCCAAGAGTCTGCCAAGCAAACAACCCTGAGGAGTTCTTACAGAAGAACAAGACATTCCAGTTACAGTGAAAATACAAACAGGGTTTCTCCTAACAATTAAGGTAAGAATAGAAACAATGTGAGCATTCCACTAGATACAAAACAGTGCAAGGGGAAGTCTTGTCTATTGAAAAGCAAATTTTTTTCTGAAAAACTATTGATTACATTTTAAAAAATCAATGACTTGTTAAAAAAACTAGTCAAAAGTCTAATTGTCCTTTACTAGTCATGGATACGCCTTTTACTCCCCCCAAAATTATTTTGTCTTAGGAAAGTGGTACGTTTTTAATAGGGTTTGTATTTTTGTATTGCAACACTTAGATGAAAACAAACAAACAAAAAAAGGGGTTTCGTTTTGGTTTTGGGGTGGGTTTTTTTGTTTTGTTTTGATTGTATACAATATGAGGCTGCTCTGTGGATCCCTCATTCATGCAGGGGCAGTGTTTATCAAAGCAGATAATTTCATTTGTGGCAGTGCCTTGAAGGATAATTTTTCCATGTTGCTATAGACACTATTACACACAATGCTGTGTCAGCAGAGGACTGGTTGTGTCACTGTCAGCATTCATGTGACAGGAATGCATAGAAGTTTCACAGGAGGACATTCCCTGTCACCTGGGGTGGTCTGCACAGAAGCCCACCCTGGAAACATAGCCATGGAGCAAGTCCCTCTACATCTAGTGGCACCAGGACTCCACATAACACTACAGAGAAATTTGCAGCTTACCTAAATCCACAGCACCACATAAAGTGTGGGGTTTGATTCATCCAGGGTTCCACATCTGCCCACCTATAAACATTGCAGAGTTCCCAAATCCGGCTTTGTCTCAATGTGATAGATAATAATAGTGCTGTGCTTTTTTCAAAAGTCCTTTCTAACAGCCTCCATATGCCCACTGCCAGCACAGTCCAGGCACTTCACCAAGAACAGCTGGCTCAGAATCTGGTACTCTAGAAAATATTTTCTAAATGTATTTTATTGTTTTAATTGTGGTTACCGAGGAATACCTTCTTCAGCATAAAAAAACCCGAGTTTAAATTGAACCAAACTATTTCAAAAAAGAGTAAAAGAAATAACTCCTGAGAATATTCTTTCACCAAAGGTGAAAGTAAAGCCGAGTGGCATATTCAGATATTCCTGCACATCAAGAATTCCACTTAGTTTAACAATTGAACATTCTGAATCAGTTAATTATTGTTGCTGGAATACATATTTTAAATGTGAAAAATTGTGTAAAAGTAAGTAGAGATAAATCAAATGGTGACTTGAACAAGTGCAACTGACTTACTGAGAAGAAATGAACCAAAAAATCTGAATTAAATCTTTCAACGTAGATTTCAAAAATCAAAAATTATGATACATGTTTAGGAGATAGAATATATATGGATAAAAATTCTTCTAAATTATTTTAAAAAATCTTCCAGAGAAAAAGCACATTTTATTTATGTTGTTTTTACATACAGATATATAGAGTTATATATATATGTATATACGTCCACCTGTATGTGTACCTGTGTGTGTACGTATATATTGTTCAGTGTGTACACACATATATATTGTGTAAATGCAAGAGGATGAAATGTATTACTTTGCAGTGTCAAATAATAGCAAAAATATCCCTGCAGCTGAGCACACAAAGACACACTTGTCACTGAAGTCTATTCACATCTTGTACGTACTCCCAGAAATGAGCGTAACGTCTGCAGCACAAGTCAGGTCATTTCCCTTCTTCCTTCCCGCTGAATGTGCCATATGACCTAAGAGCTCCTCAAAACAACCCAACACATGTTGCTGTAGTTTCCTGGTTATAAATTTTGAGCACTTCTCCCTCTTTTCATCACAAAGTCCAGCAATAATCTGTTCCTTTGTCATGTATCCAAAATCTTATCATGATAATTTCCATTCCATTCTCCACTGATATTACAGATTCAATGATTATTTTTCTTTTTTTCACTATGAAAAAATAATCTTCCAGCAGAAACACAGTGCCTTTGAGTACTATCCACATTCTAATTTTGTCTTTAATATAATTTTCTTCTTCTTTCTCTTCCAGCTGTAGCCATGTCCTAATTTTAGGTTATTGAACTTAGTCCATCAAATCTACTTCTGCAAAGAAACATTCCTCTCCCACATAATTATCTTTCCATCATCTCTTTTAACTGTAGAGTGGTCCAGAGCTATGTTTTCATTTGGGCCCTGTGTATTTTGATTTCTGCATATAGTGACTGAGGGATTTTTCCCTCACAAAAGGGTATTTATTTTATGATGATTACCTGATGATTGGATAAATGGTTTTTCCCACTAAGCTAGCACCAGAAATTAGACATTTAGCTTCTTATGCTACAGATGTACAAAGATCTGTGGAAATTAGAGGAAGTACATTCAAGAACTGGAATGAAAGTTAGAGGAGGAAATTTTGAGCCAAATGTGTGAAAAAAATGTCTCTCAAACTTCCTGCCAGAAAATGTTTGCCAGAGAATGAGAGTATGGCCCTGAAAGAGAAAGAACATTCATCTCTTTCTAATTTGTGTGTCCTAGTTTGTGACTTTGGCATAACCTCTGAGGTATCTCTCTTGCTGCATGACATTGAGATTCACTTCTTCTGTGCCTTCCATTCAGTCTGAAAGGCTGGAATTTACCCTCATATCCAATTAGTACCTTTGCCATTTGAGGCACCTAAACAGATTAGGTGGGGCTTTTTTAGTAAGTGTCCTACATGCTTAAACTGTCATTTAGGGACTTGAGTACTAGGTTAATGTCAGAGTAAACCTATTTAGCAAATTTCACACACCCAAAATTACATCATTTCCGGCATGCTATGTAGGCAAGACCTTCCACCCACCTTACCACTCCCTGCCAAGCTGCACTTGCTACCTTGTGTGCACCCAAATCCATTCTCCAGGGATGCACAGATAGTGGGTGATCAGAGTAAATGATGGCCAAATGCACCCCAACAAGTCCTCAGTGAGTGAATTTACAAGGAAAGGCAAAAATGTCTCAGTGAGTCTACATTAATGTTGCCAAACTATTTTTTGAAAACTAACATATTGCAGGCAATTTACAGACTACAGTACTAGTTAATAAGATAAAATATCCAGATTCAAACAGCTAAGAAATCCTTTATTTTCTAAAGGATTTCTTATTTTCTCATGTAACCTATAAAATGTAAACCCTTTCAAAAGCAAATTTGGAAGTAGAATAGTATGTATGGGTACAAGTAACATCAGGTTATCAGATATTAGTTTATATTCCAACATCACTTCCCAGCTATGAAACTCTTTAAAAGTTGTGAAAAATTTAGGCTAATTCAGTAACAGTAAATTAGATTGCCCTAGATGATATTTCCTGTGTTCTTATTAGTGTATGTGTGTGGGCCTAAAGATAATTTGCATAGTACAATCTGTATTACAGCAAGATGGGGCAAGCACAATCTGTTTACTTTGGTTCAACAATTGCTCATTCTGTAGCCAAAGAATAAGGTGGGGCTGGTTCCTTCAGGTTCTCTCTGCTTAGACTTTTTCTTTGAATCATTGTTGCATCTCACATTTGAGGTATGGAAAGTAGCACTATAAAACCTAAAGTAATTTCTTTGAGGGCTCTCTGTTTCACTCCTACAGCTTCTCAACAGAACTTCTTGACTAAAGAATGCACCCCACTAACAGAAGACCTCTAATTCCAGGTTTACTAATTTGTGGTGAAAGCCCTGCCAGATCAGGTCTGCATGTAAGGGTGGCAGTGGTTGGGTAAATAAAACAGATGAAGGGCTATTTTCTCATCCAAAATAAGATGGTATTGCTCATATCTGTGCAGGTGAAGACTTTTCTCTCACCTTCACCTACACTGTGTGCTGCGAACAGTACCTTGCTTGCACTATGCCCTGAACAGCACTCCAGTACATCTGAGAAAGTTTTAGCAAAGTTTTATGCCAGGCAGACACTAACAATTAATGAGTCAACAACGTGGGAGACTGCTTGAAAGTATACTCCAGCCCTCAGTTTAATATTTTAGATATACCTCTGACAATAAGAGGGGGTGTCTGCAGGAATGGGGCTTTTTGTGTGTTCTTTTTTTCCATTATGGATTGAAATTAACTGAACATGAGCAAGACTAGCGGTTCCAAGCAAACTTTGCAAGGGTTTACATGAACATCTTCAAAAGCAGAAGTTGACTTGCGATATCACCACCTTTCCATGCCTTTCTTGAGGTGCTTCATTCTTTATTTGCACAAATGGGGTGAATATGCATTCCTGAAACACTTTTTGGGTGTTTTAAGGTGGCTCTCAAAGTTAGACAGCATTCTGCAGTACAAGTGTTACAATTTTACTGCATACCAAATACATATTCCCTCAAGAACCTTATACATTTGTTTTAAATGGCCTGCTGTTTTATTAAGTTATTGGGTTTGCCTGTGTTAGGTTTATGGCTTTCTAATGAAACCCTTATTTGGGTTTCTTTTCAGTGGAGAAGCGTCCTATGGCCTACACCATGTGTAATGTGGTCACAGCTATTTTAAAAGGTAATTCTCAGTGGACCTCAAAACAGTTTAGCCTACCTAATAGGTGTCATTACTTCATGACCTTAATGAATGACTGTTTAACCTTCTTTAGTGGTCACAAAAAGGAGAAAAACAGAGTCCAACAGTGTTGGACGACAGGATGTCCTGAGATGAGAAATTAATGAGAATTTCTGCCTTTGAATCCGCAAATTTATTTATCTTCTTGCTGTGGAGCAGAGCCATGCAGCATGAAAAGCCACTATTTTAAGTGTCTCTAATATTTTAGAGAATAAAATGCTCCCAAATGCTGTCATCTCTGCTTAGGCTTACATAATCAGAATTATTTCAGATGTACAAAGGACACAAACTTTTAATAATTTTTAATAACTTTTTTTCACTGCTTGATGTGGCAAATACCAATCTGATGCTTCTATGTTCATTAGCTTTATATTCTGAGTGGTTTTGATTAAAGCAGCACTTTCAGGTTTATTTAGACAGCCCCTTGTTCTTTTTTAAAAATAATTAATGTTCAGAAATCCTGGCCCTGGTTCTGTTAAATGCCCAAACATCATTTCGCATGTCTTTTATGCACTGGACTGGGTTAAGACATTTTAGAGCAACTGAGAAAGGGGCTCTTAGCAGCAAAGGTGAGCAGGTCTCTTTCATGCCATGTTTACTTCAGGGCTGTATGGTCGCAGACACAAGACTACCACTAAACCTATTGGAGTTTAGTAATAATTTACATTGCAACAGCAGTTACCCTAGTTTCAAAATTAACAGCATCTATACATTTAGTAGAAAGAAGGATCTAGAAATACAACTGTATTTTTGGTTTCTTTGATATAGATTTCAAAGAACAGGGTAGACACTTTGAATATCTCAGAGCAGAGATTATGAATTTAAGGTTATTTCAAGAGGACTAAAATTGCCTCCCCCTCATCAAGACTGTGCTTTAGGCCTACACGTGCTGAGGATGGGCATGTTAAATTTCTTGTGGGCTACTAAAGCCAAAAGACAGCAGGCACTCAGGTGTATTTCAAACCAAGCTTGAGACTGCCAAGAAAACCTGGTCTGAGATCACCTGAGAGGACAAGGCCCCTCCAGGATAAGAAGATATGTTCTCTTACGCTTCTGCAGTGGAATTTCAGTACAACCAGTGCCTGGGTGGCATTGCAGAGACCCCTGTCCAGGCTCTGTTCCACATCCACTTTCTGAGACCCAAGTCCATTTATGATATCGGACATTGTAAATATAAAAGTTAAGGCACCTAGGGCTATTATTATTATATGTCAAAACTCATTGAAAATGAAGACAACTGAACCAAACTCTTTAAAACTGAAAACAATTCCGGTTCAGTTAAAATAAGCCAATGTCCAAATACCGTGTCTGTTAATGCATGAAATATCTGTTGAACTTGAGATGCTCTCTCTTGGAAGCAGTTTTACTGTCTTTTGTGTAAGGAAATTTCCATTGGCAGCTGAGTAAGAAAAAATTTGGTCAGAAAGACATAAAATATCTAAAAGAAAATTGTTACCAATTAAAAATGTGTTTCTTCTGTACAGGAGAAAGAATAAGCAGATGGCATAATAAGATGAGAACAAGGGGAAATTTACAGATCAAAATATCTAATTTTCTGTGTTAAATGGAGCAAATTACTTCAGGAGGTAATAAACAGAAAATTAAAAAGATGAGAGAGAACAGTTACTTGGCTTTTCCTTATCAGCATGCCGGGTAGTGGAGATAAATGCTTATGTTACCCATTGTTCTGATCTGGTTTCCTTTTTGACTGTCCTGGAAAACTCTTACTAAAACACTGACAATTGATGGAAGTTCAAAGTACAAGCAACTTGATTTTTTGTTTGAGAAATAAAAATTAGAAACCATGTAAAAACTTTATTAATTTAACTTCCTCCTTGAATCTTTAGGTCATGTTGTGCATGTCTTTGCAAAGCAAACACTGAAGAAGGCAGCAGTCAGACGCTCCCTGTAAAAGTCTTAAAAATCCCTACTTTCAGATATAAATGTGCTCATTTACTGTATAATTCAGGGGTTTGCAGACACAAGTATGTGTCACATCACCGCACATCACCACCTCCAGGAATGTGTTTTATAAATCCAATGAGGTCTCTGTTCAAAATTCAATCGAAAAACTATTACACTAAAGAGTGAAAGTCATATTGGTAATGCAGACAATTGTGCTACTTCTGATCCCAGTTGTGCTAGAAGCGTTCATTAATTTTATCTGTACAGACAAGCAGAGTATATGATAGCCTTGACCAGGGATTAGTTTAGAAGTCTTCCAGCTATATCAAAGCTATATTGTGTGAGTTGATCACATTTCTGAAGTTCTGTCTCAATTCCATATCTAGTTGAGTTTTAAAAAGCTGCCTAGATTATCAAAATTGACACCATGTTATAAATTCTTTATCTTTAAATCATTCTATGAAAAAGTTCTTTAATATCTTGGGAAAAAAGCCCAGTTTCAAAACTGTCACATATCCCAGGAAAAAGCAATATGTGCAGTCATTTTCCAGTTTGCTTAAAAATAGGGAATTAAATGCTGTTGTTTTTTACATTATTTACTTGAAGAACTCAGGAACACTTGTTATCATTTTATAGGAGAGTAATTGTGTTCAAGTGTTAAAGGCAAACCAAAAAATTGGTTAAAATGTATTCTTGAATTTACCTGAGAACTCGATGAACAAAATAAGTAAAGCGACCTAAATTTCATGGTCTGACTAATAATTACTCTTACTAACAAATTCTTCTCCAGCTACAATTTCCTCCTGCACTCTGGCTGGCAATGTTGATGCTATCTTTAAGAGTAATACTTCTCCTCTTACCTTTGTACCGTCATGCTTAACAAGGGCAAAAGGTGAGTAGCCTGAGGAATTAAATGTGGAAATGAAGCACACTTTTCCAACAGAAAAATTGCTTAATTAACTTATGTGGAGGAGTTAGGAGATCGCAAACTTTGGTGGAATTCCTACCACAATGCACATTTTATTTTAGTAGAGATGTAGAGGAAATTTGAAATTGTGCAGTGTGTGAGAATAACTGGTTAATTCTTTAACTTAAGTGTACCTAAAAATCTATATGTGAGAGAGATTCTGAGACACTGCCATTACACAGACTGCAAATAATCCTATCATTTCAGTATATGCATGAAGGTTGCTCGGTGGAGTCGTATACCTGTGCAGGACATCCATCTCAACATTAATTACAGTTTCTACCACTGTGCCCCAACAGTAGGAATGCAGATGATGATGCAGTGACTCATTGGCAAAGCAAAGAGCAAGTCAGTGCAACAGTGTCTGCTACTAATGGTAGAAGGAAATTAAGAATATTGTATATTCTGAAATGATAACATTTGCATACTGATTGTACTGGTTTTGTGTCAAATAATGCTCTGTTAATCTGGGGGGAGGGTTATAAAAGAACACTCATAACTTAAAGAAATCACTTTGCCCTATGTATTTTTCTTATGTCTAAGACCATAAGGAGGTATTCTGAGTATCTCCTCTGTGATTTATGCTTTCATACTGTTTCTCACTAGGACTGAAAGATAAAAGATGTTTTCATTCAGGGACTGTATTAGAGCTCAGCAAGTGCTAATCTGGCCCAAGGTCATATCAGCTTTTATCATCCCTATGTCTACCAATATTGGAATGAAATCTTGGATCTACTCTCTGTAGTTAATTCTTCTTTGGCATCCTATCCATAGGAAAGAAAATCGGATTACACAGAACTAATTTAAAGTCATATCTCCCCTACATATATATAATCTTTAGTTAAACTTCTATGCTTTCTTACAAATGGGTATATTTACATAACTCAAGGTCCTAGAATGGGTTGTGTTCTTCTATAATTGCCAATATTTCTTTACTCAATGACTTGGCCATGGCTGTACACTGTTTCTGCCCAGTGCTGACAAATTTAGATTCTGTGCCCTTGGAATGATGGAAGATGCAGCTACTAGTGAATCATACAACTGGTCATGGTGAATTGCACTTAAAATATCTTGCCCTAGTTTGGTTGCTTGGGATATTTTTTTTCTTGGAGCTCTCTTTGTAAATGAAAGTTATTAGAAGATTATCTAAACCAGAATGCCTTTGCAAAAATATACCAAAATTTGGATATTTCAGATCTTCTCAGAGACAAGAACCACAAACCTATTTACTGGTTTCTTCTCCTGTGGTCTGCCTTAAGCCCAGACATAAGTCTGGGCGATGGTAGACATGCACAGCTTTAGTGCTGCCTTACATTGATTACTTCTAAATACAAGAATAAGCCTTGGGTGGTCCTGATAGCCAAAACATTGAGGAGGTCAGGGCACAGATGGGCAGATTGTGTACAGCATACTCTGCTCAGTTACACTCTGCAGGTGAGTGTGTTTCTCCTTACTAGGGAACACTAAGAAAGGATGTGTGAAGCTGGTATGTACAGCATCTGAGTGTGTAGAAGATCTCTGTGCAGAGAAAGAGCAAATTACCTTGTTTTACTGAGGTCCAGACTAGAGACTAAAAATTTTAGCTGTCAGGAAAGCAAGAGGCAAAAAATTCACCCAAACTTCCCTAGTCATTACATTTTTATGAAATAATAAGTGACACCAATCTGTGCTAGAAGTTACTGGGAAATTTCAGATTCTAGCTACAAACCACAGTGTCATGCAATATATGCTTCATTATATTTTTCAGTTCTCATAATATAAAGAGTCACACTTTGAAAAAAGCAATTCTGTCTTTTTTTGTCCAGTCCTCAAAATCTTCCCTCCACAAAATATCCTCTGTTGGATCAGGTGTGGATGATTTTCTCACAGCAGAGTAAATTAGATTCTTTCTGATTATTAACTCTGTAAAGTAGATTATTACCTTGGTTGCTCCATATTATTCAGCTGAGTCGGAGCTAAAATGTAAATTAAAAACAAATTTTTTCTGTAATCTTTGCCTTGGGCTTAACCTTGAATTCCTCGAGTTCTTACTTGTCTTGTTCATTCCAGTACAAAACCTGGAACAATTTCTGGTGCATTATTTGGGACAGCTATTCAAAAGTGGTGAAAAATGAGAGAAACTTAACAAAAGGCAAAAATTAATTTTTGAGATCTCCCATTGTACTTACCTATTCCTGTTCTTAAATAATTCAGGGAGTGATTAGGGTGTTTATGCTCTCTGCTCTGGTACTGTCAGTACTGCTATTATAGGTGCTTGATTAATGGACTAAATTCCACACCCCAATTGTAGCCTGGCAAGAGTGGTATCCTAGTAAAAGACTCTTAAAATCAGACTTGTCATGGATGTTGAAAAGGATATATAGGGCTTATTAAATTCCAGGTATCTGTTTAAGTGAATAACCAAAATGTTCATGACTAAATAAGTCACTAATAAAAGAATGTGTAAATTGTGTTGTGAAATGAGGATTAGTAAATGAGTAAGATAAATTATGTGTTAAGGGATTAAAATGTGAACTTATTTGTTGTGTAATTATGCCTGTCAGTGTTCTAGATTATCAATTACTAGTTCTTGTTAATAAGAATTTATTAACTAATACTTGATAATAAGATGGGAGGTTATTGCTTTATGATCCCCTGATGAGTAGAATAATAGCAGTGTGAGGAGGAAGGAAGGAGGAAAAAAAAAGGGGAATAAAAATAAATTTAGTTAAATTCTTTATGAAAATACAGTCAACAAACTTGTCTAAGGTAGGCACAATGAAAAGAAGGTACTAGAAGCCCTGGAGAGTCAGCCTGGCAGTGGATAGAATTTACAGTGGGTGTTACAGGTGGGGTTATTATTCCATACTGTGCATTATTTTTACAAAAGGCACTTCCTGTTTCTAGCTGCTTAGGAAGAGTTTTATCTTCCCTGGGCTGAGAAAGAGTCTCACAGAATTTCTTATTACCTTTTAATTTCAGAACTTTTATATCTGGTCCTAAAGACATTCCAGGTTCAATGAAGGAAATGATGGAGAAGCAATTCCCACAGAGAAAATCCTTCCACCAGTACAGAAGTCAAGCACTGTCACTTCTTTCAGCAAAACTGTTTTGTAAAAGAAGAAATTCATAATAAAGGTGCAATAGAGGTGCAGGGAACACTTCTGTACTCAGAGTTTGAACAGCTTATGTGGAAGAAATGTGGCACAAAGCATCCAGCTATTTCCACAGCAAGAATACTGAAGAACCAAGAGATGGTGAGGAGGCAGAGGAGGAGAGGAGAAATGAATCTGCTCAGTCTTCAGAGAGGAAGGGTAAGGGGGCTAAAGGGAGATCTTATTGCTGTCTGCAAAATACCTAATGCAAGGATGTAGGTAACATAGATCAAACTCATCTTCGCAGTGCGCAGTGATCTGACAAGAGGCAACCAAAAAAACTTGGAAAACAAAAAATTCCAATTAGATCTCAGGAAATAATCTCCCTAAGCCTTTTAAGTTCTTTAAAAAAGCCAACAACAAACTATGGATGTCCTTATTTTATAAAAGGTATACAGGTATTTTAACATGATTTTCTCTTTAAATGTTGAAATGTCATATTAATGATTTAAAAAACAACAAAATATCAAAATATTTGTAAAGGGACAGAATGCATCTGGAAATACACAGAACTTCAACCAAGACCCTGAGATCCATCCTTACATTAGTTGAGATATACTTTGATTTATGAAAAGAATGTATAAGTAGTGGAATATTTATGATTTAAAATGTAGTATCTGATAAAACTGATGTGATTTAGAAAAATGGTGACAAGTAAAAAAGGAAAGACAACAGCATAAAGGAGAAAATGAAGGCCCCATGTGATGATTATTTACATTTTTGAGTTTTCCTTGGACTTAACCCATTCCTACAAGAAATGGTCCACACTTCTTGATATTTCAGTGAAGCAGAAAGTAAGCATTTTAGCAGTTCTAAATTGTATAATAATCTTAAATTGTGAGTATATGTATTTCATCATCTGCAAAACTTCCTTCATGTGTTTTATTGCCAAAGGAATTCAACAGGAATTTGGATTGAAAAAGATTTTCCACCGTAGAAATTCTGGTGACATTTTTCCAAAGTAAAAAAGTATAGCCTGGTCGTTTGCATGAAAGATAAATTCTGACCCACTGAAATAGAATTAGAAGCATATGGCAGCACTTTCTTGCATCATGGGATGGATTATTTAAACTCCATGAGGGGAGAAGCCATGCAAGTTCTTTTCAACTGTTTTGTTGCCTGCATTCAGGCAATACCTGGTTCTTGATTAGTGTGGGCTGTGAATCCACCGAACTCTTTCCATATTCAGCATTTCAGTAGGATTTCAGGAAATAGAAGATCTTGACATTGTTCCAGACCAAAACAGTTGTAGATTTGTGCCAGCTGTCCTACATCATTTTACTTTTACTAGGTGGTTTATTTAAAGTTTTACTTAAAGTTTTCTCTGTGTTCTTCAGCTACAATAAAAGCAAGAGTGTTTATTATTTTCTGGCTATAATACCCTGGCATAAGTTTATAAATCCTGTGCTGTGACCCAGGCTTCTAAGATACTACAGGTAAGTAGTGTAAGTAGGTAAGGATGAGTTCCTGATGTGTGATTTTAAAGGATGAATTTTTAAACTAATCGATTTCATGTTCTTTTCTATTTACTGGTTCTGCTTTTCATGAATCTGGATTTCATGCCTGCAAACTTTTCTTTCAGTTACGAGGCTGGAAATTTTTCTTTCTTTCACTGTCTTTCTCTCTTTTTTTTTTTTTTTTTTTAAATTTAAATAAGGGCACAGATATTTTCTTTAGCTTTAGTGGTAAGGAAAATATATATTTCCAAAACCCCATATATATATATACATATATATATATATAAAATGAAGAATGTGTCTACACACCTCTATTATGATGCTGTACCTATTTTATATTTGTGGAGGTTTTCACATATATATTTTAACACTAGGAAGATCAAGGATGCTTAATGCTGTTACTCTTCCAGAGAAAGTATTGCATGGCACTGGAGACTGGCAGCTTTTAGAGAACATAATGTGTTTGTTACACAACAGCGTGCTTTGTATAACTTGTCCTTTGTCCCACAGAGAAAACTAGGTTAAACTTAATATGGTTTGTATGTAGGTAGGTGTTAACAGAGAACTGCATTTTGTAATCAGATCTTAGGTAACAGTCCATGCATTTAATTTAGTTTGGAAACAAAAAATCCTGTCACTCTGGTAGAATTATTCTTTGAGTACATTTATTTTCACTATTTGAGGGAGGAGGGTCATATTCTTCTCTCACTTCCTGACTTTGGAACACAAGGCACAGGTAATTCAAGTGACTAGAGAAGTGGGAAAAATACATTAATTTGTCAATCATTCTGGACCCCTATTGCATATAATAGCAATTACTCCTGCTCTTACATGACATTGCTTAAAAACACATCTCACACCACCTGTCTTACACAATGCAATACAAAGTAATACACAGATGAGAAAAATGAAAAATTGAAGGAACCAAAGTTGTCATTATATTGTTAATATATAAAGAGTTCTATATAATTGATGTTCTGCATTATTCTGCTGTGGTAGATCAAATAATATTGTCATGTATCTTCCTTAATATCAGGATACTTAAAGTCAGATCTCACTTACTACCAAAATTTCCAGATGCACTTTGAGTTAATAAAAATGCCGGCATAAAATTATAATTGAAAAATTAGTATAATCTGATTCAATCACCCACTATAGGATCTGAAAATCCATAAATTAAAAGTAATAAGATATAAACATTTCACAGAATGAGAAAGCAGACAACCAGGAGGTGCTGAAATTATTGTTGGACCTACTACAGTTGGAGCTTCTAACAACAGCCTGAGTAAAATAAAGAGAATGTTAAGTCTTGCAAAGGAATAGTCTTTCCACTAACAGACAGCACATCCTTTATCAACTGTCCCAGCACACAAAGAAAGTGCAAAGCAGCCTAGTTTTGACTTAAAAACAAAAACTAAACCAAACAAAACATAACAACCAAAAAACCAACAAAACACAAAAAACCCAACCAACCAATCAAACAAACAAACAAACAAAAAAAAAAAACAAAACAAAACAAAACAAAACAAAAAAAAAAAAAAAAGGGCCACTCTCTACTGGACAGTCAAATAAGTGGCTGTTTGGTGCTGCAGCAGGCAGGGTTAGCCAAGCTCTGCAAATAACTCAAAGACAACCATAGAGGGCTAAAAATTACTGACAAGAATGTTGTGTATGCAGCTGAACACAACAGCAGCCAGAAGTACAGTGACTAATCAGAAGACATTTGGGCAAAGCCCTAACAATCAAAATTCACTGGGATAACTCAAAATTACTCATATGATGACTAGTGTCATCTTCAACATTTACAACTATTTGTAGGGTAGTAGAAGAACCATTTACAGGTAAGAAGTAAATTTGTGAGACCTAAATTCAGAAAAAGGTAGTTAGAGCATAAGGAATCCTATGTTAAGGGAATGCTCACATCAGTTAATGTTGTGTTTGATACTATTAAGTAAGGCTCTGGGAAGACACAAAGCCTTTGTGAAGAATGACTCTGGACCTGATACCACTTCCTACAAAAAGGCAAAGGACTACCTTAGTCAGAAATGTGCTATCCCTGGTATTTAGACAGATGCCTTACGTACAACAGAAATGCTCATTTTGGTGGAGGATTTTTTTTGTTTGTTTGTTTGTTTTTGGTGTTTTTGTTTTTTTTTTTTTTTTTGGTAAAACAGATTACACTATCATTATGCAATGCCTAAATTACACTTAGTCAAAAACAGCTCCAGCTTGGTTTTGGTCTTGTATTTGCTGAGTTTTATGAATAATAAAAATACCTCCCAGAGACCATTGGATCACCTGCTTAGCTGCTGCTGTTTAACTCTTGTGAAAAAAAATTACTCATAGAAATCACCACAAACAGTCACTGACTGAACCTGCAAGGTACATGTTATATGTTGAATATTATACTGTTCAGAAGTTTGGACTACTGTCCTTTTCGACTTTCTGGAAAAGACATCAGAATGACATGATAACACATCTTTGATGGCCTCTGTAGAAGAAATATTGAATGATATGGAATCAGAACTATTCTTCATTCATGATCTAGTGGTTTGGGAATGAAGCGTTAGCATTTAATTTTTAGAAAAAAATATATTGACATAATTTTCTTTTTTAAATAATGTTCACAGAAAAAGTCAACTTTTTAACCTAAGAACCTAAAGGACAATATATTTATAAACTCTGGCTCATGCATGACTGAGGCACAGTAGTTTAAAGTGATTCTCTGAATGTTCTGAATTGACCAAACACAACTTCCAGAGGGCTGAAAGCCCATTGTGGGGTTCAGTGATCCTCTTATCTGTTCCCTTCTGTAAATTGACTATTGAATTATGCCTGGCTTGAAGCTGCTGGAGGTGTCTCTGCAGAGGGCAGAGTGGCTCAGCAATTAAGATCCCAGTGGGTCAGGAGAGGAGAAAGGGCAGAGTTTAGCTTTCCCTCAAGAGCTCCTGGGCTTTCAGATGCTCACTGAGCTGCTACTTAGTTAAAGAAAATACAAGCTAACATATAGCAAAGACAAGTAAGAGCTACTAAGCAGCAGATAGTCTTTTAACTCCTTTCATGGCAGGTCACTTTCAGTGGCCCTGGGTGTTGTAGGGCTGCCTGTGCCATTACTGTCCTTCTCCTGCCTGGCCTCAGAGGGAGTCTGTTGAGAAAAGTGTCTAGTATGTGTGAAACTAAAGTTCTTCCTCTGCTGAGAAAAGTGTCTAGTATGTGTGAAACTAAAGTTCTTCCTCCAAATTCCTCTCCATCTGGTGCTCACCTGGGCCATTCCAATCCTTGTTTTATGCCTGTTGTTGGCAGCAAATTCCCTTGTGCTTCATGGTTTTGTAAATTAGTTAATTTCCCTTCAGAAAAAAGGTGTATTTCCTTTCCTTGTCTCTTTGTAATCATCCTGAAAAGTTTTTGATCACATGTTATGCTATTCCAGGGCTTTTCCCTACCACACCAAGCAACAATATTTCAATAGTTACCTTCTCAGGATTCCCACCAAAGTGGGAGGATTGGCACCCCTAAACACAATCTGTAGGGGATAGAGTGGAATGAGGTAAGGGCAGCTGTAACACACACCTCCTTTGTGTCATGCCTGCTGAAGCATAATTTCTGTGTGTGGGAAGAGAATTTTTTTGTTCCTGTGCCTGGAAGGGGACACCTGGGAGGTGTGAAGACAGCAGCCATGCTGTCACACTCAGGTGCAGGACACAACCCCACAGCAGGACTCAGAAGCCTGGCCACAGCTCTCAGATAATGCAACTGTGTGGAGCCAGGTACGACACCGTGGCAAACTCAGAGTGGGAGAAGAGCAATGTATGAACCAACAGGCTGGTTGCAAAAGAGTGTGTAGATATATTATTTATTTTTTCTAAAGCAATGCAAAAGTGTGAATAGTATACCACTGACAATTACGAAATTGGCCGTGCAAAACCATCATTGCTATTTCAGTCAGAAATTTACTTGGGACATGTTTCGATTCCATCCTCCCTGAGAAAACTGAATTTTAATATAGCAATTTTGAATTATTATCAGCTCACAAATCTTGAAGAAATAAGGAAAGGGAAGGGTGGCACTACACTTCCCCTGCTATAGTCTCCTATAGATAAAAGGAGAAGGAAACCAAATTATTTGTACACCACCCTCATTCCCTATGAATAAGAATCAAATGATAAAATTTGAAGAAAGCAATTCTAGGGGACTTGTACTGCCTATATAAATTACACTCAAATCTTAATATGTTCTGATTATGGTATAGGAAAGAATTTTTAACGAGACCTTTGAATCAGCCCATTTTATGGGGAACACAGTTCAGTTGCTATCAGGTGGGCCCACATTTTTCCATTAGCATTTCACTATTCATTCAAACTCAGTCACAGTGATTGTTCATGGGGCATTTCCCTGGGGTCAGTGTAAGTGAATTGTGTATGCAAATATTTGGCATAATGAAGTGCAGTTTTAAAATAATAGTCACAAACCAAGAAGCCATTGAACAATCTGGGCTATAAAAATACAAGGATGGTCATTTGTGTTGACAGTTGTATGAACCAGATAAAAAAATTGCTACAGAAAACAACACAGCTTAATATTTTATAATATTTCACTTCACACTAACCTTGTTTTCCCAGCTCTTTTTCTCCTTTGTTAAGCATTAACAGCATGCAAGTCTTTACTGCAAGAATATCAACATCATAATCATTTTTAAAAAAATGTGTCTCATCAGCAAACAAATAAAATTTGGCTAAGAGAAAAATACTGGAGCCAGTCTACAGAGGAATAAAATTTTCTCTAAGGTCCATTAACTTTTTAATCTGAGAAAGAGAAAAAAAAAATCCTGCCTGACCAAATTATGTTAACAATCAACCACTATCAATATTTTATGCCTGAATCAAAAATATGGGCCTCATCCTGATACTCTGGTGACACCAGAGAAGCAAAGACTTATTTTAGAGTCTGGTGTATGTCTTATATCAGTGGTGCATTAAAAAGCACTTTTTAGCTAAAAAACTTAAGGCATATTACAGAAGTGATGACTCCTACATCCTCTGTGCAGGTGAGAAAATAGAAAATGTGCGGTGGGAAGTGACTAGCTGAAGTCATTTAGCAAACTAATGTTTAAATTGGGATCACAACTTCTCATGAGTAGTATTAAGAGTATGACAGAATGCAAGTGACATCCAAGGATTTCTGGTGCCTGCAGAAATATTTGTGTTGAATACTTTGGAGAAAAGAGTTTATGAATTTGAACTGAGCTAAAGCAAAACCTTGTTCTGGATTTAAACTGCAGTAAATTTTTTCTTCTTTCTCAAATTTTTTAGTAGTTCTTATTGTCTGCTATTCCTCATCCATTAGCAAATCCCTGATTAAGCTCCATAGGCCACAACCTGTATATTTTATCATGAGATCATAGGTGTGAGCTATGATAGAATTATTCCATAAAGCACACCGCAGGTCTTCATTTCCTCTGACAAGGAGATAATTGGAGAACAGAGTAGTCACTGATATTTCAATCATCAGATACTAAAATAAGCTGCAGTTTAAGTGTTGGATTCTGCTGAGCCAATAAGAGCTGTCTGCAACTTATCTAAACTTAGATAACTTTAGATAAGTCCTCTGTGCTCTTCATAAGTCACTGGAAGAAGATTGGCAGCTGCTGAGAGCAATCCATGATTCCTATTTTACACATTTTTTAATATTGAAAGAAATGTCCTCTGGAGGTACTTCTCTCTCTTGAAAATAGAGGACATACACAAAACTAATTTCGAAACTATGTAAATACATATGACTAAAATTCTTGAGAAAAGTCTTACATTAGTTAAAATATTCCATCAGTTGGACTATTTCGGTGTTACTCATACAGATTTCTACATTGTCAGATAAATCCTATTTGCAGTAGTGTGTGACCGCACCTTAAAATAGTAATTCAATTAATAATTATCTCCTGTTTCACTTTTGTACCTCATTTGTTACAAGCTTTCCCTTTCCTGCTTCCTCTTGACTAATAATGAGATTGTAATCTTTCCCAGGGCTGAGACCCTTCTGCCATCACATCTCTTCAACAGCCCTGTCCCAAAACTGAGGATTCCTGCAAAACTACAAAACAAAAAGACAATGAAAATCACATTAGTGTATCATATTATTAATTAAAAGAGGCATAATAAACAATAATTTTTATCTCCCCTTAGTCTGTTACTACTCTTAATACAATAAGAAAAAATTCATAATGGCTTAAAGGTGACAGCTTTTGGACCAGTATGGGAGATCTCTACTACATGTCCTCAGTTCAAGGCATAGAAAGTAAATGTTCAAATGTCTTCCTCAATTACTATTTCAAAGTTTTGGGCATTTCCTAGAACACCAAACACTGATAATATGATAGCATAAAACTCACAGGAGAATTTTGAAAATTCCTTCATAAGCTATATTAAACATTGATGATATTGTTCCACTTAGTAATGGAAATAGTATTGAATACATTAATATCAACAATAAAAAAAGTCTACTTGAATATTTGTAATCACTTACATATAGGTTAGAGACAATTTTGCTTATGAGTAGAATATGTGTATTTCTTTCTGTACATTGAAATTGAGAGAAAACCAAGCCCATGAAACAGTAACTAACAGTTTGTGCAAAATTTCACAGCCTGTCTGGGACTCAGAAACAAACTGCAAAATCACACCCTAGTCATTGTAATTCTGTGTCTATTTAACTTTGCATTTTTAAGGAATTTTTGTAGGTCAATCCAGTCCAGAAGTAAATTCAACAGACTGTGAATTAATTTGGTGTGGGCAGAGGTAAATTGGTGGTTAAGTATAAAGTGCATGTAATAACCAGCAGAGAATATTGATTATTATTTTTTTACTGTAAAGAAATTTGAGGGGGTGAGTTTTTGAAAGAGTTTGTCTTGTTCCTAACAGTACTGTAACTGTGGCATAATTGGGGACTGTATATGTCTTAATTCCACCAGTCAATCCTGTGCAGTGTTCCACTGCCTGTTATTACGCACAATAACACTTTGAACTTTCACATGCCTATATTTATTCAACAGATGGCAGAGCTTGTGAGAGGATCAAACACCTTCCTGACAAGAGAGCAGCTCATTTTGTGCAAGGAAACTGCCAGATATCTTTACTGGATGGTAAACAAACTGATAGCCTGCTTCTTTTCCCAGGAGGAATTAGCTGCATGCAGCAGCCACAAAGAGGGCAGGGAGGCATGAGCTGCTGAATCCTCCAAGCCTTAATTCAGTGTCTGGTAAGGAGACATTGAATGCACCTTGCAGTAAGTTGCTAAGACAAAAAGTTCACTCTCAAACTCTGCATTATCTGGATAAAAAAACACTTATGGAAAAATTCTCTTAATTTTAATAGAGAACAAGAATCTTTCTGCAATTTTCTATATTAGCCTACAAATTCATATTATTTGTTTAAATAAGTCCTAAAATAACTTCATCATGGTTTTATGGTTTTATCAGAACATGATGCTAGATAACAGGAGTTACAGCGGTCCCGTATACTGAGTATATCTGTTTTAAGATAGCACCATCAGAAGCTATTATTGGAACTGGACAGTTTTAACTGTACAATATTTTTTATAGAATTTCCTTTCAATTGGAGCATATTGTTTTCCTTTCTGACAGTTTTTCTAGGACTTTTCATAACAGACAATGCCTCAGCATGAACTTATCACTAAAATTTTCAAAAGACATCAGACCTAGCTCTGTAGTTCCTTTTTTCAGCTTTAAAGTGGGGTGGAACAGAATTCACTGATTTACACCTCCGAAAAATGTTTCAAGAGGAGTGAAATAATGCTGAAAATACAAAATATGTACTACAGGAACCAGCATGTGTTGGTAAAACACAGAAGGAGGGGAAAGTCCAGTGGGAAGTCCTTTATAACAGCAGCAGACAGTGCTTTCTGAAGTGCCCTTGGAAACAGAAATATGTGCACTGTTGCCCAGGTGACAAAATCCAAGTACACAGTGCCTAATGTGACTGAAACAACTGACACTGCCTGCCCCTTGTGGAGTGGCCAGTGTTAGTGACACTGAGAGCTATCACTTTGAATGGGCATGAGAAGCAAAGCCTATTTTGTGGATATGTGTTAATAGTCTGCTGGACTAGGCAGCAGTAAAGGTATAGTTTCTCCAAGGGAGTTTTTTGTAATCAAGACTTATTTTACTTTCTACAAATATGTGCGTAATTTCCATTATTTATTTCTCATATCTTTTGCAGTGCCAAAGAAAATACATAAGGATTTTCTCAGGTTAGACCTTATTTTACTTTGGTGGTGAGGTTCAAGTGGCATTTGTTTCCTTAACCTGATTTTTAATTTCTCTGTTTCTTTCAGACTCTTACACAGTTACACACTTAAAACATTATAGACATGTAGTACATAGAACTAACACCTTAAAGGTGAATTGTTTTCTCCTTCTTCATCCATTCATATGTCCTAACTTGTTCTGCAAAGCATTTTTCCTAATTAAATGTTCCCTTTCACATTAATCCCTTAACATCTGCCTAGTAATCAAGAACAAATGTTTCCCACTGGTATTCTCATGGAGTTGCTGGGCATTTACCTCTCTTGCTGCAATGTTCAGCCCTTGCTAGCTGGCTTGCATTTTCACTTGAGTTAGCAGCTGACTTGGCTGCTAGTAACTGTTTCTCTGATTTTCTGCTCCATGGCTTCACCAGCAGCTCATTGTCTAGCATGAAAGAGAAAACTGAACATAGAAACAAAAAAGAGAATTCACAAAGGTCCATATCTTCTCTTCCTCTCTGGGTTTTAGGAGGTTCAACCCTGACAACACACTCTCTCATAATTATGTCTGCCCTTTTTATAGAGATAGGTTCTTTATGAAAAAGTAATAGCACATCCAAACTGTTGATGGTGTATATCTGCAATCCCTACTTATCTGAACAGAAAATACCTGTAGAAAGGTTAAGGATACCATGTACACCTCTCTCTTCCCTCTCCTATCTAATACAAACTAAATTATTTCAGTTTTTTTTTTCTCTAATATAAGTCTGTAATCTACTGACAGCAACACCATAGACTTTCTCCTGCTTTTCATATGCTTTAAATGACAAGTATGATTTAAACAACAAATTCAGGAGAAAGGAAAAAAACACCAGACCAAAGAATGGAAGAGACCTAAGAAGACAGGGACTTGTTCAGGATTTTTGATTTGTGGGGTTTTTTTCATAGATGATTACAGCTTCACTAGAGAACAGGTTATGTGTCTGCTTCTACACACCTCTGAAAAATATTTTTCAGGTTTTTTATGTAGAAAGTCGTCAGTGAAGATGACTGGAAAATTTGTGTCTTTTGCAGTCAATTTTCTTCACTAATAGAAGAGAGGTGAGAGGATGCTCACTGAAGATGCTTATATCTATATGCCAATGACTAACATCTAAAGAAACTTGTGGTCCCTCAGAATACAGAAAAGCAAAATAACCTTTCAGAACAATGTGGCAGAGCACATTCCATTAGCTCTGTCTTGCAGCTTGCACCACATTTGCCCCATAGGTTTTTTGGAGTTGTTATCCAGTAAGAAACAAGACTGTTGCCCCATAGGTGGGTGATCTACAGCCTAAAAAATATTCTGATAGTGGCAAAATGTAATATTTTTTCATTCCAAGATTGAAATTACAAATTTTTTTGAGAGGAGTCCTTATCCCATTTTCAAAATACTTCCTTTTAAGCCATGACTTTTAATTTTTGATATGCAATTGTCTGAACTATAAAGTTACCTAAAATTAGAAATTCCTCATTAACACCTTAAACAGCTGTGGGAACTCAATCAGTGACATTGTTATAAACTGGTTTACCAAACATCTCTCAGGAACAGTTGAGGTGCAGTCAGCTTTTTCTTCAGGAATTAGTGTGGCCTGACTGACCTCATTCCAGCCCTATTTTCTATGACTATATTACTAAGAAAAGATGAAAATACTTAAAAAGTCAATTTAGTTTAAAAAGCTTTGAGAAGTTTTTTACAACAGCAAACAGCATCGTAATTTCACAGCTTAAAGGAAAACAGCCTTTATGTCTGCAACAAAGCTGAAATACCTCAATCACATGCACACTCCATGGTTCCTCAAAAATTATTTTTTAAAAATATCTTTAGCATGTGTCAAGCCACCATTAGAACAAAGTATTTCAAACTTGAAAATGGTTTGGATGGAGTTCATTCACCAACACTGTCCCCATTTCCTGGGGAGAACTATCACAGCCAAATACAAAATAATAGAATTATAGAATGGTTTGGGTTGGAAAGACCTTAAAGTTCATCTAGTTCCAACAGGGCATGGGCAGAGCTTTGGGCCAAGATGGAATTTAGTTCTATACCCACCTCCACGTGCCAGGAAATGGTGTTGGTTGCAGCAGTGAAGGGGCAGAGCCTGCTCACACTTTTAGGAGAGGCTGTTGAACAGGGAAGCAGCATAAGCCTTACCAAAAACATCCTCAGAGCAGAGCAGATGAAGATGTCCTCCATTGTTATTGGACTGGAATTACTGTCAGTTGTGTGTAGACTATGAAGTGAGCTTAAGAATAAGATTAAATAAGAAGACAAACATATTTGAATTAGTAACATTCTTTTAATCATCTGTTCTTCTGTAAGAAGAGATTTTCTGTAAAATTCAGTGTCCGAAATTCCAAGGAATAGTAATTTTTTTAAGACATTTACACTGTGCCACCTGGAATTAGTATAAGATCTACTATAGGTCACATACCTATGTACACTACAGTGAACTGCTGTGAGTAAAATTAATAATGTCAATAATTGAAAGGATATGTCCTTCCAATGCTGCTGTGAAATACTACTCAACTTTCTCCATATTCAGAAAAAGAATGTGAGCCTCCTTTAAAAGGATCTGAACTTAGCTCCAAAAAAATACAACTGTGCAGTTACAGGGCTCATTACAGGTAAAAGGAGGGTCTCTACCTCTCCATCTGAATTTGTGCTGATATGTGGAAACGAATTCAGAACTGAAAGAGAATTTGATTATGTAGCCTTGTGATTAGAGGACCCACACAGGATGAGTACTCCTGGATTTCAGTCTCAGGACTCCTACTGATTAATTTTAGTTCACAAATAATCATAGGCAAGGAATCAAAAATTCTTTCCTCCAAACAGAATGATGGCTGCTCTGTCTTGTTCTTACTCTTGGTCATTAGTTTCCTACAATCTTTTTCCTTCCTTCTTTTGCTATATTTGTTACATGGCACTCTTTAATAAAGTGATGAGCCTTGATAAGTTACTCCAATAGTTCTTTATTTTTTTTCATGAGAAAGAATCCAGTCTCCTGTAATCAGATGTAGAAAGCTTTTAAACTCTCTCAGCTTCCACTTGTGATTCAATTGCAGACAATAATCTGCTTTTCTCACACTCTTCTTAAGTCTATGGAAAAAACAAACTCTTCAACAGGGCAGAAAAATGGACTTCTGATATTAGAATAGGTCCCAGGCTTTGCTCAGGCTAGCTGAGCAAACACTGTGCAGCTCCCAGCCATTCAAGATGCCATTGTCACTCACCAACATCATGCTTATAACAAGCAGAATCTCAACTGGTACAAACCCGTGTAACTCCTATCACACTCCATCACACTCAACAGTTCTTGCCTTCTCTATGAAAATGTGACTTCTGACTGCCGTTGGCTTCAATCAGTAGCATGTTTTCTTAATGTGTCTGAGGTCTGTAATGGCATATTGAGCAATATGATAAGCATCTCGTAATACTATCTGATCTCTTAAGGTCTGGGCTGAAATGTAACATCCCTGAAGCACTCAACCTCTTTTAATTAGTGAATAATTTCTGTCATAGCTACCTACTGAAAGACATATCTGTCTTTCTCAAGCGCCTTCCTGTCTTAGCTTATCTGTTTTTATAATAAAGACTCACCTTAGTTACAGGAGACACAGACTTCTCATTAAGAAACTTGTAAGAACAATACCATTTCATGTTCAGTGAGATCATACACCCAAAATCTCTTTGTATAGTATCTCTAAAACTCCATGTTGTTCCTCTTGTTACAATAAATAGTTCTGCAGTGGAAGACACCATACTTTAATATAAATGATTTAATATATATTAAATTATATTTATATTAAATTTATATTTATAAATATATATTTAATATATTTATTAAATTTATATTTATATTAAATTATATTTATATTTAATGTATAAATAATTTAATATAAATGCACCTGTAGTTACTTACATTTCCCATTCTTATTTTATACATGTATAAAGCCCATTGACTTCATTGGGAAATTTGACTGTGCAAGTGTGGACACTTAAATTGGGATATGAGTAGGATAAATTTGGGTGGGATAGAGTAAGTTTTCTTCACAAGCAGTTAGTATGGGTCTATGTGCTGAAAACACTTTTGACATCACAGGGATGTTTCGGTTACTACCAAGCTGCACGATGAGCATGAGCTACACTACTACTGAGTTATACAAAGTCAGGATCTTTTGTCTCTCACCACATCCCACCAGTGAGGCTGGGGGTGCACAAGCAGCTGGGAGGGGACACAGGTGGGACAGCTGACCCCAACTGACCAAAAGGCTATCCCACACCATATGGCATCCTGCTCAGCAGTAGCATCTGGAGGAAGAAGAAGAAGGAAGAGGAGCATGTTTTGGAGTGTTCATCTTTTTAGGTCACCATTGCACATGATGGGAACCCTACTTTCCTGGTGATGGCTAAACACCTGCCTCCCAATGGGAAGAAGGGAATATGTTCCTTCTTTTGGTTGCATTCACAACTTTTGATTTACCAATTAAACTGTCTTTATGTCAACCCACAAGTTTTCTCACTTTTATTCTTCTGATTAACTCCCCCATCCTCTGGGTAAAATGAGTGAGCAGCTGTGTGGAGCTTAGTTGTCAGCTGATGTTAAACCTCAACAGTCCTCTGGCACCCAGTGTGAGGATAGAAACATTCAAGATAATGAGAGATTTGACTGGAATATGTTGAGTTGTATTTACAGCTGTTATTGCTGTTTAGCTGTGAATTGAGAAGCTTCTGTGCTTGCCATGGGGCTTGCTTGCCTCAGTGTGCAGTAGAACCTAACACATTTTAGTGGCTGCTTTCTGTTCTCGCTGCTTGCTGTAGTGTTTGTTGTACTGCTTATCATCTTACTCTACTGTGCCTGGGAACATTTTGATAACAGCAATGGCGATGTGCCTGGGCTGGCACGTGGCCACGGGATCGCTGCTCTTTCTGTCCTGCTGCACTGGACAGACTGGAACTGTGGCCTGTGGTTGAGTCCATGTGGAAGCAGGACACCCCAAAGCACTGGTGGCCACGGATAAGTCCACATTAGAGGAGGTTATATCTCAAAATGTCTGTGATGGTGGCTGTCTGTGCCACAGCTGGTGTACCTTTGAAGAGAAGGGTTAATTCCAGTGTTAAACCCTGTTGTCTGCTCCAGAAGAATGAAGGGTAGAGATTATAATAGAAATATCTTTAAATGGCTGTAACCTGGGATTTGAGTTGCATGTTTAGGAACCACTATGGCAGGAACTGCCTGAACAAATGGAGGAGAAGCCTTACAAGAAGCAGTGAAAATAAAGTAGTGACTCAAATTGAATTGCCTTTGGTGCCCAGTAACTCCACATAACACACCACCTCCCCTGACCTGAGTGATCACCATTAGAACTGGAGCCCAAAGTCATGGACTAAATGAACTCAATGGGCATTTACAGACATTTCACAAGGGACTAAGGGAATTATATCTGTATTCTGCACCAGATGATGGAAAGGAAGGTGATGGCTAAAGTTGATGTATTGGATAGTGTCAGACTTGAGCATGATGTAAATAGTGTGGAATAAGTGGTACAGAAGGCACTGGTTTTGACTGGAATTGAGTTCGTTTTCTTCACAGTACCTGATATGGGTCTATGTTCTGTATTTTTGACCAAAATGATGTTGATAACAAGGGATGGTTTAGTTCCTGCTGAAGAAGTGCTTATACAGCATCAATGCCTTCTCTGCTTCTCACCCCACCCCACCATCCTGAAGGCAGCTGGGAGGGGACACAGCTGGGACAACTGTCCCCAGCTGACTAAAGGGATCGTCCATACCATACGGTGTCATGCTCAGCAGTAAATGAGGGAAGAAAAGGGAAGGGAGGAATGTTTTGGGTGATGGCATTTGTCCTCCCAAGTCACTGTTACACACAATTGAGCCCTGATTCCCTGGAGATGGCTTGTTTTGCTTTTCTCATGTGTGCGGCTTTAGCTTTACCTGTTAAACCGTCTCTATCTCAGCCCACAAGTTTTCTCACTTTTACTCTTCCAATTCTCCCCATCACGACGGCGTGGGCAGTGAGCGAGCAGCTGTGTGGGACTTAGTTGCCAAATGGGGTTAAGCCATGACAGCAAGAAATGCCATTTGGAGCTCATTAAGCAGACATAGCTTTTACTGCTTCTACAGCATGTTTGCTCTCGTGTTCATACACATTGTGGGGGTACTATATGCACATGTTGTATTAAAAGTTCCGCTCTTACTTCATTTTAGACAATGACTGGGCAACTCTCCAAATTGTTCCTTATGAAAATTTATTAAATGTAATGGCTTTGAAAGAAAGGTATTGCATGGGGTCAGATAAATGTAAAATAGTTCCACTGTGTACCAGAGCAGTAGGAATAAAAAGTGTGTGAATTAACTTTTCCTTGGCAGTTAACGCTATTCAGTGCAAAATTTGTTCGGGATTTGTTGCAGAGCTTAAATATTTGAGATTCAGATGAAATATATGGTTGTTTTTTCTAAAGCTGTCGGGGCATGCATGTGTCAGTTTTCATTAAGAATAATTTCCCTCAGGATCTTTGGCTTAAGTTAACCTTCAGACCTCCACCGACCCCTTCCAAGCCATCAGGGTTTCTTTTTGTGTATTGTTCCAGGGATAAATGTACCTGCCAAAACCTAAGAGCTTCAGAGAATGATGTTGACTGAATATCTGAGCAGTTCTCAAGCCTAAGAAATGTGCCCTGCAAACTACAGCAAGAAATTCCCTTCTTTCCTTTCCTCAGAAATTATTTTCCCAGTACTAACAAAACAAACACTTAGGTAAGTGTATATAGCAGGGACATTTAAAAATTACTGTCTTTTATGTTAAAGCTTCTTTCTCTATGAATCACATTGTGCTGTATACACTTAAGACCAATTTCCACCCTGAAAATTTAGATTTGCAAATATATGACAAAGCACAGTTCTGGCATTTCTTGAAATATATTAAAAGGAATCCATTAGCTTGACATTATAACAGTAATATATGGCTCAGGTGGCTTTTCTGGACAAACTGCTGCTTTTTCATTGACCAGGGAGACTTCCCAAAGATCATGAGCCCTGCTAGTGCACTGGCTGGGACAAATATTTGAACCCTATTTCACTCTTTGCTGATTATACAGGCCACCAATTTTCTTAAGAGTTAATTTTGTTCCCTGTTCAAATGCAGCAAATAATTTTAGAGTTAGGTCATTGCTGGCAAGTAGAGGAGAACTGCTGAAAGTAAGGAAGTTTCCAGGGAAAAGCAGAGACTGAAATATTATTCAAGGAACCTTCTGCCTAAAAATCATGAGGTTATTGTAACATAGCGTTCTGGTTCACACGATCCACTGATGTTAGTCAGTAAGGAATGCTGAAATGTTTTGATTTGAGGGCTGTGTTGGAAATATATAATTCACTCAATTTTTGCACCCACGAGTTGAAAAATGTATGTGCAATACACACTTCTCTTACAGAATGCTTTAATGAAAGACTTAGATTATTTTCTTTCTGTTAGATGAAATCCTACAATTAGCTTTTTTATAATGAACTATCAAAAAGGTTTTTTGCTGCAGGACCAAGGCAAGGGATCAGCTCACTGATTTGCAATAAACCACACCAGTAACTGATACTTTAATGTCTATTGTTTAGCAATATGGAACCTTAATGTAGATAGATTTTTGTAAACTTATCAGTCACAGTGAGGTTTATCAAAAGGTATTATTAAAAAGATAATAAACATTTTTCAGTTGTTCATTTGCTAGTTGCAGAATTCCCTGAAAGTTATGTACTAAGCTATATACATATCTACATGTTGGGTTATGGAAAAATAACTTCAGAGGAGGTATGTATTCAGCACTAGATGTTGTCCCTCTCTCAGCTCACTCCATTTGCCATTTGGATGGCCTGGATAAGAGCACAGCCCTGAGCTGGGTGAAATCTGGCCCTAATTATTCATAGTTTTCACAACAGAGATAAGCTAAAACTATTCTTAGGAAGATATGTTTTCTCCTAAGCAGGATTTCTTGTATGTTAATCCTATCAGTGATATTGTAGTTTCAGACTTCACCCATGTTTCAAAGTTTCTCTGCATTCTGCATGTGATATGGCAATAGCCAAACTGGAGTTAAGCAAACTCCCTCAGGAACGTGAACAGGTCTGGTCATGACAGCAAAGTGCACCATGGTTATTAAGTATATTAATGAGTTTGAAGGAAGATACCTTCTTAGAAACTTTTAAAGGAAAAAATATGTTCATGAAAGTGCTATACAAAAGGTTCCAAACTGCCTCCCCCCTCAGCCATGGTCTGCTGGTTACCCAATTTAAATATCAGTGACCCCATCTGGAAAAATTCCTGAGAGAGAGGAAAATATAGAGCATGTCTATGTGGTCAGAAGATGGATGTCATTCCCTTGCTCTGTCCATGGCTTAGGGCCACTGAGATGTTATTATGGATACTGTTCCACCAGGCTCAGGGCCAGATCTTCCCAGCATACCTAGCCCAAAAGAGATTTAGGACACATCTCAGAATTGTAAAATTCACCGTTTCCCTGATTTTTTATGTCTGTCATATGGACCCCATTAGAAATTAAGGAACAAGATCAGTGACTTCCAATAAGCCTTTATATAGGTATTGAAAAATAATGGACCTCACTAAAGTATTCCGGACTCCAGTTCCCACTCAACAGTTTTCTGTGAAGTACTGTCTATTAAATGGCCAGGCAGTTTCCTCTGAAGCGATACTTTTAGAGTCATTGCAAAATGAGTTGGAACTCTCTGACTGAAATTTGGCTCTGAACTAAGAGTTAACCTCAAAAATAATCTTTTCTTTTTTTGGAATAATTCAAAATGATACCAATGAACCAGCACTGTTCAATGCTAGTTTGTATCTCCAACTGTTACTAATTATTGCATAGCATCTATTTTTAACTTGAAATCCCCAATGTCCAGGTCTCCTCACACCTTTGCTGGTCATTATTTTTCATATAATAGGATTCCCTCAGTTAGCCCAATGTTGCAAAATGTGTCACTTAGTATAGGTTAGCTGCCAAGGCTCCCCATAGAGGCAATTTAAAAAGCTGCAAATAAATGAATGACTTTTGTTATTCTACCTTATCATATCACTGTCTCTGTCTCATGGACAAGACTGTATGTCTCCATCAATTACAAGGGAAGTACAGACTATTACCTACACACCTGACTTTTAGGGGCCAAGAATCCATTTAGATAAATCCCATTCTTTGTCCAGATAAGGTATTGTACAGTAATGATCATAACCTAAAATTCTGCAGTAACAATCTCACAGAACCACTCTATGAAAATAAACCAAAATTCATTCTAATGCAATTTGTCCAAAATGATCAGCTATGTTTAGCAGTATATTTTTTATTCCTTAACAATACTTAAAACTGTCCAGTGCTGCAAATGTTACTCTATTTCTGATAATTTTAGGAGGAACTGTGAGTGCTCATCATCAGAAGCAAATTTTATTTTGTCTTGCATTTAATATGCACAAAGAAATACCAGGATATTTTTGTGTTATTCACTGGATCAGTCATACCCTATTAAAGGTAACAAAAGTCATGATGGAAAAAGCACCATGGGTCTCCTAAATTATGGGAGTTTGGCTCAGAAGGACTGAACTGTGATACTTGAAAGGATCTCAGAATGGGATGAATGGTAAATAAATGTACAACCGCTCCCTAAACAGAAAGTTCATCTGGACTCAGTTCTTTTGCAGTACTGCCCTTAGCTTAATCTGTAGGGGGAAGGGCCAGACCTAACCTCAGTGGGCCTGGCCAGAGCTGTGTTAAGCCCAACGACATGAAGTGCATGATGTGAACGGAATGTGTGCACTTTGCTGATTCCCCCACTCCTTTTACCTTCAGTCACCTGGCCCTGGCCCTCACACCACTCTTACAAAGAACAGAGGCATTTTCCTTAGCCATGCTAAAGAAACTCTTTTGAAGGTTTACAGAGAAATGTCACTGTTTTGGGACCCCAATTTGAAGAGAGTTGAGTAGCTAATTCCTTGGAGAGGATTGATAAACTACATTGGAAATACCCTATTTTTAACTGGAATTGTTTGGTCAATTTACAAATAAAATGTTCTCAGAACTTTTTGGTGTGTGTACAAATGAAAGCTGCCAAAAATATATCCTTATATGAAAATCTGGCATGCTGGAAGTGGTTTAGCTGATTTGTACTTTTATACCCTTGACAACTGAGTAGAAGTATACAAAACAAGTTCCTTATGGATTGGGTTCTAATTGAAGCACCTCAGCTGTCCAGAGAGGTGCAGAAAGAGAAATACGGAATTTAAGATCCAGTCTTATTTCATGCTATTCTGGTTTAATGGAGAGCTGCAGATTGGAGGGTGAGCTGTGGGATTATTATATTTGCAAGTGTGTTTACAGATACAGTATTGATTTCCTTGCTCACTAAGAGCATTTCTGTACTGCCACTGCTTGCAATAAACAACCCTGCCAGAGCCTACATGGTTGTGAAGCCATGATGCATTATTTAACAGGACCTAATCAATATAAAACAAGCATTCCCTTTGTTACAGGAGTGCTATTGACAGAAAGCTTCTCCCTTTTAATTTTTTATTATTTTGCATCGATTGCTGTAGCCCTGCATAGTCTTCAACAACATATACTGAGCTAGACCTGACCACAAATCTCACTTTATATGAAAAAACAGATTGCCCCATTTTAGCACAGAATTAATTTGGAAGAATATCCAGCATTCTAAGAAATCAATACGAGCATAGCCATTAACTTCAATGGAAGTAAAAACAGGTCTTTGATCAGGTATAAAAATCAGTCTCTTTAACCATCTCTGAAATAAAAGATTAATACCAAAAAAAAACCCCAATCATTCCTATTCCCAAATAAGTCCTTGACTTAAGAGTTCACCTGGCAAGAATGCATGGAATTTGGATTACTTGGTTAAGAGTAGAAAAAAAAAGAATTTTGGCCCTGGTAATTTCAAAAATAATATTCTCTACCCTGTGTCTCATATTTGCCTGCAGTTCTACGAATGCCATGTCTGTAACATCATTCAAATGACAGCAAACAAATGCAAGATGGGGTTTATAAAGCTGGACATTCTTGCACATATCTTATTTATACTCTCTTAAAAATCTTCACCCAGTTCAGTGGAAGCAGAGATGGAGCAGGCAAAGAACCTACTTAAATTTCCACACCCACTTCTCAGATCTTCCTTTGTAAGAATGTGCTTAATTAGTGAAGTTTTAGGATCTTCATAATAAAACTCATAATTGTCAACCACCCTATTCTAGGCTTATGGTCTCAACTGGCACCCATTAACTGCTAACATGACATTTAGGGAATCAGATAATTTGGCATACAGAGATCTAAAAAACTCACTATATTTATTTGTTGTTTGAGTACATTTCTTTTCAATTTTATAAAAGGAAAAATACAGTTTTTTTTTCTTCTAGTCTCAAAGTTACAGCTTTACACTAAAAACTGTACTCTAAAACTAATGAAACCTGATTAATTTGACCCTTCCTATGTTTACTGCAGTGAGGGTTTTAGATATTGCTTCTAGTTGAATGGCAACCAATTTATCATTCAAAATTGAAAATCTTTTCTTCATAAAGGGTAAGGAATGCTGTGTCTGACATTTTGGAAAGTGACGAGAATGGCAAGTAAAATAAATATGAAGCATATAAAGGCAAGCCCCAAATATGAAGCAGGAAGATTTTCATCTCTAGCTCAGAGAAGAAACCTCACTCTCTGAAATCTGTTCTGAAGAAAGAATAAACTGGGAGAAGATATTTTTTGCTAGTTAGGAGGTGATATGGAGAAGATAGGAGCAGAGGATTTCATATTGTTGTTTTCCTATTAAATAATCACTAATTCACTCCTGAATGTAAAACGTTTAATGGTCTTAGGATGTCCCTTTCAAGTCACTATTAAAGAAGTCATTACAAATTGCAAACATCATAGCTATCTAAAAAAGTTTACAAATATTTTGTAATTGTTTAGAAGTATACTCTGCTACACCACTCTATTAGCAGACAAAGAAAAAGAATAAAAAAGAGATGAGAAAAGAAGATATTTTGCAGAACCTCTAAGCTTATACTTCACAGCATCAATCACAGAGAAGAGCACAGCTTGCCAGAGGCATTTCCTTTGTAATCCAGAAGACCATCTGTACAGTGTTATGGAATACAGCAGGCAGAAGCTTTCATACTGCTGCCTGTGCCTATGTGCATATACACGCCTACTGCAAAAGCCAAGAGGAGAAGGTATCACAGGTGCTCACTTTGTAGAGGATACACTGGATATTAGTCATACAAAGTTCAATATATGTCCCAGTCACCACTCTTGAATACTCAGAAGTCTTCCTGTGTGGATGTGAAGGCTCACCATACCCAGGTTCCCAAATTCAGGAAATTGGGACAATTATTCTTTGACAAACTGACAGCTTGTGTCAGGAGAGCCCAAGAGGGGTCTCATGAGGATGTATGTGAAGTGACAGGGAGCACTGAACTAGGAGTATGCTCCCTCTCTGGTAGGCCATATAGAGGCAATCCAGTTTTTAGCTAAATTATTAGGATTACAAATGCTTTTCTTAATGAGGGAAAGACACTCTGGGGTCTGCAAAGACCCCAAACAGCAGACAAGCCAGACCAGCCAAGTGGACTTAGCTAGTTTGTATTCTGCGGTGGGAAATTCAGTTGTTTCATCTTGGTTAGATAGACATAAGGCTATGCAGATATTCAGAGCTGCAAAATCATCTCTCTCAACAAGGAGAAAGAAGAAATTACCTGAAACTCTGAAGCAGGAAGGCAAACCAAGGAAGTAGGCTGAATGTTCCTGCCAGACAGGCATCAAAGGACAGAAGATAGGTGGCAAAACAAACCTCAGGGCTGCCAAAGCTCTGAGATTCTGACAAAGTGGCATCATACAAACTTAAAGGTATGCTGATGGCTTTAGAACCAGACCCAACCTGCCTGAATGGGTTAACCTCAGCTAAAGATTTAATTCCAAGCTTGTACAATTTAGCAATTGAAAGATTCTCTTTCATGTCATGACCTAGCTGATAGCTGACCATTTTTTATACTCCTTTCTAATTCTAAGAAAATTCATATTATTCTGTTCGGATTCTATTAACTTTATTTCCTTCTCTCTCCTTACTCTAGGAGCCATCCAGTAAGAAGCACTGTCAATACTACTATATGTCTGAAAAGATAAACACTTGGCAACTTGGCAACACTTAAGCATTCTTCATCCTTATTCTTTTATGCATCATAAGGATCTGCTCAGAACACCCACATACATGCACAAACATTGTGTCACTCACACATAATACACTCCTTTTTCCAACCACAATTTTTCCTTTCCCAACAGTTCCAACTATAATTCACTGGCAGAGCAAAATGTTGGAATAAGCATCTCATTTATCACTGGACAAAGACAGGCCTTTACTTCTCCTCAGCCCTAAAGGCCAAAGTGGAACTGTTTGCATCTCATTTGTCATAAACTTTCAGTAGATGAGTTAGTTTATATCTGGGTGGACTGAGACAGGCTGGAGCTTACTGCAGTGAGTTTTTTTGTTGCTTTAGTTGGGATGGGGGCAGAACTCACAGTTCTAAAGCTTTACTTTCAGTGCTGAGCAAGTCTGACTTTATCCTGCCTGAAAGAACAGAAGAGCTGTGGTTCAAAAGGACTCCCTAGGGTGCTCTGGCTAAGTAATTACAGTAACTTGCATAATACCTCTCATCAAGAAACTGCATTTTTGCAGCAAGAAGAGGAGACTTGTTCCATTCACAGCTGAGACTGAAAAAAAACCCAAAAATGTTAGTCTTCAGTACTAAACTGCCTGTAATCCCTTTTACCTTACCAGCATGAGTAAGGGCAGAAAAACTGGGGAAAGAAATAAATGAAACGTGCTATGTGCATCTTACTGGGGGACTAGAAAAGACACTATATTTTATTGTCTCAGTTTGGTAGAAGGGAGCCCTCAGGAAGAGTTTACATAAGGATTGGTTAGTGACTCCTGAACAGCAAAGCTGTCTTAGAAGCTATCTCACAGGTCTTCACTGCCAAATTCACAGGCTACTACCCAGTCAAGGATTGTGCCTGAGGCTCGCTCTTCTGTTCCTCAACTGCTTGGTGCATGCTGATCCCTGCATATGTCTCAAAAATTGAGTTTGTGCAAGTTGCTCCTTCCATCAGCCCTGTGTCAGTCCTGCTCCCTCAGATGGGGACACATCCATGATGCTTTCCAAATGACACCTCTCCAGGCCAATCACAGACCATGAAGTCCAACAAGGACCTTTGGTGGGCTCCAGGGAACTGAGGCTCTCAGGATGCCAGGAGTCAAAAAGAAGTAAACAATTACTTATAAGCTCTTATTTATAAGTTGGGAGAATCCTTAGAAAACCGTAGTTGTATCATTTGCAAATTGGGACTACATTATTAAGGAATAAAAAAAAATCATGTCTCCACAGCATGTTTCTTGTAAGGTAGAGACAGGGGCTCTCCACTGGAAGGAGAGCCTTCTGCCCCCACCCCTTAGGGAAATTTCCCAGTCAGTGAATTGCTGGCTGCAAGACTGACTGCATCACCTGCTGGCTTTATTAATGGTGCACAAGTCCAGCATGCTATTTCTCTGTCTTTGATTTTAATGAAAATATATTGGTGTGTAAAATTGAAATGCTTTGTTTTATAGGGAAAAAAATCCCATTCTGTACCCAAAAAACCTACTTCTAACCAATTTCACTTCTTTCTCATGTAGCAAAAGCAAGGATATGTTTATTTAGACTTCGCTCAAGCCAAGCTGATTTCCATTTTTAAAAGATCATTGGCATTTCAAAGGGTACAATACACTGTTTTGTTTATGAATCCCTATTCCATTCCCTGCCCTTTATACAAGGCTTAATAAATTAAAAATGTTAAACTGTGACAACTTTTACTGAGATACTGAAATGTCCATAAAATTTATTTTAACTGTGATGAAAAAGCTTAGTCTTATATATTTGTTCTCTATTTGTAAGATACAACATATTTTTACATTTCCAATTTTTAAAGGTTCTGCTTTCCTCCACAGAAACCAATTGGGTCTTTTCCCCACCTATTTTAACTTTTTTTCCCCAAGCTCAAAGATGCCAAGGTTCTGCTTAGTACATAAAGCATCTGATATTTTGAAAGAATAAAAAAATTCCTTTTCTTTTCTTTTCTTGGTGAAGCGTATATTTAAGGATGAATAGCCCATTTTAAAATTTCAGCAACAGCACTTAGCCAAGAATGCAGAGATTGATAGTTTCTCAAAAAATTAAGATTATTTTAAGACATATTTGGTTAACAAAATATCTCAGGTTTCCCACCCAGCCTCAACAGTTGGCTTTTGCTGTACTAACCACTGCTGTTAAATTATATAGTGCACACTGCACTTATGATGGACATGGTTATAATGGACAATTGGTTATAGCGGACAAAAACAGATCTCCCAAACCAAACATATTAAGTTCAAGACATTCCTCTCTGGTTATAACAGACAAACGTTGGCCACAATGCCATTTTCTGGGCTTTTTTCTCAACCCTGTAAGTGTACTGAATAGAAATGGGAGCTAGGGAGGAAAGTTACAGGAATACAGTGTTTTTAAAATAGATTGTGCCTTAAGCCAAAGACTGAACGAGATGGAAAGAGAGGTTATGCCAGACTAGCACTTTCTGCCAGCCTGATTGACCACTGCACATTAGATAAACCCAGAATTTTCTATAATCTGATCTCTCCTGCTCTTAGAGCCAGCTTCAGTGAATGCACTACCGTGGAGATGCAGAAGGACTCCAAGTCACCACTCCTTTGCAGGGCTCTTCCTCAGATGCCACAGCTTGTCCTGGGCATGCAAAAGGCCACAAACTAAAGGGTACTCCAATTGAAAGAATAATTTTCCAGGTAACCCTTTGCATACTGTTCATAGTCACATTTGCTAAAAGTGCAAGGGGGCTCAGTGGACAAGTTAAAATGGACCTATTTCAAATAGAAAGGAGAGTCTTGTGAGCTGTCAAGAAATGTGAAATATTTATGATCTAGAGCTTGTGAAAGAATTGCATGTTAGGCTCAGACAAAATCTCATGAGATTTTCATGACACTCACCCAACCCCAACAGCTATTGCAGATAGCAAACATTTAAATGGTCATTCCGGTCCACTTCTTACATAGCACATTTCCTGGCTAAATTTCAAAAACTAAACAATCAATGGTGGGTATAGAAGTGAAAGTTATTTTTTGGGTCTGCTTTTGAAACAAACAAACAAAGTCACTTTGTTTTTCACTTCTGTTAGAAGCAAACTGTGAATTTAAACCTTTTGATCTGAAGAATACGGACATAAGCTAGTCATACTTGTCCAAAATGTTGGCACAGCCTTACTCACCTGAGTTCCTCATTGGGTGTCTTGGCAATAAAACACATTAACCTTCTTGAAAAGCATTAGCACACATTTTTCCTCAGTAGCCACACTTTTTTTTTTTTTTTTTTTAAATGGGCCTTGTGGCAGAACTTTCCTTGCCATCATATGTCACTAGCAGAGCTAGCTCTGCAGGAGCCTTGCCTGTCTGAAGCTGAAGAACTCCCACTCTGCTATATGACTTAAAAGAGAGTAATAAATAAGGACATAATTCCCACTTCTCCATTCACAAACACCCACCCACACCCATGAAACAGTTTTGGTAGAAATAGAGAGGTTCTGTATTTGCATGACTAAGGTCTGGCAAGAGGGCACCCTGTCATTTGATGCTAATGGAAAGAAAAACTGACCCAAAATGTAGTTCTGCATTTCAACAAGAAGTTTGATTTCATTCTATATGTTCTTTGGGGTCAAAGTCTGTTAACGCACAGTCTTGGCTTCCTGATGTCTAAAAGCAAAAATGAATTCTTACTACATTTGGTAACAAGAACAATGGTACCTGTCAATTTTAGTTATGCCCTATGTGACCTCTGCAAAATAGTGATGAACATCCCAAGTCAGCACAAAGTACATTGGAAGTTCTTTAGCTAAAACAAAGTTCTAGAATAAAGCTGAAAATAAAACATGATCTAGAGGGGACCCACAAGTATCACAAAATCCAAATACTGACTTTGCACAGGACAACTCCAAAATTCATACCATCTGCCTAAAAGCAGTATCCAAAATCTTCTTGAACTCTGTCAGATTTGGTGCCATGACGACTTCCCTGGAGAGCCCATTCCAATGCTCAGCTACCCTCTGAGTGGAGAGCCTTTTCCTGATATCCAAACTAAACCTCCCTTGACCCAGCTTCATACCATGCCCTCTGATGCTGTCACTGGTCACCAGAGAGAAGACAGCAGCGTCTGTCCCTCCTCTTCCCTTGTAAAGAAGCTCTAAACTACAATGAGGTCTATCCTCAGTCTCCTCTCCAGGCTGGACAGACCAAGTGACCTCAGGCATTCCCTTAATGCTTCCCCTCAAGACCCTTCACAATGTCTGTAGCCAGTCCTTGGAGGCTTTCTAACATCTCTATATTCCTCTTGTATCATGGCATGCAAAACTGCCCCCAGCACTTGAGGCAAGGCCACCCCAGTGCAGAACAGAGCAGGACAATCCCCTCCCTTGCCCGGCTGGCCATGCTGTGCCTGGTGCACCCCAGGACAGGGCTGGTCCTCCTGGCTGCCAGGGCACATCTGGCTCAGGTTCAACTCGCCATCAATGAGGACTCTCAGATCACTTTCCACAGGGCTGCTCTCTGGCTTGTTATTGCCAGTCTGTGCAGATGTCCAGAATCTTCCAGGTGCAGAATCTGGCACTTTTCCTTGTTAAACCTCACACAGTTGATGATTTACGTCCTCTGAAATATGATGGCAAAATATTTGTCATCCACAATATTCTGGTGTAACTGCACACATTCAAAAATGTGAAGTTCACATAGTGATTTTCCAGGCAGTAGATGCCTGTTTCCACTCATACGTATCTTCCCTCTTTGTCATAAAACAAGGGCATCACAAAACACTGTGATTGTCTACAGATTGTTTCATTTCAACAGCAAGACAGATGCCACAAGTTTGTCCTATTCTGGAGAAAATTTGCTGACAAAATATGATCAGTGAATGATTATTATGGCAAGACTGTGACTGGAAACTGTATAGGGAATATAAACTGGTGAACACATTTGCTTTGTAGAGTAATAGTAAAAAGAGTTTTCAAAATATGTTCAACTGTACTATAATTTCCAAAACTGTAGAAAATACCTCTATTTAATTAGCCTATTCAGAGCATTTGAAGTTTTGTTGTTTTGGGGATTTTTTTCCTGAGTTTCAATATTCTAGGGTCTATTTTCCAGTTATTAAGTATATTCGATCTGCATTCAGGCAGTGCTAATGCACATAATTTGAAGGACAACATGAAGTCTTACCAAGAGATGTGGTTGTCATACTGATTTCTACTCATTTAAACTATCATCATGGCACAAAACTTCAAGTAATTACTGGACTTTCTCTTCACTGGCTAACCCAAAAACACAAGAATAAAACATAAATAAGTGAAAAACGTCATTTCCCCAGAGAGTGTCTTAAATAATTGGGGGTGCATCTTGATCTCTTTTTCTTATCTATCTTCTTTTCATTTCCTTGGTTAAAGATATAATACTCAACAGAGGAAAAGAAGGAAGGCAAAGAAAAAAGTGCATTAAGATTACACTTGGCATTTTAAATACAACAAAAGGTACCTATAGGGATGCTTTATTGTACAGTCGAGTAAACTCCAGCTGTCAGCCCTGTGATCACTTCTTCAATAGGCATAAAGGACTCAGCTCTAACCTGGCTACATGCTGGTTCTCACCAGTAGAACAACTACTTCCTTAGGAATTGCATTTACAATTATCCCCTGAGTTTCAAAGAAGACTTTGAAAACAACATGTGAATAAACTTCTTGAGTGGGTTTTTTGCCTTTTCTTTCTTTTTTTCTCTTTTCTTTTTTATATTAAATATAAAAGCTGTTTATCTGTTTTTGTGAGAGCTAAAATAAAACCTTTTGCCAGAGATGAAAATTTCTACAGGATAACTTGACAATCTTGTGGGTTTATTGGTTCTCCTATTATGTTCACATTATAGAGACCTAAATATGTTAAATATGACCCCTCTACCTGCAGAGGGAGGAACCACTGCATACATGGAGTCAGAGAATATGCACTGATAAAACTTTGATCACTTCTTTAAACATGACATTATGGAGAGAAATCCCAGCCTGAAGGAAATGGGATTTCTCTCATTGTCTTCAACTGGACCAAGCCATTATTATCTGATAGCAATTTCTAGATCTGTTGGGTAACTTTGTTCAAGGTCCGCATTTCACAGAACAAGCATAACTGAATGCTAGAAATTATTTAAAACTCAGCATTTTCATGAAAGATTTTCTTTTTTAGAGTGTTCTCTTTTGAATTTTGTGGTGGAAAATCATTTAATCAGATAAACTTAACTTTGAAAATCTGCATCAGTCTTACTTGAAATGTCCAATATCCTGTGTTTTTTCTTTTGGCTTCTTCCTTTTTCTTTGATGATTTCCATCTTCATTTCCTTTTAAAATCTAAACAATAGAAAAATAAAAATAAAAAATAAGAAGTGTGAGGAGAGGGAAGAGGAGAAGAATGACAATTATTTGAGAAGAGAGATGACTTTTACCATATTCTATCTCTTGCATTCAAAGTCAAAGACAAGTCAGAGACAAATGATATAGCTTCAAAACTACAAAAATCCACTTTTTTTTCCAGTGTTTTGTTACACTGCTTTCAAGAGAAGTCACTGTGTTTTAAAAGCTAATTTAATTTTGTATGCTGCTTCTGTTATGAAATTATCTTCTCCATTTCTAAGTCCATTCTATTAACCAATTTTCCAGAAACTTATAAAAAATTCCACTCTAGATTTCTACTTCATGTAGACAGGCAAAACACAGCAGAATGACAATAGCAATCTGTGCAGGGCTAAGCAGCATAGAGTCTTCAGCAAAAAAAGGACCATAAATAATTTCAAAAAAATTTTACTGTGGCTTATACATTTGACAAACTGCAGGCAGCAAACCAAATTACAGACAACTATTCAACAATTTCTTTTCAGTGACATGCTTCTCCAGGTGACTGAATGCTTAATTTTCAGTTCTAAACTCAATTTTCAGTCAGCTAACTAATCTGCTCATTCAGCCTTGTTCAAGTTCATCAACCTTAAAACTTCATAAAATATACTCAATTTGTTCTGCCATAATTTCTTGAGCAATCAATAGTTTTTGTGTTTGTATTAAAATACTTTTTTCAAAAGTCTGAAATCTCCATTTATAGGGTTTTGAGGAAAGGGTTAAGTGTTAAAATGACAGGCTCAAAGCATGAGGGGAGCTGTCCGAGCCATTTTTTTGCTTCAATAGTAATTCTTGTTACCTTATAATCCCATTGAAAAATTTTAATTTAAACATGCACCAATGGAAATATGAAACATGAGGAGTGGCACTGTGCCTTTTTTTTTTCTGCCAAAAAATTTCTGTTATATAGAAGAATCAAAACAATAAAAAGACCTACAAAATTACATATTTGGTTCACGAAGGTGCTTCCATCCCCAGGAACAGAGATTTGCAAAAAGAAAACCATATATATATGAAATATTTTCTAAAAAACAAAACATCAATTTTATCTAATATAAATTCATCAGCTGTATACTTGCTTTGTGCACACACTTGAGCAATTAGCAGAGAAAGCTTCAAGCCCTTACACTTCATTATTCATGTCATACATTTTCTGTATGACATAAAAAGAGATACTCTTTGATATAGTGAAACACAGTTTACCACAGATCCTACCAGAATCCTTTCAGAAAATATTTCTGTCAATCAAGAAAGTTTCTAACAAAGTCATCAATAAGAATGGCATGAGAAAATATTTGAAAAATTAATACCTGTACCTGAAGATATCATTAATCAGGGGTGAAGTTTTACTTTTGAAAATCTTTTCATCTAGCATATCTGGTAAACATCTGTAAACATCTGTAAACATCTGTAAACATCTGTAAACACCAGCCCACCTTTTTGGGATTCAATACCCCATGGCTCTTCACTCTTTCTTCCTAAGTTCCATCTAGCAGGGAGCTGCAGTGGTATTTGGCTGCTAAAAGCACTCCCAGTTGCTAAGTCTGTCTGTGTCACTTCCTCCAGAGTGGGTGGAAGACCCTTAGCAGCACCAGGTGAGACAGAAAGAGCTCCCAAAACATGAAGTGTGCATAAGGTGATGACAGGAATCTCATCAGAGCTGATCACAAAGCCCAGTACCTGAGCTGCGCTGTGTTAGGGACTGGCTGAGCCACCTCAAGCCTTGCTGCCAACATCTGCTTCCCTACTGTTTCTCACTATGGCACACATTCCTCCCTTCTTTCACCTTTTTGGATTCTTTTTTTAATTACTTATACCTAACTACCTCTTTAAAATGTCAAATCCCAAAAAACACTGTCCCATTCACTCATCATGCTGTTTAAATATTAAGGGTGATTGCAGCAAGTATTCTGAGTGGTGCTTTTACCCACTGGGATATCTATTATACCACAGAACCTTAACAAGTCTTCATAGTATTCCAAAAGCCACAGAAATCTAAAGCTTTAAAGTAAATTGAATTTAATATTATTTCTTTAGACCCCTTCTCTTCTAGATTTGAATTCCTTTCATTTGGTTTGTTCATAAACACTCACAGAAAAGCCTTTCTATATATAACTACCTGAAGTTTGAAACAATGAATGAAGTGAAAGCCATAATAATGTACTGTGGTAATTCATCCCAGTGTAAAAACGATTGTAGATTATTATCAAATGAACCCCATTATATTGGTATTGAAGAACACAGAGGAATGGCAGCCAGCATGTGACATGAGCAGCTGTGCCCACAGATGCACTACCCTGTTCCAAAGGCTGGAAAGTAGCCCAGAAAAATAATACCTCTAGGTTTCAAAATTTAATTGAATTGAATATTTTGATTTATGGGGGTTTTTTTTGTCATTTAATATTTATATAAATATTTAACAATACTCAAAATATAACATTAACTTGAGTAACTAAGTAAAATTAAGCATCCATTTTGCCTAGGCACTTTCATATCTCTTTAGACAATCTAAGTCTTTCAGGACCAAAACCAGTTAAGAAAAATATTATCCCAAAACAGAGCTTTTAATAGCCAAGTTTGTTATTTGCTTCAGCCACTTAGAGATAACTAGACAGATATCCTAGTAGTGGAGGCTTTCATAACCAAAAGCATACCCTGCAATATTCTGCTATTTAGAGTTCTTTTGTCTTTCACGCACTTGGAAAGACTTAACCACACAGTCAGTCTCTGATAGAGATATATAATGTGTTAGATGACTTATTGGCAGTACTTCAGCTACAGAGGTAAGAATTATTTATCCTTTAATCATACACAGGGCTTATTGCCTTTTATCAGACAGATAGCAACAAAACTAGCAAAACTAAAAATGAAGAAACAAAGGCTGTTGAGATATCAAGAGCATTTCCCACTCATTACTCCTGCTTGCTCACCTCCAGGTGGGGAGAAAAAGCAGTCATTCTATACATAAAAAACCCTCACTTTTGTCTCACTGGCATATTCCAAGTCGGTGCAGAAAACCACAGCCAATCTAGCAGAAATCTACCATTTTACCATCGGGAGTATAAATCTGTCTGTTTCTGGACTTCCCAAAATCACATGCTGATTTCCCCACAGAATGGTTCCTGCACAGGTATGGTTCCCAGCATAATTAATGTGTTACAAGAAGTGTACTGTGCTCCCTGCATTCAGACAGCTCTGTGCTGCCAGGGTCACATATCACCCCTCCCCTGGGGCTCCCAGAATCTCTAGGAGGGCTGGGAGAGGGCCAGAACTCAGGTGGTGGGGGACAGAGCCAGCAACCCCCCTGTGGGACAGATTCATCGGCCACAGGAAGGGCACATCTGTGCATTCCACCACCTGCAGTCCCAGCAAAGAGAAAAGGGAGCCAGCACCAGGGAGCTTGCGTACTCCTGCTGGGGAGAGCAGGGTGCAAGTGCTGACCCGGCACCTGACACTGCAGGGCTGTGCTGGAGCTGTGTGGCCCAGGCTGCCTGCAAACACACACCTGTCCAGTGCTGGGCTTGTCCCTCTGCTCCACTCACTGCAGCTCAGCTCACAATAGGTGAGAGCTGTTTGCTCTGGGCTCCCATATCGGGATCAGACCAGTCCTTAGGAATGATACTTGGAAATCTTTTTTTCCCGTCTGTCTTTTGCTTAGTCCAACACTCAGACCACTTAGACACTTTCAGTGGGATTTGCTCAGTGTCACCAGTGTTCATTTATGCTAAGGAGCCTCTATAAATCTCTCCTCTATATTCATGAAGTTCAGTTTTTTCTAAAACCATCCGATAACAATACCTGGGACCCACGTACAGTAAATTAAATAAAACAAAACCCTTTTAATATCCATCTCTCAGACATTAAGTCTGTGCCTTCTATTTCACAGCTACATCTCTGCAGCCACTTTGGAAAACAAAGTTTTCCTTGACTTTGCCTTTTCCTCCTTTTATGAGTGAAATCAGTACTCACAAAACAGCAACACTGTAGGTAGACAGCCTTGGCAAATATAACTGCTCCACATATGAAACTTGTGTAATAACTCTATGTGAGGTCTGAAACTGAGGGAAATAATGGAACCATCTCCGAAATGATGAAGATTGGTTGAAATTAAAAACAATCCAGTAGGACACAAGGAAAGTAGTTCAGCCATAAAATCAACGAAATGCTTAGCCAGGTAAGTAGGATATAGCTCATCTCTTCATTAGAATATTTTCCAAATAAAAGTAATTTTTTTTACATTCTTTCATTACATCAAACGACCCCTCTTCTAAATATTATTTCAGATAAAGACCAGATTTAAACAGGTTTTTTTCTGTTGTCTTGTCAATATTTAACCCAACAGCACTTCAATTATTTTTCTAGCAATGTCCATTCACCAGCAAATACAAAGAAATACAAAAAAAGCTTCTCAATTTTTTTCTATTATTACACTAACCTACAGATTTTAAGAGAAACACCTTCTAAACAAATAAAAAATATTATTTTCAATTAAAGGTCAGCAGAGTTGATTTTGATTGGTCAAATTCCAAAGCAGGTGCATTTGTGTTTAAGTAATGTCTATGTTACTGGGAGAAAAGTTAATTTACTGAGAATACCTTGCACCACTGGATTTTTTAAGGCTGTTTTATGCAGCTGTGACAGCTGTATTAGCCCATGAAGCCAAGCTGGGGGAAAAAAGAAAGTACTTCAACCAGTATAAATTATTTATTAAATTAAGTGGTACTCAGTACCAGTATAATGCACTCAAGTATCTTCTAAATTCTTTCTAAGCCTTTAACTTTATACATATATAAAATTTATAAAGCCTTTAACAAGTAAAACTGATTAATTTTAATTTGGACCTCAGCCATATCAGAATTGCATTTAGGATGTTCCTGCAAACTGTCCAAATTGTATAAAATAATATTTTCACTATTCATTTGAGGTAAGAATAGATACAATGACTCTTACACATTAAGAAACTGAAAGAAGCAAGAAGTGCTAGAATATTTCATTATTTTCTAATTCAAGATCCTGAAGCACTGACAACTAATAGAATGAGAACTTCAACATGCAGTACTCCTCATACAACAGCTTTCAGCAATGCTTAATATTTTCTATGAAGTCACTATATGTTTCAGATGAAGATATTAAAGCATTTCTGTGTGCTGAAATCAGAGTGAGAAAGCCGATAAAAAACCTAATATACAACACTGAACAACATTCCCATTTTTCCTAAGGTATATTCAGCTCAGTCACATTATTATGCAAAAAAAAATCTTTTTCTGGTTGCAAATTTTTCTTATTGAATGTATTATGGCATAAGACTTTATTAGAAATAATATCACATTGTTACAACTATACAACATCAACATTTTCTAAGATCCACCATAAAAATGTCCTAGGCAGTTGTTGAATCATTCTTAATATTTTAGTTATGAACAGTCTTAGAGAGTTTCAATTGATTGGTATTCACTTAATGTCCAAAGCCACTTCTAACAGCTGAAAGACATTTTAAGCTATTTCCAACTTAAATCAATATCATTTATGAGTATAGTTTTTCCTCAGAATTACTAAATATGACAGGCTGAAAATAAGAATATTTTAAAAAATTCTAATGCTATTTTCCTAGGTAACAAGAAAAAGGTAAATGCAAACTTACATTACCTATTAGCAATCAAACAGTAGTATATGAGAAACTGCAAATACTTCCATACATATATTTGCAGTATAGGCAAATCACTGTGTACTTAGCTCTTGGAAAATACTCATTTTCATTTTCTTTGCACCTCAAGAAACCAAGGTGCTTCTCTGGAAATCACCACTTACATTAATTATCAGCAGCAACTTATCTTGTATCAAGTAATATAAAAATTATTTATATTTTCAAATAATTTTACATAATCACCTTGACATATTGAAAATCCATTACATAATAATTCAGTCCTTAAGTTGTGCTAATTAAGAAGCCCAAATCTTCCCATTATTTTTCAGCAGTTACAAAAGAGCATATCCTTTACTGTCAATTTTCTCAAATAGGAAATTAGCTAATATATTGTTGCTGTAAATGTGTGGCATTTTGGTCCTGTAGAAATAACTGTAGGTCTTTTGCACTTCAGTGGTGGATGATTTTTCTTTTGAGTTCACAAAGAAATATAAGCACTCTGTTATTTTAGAAAGGATCCTTGTGCACAAGCAAATATTCTCTGGTCTTACTATGACCACTTCTCAGTCTTTAAACTTTACTCTCATTCCAGGATATAAGGGATTCCCAGATGAAATTTACAGTCTCATTTGAAAACTCCATCCAATAAGAGAATTAACTAAGATCTCATTCTTGCACCATCACAGCTCTGAATTTAGTCCACCACCTGCTCAGCACCTCCGACCACCACAGAGGCACAGTGCACAGCAACTTTCTGCAGAGAGATGTCCTGATTTCTTTAGAAACTTTACACCTGGAGAAATATTTTCAGAGAGCTGTAAGAAGGCCTTTACATGAAAACTATCATGAGTTTGCTTGCAAATACATTTTAAAGCCTTACCCAGAAGATTAGCAATAACATATATATCAGTGCTTGGATGTGCTTACTTTCAGAAAGATGTATGAAAAGTTCAGAATATGTTCTCTTTTTTTGTCATGATATTAACCAGGCTGGGTTGTGGAGTCCTGGGACAGTATCTTGTTTGCTTGAAGAAAGCATAAAGTGATGAGACTCACACCTGAAATCTGGAAACAGATTTAAATTGAAGTGACCTTGTTTAATGCTGTTCTGCAAAGATTCCACTGATTGATTTAGACATCTCTTATTTAGGGAGGAGCTTCATGAATTGAGAAACATGCTCTGTAATGAGCCATTATAGGGGACAAATCTAAATGAACCACAGCCCATACTCTTCTCCATGAAGTCATGCCATTCTGTTTTCCTATTTCATTTTCGTATTCTTTTGGCTAATCTTATTCTGTGTCATGCAAAGTATATTCAGAAACTTTGTGGTTGTTATCTCTATCTCAGAAAAGGCTGAGAAAATAAATCTGACACCCCAAATGTACAGATTACAGTCCTAGCTTTCAATCTCCTCTTCTTTTTCCCTGAAAACTATACATGCAAGCCCCAAAGAAGTACAACTTTCAGGGTTCTTCAGAAGCACAGCTCATTCTGTCCAACATCACTAGCTCCCTTCCTCCCCTCTGAACTGCATTCTTGACCTGCCTCTGCCTTACAGCCCTATTCAACTTACAAGTCTATGCTCTATTCTACTCATCAGGAGTTTTAAGTCCAACAGTAATTTTAACCATTAAACTCTAAAGAGAAATGCAAGACACCTGGTGCAGAAGTTATTCTGACACAAAGTCACTCTTCAACCAGAATCCAGACCGAGATCCAGAGCCCTAAACAAGACTGAGATTGGCAGAATTTTGGAAAGTGAAACAAGCTTATGCCTCTCAAAACCCATAAGCAACTCCTGTAATGGTTGGAGTTCCTGGCTGTCTGAAACAATTTTGGTATCTAAGGAAATGTCTGAAAAAGTCCTTAGGGATGGGTTTGGAAGAGCAGGTTTGGCTGTATCTCCAATTATTAAAAACAGGTCAGCTGTGCCCAGGAAAGCACTGGAAATCAAGAAATTGGAAAGCAGGAGAGACAACTCTGCCAGACTGCAGGTTAGGACATCTACTTCCAAGAGGCATGACCAAGCCAGTCCTTGGCTTTCAGAAGCAGGTCCCCATTCCATGTGCTGCCTGTCTTTGCCCCACTGAGCATCTGTGTGTGACCTAGGGCTGTCCCTGCACTGCCTTCCTTGTTGGCTCCAGCAGTAAATCTGATCTAGAGCCACGTGACTATAAAGTTACAATTGTATTTCTGTGATAAACATTCCCTGATTGTTTTTAAGGCACCTTTACACTCTTGCCCAGAGCTAGAAGACACCAAAAATTTAATCCAAGTATTTATCCAGAGAATCCAGCCCTGACCCAAACAATCTACGTGGCCGTTTCATAAGGTTTTAGAAATGGCATCAGTGACATTTCTCACAGACTTCAGCTGGCAATAACTCACCAGCCATTCCAATTCATTATATTTCTCCACTTCCCTATCACAATGGATATTTTAATTTCTATATTTTGACTCTACTGAACACTTGAAGGCTGTATTGTTTTGTAGTCCCTAGGGCACCAGGCAAAACAAACATGGACTTTCAAACTTTCCACAACCTCATACTGTGATAACATTTTCAGTTTATCCTTATATTTTAAAGACTGTCTCCAGTCATCAAGATTGAGAACATGGGGTAAACTTCTGCTGCACAAGATTTATTCACTTTTTAATCCTATGTGGCTGTAAGTTGCCCCAGCCCCTAAAACTGCAGACTGTTACCTCTTTATAACTCAGGGGTATATGACTCACTTTTTGCCTTTTTACCAAAAGATTTTTGACCTGGTAAAAGGGAGAACATAAGGGATCTTGGTTGTGGAGAGAACACAAACAGTGAAAATACTTGTAAAAGAGACAAGATTTTAGTAGTAATAGTACTGATATTAGTATGGCTGTAAGTATTGACATTAAACAAAGCAACTAACTTAAGAAAATTAGTTATGTCTGTGTTCAGCTTTAGTACCTTGTTTCTTTGTTGAGGCTGTCCTCAATCAGCCCTCACTATGTGTCTCTGTTTTCTTATATCTCAGTTCTTGGGTGCAAGGATTGTTTTTTCCTTTGTATTTGGAAAGCACCCAGGTCATTTTAGACATAGCCACACCATAAATAATCGTTATCCAGGCTGCTGGAATGCCCACTCGGTGCCTTGGCTGCATGGCTGCACGTTCAGTCACCTCTTGTTCTCTTCCAAGGATTGTCCCATATTTCCTGCAGTTTACTGCCAGCAGCAGAGAAACATCAGCATCAAATGTATAGTTTCAGAAAAGGAGAAATTCTGCCCCTTCCTTTTCTAGGAAAATTAGATAATGACAGTTGCAATGAACTCACTGAAAGGGTGAACTACTTGGAGCCTACCAGCAGCAAGGCTGCATGCATTACTCAGCAAGACCTGCTGCACACACAACTGTGCAAGTGCACAAGTGCAATAAGAGCTGCTGGGGAGGCTGCCTGGGGAGCTCATGGTGCAGCTGTGGAGCCCTGCAGTGCTGGCCAAGTGACCCCACTCTCAGCACAGTCACAGAATCCAAAAAGCTGAGTTCATAGCACTTATGTGTTCATAGGCAGGGGGAAAGAGTCAGAAAAACAAATATTTCTTCTTGTTTTAACATGTGGGATTGAAAAGTATAAGGCCTGGCTTTAAATTACTGACCAGGTTCTCTAGCTCTCCAATGCATCAGCTGCTTTATGCTGGCATAAATGTAGCTGCAAAGAGGTCAGTGGGAGTTCCAGCTGACCTCCATGAAAGAGCTGTTGAATAAAACACATCAAAGTGGATTCCCTGAGCAATTTCTTCCTCAAGTTTCCCTTTTGTAAAGGATTGGAGAATGTTACTCACTCTGTTACACAGAGTTTTTTAAGAACTTTAACAGAAAGGCGAGAAATTAATTCAGTGACAAATTTTGGCATAACTGCAAAATATCTCCACCTCTAATGAAAGCAGAATTTCTTCCTTTATAGTACTTTATATATTATATTATATTAAATTAAATTAATGTTGAAATCAGAGTTATGTAAACTGTAAAAATTAATCCATACTTGGAAAAAAATTGTATTTTTGAGATATACAGGGACAATCTATTGTAAAGTGAAACATACATTTCCTATTATTATTAAATCTTTCACAAAAAGTGTGTAAGTTTTGCACACTCCAAAGATGAATCCCCTCATTAATTGAAACTAATTAATTTTATCTATAAAATGAAGAAATATAAATATTTAAAACCTGAAATAATTATTAATTCTTACTTGCACATATCTCACTATCCAGATGTACACTAATCAACAGGAATCCCTTCTAATATATATCATTAGAGCTCTACTTTTTGAACAATTGCTGCTGAAGTAGCAACGTGTCAGATTGTCCATTGTTTCACATTACCTTTAGATTTCAAGATACCATCCCATATAATACAGAAGTGGATACTGTATATGTTGGCAGTGTGCTGTAAATAATGAGCCACCCAACAATCATGCTAAAATTATGATTGGAAAACCACAGAGTAAAAGTCAACTTTCCTTCTTTCTGACCAGTATTTAGGTTTCATTTTCCACAAACATGGTCAGACTTCTGAAAATTTCTGCACAGGAAACCTTTATTGATATCCCAGGGAAGTTTCTGCCTGTTTTTCTTGTAGGTATGTCAACTAAAGTGACAGCCCAGATTCACACCAAGAGTTCATAGGATTTGCCTACTGTAAGTAAAGAAGTACCATTGCAGGTACCTTGTAGGTAGTGTGGAAGGAAAGAGATATTAAAGTAAAATAATTGCACAAAACACACAATTGTCTGTCTAGATTAAAGTAAGAGGTTACTCAATTAAAGAGCATTTTCAAGCACATCTAGGTTAGGTAATGGGATAATTGAGCTTTCTTGCACAACCTTAATTAATCTCAGTAAAGTACCTACATTATGAGACAATTTTAAGTGATTATGTACTACAAATCTTGTATTTTATTTTACAATGCACACAACAGTCTGTTTTTCTGAAAATGAATCAAAATTATCTAGAGTTGTCTGAGGAAGCCCTTCTTAGGGCTGCCTTTACAACAATAGGAAGTTTTATGTACCTAAAACTAAATAAAAACAATGCTCATCAGTGTTTTCCATCTGGGATCCTCAAGAAGATTTACAAAGTTCTACTAGAATATGTGGAATCTAGTTTGCAAAGGAAATAAGGGAAAGTACAGCAAAGTCTTCATCTGTACTTTGAAGACCATTCTGCATTGTTCTTTGAAATGAACAGAGAAAAATAATAGACCTCAATTTTCTTCTTTTCTTAAAACTACTTAAAATCAGGGATTACATGGCTCACAATGAACTTTTAGGATTGCTTTCTAAGGCTTTGTCCAGATATGTATTAAAAGCATATGTCTAGTTGCACTTTCTAAAAATGGAAAGGGTTCTACCTGTATTTACATATTTTGACTCAAAATCTCCTTTATTCTCAGTTGGGAACAGAAAAGCCTTTATTATTCTCAGCTGGGCCCAGTCCCACAAACATTTCAGCTCTGCCTTCATCAGATGCAGATCACACCAGCATTTATCCCCACTAATCACCACTCCCTCTGGCACTGACATTATCCTGGGGAGTTTCCCATTCACCTGACATCAATTACCCTAGACCCTGCTGATACTTAATTCATATCATCATACTTAATTAATCATTAACCCCTTCACTGCAGTCAGTGTTCTATAATTGGTGTTCACAGCATCTGCAAAATATTAAGGGTATTTGACTGTACATTCATCATGAGCTCTTCTACTAGAGCATAAGGTACAGGCTACACACTTCAGCCATGTTTCAGAAGGATATCACACAAATATATTAACACCAGGAAAAATTAGTATTCCTTATCCAGCAGCTCCATAAATCTAGCAGCTGCACATTTACCATTCAGTTCTCTTCAGAGGCATTTAATAAAGTCCTGTTTTCCCAAGGATATCAGGAGTCCTGCCTAATCACTTAGCCAGGAAAAATGTTCATGGAGAGTCCATTGCAGAGCTTCATATTTCAAAATATGTCAATAAAATAGACTTAAAATTTTAAATGAAAAGTCCAATTCTAAATTTAACTGTTGTCAGCTCATTCTAGAAATGGGGCTTTTTACCTGATCATGCTACTGACAGAGCTTGTGGTAAAACACACACCTGAAGTGAAACAGCAGCAAACTGTGCATCTCTGAGAATGTCTGATGTTGTTTAGGTATAGCATAAATATGGATATTTTTGTTTTAGGGAGGGTGGAATTCTATCAGGCTTCAAAAATCCACTTTCTCAGACCTTGTTTTGTTCGTTTTTCATTAGAGACCTATAGAACAGGGTGGGGAAAGAAGCCTAGTGTGCATGGAGCCTTTGGTGCAGAACTCTAAGCATGCAGTGAGAGAGGCAAGAATGCTGAGAAATGAAACAAATACCGGGAACAGCTCATTTCAGAGAGCAACCACCTACCCAGATTTTGATAAAATTTTCTATCAGTGGATTGGATTCTTACAGTTAAATCCTGTGGGCTTTTGTTATATCTTATAACCTCTTTTCATGTTTATCTTTTAATGGTTCATTTGAATAGAATGTCTATAAAATTACATTTATCTGAAAGGAAAGAACCAAAGAATTGGTACAGAGGATATATCAGTGGATCTTAAGTTAGCAACAAATCAGGAGGTCCATACTCTACACTTACTGTACTGAAAAACAAATAGCACATTGCTGATGAGATGTTTTCCAGGTCTTTATATTCTGCTTTTATTTTGTTTTGCTTTTAGCTTTACAGAAGAGAAATATTTAAAGAGCGGAGTATCTAACAAATCTCATTTCACAAGCATCAAGAAAGAGGTTAATGAGGTTTCAAAATAGGGTTAAGTGGTACCACCATCACAGAAGCTGTGAATGTTTGTAGAAGATGCACATGAAAGAAGACCCATTTTAATAGTATGGAAGATTCTCACTTTCATTTCTTCTAGCAGAGTAATGTCAGGGAGATTTTTAAATTTTTATTAGAGGTGCAAGATAAAATAGAACAAAGCCACATTTACTAGTCTCATATCTTCACTAATCAGGTTTCAGAGATCAATTAATACAAAAATAAAAATTTAACTTTTTTTTAAATATGTATTTCTCTTAGAAATATCTCTAGCAAATACTTCAAAGTTTTACATCAGTCCATGTCAGACTGAAATCAAACAGTTTTTCCTTGTGGCCAGGCAGAATACAATCATATCTGTAGATCAATGCCTATTACTTCACTTTGAAAACAAAATAAAACAAAAATAATCAAGCATTCTATTCCCTGCAGTTCCATCAAACTGGTTGTACCACTCTTTAACTTCCAGGGACCTGTGGATCCATGTGGTAGGTCAAAATGTTAGTGGTGCAAAATCACCCCTCCCTGTTACCATCACCTGTGTTGTTTCCTTTTACCAAGTAAAAAGTTTGCTGAGCATTTCTAAAGAAAGCTATATTGCTACAGGAACCTTCAGCTGCAGAAGTCAAGGAATATGGTTTATATATCTAGTAGTTGGAAAGAGTTCATACTCAGCCAATGAAGAAGAGATTTCTTTAGCTAAATGATTTTTGTTTAAATTTTTCTAAAGAATTTAGCCAGAGGCAGTCAGTGAGTATAGAAAAGTTCAGCCCAAACAGTTGAAGTACTGTGAAGATATTTATTATGAGATATGTCAGGCAATTTTAGTAACAGGTCTTCCTACACCACCCCTTCCACCCCCCAGTATTGATCTCCTTAAAGACACCATTTACAGCTATTAATTCCAGGCCAGGTTGTAATGAATTATAACCCTCCCATTCTCTTTCAGGCTAATTGAAAAAAATAAGCCCATACATTTGTGGAATCCAACATCATGAAAAGCAGAATCTTTTTCACAAAAGAACTGTCCCAATGGTAAAAGCTGAGCAAAGCCAGGCTTCAGATCCTAGAAGTTTTTCTTGTGGCTGGGTTATACATCTAGTGGAGGCTCCATAGTCTGGACATGGTGTACAAAACAGGAAAAAGTCTCGTACAAAGAGGCACTCATGAGGAAACAAAAGAAAAAGACCTTGTGGCACAGGAGAGGACTGAAAAATAAGCTTGCAAACTGCAAGTAAAACAACTTCTGAGTTATTTTTTTTTCACCTGTACCTGTTCTGAATTTGGGCTAGGACCATCATTTTTTCTCTAATCAGAAAAAAAAATCTCTGATAATCATTAATAGTATAGAATAAAGAGCAAATTTATAAACATTTATATATATTGCTTTGTGGGTTTTTTTTGTTTTTGTTTCTCTGACATAGGAAAAGCCTTTACATAAATTTCCAAATATATAATATTTCCATTTACTTTATTTGTTTGATATCCCTCCCTGTTCTTGATTCATAATATTTTATTCAGAGAAAGTGTTTTTCAGTGGCACTAGTCTCTGTAATCTAGAATTATGTTAAATTAATACCTGAGACACCAGTTCACATAACTCATGATGAGTCCTCCTGTATTTGTCATCAAAAACAAGGGTTACACAAGAAATAATTTGTTGGATTACACTGCATTAATAGTTTCTGATTTAGCACATTTCAGTTTGACAGGAGAGACAGACTGCTATTTCTAGTGAGAAAGCAAAATGCAACAGATAATTGGGTGACAATGGCAGCTCTAAAGCCTCCTCCCTTTTACATGCCTAGTGCATAGTGCAGTGCAGTCATATTCAGCAAACACATCTGGCCCCAGTATGGTACAGTCAGCTGCCTGAGCTGTTCCTCCTCTTCAGATGGGTGCCCACACTGGCGAGCATCAGTTCTCCCTAGTTTGCACGCTGATCATTGGCATAACAGGCTCAGGTTTTCACCTAGTAACCCACTGGCTATTCCTCTTTCCCAAATTCCCCCCAGAAAAACATTTCTCGAACCCATAGTCCACTTGGCCATTGATCCATCATGGCCAAGCCACAGACATGAAGATGCAGAAGATGCAGTGTCTCCTGGGGACCCAGGGAATGCTCAAAAGACAGTGGAGTAGCAGTTCCTATACCTACACAAACAAATATGTCCTTGAAGGAAGGAACAGTTGCTGTTAACTTTGTACCATTTGCAAAACTACAGCCAAAAAGGATATTGTTCCTTCAGGAAATACAGAGTCTAGGGATTCCCCTTTAGAAAAACCACTTCTTTAATTGGTTAAAATAGCTCTAAGAGCTGCTATGAATCCTATTGTCCCTTTCTCCATCTAAAATACTCTTATAATCTCAACCTAAATACATTCAAACAATATCAGAGGATTAACTCAAATTGAGATCAAATTATAACTTCCTTGCCTCTATACTCTTTTTAAAGTGCTCACATGAAAATCAGGAACTTTTTTCTTTACACATTTTAAATTTCTTTCTAAGTCACCTTAATCATAACTGTGCGAATGTAAACATTTTCTAGAAACGTTTGGATATTTTAATTGCTGTCTTTGCTGTTTTATGGCTGACTGAGAAACATTCTTTCTGGGTAGATCTCTGAAACAGATTGAAATATCCACCTAGATAAAGAAAGCCTCTCCTGGAGGGACTGCCTGAATGGCAGATGGACTAGCACACTCTTCCGGCTGTTATTGTTGTCTGACTGTTGACGATAAGTACAGACCAAAGAAAAAATTTTAAAGTAACTTTTTCTTACCAGCTGAGCAGAAAATAGCAGGCTGGTATAGAATAGAAATAGTAAATTTGAGGCATACGTGGATTTGGAACTGTAAAGGACCCCTGATAGGATTGGGCATGCAGTTTCATTCCAAGTCCAAACAACCTGAACTTCAGCTATATAATTATGTTTGGATTGGGGGTTTTTTTCAGACCGTAATATTTTGTTTGGCTTCTGAACAGTTTGGAAGTTAGAACTTCTGCTATGTGCTTATGACTTTCAATGTTGGCAAGGATGATGAATTTCTGAACTATGGAAATCTAAATCCCAAGGATATTTGAAAACCATCATTTTCAGTAAAAAAGTTTAGATATTGTGGGCAATCGGAGCAATTTCAGTAATAAGAGTTTCACAATACATCAGTCTTGTGACTTTGTTTGCTTGAAATGTAAGAGGTGGGTCAGCATGTATGTGATATGAAGTATAAAAAATTCATCTTAATTATTATGGAGGTAGTGTCACTGATAAACATTTTTCAGGGCCCTCCTTGTTGGATGTGGTCTATAAGCAGGGTTTCTCATTTGCAGAAAATGCTATTTTGCCTGGTATTTGACTGAAAATTCCGTAGAACTTTTTGAAATTCCTTGTGAGCTCAAGGCCCTGGACCAGCCCAATATTTCTGTCAGACAAATCACTGTCTTCACCACCAAAATTGCCTCCTATAAAGCAACAGTACTACACTTACATTGCCCAGCATGTACTGCATATTCAGAACACTAAGCGTGACAGGTGAATTCAAGAGAAAATAAGATATACAGACACACAGAAATCCAAAATAATCTCTGCTCCTCAAACAGTAGGTGGAAGGATTGCCTAAGTGCTTCTGTAAAGTATGTCGTACATGTATGCAGCTGCCTGAGTTTAGCTGATCCCAATTCTACTAATTTCTTGTAAAGCATTTACTAATTAGTTGGTCTTTAACATATTGACAAGTTTTTCCACTTGTGCTAATGCCTCCTAAAGCACCCTCTTCACTGACCCAGAATCCTTGTTCTTGATTGTGCTCTGCACTTTTGACACAAACACTTCTACATGAGATACTGACCCTTTACAATTATACCTGAGACTGATTTAAATTAGAATTGTTTTTGTATGTGTTGCTCAGCCTTTTCCATACTCATTACCAATCTAAATATTGAAACTGTATAACAAGTCCAATGATATAATATAATCTTACGCAGTGTTGGTAGCTGGTTGCTACAGTTTACAGGAAAAAGACCAACAAAAACCTTAATAAAAGCACGTATTTTTGAGATTTCAAAACTTCAGCCAAGGACTCCTAAAATTTGGTCTACCATCTCCTTTGGAAATAGGCCTGTAAGGAACTACATCTTGGTAAAAGTCCACTTCCAAATATTTTAACCCTACTTTAACCATACAAAGCTGGATGGATACACTTAAATAAGTGTATTGTGTCACAAAAATGTCAGGTGGTTCTTGTATGAAACGGAGATGGATTCTATGGGGACTCATTTTATTTTGTTCAAAGCACTAGTTAGGAAAATTGAGGGAACTTTTCCAGGACATTACACAATGATTCTTCATTAGAAGACTATAAAGTTTGCTGAGTAAAAAAATTGCTTCTGGCTTCCATGCAGTGTAACCCCATTTAATGCTGTAAAAACCCCTCTAAAACTGGCTTGCACAGAGGCCAGATCTTTTACTCTGGTCATCCCTCATTAGTCACTAATATAGTTAACTTGTCTCAGAGTTTCCACCAACAAACTTCATCTTCAAGAGGTTGTAATTCAGCTGTAAATTTTGACTCCAGAGTTAAATTTAGCAAATCAAAGGCAAAACCCTATAGCAAATAATAATTGTATTAATATAATTATATATATTATGTTTTATGCTTTTAAGCTATTAAGCCTTAAATGTCCCAAAGAGCTTTGTGTCTCCAATAGGTTTTAAAAGGAAGCTACTTTTAAGTAATGTCTAACTGATAGTACCAGCCCCAGGCTAAACGCTGTGCTTCTCTGACCCTCCAAGTGATGTCCACTGCCCTGGGTACCAGCAAATGTTGATGCAGATATTCACTTCCACCACCACTGACCTGTAGATGAGGGCCCTACATTCAATCCCCTCCCCAGTTGCTCAGCCTCGGCAGCAGCTCAGGGCTTTTCAAACCAAACAGGGGGGAGCACCTGCAGCCCTGCAGGGACCCTGTCCCTGGCCACACTCACAGCACCCACACAGTGCCCAGCAGTGGCCCCCAGCTCTCACTTTCCTACGTTTTTTCACGTCAGGTTAAAAGTCTTTTGCTCTACATAAAATGTTACTCACATCTGCTGTTCATTGTCTTCTAGGATGCTTTGCTGGGTTTTTAATATATGGTTTAAAATATCATATTTTTTAATGTCTTAGGTCTTTCATACATAAATCTGAATATTTGTTGCTGAATCTGAATACTTGCACAATTCACATTCATTTTTAAAATAAAAGCAAAGGTTTCTGGATCTCTCTCTTTTTTGTAACTTTAAATGCAGAAATAAATGGCTACACAAATAATGCCCACACCAAAAATAGGAATTTGATATTGCATTACTCTTTCACACAAATATATGTTTATGTATTTAATACATGTATAAAACCACATAATTTTCAATAAATTCCACAGTATGAAATTATGTCATTTGGAGAATGCCCAGAACAACATCATTTTAGTCTTTTTCACAAAAAACCCCACCAAACAAACAAACAAAAAACCCCTGTGTTCCGGCCAGCATAGAAAGTCAAATCTGAGAATTTTTTCAATAATTTTGATAAACAACATATGTCTTTTTTTCAGTTAATAATTCTGCCTCTCACAATAAATATTCTTTGTTTTACTTACTAGTAGTACACAAACAAACAAACAAAAAATGCAGGATTTTAGGAGCCTTAACTCCTTTAAATTGAGTACCTTTAAAATAACCTACTCACTCATAAATATTTTGAGGTCATAAGTACAAAAGAAAAAGTTCATTAGACCAGCAAAAAATTTAACATCAAGCTGAGGAAAAGTAGCAGAAAAAGCTAAAATATCGTCTTCAGGATAAGAAACAACATCATACAGTCCTGGGTCCCTGGGGCACAGTGCTGGCTGTTGATACAGACTGGGGTGTGGCCCCATTGTTTTCTCTTTTACAGACACAAAGTCACAATTTTAAGTTGTAATTAGGCATTTTGGGGATATAACTTTGCTCTGATGCATGAGAAATACAAATTCTTCATGAGCTCATGGCAAAAAAAAAAAAAAAAGGAAGAGAAAGAAGACACTCATTCATCCAAACTTTATTTTTGTGCATTTTAATAAATTACATCTTCTGTCTGTAAGGTAAAATAAACACTTTTCAATTTCAGCTGATGAGATTTTTAAACCAGGCATTTTTCCCTTTAATTTGTTTTGCAGGAGTCCAGTGATTGCTCACCTTTCTCAGGTCCCCAGCCAGGCATGTCTGAGCTGCCCCTGTGCTGGGCTGTGCGCAGCTTTTCACACCCCACAGCATGCTCTGAATTGCACCTCATGCAACTCATCCCAGAGGATGTGCCCATGTCCTCCAGGACCAGTCTATCCAGGTATTTTGCTCCAGGAGCATTGCATAAAATGTAACAAAATCTAAACACTTCTGTGGCTCTGACCTTGCATATACGGTTTGCTATGTGTTTAGTAAAATAGTAGGGAGGATTTTTTTTTGAGTTTCAGGAACTTAAAGTTTTCCATTCACAAAAAAATATTAACCTTAAGTATGTGTGCATGTTGTCTCTGGAAAAACATTTTGTTTTTAATCCAGCTACTTATGTCTGTCCACTTTTTGAGGACTGTAACTTTGTAAAGAGAGCACAGCTTCTAAGGGCCTGGCTGTTAGGAAGGTATTGCTATTAGTATTTAGTAAATCCTCAGCTTAAAATGCAGGTCTGCATAGGACTACTTGCATACCACACCTTTTAAAATCTTCAATAATGTCTAAGGCGTGTTCAGTCCTGCCAGTACCCAGATCCACATTTTCCAAAGTTGCTTAATGTCTCGAAACTAAATATACCAAGCAAATATTATAGACAGACCTATAGCAATATTTTTATGTATCCATTTTTCCAAAGAAAAAGTGATTGAATTGTATAAGCTTCCCCTCTTCCATTTTATTGTAAGAATTCCCTGGTGCTGTTGGTTCATTCAAGCCAGAAGTATCACTTTACACAGTTTTTCATTGTACTCAGGGGAAGTATATGGAAATTTTAGAGCAATAAGCTACAAATGGGGAGCTGGACTACAGCCAGTCTGCATCCTTCTCATGCCCTTAACAACATTTTTTTCAGCATATTGTGTTCTCCACAGTGTATATCCTGAGAGGCCATTATATTTTTTTTGGAGATGCAAAATGTAATAAGTAGACCTTTAACAGTGATGTCTAAGAGGCAGAGCTGACATTTTCTTTTTTTTTTTTTTTTAATTCATGAAAAGTTCATTAGTGGAGCCTTTAAACACAAAAAAGTCAGACTTTTACATAATGTGCAGCTCTTGTGTTTCAAGTCTATTTTTTTCCAAGTGGTCAATAATTTCTGTTCTTGTGTTATACAATTTGACAATCATTGTACAACTTGCACAAATTGTTAGAAGGTGCAGGTTGACCTGACTAGGGGCCTCATGTTTTTCCTTTGTACCTTCATAAGAGAAAGGAGGTGATAGCCAGAATAGTGTTATAATGGCTAGAGCAATCATATTCCATGAATACAGAATATATTATTAGAATGCTATTATAGAATGTTATTAGAGGATAACATTTTATGAATATACTCAAGTACTGGAGTATTTAAACCCACAGGGAAGTCACTGTTTCTATCTCCTCATAGCATGATGAAGCATTCATCAATAACACAGGTGACATTTTAATAGAGGGCTATTTCTCTTCCTCAATATATAAAGTTTGTACATAAACATGGCCAGTACAGACATCACAGTCACTCCTCAGTTACACCATAGAAGATAGAATTTTACAATTGAAAGGTTCATTTATCCCATAGAAACAAGAGATAGATGATATCTTCCTAGTGCATGAAATTCACTCTGTATCAAAACTTTTAGGGATTGTCTTTATAAGATTTTCTTTTCAGAGGTCTCATAGGTCTTAGGTGTGAACTGGCCAAATCACATATTTCAGACATCCATATTTGAATCAGATACCATGTGTGCTGTTTCCAGTTGAGGGAAGGAAGTTTTTGCTCTAAGGATAAAATTCTGCTGTCCAGTTTTAAAATTAACTTTAGGATAAAGCAACAGTAGAGTGTATTAACACGGTCTCTTCTCTGATAATTAAAGGGGACTAAAATGATCAGTTCTGAAGAGCCTTTCTATATTATAGATTTTAGCATTTAGACAAATTAATAACCTGGTCAGTGGAACAATGACAGGAGAAATGGTATTACCAGAAAAAGAAACAGTGCATGCCTGAAACTCAGATGTTATCACACTAAACCCTACCTTCTAAAATGTCTGTATATATCACCCCAAAGATTTGTTCAGGATTGATGTGAAATGAGCTGAAATCAATAGCAAACTTGTCAATATTAATGTGGTCAGTCACATTTTGAATTAGAGTCAGTTCCCAGAGATCCAGTTCCTGGGATGTTGCTAACACTTTTGTGATCCAGCAGAATAACAGCAACAAGATCCCAGCATGTCTTGAGAGGCAATCAATGAAAAAAATACCATCATAATTTATTATAAAAGCAAGTTTATTCAGGGCTAAAATAATATTCACCATACTTTTTTTTTTGCAATGTGTTCTAGAAAAATTAATTTAATCTTTCTGTACCTCTGCTGCCTCTCTGTACAGAAAAGAGACAGAATTTTTTAATTCTCCTAGATTTGTAATAGTAGAGTGAATGGCCTCATTGCAAAGATGCTCTAATACCTTGTTGTGTATCTTGGAAACATCTAATACAAAGACAGCACAGCTGGGATCTTTGCTAAAGTTGGACTATACACAATAGCATGCAAAACCCATATTAATCCAATGCTGGTTCCTCATTCTAAACATATATGCATATATATCACTCCAAGTTGTTAGAAATGTTCTATTTTACTTAATTTTATTTGTGGAAAACTGTTTCTACCATATATTCACTGCTATTTCAGTGTGTGCAGATGATTTTTTAATTTAAAGGCTAACAGCAAGCATATTTAAGAGCAAGAATTCATGCTTACAGCTCTGTGTTTCTTTTATAGCACTTGATTAGTAACACCTAAAATTATACCAGGACCTATATTTCCTGCATCTTTATATAGCCTCAGGGCTATCATCACCACCAGAGGGGACACAAAGATTTTTGTATAACTACAAGATTAACTAGGGAAGGGAGAAACTGATTTTCAATTACGCATATAAAATAATACACTGTATATTCCATGTTTATTTTTAATATGAGAGAAACATTCTGAAAATGGTACAAGATTTTCAACAGGTTACTTTCTAATACTGTTTTACCATTCATAAAGCTTTTTACCACACCAGTCTGTATGGACTCATTTTTCATGATGATTCTTCAGGAAAATGTGAACTTTTGACCTCCCACCTTCCCAACACAGCTTCTATTCATTAAAAAAAAAAAAAAAAAAAAAAAAAAAAAAAAAAAAAACCAAAGAAAGAACAAACAGCTTACACACACACACATGTACATGTTATACACATGGTGGATACAAAAAGAACTTGGTATACTGCTTGCTTAAGGTAACCCCAGCAACAAGAAATCATTCCATTTATCAGGGGCAGGGAGCAGGGAGTGGGGAATACATTTATCCATTAAAAAAGCACCTCTCTTAGAGGCGCAAAATAAAATTCTAAATAACCACATGATATTTCACAGTTACGTATCCATCAATTCAGTTCTTGGAATTACTGTCCCATGGAAACAAAAAAAAAAAGCAGATGGACAAATGGACAACTGTATGACCAGGGACCATTATGATCTTTTATTTTTTGTTTTATGTTTTTCAGGGAGAGTTATTGAGGTTCTTTTGCAGTTTGAATCTATTATCTTTAAGGTCTCTTCTAACCTAATCAATTCCATGATTCACTTCACTTGAAACAGGTCCTTTTGTCTGTATGTACATATGCCTACCAGTGAGTTCTGAAAAGGATTAAAAATTGTGCTCTTCATATTCACCACTGAAAGTCTCTCAAGAAAACAGACCTTTGACTTACACTGACTTTAAGAGGCTGATAATTGAATTTATTCAAAACTTGTATTTCTGGACTGTAAGATTGGAAGAAGCAGTACTTTGTTACAGCAGGGCACTACTATCTTAGCCAGCAGAGATACAAGCAGAAGATTTGCACATGGGAATTCCATATTTGTCAATAAACACACTGTCCTACGCTACACTAGTATTATGAAGAAATACTATACCTAGTAAGAGGGAAGATATCACAGTTTTCCCGTATGATAAATTAATTCTTGGATTCTGCTGTATACAGTATCACCTACCCTTTCACTGTACTGTGTATCTGGGTGTAAAGTGAAAAATAAAGTGGACAAAGAACTAAAAATAAGTTTCATTCTTCTAGTTTCCTTGACACTGACTCACCAAGAAATGTCAGCACACTGAAATTAAATCTCAGGTGGACTGATAATCACCAGGATGTCTGCTAGTCATCCAGGTTATCACTTCCTACAGGAAAGTGTGTTGTATTTTCAGCAAATATCTGGTATTTTGATACAATCCAACATTCTGAGCTGAGTGCCATGTTATAATACAGGTAATCCTAAATATGAAGACGATTTAATCAAATCCAGTTAAAAAAGGAAAATAAAACACTGGGTAGTGTCTGTTATTTCATTCAAGTTTGAAATGGCTTGAAATATCTTGTGGGCAAATTAAAAAAAAAAAAAAGGGAATGTGTTTCATGAAATCTGAGATCTGATGCCTCTTCATAGTTAATGGGCAAGCCAAAACTTGCTGATTTATGCAACATGAGCAAAAAGCTGAAGTCACATTTACATTTCATAAATCAGATGACAGACATGTAGATACAAACCACAGAAATCTACAGAATCTCTGCACTTCTAGTCACTTAGCTGGAGAATTCAACTCAAAAATTAAGAAAGCTATAATTATTATGGTAGATAATATCAAGTTGTGCTTCATTTCTAAATTAACTGTTTCTCAGAGATTGTACAATTATCCACAGACAACCAGCTTTCTAATTTCTTCTGTGTTGTACTCTAATAAAGAAAGGTGCTCAGTTTGAGAACGCCACAATATAAGCAATTGCTCTAATCACTGATATTTTTAGCTCCTTGTTTCCTCTCAGTGTGCGTGTGTTTGCCAAAATGAACACCCAACTACAAGACAGGGCCAAAACTTGTAGATCCTGACCAGACACAGCTGTTATTCTCTAATGTGGAGTTGAGCACTATTGTCAGAGCTATATGGGAATGAGTCCAGCTGATCAGTGTAAAATGCTCTAATCTCAGGGTGCTGGTTGCTCTAATCTCTGCAGCAGTGCAGAGAAGTTAGCACAAGGTTACTTATGCTGATGCCTGATCTACCACTCCTCTTGTGCCCATGCTCCTGCCTAAGCCCTGCCCTGTGTGACTGCAGTACACCCATGAAACATTTAGTGCAACTCACTTCCATCTAGTTCCTTGGTTTACCAAAATGAGAATTTTAAGGACTGCAAACTTTCACTTCCACTAGAACTAAAATATTGGGATCATTCATACTTAGGAGCAGATCTACCAAGGTGTATCTTGCAAGATTCTTGCACCTCCCTTACCTGTGATCTGGGACACACTGATGTTGCTGGAACATCCATAAATGACTTCCCCATCCTCCCTGACTTTCAGAAAGTCTTACATATAAATCTCTCCTCAGTAGAAGTCAGTGTATTTAGTTCCCATCTAGACAAGTGACTGACTGCCTCAGTACTTTTTTATCAACTCAGACAATGACTGCCCTGGGGGAAAAACTCCCACTGAAAAACTTATAAGCATTTAGAATCCAAAACTTTGCAGGTTTGAATTGCCAAGTCATTATGTGGAACTGAATTGGAAACTTTATCCATTATCAATTTCCTGTGAGTTTCACTTTTTTGAATGCTGAAAATCACTCAGGTTTTTCTTGCAGTTGTTTTATGAATACTGCACAGAGGCTTGCAAAAAAAGAATAGACAATTAGTTCTATCCATCACAAGTTGTACATTATTAACCTTGCTCTCATAATCCACTATCCATTGTTTGTTGGCCACTACACATCAGATTTGAGGGCTCATTAGCCCACAGTTAGCCAATGATGAATAGGTAGGCACTTAGAGGTAAGCACAGATGTCTTTTTAAGCATGGTCTCCTGACTCAGAGACACCAAAGGTCAATTAGCAATATGACTGCTGAGCTGAGACAAGGATGATGTGAAGAGAAGTTATTACCTCCTTAGGACATGAGGGAGCCTTTCGTGCAGGAGCACAGTAATCTATGTAGTCAGGATGGCCTAAGTCTGAACAAAGGCGAAGTAGTGCCTTGAAGCCTCAGGACACCATTTCCCTTGTTCTCAAACTCAGTACTAAGCACTTGAGGCAAGGTTGAAATGTTAATGTAGGGGGTAAAGAGGGTCTCCCTCATTCTCTGGCTTGTCTTTCAAGGGATCTTCTCCCAGATTTCCATTTGAATTCTGGGGAGGAGATACATCAATACAGTCTTTCAAAAATAAATGAGGCCACAGGCACCCACTGACTGCACTCTATTTAAAACTCTCTTGTAATACTTTGGTTCAGCCAGTCTATAGGTTCTTGTACTGTACAAAATCCCTACTGAGTAATGGCAGTGCTACTTAGAGAGGTGCCAAATCAGCACTGCAGGGATCCCACAAGTCATTGCAGACAGCAGGTGACTGCAAACTGCCAGTAATGATCCGCTGGAAACCTACAGATCTAGATAGAGATGATATTGCTAAGAGGTATAGAGCTATAGAGATGATAGAGGTTATAGAGAGACAGAACTTAATGGTGACACTGACAGTAGAGGAAGGAGAGTTTGAGAAATAGGAGCAAATATAATGAATATATGTGCCTGAGATATTAATCTAGTGAGAAACAGAGTGCAGAGAGTCCAGCTGCTTGGACAGTGATTTACAGGAACCCTGAGTCTGAAACCTTGCAGTTGTAAGCAAATGAGTAGTGAAAGCAAATGCCTGTATGACCTTGTGCCAGATTAACAGGTGTGGGGCTCCAATCTCCAACAGATGAAAAAAGAGGCACCAGAGTCCCACTCCTATCCAGTTAGGGATTGCTGGAGGCACCACTCTGTGGCATGTTGCTTTGCATTCATGCCACTATGAATTAAAGTAGCGTGATAAATTCTTTTAGAATGGATGATATATTTCTCATTTCAATACAAAAATTCTTGTTATTTTCTTGTGATTTTTTGCATTGCATTTATAGTAACTGTGATTTATGGAGACAAGTCATCAAGAAATATATTAACAATGTGGCCATGGTTTAGCAGAGAGCTTCTTTCCATCATATATATTTTACAACTTTACCTTGAATCCAATGGCTTTCCAAGTTCTATGAAAATTAATGCAAACTAGATCTTGTGGGGGGAGATGTTCTTCTGGGGGAAATAGTGTTAAATTTTGGAATATAAGCACAGGTTAATATTTTAAAAACTGAGTATGACTTTCTCTCTTTGCAAGGAGAGATTTTCTTGCCTGCATGTGTTTGCAGTGAAAGATTATCACCACAGTGCTAATTGCAATATGGCCTAAAAGGAGAAGTGTTCTAACTAAACAAAACCAAACCCAGTGAAACCACAAAAAGAGCATTGTAAAAAAATCAACAATAAAAAAGGACCTGAGAAAAATGGGATTTAGCATTTGCATAAGGGATTCTAGCCTGAAATGGAAGGTTCTAAAAGTAGATGATTGTCACCACCAGTTAAATCACTGAAGGGAGTACTGGAGATGTTTCTGTTGGCAACGTAAAAAAAACAATGGCATTACTATAAGGCAAGGTTTGTCTAAAAATCAGTAGCTGGAGTAAATTCTATTAGCTCAGAAGGGACCTGGTTAATATCACCTTCTAAGTCACAGATGGTGGATCATTCCAATATAAAAGTGATATATATTATTTTGTCTGCAACTGGAAATTATTATAGTTTTGCTCACTTTATTCCTGTCAGCTAACATGCCAGGCCATCTTAAAGTGTGTAAACTCAGCATCAAGTGTAAACCTGTCATCCCTACTCAATGGAGAAAGTTAGATGTGGGAAAGAATGATTTATGTCATTCTAGGGTGACCCTACAAAGTCACTGTATCTCCCTAGTGGCTATGGCAGGAACCAAATTTAGCTGAGTACTCTTCAGGTAGTTAAACAAGTTCCTATGATCATAATCCTAAATTCTATTAAGTCCTCTATGTGTTTGGACCTGACACGTTCTTGGAATTGCAGGTGAATCAGTTAGCAAAGGCTGTTTGTGCACAATAGGAATAAAATCCTATTCTTACCAGAAAGGGGTCAACATCTTTATTTTTAATTGGAGAAAGATTTTTTTTTTTTTTAAGAGGCAAAACAGAATGAAAAGTCTAAAACCCAGAGGAGCCTGACCTACTTATATATCTCAACCCCAACCAAAACACCTTCACATCTGGAGGCAGTTCCTCCTCAGCAACAAGGAATAAAACCTTCCTGTAGGGTCAGGGGTAGTGTAGGAATCTTGTTTTCTGCCAAGGGTGACCCCCAGAGCAATACAAAAAGCAGGAACTCCTTGTTACATTTCCAAGCCACTTCAGTGCATATACCTACTACTCCCAGACAGAGCTCTTGTCCTGGGAAGCAGCTGAATAGATGGCTGGGTGAGCAACCACAGCCCTCAGCCTGAAGGCTACTCAGAGAAGAGAATATGGTGCTCTTGGCCCACCTCCAGTGTCCACCTTTGTGAACTTTGGAGAGATGTTACAGATGCCACTTGGTGTTACCCAGTCTAAGATGATTGCCTATGCCTTTGGTTCACCTCCCTCTCACAACAGCCCAGGAGGGAAGGTAATATCCTTTGGATGCTTGGACAAGCTCTTGCCAAGTTCACAGTCCCATTGTCACTAAGGCTGCATCTCCCAACATACAACTTTGCCTTATTTTCCTTGTCTCCTAATGCCAATGGGAACTGAATCCCAAGCCCTTGTCAGCCATTTAAGCACTCCAGTTCCTCAGATGGGAGAAATTTTGTCTGAATGTATATATGAATCCTTTTTGTCACATTCTAAATACAAGAAATTTGCTAAATTTTAATTGTACAGTTCTTTGGCCAGTGCTTTATAAAAATAACTAGGAGGTATCTACTGACAAATTTATTTATAGAACTAAAAAGTATCTAGAGGTTATCACTTCTGTTTAGCAAACCTGGCACATGCCTGGCAGACAGGAAAGAAGAGTGTGTGTACTGGGTGGTTTTACAGATCCTGTTTCTGAAGAGGCTGCCTGTTCTCACAAGATCGTGTGTTACTGACATTTGTCAGTGTTATTGATTTAGAAGGACTAAACTCTTGCCTCTTTTAAATCACTGGCAAATACTTCCTAAAATTATATAGTGTCACTGATTATTCTCATGATTGTTAATTGAATTCTAATACCATTTTTTTACTCAGTCTTGCAGCTAATTCCTACACTCAGATGAAAGTCATAGTGACCTCCTTTTGAAGTTCAGTTTCAGTTTTTCCATGCATTTGTGCATCTCCTGTCTTTAAGTACTTCCATGAGCACTGTGTTTGTGTAAATGAAGGTACCCAGTGGTTTAGCAATTAATATGAAATCATGCATTAAGTTTTTCAGGGCACACAGATTATAAAGCTTTGTTAACAATAGGTTTCCAAAGCCACTTTTTTGGGTTTTGTTGGTTTTTTTTTTTTTTTTTTTTTTTTTTTTTTTGGTTGGTTGGTTGGTTGGTTGGTTTGGTTTTATTTTCATGGAGAAAATACATTAAAACCTGATTGCTTTTTGGAGAAGTGGGATGTAATAGGGAGTACTTTTTCTTTTTTGAAAACAAAATACAACATTTACTTCCATGAGCAGACTTCAGCTTCTCCCATATCCTAGGTTTGGCTTATTAACTCATACAGTTTAGTTTTCTTTTATTTTTATATTATTTCTCTCTTTTCCCTTTTTTCATAGCCTGCAACCCTTGTCACTGTTTTCAGTAAGACATCCCTCTCAGTACAATTTTTATTCCCTTTAAATTATAGGTTTGAAAGCCTAATGATAGATATTTTTTCAAAATATGGGACCATAACTTTCACCCAAGTACTGATCTGATAATATGACTTGAAAATAATTTTCTTATGTATGAAAACTGGTGTTATTATCCATATTCTATGGATATCATATAGTTCTGTAATTTTCACTGGCTGAAACAGCTCACATCCTCTCTAGTAGCTTAGATTTTGTCTCTGTTGTTGTTGTTAAATTAAACTGCTGTTTGACAGAATTTATTTTACTTCCACTTGAATTCTGTGATATTTTCCAACCAAGCAAGAGATTTTTGCCAGGAGGCTGTATAATTCCCTTATGATTATGTATGCTTTCCTCCCTCTTTCCAGCCCACCTTTTAAGCTGTTTTTACAAGTTCTCTAGATACTCCAAAGTGTTCATAATTTATCTATCACTCCTTTTGAAGCACCCTCAATAACGTTCATTTTCATATACTCCGTGATTGCAGTTTTGCAGATAACACAAAATTTGTTGGTTTTTAATATCTGTCATGTGTCTTCTCTTTTCTCCTGCTCCATTCTCCTGAATTCTGTAACATAGCAGATAATGTTAAAAACTCTGTATGCTCTTCAGTAAGTAGATATTGACACTGCTGAATTTTGTGTACTATTTCAGCTTTCCACAGACATCAGCATGGCAGTCACAACCATGCACTTGACATGCTCTGCTTCTATTGAATACTAGATTTCTTCTAGCACACTGGTAAATCTGACCCATTTTCTTTCTGAATTGGATATACTCAGACAACCTGTCACAGCACACTGTATGACATGGAAACCAAGGACACAGAAGCTCATGATCACAGTGAAATGAAAGTCCCCTCAGATATGCAGTCACATTTGCTTGTTCTTGTAGATGGTAAGGAGTGACAAGAGTTGTTTTTCTAGAGATTGAAAAAGATGGGAACAGGGAAATTATTAAACGAACCCATATCCATTTTCCCTTCTTAGTGGCTTTTGCTGTTTGGTAGCCAAAGTAAAGGTCAGTTAAACAACACAGTTCTACTTTTAAACTTCACTTTTGTATTGTTGCAAAAAGACTTCAAGCAGATTCAGGCAGACCAGATAATCTGGAGTAACTTGTCCAAGAAAGTGTTTTGCATCTTCATTTACTCCTCTGCCATTTGCTTCACAAAAAATGAAGCTTCATTTTGAAATGGGGAGATAGAGGACCTGTAGCATAGGAATGTGGACTGAGTGATGAATGATACAAACCTAGAGGATTTATCTTATATTAGTGATACTAGACTGAAACATGGTTGTGATTAGTTCTTACTAAGAGTCTTTTCATTCTCTCCATTGTACTCCTTTCAGTCCTAAGGTTAAGATGTGTTCTTCTTTAAAAGCATGTTCATGACACTACAGAAAATGTCTTCAGAGTTCAGATGTTGAAATTTTAATGTAGACCATTTTTTTTTAAATGCTAGAAACAACATTTGAAACATGTATCATTACTGTTTCACCCAGCAGTAAAATGATGTGATTCCTTGCATGGTTCTTCTTCAGGAACACGGAATCATTCCATTGAGAAATTGAAGAATATTTTAGAGAAGTGAAATATATTCCCATTTATCCATCTCAGAGATCATCTAAGTTGTCTCTTCAGATTCAATGAATGAATAAAGAATTAACGATTCAATCCTATGTCTGAGTTTTTATTCCAACTTCCTTCAGAGTAATTTCCCCCCTCTTCCCCTTCCCAACCCCCCTCCCCGCCACTGCTTTTCCTGGCAGGTATTTCCCCTGGATTAAGGTTCTCAGAAATCATCATGGTTTTCACTGCTTGGAGAAAAGACTGCAGGAGGAAGCTCTTAATTGCTCTTTTTACCAGGAGCAGCTGGCAAAAGCATTAGGTCTTTAAATCCCACTGAAAATTGCAAGCTTTTTTAAAGGAGTTTGCAAGAAGGGACAAAATTCAGAATGGGCTCACAGTGCTAGGAGAGAGAAAAAAATGAGAGAGGATACTTTATCTGACTTTTCAGTGTTCGGTGGGTTCTAAATTAGGAATAAAAAGAAACCCACAGTTTTAGAAAGCTGACTCTGTGGGAGGTCTGAGTGAAATACTCCATAGCAGAAGGCAGAAGCCTTGCAGGAAATGTGCCATTCCTTCTGCATTAACTCTTGCCTCTCTTGAATTATTGTTACTAAGCTCACTAGATCTGGTCACTGATAAAATGTTCTAAAAGTTTGTCTTGTCCAGGACTGTTCCAGGAATAGCAGTGCAAGTTGTTGAAGGCATTTGTGCATACAATAGAGCTCTGTGGGAAATATATGGTATAACACTGATGGCATTTTTAAGTGCTGTTTAGCATGAGAGTAAAGGTTTACACAGCATACATAATATATAGCTCTGGTTGCTAAATGTCTGCTGCCAGTGCTTGCTGATGTCAACAGTGGCTGCCATTGTTTACTCAACTTGAAATCTTTAGAAATATAGCTGTGAAAATCTTTCCTCAAATGCAAAATGAACAGCCCTAATAAATACACTGAGCTTTTACCGACATGAAATTCCCTTTAGGATTAGAGGGTGCTGAAGAGGTTTGTTAACATAGTGCTCAGTGCTGTACAGAGTGGGTGAGGTAGGAGGATAATTGAAAGTACTCAGCCTGGCCCGATTGTGTTCCTGCTAAATTCAACCTCCCATTTGTTTTAATGGCCAGAACAGATGATAATCAGTAGTACAAACTGGATCTGATGGAGAAACTCCTTGAGAGTTGCCCTATAAAACTAACCAAGTTATTGGATCATAGTTGTCTCTTTGGCTTTGAGCCCTCAAGGTTTTGTTTTTCACACCTCTTGCTTTCCAATACCACTTTGAGGCATTCCTTTCAGACAGAAAGCACCATTTTGGTTTCTGTAAGAACATGATAGCAGTGCCTCAAACTTTCTATTTAAAAGGATTGCTCTGACTTGCTCTTTCAAAGCTCTCCCACATTGCTTGCTGCAAGCTTTTGATAGTCAGCAACGAAAATTTCTTTGAGTAACAAATCTTCTCCCTCCACTTCCCCCTCAACTCCTTTCAGATTTGGTCAAGATTTAAAGTGAATAAATGTGATTTGAGATCTCAGTATTGATTAAAGTGAAGATGGGAGACAAAGGAGAAAATAAGATAGAAGAAAGCATCCCATTTGCAAGGACATGTGTTTTAGCCTTTGCTTTTACAGTGCAAAAGAATGTAATAAATTATACATGAACCAGGACAGCAGAAGAACAGTAGTACAATCTGCAAAAACAAGTTAGGGATTTCTATTGGTTTTAGACTTCTTACTTTTTCCCCTTGTGCAAACACAGTAGGCACAGTGCAAACTGAAGATTTTGATAAATACTACTGTGAAGCACTGACAGGTGGAGGTTTGCATGTTAAATCTGCATCTGACCTATACTACATGTTATGGGATCACTTTTAATCTAAAAAGGACTTCTTGAACATAGATTTTGAAACGTTACATTCAAATATATGAACAGTATTACTCAGTGCTGTATCTTCCATACTGTTTCTTCCCTAAGAATGGCTAGTGAGTTTCATCACCCCTGACCAAGACTAAATCCACTGTCATAAAGAAGAGAGAGGGATCCCCTGAGTTTAGGCTCTCAAAATTCAGTCATTTCATGCCTAAATCTTAAATTCTTGGGTTTTTTGATAGCTTTTTGTACTCTGATTCTTAATCACACAATCTGCAGACACTTTTTTTCTTGTTTTTCAAAAAGTAATGGTATGATACAGTATTTTCTGCAAACAAGATAGGTAGAAAAGCATACCAGAGATGTGCTGAAGGACAGACACTCTCTTTTCAGAAGATTTCATCTCAGAGGTGAAGTCTGTCTCCTCACTCATGCTAGCTCCATTGCCACCTGCAGAAGTTACATATTTACTCCCCATGACTGTCACTCTGGTGCCACTGCCTGAAGTGGCAATTCCCATTCCGTGAGTGATCACAGTGCTACAGCCAGCAGCACTGGCACAGACAAGGCACACAGACAGCTGATAGCTGTGCTTGAGCAGTGTGTGTGGTGAAAGAAACAAAACAAAACAGTATGCAAAAGGGTGTCTGAAATTTAGCTTTTCATTGTTCGTTTACAAGAGTTTTGAAATAAATCTGCTGAGGATGCTGGGATCTGTGTGTACAAAAGCACTGTCTGCAGCTGTCGTGTGTGTGCTACAATAAAAGTTTTGAGAAACAGCTCAGCATTGGTCCATGAGGCCAGTGAGACTTGATGCTTGTCTTGCACACACACATCCACAGTGCTGGCAGCACTTTGCAGTGGAGTGTTGGAGTAATACTCCACTTCTAGTCTCACATCACTAAAAGAACAATTTATCTCATCACATTTCCACAAATCTAGGCAAGAACACTTTTTAAATAGCATATTACTTTATGTACAACTATTTCTAGATTTACACTATTCATTTCAAACAAACCTCAGTGTATGATACTGTGTTAAAGCAGGATTTTATCAGATAGAATTCTGTATTTGAGGGACTGGTTTTCTGTGTTCACCCTTCCTATCTTCCCTTCTTCTTTCTTTGAAACACAATAATTCTGTGTATTCAATTTTGGATTATTTGCTACTGATGGAAGTAGCAATAACAAAACTAAACAATAACAGATTATTTTTTTCAAGTTCAATCATATCTAAGTCAAAATTCATCATTCATAGTCAATCTTGGACTCATTTTCACATGTTTGGAACTTAAAATATTAGGGAGTTCAGGTCCACTGAAGCCCTAGTGAAAGCTGTTTTTGAGTAACTTCAAAAAAACTTTGTTTATTTTTGGAGTGTTTAGAGGGTGAACATCAATAATTCTTTGTTTAGTTCAGTGAGCATTGTGACTGTGTGTCTGAATCACTACAGCTTGTCTTGGATTAACATTATAATCCTCTGGTTTTGAATAGGTAAGATATAACAGAGTAAAAAGATGTATTGCAGAATAAAAGTTAGGAAACTAGTTCTTCTCTCACCAGGAAAATATTTTGTTTGCATATTTAAATTAGTACTCCCAAATTGGCTGGCTAGAGAACCATTAAACATTGAATAGTGTCTTAGGCATGTAACTAAAATTAATTTCTCTGATGAACAAATTTATTTGTAATTTTAAAGTATAGGAACAGCAGTTTCTTAATTAATATATGGATTTCTATAAAGGGGTATATTATTTCTTTAACTTCCAAAGTATTGCATGCCTACTAGTCAATGAAATAGATGGTCAGTAAAAGAAAGAAAATCAGTTCTTTCCTTTTTTTCTTTTGTAGGTTTAAAAGCAAGGGAGTCAATATCTGTGGTATAATGCAAGAACTATCTCTCAAAAACTGCAAAAAAAAAAGATAAGTCAGTGTTACTACTGCTGTAATTTTGAAAAGGAAACATATAGAATGCTAGAAAAAAACAGCTCTCCTAAAATTCCTAAGAAATTTAAGCCTTCCAGGAATGCTACCCATCAATAAAAAGCAGAAAAGATAAACACAGCATCCTGCAGGACAACCACGCTTTTGGCTGTAACCCTCCATATGAAAGCCATTTGTTTGAATCTTTCCTTGCTGAATACCAGTGATTTAAGCCTACAGTCATCTGATAGCTGTTCATCTGATGGTCCAGGTCACAGCTGACAGGTATGCATCACCCAAAACCTCTATCTGGTTTTCCAGCTGGGGAGCAACATTTCAGGGACGTGAGATAAAGTCCATTTATCTATTCAGCTCCATTTGTGCTCATTGTTTGAAAAGAGGTAGCATGGGCAGGTGTTACTCCTCTGGTTCTGGGGTCATGTCATGGTTTTACACAGCCTGCAAATCAAAGGTGCAGAGGAACCACCCTTTGTGGGGAGGTTCAGGCAACAGGAGTCATAGCTAATAAGCCAGCACTATACTGAAACATTTATTTTTTGTTTGTTTCTCTGACAACATTTTTTTAATAAACATTCCTTTAGGAACAGAATTGTCCCTGACATGGCTCTCTTGTTTAATATTTTTTGGAATCACTAGTGTGTTTTTGCATGTTTAGTATGCACTATGTCAAAAAAATTCTTTTTTTTTTTTTTGTTTTTTGTTTTTACACGGCTTTTGGGGTGCAGTTTTCTTGTGGCTCAGAATTAGCCTTAGAAAACCGACACTGGCTTTTGCTTGCCTTGATAGTTTTGCTGAGTGAAGAACTCATGAAGCTCATAGTTAGATGGATTTCTGTATACTTTACTTTAGGAACAAAGCCATTCCTTCATAAAGCATTGGGTTGTCTTGGGTTTGTTATTGATGGGGATCATGATCCTTTAAAGGCTCATACATGAAACCTCCTCTATTTGAAAGTGGCTATGCTTCTGTTCCTCTGGTTGTCACAGAGTACATGTTGATGTTATCTTGCTTAGGTGAAGGAATTAACACCACAGAGAAGGGGAGGCTGAGAAATGGGTGCCAGAAACTGGTAATTAGGCACAGCAGTTCATTAACGTTTGTGTAGGTATCTCCAAGCTGCCTCAGCCATTGGGAGTGTGGATTTTTTAGAGTCACCTGCAGTACACAAGGAGTTGAATAAGTCAAGTTTGTACCAATAGCACAGGGGAATAACGTTTAGAAAAAAAAACAACTGTGTAAATATGTAGGTCTATGTCATTTCAGTTTTTATCATTTTGGCAGCCTTCTTTTTTCTGTCACCAGAAGCAAAAATGAACCTGTCATTTCTATACCAGAAGGGATAGAAAGATTGACCACTTAGGATATTTTTTAGTTTAAAGAGCTATCTAGAAAGATGCTTTGTTACTGAACAAAAGTTAGAACAGTAAAGACCACCTCTCCTTCAGAATAATTCTCAAGAAAAACTTTTATTTCTCCTCATGTGTGTTATTACCTCTTGAATTGACCAAAACTGCCTTCATGGCTGAATAAAATGTGTCAATTCCTACAAAATTTATTCATTTTTTATATTTAAAAAACAAGTAATAGACAGTGACAAACACAATAAAAGTAACCGAAGCAGCACAGATAATAAGGCATTTATATATTTTTAATGCAAACAGAAATATAGGAATACTGAAGCAACCTTTTCACTATATCCCCAGGTTCCCATACTCAGCTTCAGAAGTCCTTGAGCCCTGACCAACTTCCAATAGTAAGGCTGCAAAGTGAATCTCTGATTAAAATCTGACCTTACTCCTCAAGGGAAGTTACAGGAGAAATAAAAGGAGCAGATGCAAAGTCTTATCTGTCTTGACAATGTCTTGAAACACCAGCACTTAACGAGAGAAACAAAATTTCCAGTACCTCTGAGCAAACCTAATGAGGTGGGAGGAGGAGGTGGCAGGGCAGAAAGGACGCCTGCTGTGGGGAAGGAAACCTTTCCCTTCTGGGGCCGGGTGAGTGCTGAATCCCTGCTCTGGCTCTGAAGGGCACAGGGTCTCTCTGAAAGGGGGCTGCTGCTTTGTCACCATACACACACGTGCCAGCAGCGCAAGTTCCCCATGCCAGGCATTACTGTGCCAGCACCTGGGAGAGCAGGACAGTTTTCTGCAGGATGTGCAGGGTGTGCAGCCATCAGCAGGGCAAATCTAAGCTGACCAAGTACCATACCAGCAGCACTTGGCACTCTTCTGAGTTGCTTCATCAGACAATAATATGGTTTCCCTACTTTGTTATTGCTCTCTCCCTGTTTCCTCAGGGAAGTTAGGTTTCCATAGAAAACTCAGCTATGGAAATCTGATTCTGCCAGAGGTCTAACAGCAGACCCCCTCAGGCAGGAAGGCAGTACAGTGGGCCCAGTGGGAAGAAGCAGATGGATAGAAAGCCAACCTGCTCTCCAAAACTATTTAAATCTAAATGCTCCTTTGCTGTGGCTCTGTAAAGGCCATATATAACCATGGAACATTTAATCAAGAAAAGGGATCATGATGAAGGGCAAAAAGTAATGCCAAAAAGTGAAAACAGATAGTCCTTTGTAAATTAAAATATAAACATGATAAAGGCTGAGGTAAATCTGCATCTACCCCCTGAAAATTAGGAAGCCACACTGCAAAGAAGGGGGTACCATGGAACACCTAAATGGGTAAAAGTAGAGTTTTTGATGCTGATTTTCAGTTCTGGGGTTGAAGATTGCCTTTTACCATGGCAATAGGACATATTCTTAGTAAAGCTGTGCCCTTGATTCAGCTGAGGACTCTTACAGGATGAGAGCAGAGCTTTCTGATGCTACCTTCCCATCATACAACTCATTAATTTTCAGGTAAGATGAAGTAAATTACTGACTTGTGTCCATTGATTTCCCTGATGGTCTGTCTTGTATCTAATGTGCTGAGAATTCTGATCACTTTGAGAGATCTCCAAACTTCTACCAATCACTAATTTATCTGAATACAAACATTCTTCTAACTGCCAAAAAAACTTACTGTGGGTCTGGAAATAGATTCAAGCCAGTACTAGCATCATCTTAGCCTGTCAAAATTATAGTATAGGTAATAACTTGCATGCTTGCAGATTGATATACAAATGAGTTAGGGTAAGCATTAAGATAGACATTTTAGTAATAATCTTCCCACAGACAATTTTCCCCTGGAAGGAAATATGCTTTAAATAGCAAACACAGAAACAGAGTCTTCCATGTAATCCTCTCAGTGGAAAAGTTCGATAAAAACATTCATCATGTCACATATACATATATATAAAATTTCAAACCTACATATATACATATATAAAAAATTTCAAACTATACAGTACAAACAGAAGGAACTAGAATTTAAGGCATAATTTTCAGTTAAAATAAAGGTTGATGTTTGTCTGTGGTGTAGGTATGAAGTTATGAATACCCCAAAAAACTGCTGAGCTGTGTGTGGAAAAGAACATGAAAGTCCAAGTGAGGCTGAATAAGACAGAGGAAAGTACCAAGGATTATACTTTCAAAAGTGCAAGTACAAAAGAGGATTCAAAAATACATTGATTTTTCAGTCCTTTGTTTGGTGTAGCATGTTTATCATATGCTTAGTGTTTTATGGGACTGGGAGTGAGAGTGCTCTGCTTGGAAGATCACTCAGTGCAATTCAGCATGAGCTGCCTGAATGCGACTTCCCCAATGTATTGCTCCAGGTCACATAAAAAACATGATGACCAAAACCAGAATTTTTATTTGGAAAATCTTTTTAACATTTATAGCCTTGCTTACTGATCAAACACCTTGTTAAAGGCTGTCAGAAAATAAATCCAGTCAGTTTAAGTGCCAGCAATAGCACTGAAGTCTCCATTATGCACATGCTTTTTTGAGCAAGATTCTTGCAAGAACAAATGAAACTACATTTCCTGGATGTGGCACTTTTTCATGCCATCAAACTACTGACTCACATCTACATGGTTTCAGTCTTCATTACCTGCTTCAAGATATCTGAGAGACATACAGAATCTGCAATTTTTTTCTCTCCATTCCTGGCTCAACTCTTCCTATCATCTTTTGCTAAATTTCTAGCGTTATTTAGTGCCTGGACTATGGCAGGAATTTTTGCTCCATCTTTGAGAAGGAAGTCTCCTGTAGTTCTCTGGTAGAGCTCTGCAATTACCTGAGTCCCATATCCGCAGGGCTTACAGAAGAGGAACAAGTGTTCTAGTGTTCCCTCTCTGACCTCTCTCATTTTGGCTTGAAAGGGAGCAAACTTGGGATGTAACCAAGCATGTTCCAGAACTGAGAGAGAAGAGATAGCAGTGGGATGAGCACCAATAAACAGAGCACCCAGTATCCCCATCCTAGATTTAAAGAGCAATTGTAGAACACATGATATAGATGTTATGGTATTTTATGGCACGTTTTCCTATGGGATATGGCTCAGATGATTTCAGAATCCCATTGAAGTCAAAAATGTCTGCGGAAAAAGTATTGAAAAGTTATTTTTATAAAAATGTGCTGAAAGTCAGAGATCATATGGAGTGTTATGCATGAAAACAAAGGCAAACAGAGCTCATACTAAATGCAATATTCATTCAGGGATCTTAAGGGAAAGAAATATTTCAATATTTCAATATTTCAGTTATTTTCATGTCAGAATTGGTATGATCCAGCAAGTAACTTGCTTTTCAAACTTTCTGTTCATGTGTTGGTTTTAGGTTGGAGTGAGGGGTTATGTTTGTGTTCAAATAGTAGAAAACATATCTACAATGTCCAGAGGCTAAAGTGCCTTTAGCATTAATAACTGTGTGAGTGAGCAAAGTTGACTGTGGATAACAACTGGATGCAGGTCTAAATCAACAGGTAACAAAACACCACAGGAGAAGGAAGGCATAGGTATCTCAGTGTTAGAGCTGTCTGCAAGCTACTCTAAGTTTGTGGCAAAAGCACAAAGGATAAAATAGAAACATAAAATTAGTATAATTTAAGAAAATCTTATGCGTCTTGACCTGCAACTGACACTAGCTTTAAGTTGTGCCAAAGAATCAACTCTGACTCTTATGCTACCAGAATACTTTCTCCTCCAAACAATGGAATTATCTCCTCCCACACATACCGAGATTTTCTAGAAGTTCAATGTAACCCAGTACATACAAGGATTTGGGCAACATTCACTTCATATTTGTAAGTTGAAGTAATAACAAGGGAAAGAGGTCTCTTGAGGAAAGATCTGAATTTTTTCCACCAGAAAAAGGAAAGAAAAACCTAAAGATAACAACAGAAAATAGTGCAAAATGTGCCAAAAGGCTGAAAGGAGCAGTATACCCTACAAAATCCTCTGCTCAGAGCAGAGGATTGCCTGTGCTTGCTTGGGGACCTTACCCACTGGGGAGCATTACTCATTTTTAAGTGTTTTAAGTGCAAGTCTCCTTGACCTGTGGGTTTCTACACTGGCTTTAGTCCTGTCCAGTTCTTATTTTAAACCCTGACTGAGATCACACGTGTCACTGGGAGGTTTGTTCCCAAGTAACATTCCTGACTCAGGTCATTTGGCAGCCTGAACCCACGAAGCACCAGAATGCCCTGGTGTTACCAAGCAGGAGATTGTAAAAGTGACACGAAGCTTCTCAAAGCCAAGGTATTGCCTGTAATTTTGTTTCTCTACTGCTTATCTTGACATTAAGGCAGCATGTCTTTCTAGAGGATGTGCTACAGTTCCACAGGAAACTTTCAACCAGGGAAATATTACTGATAAAGGGCCTATGTGCAACATTATACAATGGCATAGGTTATGTGTCATCCATACACATCCATGTGTCGTCCAGTTTTCTTTCTGACTTCAGAACAAATGAATTTAGGACTGCTTTGACAAGGAAGACCAAAACTGAACTTCTGAATGGATATTATAGAATTTCACAGAAGAGATGTCTGTATAATTAGTAATATTGTCATAGTAAATGTAATTTTAATAATAAGGCATGTAATAATTCAAAAGAGTATATGTTCTGCAGTGACCTTGATGCTTAATTTACCAATTTGATTTTCAAATGTCACATGCTTTCTAATGCCTTCATAGGAGTTCAAATACATTTAGAATCTGCTTTGGAACTTGAAAATAAAACATACAATTATAAGTTAATTAAGGAAAAAAGTAAATGTTCACTCAGAGCATTTTGCTAAGCATATAGATGAGTCATTAAAACAAAAAGGAGAAAATAATTGAGTGGTTGTTTATTTTTTTATTAATCACTCACCCATGGATCTGTATGTGTCTACCAGGCATCGGAATTTATGGTGTTAATGTGATCCTACGTGGGGACACGTAGCACAACAACTATTTTTATTCTCCACTATGCATTCCAAGATGGGGGTTTTCCATCACTAAGCTTCAGCTGAAGGAACCACCAGATAACATTTCTCTCAGCCTTCAGAAATACCACCATATCACATATTTGTTTGAAATAGGTAATGCTCACTTTGTCCTCTAATTCTTATTTCACAAAACCCTCTCTTCTACAATATTTCTAATGTACTGCTTCAGAGTTTCATGCCTCTGCAAACCTCCACACTTGAGGAGACACTCAAAGCAAAGCTCCTAATTCTGAGAATATTCTTTATCAGTCACTATGTTTTTCTGCTCAAAATTTAAGAAAAACTCAGTTCAGACATCTGCATGTCAGCCTAGAAACAGTGAAAACCTTTTTTTGCTCTCTCACCCACATTTAATGAATTTAAAACTGACTGTTCTGTTGGCAAAGAGAGGAAGGGGGATGGGTGTCCCTCCAGCTGTTTGCAGCAATCTTGGCGCAGAGAGGGGCTCACATCCAACTGCTGCAGGCTGGAACAGTCGGGCTGAGGGCAGTGCAGTAATCCCACAGTAGGTCGAGCTCCCAGATGTCCCTGATTTTTTTCATCGACAATCTTCATTGTCCTCTGTTTTGGGGTCTCCCTTCAGTAAGTAGGCAAGTTTGGAAACAGTGAAAAAAATTTCAATTTTAAAAGCAATAACTGAATTGTTCTGTGCCTCCTTCAATTCCTTCCCTCATTTCACAGTTTCCTGCTCATATTTTTACAGCTTTTGCATATATTCCAGCTTTTTGCCAGTTTCATTCTTTGTCCTGTCACTTCCACGTATTTTAATTTCACATCCAAGTTTTCTATTGTGATATGCGTTTGAGGAGGTTTTCCAGCAAGCAAGTCTCTGAAAAAATGAGCAGTGAGTGGCAGGGTGTATTGATTTCTCTAGATTTACATTTCCCTCATCATTCACAGAAGTCTAATTGATTTGTGGACCTTGTGAGCTTTCTCCCTCCAAAAAATAATTGTGCATGCAGTCCAATTATACCGGGGCAATTAAGAATTACAATTTGAGTTAGGAATAATAACAGAATTCAAGACAGAAAGCAATCATCATTTTCTGGTCTGTTTCTTTTCTAAGAGGTCAGAGTCAACACTTCCACCAAATTCAGGAGGAAGACTTTTCTGCCTTTATTGTCAAGCAAACACAGTTAAAATACATAAAGCAGATACATACAGTCAAAATACATGGACTATGTTTAAGGCCAAATTTGGTAACTGAATCACTGTTTCTAAATGAGGGCAAAGGTTGTCCCTACAAGACTTTTTCTATTATTTAAGACTTCGGTAAGCATTGCTGAGTTTACCAAGACCTACTTTCTTGTTCTATGTACAGAGTACCTCATGCAGTGGACTACTGCTCCACATCTGAGACTGTATGACAGGTCTGCAGCACAAAGACCAAACAAAACCAAAAAAAAAAAAATCCAGTATGATTAAATCCTTTCATCTGGCATCTTTCTCCACAGTATTGCTATTGTTTATGCAAAGATTGCCATTTTGAGACAAAACTAAGGCCATCTTTCTAAAATCCAAATGTTGAAATAATAAAATCCTAATGTTCCAATATTTTAGAACACCTGAGTACAGCTGGTGGCATAGTCCCGAAAATTAGAAGATAGAAAAAAAACCCAAGCAAATTCCAAGAAAAATATTAAGCTGGATTTCAGTTTAGTTGAAAAAACCTTCAGGCTTTGGAAGCATCCTCTGCAGAGAAGTGCAGAGAACCTAAAGCTTGAATATGTTTCCAAGCAAAAAGAAAGAGTCCACTGTTGCTCATATTTCATGAGTTGAAGGATGCCAAGGGATGGGAACACAGTTCAGTCCCTGGGAAGAAACAGCCTGAGAGTGGCCACACAAGAGCCAACTGTACAGTCACTCTCCAGCAAGCTGACAAACAAGACAGGGGGAGACAGCAAAGGGATCAGACCCTGTTCTGGCTGTATCTGTAATTGCTAGAAATGCTGTATTCCAAAGCACAACTGCAGTAAATGATCAGTGGGATCAGGGGACTGATTACATGCAGAATGAGCAATATTTTAATGTGTAAGGAGGCAAAGGAAAGTTCTCTAACTCTGTTAACCTAAACCACTTCTTATGACTGATAATATCAGGGACACAAATCGCAGGAAAGTAGTTAAGAAATTGCTCCCATGAGGCCAAATCTACACACATTTGCCCTATTCATTTGTATGAAACTTGCTTTCAAGGTAAAAGCTCTCCCAAGGCAACCCTCTCCTTCTGTTGGTAGATCCCACAAAACCACAGGTTCTTCATTCTCTCTAGGGGAGATTTTGTGAGGTACAAATGGGAGTTACATGTCCAATTCCCATTATCTCTCAAAGACAATTACATGCTAAACTGCCCTCTGCTCCTTTTATAACCTTCTCTTTTAGAGTCAGAGGTTCCTGATTACAGAGATTATCTACAAAAGGTTTCACAACAGCAGTACTTTGAGGTACTTCTTTAAAATGCTATCGGAAGGTTTGACAGCATACACAAAATACAGAGTAATAATCATGTATTCTATGGATTGTTTGTTTTAAGAAGCTGACATTTACATACTAAAATAGGATACATTTTTAAGGAAGCATACCTTCAGTCTAAAGTATATGCAATTGTGGTTTATTCTGTTGCACCAGTGAATTAAAACATTCATTCTACAAAACACAGATGAGATATAATCTGGGGGGTTGATGACTTTTTACAACATCTCAGAAGACTGAAAGGGAGACTTTGCTGTAAACTCATTTGCAGTAGAAAATTATGTCCACTATGTGGCAAAGGGTTACTGCCACTCTCAGCTGTGGTCTTGTTTATTTTATTTTTCCTAGTCTAGCTGGCTGTAAATCTTTGAAATTGCATAATGCCAATTAAGAAAAATAAGGAAAAAATTGAGATACCAGCACTCATAGAGGAATGCTGTTGGCTGAGGCGCCACATACTTTTTATGTCTCCAGTGATTTGCCTGTAACTGTTCCAGGAAGTTTGGGAAAAGCTTTGCATTGACATCGTGCTGCAAGTGCTGGAAAAGCTTTACCCTGGGAAAGACTTGAAGCCCAGTTCAATGTCCTGGGTGCCTATACTATGACTTCTGTGGACATTCTCAAGGTTAATGAATTTAGCAGAACTCCAACCAATCTCCCCACATGCACTTTTTAGAGCAGTCCTACTGAACAGACAGTTTAAAAATGGTTTCTTTTCAGTGTTATTTTTTCACCTCATTTCTCTTTTCTCAAAGTCTTGGAATTTTTTTTTTCATTTAGGGTTTTTTTCCTCTCGATGCTCATATGAACTTCTTTAAGGGAAAGAACTTAATATGACCTTGATTAAAAAAAAGAAAGAAAACAAACCAAAAAACCAAAAAAGTGAACAAAAGCAAACAAGCAAACAAATTTTAATTCCCACAATAGTTTATTCTCACTTCCAAAATCAGAAGATTAAGAATGACTCTCGTCTTCCTAATTCATAGGCTTGTGACTTGTTTTTCTTTTTTACAAATGAAAAATTATTTTAAAAAACACACAAAAAAAGGTAATTCTGTAGAACAGCAAAGACAATGGACCATTTAACCTTTGGCTGAGGATTGTGGCCACTATAGAAGGATAAGTCATTCCAGTTGTCTCCTGAGGAGGGGAGAAAGCATTCAACGTGTGCTAGGTTCAGTGCCCAATCCGTCCGTAGAAGATTCAGTGGAATTAATCTTTTGAGTGGGGTCTTGTTTCCTAGGAATTATTGCATTTGCTTTCCTTTGTCAGAGAGTGGTCGGGCTCTTCTGACCTAGACTGACTCAGAAGCTGGGTGACCCAGTCTGCACAGAGTTATCGAAGACCTGGGAGCTCACTGCTCTTCTCTCGATGCCTTCTCTGACTACAACAGGAACTTGATAACCAGTTTGAACCAGAAACCTTATTTTTAGATTACTAAAGTTAGTTAAAAAAAAAGGTCAGCTAAATAAATTCTAATAATTTTATGGCTCCTAGTTTCCAAGTTAAATCTGGCAATACAAAAGGTGTGTAAAAGCAGTAAAAAGATTGTGGGAAGTGGAAATCCCTTTCCTAATAAAGGTTGGGAAAAAACCAAAAATATAATGACCTCGAAGGTTCACAAAAAAATAACTTCTACGGCAATTGGTTCTAAATATGCCAGTTTTTCAAACTTCTTATTCTTGTAGCACATTTTCTTCATAAATATGTTGTATTGGAAAATTGTTTTTATTACTTCTGGCATTTGGCAAATTGAAACCCCAATGTCTCATTTTCTTTGTTGATATTTTACAGACAAGGGCAAGTAACATCACAGAAACAATGCTGACTCTGTGTACTTGTTGCTTTTAATAAAACTGTCAAGTACTAAAACCCTGAGTGTGCATAGGCATATTTATAGATTGTTTCTCTCCGAATGGATAGGAAGAATTATTTTTAAAGACATATAGACAAGTGTAAAGCTTGGGGGGAAATATCAACTAATTACAAAAAATATTATGGAAAAATTAAGACAGAGAAGACAAACTATTGAATAAATCCCATAAAAATTATTCATTCAAAAATTGATTTAAAGTAAACCTTTAAAGTGTATTCTAAAAATAATGTGATTGTAAGCAAGAAAAGCAAAAAGTTACCTATTCAACATTATTTTGTTTCCTCTTGGTTTTGGTGTAGCTTCCTACTGTTGTATCAACATTATTCAAGAAATCTACTATTAACATTTCAGAATATATAAAAGCCCTTACTGCACTGCAAAAAATACAGGTAACTTTTTTTTTTTTTAAATGCAGGTACCTATACAAAATCAGATATAGACAGATTATGTCCAATATATTAAGTGCAAGAACTTGGATCTAGTAGACAAGTACTTAAAATCATTTTCAGAGGTACTGACTGCAAAACTCACAGGGAATTTAGCCAGGAAGAGAATCCAGAGGTTAGGTCTGCAAAAGTATTTAGGCCATTTAATCACAACAGCTATTTTTGTGGAAGCTGGATGCTTAAATACATTTAAGGATATGGCTATAAGACTGCAAGAGCAAATTAAGTACTGCAGTTCTTAAACTTGCAAAAATAGCTGGTCCTGATTAGATAGTCAGATTTAGTACATAAGCCTGCAATAGTAGCAATACTTTTGGGCGCTTATTAGTGGATGTGCAGAAGCCATCATGTTAAGCAAGCTTTACCAGAACCTGAAAGGGTCAAAGAAAGGTCATCTCAGTCCCACCCTTCTAATGTAATCTAGTCCATAGCCTCAGATAAGATTTTAAGTTTTGTGTAATACCTTAGATTGAGAAACTCAAGTGAAGTTAGCTTCTTACCTTCACATAAAGAGTTATATTCTGCATTTATCAAATCTGAAGGCCACATCTACAGTAATATACAGCTAGTAAACCCAGGCATCAGAACCATGTTTTTGTGCCCTATATCATCTTCACAAATGCTGACAGAGTTTAGACCATACACTTCACTACGGCTTTTCTACAAGGACAACTAATACCTCTAGGTGTCCTTCATTTTGATATTGATGACAATGAGACATTTAAAATGCTCTCCTCAAGGCTGAAAATTCTCATAGACTTTAAGGACACTTCAGCTTTAAGAGTAGAAATAATCTGGCTCAGTTTAGATGTCAAAATAATTAATCATTCTGGGTTCCCTTGACAGTCAATGGAGATGTATTCAATGTAGACAGTGGAGTTCAGGTTGTGATTCATTTCATCCTGAAGTACACACTTAAAATAGGTCAGTGAAATCGTGCCCTAATAAGGCCTGTTTCTCTTCATAGACTACAGATGGAGCCTAAGATGATGAACTCAACTGAAGATAGCTGAAGTTAAAATTAATCCATGCCTCCACTATGCAGTACAACCATTGTGGATGTAGTCTATCATAGCCAGTATTGTTTTTTCCCCAGAACAGAGTGAAGGAAATTAATTTCCAATTATAAATATTTTTAAGCTGAAACTCTTGTAGATTCGCCTGTAAAATAAATCCCAAAACGTCATTATATCTATTTAAAGGTTACAGCAAAAATTGTTGTAAACAGAATCTAAAGAATCAAGGTCTTCAAAGAAACAAAATGAAGTAGAAATTAGACATGGGATTTCAAAAGCAAAGGGATTTGAATGTCTAATGAAACTGAGTAAGCATATCTCTTGGGTTTCTCTGGAAGCCTAAATATTAGTGAGGGGAAAATAATATCAATAAAATGTTGGCATTTCTTACCATTTATATATTGAAGAGGGAATGCAGAAAAAATAGCTCGCTCTCTTTTTGCAAGTATGTTAATGTAAAGCTGTTATTCATTCATTCCATCATATTTTATGACTGGAGAAAGAAGAACATTCCAGTAGTCACATTCTATTCCCTTCAGCTTTTCAGAGCATATGAATCCACATTTATGCGACCTCTGACCACTGATTCTGAAAAACAAAACTCACAGGAATTCTGTGAGCATAGCAGTTTTTCAAAAGGACCATTTAAAACCTTAAAAATAATTGCTTGTGTTACACTCCAAATACACAATATTAAGCTCTGTCCATTAAGAAGTTTCTAAAGAGATTTTGAGAGGAAGAATTATAATGAATACCTTGACTAATAAAACACCAAAAAAGTATGTATTTATCTTTACATTAGCCTACCTCCTTCAGCAGGAAACATTATAGAACTGCAATTACCAGGCACCGAAGGTTTTTTTAATATGTAAAATAAAGAAGAGAGGGGATAAGCTGTGGTGAGGAAAATGCAAGCATTGTACAATTCACCAGACCTCCTGTCCCAGAGAGATTTATTTATTGGAAATTATGGCAAGAGGAAAAGGACTAAATAACTTTAAGTCCCTAGTTATTATGTCATATGTAGCCCCACAGTACAATACAGTCACAATCTGCTGTTTTGTAAACTGAGCTGTCAAACACTTGTTATTTTAAAGCTGCAGCTTTTCAAGGTCCTCTGACAGCCAGTGGTCTCAGCTCTCAGCCTGATTCATGGCTGGCTCTGAGACAGAGGAAGTTCACGTCTGCTATAATCTAAACACTTTGCAAATGGAGCACTGGAACAGTGGTGAAAGAAGAAAATAACCTAAACCCTATAACCCAGACAAGAATCCTGCAAAGCTTCTGGGGAGAAGAGAAAGGAAATAAGTACAACAGCATAGTCTGCAAGATCAGCAAATGTATTCACATGATTTTATTTCAAATAACTCTCAGAGTTTCAGGCAGGGAGAAGAAGTTGATTTTAAGCCACTTAGCTGAAAAGCAGTGAGAATTAGTCTCTGTCAAAAATATGGAAACCATGTCCCAGACGTGTACTTCTGCAACATCTGTATTTTCCATTTCGAGAGTAAATACAAAAAGGTTGGTTGTAGGAGGATTTATCCTTCTACTCCCCTCCCTCTCACCCCTGAGAGTTGTGTCTCGCCCTTAAATTCAGAGCAGTGAAGGATTATAAAGCATAAAGAGATGTGGATAATTTCCACTGCATTGAACTTGAGATCTAATGTTTCAGAGGTACCATGCAGACACTAAAGGGGAGATGTATTCCTGGGCTGTGGTAAATCGCCTCTGTAATAATGAAATCAAGACACAACTACTGCTTAGTCTTTCTTAAAGGAAACAAAAGTTCAAATACAGAGAGAAATATTTTAAAAGCTCCCTAGTCAATTAACCAAAACCACGTTTATGACATAATATTAGCCTAGAATTAATTTCCCATTTTTCCCTTATACAATTTTTGCACATTTGCCATCTTCTTTGTCTCCAGTACGCTTCTGTTTGTTACCAGTCTAACCCTCATTCCCTGCTCCCCTCCTACCAACTTTCATAGAGCAATCCATATCAAACTACTTTGCTAGGATATAAAAGAGGCCCTCAAACTGTCCCTTTGCAGCCTGGTCTCACCAAGTGTAAAAGTTTCTTATTTTGATTACTTGTATGGACACATAGGTAGCCTCAGGATAACGTTCTAGCCACATAGTTCTCTCAACTGTCAGGAAAAAATATGTTTCTGGATGAACACTTGGTAATTCTGTCCTACTAGTCCTCTTTGCAACATAAATCAAATGTATTTTTGCAGTTTGTGTCTGGTGAGTTACAGCTTATTTTTTAGCATTCATTTTATAGACAGTAACACAATACAGCAGGAATCGTTGCAAAAGCAAAGAATTTGTGAGAAGCATAATTTGTATACATTCTGGGCAGAAAGACACCATGCTGAAGATTTTGGCAACTTACTTGAAATGTTTATAGCAGACATAATACTTGCCTTTCAAAAAATGATTTATGGACAGCTGGAATTTACACACATTGCTTGGAATCTGTGGAAGAATCTATAGGATAGTTCATGTCCTTCAGAAAGCTGGATGCCTAAAAGCAGAGCTATGGAGGCTGTAGAAAGTACACTCACAAAGCATCTGCAAACTAGTGCCAGCATTCTTGCCTTTGTCACCAAGTGATGGAAAGGCTTTCTTAGTTAAACTGAAGTAATTAAATCTCCCAGCTTTCATTAAAAGGATAGAACAGTCTGCTGTTGGTCTGAAGAAGTGCACCAAGGGAATGTAAATTTTAATTTCATGGTGCAAGTGTTAAATTATTGCCATCTAAGCTGCCTGCCAATATTACATGAAATGCCACCACATTTTAATAATTGTCCTTTTGTTTTAGGTGGAAATACCACATGTGTTATGATTTCGATGTTTTTTTATGTGCAATTAGAGCCCTGAGAACTACAGCAGCATAACCACATTCAGTTCACCTAACTGAACTGAGAAGAAACTATCACTTCTGAAATGGTTTGTGTCCCTTTGAGTGTCTGTGTTCATGCATGTGTGCATAAAAATGAAAATTATTTACTCCTTCATCCTCTGTTAAAATAGCGAAATTCCTTGCAGTTCAAATTCAAGATACAACTGGATATTCTAAATTAATCTCAAAACAATTGTTGGAATGCATGTATATACAATCCTACCCTCCTGAATCCCAGAATTCTTTCCTTGCTTTTTTTTTTCTCTCTTATGCTGTTAACATGGATTTGTAATCAATTACCTGCCTTTACAGTGCACTGGATGAGAGTTTTCAGATTCCCAAACTATACAAATCAGAGCCATTCTCACTGCTGTGGAAAGAAATACTAACTTTTCTTTCAGAACTGCAGAACATATGACAAATTTAACAATGCTTATTAGATCATGTTGTTGTAAGTGGTAGTAACAGAGAAAATCAAATGGAGATGTTTTCACTACAAATATTTTTGAAGAGTTTTATAAACTTATACAGGAAAAAAAATGGAAAAAAGCAATAGGTGAAGCTCAACTCGTTATGAAACAATCAGCTTCTGACTAGGCATTTCCATAGTGTGTTGTAGGGCCTTCTATAAAGACTTTTAGGTAATACTGAACTCACATTTCTATGTGACCAGTGTCGCATTGGCTCTGCAAGGTCCCCACCTTGCCAAGAAGCTAGTTGGTCTTTTTGTGTCATTTGTTCATAAGTGGGTTCGCCATTCTCTCTGGCCCCACAAAATTAACACTGGCACAAGTGTCGATGAAGCAAAATCTAGAAAGACAGAGAAATGCCACTAACCCTGCTCTTCCCTGACTTTATATTTTCTGTCCAAAAATTAAGCTAAGGATTGCAAATCCAACCAAAGTTGTGTTTCCAAGTCCTGTTCCAGTACCTAAGCTTCCATTAGAACCCATAAGTAGGCACACAGAGATTTTAGAGCTCACCTACCCTTATGAGTCTGACCTTTCTTCAAGTAGAAATGGAGTTTATGAGCTTTTCCTTTCCTTTTCTTCCCTCTTAGTGAATAGAAAATTTTCCAAGCTTGAGCAAAATACGGTTCAAAGGAGTTTTTGCTTCTGAAAAAAGCCTAAGACTTATGTCTCTAATAAGTGCATCTGATTCTGGGAGAATATCTCCTTTGTTTCCCTTTGCAGATTTAACTATACAGTGAAACATAATAGCAGATGAAATAATGAGATTTGGAGAGTCCCCTCGCTGCACAGAGGAGATTATGTTATTGCAAAGCTAGTGGGAAAACATTGAGGTACCACAGTCCTATCTTCCAAATGACTGAAGGTATGGACAGTTCTGTGCATGCCTAGAATACCACTTTTAGAGAAATTTAATGACAGAAAGTAAAACTTCAGTGGGATCATCTAGAAACTAGGGAGGAGTCTTGAAGATCAAGAAGACTTCAACAAAATTCTATCTTACTGAGACATCTGATATGTTTACAAGTATCCAAGATTTATGTCTTTAATCAAAATTGTCTTACTAAGACAGGGTTGTCCCTGTCCTCAGCATTTGCTGAGGTGAGTAAACATGTTATCTGCTGCCTTATCTTTCTCTAGGATACTGCTGACCACACAGAAATGCCCACTCTCTGGCAAGGCAGACATTTCTGTACACTCTTGTTAAGTATGATGTTGATACAGTTGCCTAAACTTACATTTCTAGTGCCATTTGAAGCATACATAAAGCTGGCAGAGAACACAGGATTCTCTATAACTGACATTCCCAGGTGTGGTAGCTAAAGGAAAATCAGGTGTCCTGTGACATTTCATGGTCCTGTGTTTCACCAATCCATCTGAACCCTGGATGGGTACAAACACATATATAGATGCCACAGAGGCATACACCTAAATTCTGGGTTCAGTCAGTGGCAGTGAATTATATACAATCTGTGACAATGAGTCCTGCCCAAGAGTAAGAGGCTCTGAAACTAGAACATAACCCAGTGGAGTCCCTTGGGATCCACCTAAGAGTTTATTCTTCACTTGCAGCATTCTGTGCTGCTTGTGAGTCAGTAATTGCAGATAGAAGAGAATAAAATCTCAAGGCAAGGTACTTGTAAACTTATTCTTTTCCAAGAATACAAGAACAAAGTGGCAATGGTATTGGTTCTAAGGTTTTATATAAAATAAATTATCTTTTTAGGTTTTAATATTTTGGAACAAGCATTGACTATGATTTCACATGTATAGCCTGAAAATATATGTAATTATCATGCATATTCCATCAACATTTGCTGGTGAAGATCTAACATTGTAAACAACCTTTGTTTACACAAAAAGACAATTGGATCTTCTTTTGTTTCAGAGTTTACATGGTTGGAGACTGAGATCATTATTTTTGAAATGTGATGATGGGAAGACACACGAAGTACCCTTGTGAAGTTTTTACAATGAATTCTGTAAATAAAGCCTACAACAGAAATGCACTGCGTCTCCAAAGAAACAATTATCATGTACTGTGTTTGAATAATGACTCACAATATTTTATCATCATCTGTTTACATAGTATGTCATAATGACATTTCAAAATATGGTGTATGCTTTTTTTATGATTGTCTTAATTGTGCAGAAGGGAATTGCCACAGCCTAGCATCATAAACTTTGTAAACCTTTCTTAGAGACTGCTTTTTTATCCCCATCCTCTTCTGCTCAAACAAAAGCATGAAGGAAACAGAGCACACAAATAAAACTGCTTTAAAATAGTCCCATGTGTCTGGCCAAAACAAAAGACAGGAAATTCTTAAAAGTATGGTTATAAACTGAAAAATGCCTATAAACATGGCTTCCTAATGTCCTGGGTTTATGTATATGTGATTATTTCACTATCAATATTTTCTTTGTTTATATATATACAAATGGCACTGGGTCAAAGTGCCAAGACCACATTCTTAGTCTGAGATCTGGAGCACAAGTCCTGCTGCTGTTGGCTCCTCCTTCAGCCTTAAAGATGGAACTGAATGAAGCCCCTAGATTTCAGCTCCTGGGGGTTTGATATGACACGTTATTTCTAATCTTCAGCCATAGTCCACTGTGGACACTAAGATCTTGATTCAGCTTTTAAGAATTACGTGGTAAATCTCAATTAACTCCTGATCTGTCAAGAGGACAAAACACTGCAGTTACAGCCAAAGTTCTCAGCATTGTCCAGGAGCTTCAACAAGAGACCTTGTTGCTCACAGGAAAATGTAGAAAGAGGCCGTGGGGCTCATAGACCCAAACAGTGCAACATCTGCCTAAACTTCAAGTGTTGTAGCCTGCAATCCAAACCCAAGATTAGATATTTGTTACAGGAAATATATGACAGTTTAAGACACTAGCTCAAAGTATATGTAAAGAAATATCTAACTCTATCTCACAACACTGAAACTCAAATGGTATCATCACCCTATGAAGTTTAGGCACGCAGTGTCACAGCTGAAAGCTGTGGCTGTTCCATCCAGATAGGATCCATCCATAGACCATGAGGGCGATTCAGCTGTTTTTCAAATTTTCAAGCTTGCTGTAGCACTGACAAAAATGAGATGGTAACAACACTTCATAGGATCATTCCTAATTCTATCATTTAATGAAAAATGGACATAAAAGTCTAGTCATATGCAGGTGGAGTGAACACCACCCACCCCCCTCTATAGGTGAGGCCAGGGCCACATGGGTGAGGATTACTTCCTTAGAAATGAGATGTCTAAATGTCTGACATCAAAGCAAATGGGGGGAGGGGGGAAGGGGGAAAGTCTTTCTGAAACATTCACATATTTATTAGAATATATTCATTGAATTTATTGGTTTCAAAGGGCCCTTCAAAATCATCTACTCTAACCTACCTGGTGGTTCAAAGCCTCATCCAACCTGACTTTAAACACTTTCAATGATGAAGTATCTACAAAATCTAAATTCCCTGAACAACCTTTCCACAGTCTCATCAAATCTATTGTATGAATTTTCTTCCTGATATCTAATCTAAATATATCTTTTTTCACTTTAAAACCATTGCACCTGTCCTGTCACTACAGGCCTCGGCAAAGATCTTTTCTTCACTTTTTTTTTGTTACAAGCCATTTTTTAATATTGAAAAGCAACAACAAGTGTCTTCCCAGAGTCTTCTGTTCTCCAAGCTACACAACCCCAGTTCTTCCAGCCTATTAATTATATGTGTTTTACCACACTTCCCACATCTCAACTACAAGGAAGCCACCTCCCTTCTCTTCAGGACTACAAGAGTGCTTAAATTAGATGACATTACTTGTCTGGTTATTCTTTCTGAGAACAACCAAAACTAGACTATGTGACCTGAAAAGCTTTAGAGCAAGCAGAGGAGTCAATTATTTTTTAAAGATGCTGAGATCAGGCAACCAATGAATGCAAGGATTTAAAGCAACAGTTTCAATGTGGTGACTTAAAACTCACTGTGCTCTATTTTAGTTAAGTAGTTTTATTGACTCTAACCTGTTGCAGGTTTGCAAAATTTGAAAGCATGTAGATATGTTTCCCACATCTGATGTTACTTATGCATTGCTTATGAAGGAGTAAGCAATTGCAATTAAATTATCCACATAAATGAGCACAGCTACAGCTAAATCTCTTCCACTTCCAAAAAGACAGGTGTTTTTTTTTTTTTTTTTTTTTTTAGCATGGAACACTGATGAATTCTTCAAGTTTTTTTTAGAAGGACTTTCTGACATGTATCATTGACTTTAAAGTTTAATTACGTATTCTCATGCATTGCATTCTTAAGGCAAAAAGATCAAAAGGATAGATAGGTTCAGAGCACAAGATGTAAACTAGTTAGATTTCAAGATGATTGACAATATTTGAATCCTGTTCTGACAAACTATACAAATTATTAAAAAAGAAGGATTCTTCAGTTGACCTTTTAAACAAATTTCTACCACATGACTAGATGTATCCTATGGCAAAGGGAAGGGTTTGGGTTGTGCACAGCTATGTAGCCACTGCTGCAGCTCACAAAGCAAAAGCACATGCACCGCCTAGGACACAGCTTCTTTTTCTTTCCTCCTGTAAATCCAGGTGCATGGTCCTACAATTCCTACTCCCAGCTCAATTTCATCTACCTGACCTCTGTGGAGATCCTTTTCTCAAATCATATAATCTCCTGCTATTTCATCCACCCACTTAATTAGATCAACTGAAGTACCGCTCGTGGCCATATCAGTGGAGGCTATGCACAGTGTTGGAACACATAATTTATGTTTCCTATATGATGGCAATTCTCTTGATAAAGAACTTGCTTTTGCTTAATTATTAAAAGGTGTATAGTGTGTCAAGACATGCAGCAGTTCATGAGTAAGCCATTTTTTCTGTGGTCAGCAACTGCTGGCCAACTTAGACTCTTGAAGAGCATCCAACTTATACATGAAAAGGAACTAGTCTGTCTTCATTGAGTTGTTCATTTCACCAGCCAGGATCTTTCCATGGTATATTTCATTTTCTTGTGGGAAAAGAAAAAAAAATCAGATAAACTAGGATCCATTTGTACCAATTGTTGTCTCATTCTATTCTGGTTGAAAAGCTTTTATAATTCAGTATTAAAACATAAAGTGTTCTTAAAGAATTTCTGTTAGACTTTTTTGGCTTCACACCTCTTACAAATCATAAATCTCACCTTTCAGCTTTAGTTCTCTTTGCAGCATACACGTTTTCCTGGCAACATTGAAGTAAAACACATCAGATTTTTTTTCCAATTGAAATTAACCCAAATATTAATTTCCTCTCTATTCTTGGTGTTTAAGTGCATCAAATATTTGAAGATGATTATCATGTTGCTTGTTGGGCCTCAGTTAACTTACAGTATATCTTTTTTGCTCCTTTAATCTTTCTTCATAAATCAATTTTTCTATACCACTTACTCATGCATATTTGTCCTTTCTGAGCTCTCTCCAATATGAAAGCCTTTTTTTTATTCTTTTAGATCCCTTGCTTTAAAAAGTTCATAATTTTAAATTTATTTAGGATCGCAAGGAAAATTCCAAAATTACATAAAATGTTTGATACAAATAAATAATAATGTATAATAATAACATTTCCTGTTTCAGCATATGGCAAATATACCCAAATAAAGCTAACAGATATTACAAGTTATTCCCCCTTTTCTTTTGCAATTTGTGTTAGATTTAAATAGTACCACACAGTGCAACTTTACTTCACTAAAAGTCATGATGGCATTTATTTTACCTAATTTTTGGATTCTGCAATTTTCTAATCTCAGTACTTAAAATTCTACCGGCCTATTTCAGATTGTTGCCTCAGAATGAGATGAATCACTGCATTGACTGCAATGCTTATGAACAAAGTCTGAGATACTGAGAACCCAACCTCACCTGAAGCTGCTCTACCAGAGCTCTACATACATGGACTTTTGTATTTAGTCAAATGAATTCCACCCTCATGTCATCTTCACATTACGCTGCTTGAAAAAAAATGCTTGAAAACAGAAGGAAGCTAACTACTCTCTAGCATAAAGTTATTCTTCCTACAAATCAGGGTAGTCAAAGTATTTTATTTATCTGGAGATCTTCAAGGATTTTGGTGTAAGATACAACCGAAGTCTAGACAATGCAGAGATGGGAAAGCTCTCAGTAATTAGATATCACGAGCCCCAAGGCATTATATCATTCTCTCAAGCAAGAGAGTCCTTGGGAAGTTGGCATCAGAGTCAAAATTTACACAGAGACATATACACACCATATAATTAGAAGATTAAGGTAAAATTATGACACTACCTTTGGGAAAGTCTATCTCTTAATTGTCAGAACAATGATTAGACCTGCCACATCAGATACTTTTGCTAAATTGAAGACATTAAGTGAATGAGAACTATAAATCAGTTTGTTTTCTTAACTCCTAAAGAAGAGCCAGTAAACTGGTAAAAACGTAATGATCAAAAAACTGCTCCTTTTGATCAATTCCTCCAAAAACATTCAGGTAGGTTTTCATTCTTCAGATAACCCATTGCTCCTTAGGGAAACATTTGTTTCCTAGGGAACTTCTGTCAAACAATTTTTTCCCAACTAACAAACATGAGAATTCAAATCATAAGTGATCTAAAAAGCACATACTGTAATGAGTGAATGTCCATTTTCTGCAATTAGCCATCTCCTTTCAACCTCAGCAGTTTGGAAGAGTTGCTCCCCTGTAAAGCTGTGCTCATGGAAGGACAAGGAGACTGGAGAAGTCACCAAAGGACCACAAGACTGGAGCAGTAATGCCACCACTTCTGTGGAGATCAGGACCAATAACAGCACTTGCTTGGAAGAGCTTTTGAAATATCTTTGTGAGCATCCAAGGGAACCGCAGCAACACATTGCTGTGAACAGCAGGGAGTAAGTTCAACAAGGAGTGGTAGGCCTTATTCCCTGATAAAACATCTTCCTACAAGAAAAAGAAAAAGTTTTTTTCCTCTGTTTTTTTCCACGTGGTCCAGTGTAAGACCATGACTCTGCACCTGATAAAGCAATTGGTAGTGCAACACTGTTTGAGATCAGATCAGATATTTGTACACCTGATATGTAGGTTTCATCTCTTTTGTTGGACGTAAAATGAGTCCACTGTTCTATCAATAGTGACAATAAACAAACAGACTCCATGTGTAAGAGACTGCTTTCTTCTTCTTTTTTTCTGTGCAGCCTGTGAAGCTGTTTATTTGTATAATAAATAAAAACATGATACACAATTTAATTAACATTAAAGGCCAGTACCAGAATTTTTGTTCTGTTTTAAAGACTATCATAGGTATAAATACACATAATATTTTGATAAATGGATGTGTTTTTCTTTCTCCATTTCTATTTTAAGATTTAAAAAAAATGTGCAGAAAATGGAGAGAAAAGGAAAAATGAAAACCCTCAAATAGGGTTGAAAGTTTTTCAAAACTCTCGCAAGAACATTCCAATTCCTATAAAAATAAAAACTAGTAGAAAAAAAATGTTCGAGAAACATAATCACTAACCTGATAGAGATATTTCTATTTTTACTTTACCATTTTCCATTATAAAATTAGGTTATTTAAGTTTTTCCTAATAAGTTAACTTTGGAATATACTTTCTCACACAGTTTCTGAACCGAAAGTTTTTTTGCCATATCATTTTCAGGAGACCTTTCAGTTCCAAATACTGTAAAGACACTTTACAGACTGCATTCTTTCACTTGCAATTTTGTCCTTCATTCTCACATCCCAGTGACAGCTGTGCTCTGTGCCAGTGCTCATGCCATCCTAAAAGATGCACCTGTAATGAAATTTGAAGTTTTTCTACTGCCAGCACACAAAGCATCCTACTCTGGGACATGTGCTGCACCATGCACTGAATCTGGGTTGCATTTACCCACTGTACAACTTGATTCCATCTGCCACTATTGGAACTAAAGACACATTTTGATTCTAGTTTTGGCTGGGACAAGACAAATAACATCATCAGCTGTAGTTGGTGAATATTAGAATACATAAATACAGCTTGGAAAAAAGTTTTCTTCCCACCATCTCTGCAGTGGCAATACACAGGAAATAAAAACCACAGCTATGACATTCAAGTAGAGGTTTAATAAAGGAAATAAACCAGGAATTTCTCTTTCTGGAATTTGTTTCCTGTGCTTTTCTACAAGGACATATATAATAAACAAACCTTTCAAGAAATTTTTAGTTATCATCATCAAAGAGCTCACAAAAATTCAAGTAGACATTGCTTTTGAACAGGGCTCAACTAGCAGTTTACAACTGGAGCTATGTTTCAGCACAGCACAGCAATTAATTCTAGAGTATAAAATTAAGTCAAAATACATTAGCATGAATCAAGTACACTCAGAATTTCATTACACCTCATTCTAAGTGTTCAAAAATAGTAAATGTTTAATAGTGATACAGAAGGAAATAGAAGAACAATCAAAAAGGACCCCTAAAGGATTAAAAAAACACACTGAAATTAATACATAAATCAGAGAGATGGAAAAATAGATAAGAGAAGCAAAATGAAGTTTTTACAGAAGACTACAGACCTACAAAAATGCTTTTAACTATGTAAGAACAGAAGGTGACTGAATAATACTGTAATGCCTAAAGATGATCATTTTTAAAGGGATGTGGCAGAAAATGCTGTGAAATTTAAATAAATTTTTCACATAGCTTATCAGAAACAAAATTATAGGCAGATGGCAGACCTATACACACAAAGATACCTTTCCTGATGAAGAGAGAAGTAAACACTGCAGCAAATACAAAATGCACCTGAAATATTACAGGTGACAATTTTAGCACATATCAGATGAACTAGTTTCTCAGAGCTAAGACATATCCACTTCAGAATTCACAAAAAGGGACAAAACTGAGACCACTTCACAAGAGTAATGTAAATCACTTCATTCTTCAAATAATTAATTCCTTATGCAAGACATTACTCTGAAATCAATGGGGTTGTTCACATAAATGTCAGCAGTGGGACCATGCAGAGGAGGAAGATTTAGTGTATTTAAAAAAAATGTGTGGAGCTGTTCAAGAATAGACCTGGTGCAACCCTGCTCACAGCTAGCCATTAACATAATAAGGACTGTATTTGAGTCAGAGAAACAGTGTCTCTTTCAGGCATATTTCAGAGATATCCTTCAGAGACCTATTTTTACAGTCCAAACACAGCAATCCATGCTTATGGGAACCATGTATTACAAAAACCCTAGAACATAACTTCAGTAAACTATGGAGCAGTGGCTATTGCAGTGAGAGAATCTACCAATGAAAACCAAAAGTTTTAACTCTGAACAGAAGCAACAAATTCTGCTAGTCCAGATTCAAGTTTAAACTCCTAAAATTCACCACTATTCTACACTGAAGATAACTATCCACCGTATTTTTAGCTACATGTATGAAGGAGTTCAGTAAATTCAGATTAAAAAAATTCAAAACACAGAAGGTTTTCAGCCAAAACAAAGTCAGAGCCAGCAGTAATTTTAATTCTCTTCACTAAATATTTTTTACCATGACAGTATGGGTAAAATGGGTGCAATTTTAGTCACAATAGCGCAGAGATATGTAGGGTTTATAGGGTGAACATGCTGAGGAAGAATTTGCATGCATAAAAGACTGTATTTTCATCCAGCTGTAGTGGTTCCTGTAGCAAAAATATTTTTATCTCCTTCCCAATCTTACTCTTTCCTAGAAATTTTAGTTTTGGAAACAATAATACAGCTCAGGACTTTTGGTTTGGATCCCTGAGAACAAACCAAGAGTTTTGGAAATGCTTCAGTTTTCTGCACATCTGCAGGAGCTCTACTTGCTTCCAATCTGCACAGGAGACTTGACTCTGTCTTTGGGCTGAAGACAGACCAGGAGAGACAGATGGATGTTTGCTTCCTGCTTTTTCTCCTCTGGGTCACATTGTCACATTGTCTGGGATGCACCACTCTGAATCTTTGGAGAGATACTGCATGGGCTGCCTGGAAAATACTGGCATGCTGGGAGGTGGGAAACTGAATTGGGATATTTGAGTTCCCTTTTGTTCAGAGAAATAGAGCTTTGAACTTATAAACAGAGGTGCTTCAAAGGGAGACAACTTCACCCTTAACATTTCCACAGAAGAATAACCCTAACTTCCAAGCTTTTAAGCAGACAATATCAAGAGCAGTCCAGAAACAGAGTGAGGCAATGATGGCAACCAACATTTAAGATATTAACTGTACACAAGGTCTGCCAGTCTACAAGTCAGTTTTGAGAGGACACTTGTTAAGTACTTGGTGTTGACCAAATTAACTTGCAAACAGAATAGCTGCGAAGTCTACAGATACTTAAGCATAACTCTATGTCTTCTTTCACTTAGAGACAAAAAAGTATGTTTCCAGTCAGTGAAGTAAACAGAAATAAATGCAAACTCTGTGCCTATAAATAGAAAAGCAAAGGAAGTGTCACTAAAGCAGTCAACAGGATTATTAAAAGCCATTCCTCGTTAATAACAAAATAAAGAACTCTATCTCCAGAGACAGCTGAAGAAAAGATAGCAAAATACTAAAAGACCAAACAAAACTAATGTTTCCCATGTCAGCTTGTTAGCAAGCCAGTTAATCTGTTAAGGATTACTGTGTCTATGAAAAATATAGCAACAAGAACTAACAAGACAAAGCTCTATCATCAGCCTGAGCCAAAAAAATTCAGGTGAGGTATTACTTAAGTGCCTAAAACAAAACAAAATTAAAAGCTGAAGCTATCAAGCAATTCATTTTGGTATTTCCATTATACTTTTATTCTGATAGAGTTTTTCAGGACAAATTAAAGGGGTCTAAAATATCATATGGAAAATTAAGAGAAGACAGTTGCCTCCTTTTGCTCGGTATATCCCAGAAGTTACACACTGTTCACCAAACCCTCATGTACTGCACCACCTTGATCCTTGAAGTTAACTTCACCTCCCTCATCCAAATACTATCCTGTTTGCAGGAGTAAATTTCTCCATGTCTTACGAGATACAGCTGAGTTATTTCATACAAATAACTAATGGACCAGAAAAATAATATTCACATAGTACCTTGTAAATCCACCTGACCAAGACTTTGTTTGCGGGTACAGTTGGCATTTCTGTTTCTGTAAAAGGTTATAACTTCCACAAGGGACTGAAATATATCCTCAGCACTCAGTTTTAGTGAGGGCAAACAGGAGGAAATTGTTGAGTGCAGTTCATCCAAACTCTATGTGAACACCCTCTTTACTGGACTACCAGTTCTTCCTCCTCCTCCAGTTGGAGAAATTTGCTTCACCGCACCCCAAGCTTTTTTTTAAATACAGTAGCTTGCGTTAAAATTTTTCTTACAAGGTTGGGTTTGCTTCTTTAATTTGCAGAAAAACTAAGAAAATATATTTTATGTTAATGTATAAATAGTTTACACAACTGTCAATGAACCAAAAACAACCAGATACTTTATAGAGAACAGACCTCTTCTGTATCAGGTCCCTTTCTTCACCTTAGTTGTTATTCCTGTTCTATTGCAATAATTTAGTGAAAACACTACAAAATGAGTACATCTGTACAAGTATTGCTCTTCATGAACTCTTCAGCCTGTGCCAAAAGTTAAGGCTGAAAGTGGGTGCTTGTTAATTTAGGGCACTTGTTAATGGGCATTTCCGGTGTTTCTATTATTTTACGTTTTCAATCTGCCTGATTGTAGCTAACTATTACCATTTGAGGGACACAGCAGAGAAGCCATGATTTTCTTCCTCACTCAATGGTCACAGAGCATGTGGGGTAGACCAAAGTCTAGAAGGATATCTGCAATTGCGACCCATTCTCATTATCTTTTTCTATTCTAAGTTATATCAGTACAGAGTTTTACAAAATGGTAATGAATAATGAAAGTGAATTTATAGCTTTTAGTGGCAAATTACAATTAGATATGACCAAGGAAGGATTAAGCCCATCATTTTGCTTAAGAGCTCAGATGGTTGGAGTAATTGGAATATAGCTGTAGGGCATCCTTTTGGTCTATAATTGGGTCATTTCTATCTCATCCCCTCGTGGTGTGTATAATTACAAATTAATTTGAAATCCCATTGTGAGTAAAGAAAATCAGTTTAATATAATGGAAGTGCAAAAGCAACAAGATATTATCCTTTAAAATATTTTTAGTGTTTATGCCAAAATAGTCTGGCCCAAAAGTCATGTTCCTATGGACTACAGGGCTCCCATATGTTTTTTTCCTGTCTTTTATGTGGACACAGGTAAACTTTCTCTCCAAAATAAATGACATTTCTTGACCACACCAGCCATAAGAGTTTTGATGGGCAATAGTACTACCACAGGACTCCCAGGCAGCTCAAAACGAGGTGATCTAGTTTGACTAGATTTTACTCTTGCTGTTTGAAAGGCATTTTTCTGCTTTTCCCCGAGAGCGTTAAGCATTGCTCAGCCCTAGTGAGCATACCTATCCCTGTGGGCTGCAGGAGCTCACCCGTTTCAGCTCCTGGCTGAGCAGTGCTGCTGGCAAGTTCCGCTTCCCTGCCTTTATCCCCCTGCCGCGGTCGGATGCGTTGGACCTCCTGCCTGCTTGAGCGCGGCACAGGTAAAAACACGCACACCTGACAAATGGATAACCCCAGCCACAGACAATGTTTTGACTTGCTGAACTTCCTGTTTCGCTCCAAGTGTTTTCATCTCTCCCCAGAAATCTTGAAAGGGGTCCGTGAGAAGGTCCCAGGTGTGATCTGAGCACCGCGAATGCTGACAGCAAGCCGGGGGCTGCATGGGGTGTGCACTTAGAGGGAAAAGGAGAAAAAAAGACTCTCAGTGCAGAGAACAAGGGTATTGAGATTTGATCACTTTTGTAGGTGTCTTGTAAAAACTGTAGAACATCCCATGCCATTAGCATGATAAGATTAGGCTTCTGGCAGAAAAATTTAAAAAATAAAGAAACAAAAGAAAAGGAGGGGGGGGAAAGAAAGAAGAGAAGAAAGGGAAGTGCTTAGATATAAGATCCAAAGTTCATTGGGAGTGTTCTTTATTGCATAGTTCCAAGCTAAGATGTGCTGGGGCATGTGGAAAAATAAGGAGGTGTTAAAAAGCTACCAAGCTTCTTAGTTTTCAAAACCAGTTCAAAGTCCCAGTCTTGGATTATTCACATTGTGACCTTGAGGCCTATTTGGGATGCCATAAAAACTGTATTCAGGAAGGAAGGAAGAGATTATCAAAAAGGAAAGAACTCCTTTTCTTTCTAATAATACCTTTAGAGCAACAATCTTTTTCTTTTCTTTTATATAAACCCTTTCATTTGAGTATATCAACATATTTGTTAGATTTTTAAAAAAATTAAAATCTCAGCAGCACAAGGAAAACCTGGGGCAACCAATTAGGAAGAAGAGCTAGAGAGATTTGAATGTACTTATCACTCACAGGAGAGATATCTAACAATAAGGTAACTTAGTCTTCTCATCCCAGAAGTAAAATAGACATGCTAATAGGATATATTCACCACAGTATTTCTCTAGTGTAATGTCATTCTGCATTTTTTGAAACTAGAAGTATTTCTAAATTTCCACATGAAACTGAACCAGCTAAACATTTATTTTTATATTTTCATTACATTTTTTTAGTTCCACAAATAAAACATTTTACAACTAAATCTCATTTCCTACTTGGAAAATTTTCTACCCCCTCCATGTATCTTCTAGGGCAGAAGATACGTATGAAGGTTATATGAAAAGCAAAAAAATATGTAGATTAAAGAATTAGCTTCCCTATTTGTAATTTTTCTTGCTGCTATATTTAAAACACGATATTAATTAAAAATAGATTTTTTTTTTTGTCTGCAATACAAATAATATACTTGGGTGATTAGTCTTCTATAGGGAATAAATCTACCATAGAGATCATTTACTTATAGATGTTCACTTACCCTGCTATGATTTTTTTAAGTAAATTATTTTGAATAGCTGGCAGCTATCAGTAAGAGTTCTTATACAAAAATAAATACAAGAGCCAAACCAGAATAATTATTGGGTTGTTTAAATTCAATTTCTTAAGATTTTTTTAATCTCTCGAAACCACAATTTAAAAAAATGGGTGGTCTCAAATTAGCTACTATATAACAGAGCTCAAATTATGTGAGTGGTGAATTAACTCATTTCCCTCTAAGCATTTACAACTCTTTGTTTGTTATATAAATAATTCATGACATTTTATTTATAACAGGTCAATGGGAAATTGAAACCCATAATACAATATTGTCCTTCTTCTCTTATTATTCTCTAGACCTTAGTGCTAGCAACAATAAATATACCATTGACATCTGCATTTAAAAGACAGAAGAACATTTATCCTTACTGTAAAGTTGCCCTACAATCATTCCCCTGTTCAGGAGTATACTAATGCACTTGGAGCAAATAAATCCTGCTCACAGTTCGCCCACATTCCACCCCTCAGGATGCTACCAGAGCAGCACAACGCTCACCTCAAACCTCAAAACCACTGGAATAAAACCTTGGTTTGATGTGTTCCTGACCCTCAGGCAAGGCTTACAACAGTTCATGAATGCAACTTGAGGTTTTGTATCCATCTGGGAAGTCTGTGGTCTCTCAACCCTTAAAGTTTCCCAGGTGGTATTCTTCTGACTTCCTTCCACCTTTGGTTCAGATTCCCGGGGAAAAAGGCTGAAGATGGTAATTTAGAAATGTAGCTCCTTAAACTGTTCTGATGTGGTAAGGAGAGAAAAGAAGTTTTAAAAAAAAATTAAAAAATAAAAAAAAGAAGCAGAATGGAAAATGGCTGTTCCACTCACAGCAAATATGAAACTTGTCAAATTCCTTTGAGTTCCACATTAAAAATCTAATGGTTTAGCTTGGAAGGGACCTTAAAGATTATCTAGTTCCAAACATCCTGCCATAGGCAGAGACAGATTAGACTTAAAAAATATTATGAATATTTTCCTAAAATATAGGATTGTGCTAGATATCTGTTTTCTTTTAGACACCTGGTATAAGAGAAAGAAGGAGGTCTAAAAATATGGGAGGCCAAGCTAGAGGTCCCCAGTCTGCTTGATATGAATGGCAACCTTCAGTATGTATCAGTTCATGTCACGGCCCTAACCACCCACCCTGAATCCTGGCCAGTGGTCCTTCCTTCAGTGGAATTTCCTTCTCAGAACCACTTTATTTTTGATATATTTTATTTCCTGAGCCACTCTATCTATGCTGTTCTACAGCAAATTTTCTGCAGTGTTTCTAGGCGGAACCATTTCAGGAAGTAACTCAAAGAATGAAACCAGATTTTAAGAGAGTGAAAGTGGTTTTCTAGCTTAAAAGTCACAATAGTCCCCTCTGTGTTGAAATGCTGAAGCCATAGTAAAAGTTTGATTCCTTCATCAGGAGCGGAACAGAATTTGCTGGTCTTGTAAATCTTACCAAAGATGCTAGAAGTCATAACACTTTCCTAGGGGGTGTGAGTTTAAACAGTCTTTGGCATGGCTGGCTGAATCTTCCATCCCAGTACTAATCCAACCCTGCATTGCTAAATAAAGGAGGAGCTTATCCTCCAATCTGAATTCTGAATTCTGATGGAGTTTCCCCTCTGCTTTTCCTTCCAGTGCTTTTCTTTCCTTCCTTAACGTCACTCATTTTTGCCATGGGCCCCTAAACCCATAATTCTATACCAGCAACGCAAAGGAAGACACTCATCCCTTGTGTCGTATTCTTGCAGCTGGTAATATGATAAAATATGTGAGATACCTCACTGTGCCTCACAGGAAGAGGGGTCTGCCTGTACCTGATCTAATCCCGAGGACATTGAGAGTGCATAACAAACACTTGTAAGTGTCTGTGAGTGCAGTGTAGTCTCAGGACCAATATATACTTGGTAAGGCTAATTTCAGATTAAATAAATCTAATTTCAGACAAAGCTACTATTCTTGACACTCTGGCACAAGATTAGAGCCCAACATTAAGTCTGATGTAAAATCTAAGGCATATTGTGCTATGATGTGGTAGATTATAAGTGTTTCTAAAATTCTGGTTCAAAACTGAAACCCAGATCATCTCTGCCACTTCCTTCAAATTGAGATCTATCAAAGTAGCTCTTCATAAGCACAAAAATAGTGTTTGCCAACAGGAAACACACTGTTTCCCTGCATTCTATGTAGAATATTCTATATAGACACAAGAGCTTCAATGTTCTTTCTTTAATTTTAGAAAGGATTATTCGAGTACCTAGATATTCTTGCCTTTCAACTGTAGTAGTAGGTTTTTGACTTCAAGCAGGACTAACTTTAGTTTCCAGATATTGTGGCTGCAAGTGAACATGTCAGCTGTGATCTTGGGATTATGCAAGGTTTGGGGTGCAGCTAAAACTTAATTAAAAGTTTTGATAAGCATTTGCTTAAACTCCAAAGAGAAGAGAAAAGAAAAAAGAGCCTACATGAAAAAGCAGGCTGGATTGAGCTGACCACTACTTTTTAATGAAGTTCCACTTGTAGGTTTAAACTCAGATGTGACCATCCTCTCTGACCCCAAGTATAACAAAGGCCATTGATTTTCACCAGGAATTTCACCCTTTCCCTTAGTAACTCGGAGATGATCTGATCTTTTACAAAAACATGCAGTCTCTATTGAAAGTCACGAAGAGTTTATCCCTCCTCACCAGCAGACTTACAGGTAATATTGCATACTAGCAGCGTCACACTTCTAAGGTTACTCAGCCAGTGACAGGAAAATCCATTTAAGAAACAAATCTATCCTGAGCAAACAGGCCTTTAATCTCTTGCATTATCTCCATTGAAGGTGATTTTATTGTAGGAAGCTCAGGAAAAAAGGCTTTTATAATGGCACTGCCTGCATGTGAATGTGTTTAATGACTTTTTAACCCATTAGCCATCCACGGGATAACAACTTCAAATAAATGTGTTTCCCAAAAATTTGTGGCTAGATAAAAAAAATCTACTGGTGGCACATTGGATTTTAATATTAGACACTGGAAAGTCTTCATAGGAAAAAGAGGCTGTAAATGTTCCAACTACAGAAAAGCTCCATCTGAAAACTGCAGTTTCATAGGCAACACAGAGTTTTTCACCCACAAAATCTGTCACTGGGAGTGTTTGACTATTCCTGGGAAGCACCTAGGAAATATGGACCACCATCAGACAGTTCTGAGGAAACCAGCTCACCTTGGCTGAGTCCTTTTGTCACAGATTTGCTTTTAGTCACTTTTGCTTTGCTTTGCTCCCAATTCTGTGAATCTGTTCTTTCTTTTTATTCTTTTTCTCCAATTCTCTAAGAAACACTTCCCAACACTTCCCAATTCAATAAATTGAAGAATATAGGTGAAAAAAAAAATTCTGCATTTTGTTTCAGTGTAGTTAAAAAAAATGAACACATTGAAGCTTTATTTCATTTCAACTCCTTATGTCTCAACTGCTGGCCCAACACCAGTCCCTCAAAGCATGCTTATATCTCAAGTGAAGGCTCATTCCCAGCTCCCCTGAGAAGCAGGACACTGAACAAATGCCAGAGAGAGACAACCCCTGCCTGACAGGGCTGCAAATTACAAGAAAAATTTAAACATGCATTTAATAGGGAATTAAATCCATGTATGAAAAGCCACTTACAGAAGAACAGGAGCAAGGAGATGATCTTCTAAGTCCAGCTACACCTAATCCCCTTTGACTTGCACACTTATCATAGTACAGTTGGGTTTGTTCTGTAAGGGTTTATTTCAGCTAAACCAGATAAGACTTGGTTCTAAATGGCATAGATCATTCTGCAATAGCAGGAAACCTTTAGGAAAATGTGAGGTCAAATGCTCTAACATCAGCTGTGTGGAAATCAAACAGTAGGGAAAATTGTGCTGTCCATAAAGAAGAACTGTATACTGAACTACAGAGAATTATAAGCAAGAAAATAACAATATCAAAAGGATTCTGAGTAAATAAAAATTATTTGGCAAAGACTCTTCCCCATTTATTAATTCCTAATGAAAATAACCTAACCTACTAAGGATGGAGTTACTATCGTGGATCTTCCCCTCTTCACTCCATGCCAAACCAATATCCATAAATAGAAAGGAAATTGAAAATAGTACTCTCTTCATGGGAGGTGATCCATTCTTTAGGCCCATATCAAAGGTTTGAAATTTTAATGGGCATTCAGCCATCTGGAGACATTCCCTCGAGGGAATGTTGCATATTTTGAATGCCTGCATATTTTGATTACAGAAGAATTCAACACTACAGCTCTGCTGCTCAGGATGAGCTTTCTGTGTCTAGTACCTTATATTATTAGACATATATTTTGTATTAATTTATACCTTGGGGAATTATGGCACATTAGTTTGCAACTTGCAGAAATCACCTGTCTCTTTAAATTGACATCAGGTGAAGTTCCTACCGCCACAGAGTAAAAGCTTCCTTACATACACATATAAAGAAAGGCCTCTCCCAGGGACCAAATGGTGATGAAAATGGCCTCTTAAAAGCCTTCCACACCTGCAATATTGCCTTCTCTTGACATTCAGGTCTCATGATTAAAACTTTAAAAGAGATCATCAAAATAGACTTTATGCCTGTCTTTACTTTTTTTTCCTCTCTTTTTCTCTCTTTCTTTCCCTCTTTCTTACTTTCTCTGTCTCTTTCCTTCTTTCTCTCTTTCTCTCTTTTGTTCTTGTCTTCTTGCCTTTTTTCCGATTTTTTCTCTGTCACTGTAAGGCCTTGGAAACTTCAAAACTTTTAAAAGTGAGCACAGTGATTTTCACTCAACCACATTACTCTAGTATATGATGTTTTGAGAAAACCACCAAATATTGCAAGTCTCACTAATAAAAACACTGCAGCTGGCAACATGGTCGAATGAATCATCCTCCCTAGGATTTTTGTATAGACCAAATATGCTGGCATAAGCAACTATTCTCTTCAAATAGAAGTGATGGAGCCAGAAGGAATGATTACAGCACAAAAGCTGTGACCTGTCCTGACTAAGCTCCTTTTTATATCTGGCTTTGTTGACATCTTCTTGTTTATTCTCCTGGGAACATAGAGTATGTATGATCTCTTGCAAACAGTCTTGCATCTGTCTTACAAATCTTCACAGACAGACAGACAGTCAAACACAAAGCAGCTGCAAAACAAACAGGTATTGCAATATTATGCTCAAGATTGTAAGTCTGGCTGAGAGGAGCATAAGAACCTAGGCTCAGTGCCTGGTTTACGTGTCTATTTGCTCATCTTACTAAAAACAAAAAACAGCCTCATGTGTACACTGATGAATGATCACAGATGTGTAGCCTAGTGTTATCTCTCACCACCCACCCCATTTCAAAATCTCACAGTTGATTTGTTGTTTTGGTTTGGTTTTGTTTTCTTTTTTGTACTTGTTCCTCCTGACCTGTGAGCCTGCTCTCCTTTCTCCTTAGAAATGATGTCCAGCTGTGTGCTATGGGTACCATTGTGGAAGGCCAGTTCACCATGCACTTAACAGAGTTAAAATTATCTATTTTAACACAAATCAGTCATAGCTCAAGCATTCTGGCCCTAAAGGTGTGCATACTGCAGAAAAAAACCTAACATACTGTTTGAAATCTCATTCACTCTGTGACTGGGGTTAAAACAAGGGGTTAGAGCAGGGCCCCCATGAAATCCTAAATGCTATGTCCACCACTGAAATTGTCACAGGTCCTATATGTTTGTTGTACTGAAACCAGGAGGGATGCAGACATTTACCATAAAAATTCCCCAATGTCTCAAATTCTCTGTCATTATGTGCGTACAAAATCCTAAGGTCTCTCTGCCAAAGAAACCAATGTCAAAGTCCCACCAAAGCTCTAAATCCCCAGATGAGGACCTCCTCATCACAGAACCCAAAAGACACAAGAGCATATTTTGAAAACAGTTTCACAAATATTGTTCCCTTTTTTTTAAAACATGAACAGAATAGGAGCTTATACCCACCTCTCCCATTCATTATTTTGAGTGTAAGAGCTTATAGAAAAACTGAGAATAGTGGGGTCTACATAACCTCTTTTCTACATGCTGTCCTAAATTTTAAGCTATCCAGGTAGAAAAGAGCACACCTAAAACCCTCCCAAAGGTTTTCCATTTTCTATAAATGTATTAAAGGTCTTCTAGTGAAGGAGAAAATGTAGAACAAGATGAGTCTAAGCCTGTTAGAGCACTCAGCTTGCAAAAGGCACAAAAGTCATAGTTGTTGAGTTCTTAAGGCCTTTTCTGGATTAAACTTCCGTGGGATAAAATAGAGAAGCAGGCTGTGATGAAGGGACTGGACAGACCCATTCCTTCTCCAAAGTGAACTCTCCAACTGCCTGGAGAATGGGCTCTCCCTTTCCTAGTAGGCAACAGAGACTATTTACCTCTATCTGGCTGCCACCCTGGAAAATGGGGTCTCCATTTGCTGACCCCCAGTGAGCTGAGATATGGAAAGAGACTGAGCCTCCTGCAGTTTAACTGCAGGACTAATGGCTAAATTGCTCTCCCCACATCCTCTATGCTGTTATCAGAAAGGAAAAACATGATCCTGGTTCCACTTTCAAAAGAAAATGTACAGATGCTGGCACACAGGAGAAGCTTCTTTTCTGTGAATTGCTCATGAGTGACAACACTATTTCATAGCTCTTAGCAAAAGTATTAAAATTCAGGGAGAGGGAGCACTAGTATGTAAAACACTTCACACATCAGTGTTTCTTTGTGGCTAAATTAAGAGTTCCTGCTCACAGTCCTGTTTTAGGCATAGAGTCCAAGTATTGCATATCATCAGCGCTATAACCAGGATTTTTTTGGAAGAGCCTAGATGCAGATGCTAGGCTGTGCAACTGTCAGCATTTTAGCATCCACATCTCTGGTCAGAGGCCATAAACTAACCATTCAGAAGTGAAATGGCTCTCAAAACATATGCTCAGCCCTTAAATTTCAGTCACTTTATTGAAATATGAAAAGATACTTAAATATAAACCTGAAAAGCTACATAAAGGCCTTATGTTCATGGATATACTTGTAACATTTAATTGACCCTGATAAATCAGTGTCCTAATTAATTTTTGGGGTTGGTCCAAAACTTTGATATCTTTATTTGGTAAAAGGAAAAATTACCTTTATATCAAACAGGCGTCCTTTTATTAATGCCTAGGATTAGATTGTACTTGGATTTGCTAAATATTGTTGGTGGATTCCTGATACAAATTAAAACTATCATGGACGATGGTGCATCTAAATATTAGGAAAACATCTTACTTCATAATTGCAGTAGATATTTAATTTAATAAATTGGGGACAAATATAAGGCTTACCTATTTCAATTGAAATTTTTGTCTAATTGCTAAACATCTCATGACTGGTTTGTGTCACCACCTCTAGAAAATTCATTCCAAACTTATGAAAATACAAGTGAAGATTTGAAATTCTAGACCACTGAATTGCGGAAAATTTTAAGCACAGTGGGTCCTGAAGGCAGTTTTTCCTACAGGAAAAACAAAATCAGAGATGTAAACAAGTTATGACAGGCTGTGCATGGACATTGCTAATGGTCTGTGCTTTTGACTCGACAGTTTCTCAAATTAGTTGAGCCTCCATTTGCCAACTTTTTTTCTTTGTATATTCAAGTGGTATATTTTTCCTCTCAGTTACTAAAGTCTTCCAGAATTATCTAATACCTGACTTTTAAAAATGTTTTCTGTGCAGCTGCTAATAGCTGTCTACATGGAAGCCCTATTCAAAAGCTGCCAGTGTCTCTGCAGACACACCTGCCAAAGGCTGCAGGCCTTGGAACACAGCCTGTTGCTGGTTTGAGAAAGCAGGCACACTCAGGTATAGCTGTTTTCCATTACTCCTGGGTAGGCACAGGCACAGTCCATGTCCCACATCCTCCAAGTCCATGTCCCATGTGGTCATGGGACCCTGTGGGCTCTGCTGTGTTTACTGGTGGTGGGAGGTGCACGTGGATGTGGGGTTCAAACTGCAGCTAAGTCACTCAGAGAGGTTACTGCAGCTGCTACTGCTCTTCCCCAACAAGCTGAGTGAAACCAAACCTCCCTGAGCAGTCACTTCCTAACCTGCCAAAACCATCTGGCTTAGCCTGACCACTTTTATAAGTGGTGGTGCCATTTACAGAGCAAACATCTGTCAGAACAGGAGCAACAGGATAACTGGGTATGAGGATGGTGAAGCTTTGGAGAAAGAGACTTCAATGTCTGAAAGCAGCTGAGCTGTGTTTGGAGCAGAATGTTGGACTGCAGCTGGAAGGGTCTGCGAGCATGCAGCTAAATAGCAGTACATCTTTATGGAATTATGTAAAACCACTCCATTTCAAAATAATCATAATGACCTACCATTCCTCCTGGGGACTTCTGCGCAATTTGTGGCTACAGGGGTTTGGCACTGCTTAGGGATTGCTGGTGAGTGGTAATACCTGTTTGTTTGTGTGAGTGGTGGTGGTGATTCAGCCTGATGTCAAGGATATGCCAAATAGCACTAATCCCATAAGTATGGAGGGAGATCAAGGTTTGGAGAATAGGTTTGAAATAGAGTAGCAGTTTTCTGCAGGGAGTGTGGTAAACAGAAAATCTGAACAATGGGGTATGAGAAAAGATAATCTGGTGAAACCATTTGATTAATAGCAGATTAATGACAGAGATATGTGAGAGATGAAGAAAACATGACAGACTGAAGAGGAAAATAAAGGGAAGCAGGTGATAAAATTCCCATTAAAAGACTGCTGATCAGAGAGGCTACTGTTTTTAATTCCACCCCACAATGGCTCTCAGCCCCACAGACTTCTGACTGAAATGACTGATCACATTGCCATGACCACACTAACCTATCTCAGTCAAAATTAATAAAATCAGCCCAAAGAAAGATCTTGAAGCAGTAGATTTTGAATCACTGTCTTCCATCTACTTTTTCACACATCTTCCATATGGTGGTTGAGGTCTACCTAATTTCTTACATCTAAGTAAATTTCAGCTCTTTGGGGAACACAGAGAATCCATATAAACAAGCAAACACTCAGTTTCTGTCCAATCTGTTATTTTCATTGACATTATAAAGAACAGCAGTGAGGAACTGCAAATATAAGAACTATTAAGTCAGCAGAAATCACTGCAGAGAGAGACTATGGCTGCTGCCTAAAAACACATCAGAGAGTAAAACTGCAGGAAGGGAGGCCAATACCAGTCTCTCCAAGTGCTGACAGACCCCAGCTGGTGGGTTGTGCTGGGATGGAACCTTGCCTATGGCAAATGACATCCATCCTTCACCCTAGCAGGTTGGCACTAGTACACCTCCAGCAAGCAGTGTGCACTGTGCACCAAACAGAGCTCTAGGGAGGCCAAAGTGTGCTTGCTGCATTGTAGGGTGTATGGACAGGACTAATGAGTGAATGGTGATGCTTCTCAGTGAGAAGTATTATCAGAAAAAAGGCAGCAAATGCAGCCTGTGCACTAGAGGATGTAAAATTAGGTCCTTAGATTCATTGAGTCTATAAGTGCTAGTAACCTCTAAACGTGACTTAATAGCTTCAATTTAATGATTTGGGGCTATATAGAATGACAGAGTTAAAGTCTGTCATTAAAGTTAAATATTTTAGATGACTGGTCTCCATCATGGAACCTGATTTAGGTGTCAAAATTCCTTAAAGAAAGGGCTAGAACCTCAAAACAGGACTCAAAACAGCCAGCTCAGTGGGGAGCAGCCCAGAGCTGCAGAGCCCACCACCCCCTTCTAAACATTTTTTTTTTCCTTTGAAGGAATACCATGAGTTTTTCAGAATTGTAAGGGAAGCAAAAAAAATTTCTCAAAGTCTACTGATTTCTGTGTTCACATAAGAAGTGGGGTTCACATTCTTTAAAGCAATGGATTAGAGCAAATACACGCACACAGACACACGCACACGAAGAGTGCCAGAACCCCAAGGCAGTGGAAGTAGATGGAAAAGTTTTTCTTAAAAATGGGATTTTGTTTTTTTAATAATACTGCATGTAAGAAGACACTAAATATCTGATTGCTAAGGGATTGGTTCTGGTGGAGACAAACTAGTGAGAAAGTGCAATTCAGGCAGTCAGAGGTGAATGACATGGCCCTGCAGTATATTACATGGCTCTCATCACTTCATGTGATAAATGTGTGAATAATTAAAAACTTGAACCTGCCATGTTTAGGTTAGAAACAGGGAATTTGATTCCTGATACATAATACCTAAAAGCAAATACTTATCAGTCACACTAAATATTATTGGTATGGAATCTATGAAAAACAAAGCAAAAACAAAACAAAACAAAAAAGAGACATGTAGCTCCCAAAAGTGAAAGGCAAGCAGGTTCAAGTCAGCCCTTTCGTTTCCTCTCCACAATTGTAGTTGAGAACACAGTTAACTCAGTCAATAATCTTCTTTTTTTTTTCATCCTTTTTATTTTGACAGGGGCTTTCACTCCCCCCACTGAAAGAAACTAAACTCAGAGAACTTTACAGGCATTTCTATTGACTCTGTGAATAATCTTGACTCTATGGATTATCCTCAAGCAGCTGTGGAAAACACAAAAGATTTCCCCAAACATAAGAAAAAGAATACTGATGCAGCCTGGGGCAGGTTTTTTTTTCCTCAGCTCTCAAGTGATTTTTAAGAGCCAGCTGGTCTGGAAAACGATGGATTTGTTTGTAGGAAAGGTAAACACTGCCAAAATCAACAAGTTCCTTCCTTTGGGACCTGTAGAGCAAATTGGTCCACAGATTAAGACAGTTCAGTTAAGTCATGTTGGGGCTGACATGAACCCTTCAGGCTCCTTTGCTTTTACCCCAGAAAATACAACAAAAAGTGATAAGATTCTTATGAAGGAATTACACATAGCAGGGTCAGAAAAATGAAATAAATTAAAATTGATCTCTGTAAATTTCCTGGCAAAGGACTTGAGGAGCTTAACTGAGAGGGTTAGTAGGTTTACCAGTAGTCAAATAGGTAATTAGACTCAATTTTGAGTCAAATAGGCTCTGTCTTGACTCTCTAGATTGGTATCAGTGAAGGATTTAACAGTGATTAGAACTGTGTAAAATGATCTCATATGTTGTCACCTGCCAAAGAAATGGCAGTGGATGAAGTCTAACCCTATTCACAAGTCATTTTTCCAACCCAAACCAGGAAATGCGCAACACAAGCAGAGCCACTATGTATTACAGAGGTGGATTTCATCTTCATGAATTCACAGGTTGTGTGTCAAAGTGAGATGGGAAAAACAGCATTTTACAATCTGCTTTGCAGTTTCCCAGCGCTTTTTATTTCAAAAACATGAAAAAATTAAGACAAACTGGTTTTTAATCCTGATAAGACACCAAAACATTCATCACTCTCATTTCAAAAATCACGAAAAAGAGGGAAATAGAAACTCAAATCTCATGCCAATTCTGGTGCCATAAATCACAAGAAAATTTTATCAGAAAATTTAATAAGAAGGCAAGGCAAATTTTTCAGGTTATTCTACTGAACAATGGTGCCTAAAACTTTAGCAAGCAGTTCTGAATACTTTGGCTGGCTGTAGCTGACATGGCCAGGTCATGCATAGTTCAGTTGGACTTTATTGGCATGACAACATCTTCACACACAGCTACAGGAAATCAGTAATGCAGCTGGGAGGGAACACAAACTCCTGACTAGCAATTCTGTGTATTAATGACAATACTCTGCTGCCTAGTCCCTTACATCCTCACAGCATTTTTCAACCATTAATTAATGCATCAGTGAGATTTGTTTGAGATGGAGATGCAACAAGCAAGCTCAAAATGAGGAGCATGTAGGGCCACCATTTCAGTGGGAAAAGGTTAAGTCACTCTAATTAAATCCCACAGAGCCTCTCTGTTCAGAAGCCACCACATTTTAAAACCAATGAGAGTTAACATCTCATTAACAGGGAGGTTAGCTGCTGAAAGTCTGCTATATATAAACATTTTTAATGCTCATTTCTGCTGGAAAACATTGTAGAGGAATACTATATTCAAAAATCTTTGTCAAAAAGGCTAAATAACTGCTAATCACTGTGTTTACACTCTCATTCTGACCTAAATTAACATAGTTCTGCAGACTTTCCCTGCACAGCCATAACAAGACCCTCCATGCTGTCTAACACAACCAGAGGGACCACACGTGTGCATCAGTCACATGGCAGACACCTCTCTCTCGGGACAGAGCTGATGCACTTGCTGTCACCAAGAAGGAAATATCAATCCTGCTGGTGGTGATGGTGATGTCTCTTGTTGTTCAGAGCTCCTGTGGACCCAGCTGTCCCTCCTACTCCACAACTGCAGGCACACTTGCTGAGCATCATCAGGGATAAGTGCCAGCGGAATTCCTCAGCTCCACGACACTCAGGTAGCACAGCAGCAGCACAGCCTGAGCCTTGTTCACACGTGGTGCCAAGTGTGGAGCTGGCATGTAGCACTGATCTCTGCCTTTTACTGAAGACAGGCTTCTTTGCATTGGTCCTATCATCATATGACCTCTCCTGACTATATTTTCTATTTATTATTGCCACAGAGAAAAGCGTTTTCACATGATTGGTATATGTGCAGACACTAAAACTTTGCCTACTCTTAGAAAGATATTTGATTTATATTAATGAAGTGCTATTTTGGAAGTGAGCGACTAAGAAATTTTATTCAGTTAAAGAGAGACCCAAGGAAATATACACCTCGTTTATGACTCATAGTCGAGAAAGAGGAAGAACTTATGCCAGCTAGAAGAGAATAGCAAACAGCAAGTGTTAGCAATTTACAGATGTTATCCACAGCTTTACTCATTGAAGCACAAATTTACAATGTCACTCCTGATTGTATGACAGAGGGGCTTATTTCCAACACAGTCATGGGTTAATATCTTTAGTTAGCTTGTAACAATTGAAAATTAGCAACAGGCATCATTGCTGTTGTTATGGCCACAGGGTGGTAACAGAATTCAGTGAGTTCTAGAGACAAATACTCAAAATGTCAAAACATAAGCTTAACTGAGAAAACGGCTGAAGTGTAAGCCCAACCCAGAGAATGGAAAAGTACTGGATAAAACACTGGAAAATATACTGCAGGGAACAATCCCGCTTTGGCAGTGGGATAGACTAAATGACCTAATACAACTTTTCCATCTCTAATTTATACGATTCTGTGATTCAACAAAAACAAACTGTGAAATTAAAAACTGAAGCAAGTCTATAACCTGACTACCACATTTTACAAATGTATATACACATGATTCTTTAGGTATTTAAAATAGTGACTGTCTTGGCACTAGTACTGCAGAAGATATATGCAGACTGTCAGATTTCCTCTTAAAACATTCATCTGGCTGCCAGGCTGAGCAGATGCCAGCAGCATCTGCATCAGAGATAGAACTAAGAATAACCCTTAAGACACTCTGGAAAGAAATAATCACTCAAACTCAAAAAGTAAATTATGGTGACTGCCATGAGTGAAAACTCTGTTTGTGTTGTGACAATCAAGATAAAGAACAAAACAAAACAGAAAAACAACCAACAACAAACAAAACAAAACAAAAAACAGGGACAGAAAGAAGGTTTGGCCCTCAATGTCATCAGCTATTGATGATACTGGAGTATGAAGAATGGATACTCCATAGGATAGGCACCTACTGTTCTTATACATGTTGTGCTTCTATGTGGGGACACTTACAAATAATTTGGATACATGCGCATCATAAAAAAATTAATAAAACATATAATATATCCAAGTCTCTTCCTACTCTTTTTTTTTTCTTATAATGATCTTCTTTTAAAGGAAATCACTACTCTTAAGTGACAGCAAAGAGAGACATATATATTTAGGTTCTATTAGCTTAGTTTAAAAGTATTCCAAATGAGAATATGTACCAACAAAGACTGTCCTGTTTTCTGAGAAGGAAATACTGACTTTCAAATGTGCTTCCCCATGCAGATAATCCTGTGACCACAGAGGTTCCTGCAGTTGTAAATAATTTGAGACCACCTGGACATGTCTAATGTAGATAGCCTGGGGAAATAAGTCATTCAAAAGAAAAACGAAGTCCTCTTAGTGGAGTCCCTGGGTACAGATCTGCAGCTCTAAGGCTAATCAGTTAGATTCCAGCAGAAGAATGGGTGGCTCTGTTCTGGAGTACCAGCTTCAGTGCCTTTCTAAACAGTAGAAGAGCCCTGTCATCCTGTTTTAAATAAGGAAAAAGCTTCACCACTGAGGAGGACAAGTATATGATTTAAACAAATAGTTTATTAAAGGAGCAATTGTGAAAGAAAAGATTAATCCCTTTTTTAAAGGGGTGTTTGTGCCAGCTGAGAAAAATAGCTACTGTGAATTGCCTTTCCACAATAGTGAGCTTCCAATTATTAAATAATGGGTTTTTTTCTCAAAGGAAAAAACATTAATAGTGTTGAAAAAAACAAATGCTGGACAGACCATAATCCAGATGATTGCCAGTAGAATGGAAACAAACAAATCTACTTGGGAAGGTGAAGAAGTTTCCTGATGGTAAAATAAAAATAGTAGATGCATAAAACTGCAGGCTCCTTCAGCTGCTTTTAAACCCTTTTGAAATTGCCTTATTCATTACTGTCCCACTTTTTACGTCTGCTTCAGCCCTTATCCTACAGCAGATGTTAAAACAGCCATCAAATCCTTACAGAATCTCAAGTCTTGTGACTTAAGGATGTTTTAACAAACGCTGAGATATTTAGAAGCCAATTCTACTGATTTTCAGTGAGGTTTGGGCTCCTGTGACAGGATTCACAGGAGAATTTTATTCAGAGGCTCAGAATTCCTACTGCACTGTCCCAGCTGATAGTGACCTGGAGGCCACAGCTCTCAGTAGCACAGGCAGCACAGGAGCACTGGCTGGACAAGATCTGCAGAAGCCCCAAGAAGGAGCTTGATGCTAAAGACAGAAATGCCACACCTTGTGTCCTCATTACAGTCAGCTTACTTTGTCTCTCTTCTCTTCAGCTGCTGCATTTGTTTGGCCACTGTAACTATATTTGCCTGCAGATATGTCAAACTATAAGTTAGACCCAGTTTTACAAGTTACAGATCTAACATAGCTGCTTGACTTGTGCAATTCTTTGTACGATTCATGGAACAGTGCATAACATGAACACCCCATCCAGTAAATCAGCAGACACATTGAAAAGAAATGCTCCACCAGGCTGAGCCAGAGGATATTTTGTGAGTTGAGCTTCAACTCACAAGCTGAGCAAAGCTCCTGGCTCCACTTGTGTTTCACAGCCATGAACTTTGCAGAGCCAGGAAGCTAAGCCTTCCACAGAAAAATGGAGGGAAAGAAGGGAGAGGTGGAAACCAAAAACCTCCCTTACAGTGTTATGACTGGGATATTTATTTCAAAGATCCACATTCATATTCCTCTTTGGGTAATTGAATTGAAGCCCAAGCTTCTCTGTGCATGTGCTTTTGGGTATCTGGGGACAATGTTTCTCAATTCCTCAGATCTTTCTATTTCCATTAATTAAGTAGTCTGCTCTTTAGGGTAGCAAGAGGAATGCAAGAAATTAAATAAAGGAAAAGGCTGAAGGAAAAAAACACCCCCTAACCTGCCAAACAGAACATTTCCCTGAAAAGTAGGACGCCTGGAGTTAAAATAAAGTTGGATGAACCCCATTCTCCAGGGCTACACTTTCTAACCAGGTCATCCTCCTGCAGCTGAGAGATGCTAAAGAACATGCAGGAAATTTTAGTCTGGACTAAGTACATCTACCAGCAGTAAAAACAAGATACATTTAAGGATGTGCTACATTGACCAAAATGCTACTACTGCAAGTATTTTAAGTAGATCTATACACCAACCAGAAGGAAAACCAGAGGACATTTTGATAAAGATGCAGAGACAACTATGATGGTTCTTAGTCTTTGGATTTAGAAGAAACAGGCTGGTGATGTGGTTCTGCACTTTAATTACAAGGGTTTAATAGGGTACCTTGGGAAAATGAGCCTGCAAGTACCCATAGTGTGTTTGAAGAGGGACATGGGTTTTTCTGAAGGTGCCTCCATTGTGCAGTGCAGCGTTGTGCAGAGACACCTGACACAGAGTGCCACACCTACAGGTGTTAGAGCTGTGCTGAGCAGGTCCAAGGCTCTTTGGCTATGAAAGCACTGCTCTTCATGGGTGCCCCAACTTGGGCCAACATGGCCCAACATCTGTTCTCTGCTTATGATAGTTAACTACAACTTTTTATGCCCATATCTATATTCTTGCCCTAAGGAAGGTCTTAACTGTGCTTAACAGTATAGTGTGTACACCTCCATTGAAAATATTAATGACAGTCTTTCATTAGTCTTTCATATCCATCTTCCCTATAAACTGGGTCTTATGGTGCAGTACACACAGTCTGAGTAACTAGGTTAGGAAATATGAAAGAACATAAAATTCTCTTGCAAACAGTATAAGGTGTTGCAATATGTTATTTCAAATAAACTATGCTTTTATTATTTGTTATTTTAATAGCTAAAAACATAGTAATAATAAAACACCAACACTGGTTGTTTTATTTTTCCCTCAGAAAATTGTAAAACTGAGAGTTTGGGACCATTTAGAGCAATGACAGATTTTAGAAAGCTTGAAATATATTATGGAATGGAATGTCAGCTTTCCTCATACTTATAGATATATGCAATTTAGGCCCCTAGCTGCAGTGAACTATCTAGTTTTATGGGATCTGTCCGGATAGTCTGGATTCTTTGGTCTGAATCTGCAAATTTTTTTCCCATGCTCAACTTTCTTACTGTGTGTGGTCCCACAGAAATCAATACAACTCCTCACAGTAGTTAAACCAAAGAGGAGTGTGATTTTTTGAGTGAGTGTCTCATGGCCTGAGACTGCATATTCCCATGGAAAAGCAAGTGTTATCTAGGGAGAAGGAAGATTCTCTCTGAATTATCTTACATACTTATTATTCTGTGTAAAAAATGCAAATACAATTGTAGTGTCACATTTTCCAGCTGAAACTGTCTGGAGGCTTTCTTAAATGATGCCAAGAATCATAAGTCAAAAACCTTAGAATAGTCAATGAGTGTTTCAAATGATTCCCTTATTTTTTTCAAGTTGCCTGGGCAAGGATATTTTACATGGCTCTTAATTTATTATCTTTCATAATAAGGAATGTTTTGCAGGAACATAACATTATGGAATATTACTGAGCATATTATTAAATATAATCATCAAGATTGTATGGTCATGTCTATCTTTGGCCAAGATATTTGGAGAAAACTGGCAGTTTCATTCTTCATACATTTCAAGCTCTATGCTGTTAAAAGAGCTTAATAAAATGGGTGCTCTGGTATGTTACCACAGCTTTTCTTTAGTGGAGGGCAACAAATGCTGAGTCAGAGGGACCATGCAGGAATTCCAATGGTCCAGGCCATTATATTCATCTCAAATGAGACAAAAAGTCCACATTTGAATAGAACTATTAGTATCAAGAATACTGTTCCTTTTTATTAGTGTTTGGGGTTTACATAGCACCAATTTAAAACAGTCATTCTTTTTAATTTAACACTGGGGGGTAAAAAGTCACACAGAATCACATAAAATCAAGTTTAGTGTGAAGCAATGACTGATCCCAAACCTTGCATTATGCAGAGAAAAATTGTGTAGTCAAATAACAGTTGCCAGCTGTGATTTTGAGCCAGAACAACAGCTTTTCCCAGCAGTGTGCTGGGAGACATCTCCAGAGTGTGTGGGATGGTTTGCAGTGCTCAAGGGGAATGGGCTGTGTCACTTCTGTGAGGAGCAGAGCACACTGACGGAAGGCGGAAGCCGAAGGATGGGGACAAAAATAAGTACCTGTGCCCTGACTTGTCTCTGTGTAACCCAGAGAATATAAATCATCTGCATTGAAGCCCTTTTTAGGATTTTTGCCTTCCTCCCAGTGCCAGGCTGGAGCAGCAGCTTATGCAAGTGTGTCTTAGGTCTGAAAGGAGAGAGGAGTGAGAGCAGGGGCAGCCATACAGGCCAGTCACTAACAAAAGTGCTTCCAAAAGTCCCCATGAAATATTATCTCTCTCAGGCAGCTGTTCAATACCTCATGATGTGTTAGGCACTGCCTTCCTGCCAGCACGCTCACCCCAGCTTACTTCTCTTTTTATTAGATTGTGAATTCAAAAGCATTTCTCTCAGTGCTCCACAGACAGCTTCCCTCCCCAGGGACTCAGTGCTGTTCTCACAACCCTCACATACCCCAGCACCATCCAGGCCATCGTTCATCTCAATATATCAAGCACTCAAGTGCCTGGGAATGCACTCTGATCCACTATATGCAAATAAAACAAAGTTTTGTCTTATGCACATATATGTGCCAAACAAAGAGTAGATCACTTCTGCAGATGGCAAAGTTAAATTAGTTAAATTTGTCACCATTTTGGTTGGAAATTTCTTTTGTCTGCCTACATGAAAATCTTATGTTTGGTGACAGTGTGTCTTTCAGGGATTTAAAGCCAAATGGGGAAACATAATAGATCCTGAATGTTCCTGCTCACTGAGAGCAAGTCCCTTGTACCCTACCACAGCCCCAACCTGACTGTAAGCTAGCACACAAACACAAAACATGCTGGGGTGCAAGCCCAACAGGATCCAAGAGGCATCAACAGTTGTTAATCTGCTGGGGTTTTAACAAAAGAATGAAAAAGAAACAAATCTGTGTAAGCAAGATGAATACACAAATAAGTTCCATGAGGAATAATTCAAAGGAAGTTTAGGATAATTTACTGCTGTTTGGATTAGTCAGCATAAATAAAAATAAATTTATTCACAGTCTTAAATCCGGGCTAGGACTAAGGGCCTGTTCCATAAGGCTCAATCTGCCATATAACTGGAGTTTAGAATAAGGCTTCAACAAATCTCAGAGAATATTTTATTGCTCACCCCTTAGTACTGCAAACCCTCCTGTAAGTAGCCCCTTCTGTTACTGACATAAATGCAGATTGTTTTCCCTCAGAGAACTGAAAATAGAAGGCAATAATTCCTTGGTGAGTCAAGCTGAAACTTTCTGAATTATTAAACATTCATATAGCCAAGGTCCAAGATGACCTATGAGTTAGCAGAAGCTCACAGGTAACATGGAGGAAGGGTGCAGTAATGAAGATCTGTGACCTCCAATTTTTATCTGCATGATGTTACTGGTAATGGGAAAAATGAGTATCCTGGAAAACAAGGAAACATGGACAGCAACAGCTTCTCTTGTCTGAGCTGCATCTTGGGGGGCAAGAGGAGTCCTTATTTCTGCCAGAGCCATGAAGAACATTGGGAGACACATACCAGTCTCACCGCACACACACAAGCCAAAGCATTAACTAAATGACTGTAGTGAAAGTCAGGAAGATCAAATTAGGGTCAAGATAACTTGGTGTCCTGCTTGCTTGCTGCTTACCCAGAAATCATTTCCTCTTTATGTGAGTTGTTTGCTCAAATGAGGTTTGTAAGAGCCCTTATCTGACTCAGCCTCCAGGCAAAGACGTTTGCCTCAGTGGGTAAAATCATGCAGTCACTGAAAGTGGTGGGAACATTCCTTGGGATTTCAAGTGGGGACAAAGCCTGAGGTAACATACACTATAGTACATATTTTCTTAAACTCCCCACAAATGAAAAAACCTGCACATTATTAAAAATTAAAATCAACTAAAATTATAATAATTGCAACAGCTATTTTCTTAATGATTTTTTTTTTTTTTGTCTTGAAGAGAAGTCTATCCATACACCTAAGTTTATCTATTCTTTTATGCTAAAAGTCCCTGTATTTCCCCATTAAGGTTGAGGACAAATATTGCATTAGCTCCTAAGAAAAATATGTCAAGAACATGATCATGTCATATATTAATCAGAGTTATTCAGGTTTCCAAAGAGTTTCTGCTCAGTTTTCAAGCCATTTTAGGCTTGCACTCACCTACCAGTTCACCCTTTTCCTGACTGAATTTTGAGCCACTTGCAGAAAGACAGAAAGAATTTTGTATTTGCCATGATACATGAGATATAAATATACTTTCACTGGGAGATTAATCTCATGTTTTCCAACTTTTCAATTGTCCTCAAAGTTTCATAGATTAATTTGTTTATAAATGTCTTTCTCTTTTTTGCTTTTCTTTCTCCATTTCATTGCTATTTGGGTTCTCTATTAGCCTTCAGATAGTGTCTTATCAAATTTTGTGAGACTATGGAATGAGCATCATATGAGCTTCTTATTTCACACTGTTCTCTTCCTCCATCTTTGCAATCATATTTTCCTATTTTGTATTTTTTAAGTGCCTTGCTTTTACAGTAGTTATGAAAGGTGGAACCCTTCCCTGTGAGAGACTGTAAATACTGGACTGCTGACAGCACAGAAGCAGAAAGGAAATATACAAAGTGTAACCTGAATAAGAATTCTCCTTTTCTGGCAGTGCTTTGCACTTCTGCCAATGCAAAGGCAGCAGGACCAGCCCAGTCCACCTGGTCCAGCCAACCTGCTGTGCCTGGTTTGTTGCAGTCCAATGCATATCTAAACATGTCTATAGATTTAGTTCCTTAGTATCTGTTTCTTTACCCAGATGTATAAATAGTGACCACCTATTAGAACCTAAGCCCCTAAAGTATTCCTATAGAACAGATACCACAGATATCTGCCTTTATGTTTGGGTTTCTTGGGGATTTTTTCTCTCAATGATTAGTCATCACTCCAGGAAAGCGCCAATTTTTTTAACATCAAAATTTAATTCTTTATTCACCCTGGGCTCCTCAATAAACATGTTCATTTAGAGAGCTAGTTTTATGCAGATTATACCCAACCGCTGCTGAGTTAATCAAACAGAAGCAGCAAGGAGGCAAAAACAGAGAACAGACCTGCCACTTACACATTTTGCAGGCAGGATGGGCAGGCACCCAACCTTGCTGGAGATAAACAGCTCAAAAATTAGTCTTATCCAGAATATGTTTCTGTCCCTCTGTCAGTAAAAAAAAAAAAAAAAAAAAAAAAAATAAAGTAAAAAAAAAAAAAAGTAAAAACAAAAAAAAAGTAAAAACAAAAAATTAAGGGAAAGTAAAAGGACTGAAACAACTTCAGAAATGAGGCTTTAAAGCAGCATTTTTCAAATCTATTAAAAAAAAAAGAAAAGAAAGCAGACAGAAAGCAAGCCTGTCCATCCCCATCCAGGGATGCAAAGATGCATTATTACATTTTCGGACTCTGCTTTGCCTCTCCCCACCTTCCAGCTTCATTTCTAGCCAACTCCCAAGTGACTTTGTTAGAGGTAAAGCAAGGGAAAATGACTCACTGACCCAAAACACATCACAGAAGGACCTTTCTGTCCATGACATTCAGTTTGACCATGAGCACACTTCTGTAAGACTTGAGACTTCCTGAAGCTCTGCTGAGATTTGCAGGATACAGCGCTCAAGCAGCTCTATTCAAACTCAAGACAGAGCTTTTACATTCCTTGGCCATCTTATTGTTCATCTTCCTCAATTTATAGCACTCTTTAGAGGAGAAATTAAAAGGGCAACATTTCATTCAACAATTGCTACAATTAGGTGCTGCTTAAAGAGTTCACTTCAAATGATGTTATTGTCATGACGCTGTTAAAAGTGCCTTCTTCTCAAGAATCCTATTTGTAACTGTCTTCCAAATACACCTGGAATAAGATTTCCAAACACTGAGGTATCCCTGAAGCACAGACCAACTTTCAGTCATCTCTAGGTAAAGCTGATTCACAGCCTAGTGCAAAATCCATCTGGTCTAATTAGGTGACAGAGTTTGACTCTCCCTGTTTCTCACCCTTTTCTATTCAGTCCTGTGCAAAATGGAATAGAAAATTTAATTCTAGATGTTAGAGACCAGCAAACTGAAGATCTGTTAAAGAAATCAAGCAGGCCTCTTAAAGAAACTGATTTTCCTTCCTTCAGACAAAACCCTGTGCAATGGAGACCCATTAAATGAATATATAAGGAAGCTGGTCTGTAGTGCATCCAGCACAATAGCCAAAAGAACACCGTTAAATTTATCTATCCAACCCAAAATATATCTCACATAATGTGATAGACTGCTCAAACAAATATCTCTCACTCAAGGGAATTGCTAAAGTATTTGGGTGCAATATGGATACATATTTAACAGATTTATACTTCAGATGGAATAACCCTTTAGTGGTTTACCATGCTTACGGCTTCAAAATCAGGATAAGTCTACTGACTACTAATAGGGACTTTATTGATGCCTTTTCCAGTGCAGAAGAAAAACTGTGTAGTACACTGGTATTGACTTTCACAGCTCCTGACTATTCTTTGTACGTGTTTCTTGTTGTTTTGAGGTGACTTCTGACTTCATTGCATTCCTTATGCAAAGCCAGTAAAGCTGTTACCAAAGGGACTTTGGGTACCCAAAGGTTTATTTGAAAAAGAAAGTAAAGTTCTATTCAAAAAATTAATTTTTCCTCTTTTTGCTTTCTGAATGAAACTGTTTAGGATAAAAACATACTTCTAGTGTCAATGGGACCTCTGGAACATTATTGATTTCAATGAATTTTGTTAAATTTTTAAATTACAAGTTCCCTAAGCATCAGTCAGTAATCAATATCTTTGTTAATATTCCATCCTCTACAAATTATATGGTTTTATTTTCTGAAGAAAGTTCTTGGAAATAGAGGTTCCCTAAACAGGAGCTATCTCAGACTTTCAGGAGGACAAAATTCAGACCCTTTCCTGGAAACCCCCTGCTGCAGTCATTCGTAAAGGAGACTATTCAAATAATATAAAGTCAGCTGACCTCTACTGTCAAACAGGAATGAAAAAGAAAAGCAGCATCTTAATTAGGAAGGTTCCAAATCATATGTTAATTCATGAATGAATGGCAATCACTCAGAAGCTGATAGGGAACCAGGCACTTAATCAGTGAATTAAAGTAACATGCTTCATTCAGCTGCCACTCTCAAACAATTTCTGTCACATATTTTGTCGCAGTGTTCAGGTATGAAGCATATTTCATGATATAGTTTGGAAATCCCAGGATAACTGCAGCATCCTTAGAAATTCCAGATGCCTTTAATATTCACATTAATCATTCTTTCTCCTAACCTTAGCACAATGAAAAGATTCAGCAGTCTTCAAAATCTCCATCTCTCCCACAAAAAATCTTCATATTCTGTAAAAATTACAACATGGTTTAGAGTGGAATTCAAATTTTCTCATTAAAGAATTTCCTGGAAAAAATAAACAAGGAATTAATGTTTTTCTCTTTCCCAGTTGATAAAAGTTTTCCACAGCAAATGAAAATGGCAAAGCCTGTTTGCCAAAGAGAATTTTGACTTTTTTTTCTGTGCAAAAGTATTGATTTCAAGAATAGCAGAATTCTCTTTCAGACAGTCACTTCCACAAAAAAATCTCTGCTCTGCCCATTAAGCACAAGAAGTTACCTAGATTCTCCAAAAGGCTGACATATATCACACGAAAAGGCGTCATGAAGTACTTTGTCTATATCATTATAACAAAAAATGTGTTACTATCTTTTTGTAGTGTCTAGCAATACCTTCTTGTCTTAGAGTGGAAATGCAATGGAAAAGAAAATTCCCAGTAAAACAATTTCAGGAACTACTGATACCATGAGGCAATGTTTCCTAAACGTACTGACATAAAACATAGCAGAAGGGTGAAACTTCCAATTTCAGCAAAGTCAGGACTTTTTCCCTTACAAAATTCTGACATTTCAGCGAAAATACATATGATTTTGTAGTGTGTTTGCATTTCACTTGAAAAATAAAATGGGTAGGATGAGTGTTTCCAGACAGGCTCTCTTAAGGAGTGAAAATGGTTGGCAGAAGTTCAGTTCTAAGACCATTGCTCGTCGCTTCGGGACACACGTCTACCACTACAGAAGCAGACATAGTCCAGATCTTGTCTGAGAGAGCAGTAAAAGCTCATCACAGCAAAACCAATCTGACTTTCCTTCAAAAGAGGGAAAACAGAGATTCACCAAGCTATATACCACCTGGAATGACTTTGCAGGTCAAACTTCAAATATATTCTGTGAGAGAAGAGTTTATTTTCTTTTTGCTTCCAAGAAACTCCTTATTAAAACAAATCAGTTTGTGGAATTTATGGCACCTATACCTATTGACAGAGTCTACACAAAGCTACTTGTGTGTTGTCAGGCCATTAGAAATGCTGCTGGGTGAAGGTACAAAGGAGACATCACCTGTGCAATAGATTTCTTCACCCAATGACAACATTTCATTTTTCCCCTGTCTGGAGACAGAATGAATACACCAAGGATCTTAGGAAACAACTCTATGAGATAAGATATAAGGGAGCTTTTGCCAGATTAAGCCAATACAAGGTCCAGTGAGATTTTCCAGCTGGAATTTGCTTTTTCTGCCTCTTACATGTGCACTCCCAGCCAACGTGTGAATTTGTCATCAGGCACTAACAAATTGCTGTTTGTTTTGCAGCCTGCCCATGTCATCCCAGCAGGAGGAGCAGAGTGCAGAGCCAGAGGTCTCACAGCTGGCGCAGCAGCCCCCACTGGCAGACACGAGCCAACTGCTGGGATTCAGCCAGTCCCTGCTCCCCACACAGCCTGACCCTGCAGCACAAACTTGCAGCCAGGTCTCTTCCCACTGTTTTGCCATGCCTGTGCTCCATAGCCCCAGCTTCAGGAGAGGTTCCCTTTTTATAGCCACAATTGCTCAGTTCCAGCAGAGAGCCAGGCAGCAGATTCAGAAGTGACCCAAGAATGCCAAAATTCTCTCAGGTAAAATCACCCTTCATGTGACAGAACTGTGTCCTGTCCCCACACACTCTTAATCAATGCCAATTATTCATTTCTTTATAAGGCAGTATTAAGAGATTCTGTTACATATGTTGCAAGGATGTTGTCATTCTTTCAATTTCTCAGTCTACAATGGGAGCAATCTCCATATAGCCAAATGATGATAGATGAGTAACCTAAACCAGGAGATTTTCGTGATGTTTCAAGAATATCACTGGAAGAGGTTTCCCTAGTTTTCAGAGCATAGTTGTTGGGTTCTTTTTTTCAAAAAACAGGTATATATTTGTTGCTTATCATTTCAAGAGCATTACCACAAAGAGGAACCCTTTTTGCCCTCTCATATTTAACACTCATGTGGTAGTAGTCAGCAGTCCTCTCCTCTCCTCCAGCTCAGTACACATTTACCTAACAAGCCTACCCATTTTTAAGCTTAAGAAAAACTTTATCATGGAGGAATGGAGCTAAAAAAACTCCTAAATAGGTTATTCCTCTCTCCTTTTTTAAACCTCTCTCCTTCTATCACTTTGGTGAGCTGTGATGATGTCCCTGACCAGTCTGTTGCAGCCTGACCTCAATGCCTCATATGCTCTAAACATCACCAGATTCTATCTGACACACCAAGAATGAAGTAGGTGATGCTTTACCATCTCTTTCCCCATCAGAACTGCAGAGCAAGTACATATATGAAAAGACCCATATATGTGTTTCCACATATATGACATATATGTGGAAACACTCAGAAGGTATCTTCCTTAAAAAAAAAAAAATAAAATAAAATATATATATATGGAAGCTTTTTTCAATTGCTAAGTTCACTGGGAAGAAAAAAATTAAATTCCACTTCCTGGTGCTTCCTATAAACTGAAATTAGAGGACGAAATTAGAGGATGACCCCACAAGCACAAATATAACAAATATACCTTTACCAACTTTATCAATGAAAGAGTAGGGGAAGAAATAATTTTCTGCTTCAAAAAAAAAAAAAAATGTCCTATACACTGTCTGTGACATTAACCTTTTACCAAACACAATTATGTAGCAGGTTGTTACAGTGACTTCTGTAGTGATCACAAAAGAAAAGAGCTAGATCAGTAACATGAAATTGACGTCTTGCATACATCCCTGAGAACAACCCTCTTTCTCTCAAGATGCCTGTCTGCCTTCTTTCCTCAGCCCTCAGGGCAGAGAGGAAGCCTCACCTCAGGTCTGTGTTGCCAGGCAATGAAGCTGTACCGTAGAGATTGGAATTCTGAATCTCAGCTCTCTAACTTTCTGAGGCAAAGTGAAAAATGTATTTTGGGAAAATTCTTCCTGACAGTCTTTGTTCTGAAGGATTTTCAGGCAGACACAAGAAGAGGTGTAGAAATCTTACCTGAGCATCCAAACTTACATTCAAGAAAGCACCGGGTACATAAGCACCCTTCTTCTGGCTGTCCTCATGCACCTGTGGCTCCCTTGAGTTCCTTCTGGAAACCTGAGCAGCAACTGGACCCAGCTGGATAAATGGCCTGTGCAGAGCACTGCCATCAAAGCACTGCCGATCAAAGATGGATATCCTGTCCACTTCTCAGTGAACCCAGAGTGTAGCTGTCAGTTTTACTCTCTGGAGAAGATCCCACTCTAGAGAAAGGGAGAAGGAAGGCATCAGGCTGCAAGACAAATATTTCATATTTCTCTTGAGAAGAAACTAATTCCTGAAACTCAAAGAAGGTATAACCAAGAAGGTATAAAGAAGGTATAAAGTTCTGTCACTCACCTTTAAAGTAGTTGTTTTTCTCTCTCAATCTTCATGTTCTGGGTTTTTTTTTTAATCATTGCACACAGTCAGAACTTGTCTTGGAACATGATCAGCTCCAAGTTTTGTCAGATAAGAAGGAGGAGAGAGGCAGAATTTAGGTCATTGGCTACTGTTGGCTAAGCCTTCCCACTTAGGACAGAAGGTGAGGGGGAATAAAAGGCACTTCTGAATCTATACCGTGTGGGTTAACAGGTAGGATTACTCTCAGATGAGAGTTTGGATATTGACCCGCTTCCCTGGCAGCCAGCAGCATGAACCCTTTTGTATGCAGAGGAGAGAAGAGGGCTGTAAACAAACTTCCCTTAAAGCCAGGGCAGCATTTGCCTTGGTCAGGTGAAAGACAGCAAGGATCTGGATGCTCTTGCTATACCCATTAGATTTTTTCCATCTTGCATTTTACAGATGCTCCAAATGAAGGAGAAAGGTTTCTGCCTTGAGGCTCCTTCCTGATTTATACAAAATGAATCATGACTTTATGCAAAAAAACAAAGTTATCTCTTGACAGAAAAAAAGAAACAGGGAATGTCAGAGAGGCAAAAAAATGCAATGTATGGTCTTCATTACTCTTGAAATAAAGTAAAATAAAATAAAATAAAAATCAAGACAGCACATTTGTCTTGGGTCATTTAAAATCAGTGCCATTTTTGTTCTCAGCTGTGTACTCTGCCCTGAATTCAGAGCTGTCATAGCTCTTTGTTCTTAAATCTCTGTGAAGTATTGCAAAGATGGAAGCTGTTCTACTTCTCCACCATCACTGCCTTCAGGTTTATTCTACTTCCCCCTGTATTACTTCTCTTTGTATTTTTTTTAATAACCGTTCTTCTTTGCTTTCCCCTTCAGCTGCCCACTCCTCCCCAGTCACTTTCAGCCCTGTCCACTGGTCTCTGCTCCCCTCAGATCTTCATATTTACATCACTTGTCTTTGCCCTTTCCTGTCCTATGCTTCATGCATCTCACCAGTGCTTTCTCAGTCCACAGCAGCAGTTTTACCTGCTGCATTTTACCTTTAGCAAATCCAGAATTACAGTTCACATTGAGAGTATCACAGTGCTCTATCTCACAGAAAGCAGGACCTCTGCTATACACACAGGTTTGAGCTGTCCATACACACTTTTCTTGTAGTGTACTGTACATGGAAAATAAGCTAAAAAGGGGTAATTTTGATCCGTTCATTGAATTCAGATGTTCTGAACTCATGCACACTGGCTATTACAAGAACCAGACTGGACCCTAAGTGAAAATATTCCTGGTTGGGTATTTTGCAGGGAAACTGCTTTTCCAAAGAATAGTCATTTATCATAATCTTTCTGCAGCAACACTGAATATTGAAAGTACTGAAAAGGGGGGATTTTTTGAGATGAAAAAGAGGAAAATCTTCATAGATAGTTTGTTAAGACAATTGTTCTTTCATTTCCTTCATCCAGACTCAGCTGTTGTCTGATTGCATAAAATGGGTCATTTGCATCCTCTTACCATATCTGGAGGAGCTTGAACCTGTTCAGACAAGATTTTAGTTGATGGTTTGCTGTCCCTGATTGAGTGCTGTGCTGGTTTTGATCAATCAAAATTAATTTCCTCCACAGTGGCTAGTATGGAGGTATGCCTTAGATGCGTTGTGGAGTTTGGAAGGTGTATTGTAAAGTCTTAAGTTCAGGAAAGACAAAGACCATGTCCGGCAAATATTGTCCTTTCCCATTCTCATAAGAAAAATCTGCACATAACATTCTGGGCATTAGCTGGGAAAGGCCATGATCTTTTTTTTTTACTACTTACATTTGACCAATATTTTCATTTTGCCAATCTAACTTCTTCTTATTCGGCAATAAAATACACATGGCATTTTCATTTAGCAAGAATATATTCTGGAAAATTCTTGTGAAATTTTACAAAGCAATTGTCAAAAAATGCCATGTGTTCCTTATATTTTTTCTTTTAAAAATCACAGGGAAATGATTACATTTCCTTTGCCACTGCCCTTGATACATGCACTATGGTTCAAATTCTGCACTACTAGACATAAATGCTAATGTGCTAACTTCATTTTTACTTGCAAAGATTTTGGCCAAATATGTAAGAAATTCCTAGAGTTCTGCTCAAACCTTCTTCTGCTGTTAGAGAAAAGACAGGTGCCAGACTCTTTTTGGGGATGCTCAGTGACAGGAGAGTGAGCAATGTCCATAAACTAAAACGCAAGGAGCTTCACCTCAGCATGAGGAAGCAGTTCTTTACAATGACGGTGGCAGAGCACTGGCACAGCTGCCCAGGGAGGTCATGGTGTCTGCCTCTCTGGAGACATCCAAAACCCACCTGGGCACATTCCTGTATAACCTGCTCCAGATGACCCTGCCCTGCCAGGTGGGTTGGACTGGATGATCTTCCAACCCTACCAATTCCATGATTATGTGAAAAATATTTTTCCAGAAAAGGGACATTTATTATGCTATGCAAAAATAGCCTTGCTTGTTATTCAATACTGAAGGAGTTAAACCAGGACAAAAATCTACTCTCTGAACCTGAGAAGTATTTTTGGAGACACTGCTTTGGAAAAGGGAAAACCTGCTTGATTTTTGTTTAAACTAGAACCAGTATTGTACTGACTAGCTTAGGTTTTCAATGCATTTTCCAACCTGTTGGACACCTTCCACAAATATAAAAAGACACTACAGGCATAAGTGAAGAGAAAGAGAATGTTACTTTTGTGCTCAAATTCCTCCCCAGGGGTTTATAAAGAAGGTCTGTACACATTTTTGTGTAAAGATACAAAACAATTTTACTACAACAGAGAGGAGCAGTAAAAGCAAATTTATTATCATTTTTATCATTCCTGACAGTATTTCCAGCAGACAGCCCAGGTCCATGAACTGTGCCTCAGAGTTTCACACCCGAGAAAATTTGGGAACTGAAATTCACTGTTCCTGTCAAAGTGGTCCAAAAGAATGGGCCACCTCTTCCAGAACACACAGTGCTCCTGCACACAAAGTTATAGAGAGAGAGGATCTGGAGGAATGTTTTTTCCAGAAGCAAAATTAATTTATTTTCCTGGTGATTTTAACTGAAAAACTAGATAGTTTAGTATGTTGTTTTATTGGATTTGGGGTTTTTAAATTGCTAGTTGCCTTTTTTTTTTCAGATTGAAGATTCTTTTCCTATCTGTTAACTTGGGATCATTTTTGTTCAGTGCCACTGGCATAACAGCTCAATGTCTGAGGACAGGGGTTGGGAGATAATAGCAGTTTCACAAAAAACAGAATCATCTGAGCCAAATATTCTTCCAGACTCAACAAGCCCACTGATTTGCACTGTTGCCACACAATAAGCCTGTCACCTACTCTCAAAGAGCTGAAGAAATATATTCTGTACCTGGAATGAGAAAAATTTGGAAAAAAAAAAAACATTTCCATTGAAATTAGTTTTACCCATCTACTTTGCAGGCATTTCTGATTTATTCCTCGTGGGTCTAATGGAAAGCATGTATTGCTGAGTATGGCAGCTCATACTGCATTGTTATGCAGTACAGGCCTAAGAGAGTTCAATAAATGATTAAATACATCCCTAAAAAGTCTTTCTGAAAAAACAGAACTGTTTCTGTAATATATCAGAAGATTGAGTCTCCTTTTCCATTGACTGATCCTACTGACCAAATTCTGCCCTTTGTTTGGAATATAACATTTGTTTGCTCTCTAACATTAAGCAACATTGTTCCATTTCAGCTGCAGTGCTTCATACCTCCACAGTGCCACTTTCTGTCTTTTATGTTTAAGTCATATTTCAACACCCCACACTTGGTGCTCAGATCCTAGATTCTATCCACAGCTAAAAACTGACTTGCCAGTGAAACTTTTTTTAAGCCAAGTTATAAAACAAGTGGGTCTAGAAGGAAAAGTATGCACATAACTAAATACAAATACATTCATAACTAAAATCTAACAGTTCCAAGACTTACCTAAAACTCCTAAAGAGTTACTTTCAGTTGGCTCCAATAATTTTTGAATATGTCTGCTTATAAAACTTATTAAGGGGAGTATCATTTCTGCATTCTCCAGCTCTCCTGCAAAGAAGAAACATATTTAAGTGAATTGCTTCTGACTTGAATCTTCACCAACATTGTCTATCTTTTGGTGGCCTGTGAATGCAACTATAATATTACATCTGTGTTTTCAGGTTCCCTCTAAATTCTGAAATATATTTCTAGAATCTCTTAAATCATCAAGAATTAGGCAAACTCTTCATTTTCCAAACAAATTCTACTAGTGTTCACTGAATAACACAAGTAAATGCACTTAGCAACATGACTGAAACTTCTCTACTTTGCAAACAGAAAGATAATGTTGTCTAGAAACTTTTTTTTAAAAATATCAAGGATGCCTGGATTTTACAGCATTTTTATTCCAGCTACCAAACCAGTTAGATCACAGAGATCTTCTGGATTTGTGGCAGTCATCATCTTCAGAAAGCATTTGACTCTTCTCACAGTGCAGCAAAAGCCTTTCCCTGAGGTTGAAAGTGAAGAGAGTGCAGTACCTGTCTGGACTCTGATACTCAACTGTAACAAATTGGATCCCTCCACTCATTTTCCTGCACCTGATAAGCATCATGAATGAAATTTTAAGGCTATAGAGGACTCCCCATATGTGAGGCAACACTTTAAAATTTTGATGCACATTTTAACTCTCCTTTGGACAATGATATTTATTACTAACTACCATGTCTCTGAAGGAGAAAATAAAACCAAGTAGGCAACAATGTAAGAATCAAGTATCTAGAAAGTGCATGATTAAACTGATGAGTTTCTTTTGTACTTATCACTGTGATTTCATGCCAATGTATGCACTGGATATGCACATAATTAATACAAGTAATTTCATGAGAGTATTGGAAAGTTCTTAAAAAAGTTTAAAAACTGGACCAAATTCAGGCAAGAGAGAAAACTGCCAAATTAAAAGGATTTTTACAGGCAATTCATGCATGGAAGGAAAGAAATCCCCTTTATGACTTGATGAAAACATTCAAGGAGAATCATTCTTCTAATTAATTGCTATTTTTGTCAGAAGTGTAAGCAATTGTCATGGCACATCATAAATTACTGATAACATATCACCAGTGAACATTTGTAAGTGAGATAAATGCAGAAAGTATTTATACTGCTTCCAGACCAATTAACACTCTGCCACCCTTCACCACCCAAGTTTGCTGGTATTTGAGTTATTGACAATTTGAAACTGCTTGTCTTTAAATAGTCCTAGCTGTTGTGGGGTAATATTATCCCAGATGCACTGCAGAATCCTAAATCCAAGTCAGTTATGAAATTTTCCCCTAGCTCCCTCAAAAGGGGCCCTTGTTGGCTTCCCCAGTGCTCCGGCAGCCAGCACCCACAGTTGCTCTGTGGAAAGATGTGACTCATGCCCAATTCACTCGTTTAAAATTCTCTCCAGCTCAATAACTCCTGGCAGTTGTTTCAACCATTTCTGGGTGTCAGAAGCACAGGCTGTTTTATCTGGATGTTCTCTGTGGCTTGTCAAGTGGAGGACATGGATTAACATCACATTCCCATCAATCAGGTGCTGTTCACCAAATATTACAGATGAGCCAAGAAAGAACATTGTAAAGCAATATACCTGTTTTGCTGCTGCAATGGCTGACCATTCAGTCATTATATGATAATTTATTGGAAATTAAGGAATTTTAAGGCACAACTTCAGTGATTTCCTACAGCACAAACAATTTCTGAACTATTCTAACCTGGTATGACTCAAATCAATCCTTGAACTTGAATTCCAAGAATTCCCCCTTCTCTAGCAAACTCAGACAACCCATTGACTGACATTGCCTGAGACTGATTTTTGGAAAGGTGAGTCTGTCTTCCACCAACCACACTGCTTCTTACAGCTGCCTTAATGTACTCAAGGCTTCTCCTGAGAAATACTGGGCAATGAACAGCCCCTTCGTTGAGAGCTGCTAGATCTTATTAGCTCCCACCAAAACAATATTCCTATTCTGTTCACCATACAAATTCAAAATCAATCTACAATCCTATCATCTACTGCAGCAAAATGCTATAATTCACCACTTCTACATAGATAAAAATACTAAGATAGCATTATCCAAATGGCAAGCCTTTGAATTTTCACAGCCTTCTAGGCTGCATGACATACACAGTGTGTCCTAAAGTGCCTTCTCAGATCCAGAGGCTGGGAATGTTTTGACACTAGTTTGGATTTATTAACAAAAACATTACTAAGCCTGGGGAAACAAATACAAAAACTGCAATTTTATTGTTCTTTCTGTTTTCCAATGCCTCTGCTCATCAAAAAATGCAAAAAATTTGATTTCCCAGGCAAATGTCAAGCCCAAGACAATCTCCCATCCTCAAAACGCAAGATATCATTTTAAAGTTTTCTGCAACACCTGCATACTTCTACATTTAAAATAATGCTATTGGATGCCTCATAAACAACACTGAGGAGTCCTGTCCCATTTTAATACTTTTTTAAAAAAATTGCAATGCATTTTAAAGTGCTTAGGATGCTCACAACCCCCTGCACAACTGGCAGAATCCACATCTGACCTGCAGCCATACTTAGCAAAGTCATCTCGCTGAACATGATTTTGACAATTTGTCAGATACAGGTTTTTTAGAACTACTTATGTAAGATGATATTTGGAAATGGCTATTTAAAGGGAGTTCAAGTGAGAGCAGAACTTGCAAAAATAATTTAGAAAAACTTTTTCAAACCTTCCATTCAGCTTTCTCAGTACTTCTTTGCTTTGATTCATCATAGCTACCTTTAGCCAACTAGAAATTTAATGCTTCACCAAAGGTACCCTTTCTCATTTTGCTCAAAAAAATATATAGTTACTCTACCTTAGGACTACAATTCGGTTTCAGATTTTGTATTCTTTCTGAGACAATAAAACCAGAGGGTATTTCCAGTCAATCATAAGGCACGTATGATTCAAAATTCCAATAAAATTAGATGTGAGCTGGAACTCACCTCTTTTTATTGGTAAAGGGAATCAGGCATTTAAAGGTCAGTGATTCCTTTAAAGCATTCCCTTTTTGTTTCCTGTAGCATTCACATTAGATTATCAAAAATTGCATTGCTCAAAGACACAATTTTTTAAAAGATAAAATGCATTCTCTGAAAAAGTACAGTTAAGAGATGGCCAGGAATGTACCTCCAGATTGTCCTGACTCTGGATATAACTCAGCAACACTATGTAGTTACACCATCATCCAAGTCATGCAGCTGTGCACAATTTTATCCATTTAAACCAAAACTGAGCTTATTACCCAGTCAAGAATCACTGGAGATCCACTCACAGCATTTGCATGGCAGCAACAACTCTGCACTTCAGGTAGTTGTTCAGGTAGGAGCAATGTGCAATCAATAAGTCACACTGAACAGGTTTTTCCATTAAGCTTTGGCTTTCCCTTTGATTGTTTCTTACAGACACATTCCACTGATTGGTCTGGTACCACTCAGATTACTCTGTGCAGTATTCCTTGGTATTAGACAGGCCTTAATACTGCCTACAATGACTGCATTCCTAATTAGGAAATTCTAGTCTGTGGGCTGATTTCAATTCCCATTCATTTTGATTTTAATTTTCCTCCTATTAGGAGAAAATTAGGGAGGCAGCTTGTGCATGGGTGTGGTAGGAAAGTCAGGGAAGAAAATCAGTAGTGAGTGTTTATTGCTCTATCTGCACTTTCTCGAGGATGAACTCGAATAGATTGTTTGGAGGAAGGTTAAAGAATTTAGACCAGGGTTTACAACAGCCACCAGCATAGGGGGAGAGGCTGGGGAAAGCAATCTGCCCGAGGTGAGGAGAGGCTCTTAGAGTAGCAGGAAAGCACATGCTGAGAATTCTGCTTTTTTGACAGGTCAAGTAAAGTGCAGTTTATGAGATCAATAAACAGACCTGCCATTATTATGGATTAACCAGACTTTCCTTCATCCAGAGGCTTCTGCATTACTGGAGAAAGTGTATATTATTCTGGGACCTTCTGAGATAGGCATTTTTAGTTGGAATATGCAGGGAAAGTGGGGGGGGAAAGGGAGACAGTATCATCACAAATTCAGTTTTTCTTACTGTTTTATCAAAACATTCCTATACGTAAGTCTCAATCCAGAAGTTCTCCTTTTTTCCAATACTGAACTCATCAACCACACCGAGCTCCTAATGTGACCAAGAAAAAAAAATTAAAATTGAAGATTTGGTTTTTTTATCCATAGAGAAATTTTCCTTACAATCTCTCCCTTATGCTCTCTCCCATCTAACACTTACACATGTGTCAGCCTGGTCAGCTCTCCACCAAAATAACAAAACAGGTGAAGGCCTCATGCATCTTTACTTTTTATGGTGGCGTGCAGGTTTCCTCCTGCAGGTCTCCTGTTCTCTCTTTGGGACCAGTTAATAAGCCCTGTAAGAGATGAAATCATGTTCCTTGGCAAGTTTAGGATGTGGTAGTACTGAAATAATGGGTCTGGAGCAATAGCAGTGTTAAGCAGCCAAATGATGAGCACATGGTAAATTCCACAATTCTATGTGAGAGCATGAAGTTCAAGTTTGCAGGAGGAGAGAAGTTGTCTTCATTGAGTAGGAGCATACAGGGACACTGAAACCACTCACCCCTGAAATTATGGACTTGCATGAACAGCTCATCTTTAGCTCTGTATTTGTGAGACACTAAGAATTACACAGCTTCAGCCCTCATTGAGGCTTCTTGAAGCTAATATCTAATGTCAATAATAAAGAACCTTATTCCTTCTTTTTTTAAAACATATTGCCATATGAAAAAATAATGCTGTCTTGCTTGAAGCCAAGCAAAACAATTCAGATTTGGAGAATAGATATTACCTGCACAAAAAGAATAATAAAAAAAAATTACACCACTTGCATCAGACCAGAAAGTAAACCTATCATTTCTTATAAGTTTGTTGCTAAATAGGATGAGACATGAACCTCATGCTAATGTTTCATTTGAAATGGGACAATGGGATATATTTTCTTGTGAAGATTTTGATTGAAGCAACAAAGCATTTTTAAAAAACAACAAACAGCTGTAAACATTTAAATCACATATTTTATAAATAAATATGTAAGTATACACATATGTACTTTCTTACTCCAAGATTCTTGTTAATGTGTATTTATGTGGGAAATTCTACTACCTGAAAAGTAACAGAAAGAGAGAAAAACTAAGTAAATGTCAGTAAATATTTTTATAGCTATTTTAAGTAGATATTATGTGCTGCTGAAATGCTAATTATTTGTTTAGGGAAAATGAAAAGTAGTAAATTATTTAATGAAATACTTTTCAGTTTCAGAAAATGTCAGGATCACACATACCATCTGGCTTGTCTTTTTCAGGTATACTATTCATTCACTTTCATCCGAATTTATCCGAGATATCAGATGCCACCACAGTCTGAGTATCATGACAAATACGCGAATATTCTTCCGTCTTTCACAAATGTCAATACAGCTGTTGAGGTTGTCTTGTCACCTATGTGATCCTTTATTTTTGACCTTCTCGACAAGGAATTAAACAGACCAAACACCAAGAAAATAAAATATGCACGTTGCAAGAGCCCCATGGTTTTCAGATGTAGTATTTCTTTGCTATTTTTACAACGGCCGTACATAAGCTACAACACAGACGCAGGTAGGAGACTTCCAAGCTCACAGCCAGCTGTTGTACATTTATCTGTCTTACACTCCTGGCCCCAAGGATCTGACTTTCAAACACTCATATTCCATGCTGGCAATTTTGGGTAGCTTGTCTAGTTGCAATATTGCAACTTGCCTTGTCTAGTGCAACATTCACATCTCCTATTTTTGCCACAGAAAACTTCTACTCCACAAGGCACTGAAGACTTTTCACACTTCAGTGCCCTACACTCTGTTCTTTAGCTCCCATCACAAGCCTAGTTTTTTTCTTCTAAAGACTAATTCCCATCCAAAAAATCCCAGTTTTCAGCATCTAGATAGGATAAATTTTGGACAGGACTGAACATACAGAATAGGGGAGACCCAGAAGAGTTTCTGTCCCCACATCAGGTACCATTCATCATAGTTCAGACAGCTGTCCAGTGCTGGAGGTGTGATGGAAGATTTGAGACACCTTTCATTTTATCTCAGTGTGGTATTGGTACAGTGACATAAATCTGAGTATATGACGACCACCAGACACCAGTGCCAGTGGCTGCCACATCCTTTTTATAGTGGCATGAAAGCAATCTCCTGCACTGTCCATGGTGTTACACACTTTGCATCTTATAAAGGTGAAAGGAATGTGACAAAAGAAGTTGTAGTCCTTTAAAAATAACCACATAGGCTAAATAATACCTTACCTGTACATTATATCTTTCTGGGATTTTTATGGGTTATTTTTTCTGCCTTTTCTAAGTTATTTTTAAATTTAAGTCACTTGCAAATCACATTGTTTCACATGTGGAAATACAATCTCAATTATTGAGTGCTTCCCCAAATGGTAAAAAGTACTGCTCTTAGTTAATCCTGAATGTGTGCTACAAGTTTCTGTGTGAGGCCCAGGGCTGCTGACCTGTTTGTTCTTCACAGTGTAAAGCCAAAATTCTTCACTGAATGATCTTATAGCACAATTTGAAGGGCTGATGAATGGGGAGAGACATACTGTGGTGTGAGAAGAGTTGAACTATCTTTCATCTAAATATGCAGCACTGCCTGTCTAATAGATCCTTGCACTGGCTATTTAGGCTGTTACTGCAAACCATCTTCTAAAAATTGTTTCAGTGTGTTTACTTTCCACAGCTTGTGAATTTTGGAAGTGTGAAAGAATGAGAGGATGAACCTGTGGAATCTCAGGGCCTGCAGAAGTAAAATTTCCTGGAAGAAGGTAGACTTGCAGTACTTAGATGCTGATGAACAGGAAACAGCCAGTCCCCAGAGGCTGCTTCAGTACTACAACAGCCAGCATGAGAGGGGTTTGGTTGCTATGCAGCTAGATATCAAAAGAGATCTAATAGTTAGAACACTACAGACTCATTTCTCTCTTTTTTCCCACTACTGCTTTACTCAACATTTTCAAAATTAAATGTTTCATCTTCAGCATTTGAAATGGTTTCCATCTTAGAATTAAGTAGGATTTTTAAACGGGTTAAATAAGCATAGGGGAATAATGTCACTGTTTCCTTTAATCCAAAAATACTTTTTTCTGGTTTAATGTTATTTAATTTTATTGAGAAGAATTGCAAAGATTTGCTATCCAAACAAAACAAAACCAGTTACTTACAAATATAAATAAATGCAGAACTGGAATTAATTAATCGAAAGCAAGCAAAGATCTTCTTAAGCTATAGAACAAAGTAAAACTAAATTATTCCCAAAGTTTGTTACAAAATCAATACTTAAAACTACAGCTGCAGATGAAATTTCATAGATTTAGGTAGCAAAAGAAAGACTGCCTGTATTGATCTACTTTTATGCACTCTTGGAAGCCAGTATAAATATAGTTTCCCATCTCAGGGAACTGGTTTTGTTTCCCATTATTATTGCACTTTACACTTTGGATATTATATAGCTTATTGGAGTTTATATATATATAAGCCTGCTTCTAATATACATCCAACCATGCATACTCTAAGATGTATGAGATTTAAAAAACAAAGATGGAGTTCCTTACCATCAGAGAAGAGTGTTCTGTCAGGCTTTGCCTTCTTTTGGCACCTGAAAGTTCATTATTTTTTCTGAAGCTACTGATTGGGATCCCTCACTACCAACAGAAGCTCCTTTGGCGTGAGATTCACCCATCTGAAATAAGGGACACAAAGCAGGCCATCTGAATTACCTTCCATTCTTTATAGAGGAGGCTAAGTAATATACTGTGGACTTTTGGAAAGCAAAATGAAGATGAAATTAATTGTGTCTGTTCCCATGTAATGTTTGTTTTCAGCAACAGGAAAATAAGTATAAAATTTAAGAAGCCAAATCCCTTCATTTTCTACAGATGCTTAGAGTTTCTGGGCTAAAAAGTGTTGTCAAAAATTACAGAAATATTTATCCTTTTTATGTACACAGTCATTATCAATGAGCAAGTATCCAGGCTGCCGCAACCTATTTCCTTTATTATTATACTTGATTCGTAGCTGTAATTTTTTTTCCTATAGTCTCAGGATTCCAAAAATACCTCTGCCTTGTCAGAAACACAAAACAGTTTTTCTGCTCTTAGAAATTTTCAGTGACCACGTTTTGTGCTTCATCTTCTTACGGCAAACAAACACACAAACAAATACATAGTCTTCTAGTAATCCATCTTAAAGCAAACCTTTCCATGGTGCTTCCTTTGAGGGGCTGAGTGCTCATAGTCCTACTCAGATCAGCCATTCTGCTCAAGTTCCACATTACCTCCCTGTCTTTCTCGACTTAAAAAACCTGCTCTGCTCATTGAATTATTAAGACTTCCATCCAGATCTGTCCTCTATACTTACAACATTATTTTATAATTGGAAAATTATTTAGCAACAGGCTGTGAGCAGAAAAATCAATAGACCTTGATAATGAGATCTGTCCTACATGTTTCTAATCAATTATTTAAAAAAAGAAAGTATATTACAGAGGTGCTTCACATGTTACTAATCTTGCAAGCCAATGTTCTGTATTCCTATTTTACTAATAAGGTCTTGTGAGGAAAAGTGAACTCTGTTTAAACTATCATTCATCTTCATTTCATATCCTGCCAAGTCCCTAAGCAAGGCCAGAAGGTCACGAAGCTTTTGTGAAATAATAAACTATTCCTTACTCAGAACATTGATGATATTATCTCCACTGATAGAGCATCTGTTTTCTACCTCATTAATCACAAACATTGCAGTGCTATAAACCCTGTTCTTGAATCTTAAAGAAACAATATTTAGCCTATTTCAGCATTATCTTTTTGACAAGCTCTGCTCTGCCTACTGTAATGGCAGAACTGTTTTCCCTTAATGTCCTAATAATTCAGTATATCTATGTATAATTCAGTAATCTATACAAAGGAATTTTTTTGTTCTTCTTTTGATCAGATTATTTCACTTTTGGAGAAAAAAACTCCACTGAAATGCAGATTAGGCAGCTTCTCTGTGATAATAATTTTCTTTTTATTTTTGCTTTGTTAAGTCTTTTAATACCCATGCAGAACACCTGGGGTACCAATGTGCCATTTAGACCTTGAGCTGTCCTGACTGCTGCACTGCATCACAAGACCAAGAGCAGAAGTAAATTCTGAAAGCTCAACCTGAAAGTCATGTTTGGCTCCCCTTTATTCTGGTGTCACCTGTAAAAAAGTAAAAGTTCTATTATTAATTTCTGCGATGCACAAGATAATTAATCTTCCTCTCTCAAAATAATAGACAGGAATTTACAAGAATGTAGTCATAAGAACAGGTGATTACCATCATGAATACAAAGACAAGAGATTTTTTTAACAATTCAGCATTTTTTTCTCTCAATTTCTCTGTATTAAAGCATTTTTTAGTCCCATTCCAACTGTACAAGATTTCAGATATAATAAGTTAGACCTGAGAAAGAACAGACAGCATGGCAGGTTTCGGAATAGGTGGTAGTGTTTATTGAGATACATAATATGATTTACAAAGTTCTTAGCATGCTGAATTTAAAGTTGTTACTCTTCATCAGCACAATGGCACATAAAGCTTCCTTAGCAGGCAGGGATTTTTAAATGCCTTGAAATGTCTATTAATCTAAGTTGTGATCCAGTGTCTAGAAGTATTTCATGACTTAACTGGAAGTTTTAACTACTTTGAGTCATGTTGTCAGTGACCACCTCATATTTCTATGAGGCTTGTGTCTTTTATAAGGGAAGGCAAATGATTTATGAAAAAGGTGAACAGTAGGAGAATTAAATTATGCCTTTTTTTGTCTTTTCTTAAACCACGTTTCTTCACATTTGTTCTGATGTGAATGATTTGGATATAAAGGCACACCAGCAAGGGCATGAAAGGTACAGAATAATTTGCAATTAATGGCAGCCACAGGAAATGCCATGAAAGAGGGTGCAAGTTCAGCCTTGAAAACCAGAGAATCAAAGATTGTAGTTATTCAAAAAATTTCAAAATCACATTATTAATGATGCATGTTTTGAGGTGGTTTAAGGGCAATTGTATTGCATTTTTGTTCTGGATTCTCAATTTTCCATGACTTGGATTTGAATGAACTTTTAAAAATTTCTCCACAAGAGGAGGACTAGAAACCAGCTTTGATGACAACTGCAGAAACCAGCTTTGGTAACAATTGCAGATAGAAATTTGTCATCTGCTGAATGGAGGTTTGTAAAACCTACGAATTACTGAAGAAACCAACAAAAAAAAAATCCCCAATTAGTTGGCAATTCCACATAAAAAAACCCTGTTCTCCTAGTGACAAAAGCGGATACCTCAACAAAAAGAAACACTTCGTTCAGGATTATAATTTTTACAGTCATTCTCACATACTCAAACATTTACAGCTAACTCTTATTTCATTTGAATCAAGTCTGTTCTTGTTGTTTTGACTCAAATGAACCTGACCTCATTATCTTTATGATTGTCAGCTCGTCATGCTCACAGCAGTGCTCATGTCAGTAGCTACAGCTGATTACAAACTTAGAGGCCATCTTCCTTGTGCTCTTATCTTTCATTTTGATTAAGTAATCAGGAATTGTACCTAGTCAGTGATTGAACTAACCAGTGCTAAGTTCCTAAATCAATTAAAGAGGTCCAGGAGAGGCTAAGTAATTTTTTGATACATACAATTATGTGTCTGAAAATCAATCCAACCTTAGAAGTTGGGTCAGAGGGACAATTCAGGCACAGTTAAATATGTATATATTTAAGCATCTAATGTACTAGATACAAGCACAATAATATATATGGCAAACTGCATCAAATATGAATTCAAAATAAACCTCATACAGCCCAGTGATGAGCAAGAATCATTTCTGTAGCACAGATATAAGCAGGACCCAACGTGCTATGGGCCAATGTGCATTGGGTCAATGTGCCCAATGTCCCAGGTAAAGGGAATTCTGTTCCAGATTAGACTCTCTTGTGCCCAGTGCTGAGCTTTATGGGAATCATTTATGCTGAGATCAGTTGGTGCAGTACAGCCTCCCACATGTGGAGTTGTTGAGTCTGTGCACACGCAGCCCCAGGAGGTTTTCTTTTGGGACTGGTAGCATTCCCAAAACTCAGGGAGCACACAGGTGCCAGAGCGATGCAAAAGGTGAGCAGTCCAAACTCAGGCGAGCTACCACAAGAGCTAAGACACACAGATCATAATGTACAGCCAAATGAACTATCTCACCATGAAGGAAAAAGGCTCCTTTCTCTGCCTGTGTGGAAAGCAAACAGTAAGGTATTGCTTTACCTCAAGTCAGCTCACTCATGGTGTTGGACCACACAAGTTCCTTGATCATGTCATAAATTATCAAAACTGAGCAAACAATTGACTTCAACCTCAGAATCTTTAAGAGAAGCACCAGATGTCTTATCTTTGGTCTTTCTTTCTGTTTATGTCTCTATTGTTAGAGTTTGACATTTAACCTCACAGTGACATCTCTGCTTTGAGGAGGGCCATAGTAACACACCTGTCCACAAGCTGGGAAATCCTGCTCTGGTTGATGATTACCTCTCTATTTTTGCTCTCATTCCATTTGAGTTACACCCAAAGAGAATTAGCACATGCACAACTGCAGGAATCTTGAATACATTTTGATTTCCTACATGCATGCTAATCTGGCTCAGGAGCCCACAGCTGAGATAACACTTCTAAAACTGCTGAGTGCTCTAACCTTAGCCTGTGATTCAGAGATGATGGAAATAATGTCTGCTGATAAGTTATGAATAAGTTGCTACATGGAGAAATCAGCTTTCAATTAATTATAAAACTGACAGAAAGATTAATAGTGTTGATGTAAATATTTGACCAAGGTCATTTAGAAAGCCCCAGTGTGTCTCTCAAACCAATAGGTGAATATCACAAAATCAAATCTGCACAGTGCAACAGATTTGGCTTTGGAACTATTCCAAACCCTGACAAGCATAAAATAAGTGTAGTTACTAGCACATGTTTACATAGTGTTTTATAGTTTAGAATTCCAAAGTAATAATGATTTAGCCTTTCCAATAGCCCAGAAAAGTCTTTAGGCATGTAAGTACAAAGACATTGAGAGAATCACTCCAAACCCTTTTCAAGGTATAGGAAAAAGAACTTCTTAAAAAGTCTCATTTATGATACTCAAGCATTGAACTTTAATATTAATTGATTATTTTCCTCAACTAAATGCAAATACACACTCCTTTATATTCCTTTAGATTTTTCTTAGCACCTGAAAACATCTCTAAAATGCCTGGTTTTGGCAGTAGACTGCAGGAACAGCAAGGCAGAACTGCGTGTGTCTAACCCTGCTCTAGAGCTCTAGGGCCATGTTAGCCCAGCTTTACATGGAGCAAATGTCCCCCACCCCTCACATTTTGATGAAGTTGTTGTCTGCAGACAGATGTGCTGCCAGCAGCTCACGCTCTCCAGACTCTCTGCAGTGCCCAAGCTGATCTGCACTTTTCCCCAGTAGTGCCCGAGGAGCAGCTACAGCTCTGTGCAAACCTGACCGTGGGGGTTTTAGCTCAGTGCTGCCTTGTGCTGCTGAGCTGCCTGAGCGCCCTGTGGTACCCCTGCTTTGCATGGCCACAGGAGATGGTGCTGCCCACAGCAAGAGCGCTTCCCAGATCATCCTGCAAATCGTCAGACACTGTTTTCTCCTTTAACTAATGCCACCTATACCTGAAACCTTTTCTTCTCCCATTTGTTAAACCACGGTTGTATTAATAAACTAAGGCCTAGAACCAGAAAACTTGGACTCATAATGTCTATTATATTCTTCATTAAGTACTGCTGATCCTGTCTATAAATGTAGATTCATGAAAAGAGAAATTCCTGCCACACTACATATTTCAAGATTTCTGTAAAGCTGTCATAATCTCAGAATATTTCACATTGCAACAAATATTTCTGGCTTATAGGAGTTTCTGGAACAAGAATGAACATGTAGGTCTTGTGAAAGTCTCTCTATGTTTTGTTCAACTTACAAAGAAATGTATCCTCTTACTGAAATCTTTGTCCCATAGCTGGACAAACAGTGCTTGAACTCCAAACATTGCAACAGCTGACATCCCACAGTATTCTTGTCACCACCAGCCCCACAAACCAAAACCAAAGCAAAAATGAGTTTGCTCCTGGCTAAACTGGTTGGAGTAATGCTAAGTTATTCTCAATACAGAACTGACAATCAGTAGTTCCCAAAGGCTGATAATAACAGCAATAAAAAGAGTGACACTAATAATAATAATAATTATTATTATTATTATAATGATATAGCTACATACCTCAAGCTGCATTTAAAATCACTTAAACAGAATAAAACTGATAAAACCAGATTCAGCATGTCACAGTCTGATGTATCCACCCAGGAAATTCAGAAACACTTAGCTCACCACAAAGCAAAGAGAAAACAATGAAAACATTTGCAATAGTCTCTTGTTAATGAGATGTTTATGGGCCAGTGCTTAAACTGAAAAAAAAAAAAAAAAAAAAAAAAAAAGCCAGAAGTGCTGATTAGTGTTCTTTAGAAGTTAAAATGTTTGGTTTCAGTGTTTCCAAATTAAGTACAACATTGAAAATTTTAGTGAAAAGTATAATCCAATAATTGTCACAGAAATGGGACATTAAAAGGAACCCTCCAAGCTGCAGAAAAGCCACAGCAAAGTTACACAGATATTAATGGAATTATACCAAACTGCACCCACTGAGCTTTTGGTAAAAAAAGAGCAACAAGGAGAAAGATGCAAAGGTATAAGTAGAGATGCCTGAAAGCTAAAGGAAGACATTTAAAAATACTGAATGGGATACATAAAACCTGAATGTCTGAATCCCACCTCAAGACCATGCAGTCAGTAGAACTGGAGGACAGCTCAGCTGCCTGTGTGTAGGAGCCTTGTGGTGAGACCAACCAACCCCAAAGCTCCAGGTGTGCTTCAGATTAAAATTCCATTGTTTGTTGCAGAAGTTTATAAATCCATTTTACAGGTGAACACACACACACAAGTGCCTAAATTTAGGCAACTGAGTCTGCAAGGTCATTCCTTCCTGAACACCACAGGAAATGGAGAAAAACGGGCACTACTCCACAGCAGCTATCTGACCTCCATTAGACCATAAAGGCAGCATTAAAGTGAACCATTTTTCAAACAGCAGTTTTAAAAAAATCAACACTTTCTTTTAATTCTGAATGGAGCCAAATTTAGAATTCTCAAGTCCTTTCCCAGAATGAACCTACAATCAAAAAAGTTCAGTGCATTTATTTTCAATATGCACTCATTAAAGTAATATGCTTTAATTATAAATACGTTATTTGATAGGTTTTTTCTTCAATTTCCCTTTCATAAGGGGACATATAACTCCAGAAATATTAGAAATGGTTTTCATTCCTGTACACACATGCCTTTAAAACTTGCCCAATATTTTTAGAAAAGAAAGAACATCTTTTCATGAGTAATGGGCTGGTACTGTGAGGGGGAAATCGCTGAAGGATGAAGTTCAGTTACACTACAGCTCACAAAGATGTGTTTCCATTTAGATGTGACTAAATATCCTGTTTGCCTGTTCTTTTTTGCCTGAAATATCAGATTCTTTACTGCATCTGAAGGTTTTGGATCACAGCATTAAAAATCAAGGGTATCCACTCACAGCTAGCATTTCTTCTGTGCCTTTCTCTGAATTCTGTTCACTTGCCTCATCCCCCTTTCTCATTTTCCCCAAACCATATCCCACCTACTGAAGCCTCATTTTTTTTCAAGCACTGCTTGAAGAAATATGTTTCACAGAGAAGGTACAGGAGCCAAGTGTAGGTGTCTTCTCCCTTTATGCAAACAATGGCATAAAGACAAAACTCACGTGTTTTCCAGTGCCTGTTCACCTCACACAGCTCTAGAGCAATGAGGTGAAATCCTCATTCCCTTGAGTTTACACCACTACTGGAATGGTACAAAACTGCAACTAATTTTTCAGCACAGCAGGTGACTGGTGCCTGAGGTTTTGTTTTAATTTCTCTCTCTGGATCACTGGCAGGAGCTCACCCTGCCCCTCGCAGTCGTGGCACTGGGTTCTGGTTTTATGACATCAATCCTCCTGGATCCTTTTGCCTGGTTTCCTCTGTACCAATGCTCCTTCATGCACAGCTCCTTACCCGTCCCAGAGGCTGGGGAAAGCTCTTGCTTGGCTGCTCTGGTGGCTGCTCCAGAGGTTCCCAAGGTCACTGGTGTCACCGGTGCCAGGGCTTCATCACACCTTCACCCTGCCCTGTGTCCACCCGCTGAGTCTGAGGTGCCCAAAGGTGCTGCACAGCCAGACACAAGTGTGATGAGGGAGATTTCTGCATTAAGGTCACCCCTATTGGAGTCTGGGATCGACTGCTGTCTGCTCTTTTTTTACAATTCCTTTGCATCAAATAACATGGAGACCTTACATAACAAGTAAAGAGGCTATGTATTAGGATTACAGGTGTGTTGTCTAAAAAAAAGAGAGAAAATTCACTTCTTTCTTCTTTTTCATCTCCTTTGAATCCCTGTTGTTGCTTGTATCATGCAAGTGTTTTCCTCTTGTCACCACTTCTCCCCAGTAGTTTGCATCCCTCCTGAAATGTAGAGGCTAAGTGCCAGCTCTCTCCAAAATGCCAAGGTGAGCTAAATTGACTCGCCTGTTGTTGTGTTAACAATTGAATAGAAAATTATGAGACTTTCTTGGAAATACAGTTGTATTTCCTGCTTTCAGTCTTGGCTGCAGTCCAGAAAAACAGAGATGTATAAGAAAATCAAAAAATGTTACCATATTTAGGGAGAAGGAAGGATAACTTTTCCGTATCTTAAAAAAATAATCTTTATTCTCATATTTTCTTTCCAAAATTTTATAGAGTTATTTACAGGGAGTTAGTTTGTTTTTCTCTCTGCTCATGACACACATCAGGAGCAATGAGATTTGGAGCACCACACTACTTAGAAGCTACAGTCCCAAACCAGCATCCATTTGTACCAGGTAATGCAGAAATATTTTCAAGAGGCCTCACCCCTAGAGCTAAGAACCAGCAAGCAGTAATACAGCCAGCTCAATTTCAACTGCTACTTTAGCCACTCCACAGGCTAGCACAATAAAACTCTTTGAAACTAATGCCAGATTTTAATAATTTTAATGGCTGTAAAGGAGACAAACTGTGGCAAACCCATTGCCTGTCTGTGCTGCAAAGATGAACACCCATGTGCAGAGCCATTCCCTGTCTCATTGCACAGACCATGCACTACAAGAAGTGGCATTAAGAAATGGAGATTAATGAATAACCATAGTTATTAACCTCAACTGCAAATTTTCTGCTTTGATTTACCCCAAGCAAATCAAGTGGTGAACCATCTTTGATAGGAGCTTTTTATTTTTCTCACTTTGACCATCTGGTAATCTGTGTAAAAGATGGGCAACTGCAGTATTTATCAGCCCTTAACCTCTGAGGTGCAGAGAATGCAAAGAGACCATAGCAAAAGACAGAGGAGACAATCTAAACATCCTCTTGGGCTGGAGACACTTGTCCCAATGATCAGAGAAACTTCTTGGCATCACGTCAGACCCAGGAGAGGAAGACTATTTGGGCTGTGTTCACTTTCCTTATGCCCCTTTCTCATTTTCCCCAAACCGTATCCCACCGACTGAAACCTCATATTTTTTCAAACACTGCTTGAAGAAATATATTTCTTGTAAAGATAAACATGCCAGAAAAAGAAGTCCTGCCAGACAATTTGTAAATTATAGTAATTTCATTTACTATTTTTGGTCCAATGGTCTGTGCCATCACACTTAAATCTTCTTCTTTTGCTAGAGATTTTATTGTCTTTTTACTAATGGAACTTTAATCATTTTTTCAGTCACATTGTTTTCCTTTTGGAGACTAACCTTAAAGAAACTATTTCACCTTGATCTTAGGAGAATGTGCAGATTCACTCATTTAATATCTTGAAGCAGCAGCACCTTTTCTGTCATTTTTGAAATCTCTTCTTTTCTCATTAGCATCTTCTGTGTTCCTGCATGTTTCCAATGGTATTCATACTTTCTTATACTGCATAAATTCTTCTTTAAAATCCTTTACTCTATAATTTTTATATTAAAAATACAGTAGACACTTCATTTTCCTTCGAGAGTCTGCTCTTTTTGGCAAACTGATGTTGAATAAGAGCAAAAGGAATCATTAAGTGCTTAAACTAAGTCCCAAACAACACATTATGGAATTCACTGTGGTACTTATACTGGAGAAGGCTTTTTTACTACATAATAGGTCTCATTATCCCCCCAGAAATTCAGTGTTCTTTATTACAGTAGGAAGAACAAGGTACACAGAAATTAAAAGGAACTATCAAAGAACCAACAAAACAAATATAGAGAAAAAGTGCTTTTTCCTCTAAAATGGAGATGAGAGCCTTACCTTGTCAAAGCACTGTACTGTTTGAGAAGCACAGGTCTCAGAGGGAGCAGAGCAGTTAATGATAGAGGTAACTCAAAACATATGATTATTTGCAAAATGTTTATTAATATTATTAGATTTGAAGCCTACAAAGGCTGTTGTGATAATCTAATCCGACACTTGCATATCAGGGGAGAGGATCTAATTTCTGCAGCAACTCCACAGTGTCTGAATAAAAGCATTTATTAAAAAGACATATTTTCATAACTTAAAAATAATCCTAATGATAGATAATCTGTCAAAAGTTACACAGTATTAGCCCTTTGTTTACTTCCTCTTACTTTTAATATTTGCAGTTCACTTCTCATTTATATATCAGTCTTTTAATTTTAGGGAATATTTTTACATTTAGCTGTCATTGCATCACTGTGATCAGATCACTCCATTTTTATGATTCAATTTCACCTCCCTCATGAAAATACTGGTTGATGCAATAAAATCATTTCTACCCCTTCTTTTGTAGGACTCATAGACATTATGAGATGGAGGATCATCACTGTATTTTTTCCAATTCCATCATTCCTGTAATCTCCTTTATAAAGCAGAGATACCCTAATGAGACTCAGAATTATGACTTAGTAACTCAGATGTTACTTGTTGTATTTGCACAATGCCATTCCCTGCTCCTGAACAGCTTTCTTCAGTTTTATCCAGAGATTTTTATTTTTACGGTAGATTCAAGGTAAAATCAGTCAGGTCTTTAGACAAGTCTTGAAGACATTTCTTACCTTCCAGAGCATTGCCTGACACACTGTAAACCTGACTGTGGTTTTCCTTTCCAGATGTGGAATGTTTTATTTGGCAGTACCAAAAGCAATATTTTCAATGGTTTTAGCCAAAAAATTCACACTGATCTGTGCTATTTATTTATACTATTAATAACTTCTCTAGTAGTCTTTGTGATATATATGTCTTACCAGCATTTATTTTCTACTTTCTTTTATATTACTGACTAAAGTATTAAATAATATTTAGCCTAGAAATGCATCACAGGATGATGAATTCCCATACATAACACTTGGAGATCTATCAGTAAAACAGTTTTTTATTTAATTTAGAACAGTATATTATGATAATCATTCTTTTTTGCTTGACAGTTTCCATGCTTCTGTGTATTGTCTACATAATTTTTTCCTTCTTTTGTGGCTGGACAAACCTATAAATAACTTCTGTTTGAAAGCCATGAGTCTAAAAATAGAGTGGAATGAAGCTGAATAGTCTAGGACACAATGCACATTGTTATTTTGCTAAACAGGTGGGGAGGGGGAACTTATTTCTAACATGTATTTGAATGTTTTCTCAAAACTTCCTTATTTAAAAGGAAAAGTTCTAAGGGCATGTGAAATATCCAGATGCCCAATCTCCTCAACATAAGATTACAGTTTGTGTCAAGTAACCATTACTTTTAACAGTGTTTTCATAGTTATTTTACAGAAGGTACTGATGAAGGAGGGGAGATCCAGCCTAATTCACTGGTAGGTTTCTCTCTCTAGCCAGCCTATCGAGACTAAAAGAGTTTTCCAGGCTCCCGTGCAAGGAGGAATGTGCACCTTCAGACCACTTTTAGATAACCTAATTCAGATAACATCTTTAGAAAGGGACTGTATTCGGAAGTCTCTCTGTAGAAGCCTGAATTATAAGTTGGTATTAAACAATTAATTGATTGTAAAAGTTATGATGAATACAGATGTGGGCACTTAAACTTTGACAGGTGATTCCTGCTAGAGCCTTACATGTGACACCTCCTCCCACTGCTGCAAAGAGAAAATCCATGGGTGCTCAGAGTCTTCCACAAGATCTTCACTAAACATATGCACAAGTGAGATACCTGCATTAGACATACTATTTTTATCAAGTATTGTTGTAATTTCAAATTCAACATGTCCTATTTTTCATTAAAATCTTACTAATTGCATCATTTTTGCAATCACTTATTTTCCAGATTAGCCTTACGCCAGTTTTGCCAAAGAGCAGTGACTTCTCTTTCATTGCCAATCAATTATCAGTCATGTTTGACTGATTTCTGAAGGATTTTTAAGTTCCTCAGCGCTGCACGATTTGCAAGTAAGTAAAAGAAATTGAATCTCCTCATTCTGACTCCTTTGGCACTCAAGGGTGCCAGTCCTCCTGATTTCAGAAAAATATTTAACTTCCACTGTGTAAGTTTATGGTCCTCCTTATCTTCTAGCTCAATAGAAAGTATTTCCTTAATACTTTATCATAAGAATACATCATCCTGCTTTTCTTCAGGAACAGATAAAAAAAAAATACTTGTTGTGCACTTCCTTTTCTTTGTTGGGATTACTATCCTTATCTCATGTCATACTGATACAGTTGTTGAACTGTTGTTTGTTCCTGACACATTTAAGAAGTTCTTTTCTGAAATTCCGATTGGTTTTCTGCTTTTCCAACAATGGTTATTAATATTTATTAATGTCAGCTTAAATGTCTTTTCATAACTTGTCCTAAAAAGTAGAATATTATGATTTGTGCAATCCAAGTATCTTAATGCACTTTTCCTTTCCTTTTGGCCATGGGTGCAATATATCAGAGCATTGCCTTTGTATTCAGAGTACTGAATCAGAAGTCTGTGAAGCTGTCTGATTCTCTTAAAGCAGATTTTGCTGTTAAAACAAGCTGGAAGCACTGTCAGTCATCAGGTGTGCATTTCAGTTTGCTCTTTTCAGTTTACCCCAGCTGCATACTTGTCAATCAAAACCACTTGTTATGAATAGATATGATGCCTGCAGAGATTAACAAATTGAGACCCCATGATGCAACCCTGAGACACAAGTGGAAGGATACAACACATGGAAGCCAGTTTCTGGTGAACCATAATATCTCTGCCTACTCTGTCCAGATGTTTGCAGGGCGCCAGATATGTCAAATTCCCCTCAGTGTACCACATTGTCAAACAGAAAAACGAAAGTACTATGAGAAAGGCTATTCTCATATGTGTGTAACCATGCTGAAGCCAGATAAAGCCAAGAATACAGAGCTTTACAGCCAATTTTCTTATTAAAATACAAAAGATTCTGACATTCTTTGTATTTTGTAGGACTACCTAAGAGTCTGACTTCTGTATTCCAAAGGCAAAAGCAATGTGCATCTATTCTTTTAAGACTAACTTATAAACAGCTTCTAACCCCCACCTAAAGTTGCTTGTCCTGCTAACACCTTTACTGCCATGTAAAAATCATGTGACATTTTGGAAACTTTTATAGGGAATCAAAGTGAGAGCAAGGAAAACCAGCTTGACCTCTGTTGCCCAGTTGTATGTCTCAGACCTTCCAGTGACCAACAGAGCAGTTACAGGATTTTTATATCAGGTTGTCTATTCCACCTTGCATATGCCTGCTCTGCATATACGTCTGCTGACAGGGTCTTTAATTACATTATTTCATAACTTATTTTCCATTCAGTGGGTGATTCAGCAGTATAAATGAAGCAATATTTTCTTTTTCCTCTCAGCATTCGTGGTGCAGTTCTAAACCCCATTTACTGGGAATCATCCAAACCTTACCCAGAAGATAGAGTCACTTATTATCTTATGAGTGTTTCTGTGGGCATGCCTGTGCCATACAGTGATGGGTGGTGTTAAGACTCTTTGGAGAGTGCTGCCTGAGCCAGCTCTTGAACCACAAGCTGTGTTGCCACATCAGCAGGGTGCTGCAACTGAACTAATAACTTTCCTTGGAGCCATTTTGCATGGACATTTTGACAATCTCAAGGCTAGCTGGTCTCATGGTGTAAATATGCCCAATGATATTCATCACCACAACACCAAGATCTTAACTGCGGAGGAGAAAACCCCTTTCAAGCCTGCATCAATCCACTTCACCATTTTTTAACCTCAGTTTTAGAAACTGAACTGGCTAATGCATTTCCTCTTTCTCACAAATGAACCTAAAAACACTTATCTTCAGAAAACTGAAATTAATTTAACTCTCATCATTCTGAAGACCAAAGAGCAAGTTCAAAGCATTTTCAGAACTGATCAAGCTAATTTTCAAGACATAATGCTTTCACTGAAACAATTTTTTTTTTCCCTGTGAGTTGGGTTAAGCTTTCCAAAATTTTAGTAATTTTATTTTCTTTCTTAAAGAAGTTGAGGTGCTGAGGACTGTGGAGATTGGTGCTAATTTGATTTATGAGTACTCTATAACTTTTAAAGAACCCATATAGGCAAATATATGAAGGCATATCATTAGAGAGAATGTCTGTATTTTGGAATTTATATTTATATGTCAGATAAAATGTGAAAGATAGACTGTGCCCATTCCACTACCAAAACACATTCAAGTTTTTCTATAAGAGACACAAATTAGTCATGAGCCAGCAGGTTTGAGAAACACAAAGAGGTAAATTACAAAGCAATGTGCAGGGATTTAGCTGCATGACTCCTATTAACATCAATGGGATTTAACTGTGTGACTCTCTGTGCACCACTTTGCAAATTTACCCTAAATTGACTAGCGTGGTAATTCCTAGACAGCATGCAGTGGGGAAGTGACTGCTTCTGTAAACACCAGGGACTGTTGATTCTCAAATGTCTCCATGCTGCACTCAACAAAGAACAAGCATTCAAAGAAACATTTTATTCCCTGCATCACAGGAGGACAGGAAATAAAGACACCGGCTCAGAACTCCATAGGGGACTCCAGTTCCAGAAATGTCATTTAGGGAAAACAAAACTCTCTTAATGATTCCTGATACTGTCATATTCCTAAACTTCTGAGCCAAAAAAATATGATCCTTTAGTATCACATAGGTACTGAAGCACCAAAAGAGAGTAATTTCTTAGTTCCTGTACCAAAGTGACCTGAGAAAACAGAATCATAGACTCATAAAATGATTTGGGTTGGAAGGACTTTAAAGATCATAGAGTTCATTCCAGTACTCTCTTCGATACTATTCCTTCTGAAAAACTGATCACAAAGAGTGTTTTTTGCTTTCTACTGGAAAACGTTTATTCATTTGATTCCCTCTGTTCTCATAAATCTTCTCTTATTCTTACATTATTATGTAGCTAAAGGTTTTGTTATTAGGTACTTAAATCTAGCTCACCTTTTGTTACCTTTACACACGAGCTGGAACATATTCCTGGCTGAATAAAAGAGTACAGGCCTCATTTGCCTTGTGTATTTCCCAAAGCACGGCACACAATTTCAATAAAGGCTAGAAATACAATATGTGGGACAGCAGAATATTAGCATGCAGGTGGTTTGTGATTCGAGGGGGATGGAGACAGTGGAAAATTTTGAAGAAATGTTAAAAGTCAGAAATAAAAATAATGTACTTTTCTTCTAACTGAGCTATTATTTTTAGCTTTTCAGAGCTACCTGTAGTTTTCTGTCCTATAAAACCAAACCACTGCTCCTCAATAGGTATCAGTCTGACAAAAGTCAATTTGGAGATAGTACTGCTTCCTGGAAAGGCAGTATAATGTTGTAAACCTGTTGTATAAATACAACAGCAAAGGAAAATGAAGAGGAGCAAAGCAAAGCTTTTCTGATTGCATTGTTCTTTCTGGCAAGTTATTGTTATGTTGCTGTTTATATTATGCCAGTTTCCAAGAGTCAATAAGAATCTGGCATATCTCTTGGGTGCAAAATTAAGAGAGATGAAGCCTAAGACCCCAAAAGAAGGAGCTAGAATGGTGTGATAAAACATACAGATGTAAAAAGCCACAGACACTCAGACACACACAAGCCACATCTAAGCATGCATGTATAACTACTCCCATTGCACTCTACTGTACAATAAATGGATTTTGCATCAGAGAGCCCAAACTTCCCCTTATAATGTAGTAGTTCTTCAACATTCTCAGAGTTAAAATATGGAGTTCAGGTCTACAGGAATGAATGAAAAGATTTGATAAGGACAGTCCTATATGGCATCGGCTTCCCTCCATACTCTTCATTCAGTCTTTTTTTTGAGCCTGGGGGTAGATCAGCAGGTATCTATTTCCATCCTGTATTATCTAAAGATTCTCATTTTCATCTTCCCATTTGAGGAGTAAGTAATACTTCTGTATCACTTAGCTCCTCTATTAGCACTGAATCTCCTGAGCCCCTTTAAAGTGGATTCTCAGATTAAAATCAGCTATCCTCACAGTCTCTTCATTCAAAATGCCCTGAAAAGCACTGAGAGGGAACCGTATGTTGGATAATTATCCTGATATCTCAGCACAGTGAAAGGATACACACATCTCTTTCATGTCTGTGTCATTCTAAGGGGTTAGTAGTTCAGATCTGCTCACTCTGGCTCAGAAACTAAAAGTAAACCTATCCCTGACTTGCTGTTTTGCAAACATACTAAAAAAATCAGTGTATTTTTAGTATAGCATCTGTGAGAAAAAAACATGTAGAAACAAAAATAATTCACCCCCACTCAAATTATTACCCCTGTTGAAAGAATGCTCCTTTTTATCCAAGAATATTCCTTCCCCAGTGGAAATATTCAAGCTGTTGCTGGATTGACCAGAAAACACTCCACAGTCACTTCTGCTGGTGAATTGGTAGGGATGTGTGCATACTCAATGTCCCTTGCAGTTCTGAACTTCATGGTGTTTGAATGAATATTGTGGCTATTAAGACACTCTCAAGGTTTTCGATTTCAGCAAGCCTATCTACTGCCCTTCACCTGGCCCACAGTCAAAAACCAAATTCGTTGTTATCATCTTTTTACTTAGAGCCTCTTTCCTGGCTTCATGGACTTACAGAAGATATTCTGCTGTATTTCCTTATTTTTTCTGTCTTCATACAAAGAACAATTAGCAGGAAAACCTGATTCTATAACGTTGAAAAGTAAAAATATAAAAAAAACCTACTTAGTTGAGAGTAGTTTTTGAAATGTGGTAATTAGTTGCTATACTTAAACAATTAGCTTGTTATATTGAAAGAGTGATTCTTCAGCCACCTCATGATCTCTTGAGAACTTTGCCACTGACTGCTTACCACTGACTCAGGGCTACAGAGTATGTAGAAAACCCTGTGAAAGTGGCATCGATTGGAACATCTTGTGTTTAACTGTCTGCAACCAAGAGGACTCCTGAATTTCAGCTGTGCTCAGCAAATGCCTTCTCTCTCCTTCCATGTGTAAGAAATACTCCCAGCTAAACCTGGTCATAGAAGAATGTCACACACAAAAATCAGTCTACTGTACCATCAGACTGATGCTTTGTTTCATGTGGTGGAGAATTCATGCTGGCTGCCCTGGAGTTGGGGACAGATAATGAATACTTTCTCTCTACCTGATCAGCAGCAAGAATGAGAGAAACAGGCTCCCTGCCAGTTTCTTCGTCTTTATTTCCTCCCTCCTTCCCCATTTTCTCCTTGCTGTCTACTGTCAAAAGGAATTAAGCAATTTCCAAAAAAAGAGCCCCAGCAGTGTCCAGCAGGAACTGAACTCAAGCATAGGCAAGAGCCTGAACCCCCAAGGACACACTGATTTGCAGCCCTGCTGCAGCAGAAAATGCTGGGGACCTTACCTGGATCAGCAGCAGACTGCCCAGCCTCTTGGTAGCTGCCTTGAAATGTGGTGGTACAACAACCTTGAGACTCATAGGAATATAAACTCAGTATGTCATTAACTGTTCAGTGGGCTGGGATTAGCAATGCACTGAGATGCACTCTGAAACATCACTGCTCCTAGATGCCCAGACCAAAGGCCTATTTCTCAGTCAAACATTGGCTCCTAGAAACTACAAATACTTTCTAAATGCAATTTGGAAAGCAGGACTGAATGTCTGCATCCAGCCAGAACACATGTATCTTACATAAACCCATTCTTGAACTCTTTATCTGTTAAATTTGCTGTATTCTTCACATGAATTCTTATGGTTTCAAAAGTGAAGAGTTCAGTCAGTTATAAAACTATGGAACTATTTTATTTTTCTCTAGTAAGGCTAACACGAAGTATTGTACACCATGTGTGGCTATTGTTTTGAGACATAGTGACTTGTTGAATAGAAATTCAAGTAAAATATTTTAAATTCACCAATGGATAAATTTCAGACAAGAACAAGAATTAAGAAACAAGTATCACTATTGTCAATAGATTCAAATCTTCCACTATGGTTCTACGTATCCTTTTGTTATAGCTGTGCTGATCCCTCAGCAAGGACTTAGAAAATCTCTTTCTTTTCTGTTCCTGGAGGTTTTCAGTAGCATAGTGAAAACTCCAAAACAAGGACTTCTGTATCTACTTTGTAAAAACTTATTTGGCAAGCATCTTTCAGTAGCAGGAAATAACTGTTAACTGATAGCAGATAATCAAAATGTCTAGTGTTCTGGTCACAGAAATTACTATGGTATTCATCAGGTAGGAGAAAAAGAACTCATTTCTGTTAGTAACTCTGCCAAAAAGAGTTGATACTGTAAAGTCTGATGAAGCACACACTGTATGCATACCTTTTATTTTCCTGGAAAAGTTACAATCAGATAAAATATATTCACTGGCTTTAAAGCTCACAGAAAGCTATCCAAGACATTCATTGTAAATCTATCATTCAGTGACGTCTGCTGTATTTTACTGACTCTTTGATTTTCATTTCTAAATACAGCTTCAGGTGGAGACATTTTGGCCGGCGTTGCTGTGATAACATTAATAGGCTTCTTGCACCATTTTTGACTGCCTAACAAAATAATTTATTACTTACCTTCAGGAAGTTACAACACAGAGAACAAACTTGTAGGTTACAATCCATTAAAGCTTTGTACAAGCGTTTTGATTTCTCAAAATCACGGGCTGAGTATCTAAAGCAAGCAAAAAAAGACAACAACCTAGCTGCTTGAAACAAGAGAACTTTTATTATTTGAGTGAGGTTGAAATTTCCAGCACTGATATCACAGATCTCTCTTCATGTATTTCAATTCAAAAAATAACAAAAAGTTCATGGTAGGAGCATAAACCAGAAAGGAACTTGTCCAGTTGTCACCCATGGTAATAAAATGATAAATAATAATGCTCTAAGCATGTTGACAGACACTTGTAATATTCAGTGCCCTGTATGCTACCTTCAGAATAAAAATGGGTCAAAAGCTATGAGGCATACTGTATTGGTATCCAAGTGTTTATGTCCTCTGCTATTGATGGAACTTTTGAGCTGCCTCCACTGCTTGGAGACAAGCTTTGACAGATGCAAGCCACAGCTGTACACAGAAGTGCTGCTGCTGAGCTGGGGATTTTTTCTAACACAGATTCTGCCAGCTTCAAAAAAACAAGGCTCATTTATGGGGAAAGCAAGCCATCTGTGCTGTTTACCTTACTGGGGCTGTTAAAGTTTCCTTCAGTCAGCTGCCTCAGTACTCTACAAGTCACAAACCGGTCTCTAGAAAGACTAACCTCCTTGCCAGGGCTCCATCTCCAAGATTTATAAGAGAACAGAGAACTGTCATATTTTGCTATTGTTAATTTATAACTCTCCTAGGTAATTTGTAGCAATTCTTCCATCTCACATTTGCCTAATTTAGTACTCCTGACTTGAGCAAATGTTCAGTTCTACTCCCTGTAAAGTTGTGTCTGAGAAAAGAGGCCTGAATAGGTCCCAGAAGGGAAAAAGCACCCAGTAATAAGGTTTCACTATAGATAGAAAGGCTACATTCCTTCCACACTAAATCAGCTGAGAACTACTGCAGTATGCATTGTACTTGAGGGGATTTCATGTTTGAACTTGAAAAGTGGCCTGACAGTGGTCAGAAGTATGTTTTGAAACATCAGCTTTATGAAGTAACAGAAATTATGTGAAATTATTGCTGGAACTGTACAGCAGATAAGAATGCCCTTGAACTTGGCTAGCTTCTGAAATACTTATTCATTCAAAACAACCTTATAAGGTTTTACTGCTCCTGAACTATTATAAAACATATAGTTTAAAAGTCTTCAAATAGGGGGATATTTGAATTAGGCAATGGGCTTTTGCATTTCAAGAAGTTTTATCTTCTAGTGGTGCTTCTGGTCTCCCATATGAATAAATCCTCAGCATATTTATATCTAAGAGAGAAGATAATAGTAAAGTTTCCAAATCCTAAATTCATCTTTAGTCAACACTTTTCAAAGCACATTTTTACTAGGACACAATTTTAAAAATAATTCAAAAGAAGTCCAAGGAAAATTAATTGTATTTTAATTAACTTAGTTCTTCCTTTCCAAGACAGCAATAGTGTAGATAAAAGTTATGGATTTATTTTCTAATTATAAGATTGAAGGCAAAATTTTTGTCAATTCTGCAGATATATTGAAAAGTTTAAGTAAGCAGAATTTCAGTGAAATAGTCACTGTTTATTTTACCCTTATATCTCAACAGGTTATAATCAGACAACAAATAAAACCTCTGCCAAAAAAAACCATAAAAGCCATATCGTCATATTTCACATCTAACTATGTCCTTTGCAGGAAATGGTTCCTACCATAGTCTCTAACATCAGCAGTTGGCACAGGCTGTAACACTATGCAGTGGCTTATTCTAAACAATTTTGAATGAAAAGACAGCACTCTCAGACTCCCTGACTCTGAGTGATTACTTTTGGGCTCAGGTTAAAGCTGTCTAGTTCTATATTAACTACCAAAAATTTACAAAGGGCTAGAAAATTTTCACAGGTTTGGTACCATTAACTCCATCTCAGGATATGAGCAAGAGGGTAATATCAAGGCAAAATTAAGTTGGGTAAGATGGATCATGCAGAACAAAAAGTCCTGAAGTAACTAAGACAAATCAATATTTAAGCTAAAGTTTAAATTTTGTTGCTATCTAAATCAAATCCTTTGAACAAAAGACTTACCAGAACATTGATCTAAAGTTAAAGCAAGTTTAGAACAAGCTCACAGCATATTCCAGTATTAGTCTTTTATACACTTAGAGATTAAATGAGGAAAATTCTAAAGTCCCCCTTAAAAAATAACATATGGAGGGCCTATAAAGCCCCTGATTTCCACACATACAGTCAGAGTTGGTTGCAGTGTTACAACTGTAAGAGAAATATTTGGTTTAGGTTTTACTGGGTTGTGAGTCTTTTTCCCAAATACTAATGGCAGGTGACTGCAGAACTGGCTAGCAGGTGACAGGTGTGGGCTTTTTCCACATACTCACTCAGTTTGTACTTTTATTTACCTGCTTTTCCAGTATATTTACCCTGAAGCCGTTTGCAGTAGCCTTTTTATTCTTACAAAAGCTGGGAAAAGTGACAGATGCTCATTCAAGCTTTCTTCAAGACTTTATCTCTTTTCCTTGTCTTCCTTAATTTAAAATATATATTTATCATGAGACAAGTTAAAGAAGGTGCATCACAGCTCATGCAACAGGTTTGAGCTTCATGGCAAATGCTTTTTATCATAGCATTAAAGGCACTTGTTACAGGTTAAGGAAGTAATTTATGTCTCTGTTGGATCCCTATAGTAGACATCCCTCAAAGAACAAGGCAGATGACCACCAATCCAACTGTTTATGACAGATCCTAACTATTCCTAACTCTTCCAGGAAAGAAGATAAAACAAGAAATCTCTTCCTTCAGAAACTGCTCCCAGTGAAAAAAAAAAAAAAAAAAAGAAAAAAAAAAAAAAAGCTATTGTCTTCAGACAGGAACAAAGATTTAGCTTAAGATACTCAAAATGCTGTCTCTTACCCTTACAAGGAACAGTGATTGTTCAAAACCACCTACATGTCTACAGTCACTATCTACATAGTATCAAATGATGCAACATTCATTTTTACAAGTTCTTTTCTCAGGGAACCAAGGAGTCTGACTCAGTAAATTGCTATTCAATTAAATCAGACAAAATCACAATCCCTGTGTGTTTAAAGGACAGCTGGCTACGATCTTCTCTATATCTTGCCCTTCCTTGCAATTTCCACTGTCACCCTTTTCATTCTTGTAAAAATGCTGATGAGAACGAAGCCCCACTTAAATTCGTATTTTTACATGCTTATCTTTTCTAAGGAACAGGTTTAAAGCAAACTTTCCACATCATCAAGGTTTCAATCCTGCCCGCCTTTCTGAGGACAGACATCGCAACAGGAGGGTAGAGACTGAGTTGGCTGCAAGCCCCCCCTGCCTGGCTGGGGAGGGGCAGGCATGTTAAGCTGACATATAACCTGCAGTGATGAACAGGAATACATGGTTTAAAGATAGCTCAGTCAGGCAAGTACACAGATGCTTGGGATTACAGGATTTATTCAGCTGGACTTAGAATCCTGGTCTTGTCCAAAAGTACCCAAATATCAATCCACTAAGAACAGACTAATAAATAGCACCAGAAAATTATCTGTGTGTGAGAAGAAAAAATTGTAGAATTTTGTAGGCATGGAGAGAGGTTATTTTTTAAAACAGAAGTATTATGATTACCTGTCAAAACATACAAATTTTTCCTTTCTTATGGCATCTAATGCCTTTCCAACCACACAACCATTTTAAATAATGCCTCCATGAACTCTTGGAGATCCACAGTACCAGGTCCACCTGTCCTCTAGCATTACAAAGCATCAGTTGCCTGAGTTTGTATCCTCTACTTTTTATCCCAAAGCAGCAGTACTCCTGTGGCTCCTTATAATTCTCTTCTATCAATAGCAAGTAGGTGAAGACAGGAAGTATCCAAACAGCAAGACCGTAAAGGGAATATTTATTTAGTGATTCTAATGTGCAAGTCTTGAACACATGACAAGCTTGTATCTCTTGCTCTGTCATGACTGACTCTATGTGCATTCTTAAAACAGAAAAACTAATGAAGTTTACATTAGGTCCCAACATGTTATATTCAATTAAATCATCTGACATATGCTGAAATTTTTGACTGTGCAGACTGTTTGAGCAGCAGCATCCTCACCTGATATAACACGGTTAGTATAAACCTTAAAAACTTTGGTCTGGATCATGTTCTGAAGAAAGTTGTTCTCTTACAGTATTTAACGCTGTACACACTGTATGCTTTGTACTGACACGTTCAACAATGACAATTTGGTTTCTTATTTCCCAGAATTCATTAAGCCAAAGCATGGAATAATATCCTGTATGTAGCAAAGTGCAGCAGAATCTCACTCACTTTAGTTGATAAGTGACCAAATAACTTCATTTAAAGTCTGTTCCAAAGCCATCATAAAAGAGACTGATTTGCTGTGGTATGGCAGGTGATAGTTTTTGCACTGATGAACAAGAGCTACTGGTGTTTCTGTGTTCCTGTCTCTCCCCAGAAGCTGCAGAAAACACTGCCAACCATGCTGTTAGCTGATATTCATCAAGCAGCAGCCTGACCTTTTGTGCTTTCTGGCTGTCCTGGGGAGCATCCTGTGCCCTCATGCAAAGAAACACAGGAGAACCCAAAGGACACAAATAACAAAACATCCTTATTGACCACGAAAGAGCAGACATCACCTCACACAGTGATCTCCTCAGTTTGATCAGAGCTTCGTGCACCACTTACAGATGCCTAAAGCCAGTGTGTCTCTGACCCTCATACCTCTCCACAATTACTCAGCTGCTCACAGTTCTAGCCTGCAATGGTCAAGAGGACAACATGTGTTTGCCCACTTTCCCCAGCTTCAGTGTTTGTCTTTATTGATTATGATCAGCTGTAAAGCCTGTGAATTCTGGGTGCTCCAGGGGTTTTCTTGACAGCTAACTAAGCCTGAGGCAAATACAGACTCATGCAGCTCCAAACAATCCTACCTGGGTTTCTTCTTCCTCCCCCTTCACCAAGCACTGCATTTAACAGTAATTGTTTATGATAAGGAGATTGTAATTAGGAACATGCACTAGCATAAGTGTCCAGTATTTCATATGCCAAGCATGTGTCACCAGCACAGTCAAAATACCTCCAAGGATTCCTTTAAATTTTTATTATTTTCTTACAGTAGATGAGGAATCCCTCCCCCACTATGCACACATACATTTATGCAGCTGAACTCCACTTGCCTGTGACAGCTGATTCAAACACAGACCAAGTTACTAATGCTGCACAAACAAAGTTGTTGGTTCTTTCCCAGTAAATAGGAGACAAATGTCACAGAAACCAGTACAGTGAGCTTTTAAAATGGCAGTCCAGCAGAGAAATGTAGGGCTAAGCATATGAACAGACAGCTAGCCAACACCTCATTCCTAGTTTAGTGTTCATTCAAGAGTGAGAGGCAGAGTGCTAATCTTTATTTGCAATTCCTGCTTGTGCTGCATAGGTTACTAAAGGATTTCAGAATATATATAATACAAGACTATAAAGAAAAGGTAAGTATATGACAGAGCTCCCTTGCAAGCACACACAACTCCACACAGATGCAGAGACAGCACTCCTGTGAGAAGTGGAGTTTCAGGTTTGTAAAAGGTGGAAGTGGGAATGGTAATTTGAGTCTTATGTTAACACTTTTTTCTTTAAAAGTTGCTTATTCATTCAAGCTATCAACATGTTGACTCATTTCTGTTTGGCTAGAGGTAATAGCTGCACTCTCCCATGCATTTAAGTTTCAACCAAATTAGAGTACAAGTCAGAATTCTTCGCCCCTGGCTGACAGTCTTACTGAGCTGTCAAGACAGCAGAAGGCTTTCTCCAGGTAAATAAGATCTGCTTTTCCATGGCACAGTTCTTGCTAAATCCTTTTATCTGATTCTGCCATCAGTGAGACCCACCAAGGAGGAAATACATGCCATGCCCACAATTATGCATGCTCTGCTAATGGAGTTTCCATGCAAAATAAAAAGCTTCTGGGGAAAAAAAAATCTTTATGCAACTGACAGAATTAATGCCTCAGTCTTTTGAATTTCACTGCAAATATAATGAACAAAACCATTCCAGTTACATATTTTATAGGATTTAGAGAAGAAAAAGGCCTTTTTGTGAACTACAGACACTTGTATAAGCACTTTTTGCAGTTGAGATTTATCTGAAATATGGCTATTCCTCTTGATTAAATAGAGATGTAATCATCATTTGGAAGATGGATTTCACAGCAAATTATCAAGCAGTTAAGACCATAAAGTTTTATCATTCTACCTAACTGAATACAGCTTAGTAAATAGGTTGTTTAAGAGCCTCAAAGGCACACTATGCATTTCTGAGCCTTTAACCATCAACCTATTCCATGTCACATAGAGCATCCTAATCAAGAGTATAAGAACTCAAAGAAGCCCTTTAAGATCAAGAGGCTTGTTAAATTTCAAGTCCACAGCATATAAAGAACCCAGTAAAGTTTCTGGGCCATAGTGTACAGTCTTCATGGCAATGTATGAAATATCTGGTGAGCACACTTCTATACATTATCATCTTCCCAACTCTTTAACAGCTCTACCCATTCAGCTCATACAGTTGTTTTTTTTTCATCTGGTCAGTCAATTCAGGTTTACCTTCATTAGGAGGAAAAAAAAAAAGTAATTCTTAACTGTTATGAGAAGTAATATCTGAGGCAAGATGAACTGCATTATGTAATAGAAGCAACCCTAATGTTTAGGCTGCTCTTCAATTATGAAAGATTATGGCCTTTTCCTGAGATACCTTTGCAATAGAAGCCTTTGCTGCAAACCTTAGAAATCCAGCAGAGAAAGCCCTTGAGCTAAAAGAGTGATTTCCCCTTTTTTTTTTTTTTTTTTTTTGTTTTTTTTTTAATTCCATTCAATATTAGCTGCAATCTCAGCTGTTAAAAAAAAAAAAAAAATTCTATTTTCTTTCTTTCCCTTGCACTCTCCAGAATATAAGAACAGCTGCACTAAGTCAGACTAAAGGTTCATCTAGCTCAGTTCCCTGTCTCTCTGACAGTGGCCAGTGACAGATGTTTAGGGAGAACATGTAAAATACATGGGCAGACACCATATTCCCTGCTGAACCTCCCAGCTTCTGTCAGCAGTTTAGGGACTTCTTGAGTCCAACTTAAAGCCCACCATACCGCATATATAATTAGGTGTTATATTCCCCATGTGCATTACTTTGCCTCTATCAACACAAATTTTGTCTGCCCAGCCATTCAGTATTATCAGATAATCCTGAAGATCTTTAATCTCCATTTTTTTATTACCCAAAAAAATTTTGTATCCTTGTTGGTCCTTTTCAAGTCATACTTCACCCATTTCCCACAATATTTAGTAATATGTTAAGTGGCGCAAGTTCTGGAACAAGTTTCTGTGATATCCAAGCACTGGATACACACAATGCCATTTTGAAAGATTATCATCTTTGCCTCTTAACTTTCTTCATAATTTTAATCCCATGATAGCTTTATTGCACTTAGAAGCTTCAGCAAGAACTACTGAAAAAGTTGGGATTTTTTAATCTTTGTACTCAATATCAACCAGGGTAATCTTATCCACATGATCCTTTACTGCTTCAAAGCACTCAAATGGGTTTATGGGGAGGTACTTAATTTTTCAAAAGCTGTGATGAATTGGTGTGTGTACTCATTCTCAATTTTATTATTGTTTACACCAGATTTCATAATACAAAAACCAAACAATTACTCAAAAATCTCTGGAATTAATTTTAGACATTGGTGCCATATTTCATTCTTTTTGTAAGGTCCTTTTGAGGTTGTGTGTACACAACTCTGACAATCTGCCACCACTCTTTTCACTATGGAACAATGTTCCATAATGAAACATCTCCTGCTAATACATGATTTTCAACCATTTTCTCCAAGTCATCCTGCATAAAAGAGCTCCCTTGCATGTGATCATTCTCCTGTCCTCCTCTAGCCCACAGTGAGTGAGTGAGGTCCTGGGCTGCCCACTTGCCTCCACCTGAGGATTGCTCAAAGCAGAACAAAGCAGCAACTAGGTTGTGCCCTGTGAACTTCTATGATCTATTGCACTTCCAGAGTTAACACTAGGGACCAATTTAGGAACAATAAGCTCTGAAGGGTATTAAAAAGCTGTTTAATGTCATTCTGAAATACACACTCTGTGATTTTAAAGTCAATTGCAAATTAAACACAACTTTTTCAAATTCTTTCTAATTAGGGGATCAAAAACAGGCATGTCAGTTCTCTAAGCTGCAAATAATGTTCCTAAACCAGCAGCTGCTATTTATACCCTTTTCACATTGCAAAAATGGCTCCAGCCATTTGATTCAAGAAATACCTGCAGAACTGTTTTGTGTTTGAAAGCAGCTGGAGGGTGAAAGAGTCTTTGGTTTGAGCATGGCTGACCTGTTTAATTCTACTGCCTGAACTAGACTGTGAAGTACTACCAATTCGTGCTTTTTCACTGATACAGCCTCTGGACACTCATAATAAGGCATATGCCAAACAAAAGGACTCCCTTTGGCATTTCTTGCAGGGGACACAAGATTTGAGTGTAAGAAATAAAGGGGATATTTTATTCAGACTATTGAGCAGAGGCATTACCTACACTTCTCCTTAGTTCTTTCATTTCTAGACCAAATAACACAGACTACACTGAACTATTGAGCTGATGCTTGCTCTTCACTTTAATGCCTTAGCTTTTCAAAACTGCATTCATGCACATGGATGACCCCTCAACCATCACAGAAAAATAAATTATTATTTAGAACCTCATGTGAACGAATCCCATTAAAATTCTTGCTCTATGATTTAATATTTTCATCTTGCTAAATACCCTTGTGTTGAAAAGAGAGCTTGTAGGCAGAAATCGTCTAGGCAAAGCTGGTTGTTTCAAAAAGTCAACAGAGATATGAAGCAGCTGAAACTCTTAATTTAAGGAGCATATGATTATTTTTGGCAACTAAATAATAAATGAAGCTTTTAGGCAGAAATAGGGGCAGCTGTGATAGGCTTTAAATTAAGAGAAACACCCATATGTGCTACATCTCACATGTACAACACGTTGTATTACTATGAGAAATCCACTAAAATAAGTAACTATTGAATCTATAAAGTCTGAAAGTTCAAAATAGAGATCAGGCACCTATTTATTAGACTGTCAGCAAGGTGGATAACACAGTATTTCAGCACCTTCAATATGCAAGCCTACTGAAAACTACATCAGTGCTTGCAACATTAAGCTCTGAGTACACACAGTTTGCAGCTAAGTCCTGGATTTTGCTCAGCTAACACGTCTAACCCCGATCCTCAGTCTTTGATCACAACTATCAGATCCAGACTTTGTACAGTAAACATAGAGGTAGTTATGAATTTTTATTCCACACCAGTGTTATTAAGGCATTCAGTGGAAAACTGTAATGTCAATCTGGTCCTTATTTTAAATCAGATAAAACTTCAAAAACCTCTGTCCCTTTAGAGGTGGAGGATGGTGGCAGTGTTTAGACATGGATGGGAGAGAGAAGAGCCCCTTTGTTGTTGAGGAGTCCTTAAATTCACCAGAGAGATGGGGATAGATCAAATTGCAATCTGACAAGGAGATCACAAAAAATTTCCACAGATTCTGAAAGATTCTTGGTAGGTAATTAGCACATTGTGAAAAATTACTATAACTGTTAGCTATGAGATATAATTTGAGTGTTTTGTTTCACTATCTTTACGTGGCTTTGAAAAAAAAATCTATATTACCTAGTTCTGCATCTATGATCTCTGAGATGGACATATAGTACAAATATTTTTCCCAGTCTAATCTTAGCTGCATGGAAAAAAAAATTTAAAAAAAGAGCGATGGGACAACAAATACTGCATCATTTATGAACCTGGTTTGGGTGAGGAGCAAAAATAACCTTTTGCACCTAAAATATAAAACTTTTTTTTTCTCAAAATATTAATTAATTAAATACAATTGCTTAATTAGTTGCTGAAGTTCCTAACTTTCATCAGGATTATAAATGCCCCAAAGTCTACAGTATAAAAATAATAGTCAGGATGTTCTTACTCCAAACGATGATCTGCTCTGAAATTGTTATGTTTATATATTATGAGCTGCAACTGTCAAAATACTGGGTTGCTGGAACTTTTGACAGAAGTTTTGCCAGCATTTGTGGTACAGTTCACTGTGTTTAACTATTTGAGAAACAGATTCAGCAACAAAAAGTCAGAGAGCAGTCCATGAGCAGTTAGCCCCTGTAGTATATCCCAATCTCCTGAGAAACATTCCATGGACTTTTTGGAGCAAACACACGCCCAACCACCATTTGTGCACCTGGCCCCTTGTGGACCTCGTGGCAAACGCCCAGGGAAGCTCTCACTGCACCCACCTCCCTGTCCCGAGGTCCTGGGCTCCATCACTGCTGACACAGCTCCTGCTGCCTTCCAGCCCCAGCAGCACTGGCCTCCCTGCAGCAGGCAGCAGCCAGTGGACATTTGGATGCTCTGCCCATGTGTCTGCCTTCAGCATCTTCCAAGGGCTGCCTTCAGCAATTCCCAGCTCCTGTGAGTCCCACGCTGGGTCTCACATTCCCCTTGGGCAGGCACGGGTATGAATATGGGGAATGGAGGAGCTGGAATTCACACAGCACAGCAGCAGACACCTTACAGGATTTCCCAAGCTTACAAATGTAGCCTAGTGTCAAAATGTTAGAGTAATTTTATCAGGCTTTAGATGTCACACGTCTTTGATATTAAATATTCAATAATTTTATAATCTAGTAGCTCAAACAGGTGGCACTGCACAACTGCACAGCTCTTCAAAATAACTGTGCAGCACAAAGGTTAAAACAGATTCCACACAACTCCACTTATTTTTCAGTGAAACACAGCAAATTCAGAGCTGCAACATGCATTAATGTGTATTTGATACATTGACCTTCCTTTAAGCTTAGCCATTTAAAAATAAATACTTGAGAATTATTTACATTGCATTTTTTTCAGATCAATGAATATAAAAAACTAAATATTCATACATTACATCTGCATTTTCATCGAATACTACCAATCTTCATTTTCACTGCTTCTTTAATGTTGGCAAGGAGAAATTAATTGCATTAATTCCTTAATTTTTCTATGAGGAATCTAACTTTGATTTTTAAGATATGGCAGTTTCCTAATTAATTTTATTTGAGGACTTGCTTCCCTGAAAACAAACTTCAGGCAAGGTTATATGTAGCTAGATTTTGCCTTGGTTTTAAATCCTTATACCACTAATTTTTTTTAGCACTTTCAAAGTAATTAACGAAGTCAAAAGTCTCTCATGACATCATGTTTCAGCCATGCTAAAGCCTTCTGCTTTAATCTCCACTCTCTGGCACTGAAGTGGCACTTAGCTTACCTAAGTGAAATAAATTAGTACAGGAAAAATTCAGTCCATGATGTACTTCATTCTGTAGTCTTACCCACTTGCAGGAAACTTCATGCCAGTAGTGTACCTCTCCCAAGATAAATGTAACTATGCTCTATACAACTGCATAAATGTTAAAATAAAGCCAGGCAGAAAAACCTGGCATTTTGCCAGTTTCAAAAGGCACAGAAATATGTTATTCTCATCCACTCCAGGTTTACAAATTTTGCTGTGAGCAAAACACATTTTTTGCTGCATCCTTTCCTAAGTAATTTTCCCAGGGTAGAATATGATTCTTCCTTGAAGAATTTTGCTTTGCAAAAAGAAACTGCTAGACGTTTTTTTGTTTTTTTGTTTTTTTGGTTTTTTTTTTTTTTTTGAAAAGCAGTTTTCTGGAGTACCTTACAATGAAACACCTCTCCTAACCACCTAATTATTCCAGCATCTATAGAAATCAGAGATGGGTAATGGCAAAATAACAGTTCTAAATTCTTCCCTAAAGGTTTCTTTTCTCTGCACTTCCCCAGCCTACTGCAGCTCATGTTAGCCAAGTTGCTCAGAGACATTCACATGAGAATGCCAGAAAAGTCTTCGTTTTGGACTAGAAGCTAGAAGTGAGTGACAAAAAGAATCTTTTTTTTTTTTTTTTTTGTGAGATTTAATAATTCTGAAATCATCTTTCTCAGGGAAAATAGATTTATTAGCATTGCGCAGTCCAAGCTATTGTGTTATTTTTAGCAGCACTGAATCAAGCTGCATCTGGGGAAAAAAAGGAACTAAAAATCATTCTATCTCTCAACTGATAATTCAGTGCAACACGGGCACCTCCTGGAGCAGGCCAGTTGTGTGCCATTCCTTGTACAACATTATGAGCAGGTGCTTTTCCCAGCCCTAAGTGAATGACATAAGCCCCTCCTTCACGCTGCTGAGCGACATCTACACTGCAGGTTGTGTAGCTGTCTTCAAGATTCCTAGTTAATATTATCCCAGAAGCACAGGTATAGCAGCACAGAGCACAACATGGGCAACAAAAGGCTGTGAAATAGAAAAATGAAGAAATAAAGGAAATATTCAGTAATTAGCCCAAATAGAGCTCTTTTAGCTGCTAGGACCAAAGTGCTACTGAGCCTTAGGCTAAGTTGTTTAAAGCTGCTAAGGAATGTCTTATAGTCCACGTCCTTAGCATTCCTCCAAAGCTCTTTTTCCTTTCTGTTCCACCCTGACTGGATGCTGATCCAACAAGACACCGCTGATTTATTTGTTGGATGAGGCTGGCAAAACCGTGTATGTCCATTGGCTTGATTCATCTTCTATGTCTTTTTCATTCTATGCCAGTGAGGAAGATTTTTTTATTCTCTGACTGACATGCTGCAAGGTTTGCTTTCTTTGCTTTTTTGTTTAGATTATGCAAATTAAATGCAATCAGATCTCATTATTGTCATCTAAATTGCTCACCAATATGTCATATTTTACAGAGTATAATGCACTTTACAGATGCAGAAAGAGCAGAGAGTGAAAGGGCTCACATTCGTCTCTTATAATTTTTATGGAGGCTGGACTTTGTAAACCAACAGCTTAAGCTTTATATTAAATAAGATGCCTTTCTATGCAGCCTCTGTACACAGACTCAAAAATCTAACATGTGAGAGGTAAATAAAATGCAAAAACTGTTCTCAGCAGAGCCAAGATGATATGTTCACTGGATTAAAAAAAATTAAATCAATTACTTTTTCCCAAGTGGTCACCGAAAAACAGCACGTGTCAAAGCGTTTCATCAAATGAATAAACATAAGTATAGTTAAAAGAAGAGTTGAGGGCCAGAGCTCCAAAACTGACATTGACTCCTGGCTGTCACAAAAACAGTCAGTGCTGGTATAGGAGGGTGGAACTGCTAGAAGAGAGTTGGAAGCTGAGCTACATTTTCTGTTTAGGCACTGGTTTTGCAGCCTCTACTCTGTGAGTTTGGGTTATTTTAGTAGCCTCTTTGTGAGTTTTGGACCTTCTAAGAGTTATTTTACTTATTTCTACCTCCAACATATTATTTCAAAGGCTTGACCTCAGGCCAACAGCTAAACGTCTCTGTACATTCACAAATATGATGGCTCTTAACCTTAAATTTAACCTGAGGCCACCAGAACAGCAAGCATGCATCTGCACAGTTAGACTGGCAAGGTTATGAGGTGGAGACCATAACCATTTCACACACTGAAGAGGCAGAGTGGGACGTTTAAGCCGTGCTCACTGGTGAGTTGAACAAACCCTATTGACTTCAGCTAAACTTTGCACTTCCTAGGAGGCCCCAAAAAAGCATACAATAGTACCAGAGTTATAGTTTAAAACTTGTGGTTGACAAAGGCTTTTTTATCTTTTATATAATGAGAAACCAGACATGTCTTACATGCAAAGTAAATACCAGAAGAAAATCCTTTAAGACACTGTGCTGAAAATTTCAAATATACTTTGGCAAACTAGATACACACTCTATATGTTGTCTATGAACTTTCCCCTGCTGAAAAAAAGGTCATGCCTTCCAGCTATTTCAGAAATGAAAATACCCCACACAGGTTATATTAAAACATGTGCAAGTGTATAAAATATATACACGGTCAAATGGAAAGTCTACAGTCAAATGTAGCATTGAGGTTGCTCAATCAACCACACAGGTCAGGAAATTCCAGAAGTTAATGGTCCATGGTCTTCTCTTGTATAACTTCACTGAAACTATTTTGCATTCCCAAAACTCACTGACATAGAAATATATGAAGAATTTCCATTCATTTTAATTTATTAATGTTTGTTACTTATTTCATGGTGGAGACTAGTAGAAGATTCTATCTGGATATATTAACATTATGATGAAATTGAATTCATTTCAATCTGGGTGTATAATCTTTGCATGAGAAACCTGAAGTCAAGACCAAGTGATCCAAAGACCAATTTAGTACTTAACAGGAGTTAATTTCCTATCTCTCTTACAGATTCCCATGTGATCTTTGGTAAAATCACCTAAATCTCTGTGCAATACTAATTCATTCCCATATTAGTATATTTAATATAAGAGTACTTCATTTCATCTTGATCTACTTTATTTCCTTCTGTAAGAACAATGAAATAAACTAATTTTGTAACTTGCATCAATCATATTTTTATTCATTAGAACATTTATTTTGAAATCCTATCAAAAGGAGCATATCTTTCCCTCACTGTCATAACATAAGTAGTCCTTTTAATGCTTTATGAAAATTCAGAATGGACTCACTAGTCATGGAAAACATCAACATGAAAGGACTTTTATAGCGGCAAGACTGCCTTAAATAGGATTAGAACTGAACTCGAACATATGAAGGAAATTTGGACAATTATCCCATTGACTTTCCCATTGTCAGAATGTCACCTAGTTGTGTCATGTTAGCTGTCACTGCTACATTGCACATTCTTCTGGAAGAAATGCACAGACATTTCCTGAAACTATTGAAAAAATTCGTAGTTCCATTGATTTCTTTTAAGAAAATAAGATATGAGGAAAATCTTTCTCTCCTAGTTAAGTTCCTACAAATTTGTTGTCTTACAGTTAGTCAAAGGTTGAGTGAGGAATGCTTCATGGTTTTGAATTTGTCTTTAAATTTGAAATCTATTTTAAAGTAATAATATGTATAATATGTTTTTATATATTTGGAAAATACTTTTACTTTTCCCTTAACCTAGTTTCTTAGTGAAAAAAAATCAGATCAGCTCTATTTATACAAGTCATTATCTGAATTACTAAAAAATACTTCTCTAAAATTGCAAATTTCTGGTATTTGCTTAGAGAAACTAAGCTGAAATACACTGGCAATACTAAAACACTATAGGCATTGTTGATTTATATCACAAATTGTCCTTGTATTTTTATTATTATGTTGACGTGTCTTGTTGATTAAATATTTCATATGACTTCAAATATTTCTTTACCTCTTTTGGAAGGTAAAATACACATGTGGACTTCTAGTAAACTCATATTTATCTAAAATGCAGAATATACTTGCTGTATTTAAAGATCTCATTATACCTTTCATGTGTACTTACAGCTTCATTAAGTTGTATGGAAATATTAATAAATGGATGTATTTGCTGTTGGGGGTGTTTTCACAGGTGTTTAGAAATATGCCATCTGACTGTCTTCTGAAATATGGCAAAACTTTGATATCATAATAAAATTATATACTAAGCCAAATACACATTGACATTCCTCTTTGGGAAGTACGTTAGATCTAGTTATAGATGCTCAGTTTTCCTTTTCTGAGGATGTTTCAATTTAAGTGTAAACACAGAATTTAAAATTATGTAAAAGAAACAGAAAAAAAACTCACTGAAATTTCTCAGCCTTGAAGTGTGAAGTTTTAGAGATGTTAGATTTCATATTCTGTTTGTTCTCAAAGATATATTTTTGTCTTTAGAATTGTCAACATATGGCTAAATAAATGTGAAAGGCACTTGCAAGGCTTTCACATTAAAAAAAATATCTGGTTAACCTCTATTTTGCATAAAAATAACTGATGCAAAAGTCTGTCCCCCAATGTAGCAATAAAATAGGACTGATTTGCCTGGAAATTTCATGTATGCTCTGCAATTCAAAAAAAATCAAGAATGAAAACTGGTGTTCTGCAGATCCAAATGCCCCAAGAAAATACTGCAAATCCAAAGAATGCTCGTGCATGCTACATTTTCCACACTAATGTCTCATTTAGCAGTCTAATGTGAAAAAGCACATGTAGCTGGAAAACTTCCCAAAAACAGTACAGGGGGAGAGGAAAGAGCACACACGTTTCAAGTGAGGCTAGTATTCATTTATACTCAAAATTAAAAGCTGTACTCATGAAAATAAATGTTTGTCACTAACTAAATTTTGTAAGAGTTAAGTCCTTCCTCATCTGTACAAAATTAGACATAGGTATTATTATTACTAAGTTTTAAAATCATCTGTCATAAAAAACAATTTTACCTCAATCTTCTATTTTCTATCTCTTGGTAGGAACTTGTGCTATTCCCTGGGTTTGGTAAAGATGTCCTTGGACTGTCCCACTCAGAAGTACCACTGCTGACAGGAGTTTGCTGTTGCTGCTTCTGCAAAGAGCGGTAGCTAGGATGGAAATAGACCTCCTGGCTCTCGAGCCCAAAGCTGTTCACAAGTTCTCCCCCCACAACTTGCAGTGGGCTGAGAAAAGATTAAACTGCAGAGTCACCCACACTGTTGGGAACAAGGAGCAGAAGTTCAGATTTCTTCTTTCCCAAGAAAGTGATGGCCTCAGTGACTGAGAGACCTTAGTAGTCATTGCACACAAACCTCAGTGCAATGCAGGGATGTAGGGTCCCTGGAAATTCTTTGAAACAGAGGGATATAATTGCTCATGTTACATGTAAAGCACAAATAAGAAAGCTCCAAATTGCCTGGAGACTGGAAAAGTGACAAGTGCCAAGCCATTCCTGACAGATTCAGCTACAACAGTGCTAAAGAAAATGTTTTAGCTTCCCAGATTTTCTCAGCTAAAACTACAATCAAAACAGAAATGAAAATGCATAGTTACCAAGTTGACAGTTATTTAGACCCCAAACCTGACTTCCTTTGAATTAAAAATGATTTCTGAAAAATAAAAAGTCCTAACACTTGTTCAACTGTTTTAATTTTTAAAAAATAACAGCATTCAAAAGCTATTACATTCTTTTACTCTGGCTTTCCATTTCACAATTTTTGTGTTTCCTTAATTATGCAATACATGGTAGACTCTTGGATTTTCCCAAGAGGTTATAATATACCATCTCTTAGAACAAACACTCTAACTGGGTACATAATTCTGGCTTTTACAAGGTGTCCAATCCGCTCCTAAGGCAGATGAATTCAGGTTTGTATACCACATGCTTGAGTAAAAATAAAAATGTTTTAGTGAAGGGTATTTATAAAGGCCATCCTTGGCCTCAGGGGTTAACTTCCTTATGCAATATCTCCTGCTTTGAAATACCCTCTACCAGAGCCTCTCTTACTACCAAGAGCAGGGACAGTTTCAGACCAAAAAAAAAAGGCTAAATTGGGCACTGTGAACACCCTATTTCTAAACATGTTGGATTTTTTCATTAAGAGATTAAAGTGCAGGTAGATTATAAATTTTCATATGCTTCATGCTGTCCCCAAACCCTTCTGCAGCTGTTGTCTCTCTCACTCTCAGTGCAAGTCCCCACAAAATCTATGTGTATCAATAAGCTCTGGCTGGATCCAAACCCCAGCAAAACAAAGCCTACAGGATTAACAAATACTACAAAACTAAAGTAAACTGCAGAAAATTAAATGCATAGTGTACATATGCAGTGAGTGCTCCAAGACATCACTCCCAGGTGTAGGGGGTGGACAGACTCAGACCAGCTTCTCATGATGTGATAGAAATGTTCCAGCATTCACATTTTGCACATGTTCCAGCATTCACATTATGCAAGTATTCCATAGTGAGAGTTATGTTCTCTGAAGCATGAATATAAAATAAAGAAGCTTTCAGTGGAAAATATGTGTGCTTTCATCAGTATTTTTCATTTAAATGTTCTCGCATGTTAATCAGAGCCATCATTTAGAACACAAACTCACATTCCTCTGGTATCTCAGTTCATTAGCTGCTGCACAGAAAGGGCTATCGGTTCCAGAAGAAGCATCAGTCCAGAAACTGCTCCACGTGGGAAAAGCTCTGATCTTCTGTTTGGCTTCCAGAGAAATTAAGGAAGTTTTATAATGATGGTCATCTCAAAATTTGTGGGTGATAAAGTCTGAAAGAAAGACCATTATTTAGGTTAGCGGATAACCCTCCAGATGTAGCCAGCCAGCCATCCAGCCAGCCCCACTAGAAAGCCGCTTCACATCAAATGAAGAGCAATTGGTCTCACAAACACAAAGGGAATTAACTTAGTCTAGAAGCCATCCAAAGCAATACACAAATGCATTCTTGAGAGACAACAGGAATATCTGTATGGGCGGAAACCACAATACACTCTGCAAGAAGTACGACATCTCAGGATAGGAAGAGCCATATGCAAGAGTCCAGACACCATTTATGAAGTTCGAAAATGTAAAAGCCACAAATTCTTTTGTAACATCACAATTCCCTTATTTTTTGTCATGCAAGTCAATATTATCTGTGGCAGAACTGCTAAAAACCATCTTATCTCATTCAACATTTGTTGGATTTTCACACAATAAAGTCATCGCAGTCCATATATTTTTCAAATAACTGGATATGGCACACTTCATTTTCTCTAGCACATCAGTAGTGCCTAGAAAAGGGAAAATATATTTTTTTGGACCTTTTAGAAGTTTCATGTGAGTTGAAGTATGTCATGCTGCCTTCTAATTTCTGTGAAGAGAAAAAAAGAAAAAAGAGGATTCCCCAGAAATGCCCAGAGATACAAGGCAATCTGGCAGCCTTACTCACAGGCTACCCATGGAGTAAAGTACTACTTAACACAAGTACAGTTTGTAGGTTCCAGATTTACAAAGCTGATGAAATATTTGGTCCTTTTATTTGCCTTTTCTGAAATGCAAAAGTAAAAAATAGTAGAAGAAAAGATTTCAAGAACATTTTTATTTGTTTGTTTCACATTATTAATTAACACCAGATGTTAATTCTCTATATTTTGTTTTTAAGACTGTGGAGTCCAAGGCTCATATGAGCTATGACTTCTGGCTAAGCTTGATTAACCTCCCAATTTCTACTAAGTTCATTCTTGCTGTCATATTGAAATCCAGTTTTCAAGGGGATGCCAAGTCCTTGATGAAAACAGTCTTTTATTATATCCTAACCAATGGATTAGAATTAGATTGGGCTCATATGGGAATAATCAATCATAGCTTACATTTAGGCCATTCAGCACATTTAATATGCACTTACACATCCAATGTATAAAAAGATACATACTATTAAAAGCATTGTTTTGACACAAGTGAAGCAAATACAGATTCAAAGTATTCTAGGTCATTTGGACACATCTTTCTTCCATTAATTTTAATGGAAGAGATGGACCAGGTTCATGCTTGGCTTGCAGAAGTTAGTCGGACAATATTGATTTACTTTTGCTAAGAATAAGGGTGTAGATATCCCAAAAGAGAATCAGTTTGTGAAAAAATGATACTGTGCCAGTAAAATTCAAAAGTATTCTCATTTGGCAAAGATATATTGATTAAAATCCCTGAGGTCCATCTTTTCTTTTAAATATTTTATTCTTAGTAATTTTAACATATATGAACACAAACTACTTAAGTCCCTTTAAACATTAAAATAAAGTTCATAAATAAGGGCTCCTAGACAAGCAATTTGCTGGTTAACCTCTTAAAAGATTTCTGAGAATATTGGTGTCCTCAGAAAATACTACTGGACTTCCTCAGAAATGTGTTAATTTTGGTAGTATTTTATTTCAGCAAAATATCCAAGTGAATACAGCTCAGTTGTTTCAAACCATGTCAACACTGTAAGAATGCTAAATGAGTGTTTATTTACCTTCTATTTAATACATTATAAAATATTCTATAACAGAAAAGAAAGACAGAAAATCAAGACCAAAAAAAAAAGTCTTGATTAACTAAGATATATTTTAATGCAATTTTCCATATACATGAATGTACTGCAGCATATGATTTTTCTTAAGATACATAGTTCTTAACATGATTAGTTGGAATTGATTTTAGATTATTTCACCTTTAAAGGTTTAGATTGACTACCTAGATAGTGCATTTTACTGTACTACACAAACAATACAAAAGTATTAATTCATGTAAGTATAATATTATGAGATGATGCAAGCAATCAATAAGTCTGTGTTCTATTTATTTTCTGTAAATTTTTGTCTTCAAAGAAGATGATTTTAACTACAAGCAAACCTATGGTGAATCCAATCTAAATGGTAATATAATAATCCACTTTTGTCGCCTTCCTTAAATAACATGCTTTTAAAAAATGCCTATTACAATCTTTAAAAAAAATCAGACTTTCTTGTCAGGAGAGTTTCTCAAATTGCATGATTCTTCAAGAGTGAATTACAGGGGTACAGGCCAATAAAATTTTATAACTACTTCTTCACCATATCAGAAACATGATGAGAAAGTTTCTGAGTAAAGGAGAAAAGTACTTACTCCCTGTTAGATCTGGGTGGTGGGAGACGCTGAAGTAACACCTCATGATGTCATGTAGGCACAGTTCAATAAGAAGAGCCACAAACACCTGTATATTAAAAACAGAGTACAATTTAAAACCAGAAAAACCCCTCAGTTTCTCTGGAAAACCAACCATCAGTTCCTCATTACCACTCTGTGCTCTCTGATTCTTGGCTTGGTCTTTCAGACTCCCACGCAGTCAGGACTACGTCAAGTCCAATATTGGCTTTTAGTTTCACTCAGGGACAATAGTCTTTCCAGTGTGTTTTTGAAGTTATTTTGAGCACCAGAGTGTAGCTTTGCCAGACCTTTACACAGCTCAGTTTTCTGCTTTTACACTTGTGAACTTGCTATTGGATTAATATATAAAGTGTTCCTGGACATGTTATAGTTATAAGCCCATGATACTAATGTATACACATGTTACTCCATTAAGGATCTGCTATACCTATTTTTTGACCTGCTGCAAGATTAAATGACTATTCTAGAATACCTTGGATATTTTTTCCTGCCTATGAAGGTCAACTCAGAAAAATACATCAAAGGTTTCAATGTCTTCCTACAATGACAGTATGGTGGTTCATTCTGAGTGCTAATGGAAGGATGGTGTTGCTATTTTCAAAAAAAAATTTGCATGGCAATACAGAATTATAGAACAAATAATTTCAAAAATAACCTTAAAAGGCCATCTGTTCTAATTCCTGCTGAAAATAGGGCCCACTGTAAATGCCTTCTACAGAACTGAGTCCTATTGAAAAGCTTGCTATTACTATTTAGCTAGAGAATATTCTTACAAAATTATACAGGCCCTGGACATTGATGATCTATTAGACAATTGACCTGTTCAGAAAGGATTCTTGTGATGGGTTCAGCATCAGTAAAAGGACCTAAGAATAGCTGAAGTGGTCACCGCCGTGCTCCACATTTCTGTCTTAATAAGTGGTCACTCTTATGTGTGGACATCTGAGTGCTGATGTGCTACAGGTTTCAAAAATGTTTAATGTGTTAAACTGTTGATTTGCTGGGTTTTTTTAACAAATTTTGTTGTTACGCTTCCAGCAACAGTGGAAGGATGATCTTTCTGGAATATTGAGTCTGATTATATTGAGTAAAGTCTGATTTTTTTAACCGAATAAAAGTATAAATATAAAGCTGTTTGTAGGCTAATCTGGAGAGAAGAAGAGTTATTAAATGGTTTGTGCTGATAGCTTGGTATTTTTTATATTTAAATAAAAAATCACAGCACAGTTGTGACTTTTAATCTCTTTAGTGAAGTGGAAAATATCACATGCTTTAACAAACAGACCTTTTTAACTTACAAATCTATGCAAGTAAGATATTCTGCCTCCTAATAAGAAGATGAAAAGCTTTGTAATCTGTAAAATAGGAGGAGGAAAGTAAAAAACAATACAAAACAAAACCAAAACTGTGTGGTGCCCAAAAAGAGTTGTTCAGTTTATAGCTGCAATCCTTTTATTTTCCCTTTCCCTCCTACACCAGAGCTGTATGTTCTGGACATGTGCAGTGATTTACTTCTGCAATGGCCAGAGCAATGTATTTCTCTCCTTCAGAGGGCTTTATTTTCCTCTCCATTTTAAAGAAGATCCCTCTGGAGAAAAGGGCATTGACAGGTGATGAATTTGGTATAGAAAATACATCATAGAGCAAAGTTGCAACATTAGGATACTGCTAGAGCACTCATTAATGTCATCTCATTATAACTGCTTAAGATATTCCCTATGCACCCAGCCTTGCAACCATTTCCTGGACTATTTGCTTTTAACACCTTGCTCCTTTCTGTGTGTACCTCCAGCACTCCCACTTTTTATCTCATCAGCTATGAACTCTTCACCTTTTCCTTCAACAGCCCACTCCTGCTAGCTCACAAGGACCAGCAAAATGTTTCCCACATCTTAATTTCACATACATTTTCATATTTCAACTCCCTGACAGTGTCTAGGCAGCCAGTGGCCTGAGATTGCAGGTACAGATACAGCTCTGCATTGTCTTGCATTTTCTTGGTGCTTCCTCTGGTTGCAATGGACCCAGCAGTTGTGTCTGTCTCTTCCTTTAAAGTTGTGAGTTGTATAATGAAGGATTTTCTCCCTTCTGAGTTTTTTCAGACCGTGTAGTTCAGCTTGGTCAGTGAACATTGCTAGTGCAATAGCAACATACACTCCAGGGGTAATAGAAAAATACTTGCTCACAAGAAACTATCAAAAGTAATACATTTTGCTACCCTCTTTGATAAAAATAATGAAAAGTTTTTGAGACAATAAGACACAGTGTGAATAGTATTTAACAATTCAAAAATTGATAGGGCTGTCTTTTAAATGCTAACTTATCCTGAATCAAAAAATTACTGCTTTTTATCAACACTGTGAAAAAGCTAGGCAATTTATAGGGTCGTCTAGCTTTTAATGGGTTGATATAAAAATGAAAAATATTTGCAGAAATACTGTCTACAAAGCCTTCAGTAAAACATTATGTCATGTACGGGAATGTGTAGTATACTCTGGTACTCGGTGATTGATTGCTTCCCATTTAAATGACACTTGCTGAATTCTGAGGGACTTTCATTTGCTGTATAACATTTCTTTTCTAGTCCTTAAATACATGCTGATTCACACACAAAAACACATTGAACAAGACAGATGTATTAACACTTGTTAGCAGGTCAAACTAAAACATTTTCAAGGACACAGTGTTCTCTTTGACCTGCTAACACTTAAGCAAGCTGCAACAGCCCTATATAATTCAGATTGTAATATGCTTTACTTAACCTTTGTTAACTAACACATGAAGGAACAGCTTTTCCTTTTAGTGAGGACAAAGCATGGTATTTGAAAAGGGCTTATGTGAGTTGAGAGTATGGCTCTGTACACAGTTAAATCCTACATTTGACTGCTGAACCCATTCTTTCCCCTTCCCACCCAAATCCACATGGAAATGACAAAGTAGGGGGAAAATTGTAGAATTGAAAATACTTTGAATTGTTTTCCATACCAAAATCAAAAAAATATACACAGTATTTTCCATTTGTACATGATGTTCCTTTGTAGACAACATGAAACATCTAAAGGTGCTTGTCAGGAACGATCCAAGGAAATGAAGGATTAGGTTCATGGATGTGCTGCGAAATAAGATGCACTGGTTTATCCTCTTAGTCACTGGTGCACATCCTACAATCTCCAAACTACGGTTCTTGCTTTTACTTCTGGGATTTGAGATCAGACTTTTTGACAGTCCTCAGCAGAGCATGCCCTCACAAGAGTGCTGTAGACTACTCCAGGCTAGTTCTCAGAGTAGTTGGAGGCCAGGTAAACAACCTCGTCACTACTGGAGTTTCTGAAGTGCTGAGTTATTGGAGGGTAACGCCTCTCCTGATTCTTTTTCAGGGATCATTAAAGCACACTACAAACTTTATAGCAGCTTCTGTTTCAGGGATTGTAGGAGCTCTGCCCCACAAGAATAGTGTCACCTGTTTGAAGGAAAATGCTTCATTCAGACACACTCTTTGCCTGGCTCAGATCTCCCATCTGGATTCAGTAGCCCAGTCACCACATTTTTAACTTCTTCTAAGCCTTTTGAGCCTCCTAAGCCTTTTCACTGTGGTCCGTGATTGCACTTGACCTTTGTATAGGAAGCACAGAGTAAGGGAAAGAAAGGGTCCTGCCAGACACAGGCTGTCCTTAACAAAAATATGCTGTCTCAGGGAACAGGCTGACTCCCTGCAGGTTGAAAGAATTGTCATGGTGAGTCTAGCAAATTTTGGTGAATATCGGAGATTAAAAAGCTGTTCTCACTGAGCCCTGATTCCCCTTGTCTGTAGGGTTATCTGGGGAGTGTTCTTCTACCCTCTCACTGCAGTCACCCACTGTATAGAGTGAAAATGTGATTCTTAATTAAATTCCGCAGTCTATCAATTTTCCAAAACCCTCCCTTCTGACACATGAAGGTAAATGTTTCCCCTCTGGTACTGTATCCAAATGCCTGTATGTAGAAAAATTAAGTCTCCATAGGGTATAATTTTGAAAGGTACAATGAAGATTGGAGAATTCAAATGATGTCACTCGAATGATCTAATGCCAGTAATCTACTTGAAGAGATTTGCAAGAAAAAAAATCCCAAATTTCTTTTTAATTTTGAACACAGTTAATTGCAGGATTGTCAGTCCTGAATAGCTCATAGCACTGGGCAAGAGGAATATTGAAGATATAGCTGTCTTGGATCATATCTTGGATCTTCAGATCTAGTCTTGGACCATTCTGGGACCTCATACAAGTTTGCTGACTGGCACAATGATTTTAGAGGTAACTGATACTACAACCTAGACTAAGGTAAAAGTAATCCAGCCTTGTAGGCATATTTAATTTTCCACTGTCAGTACAATGGATTCTGCCAGGGAGGACCTCAGAGAAGCAGTGAGATTTCTGTTGGAAGCCTCTGAACAGAACCACTGGGATTTTAGGAGGCAGATGGCACAAGTGTCTAAGAGGAGATCCTGCAGTTTATAGGGTCTCAGGAAGCTGCCTTTCTCTTTTCTCACTTCTCATTTCTTCCATATAATTTTCTGTCTATATACAGTCAAACCACTGAAAAGATAATAGAAAATCATTCCAATATGGATCAGAATTGTGAAATAATATGAAAATCCACCATCTTCTGTTTATTTCCTTTTCTTTTTCACCATTAGTCCCCAGGAGAGATACAGAACAATTTGACTTAGTGATGCAACCTGCACTGGCTTGAAAGCAGGCAAAGAAAAGAGATGGAGTAAGAATTGCAAAAAACTAAAAGAGTTCTCAAGACCCTCCCTTGGAGGCCCTGGAAGATGTTAACATAAGGTCTCCCAGTGGCTAGGCATAGTTCTGGAGGCACATGAGCAAGAATAAAATTTTAGAATAACAAAAGCTGAGAGAGCTTCTGTAACTCAGCATATCCCCATTTTTATAAAAGCATTAGTATGACAGGACCACTAAATAAAGGCCTCCAGTTTTCTTATTCAAACAAATGAATTACAAAACACATCAATACAAAAGGGATACCTGCTATATTGCCCAAAAGCAATATTTTTTCTAAAGTGAATACAAACATTGGGGAATACATGTTATTGTTCTATGTGTGAAAATTCAGGTTCATGGAGGGCTTCAAACACTCTACAACACAACTATTGTTTCCTTCCTCAGAGCATTCAGAACAATGGTGAGTGCATGCAAGGAGAAGATTTCAATATCTGAAATACAGCTTGTGCTCACAGAGTAAACAGTTTCCTTAGTGTCTACTGTCTTTCTTTCCCAATTCCCTGGGCTTATTAAGGAAATAATTGAAAAAAACTAAGCTAAACAAGGAAGACTGCCAGAAGAAGACACACCATCTAAAAATACAACTGTGGAATAGTCTTTACAGGTAAAGGCTGAAATCACTGGCAGATATCTGATATTCAGCCAGAATTTTCTGACTTGGTTTTCAGCCGTTCTTCAATACATTCAATGACTTATCAAACAATGTTAAACCTATTGCTCAATTTCTTGGCTAGAGCTCTTTATAACCCCATTTGACAAGGGGAGAGAACCAACACCTATTATTGCCTGCTTCTATCTGTTCCTGGTGTTCTACTTCCACATCTGTAAATATTTAGTCATTTCTGTACCAAATGGTTTACATTTTACATTTATGTAAGGTTTTTCTTTGATTTTTTAAGGAATTACAATGCATGAAGAAAAATACAATTCATTAAAAAATCTTGTACGCAAATATAACATTTTTCTCAATACAAGGCAACAACTTGCTCTTTGTTGCTGTGGTGCTATAGCTATTTGCTATTCCCAGTTTTAAGTATAAATTGCAATTCTATTGTGAAGTTATGAAATATCAAATTAATGTTTCCAGCCCATATAAAAGCACACGCTTAAAGAAATATTGTGTACATTAATACTCCTAAGACCGATTCTTTTGACTGGCTCTTTAGTTCATAGGTTCTTTGGTGTCACTCTATCATGTTAATAAGTATTCAGCACCTGAAACTTTTTTAAAGTACTATGTTATCCCCAATGCCACCTTCTCCATGGCTAAACACAGAGTAATCACTACACACTAGTGAGCAATTTATATTACATCTGTGTCTCACAGTCTGTATCTGCCCCTTCAAATACCCTAAATATCAGCTCGTCCTCCACAAAACATTTGAAGGGGAACATGAAGAAAGTGGGAAAGTTTATTTCTAATATTCCTACCTTCCACCTTTTCAAATGCATGAATAAACATTTTTGCTTTTAAGATGTGTGCTCTGAATTATGGCTTTAATTTGTCAACAAATCTACCCCAGGACAGATGGGCTGAGCTCAAGCACTCCAATACTATTAATAGTCCAATCCAACAGCTTCAGTCCCAGCTTTCCTGTTTCTCCTCTCTGTGCAGGGAAGGAGCCAAAGTAGTGGTGTGTACATTTCTTATACAACTTTACCCATCATGATTTTGGCACCAACAGCTACAACTCCATTCTGAACCTAAGACTTCCCAATAGGAGTTGAAACAGCACATATCAATAACACTTCCCTATGAGAAGATAAACAATGTTTTCTTGTTAAAGTTAGACTACTGCACAATTTTGATTGCACTGTGTCAGTTTTAATCAACTGCTTCACTGTGATATTGCTTAAGGAAAAAAAATAGGAGGAATTTCATTTTCTCCTCAATTCTGCCATCAAGAACACCAACTACCATCTTAAAAACTTTTGTTCAAAACACAAGTTTTGCCAATCTCAAAGGCTGTCATCTCTGAGGTACATTGAACTAATTAGTAATTTAGCAGGAGTAGAGGCAAAGAAGTTAACTCCAGGCACTTTGGTAGACAGACAAAGAACAAAGTTCCTTTATCTGTATTAATACTTCAAAAATACCATTAATGTCCTTGCAGCAAAAACAGTACCTGGAATGATTTTATGGAGTCAGTGCTTGATTTGAAAATATTCACACACTAAAAATATGTAATGAAACTAATTAGTAACCAAATTGCTTTCCTTTCAACAGAAGGAAATAATACTAATAGATAAATAGTCTTAATGTATGCATTATAGCAAAGTCAGACTCACCAGGATCCCAGACAAAGGCTAGTGCATGGCAGTGTCTGCCTCCCACCAATGAAATGGTGATTCACACTGGAATGTATCATGGCCAAATCCATGCCCATCCCCACCCTAACTGCAGGCAGCTATAGGATATGCCCCAAAATATATTTCACTTTTCTCCCTTGTTACTGTCTTACTGATGGGAGTTCTGTATATTTTCCTAGGGAAATTGGATGGTCCCACCATCAGAATATTTTGTGTTCAAATGCACAACACAGGTCCATCCCATTTCCAAAGTCAGGGTGGACAATCTTTCTGGCCAAACAGAAACAAATATTTCAGGTATATTCAAGAGAAAAGAATAAAATCCTCTTCTTATATATACACCCACCTCTGAAGTCAGTCCATGGCTGGTAGTCCTGATGTGTGTCAATCTGTGGCCTCTAAGCCAAAGTTGTACCAAGCTGTACCCCACCCAGAATTGTACAACAGACTCTGCTCTATCCCAGCAGGCTCCTAGTCCACCTAGTTTAAATGCCTCCAATAGCCCAGTTGCATTGGAAGCAGGGTATTTTCTATTGCAATAATTGTGCACAAGTTTTAGAAAAATATTTATACACACAAGAATAAATTAAATATCAAAAATCAGTATCCAGCCAGACATTATTGCCTCTAATGTGTTACACCTAGTGCATAAAGTCAAAGGAATAAACACAGAAAGGTTTTTATATGTGATTAAAAAGAAAAGTATCCCAAGAGTGCTTAAGTGTACTCTATTGGCCTTTATTTTTTATATTTAAGCTTTCAAACAAGCAGTTTGCAAGATGAGAGCTTTCAAATCTTCTACAAAATCCTAGTGAATTAGGAAATTATGCATTGAACTGATATAAAGTTGGGTTTTGGGACTCTAAGTCAGTTGGTTTAAAATCATTTCCTTGAATCACAATAGATTCAAGATTTTTTTTATAGAATGAAGTAATAAGTATTGGTTCTGTGGTGATGATGAACAAGTCAGTATTGCAGGTGAACCTTTGCATTACTTAATCGTTTTCTTCTTCTAGCTATCAAAACCAAATATAAAGCCACTGCAAAATTCCCCTAATCATAAGCTACAGTTCACTGGCTATTTTTAAGGTGGTTGCCATAACCCTGTTGTTTTCGCTTGTAGAACCAAAAATTTCAATGGTAAATTGTTTGCAAATGCAGTGAAAGGATTTCATTGCTTTTTAAATATACATATATATATATATATATATATATATATATATATATATATGATATTAATCTGATTTCTTTAAGAAGCAAACTACTGTATATAGCTGTCCTTACCCAATAGATGGATGGTAGAAAATTAGTAGTCAGAATGGTATTTTTACTCCTCATATAGCTTTTTACCGTATAGTCAGAGCACAAGGCATTCTAGCTCTAATTGCTTGAAGCATAATTAGACAGAGGAAAATATGAAATGAAGGAAAGAAAAATGATGTGTTCAGTGTCAAACCTTTCCACACTTGCTGGAGCTTGGCACTCCTCTGACTCACAGATCCTTGTGACACCTGTAACCCTGCTGTAAGGGATAATGACCACCTAGAGGAAGGACCAAGTGAGTTTTTGCAAAAGTATCTAAATTCCTAAATGTGTTTTGTAAAACTTTTCTGTCAAGTGACTTGTCTAAATTGACACAGACACTTTTCAGAAGAAGAGGGAGTCCTCTGAGTCCCAGAAAAGTGGTTTAATTACCTCAGCCTTCTTCCTTAGCAGGAGCTATAAGGCAATAGAATAATTACATAATAACTGTGCTTAAAAGCTCATCATTTAGACCATGCAAAGTGAACTGAAGAGTTGTAAACTGACATTTGGAAAGGTGACTTGAATCGAAAGCAGATATTTTTTTCAGTCACTTAATATCTGAGCTGCAAAATTTGAATTCTAAACTGCATTTAAATGTAACCACTGGCAATTATTATTTCTTGAATACCTCAAAAAAGGATGAATAAATGAATTTTATTTTTCATTTTTTTTTATTTTATTTATCCTCAGAAATGCTGTCTGAGGATACTAGTACTAGAATGGTATGGTATAATTTAGAAACACTCTGAAACAAGCAAAGCTCCATCCTATTTCAATTTCTTAATTTTACTAGCAAATTTTCACCAACATGCCATAAGAAAACTGCTTGCAGCATACTTTAATCATTTGCCAGACACAGTCAAATAAGTGAGATTTCTGGGTAGGCCATTTGTCTTGGATTTGAATCCAAATGACAGAATTATTTGGATATAGCACAATTAAGTCTGTCCAGTTATGATGGCCATTTAATGAGTTTCTCCAAGGCAGAAGGGAGTTGGCTCTACCTGTCTAACCAGGGTTTTAATATGCCATAAAGCTAACATAATAAATAATTTAAGTGTTGAAACTTTACAAACTAAGACTTTCCCAGTGACTCAGTAACGTGGATTGTCACACATGGAGACAGCCATTAGGAATCCAGCCAAAAACAAAGTGAAAAAAAGTAGATCACAATTATTTGACTACTAAATATTACAAATGTACTGTCTCTCTTCAATGGAACACATTATGGTTTGAGATAGTTGTAACTTTCACTTGACAGGCATTTTGTGGCTCTGCCTATAGGTCTGCTCTCAGGTGTCATGTTGCTAGAAGGCACAGTCCTGGGGAAGAGTGAGTGGATGAATGAAGACAGGGAGCATCTCACAAAGTTGTATCAGAAATCATACGCTGCCCTATTTTAAACAGAAAACCCAAATGATTTCTATCAGATGCTAAATTAACCCAGCAGGGATTTCTGACTGTTCCAGGCAGAAAACTACTTTATTCATAAGAATAATTGGCTATTCCAGAGATTGTCATGTTTTGTGCCACGAGTCGTAAACGCTGGCTCATCCATAAAGGATTGTCATGGGGTCTGTGCCTCTTTACCAAGGCAATTATGCAGTTGGTTAAGTTCAGCAATGCCCTGAAACCTAGCTTTAGGACAGAGTCAAGGTCCTAAACCAACAGGAGTTGGCCTTTTCAGTGACAAGCAGGAATGAAGTTGGCACCATTGCCCTAGGAGCCTCCTCTGTCGCTTATTACACAAACCAGCTAAAAGGAAATGGAAATTATGTTGGAAATGGAGAAATGCATGGAGGTGAGGGGGATAAGAGGACTGTCCACCTTTAAGAAGGAAATGTGAAAATTACCCTTAGTTATGGTCCTCCAGGAACAAAAGGATGAGGTGATTTTTACATCTGCTGAATTTTCCAAGTCCTCCCTTCTTTTTGGTTGCAAAAATACATAATTCAAAGACAAAACATTTTTTCAGCACCATAAAAAGTTCACAAGTTAGGAGGTAATTGCATTAGCACGCTGAGAAAAGAGAAGAGAATGCAAGAAATCCTGATTGGCGTTCCTCTGTTTAAAAGGAATTATTTTCCAATACCTGAGCATGCCCAGAGGAGCAAGTCTCTGAGCAGCTGTGAAACAGAACCTTTTTACTTCAGGGTTAGTGCAGGGAGCTCATTAGCACAGCCTCAACCCTCAGCTAAACAGCCTTGTTTGCATATTGAAGCAATAGAATGTGAAGGTGCTAAAAAGGAAGAATTGCAGCCGCTACTCCTGACTGACATGTCTATCTGGGCTCTTGTGTTTACAAGAGAATAACGAAGCTGCCCCAAAGCCCCTACTGGGCCTGATTATTATGCAGAGGCTTCTTAGATTATGTATAATTGATATCCATTTTCCCTCCAGCTAACCAATGGCAGCTCTCAGGAGTAATGCTCACTCTCCTGCATCTTACCAAGCAAGCAAACACTGGAAATTGCTATCTTTTGCTAGGCTTAATAATTTTTAAAGACCAAAAATTGACATTTACATTTTTCAGAAGCACAGATTACTGCACTGTTGGTGGGGTTTTCCTGCTAATAGCAATCAAACAGTGGAGATACTGTATTTAAGGGTGATGATGATCTGGGGCTATGTTTGTGTACCATTTTGAGATATTTATGTACACATAAGTTTAATGGACTGTGTATATAACATGTGTGAATGCCCCAGTTTTTCCATACAATCACAATATGGCAACAAAAATCAAGGGCAAGTTCTGAAAGCTTACTTTCTGCTGTTTTTTGTGAAAGATTTGCAAGGTGAGTTATGCAGGCAAGGACATTCCTTCAATTACATTTACTGCTCCCCTTTCTGTACTTACAATAGTTATCTTCATCCTTACAATTTAGGCCAAATGTTCAATTCCTAAAATTGACACAGGCATGAAATTAAGTAGTGCAGTGCTCATTTCTTATTGCTCAGATATTTCTCTCCTCTTCTAAGAGAAAATCCCATTGAAGTTCTTCCTCAAAAATGAGATATTACATTTAGCCTTTCAATTACAAAGTTATGAGATATGAGAAAATGGAGGTTTTTATTTCATTGACCAATTTTTCAGGTTTGGGTTTGTTTGTTTTTTTTTTCCTGCTTCAGAGCTTTTAAAAAGATGTTTGTGTGGGAGAATTGGGCACAATAATTTTTAAACTTTTTTCCAGTCAAGAGTTGATCTTGAAAATGAAATGCTAATAGCTTGAGATAAACACGCAAAGTCTGTATAACTCTCTCCATGTGCTGCACTTCAATCCTGACCTTCAGCCTTTCTGCTGTTTTGGTCCTGGATATCTCTTCAGCACAAGCTGTCAGTTGCATGGAGAATTTTTTACCCATACAAATAGTTTCCAGAATAAGGATGTGTCCAGTCCAATCATTTTCCTGTCACCTTTCTCTCTAGAGGTGAAGACCTAACTCACTAAATCCTTTCTGCTACCTAACCTTGACAGAATTTTAATTTTAATCTGCTCTCTGAGGAGATGCATAAGAAAATGCAAGGAATATTAATACATGGGCTGAACTAGGTTGAATGTGCAAAGATGAAGTTTCTTTCAGCCACTTGCATATATACCTATTTAAAACCATAGACATTATGAGTGCACTAAACCCCCTCTCTGCACAGAGCAAGGTAAATCAGCAGAAAGGAAAATTGTGAATTAATTTAACCACTAATACCTTCAGATTTCCTACCAAAAATCTACATACTTCTTCCAGGCTGAATATGTGGGCAAAACTAGATAATAATAAGTAAGGAGCGTACAACCCTTACATAGCTGATTTTTGTTCCAGTAACTTTTCAGAAACCAGAGAGCAGTCAAAAAAACTGAACAGCTTGCAGCTGCCCTTACCTTAGCATACCTGCCTTTATGTTACAGAAACATAAATAGACAGAAACCAACTGTAGCAAAAAAAATTCTGCCAAAAGAAAAGGCAGGAACAGTCCCAACAGGCAATCATTCATATAGTGATCTCCTGACCTGTATTTAACAAAAACTGCACACTAGTTCTAAGAAAGAGTGAAGTCAAATAGACATTTCAGAGTTGCACCTTTGGCCAGTGGACCACAGGACCGCAGTCTGCACTGTCACACAAGGATTTCAGGCCACATAATTACATTCCAAGTAGTGTTAGTTCTGCATTGACCAGGTAAATCTGTTAAGAGATAGACTAGCTCTTTTTTATGATGTAAGCTTCTGCTTTTTACATAAGCCTCTGCAAAGTAGTCGCTGCAGTTCTACAAAGAGCTTCCTGGTCACATACATCTGCCTCTCCACCTCCTTTCAGGTGCTAACTTTCATTAAAAGAAGTTTCAATTAAATATTAATTTATTACTTATTTATTACATAGTACTTTTCCATGCCACAAACTGCTGAGCTTGCCATACAGATCCTATTTGATCTCTGGGAGGAAAGGAAGAAGGCTGTGTGTCCATGGATGGGAGGGGGCATGATCTGTATTGAGATGCAGCCCATATTATGAAAGACTTAGGTCACATCCAACACTTATAAATCTCAGGGGTGGCTCTATTATATGGCATGTTTGTGCTGTTCACACCCTCAGTATGATTTTAAGATGCTCCTCAAAAGTATTAGTAGTATTTTGCCCTCCCCTCTCCTTGGTAAAAAAGTTAGCAGAGAGTCTGACCTTTTCTTTTGCCTTTTCTTTAAAAACACTGAAGCAGAAGCCTCCTTGGACCTCCACGAGTGTCCAAAAGAGGACACAAAGGATGTTTTCGTCTTCTTCAGAAATGTGGAACCACCTCACTGCTCTCGGTTTGGGGTCCTTCTGCAGGACTCTCTCGTGAGGAGCGAGCACGTTTGGCCTGATTTTCTCTGTACTTGTAGGAGCTATCAGTAGAGATAGGGGCTGGCTTTAATAACACAAAACTTAAACTGTTATGGTGATGTAACTCTTTTCCTTCTGTTTTTGGCTCCATAAGTCTAAAATAAGGACACAAAGTCACTCTTCTGAAGAGTAGACTCTGTTTCTCAGTATTCTTTTCCTGAGAAGAGGTATAAAAAAATGAATATTTTTCTTTTATAATTGAGGATATTTTCCAAAGTCCATTTACCATCATCACAGGCAGAATATTTGTGCTGACTGTCTGAAAAAGATCATAATCAGTAAATATGCCAGGTGACATACAGACTTGAGTTTTGGTCCAATTCTCTATATGATCAATCAACATCAATTAAGAAATATTCAATGTTTGGTCCATGAAAGCATTTAAGTATTAACTTACATATTGAGACTTAAGTTTAAAAGGTTGACTGAAAATCTCATGAGAGGTTTTTCTCTTTCGTTACATTTGATTTTAGATTACACCAGATTTTTCTCATCCCAGGTTGGTAACTTCCCAGGTCCAGGTCCAAGGCACACAGCCATATATGAAAATCTACATTTTAAATAAGGCAACACATCTCTTCTATTTATTCTCTGCTTATAAGTTTGTTTGGTAGCAACTATGAAGCCATAGCATGAAAATAACTGCAAGACATGGTTATAGCAAAGAATAATTGAAGGCCCAGAAACCTATAATCCAGAATCAATTTTAGCTTGCCATTCAGTGTATTCCTCATTCATTACTATTCAGTGGAAATGCCATACACACAAACAATAAAAAGTTTACTCTTGGTACTAGAATTCTCACCTGCAAGAAGGCAAAACAGTCTAAAGTGGAGAAAAAAAAACTGCTGGAATGAATATTTAATGACTTCTTCAAGAAGTTAGTACAGGAAGGGAGAAGAACAAGGTTTGCCCTTCAAAGACTGCTCTTGTGTAAGGTCAGTGAAATTTGTTTTACAACTCTACTGAAATAAAACATAAATTCCCTCTTAAATAAATTGGTCCTTTCTTTGTTGCTGCTCTCAGACACACTGTGAAACACCTGAAACTTTCTGTATCCTAAAGAAACTGGCTATTATTTTATGTAAATACAGAAATTATTATCATCTCCTTTGTAGTCAAAACTCTTATTGTTCCATATTGTTTCCTACTTCAACAAAGGAATTTAACACAATCCATTTGCACAAGCCAGTGTCCAGGAGTTACCCTCAACTCTTCATTTCCCTATGCTTTGCTGATCTATATCTCTTGTACATTATCTGAATCTTATTGACCCTAGTGCCTTAAAAAATGTTTCTGCCTCAGAATTTACATAATTTTGTGTACTAGAATCACAAAGAAAATATGACAAATTAAAGCAGTGCTCTTTGAAGAGATATTAAAAGTACCACTGTGTAAGACAATCACCTCTCCCAACTCAACGAGCTAAAATTTCAAGTCATAAGAATCTATTTATATCCAGAAAAACATAGGTCCTAAAGTTTTCAAGACAGTGTAAAGAACAGTCACTTATTTATTTTCAAGACTGTTAGTCTTTCTGTCTTTCATGTTTATCACTGCATTTCTCTTAATTTCCTGTCAGACCAGCTACACTGATAGCATACCACAGAAACAAAAGAAAACTTCCACAGTCAAGTGCTGCTTGCTTGGGCTGCTTTGTTCCTCAGAAGTCCTTTTTCAGGCAGCACCTCATTGCTGCAACAAATTAATCACCAAAGCCCAGGTCTGGTAATGAAGTGCTATGGATTTGAAAGAGTTTGAAAGGCATTACATCTATTACCTGAAAGAAAAATGAGGTGAGTGCTCAGCCTGGGAAAATTAGCACAGCAGCTCTGTCAGAGGCCAGCCATCCTCTGGAGCAGTTATTAGTGAAGCTAGCTAAGGCTCAAAACCCTGTGGTTCATTTTTGGCCTGTGTCAAGTGTCATGTCTACAGTTGCACTTGAAATCTAGAAGTACATGGCTTTTGAGTTGCCATTTACCACAGGTTTGGTGAAACAAACTATTCTCAAACACTGGCATCAGTCTTATCTTTGTTAGTACCCACAGAGGCTGAGATTAAAATACAGGCTATTAATTAGTATATTTTCATCCTCCCCCTTTGTAAGCTTGTCATAACTTTTATCATGTTCTGAAGGAACAATTGTGATGTTTATCCCATCATTCAAGTGGCTAAATTAATTATATTCTCTCTCAAAAAGTTTTTGCATTTTGCCACTGTAAAATAAGACAACACTTTTGGGAGATAGGATGGACAGATGTCTTTGGCTTTAAGCTAAAACAAGAGGATGGGGAAAGCACATAAATGCATAAATATGGTATTTCCTGAGTCCCACTGAAACGCCCTGCAGAAACATTCAGCATATGTCTCCTGTGACACTTGAGACTCAATCCAAGACTGCTATAGCAATCAGCCTCTTAATGCTCCACTGAGAGACTTGCTCTGCTCAAGCTCCACATCCCTCTGGACAGGAAGAGTCAGCAACTCCTCTGTAAAGTGGTGTTAGCCCAAACTCCTTCTCGTGAAGATGGATCAAGTGCAAGTAATCATCCACACCCAAACAGAACAGCTCACTTCTGGCAGAATGAATACTTTGAGCCTGAGATGGAGCTTGGCCCTGCCACAGGAGCTCAGTCATGACAATTTTGCTCTGAATCCCTGAAGTTACTCTATTTTTCTTTCAATTAAAATTACTGTAGCTGAAAGCAGAATCAATGCCAAGTAGATTGTATTGCTGACACAGCAATTGGGAGCTCAATAGCAAAAATGCATCCCCTACCCTTTTATTGGAAATTTATCTCCCAGCAATAAAGAAGATATAAATGAAGAATATATGGTGAGGTTTCCAATTAAAGCATTACCAAGCATGTCAAGTGCTGAACACATAGTGCATAAATACATCAATCTGTGCCTCTCAGCTTTTTCTAAACCAAGACATTCTCCTATCTCTCCAGGCATTACATTTTACTTTGTTTCAGGACAGTAGAATTGCCTAGAGTTCATGGCCTTTCTCAGGATCATAATATGAGCCATTAAGCAAAATATATCCATTCAAGATTTTGTATTTAACAATATCAGAACCATGTCTCTGCACTATTACAGGATAGTATTTAAAAAACTTTTGCAGAGTAAACAAGGAATGGGTTTCATTTGCTTCCCCTTACATTTCAGATACCTATAAATATACATACAAAGAAAGCATAGAATATAAACATTTTTGTAATGAAGCATACATGGGAATTCATCTCATCCACTTAAAAACACAGACTCTCAAATTAAAGTAGTTCAAAAGAAAGCACATGTCATTCTATCATAGGTGTCTAAGGCAAGTGTAATGAATCTGAGTCAGTCTAGATGTCTAACATTAAGATGCCTGAAATTAGAGAAAGTGAAGTCCCACTGTTGTGTGGCAGACCAAGACAAAGGATTTGGGCCAATGTGGAAAGACTGGGACCACCTGTATAAACTAACTTTTGTTATGAACTTCAGAAGACGTATAATACTCCCTGTTGTTCTTGGAGAATTAGGTTCCCTGACCACAGGTAACAGAAGGGATTTGTAAGAAAAGAATATATCATCATTCACTTAGTGAAATAATTTATTGGAGAGATCATATACAACACTCCAGTGTGTAAATTCTTTCTCCTGTGACAAATAAGCTACTATATTAAATTTAGAAATTAATATTTATCTACATCTAAAGCACAAGACAATTTGTAGATATGCAGGGCGGCAGCAAACTTTCAGTAATAGACTGATCCCATACCCCAAGCATGAGAACTTTTCTTAACCATAATTACTTTTGCTTATCACACCTTTATCCAAGCCTCACCACACTGACCTTATCAGTGTCTCTCATTTAGGATTTATTCTTGTGTGTTACATCAGAAATCTATAGATTGTTGATACTAAAAAGGCTGAGTGTGACTTTTCCCTAGACTTTTAGATGCTGATATTGGGGGAAATAGCCATCATAATTAAACAGGTACGACAGGCGTTAAAAAAAAAAAAAAAAAAAAAAAAAAACACAGCTGCCCATTTTTACATTGATTGTCAGAAAATTTTACATATTTTCAAAATACAAGTTCCACCAGAAGAGGAAATGGGATGGGGTATGTGGGGACATGAAAAAGTCAGACTCTCTTCAAAGAATGAAGAATCTGGACATGGCCAACAACCTGTTAGTTGTGGAAAACCCTACACCATGAGAACTAATAAGCAGTGTAAAAAAAGAAATTAGTATAGATAGTAAGGTCTCCCCTGAATTCAAGGTAACAAAACACCTTTATGTAGGCAACAATCCTTTTAACCATCATTCATCAGTTAATTCATAGTTGCCATAGCAGAAAGCATCTGAAGTATTTCAAAAAGTGTCATTTCAGAATTGCTGCCAGAAATTGGAGATGAGGGCTTATCAGCATGGAAAACACAAATCTGGCACAGACCTCATGTAAACTAACAGTAGCAAGAATAGTGAGAGGCTGAAGTTCAAATGCCCTTTTTTGTTCCATTCCACTCTGCTTTGATATTATCTTTTCTAAGTTTGAATCAGTGGAACATAGTAGCTGGTCCCTTACCTCAGTCAGTGTCTGTCTGGCATCTACCAAAATGCAGCTTGGCCTGTGGTTCCACTTTCCAGGCATTATAATATAAATGTGTAAATAGAAAACATAAGCATTCATTGAGCTGATATTCTTTCTATTAATCTCTCTTACTAAAAATTTTTCTATATCCGCTAGCTAGGAACTTCATTAGAAATATAAAATCTATGAGGAAGACTAAATAGCAATGTGAATAAGTAAATACTTCCATGAATATCTTAATAAAAAGAATATTCAACAACCAGCTCTAACAGGAAGCCTGTCGCTTGCAACACAAAAAATCAGAAACATCTTCTTCATGTTAAAAGTCAGTTAAAGAAGTTGTGATGGTGAAATTACGATGGTCTACAGATAGAAGCATGGCAAATTGTGTAGGGGAAGATGATGTTCTGCCATGACACCAATTTTTTTTACTTAGAAAAAAACAGATGAGTTTTCCTGCACACAAACTTCAGAATGCAGTGTTATTCTTTGTAGTTATATATCATATTGCATTACCACCTTCTGTTCTTAGTTACTTCCACGGGGCATAAATATTTATTCCATTGACCATTCCAACTACCTCAAATGAATGCCACCTACCATGTAAAAAAATTTTGTTTATTGACTAGGCTTTGCTTCTGCCAGCACAAAGTCTTTTTATTTCTCTATTACTGTAGATATATTATGTCTTTTTTCTGTCCTGCTGTTGCCTAATGAAACCCTTCCCAAAATTGTGCTATGCACTGTAAAACCACAGCAGGAAGCATTCTCACATTAAAAGCTTTGTTACCTAAATAAAGAAAACAAGAAGAGAATGAAAAAGAGGGCACATTACACCTGGGGAACAGAGACAGAGACTGATTTGCTCAAAAGTATTTTCCAAAGACATACAGTAAATCAGTGGCAAAAGGTCTGATTTCTTATTCCCTACTCAGTCTCAAACTTTCCTTTCTTTTATTATTTCCTCTTCTACATGATGTTACTTACTTATACACATGAGCAAGATAACTATCACAAGTATTATGCTATGCCATTCTATAGCACTAAGGATGAATAAAAATGCAGGCTATGGAGTGTATCTGTTTTATACTGTGCTTTTGAGTGTCACAGATCTCCACCCATAACTGCGCTGCATCACTGTTTCCATAGTAACAAGATAACATGAGAGCTTTGGTGTATGTTACAGTCTCTAAAAGAGTCCAACCTCAAGATGAGAATATCATATTGGACTTTGTAAATGAATTCTGATTTGTGCCTTTCATGCAAAATATATCTCTGAATGAGGTACCCACTTGAATAGTGAAGTTATTCAATTTGATGATAGTAAAAATTATAGATTCAAGAGAAAACAGGTTTTAATGTGTAATAAGGAGCTGAAAATGTTTTTCCTTTTAGATAACAGGAGCTGTAAGGCAACAGATTCCCATGCCAAATTATAAATATTTATAGTAAATTGACAGGAAGGAATTACATGATGCTACTGGCATATAAGGACCAGAAAAATACTGTAGAGAATTTTTAATACAGACTAGTCCCCCAAAATGTAGCTGATGGCTGAGGAAAAGGTGTGATGTGAGATCACTCCATAGTACAGAAATAATGTTAGCAACCCAGGTGTCTGCACATCCCAGCAGCTGAGACCTGGGAGATGACAGACAAAAGAAGTAAAAGAGCCCAATGAGAGGACAGCAAGCTACACTGGAGCTGAGAAATAGCAGCAGGTACAATGGAAAAGGATCTGATTTGTGTCATGTGGTCAAAGAACTGCTGGGAATATGTACATGGAGGCTGTAGGACAGAAGAGAGGCAATGGTACTGCAAAGGTAAGTAAGAGAAAAATCACGTACAAGTTGTAGACAAATAATACACATTGAGTTCCAGGAACCATTTTTACCACTCCTAAAAATTTGACCTGGAGTACAGCAATACCAACAAACCTCTTCCCTCTGTTGAGCTCCAAAACCCACTACATAAGCTCACTTCCTGATCTTATTTTTGGAACATTTTTCAGGATATCAGTTGTTTCATAGAATAGTTTGAAGTGCGAAGTACACGTAATAAGTTGTAAAACATAGGAAATTTTCTGACTGGCTCCCTGTGTGGCAGGAATGTGATTGAAATACTGTAATATGATGCATTCTTATAATTCAATTACTTTTTTCATATGTTCTGGCTGTTTGCATTTTTTGTCTACTTTTTAATGTCTAAAAGTTAAATTGATTCAAAAAGTCTGTGGAGTTGGAAGAACTTCCCTCTGATTTGCAGAGATGTGCATGGCTGGACTTGCATTCTCCTGCCATGTGTTTCTCTTTTAATGGTTGCATCTTCAAGGGGCTGACAGCATTTCTTCATTTGATCAATAGCCTGAGCAGTTGCTATGTGCTCTGGTGTGTACAATGGAAGGGGCTCAGCAGCGCTCTCCCAAAAAAAGCAATGAGAAAAAGTCACTTCTTTTCCCAGCATTTCTGCACAGCAGCTCTTTGTCTGTGTTGAATGTCCCTAAATCCAGACGGCCACTGCACACGGCCACGCTGGAGCAGCAGCAGTGCCATGCTGGTGAGGTCAGCAGCCATGGGAGAGCACAAAGGGAGGGCTTGCATCAGTCAGGACACAGCCAGTCCAGAAGAAATTAAATTACCTCCACTAAAACACTGGCCAACTCTCACTGTGAGGTAAGTCTTCAGTTACATGCTCTTTTCTTCTCTCAAAACTTTGCTTCACATCATTTGAGAGAGGAACATAGGGGAACCTTTGTAAAATCATGAGAGCTGGTGATAGACTTGCATGAAAGTATGAAAGCGTAGCTGTATAGTCTACTGTGCAACAGTTTCCACATAAAATAATCCATTCTCCTATTCCTGTTCCATTCAGGCTGGTGGGGACTCAGGTGGCTCTAATGAGACAAGAATGAGCAAAAGGCAGACACATAGACTGTGAACTGAGTTTCAGCAATAATGCTTCTCAAGGGCTGGTTATTCTCCTGAGTTTTAAATACCACTCACTTATTGAAGGATAATAACTGAAGGGAAGGTGAGTATAAACATGTATCTGTATATCAACAAAAGAGAGATTTGCACCAAGGCATCCAGTGATCTCTCTCCTCTCCCAGACAACCAGTCCTCTGACCTGTCCTGTCAAGGCTTTTCTTCTTCCTCCCTCCCTGACAGCTCTGAGCATCCTTTTCATCCAGAGGTCTCTGCCATTTCAGATCACCTGCTCTACAGCTGACTTTTGCTCTAGCCCTGCTCAGGTTTCTAGGGAGTTCAGAAATGACCTTATGTTTTACAGAATTCATTCAACCTTTCAAACACAGTGAGGAATTTCAGAACCTATTGTATGCAGTGTCTGTCCATAATATGGCACACTACAAAACTCCCTGCCCCACCTGCAGATTATACAGCTGAAATGTATTTAACCTGCAGCACATGCTAGAGCAAGAAACAGCTAGAACTTTGCCTCACAGCAGGGACATGAGAACTATGAAAATCTGATAACCTATTAATAAACAAAGCTTTCAAGTAGAAAAGTGACATTATAGTAATGCTGATAAATTGACTATTATAGGTGTTAGGATCTGCTATGTAACTCTTCATCCTTTGCCTTGCAATGGAACATGCTAGAAGATACAGTCTTAAGCTGTGCCAAGGGAAATATAGGTTGGTTATTAGGAAAAAGTATTTTACAGAAAGAGTTATAAAGTTCTGGAATGGTCTGCCCAGGGAGGTGGCGGAGTCTGCATCCCTGGATGTGTTTAAAAAAAGACTGGATGTGGCACTCGATGCCATGGTGTTAGGGCATGGGTTGGACTCTCTGATCTTGAAGGCCTCTTCCAACCTTGTGATTCTGTGATACCAACAGGACTCCAGTCTCTAACCCTAAGCTTGATTTATTCCCACAACAACAAACTGTAATGATATTCTTTAAAAGGAGGTTACTCAGATTTGCTGGTGAGATAAGTAAAGCAAAACCATTGGAAGCTGTTTCACTCCTTCACAGGGAGAGTTTGAAGGAGATGCTTTTGTAGTGTGTTTTGTTTTACTGAGGGGTTTTTTTGACAGTCTTTATTTGCATGCCAGCAAGTTTCAGTGACTTCCTGCATTACACTGACCTTACCTCACTTGGTCTCCAGACAATTATTCTTCTGTTCATCACTTCTAAATGCTAGTTTTGAATCTGATCCTTGCTGCAGATCATACCCTGCACAACTCCCAGTTCTCTGCTTCCTTATTACATGTGTTCATCATTTCTGTTAGAGAAGAGTGTAATTTTTATTTTTTTCCCAAATGCTCCAGAAGCAGGTAGGATAACAAAAGTTGCTTTCCTTTTTGCTGTTACAGTACACAGAATGTGCACAAAAAACTGAAACAAACAAATCAAGTGGCTGTATCAGAGTTCCTGGTATGGAACAAAATAATATATTTCTTTCATCAGGGTTCCCACCTGTGACCTGACATTGTCTATGAACCCTGGATGCCATTTGTATTGTTAGATGTCTGCAATGCAGTGGTGTGGGAAGGATACCCAAAGGTTTTTTTTTTAATAATGAGCTAGAAGGAAACAGGCATTTAAGGGTGAAATTCATTTTAATGTTTTGAAATGCTTGGTTAAGGCTGAGATGTACAAAACCTTACTTTTAAGGGTTAAGTATTTAGGGCCTTGGGGGCTGTTTAGGAGCACCACATTAATTTGATTTCTCCAAAGTAATCCAGACATAAGTGGATCAGAAGTGGAAAATATATGGCAGATATTTACTTCTAGAAGACTTACAAATTTGGGGGTTAGTTACTCCTGTTGATCATGGCAGGGTTGTATTTATTGCCCAAGTGGTTTAAGATACAGACCTCTGTAAGGAATAACACCATGTGATGCAAAATAACATCAGTAATTGCACCAGGGAACACATTGAGAGAATGGGAGAAATCCTGTTTAACATATTTTTTAGATTTTTTAAAATTCTGTTTAACATATTTTAAAGCCAGTTATGGAAAACAAAATACTTATAATCTCTGTATGCTTCATGGAGGTTTTTTTTATTCTTCAATAGTATCGTGCCCTCTTATAATCATAACAAGCAAAAAACATCCAAGTAAAGGCAACTACAAATTCACCACCCAGACCTTTTTCTTTAATCCCCCTGAAACTGCAGATCATTGTTTTGGACAGGTGAGAATTTCCCATTCAGTAATGTCTCTGTAGCCTCATGGAAGTAATCCTCCGAAAAAATAAGAATAATTTATCATTATTATTATTATGCCAGCCCTCAGGTTACAGAAGAAGCCACTTGCTTATTTCCCTGCAAGTCTACTGGAAATTCATACTATTTATCTTAAGAGTGGATTCTTTAAATAAGAAAGAGCAGGGAAACTATTGTATTGGTTTTCTTGGAAGTTTTGCATGTTATATTTTATAAACCTCTGTAGTTATCTTGGTAATGTCTGGGATCTTCCTAACTCATTCTGTACCACACAGAAAGTTGTCATAGGCTTGAGGCTGTTAATATAAGATCATATTAAACTGAAAATTGAGACATATAAAGATATATAGATACTCATCCTATATTCCTGGTCCTCTTGTCTAAAAGTATCAACGTCAAAAACTTTAATTTCAGAGAGTCTCAAGCATGGTCTGCTTTTCTGTGTTGGTTAGGAAATTTAGACCTACACTTCAACCAGGAAAAAGAAAGAGAGGGAAAAGTAACATTATATATCCTCCATGGGTTGTATATTGTCAGTTACCCTGGAGGATTAGGAACTCAGTCTTTGCCCTATAAAAGCTTCTTGTGGTTGTTTTGCTAAAAGCAGAGTTTCTTTTCAGGTATTACAAATTAATTGCTTCAATAGCTTTTCAGCTCAGCCCCAATTCCTGCAGACTCAGTTTTCCTTAATGCCCGCTGCATTCCTGGATTTCCTGTGTCCTTTCTAAAGACAGGTCTGCACAATATTGGTAGGTGCAGTCTGTGCTAGCTCCTTTTCCTGGTGTCCCATCACGCTGCCCCAGGAACCTGCTGTTATGTGACTCAGTTTTCATCACAGTGTGTAGGGGAGAGCAGAGGGTTGCAAAGAGCACATGGAGTGCTTGGAGAAAGAGAACAGAAAAGATACAGTACTGGACTAATACTTTGTGATGTGCCTGCAACATTTTTTAACCAGAGGTTTAGAGAATTCCTCTACTAAAGCCTGAATCAGGCCAATTATATCAAGTAGCTACATATATATATATATATATATATATATGTATGTATTTGTGCATCTTTGTGTGCGTGTATGTCCATGTGTGCACACATATATATGCATAAAAACCTCAAAATCCACTCATATTTTTGTCTCCATAACACTTTGTGGGAACTTGTATTGTTTTGCTGGCTTCTTGCTACATGGCAATTTTCAGCTCTTGTATTGTAAAAATATGGTAGAAAATAATTCTTCATCCCCTTCTCTGATTGTAATTTTCTAGCCCTCTCTCATATTCCTACTGTTTTTATTTCAGTGTCTCTTATCTGAAACAAAAGATTTTAATTCATTTAGTATAAGTTCACATAGAGATCTGTTTCACATTTACTGGCATACTTCTTGCTCTTCTACCTAAATATTCTTGCTGGTTTATATGTTTTTGTCGGGGGGAGATCAAAACTTTTGGCAGTGCATAATATGTGAGTTCACCCCTGAATTACAAAAAAATCCCCATACAGCTGTGTTCTGATCTTCTGGTCTCTGCCTCCTCCCTGACAGCATGAAATCACCCCAAAACCAGCATGCTGAGGAGGATCTACTCAGAGCTAGCTGGTAGAAAACACTCAGAGCAAGGAGATGAAACCACTAAATCCAAGCAAGGAGATGAAACCACTAAATCCCACCCTTCTCTGGGATATCACGAGCTCCAGATGAGGAGTAAAAAAATCTTCTCATGAGGAGCACTCCATGGCATCATATATAAAATACTGTATTGTATACAGAGCACTCACTGGATCTGGGAGAACTCTGGTCCAATTTCTCCCTTTCTGCTGTTGATGATTCCAAGCCATCCTTCTCAGGTCCATAGGAACACCCACAAAGGTGAGCCTACAGGTGCATCTCCTCCCAGGTGATACCTGGACTGGTGGGGAACCCCCAGTCCAACCCCCCATCCAACCCTGCTCAATGGGTCCCGGGGGGTATTTTGTAAGTTTTTTGTAAGCTTTAAAGGAAGGGATAGAAAGTGTCTAGAGGAGTAACAGGGCACTCTTCAAAAAGAAGAAATCTGCATTTAAATCCACAGAATTTAGGAACTAAACTGGTGTTTTCTGCATGCTGGTCAAAAGTTCCAGCTTGTGAGCTGCTATACAAAGGGGAAAGTGTTTATACTTTCAGCTTTGTTAAAAGAGGGAGGGCATCAGGAGTTATTCTTTACTCTTGAATTCCCAATGTAAAAGCTTAATTTTTGTAAATTTGTATTAATAAACATGGACAACTGTACACTATGCAGTGACACTCTATCAAGAACAGAAAAACAAGACACTCTTTCTTATTTTTCCTAGCATATATAGGCTTCAGAACTCAGATTTCTAACCCAGTATAGCAGCACAAAAGTAGGGAAATTTTGGCCTACAAGTTGCAGAATCTAGCAACAGGAAAGACAGGAAATTTTCTTGCCTTTCTTTTTCCCTTGCTTTGTTGGTAAATTTTTCCTCTAGATATTGGAAATGAACAGAGCAAAAGGAAAGTTGGGCTTGAATTCAGAAGAACTGAAGCTTTGATCTTAAAAAAGTTAAAAGTCAGAGCACAGAGAGTACACACATATCACTAGGTCAGGGGAAGTGATGTCACACTCATAATGAGCAACAACAATGCTTCTGAAAAAAACAACTTCAAAAAATGCTCCCAGATATTACATCAAGGGGTATGTTTGCATGTTAACTGCCTCCAAGCAATCTTTTATATTAAACTACTTTATGTGCAAGACTTCCACATCGTTTACAGGACAAGTGCTTAGGAAAGTAGGGGCTTTCCAAGCGCCTGAAAAGATTGTCTGACTGATTGTCTGTCTACAGGTTTTCTTTTAAAGCTATTTTAAGTGTATGATCCCATCCCAGCTATTTAACTCAGAAACCTGCCAATCACACACTGCCTAATTGAACTCTCGGATACTGTAGGATTGCAAGCCACAAAGCATATGAACAAAAATGTGAAGAAAGGGTTTTCTGCTGTTATTTCATCCTTCAAACCCAATTTGAAAAGGTCAAACTTCAGATTGCACAGGCCCATTGAGATTCAGGGACTAAACTGGGACAATAAAAAAGAAAAAAAAAAAAAGCTAATTTTTTTCTTCCATTTTTGAAAAGCACGAGGAGGTCTTTAATACTAGTTACTTGCTGGGGCTGATAGCAAGGTCTTAGGGTGGGGAAAGGACAATGAAAACTGAAAAAGGGAGACATGAGTCAGGTTTTGTACTGCTGAGCTGCCAAATGATGACTGACTGACTATATGACATCCCCTTCAGAGACACTTGTAATCCTGCTTTGTCTTGATTGATTTTTTTTTCTTCAAAGAGAAACCATGGGAAAACAAACATAATTAGGATCTAAATAAGGGAAAATATTTCTGGAATACATTCTACAAAAGGCTAGAAATAAACTGTATTTCACAACGGTTGGACTGTGCCAGAACCTCCTTGATTTCAACGTGTCAGAACCTAAACCTCAGTGTTTTACAGAAATGAGAGTGGCAGTATTTATCTTGGCATGTATTAAACAAATTTAACCTACTTATTTAATCAGCATACAAATGTGTTATCATTGTTTCCATGTTTATTGATTGACTGCATAAACATGTGTGACCTCAACAGGCATAAAACCTTAGGACTCCACCAACTGCAGTGGAGTAGTGAGAGTTAATGTCAGCAGAGAGATCTGAACAATAAAGAAGAAGGGACTTTACACAGTCATGGCCATCCATGCTCTTCAATGAAATATGACTTAGTCAGCTCTTAATATTGGCTGAAGAGCAGTTACTCTAAGGAAAAGCATCTGACCACATATGCTCATGTAGCAGGTGGTTTGCAGTCGTGATCACCCCCAAATGGTGTCAGCAGTATATCTTTGATATTTAAGGTGAGTGTTAATTCTATTGACCTTATTTGCAGAACTTCTTCCACCCTGTGAGCATTAGTGACTGTCAGGCTGCACAGTTTATGTAGCTGTCTACTGGATGTTTTACTTCTAGTGATTTTTTTTTTTCACCTGAGGCACTTAGTCATGTAACTTCAGCAATCAATTTTGGCCCAAAGCAGCACAGGCCTCAGTCACAGAGAAGCAAGTATTTGCATGCAAGCTTGCTATTAAAGCACCAGGGAGAAGAGTGAGTACACAAAAGCTTAAGAAATTGGAATCTGAGTTGAATCATCACGCAGTCAGCTAAATTACAAGCCCTGTAATTAGCCTTTTTGGAAGTCTCTTAATTGTTAATCACTTTGCTGCTTATAATTGCTTTATTGAATCTAAATTAATCCAATTTTTTAAGAAATAATCATGTAATTCCAATGGCTACATTAAATTAAAAATATAGAAACTACTTTGAGAACTAATTTAGATCCAGCTCTGTTGAAAAAATTAGTCTTGGGAATTATATTTTTTGTGGGTTTTTTTGCTGGAACAATGAGTTGCAAGGATGAGAGAGGTTAATATTTCATTTACACAGTGTATGCAAAGCAGTTGTATTTAAAAATTCACTAGATTGGGAGTATCCACTGCATATGCATAGTGATTCAGTGCCAAATCAAAACTGGATCCATGCCAAGGAAAGAGAGACAGGGGTTAGACATCTGTAAAGTGTTGGATGGGATGAAGACAAAGGTAAAACACTTTGGTTCATTACACATCTAGGCTATTTCCTAGCCACTCATGTAAATCAAATTTTCCAGAGCAAAACCACCATATCTAAAGATGGACATTTGCATATTTTTCAGTACACTGAAATTTTATTTGGTCCCATAAGGACTGATTTAACCTGAACATATACCACTGAAATACCCAAGGTCTTATCTGACCCAGTCTGGGATAGAAAAAAAAATATATCTTCCAGGTGTCTGGGACTTCCAACACTACCAGGAATTACCTCATTATCCCACAGCACTATTCTTTATCCCTCATCAGATAAAAAGTATGGGGGGAAGGACATGGAAACATGAGAAGGAGAACAGATAAAAGGAAACTAGGGAGAAGAAAAACATGTTGAGTTTTAATTGAGCTTGGAGAGGAAGCAGGAAAAAGATAGTTGGCTGGTTTATGGGTTTTTTTCTCTTTAGTGATCTATGTTTGCAGTAGATTGAAATGTGCTCTTGTTCCTAATATATGTTTTATTCCTTGTTTATCAAGTCTGAAGTCAAGGATGAACAAGTTTAAGTTATGGGCAAAGTATGATGCTTCTTTAGAGCCAATCTCATGAGGAATTACATTGTAAAGCCCAGTGAGCATTTTCCAAGCAGTTACACATCGTTCTACCCTAAGCCTCTGCTCAAGGAATACATTGGTTTAGTGTGTTGCAGTAGACATTTAAATGTATTAAACTTTATATAATTCTTAATATGCATAATGTGGAATCTTGATGCCTAGTGCTTCACCAAGAAATCATCACTGACTGAGCACAAGAAAAGAAATTGAGGCTAAATTTGGAAAGAGAAAGGCGAAAGGAAGAGCAGAGCCAGATGCACAAACCAATGGAAATAAAATCCTCTTTCTCTTTCTCCATTTACATATAAAAGTAGGGAAAGATGGCCAGTTTTGGAGAGATAGCAGGAGAGAACAAGCGCAATGAACAGAGATCACTGCTAATATGCCTCCAAGATTTCAGAAATTATTATAACTGTTGAACCAGACTTTGCACTCTGATTCCTGTTTGTGGACTATTTCACTGGATTTAAGAGAATATCTGTGGATTCTATGTTTACATGCACATTTAAAATTCCATATTCATATGTACAGATATGTATCATCTTGTATAATAACTCCTTTGTGGAGAGTTGAGGCTCCAACAGGCTCCTGCAGTACTTAGCATACCATCACAATTAGCCCTGATAAAAATGAAATGATGGTTTGAAACTAGCCCAGTATTACCTAAGTGTCCAGTTGCCCTTTGAAAGCAAGTGTGTAATAAAATGTTATCTTTAAAATACGCCTCTCTATCTCTCACACACAGCTGAAAAATAGCAATGAAGCATGACAGCTGCTCAGAAGAATTCTGTGTCTCTATACACTGTTCTCTTCACTTGGTTATGATGCCATAACTCTGCACTTGCAGAACTTTTAACTAAATATATTTTAACTTGTGCACAGAGGAGGATTTTACAGCACACAGCTATCAAATATTACACACTTTTTTTTCCCATGATCACAAATTTCATAATTCTATAGACAAAACATCTCTGTCATCTGGAGGTATGTCTCGAAGTCCACATATGTATTTAATGCTATTAATATGTTGAGGAAAATTTTTTTAGTCCTTCTTCATGTTTCATATAGAAGTGAAAGAAAAACCAAAAACAACCTATGGAATCAATAAGTTGCCTGTAGAGAACTCCAGGTATTTGGCAATATTTTTCTCTATTGTTTTAGTATTACTTTACAAGGAACCAAAATTAAATACATTAAAAGAGAAACCATCAGCATGCTTCTTATTTCCATTATAAAATACCAGCCTTCATTTCCCATTTGCTTTTTTAAACTGCAAGCACTTCTTGCCTTCTTTTGCTTTAGTTGAGGAGATCATCCTACACTAGGTATAGCAGTATCTGTACAATGCCAGTTATCTCTGTCCAGAGGACACATACAGTGTGTTCTAGAACACCAGCCTGGCCTGATCATGAATTCCTCAATGATCCAATATCCAGGAAAGACACATAAAAAGATGTATAATCAGATTAACTATGGAAGCAGCACAAATTACTAAATGCCAGTATAAAAGGATGGCAGAAACTCATAGTAGAAATATTTCTATGAGCTCAGGAGCATATCTCTGACAAAATTTGAAAGGGAAGAAAACAATCATGAAAAGAAGACACATTTAAGTGCTTTATTAAGAAGAGAAAAAAAGGTAATAGTTAACAATAAAATACAGTTAATTACTAGCAAATAGGCTAAAGTGCTGACTCAGAGAGGCTTACAGGAGTGCAATTATATTTTTTATTAAACTGACTAATTTAGTATTTAAAAAAAAAAAAGTCTTCAGGAACGCAAACTTCTTTACCAAGGCACACGCTTGTCCGTTTTCCAACCATAGCAATTGGGTTAATGGGAGAGGTTGTTTTTTCTCCACAACTGTTCCTTCCTTATACTCTTAGGCTGTCATCCTTACAGCATGATCACTTTACCTTGAAAGTGCTCAATGATCTTTTTCCTTTAGCCTTTGCTTAAAAGATCAGTTTTAATTTCATAGCCAACCTGATTAAAACCATAAATAGAAGAGTGAAAATCAGGTTAAAAAGAAAAAAAAAAAAAAAATAAAAGTGTAGACTCTACATAGATAATGTAGTTGTTTTCAAGTTGGTTGGGTCTGTTGCAATTCAATTCTGAGAACACTGAAAAAATTTTATTAGCCATTAGCAGTTGTCTTTAACAACTTGAGGGATACAGATTCCAGAAGTCTAGAAAGGGCAAACACTTAATTTTAAAATGTCAAAAAGGATAAGAGATCTTAAGTTCAATTACCAGAAAAATATCAGAACAAATAATGAAAAAGTCTATCTGTAAAAATTTCTAATATAAACAGGATGCAAGAGACAAATTAATTTCTAATAAATAAATCAGGTAAGAGCAAATTTATTTCTCTCTCTGCAGTGGACAACAAGCTTTATGGACAGAAGAGACAAACCACTGTCATGCATCTGGATTTTGGCTTTTGCCATCTCATAGGACATTAGCATTGACAAGGAGATTTGAGGTAGGTAGTTATTTGGGAAATCCCATTCACAGAATTAGTTACTAATAGTTATTAATGATTCATTTTTAAATGAGCAAGATGCATCAGGTTCTGAAAGAAACTGCAAGACATGTTCATTATTGAACTGGTAAATGATTAAGATGCTTTTTGCATTTGAAAATTACACTAAGCTAAAAAGACTTCAAATCCATCAGAGTACAGAATGCACATTTTAAATTATATTGGTGCACAGCAGAAATCTGAATGCAGCTAAGCAATTAAATGAATTCATATGTACCTATACAAATAAAACTACCTGCACAAATATAAAAAGGAGAATGACTAACCAAACACAGTGCAAAAAATTATCTGGCAATTAGAATGGATCACAAACAAGCAATAAAATTGTACAATCGCCTAAGAAGCAATCATTTTATGTTAAACACACAAAATATCCCATCCTTTCTACTCAGAGCTGGTAATTCTTTACCTGGATCCCTGTGACCACTGCAGGTTATCACATGTCAATACAATACATGAACCAGCTGGAGAAAGTCCCAAACCTGAAATAAGAATGAACTTAAAAGAACTTTTCTAGCATAAGACTTTGCAAGGACTGAGCTTGCAAAGCTTAATCCAGGAAGGGAAAGATTAGGAGGAGGTTTGATAGCAGTTCTCAAATTTTCAGAAAGACTTTTTGTGAAAGCAGGCAATGAATTGTTTTTGATACTCTCTGAAAAACAGGAAAGATTGCAGTAAGGGAGAATTAGGTTAGAGGTGAGAGAAATAATACAGTGTGAAAGGCCAACTAAGCAATGAATAATAGACCTATGGAGATTTTTCCTGATTGCTAGAAATTTTAAGGAGGAGCAAGCCAAGCAACAGTGAGGACTAGTTTTCTGTATAATTCCTCTTTTGGAGCACACTTTTGATTTAGTTGATATCATAAATATTGCACAAAATTATTATCAAACATTATTTAATTTTCTACCCTTGCTCTATTGTATAAATTATGGTGCTAAACATATATCTCTATTAAGAGCATTATAATGTAAGCTGAACACAAAAAATGAAAGTAAAATGAATGCCTTAAACAAGGAATCAAAATCTCTTTAGCTAGGCAGCATGCTAATGACTACAGCAGAGGAATTTAAACAGGAGATATACAAGTTTCTCACAGGTTTTTCACAGTAAACCACTCCTTTCTGTCCAAATATTTAATTGATCCAAAAAGATTCAAGTTTAGTTATTAATTACACCCTCGAAATAGTCTTTGTGACTAGTCCATATTGCATTGACTTCTAAGTCATGCTCAACAGTTGTCTGTTTCATCATATTAAAAAGTAAATTAAATCAATTAATCTCTCCTGTTGCTTTGACATGTCCATTATTTCAGAAATATTGATTCTTATCACTTTCTTTCCCATTCTGAGTTATGTTATACTGTGGATGATATTTGCATCATACAAGCATGATTATCAACTAACCTAAAGGTTTGATATATGTATCAATATACCATACAGAGGCAAATCCTTTAAGCACTCTGGATAACACTTCTCTAAATTTCTCAGACAGATGAAATGATGAAAATTACACCTTGGGCCATTAAGAGGGAAGGTGGTCCCCATCCTATCTGACATAACTGGATTCAAATATTCTCTACTTTTTTGTAGCCTCCAAGCCTTTGTCCCTTCTTACCTTAATATTTCTGAGAGAAATACCATATGAATGTTTAATTAAGTCTGTGATATGTTCCATTTCCAGCTCTTTATAGTGCTTTAATAGCACACGTAAACTGTTAAACAGACCTCTCCATCTGGGTGGAAAAATACCACTGAAGCCAAGAGAAATTCTGCACACAAAGCTGGAGAGGACCAAGTCCAAGATTGGAGAGAAGGCAGTGTGCTGAGCTTACATTCACTACATCTGAAAGTCCTTCTCTTTCATAAAACACATTTCCTAGTCTTAAAAAATAACAGGGAATAGCAAAGAACAGCTGCTGCAAAAAGCAGCAATTGTCCCTGTTTCTGTGCACTCATAAAACTCACAAGTCTTTGACACAACTTTACTCAAAACAGTAAATATGTAATAGAAAAAGTTTTCGCAAGAGCACACCTGCCAGTATGGATCCTTGTACTTAGAACAAATCTATGCATGTACATATTTTCTAATAAAAGTGAGCTACTAGGAACTGCTCATAAAATATAGCACTATCAGAAAATATTATTTCAGAAAGTTTCTTTACTTCATCAACAGGATTTCTCAAAAATCAGTGTCATCATAAATAGTGTTTGAGACAGGTTTTAAAGTTATTTTTAAAAACAAATACACATACTTTCTGACAGGAATGAGAAAGCTTATGGCAAGCTATACAAAACCACAACCTACTGCTGCTCTGATCATTATTCCCAATTCCCAATTATTGGACTACATGCCAAAGCAGCTAAAATTACAAAGTTCAGGAATAATTGTGTTGGAGCTTTAGAGCTGCCTCTGTATCTGTCACATTGTTGGACTGCCTCTTTGTTGCTCATCTTCCTCATCCTCCAGAAGGCCATTTCCTTTCTTTTCAACATTTTTTCCCACAGTTTGTCTGGCTTTTATCCATTCATGAGCAACATTCCATTCAAACACTTTATACATCCTACGATACACAAGATGTGTTTAGAGGACCTTCAGGCTGTGAGTGCGGGTTTTGCACAGATGGGCAGATGGATTTAGGAAGCACACGCTTGCTGACATGGAAAATGCATACCTGGAGCCTTCCTGCTGAAGCACAGCCCGCACACAGTCTGAAGTCTTCACAAATACATACCACACCCCCTTAGTCAAATACCAGTTTCCTATTACAAGGTTGGGTTCTTTTCCTGACTAGATCCTGCTTCAATATGGAAAACGCAAACTTGGTCCGTATTTCATATGTCCTGTTCAAGTCAGGGAAGTTTAGTGTCCTGTCTGTGAGCAGCTTAAGGGAAGAGTTGGATTTGATCTTAATTTTGTATTCCTCCACTGAGATTAAAACAGAACTCTTACTTTTTAGAGGGTGCTTAGACAGAAAACTCCCGAGACCGTCCAGAACACCCTGTGTGCCTGCACACTGAAAGAGTTTGAGTCATTCCCAGAACCTTATAGCTGAAACCTCCATGAGTATGCTCAGAGAAAATCCTGGGGCACAGGTTCTGTGGTGTGCAATAAGTCATTCATCATTCATCCTTCCATTTTTTCCACACTGTGTAGATGCTATGAGCCCACCATGCAACCCTAAGTAAGACACAGGGTCTCAGAAAATGTCTGGGAAGGAGAGGAAGAAACCAGGATCACAGCCAGGTGCAGGCCCCACAGTGTCAGCCCTCCCCACAGTTCCCCAAGTGCTGACATTGTCTGACCTTGTCAATAAGAGGCTGTGCCTGTGCGTGGAGTAAGGATAAGAGGGCACAGCGATGCTCATTAGCTCAAGGGGCCCTTGCTAGGCAAACTGTGGCCATGCCACCACTGCCGGCTCAGCTACCGAGGGTCTGCAAGCCTGGAGGTGGGTGCAGCCCTGTGAGAGTCCCTGAACAGCAGCAAAGCCGCCCTTGCTCCTACAGGGCACACCTGAGGCACAGTCAGGGGCGCACCCTCCCCCCACAGGGGACTCAGTGCCCCTCAGAGGCTGCTGCAAGGTGTGGGCAGCCAGGGCAATTTGTCCGATGACGCCTTCAACAGAGCCACAAGGCACAGGGCCTTGAGGTCCAGCTATCACACTGACTATCTCAATCACCCTGTTTGGAAACCACAGTTACAACATCCTGCACAAATAAGGGCTTGTCAGCAAGAATGAGATCCTTGAAGGCAAAGCTGCAGTCAGCACTTGTATGATATGCTGCAAGCAAGTTGCTGGGCATCCTCTTCCTCCTCCCGTTGTCCCTGCATAGTGCCCTGTCAAACCAGTCATTGCTGCTCACTGGTACAGGCACTGTGTGCCTCAGGGGAGAAAGAAACCTGGATAAGCAGGGCACAGGAAGGAGAGGGTCTAACCTGTCTTTCTACCTTCTTGGCCTCAGTTCTGATCCATGGAACACATTGTGGTGTGATTGGTGGCCTAGGGAGATAGGGAATAAGCCTGCATTCTCCTTTATTTGGACACTCGACACATTTCCAGCAGATCAAAGGGGAGGTACTTCATCCTTACCAAGCTCCATCCAAGCAGCTCCACACCATCCATTGCAGGCTTGCAGCACAGCCCTTCTCCAATGACAAGACACTTTTACACCGTAAGTTCCTTAAGGCTCAGTTTTCGCATTAAAGAACAAGCATGAGCTTTTTAGGAATAACAGATAATGCTATGTACACATTGATAGATTGAAAAATAGTAACAAATATATTTTCAAAAATATTTATAATGCACATTAGGAATCACTATGAAAATACAGCGATATTGCACAGTATGGATCACATTCTCATCTCCAGAATACCCTTACCTGAATCTATCTTTATTCAGCTTTTTCAGAAAGATGGAATAATCTCTGGGGATTTCACAAAGCACAAAGAGGCAAAGCGATTTGTCCACAGTAAGTAAAACAGTGATTCAGAAATGTTCTTCCTCAATCCATTATTTGTCAAGCAATATTTCTTCACCTTATTAACAGGCTAAGAGATCATGAGAATTAATCACTGTGATTAATTGTGTTTCTAGATAAAATGTATATCACAGATTGTGTTTTATTATGTCTGGGGCTGGGGAGAAATCATACACTGCATCAAATGACTCAGTTCTGCTGCAAACTCAGTTCTTGCTGCTCAGCTATAAATAGTGCTCACAACACATGTGAAAACCATCACGCTCCATTCCGAGGTGGGAAAATGCTGAAGAAAAGTGTTCTGGTAAACAAACCCTTCCTGACAACTCTCTGAATACCTGGCAGTGAGCAAAACTCCTGGTTCATTCTGCCGACAAAATCTGCCTCATTCCTCCCTGCTAATAGAGAAAGGCTGCATGTCAGGGAAGGCTGAGACCACTGATACAGAAACAGAGGAGTCTTGGTGTCTGCCTTAGAAAAACCCAGCCAAAGCTGCACTTTTTATCAAACCATCTCCAGGGTATGGCCCGGGTGTTCACTGCAGCTCAAATAGCTGTTGATACCATCATCTCCCTGCCAGCCCTCAGCACAGGCTCAGCAGTGCTCAGCCCCACATGGCAGACACAACAGATGTATTTTCCCAAGTAAGAGATTCTTGAGGACAACAATTTCACATCCTGTATGCAGCCTCTTTCAGCGCTGCTCAGAAAGGCTTATGTCTCACTAGAGTCTTCTCTGCTATGGTTTAAGTACATTTTTCTTTCCTGTCCACCAAGAATATGAACAAACTATCCTCATTTGTACTCTCCTCAATTTGCTTTAGAACGTCTTAGAAAAGGTCACTGTGACTGCTAACAATATTTCACACAGGTCAGAACTGTTCAGTGCTCATATAGCATCCTGTTTAAGGTATGTTTATGTTTAAGGTATCACAGACCTCTGCTCTCTTCCGCAGTGTCACGCCAGACCAGGTGTGCCAAACATCCCATGTAGTACCCCTGCCAGAAAGCCTGGGAATGTTTTCCCTTTCTTCCATTAAGCCATTCTTACACAAGCATAAAATATGCCAGCTGATTTTGTTATTACTAAACACACCACAAAACTGACATACTGTTTGTCCAATGCATTTAGTCTGCAAGCAGTCACAGTGAGATGTACTCATACCATCCCCCTTGGCAGTTTGCAAAAGCCATCCTTCAGATGTGCCCACCCCTCTACAGTGACTCTATAAGGAACACAGGCTCCTAACTTTTGGTGCACCAAATCACATCTTAGTCTGATATCTAAAGTGGACAGTGAGTCAATCTTGCATCAGCACCTACATGGGTGGTTATCTCAGCATAGGACTTTAGGCATATGCAATATTTGAGTAAAATCATGCAACAGACCTCCTCCCTAAGCTTTCAGGCTGGCAAAATGCAATGGCTCAAATACTCCCAAAAGAAGAGGCCCAGCCCTGAATGAAATTAATTCTTTTCTAAATATAGGTGAAAGGACAGAAAATATCTTGCAATCAGCAGTCTAACAGTGATGACAAGTCATCTAAAGAAGAAGTCTTCATTTTCAGTCACTGGTCAGTGTACACACACACCCTTTAGGTGGTTAATACTGAGTTTCACAGTATAGAAAACATGTTGCAAACTTCTCTGTAGCTATCCAAATCTTCAGAGACAGAGCCTATCTAGTTAGCATTGACATCTAGAATATGTTCATTGTTTTCCTTCTCCTTTATTTTTGACAGCTACAGTTTAAAAATGGACTTTGATACAGCCCATGAGATGCCTGAGGGTATTTTTAAAAAGCAGTTTGGGGGAAGAGGAAGGGAATGAATAGATGAAAATAAAGCCTGATCTTAATTAGTAATTTACATGTTCCCAGATGTTTCCTTGAGATCTTGCATAGAGCAACTGCATCAGATCACCTATAGTTTAAGGTTTTCAGTTCGTCAATTAATGTCCCCTCCTTTTTCATAAGTTGATCTCATATTTTCCAGAGTAACGTTGTTTTCACTCACATCATCTGAACAAACAAATGAAGTATTCTCTCCCTCACAAACACCAGCACATGCTCACACATGCTTCTTTCTTTGGTCTGCCTAAGGTAGCTTGGCACCAAAAAAAAATGTGATTAAGTTTTAACAAGTGTCAAAGCCAAGAGGCTCAGAGACACTTACCTGGAGATCAGAATGAAGTTTAGGTGCTTTCTGAAATTCAAATTAGCAAGTGTCATTCTTCCTGCCTTCTACCACACTTCAGGAAACGTTTGATCTGCAGAGAGAGAATGAAACACAGAAAATGAGCAAGTGAGAAACCTCCAGGATCCAGAGGCTCAGAATTCCCACTCCCCAGCATTGCCACTGTCTCTAGGAGCATGTGAATAATCTTGGTTACTCTTGCTTACATGGTCCTACTGCAGGGCACTAATGTAAAGTACTGTAGGACCGAATTACCAATAAATATTTAGGTCAAGGGTTTCAGCATAGAACAACAGTACAATTAATTCAAAATTCTGCCACTGAAAGTTATTTTTGACACCATCAGCTGGAAGTGAGCAGACATTCCTTTGTTAACTTGCGCTGTAGTCTATCATTTGTAATACAATATCAATGCAAAAAAACAACCTCCAAGAGCATTGATCAGAAAATTCATAATTTTTTTTTTGTTTTGCTAAAGCACACATTTTATAAAGGCTCTTGTGATCTCATGTTACTGCCATGTTGCTCAGAAATAAAAGACATTGCAAGGGAAGGAAGGAGATCCAACATCTCATGACCTACATGGGTTCTTTACTGTTAAAAATGCTAAATTTATGTAGCTTCTGTATCAGGGGAAAAATACACTGATTAGAATACAGAAAGTGAATTTTATACATCAACTTCAATGCAAATTTTACACTATACATAGTGATCTGTATTAATGCTTACTTTTATCTACCCTTCATACCTCTCTAATACTCTATTACACAAGTGCTTGAAAAAATATGCCAACAACCAGAAAAAGAGTTGCAATAGCAAATAGAGATATATGAGCTATAGTGATCTCCTTTCATTTTTAACTGAAAACTATTGAGTCCAGTGAACTGTAAGACCTGCATCCTTTTTCCACCTGAGTATCCCATCAAGTTGCAGCTGGCATATTGCAAAGGGAAAGAAAGAAAAAAATTAAAAAGAAACCAAATATCAGGAAAAAGGAACTGTCCAAGAAGCATGTTTTTTCCTCTTGCTTGTGCTCAGTCAATCCTGTACCATAGGTCTTCTACTTTCACTTCTGCAAGCAAGCTTCTGTTTGCATGTCCATATCTGAGCGGTCCATCATCCAATCTTACACTGAGCTAGGGGCTGAGTTTTAATGAGTTTTAACTGCAAAGATTGACCTTTGGTCCATTTACACACATTTTAAATACTGACTCCCTTCTCCTGCCACAGGACAAGAAAAAAATACATGTAGTTTATATTGGATCTTCTAGTTTTATATTGGCTTGTTGAATTTGGGTCTAATTCTTTCGTGATGCAATTTTGTGTATTGATACAAGCAATGCAAAAAATAAATGGGACAGGAAGAAAATGCATGATCCAGGCACCATGAAGTCTTTATCTCTTCTGTGTGTTTTTCCTGTAGTTCCATGGCTTTGCTTTCAATCCCTCAAGAAATTGCACAAGGACCTGTTACACCAAATTCTGACAAAGCAGCCAGTGGTGTGGTCATGCAACAGGTACCTGGCACACAGCAGAAGAACCTCTTCCCTGACTCTTCCTGGTTAAAAGATGGACTAAGTGCAGCCCTGCCAAACCATGCTTAATCTCATTCCCAAGTGTCCCGTTTTCCTACTCACAGAGCGGTGCGAGGCAAGGACAAAGGGGAATTAATATATTTGAAACTACATATGCCGCTTATTGTTAATAAGAGCTCCCATATATATAAAAGAGGTACAATTGCTAAGTCTTATCAACAAAGAATCAGTCTTCTGTGACTGGCTAACCAGTTTTGTAGGTACCCCTCCTTGGAAGTGTTCAAGGCCAGGTTGGATGGAGCTCTGAGCAACCTGGTCTAGGTGTCCCTGCCCATGGCAGGAGGGTTGGAACTGGATGATCCCTAAGGTCCCTTCCAACCCAAGTCATTCTATAATTCTTTAATTCTGAATACAGGGTGTGCTGTGTACCTTAAAATCTTTGCAATCACCCTCTAACTTGTCTTTTGAGTGCTGCTAATTTTAATGTGGCTGGTTTTGGTAGACAGCAGTAAGATAGGAATGCTTTCTGAAAAATACAAGAGGAATAATGAAGGAGAATACAAGAGAATAATGAAGGGTCTGAAGATATGATTTTTTACTTTATTCTTATTTTTTTTCTTTAGCATATCCAACAATCTATTCTTTTAGACTAATGCAATCCATTCAGAAAAGGTGTCATAGCAGCAAGCTTGAACTGCAGTGCAAAAAAGCAACAAAAATTTGCTGTTTCTGCCTTGTCCTAAAGATTTTTTTAAAAAATGTATATATACACATAAATGCCTTTATTTATAGTTCTGTTGAATTACAGAAGTGAAGAGAGAGAAAAGCACTGAATAATTTATAAAATTTTCTTCCTTTATTACACATATCCAATTTTCCCACATAAACTTAAAAAAACAAACTGAATTCTTACAAATTATTAATATTAAAGATGCAACTAGAGGATTTCATCCCAAAGAAAAATAGTCTTGCTAGTCAGCATTGGTAGAGTTTCTGTGACTTCAGCTAGAGACAGGTATGCAGAGCTGAGGCAGCCATCCCGGTCTCTGTGCCTAGTCAACGTAGGTGACAGAGTCCAGTGATTAAGAGGTCTCATCCTAAGCAGAGATCTAAAACATTTGATATAAAACCATTTGACTACATTACAACAGTGTCTATTTCTCTTACTAAAAATAAGAGGAGCCCAAATAACTATGAATATGTAACCCACAGAGGCTTTAAAGTCATGAGAGATTAAAAATTTCCTGTGTCCAATCTCTGACAAACCAACTTAAACAAGTTGAATTATGACTACAGAAATAGTGTCAGACAAATACATAACAGCATTCAAGAACATTTTAAATATCCTGTTACCTTCAAGCCACTACAGGGAATTCCAATTAAAATATACTCTCTGAGAATACCCAGCCAGACCCATTGCAAATTTTACATGTCAACAAAACACTCTCCTATGACAGAAGAACTTTGACTTGACTGCACTGAAATTGAGCCTCATGCGGAGAATATCCTTGCTACAGTGTTTACTAATTTAGCTTGTAAGGCAGTGTTTAGAAGGATATTAAGGATTAACTAGTATGTTCTCTATTTGTGGATTATGTGTATATATATATATATATATATATATATATATATATATATATATATAAAGCTCCATACACATTTTCCCATTAGACATTGCTTACTCATTTAAAATGTATGTTTACTTAAAATTTTGTTCCCTGGGATGGCCTAATGAAATATACATTTCATTTTAGCAGGGATTCCCAAAGGAGTCAGCTGCCAGGCAGCCCTTTTCTAGCTCCTTCCGTGCAAACTATGTAAAGCAGGACACTAAATCTGCAATATCAAGGCAACACTCAGAGTTTCAGCTCTGTTTATGCAGGCAGTGCCTGAGGAGTACCTGGATCTGCACAATTCTGTTACTACATTGATAATTCATTCATAGCAATTTGTTGCCTGACATTAATTTCCTATAAAATCCCAGTATCTAAACATGCTCCACATAAAATCACTTTTAGGAAAGTCAGAAGCTAAGAGGAAATGACTGAGTGAAGTTTCCCTAGTTAGGAATGCTTGCAGTATTTTGGCATCCCAAAGTCCTGCAAGACTCACAGCTTAATTTTAGCTGCTTTTGTCTTAGGCAATGGAGATATTAATTCTTCTAGCTAAAAATCTACCTTAAATTATGTCCCACATTCTGAAACCATGAAGACAGATTAAAAAAAATAGACTGAATCAAGTTAAAAAAGTATTGCATAAAGTTTATAACTACCAGAATTTGTACAAAAGACTTAATACCATATATTATATCAAACATGGTCACACAAATCATCTGCATTGTTAGATAGAGTTAAATATCTATATGCCACATGAAGGGACGTGTATGAAGAAACATTATTGTATACACTTTTCATATTCTGAATGAGTATAATGTTTTATTAATTATATATAAAATTATTTTCTATATCATATTAATTGTTTTATAATTATATTGTTTTATTATATATTAATTCTTTTATTTATATTATTATAAATACTTCAAAATCAATGTCATAAACAATCAAAACAAGAAAAGTACATTAAAAGCCTTTGGTTGAAATAAAGGAGAGAGAAGTAGTAGTATACTTCTTGGCAGGAGTCCTGAAGACATTTATATCAGTAGTCATTTAAAATTCAATCAAAAGGGATGCAGGAATCATTGGCTATAAGTAATACCAACCAGGAAAACTAATTTCTATGAAATGATACTGAAAAACATTTTAAAATATACTCTTTTCCATCAAAGCCTTTCACAGAATAAATGTCTTGAAAGAGTTTCACTGAACTGACAGACAGATCTGAATCTCTCACTCAACAAATATAAATCAAGATGCAACTATAGCTGGTTTTATGGAGGAAAATAGAGATAAACTCCAGAGACAACTATGGTCTCTAGAGAGAAAACAAGTATTCTTAGCTATGAAAACAGTTGGAAAATACCAAAGGAGCAAAACTCTCTCAGAGCTTTTATCCAGGAACTAATGGCAAAGGTGAGTGGCACTTGCTACAGGGAGAGTGGAAAGTGGGCTACTCACAATATTCTTAAATACAGGATAGGGCTCTGCTCAGTCTTTCAGACCTGCCAGACCTGCTGCATAGCCACTTACATCAAAATGCATTGAAACTGTAGGATAAGAAGACAGCATATTTTTTAGACTTTTCTAAATTGGGCAGGGCTCATAACAAGGGAAATACTGAAAATAAAAAGAAATTTAAAAGAGGTGGGTTAGAAATAGGATAGGAAAACAAATAAGAAAGAAAATTGTAAGCAATTTTTTTCATTTATTTTAATTTCATACTCTGGCTCTTTGTAGCCTAAGTAAGATATTTAGAGAAAACTCTAGAGTTCAGGACAATTTGGCATTGAAAGAGGAAATGAGCTGTTCATTTTGAAAGGGAACATCAAGAGGCAGCAGGTTCTGTAGTGAGAAAGCTATATGAAAACCATTTTGCAGATTTGAAATGTTGAACATTAAAATACACAACAGCAGCCTTCTGTTTAAAAGTGTTATAAAAATCCTTCTGACTCTTTTCCAAAACTGATTGCTGGAGCCAAACTGGTCCCCAGCCTTGCCACGTGTCATATTCCGTTCCCCTGCAGAGACACAGCAGCTACACAACTTCAGGCTAAGGAAGGAAACAATCTCTCAAGCTTCTCCAGCAGGTGATCAGATATCTTACCAGCCTCACCCAAGGTGTCAGCCATCAGCAGTCACATCTTTCCCCAGGACACCACACAGCAAAATCTATCTGCCTCCCAATCATAGTATTTATCACCTCAGTAAAAAGATAAAGACATTTTATTAGCAGAACTATTACCCTCGTGACTGAAGAAGGATTTGCAAAACTGTAGTTGTTTCATAAATAAATACAATTGTTCCTTACAACTGCAGCATTAGTGTCCAGATTACTTAAATGAAACCATTTATCTCCCCTTAGATGCAACAAGCCCATTACTTTTTTCTCTTCTGAAGCTGCAGATTGGCAGTACTGAGGTGACATGGTTATCTAAAAAAAATGAGACCCTAGCTTCTTGTCCTGGTTCCAGCTGGTATGGAGTTAATTTTCTTACTAGTGCTGTGGGTTTGGTTTCTGTATGAGAAAAATGTTGACAGCACAGCAGTGGTTTAGTTGTTGCTCATAGTGCTTACTCTAAAGGACCTTTCCATTTCCCATGCCCTGCCAGTGAGGAGGGGGACAAGAAGCCAGGAGGCAGCATGGCCAGGACAGCTGATCTAAACTGGCCAAAGGTATATTCTATACCACAGAATATCTTGCTCAGGATATCAGCTGGGAGGAGTTGGCTGGGAGGGGCTGATTGCTGCTCAAGGGACAGTCTGGGCTCTAGTCAGTGGGTGGCAAGGAATTGCACTGTGCATCACTTGTTTCTAGAGAGTTTTATTTCTCTTTCTATTTTGTGGTCTTGCTTTTCATTTTTGTTGTTTCTGTTATTACATTTTATTTCAATTATTAAACTACTCATCTCGAGCCACGGGTTTTATCTTTTTTCTGATTCTCCTCCCTGTGCCAATGGGGGCATGGGGTGAAAATCAAGCATCTGCGTGGTGCTGTGTTGCCAGCTGGGGCTAAACTATGACACTTCTTTTTCCCTTCCTTGGAATTTATTTCCACCTCCACACCACCCCAAGCTGCACAAGTGCTAACACCACCTATTTCTCCAAAGGATCAACTCCTCCATCCAATTTGCCAAGCAGCTGCAGCAGGTCAGGGTGCAGAGTTAATGTGGCCAGAGGGAGGGAGAGGGAGACATCCAGGGCAGGGTGACTCTTGCAGCCAGGAGGGCTCACACACAACAGCTAAACCCCAAAACACTTCAGTTCAGTTTCATGGCAATGTCCCATAACAAGACCAAGAAATTGGAGACCTGAGATTTTTACTTGCAAATGTAATTGCTCTGTAAAAGTATCAGGTAAGAAAGGCTGCTACAGCAATTAATTTATAAGTTTATTAGATTTATGACTAAAATTTAACTGAAAGAGAAGATACAAGAAAAAATTTAAAAGAACTATACTAAATAAATACATCCATATCTACTGCAACTCTGTATCTACTGTTTACTAGAACTGCCATGGTACTATTACATTGTCTCCTATATTAAGAAAACAATTATAATAATCTGCCCTGATAGCATTTCTACTTATCTTAATAGATGCAAAAAAAATGTAGTTCAATTTCTGTATTAAATCACAATTTTAAAAAATCTTCTACTTAAGTTTTACCTCTATTAAATTTTGCTGGACTGCTGTACTCTTCATTACTGTTGTCTCTCAAAATATCACCCTCACTTCAACTGTAAATAGCCCAGGAAAATAGTTCAAACCTTAAAGGGAAACTTCCAAAGAGAAGATATTTTTTTCCTTCATAACTGAGACCCTTCCCAAGGGAATAGGACACTTTTGGAGGTGTTAGTGCTTTGTGTTTGTAGCAATGGGAAAAAAAGTGTATAGAAATAATGGGTTGGCTGAGTTTATTATGAGATTCAGGACAAATAAGAGTCAAAATAAAAAAAAAGTAATGGTGGAAAGCTTGGAGAATTTGTACTAGTTTCAATATCTTTGCTTCCATCTTCTAAATTGCCAATTGTCAAATGTCATTATGCTCAGGCTGTTAGATGCTCATTTGATTACAGTGTAGATCCCTCTCTGGAACATGGCTCTGTCCGTGTGTGAAATCAAAAAATGTGCTTGTGCAGGTGCAAAAGCTTGGGAGAGCAGGAAGATGATAATTAAAGTATTTTGTTGCTTTTTAAATACATAGTTACATCTACAACAAAACACAGAAATACTAAGCTGTTTGCTTCTATTTGTCCTTAAAGGATTTGTGGCTGGATGTACTTCAGTAGTTGCCAAGAGTTCTTCCAGTTTTAATACTAATTTATGATGAAGCATACCAAATGAACCACAAAATATTTAAGAAAATGAAATAAGGAAACTTTTGAGGTTTTAGCAGGAAAACAGACTGGAGTGCAAGTAGTCTGATGTAAATGAATTGATGGCTTCAATGAAAAGGAAAGAGAAGAAAACTCCCTCCTGGGGTTCATTATGCCTCTAGAGCTGTTGGTAGTAAAGTTAATTTTTAAATGCTTTGAGGTGATTAAGAACTCAGGCATCACTCTAAATGTAAATAAGTCCTGTTTCATTTCCTTGCAGTTAACTGATTGCAGCAGTCACCAGCTACTTAGCTTGCTGATATATTTAAGATCTGCAGTCTAGCTCATAATTAACCCTCTTCATATGAAGTGATAATGTTAGCAAGCCTGTTGTTGAACATATATAACCAGGATGTGACATATTCCCTCACTAGGGAAGGAGAACGTTTACATTTGTAAATCATGAGGGCACTATTAGAAGCAAAAATTTCACAGAACAGAAACCAACCTAGAAATGGAGTTTGTTTCCGTTTACATTGGATGCAGCTTAAAAATGCAACCAAAATATATGCAGTTTAGAACCTTCAGCATAAATAGATCAATTATTTATAGTAAAATTAAGAAAACCATTAGAGAAAAACCTATTCCTCCCCATCAGGTCTACTAAAAAGAAAATTTCAATAATCTGTAGATGAATATCACAAATGAAAAATCTCAGATGATAATCCATTCATGTAATGCATATAAACAAGCAATTAAGAATTAACATCAATAATCTTGTTCAAGGAGTGATTGGACCCTTGAAATCTGTATTCTCATTCCTATGTCTGGAATTCAGATAGTTTCCTGGCTAGGCAAAATCTTCAGAAGTGACTAATTCTGTTCACCAGTTTGTAATTACCTAACCTAGGACGTGCTAAGCCATAAACAATGAAAATAGCTCACTGGATACTGAAATAGTGAGGGAACCAATACTCAGTTCTGAGACAAGCTCCCCAGGTTGTGGCCATGGACCAAACCTGTGGGTGTTCAAGAGGTGTTTGGACAACGCTCTTAGATAGTCTAACTTCTAGTTTGCCCTGGGTGGAGTCAGGACCTGGACATGATGACCCTCATGGGTCCCTTCCAAGTCAGGATATTCTATGATTCACTAAAGAGTAAAGATACAGGCTTTATTAATACAAGACAGGTATTCAAGTAGTCCAAAGTCCAGAAAACTTGGGTTCAAATCCTAGCCCCAAACTCTTGTAGTGAAACATATCTGTCACCTGCTACCAAGTTCCTTTACAATCCACAAAGGCATCTGATATTTGTCCAAACATACTATAAATGCCTAAATATTTCAAGGCAAAGGGAGACCTACAGAGATTCACCCTTTAATATCTACGAAAGTTAGTCATTTCATATGTTTAGTCAAATCCAATTTAAACTTTTTTTTTTTAAACTCAGTTCCTTCTAGTCACTTGAATATCAGAAGAATTGTCATAGGAAAATGTACACAAAACTGATATGAAATTTTTATAGGTCTCATCTAACCCAAAAAGCAGAAAAATCTCACAGTTGTTAGGTACACCTCTGCCTTGCAGAGAAAGAGATTGTGCATTTAACCATGGCAGATCAGAATGAGCAAAGAAGGAAAGTAAGATTCATCAGCAAGTAAACTAGCAAGAAACTGGTAATTTTCAAATAAATAGCAAAATGCTAAAGTCGTTATAAATAAGGTCTACAAAAACGCAGTTGATCTTTTCCTAGCTCTGGTATTTAACCCTACGTAGGTAAGTGAAAAAGGGAGAAACTTATCAGGATAAAGACTTCCTAAAATTGCTGTCAGTCTGATCTTAGCTAGAATCTGCCCCATCAAGAATCCTATTTTTGCTCCAAGATTGCCACAAACTTATTAGTAAATTTGCTGAACTAAAATTGACTACAACCATTTTGGAAATAAGGTCTTTCCTGTGAATTTTACTCCCAGTTTCCATTCTCCCACTGAAAATTTTCACTCTACTTTGTTTTCAGGTTAAATATTTCATTACAGTCTTACCTGACAAATATCTTCAATACAAATTGACAGCTGGATTGCTAATTCTTTCCTTCAAGAAATGACAACACAGTACAGTAATATCCAGCTAATGAATACTATTTCACTGCATTTGAACAATTAGCTTTTACCAAAGTTACCAGAAGAATTTTTCTTCTCCCCTGCTCTTCTCCAACTTCTGTATCAAATTACAGCTAGCATTGTTTATGTCTCTATACCTCACAGTTATAGCTAGAAGAAGATAGGGAGGGAAAAGTGGTTGATCTAGTCATTTATTAATGTCAGGGAGCTTCAGGCTAGATCTATTCAGTGGGGGAGAAACACTGTTAGTGCTCTCAGTAAATTGAGGCAGGTCGCGTCGATCTTGCAAACAAAAATTCTCCAGTTGTTCACATTTGCTAAATAAAGGCTCTCTGGCCAGCTGCCTGCTGACAGCCACAGAACTACAGCAGGAAGAAATGCTGCATGTTTCTCAGGCACCCGCAGGGAAAACAATGTTGCCCCATAAAAAGGTTCACAGAATTTCCAAGCAGCAAACAAAAAGGCACTAAGGAATCACTAGAAAGCATATTCAAAACAGGAGTCTGATTATATAGTTATATACAGATATTATTTTTTAGGAGGAGTTGGTAACATCTCCAGCAGGCAAGATCTTTTCTTCGCTTTTATTCCATATCCTAAGTATGGTTGACTTCATAATTTATTTTTTAAATTATGCCAGGTTTCTAAGTTAGGCTTGAATATATCTGTACATGGATAAGTGCATTCAGTGAATGTGAAGATTCAAATTAATCTATGGTATCTAGATTATAACCAGAAATTAATCTTTGAAAATAACTGTCAAAGCAAGGTAACACCTGCCAGACAGCACACTTCAATATTCATTTTAGCAAGCATAGCAGCTACCTACTCCTGTGTTTGAAATTCAGGCCCTCTCCACAGTGCTTTAAAATCACTTCAGAATTCTACATCAATACCTTTATTTGAATTACATTATTAGCAGGTGGACATTCTCTCAAAGGCCAGAGTCACAGCTCATAACAATACCAATCAATATATGTGGATTTACAAAGGTAATTTCTCTTATATCCTGCTTACCAGGGATCTGATAAAAACTTTCAGTAACTGTAGTGCCCCATGAGAAAGTATGCAGGCAATGAGCAGGTCATTTTACTCCTTTGCTCTGAATTTTTCATAGGGCTTCTTTTTTGTGTGCTAAATGAGGACAGATCCTTTGGATGGAAGTTCCCCACCCCTCAGCTCTCCTCTGCACACCATGACAGACCCATTCCCACAGAGAACAGGTCACATTCACTGTTTTCCTCCACAGAATCATAGAATGGTTTGGGTTGGAAGGGGCCATGAAGATCATCCAGTTCCAACCCCCTGCTGTGGGCAGGAATGCCTTTCAGCAGACCAGGTTGCTTCTCTCTAGGGCTGCTCAGTCACAGGCAAAAAGAAAGCTAAAAGTCTTCTCATCTCACTGACTGGCCACAGCAAAGGTATTGGAAATCCTGGAAGGCCTTTCCACCCATCTGGATGGTCAGCTTAATGCAGAAGCAGTCAGGCAGCCACACAGCAGTAGATGGACACAAGAAGAGGGGGACCCTCTCTGTGCTGTGGAGCAGGCGCTGCAGTTCTGGGGTGTGCGCACTGCCTGCCCGCACAGCTGAATCCAGGACACGGCCACGTCCCCACAGGGAACAGGGTACTCTCCCCTCACTACTCCCTGAAAGCAAACAGTCATCCCAAAAAACACTTTTTTTTAAGCCTTGAGATTCTTAAAACAATCTTGTTTTTCATAGTGCTGAAAAAGATGTCTAACCAGTTTTGAAAGTTCGTAGATGACAACCAGTATGAAGTGTACCAACCCACAGTACGTGCTGGCACCTTGGTGCAGCTGAAAAGGTCAAATATTCTTTCACAATACTTTGGTATGGATAACAATTTCCTTCAGTGTACCACTGCATTAATGGAACCTTTCCCATGCCTGACCTGTCTGGGATAACAACACATGTTTGTTCAGAGTACTGCTGACATTAATCATGAAATGCAGTAGGAATAACATGCCTTTAGCAGGGCAGGAGCACACAGCCTTGATGAAATGCCCAAGTTTGGCTTCCCCAAGTGAAACTCTGAAGGATGCTCGGCCTCAGCAGCCCTCAAGTGCAGAGCATTAGTGGGTGCTCAGCATCTCTCACAGTATAAGCAAGACTGAGCAGCTCCAGCCCACACCCAGACTGCCTGGGTGAAGATTTTCTCATCTTATCCTCAAAGCTTTTCAAGCCCTGATCCTAGCAGATGTCTTAGGAGACTTTTTAATCTTCATACTTCTCAAACTCCATTTAATTTAGCTTCTCATCGCAAATCAAGTCAAAGACTTAGAGGGATTTGAGGAGAAATACAATCTTCTTTCATTAAAAGCAGGGTCTTATCACAGATCTTTGTGATTTGTATTGTCCTGGCAATAGGGGAGATCATGTAACTGGGAGTGTTTATTTTCTATGAGGCAATTAAGTTTGAGAGATATGATTGTAATTCTATGTGCTTACTTGCAGAACTATGTACTCACACCTGGGCTGGGCCTGGTCATTCTGGCACCAGTTGCTGCAGTTATTTGTGTGTGCACATATCAAGGGCTTTGCGAGGTCAAAGACCATTCATTTGAGACTTGAAAAACCTTGTCAGTGTAAACAAAATTCTTATCAATTTGAGAAAAATATTGGTTTTTTACATCCCATTGCTCTTTCCCAATCAAATCTACAGAAATGAAACATGAACAGAACAGAAAGAGAGCAAAACAGAAAGTTCATGATAATATGTGAAGAGCTCTTCTCTTCAATTTAGAAATTCTCTTCAATTTAATATATTCTGAATTAAAAAAAAATAAACAGAAAAAAACCCACCACAACCCCTAAAACCCCAGCAATTTACAGGACAGAGAGAAGGTTGCCTGCACAAGGCTATGACTTGCTAAGCAAGGACTGCCACAAGTGCTGATTACAAAAACACAGTTTTCTGTTTTGACTGAGGATGAGCTTTTCTAGTAAAATGAGATGCCAATTAGCATTTAAGGTACATCAAAAAGACTGGTTCTTAACCTTTTATGACACTAGAAAGAGCTGAGGACACTTCAGTTAGTCATATGATATACAGGTACTCAGTTAATCATAAAGCACAAACACCCTCCTCAGATAATCACACAAGAACTGCTAATTATGAAAATAATAGATTCTACTGGGGAAAAAAAAAACACTTATTCTAAAACTTTTCTCCTGGGCAAGGTGATTTCTTCTCTTTTCTTATACTGATGTTTATTACATTCAGGCTTTGCTCAAGGGATTTTCTTCCACCAGCTTACTGTTCTCAGCTACATCTAATCTTTCACACCTGTTCAGATTCTTTAACCCTTACAAATCCCACACATTGATACCTCTCTGAATTCACTGCTTGTAGCTGAAATCATATAACTTAGGAAGAATTTGGTATGCAATTTGGTTCTCAATCACTTTCATTTATACCTCCTAAAATATGATACAAAACAACCCATATTTCCCAGTCAGTGGCCAGTTCTTGCTTACTTGAGTTCTCCCAGTCTCAATAACTTCTGCCCAAAAACCAGGCAGATGAAGCTGATCCCAGTGAAGTTTCTGGTGACAAAAAGAAACAAAGCAATCAGTAGCATTTTTGGTCCTAGTGCATTCTTCTTAGGACAAAGGACCTGTACTATTGAATTAGGATTAATTTGTATTGATGTATATACTGGTGCTGAATTAGAATATCATAAGTTCATCATTGTTTAACATCATCTTCAACATAAGAAGAGCACCTAGTCCTGATCAACTGCAAGTTGTCCTCAAGCTCAAATACCAGTGCTGTTCTGCAGCATTGGAAATGTTCACAGAATCTAAAAAAACTTGCACTACATTTTGCAGTGTTTAACAAGAAATGCTGCATTATCTCAGATTTGTTTGACGGATTCTACAATAACAGCCCACATACTACTGAAAATAGCTAAAACAATGAAATACCATGTTCAAGATAACTTATGTCTAGAACCTTGATTAAAACCAAATCTGTCATTTACATGGCACATTGAGACTTCCACCACAAGAGTAAATTTTGAAGGCTACACAAGACTACGTGATAAAAGTCTCACAAACCTGACTACCTCCTGAAAACCTTGTTTTTCATACCGTTAGCATTATATGTGTACATGTGTAGGGATGCTCCTTTCAAAAAAAAAAAATCCAAGACACATTATTGCAAAAGCTTCATCTTTTTTGGAAAAAATTAGGTCAAATGCAGCAGGTGTTACTTTTGTTGGTTAATGTGGCTGTGGAAGGCAGGATGCTGGGTGATGTAAGGAACCATAGATGCAAAAGTCCTAATGGAAATGAGTTTATCAGGGTCTTTCTCTAGAGACAAAGTGATTAGTCTGTCAAAATGATTATTCAAAAAAAACAGTCTTTGAGAGGGAAAAAAACAGATAGAATGAGGGTCATAGGGGGATAGTGTGCATTGTTCAAATATTGATAAATAAGCTGCACAGAAGAGGGTAGAGCCTGAGGTACCAGTCACACCAATGGAATTACCTATTTACCGGATAAGGAGACTTACTAAGGTGAAAATCCACTGGAAATGGATGGGGCATAAGAATGCAGAAGGACAGATCCATGTGAAAATCTTAGAAACCCGCTTGACAGGGATGGAGCAGTAAGTGCCATTCCAGATTTACAGGCTGTAGGAATGGAGCTGTAACAATCAGCCAGAACTCTCGTCTCCAATGAAGGTTTAACAGAATGTGTGCATGTGCATGTGTGTGTGTAAAATGACAGATTACATACAAATTGCCCTTCATTTCTTAGGATTATCAAGCTGGGGTTCTGCTCCTATTAGTGCCCTGTTTTCCAACACACAGTTAACTAGAACTACTGCTGTGTAATTTCGTGTTTCACAGAGTGGTACATTTACAGGAAGCCATGACTACATGTCCCTACTAAATTAGCCCCTCGTGTATTACTCACTCTTTTCATACAAGAAAAATGGAGTTTGACTCTTCCCTCATGTCAACACCTGTTTTGACTTGACCTCATCTCACTGCCTCTACATGTGGTCTGCCATTGCAAGTAGAAAACTGATCTGTTGTTTCAATTAACTTTTCTAGATACATATTTTCCTCCAAATATTAATGGTATACAGAACCAAAAAAAATTACAAAGTGATGTTTATATATAGAGTGTCATATTTCAAAAAAATGAATGATTTAACCAATGCTAACATAAGAATAAACTTCCACTATGCAGCAAAGGAAAGCAGAGTATGAGGGAAGTTTCACATCTTTCGCGCATATTTTTATGTACATAGCAATACAGGTGTGCATTGAACTGAAATTTATGTAAATAATAAAACAATTCTTACAACCAGAGAGAAGAGAGAAAAAAATATTCTACGCAATATTTTTCCTCTATCACCATCCCAATCCATTCCCAATAAAGAGACTAAGAAGGAATGGGTAGAGAACTTAATTCAAATATGTTAGGATTAATACTTTTTTTTTAATATGGTTGACTCTTACTATAGAATTACCATAAAACTTGCCAGTTGCATATATATCATTTGTTATAAAATGTTCCCCTTTATAGTGACATCATTAATTTTATTTGGAGGAACTTTGCTGATCTCACCTTTATATAAGACTTTTCCTTGCATAGGAGTCGGTAGAAGGGATGCTGAGTACAGAAGACAGACAGTAATGTTATTTTTTTGTCTGTACAGCACAGTGGAATGACTACCACAGCAAAATGTCAGCAACCTGCAGGAGGTTTCTCTTTCTCCCTCATAGTAAAATGAAAGCAGATCTGCACCTCTAGATTGCATTTTTCCATTGGCATAGACAGTGAGAGTATTACTTAGCAATTATCTTTCTCATTTTAAAGATACAGAATGGTAAGTCTACAAAAAAAATTGATTCCATAGTACAGGGCAGACTGTGACACTGCAGTATTAGGATATTTTTTAAAACTGCTTATATTAATCAATTATGTCAGTGAAGAAGGAAAAACTATGCAAAAAGCTATTGACTAAATCACTTGCAAAGGGTTTATATTGACAACTGATACTCCTCCCAAATGAAGCCCCAAGCTGTGCATCACCCTCTACAGATATTGACAGCATAATTCCAGGGTCCCCCTCTTTTCACAAGGAAACAATGGGTTTCAGTGTTGCTCCTCCTCTAGCATTACTAGGATTTCACTTTATCCCATTTCAGAATAAATGGTGCTGATTAAAAATATCTTGTGCTGTGACTTCAGATTAAAGATGCACCCAGAAAACCCCTACATCTTAAACAGAAAGATAAGTAGGACTAGAAAACTAATACTTCCTCCTGACTGCTCTCTCTTCCTTTCTAAGACAGTGAGTCTGAGAAAAAAAAAAGTTATTTATTTGAATAAATGAATGTAGGAAGGGGACAGTTGGCCTTATATTCTCAGAATATAAGTTGACTAGCTGGGCAAGAAATGTTTCAAAGACCTTGAGTGCAAGTCTTTGTTTATTGAGAATAAGCAATCAATCAGCCTGAGCACACAACAAGACCTTGTTCAAACAATGGATAATGCTGAGTGCCTCAGTCACACAGCTTAGATTGAACAAGTAAGCTTGACATTACCAGCAAAAAAGGCAAAGTCAACAGCATGAAAGTCACAGAATAAGACAGTTCAGGGAGGTCTCAAGCACAGGAATGTTAACATACGTTCAAATGGACAGAGGGCTTTATTGAGATTTTTCTTAAACAAAATGTTTATTATTTAAAGCTATCAAAACTTGCCTTGAAAACTAGATTAAATAAATCCTTCGCATTTGAAATCTCTATGAGTAAAAACCCACTTGTGTTAACTTTCATGAAATTAATAGTATTGAGATTATTTTTTCTTCTTGTACATATTTGTATATGTTTTCTATATTTCATTTACAACAATAGCCCCCATTTACAAACTTCACTTGGAAGCAGCCCAAATGTGAACAGCAGCACAGAAAAGAAACAGTCTACATGATCAAGAAAAAGTAATGAAAAATCTAGTGCAAAACAAGAACAAAATATTCTGTGAAATACACACATCTCTTTCTATTTCTCTGTCCAGCAGCTTCTTAAATATGTCTTTCTGTATTACAAATGAAATTATAAGTACTCTCAAATTTTGCAGCCAGTAGATCATGACAGTCTTTTGATTACCTGGTGATGAATGAAATTGCACTATTTACACAGGAATTTGGGAGAGAGGGAGAAAGGGAAGGGGGTATGTGGTGAGAGGTGAGAGACCAGATACAGAGAATGATTTCATATCCTTGGGTTAATGAACAGTAACAAGATGAGAAAATCTTTGGCAACCTGCAAAGTATACTGGAAAACAGAGCCTGGTTCAAGATAAAATTTATGCTTTACTTGAGCTAACTGAAAATTCTATCACATGCAGTCTCCGTCCTCCCACATTTTCTGTGACAGTAGTGAAAACCTTCAGATTAGCCAAGCTATTTAAGACCATAAGATCATGTCAGCTGTGGTATAAAATATAAATTTGTAACCCAGGCTGTTATTGTGAACCATTTCTGCACTGCATCCCAGCAGCCCATTCCTCAAACCTTTAGCTGCTCATGTAAGATGATTTTCCTTGAGCCCTTGCAGAACTTTTTTGTTCAAAATTCCTATGTGTCTGCTGAAAATCATGCATTTAACTTATTTATGTATAAAAAGAAAAGACTCACCCAGGAATATCAAATGGAAATTTTCTTAGACAATCTAGTACATCTTTTGGTTTTGATAAACTGAGCATTCCTGCAGCTACACAAAGAGAGGGCGTTACATCTCCATTAATTAGTATCCATCTTATCTCATTTATTCCCACGTGCACAAGACAAATGCTGGAAATGGAAGTCTGAGGTATATTTCATAGTGGACAGAACCAGGATGCACTTCCTTCTCCTGTGCTGCACTGGGACAAGGGCTCTCCAAGCCTTCAGCCTCTGTTGTGGCAATGAAACATTCATTTTGCACAGGTAGAAAGAAACTAAATTACACACTGATAGTTGTATTCAACTGCTCCTTCTGCCAAAAGGGAAGGAAGACACTGTGCTGAATTTTAAATGAAGTGAATTTGATAGATTTTCAGAGTATGAACTCCCTGATGCCCAGTTCACTCCAGGGGCTGCAGAAAGGCAAGAGTTTTTTCGTTCCTTGAGATTTCAGTGGATGCACAGCAAAAGCAATAAAAACTGAATTTATGCTGGACTAATTTTCTTCCATTTAGAAAATAAATATATACAAAAAGGAATTTATTGTTTATGACAAAGTCTAGAAAATATATTGTTAAATGTACACTGACTTCTAGTTATTTTGAAGCATTCTCTCAATTGAAAGTCAGAAATATACAAATGGAAAAAGTTCTTACTCTTTCAAGCACAATGATGCACATCTTTTTTTAATGCAATTGTTAAATTCCAAGATGATGGTGATGATTGTGATGATGATAATGATTAATATTATAAGTAAATAGGAAATTTTCTGTGGGATACTGTTATTCTGAAAACTTTGGCTAAAGCATTTTCAATTGCACCCCTCATTTCTTCTAGCTGGTTATAGGGCTTCCCAAAAGGATTAGCATGACACACTGGCAAATGGGTGGCATCCAACAGGGTAGATGAAAATTTGCCTACACTCAAAGGGTAGTAGGCAACAGTTCAAAGTCTAAGGACTAATAAGTGGTGGTGTAACCAAGGGGCCAATATGGAGGATGACATTATTTAATGTCTTCATCACTGAGCAGGAAAGAAAAAATTAAAAAGGCTGATGTCTGATGCCAAACTCTGTGGAAAAAATTCTGTGCTGAGGAGCTGCATTGCCATTCATAGGGACTTCAACAAGCCAGATGGCTGGATAAAGAGGAAACACATTAGCTTCCGCAAAGAGAAATGCCAACTGCTGCCCCAAGGACAGAAATGTCCCTTGTGGCAGTACCAATAGGGGACAGACTGTCTGGCTTGTAGCTCTGCAAGACGGGCCTGGGCAGGGGTGCAGAATACAGTGCTGCTTTCACAGAGGGCATAGCCAGAAAGGCAAGGGGACTGCTGCTCCTACTCAGCTCTTGTGAGCTGCATCTGGGTCCAGCTTGGGGCTCACCAATATATGACATATACTTTCAAACTGGAAAGAGTCCAGAGAAAGGTCATTTAGCTGGGGGCTGAAGCAGATTAAATCCAAGGAGAAGCTGATATGACATGTTTGCTCAGCCTGGAGAAGAGGAGAGTTTAGGAGAATTTAATTGCAGCCTCCTGCTATAGGAAAAGGACTTTGCATGAGGGTGGAGCCAAACTCTTCTCTGGGGTGCTCAGCAAGAGGTAACAGTCACAACAAGTTGCAGCAAGACAAGATCGAATTGGACATAATAGGATAAAAATGTAGACTGAGAGTGATTAAGCACTGAAAGACATTGTTCAGGGACATGGTGGAGTCTTGTCTTGGGAGATTTTGGAAACAAGACTGGACAAGGTTCTGGTTAACCTGGTTTAAATCTGAAGTTATTTTAACTTTAGTTTGGACAGTGTAACCTCTGGACAGTGTAAACTATCTCTCTGACCCCAACTTATCTTATGGGTACCACTACCTCCAAAGGTTGGAGATGCTGTGTAGTCCTTCTGTCATACCAAATGAAAGCACAAGAGAGAGCTGCCTTCTGGAGACCGAGTGCAGCAGCAGCAGAATGCAGCAACACTTCCAGAAGATCAGCTAGGCCAGAGCCCTTCCATACATCCACTCTGTTGCAATATCTGAACAGCATCAAACATTATTGGAATCTCTGCAGAGCAGAGAAGACTCTGTTATGCACAGAGGGGAACACAGCCAGCACAGCAGTTTGCTCAGGAGACCTGCATTCTTTTATCCTGACCTGTTGTCACAAACTTCGTTCAATAAACTCACTGGATCTCCCTAGGAAGCCCCAATAGGACAGTTTTCACATTTACTCAGAGACCAGTCCAGTGAGATCCAAGATTTTGGACAGTTTCATAAGATAAATATTTATTAATTTGAGTTACTATAATAGCAAAAGTGTTTACTGTCTGTGAGAATTGCTTCCTTTTGGTCTCCTCCCTGCAATTTTCTACAGCTGGAAGCTGTTCTTTCCTTCACATTGCCTGACTGCCCTTTGAACTCTCCCTCACCTCTCTCCATCCTTCCTGTGCAACTGGCATTAGAATAATTTCTGTTGGTTTTTCACTCTGCTACTGCTTCACCTACTCTCTTCTTAGCACAGCCAGCCTGGGAGAACACCCACTTGCCATTTTTATGGGTTTCACATGTGTCTCATGCCCATAATTCCTGCTACCACCTTCTGCATAATTTTCCTTTGTTTGGATGGTGTGTCAGACCAGGTGCTTGAGTGCTCATGGGAATGGGTGTGGTGAGTAAAATTTATAGCTTATGATAACGGAAACTTCTTAGCAGCACTGAATATCCAGGGTTAGGTAAGTGCAAACTGCAGGAATTCACAGGACCAGGCAAGAATCCACGAGGGAGTAAAAGTAATGAGATATATTTGTATTTCCAAGCCATCCTTCCTTTGAGCCTGACCCTTGGCAGCCCCTGCTCTGGTGCACAGCAGCACCAAACAGCCATGGTGCACACTGTCCTGCAGCAGAATGAACAAAGCTTCTGCAGGCTGTAGCAGGGGACTCACAGGCACAGGAGGGCTTCCTCACTTCCCCATATTTTGTGCTCCCCTAACACACAATCAAACATTACTGGCTTTTACAATTATGTTTTCTTTAAAGAAAAAGAAATAAACTATGGCTGATTGCTCAACACCAAATTTGTGGAATTGTCTTTTTATTAGCGAAAAGTTAATAAATTCCTTGTGAGAGTCCAGATTAATGCAGTCTGATGTTTTAGAGCGACACAACTGTGACTGCTATTGAGTGTTGGGGTAGGCATGAGCTGCAGATGAAGCTTTCTGAATGATGGAGACATTCAGAAATTTTCTCTTACGAATTTCCTGCTCCATGAGTGAGGTCATACTGCAATCACACACACACACACACAGAGGATGAAGACCTAAGCCTCATCTTAGGAAATCTGGCTAAACAAATGAAAGATGGAAAGATGGAGCAGAGAGGTATATCAAAAACAGATTTTTTTGCTTGGCCTTTTTTTTAACTTTTTAATTAATGCATTTATTTAGGACACTTCATCCTACTTGTTTCTGGGTAGCTGGACATTTTCAACACCCATAACTTTACTCATTTTTGTCTACCATTCTACCATATTTGTAGGTAGCTACCAAAGCTCAGGTATTTCTTCTTGCAACCCAAGTTTTCCAGTAAAGACAGTAACATATATAAATGCAATAATTTAAACTGCTTTATAAAGCCCATGAATGTAACTGCTTCTACTTTGCATCTATCAGTCTGTCTGTTGTTATATTTAGAGCAACCTTTGAACAATAAACCTCTAAAAACATGCGTCTTGCAGGTTTTGAAATAAATACAATAGTATGTTAATAAACTCCAGGAAAAAAGTCCTGCTCCTAGCTCCTACACATGTTCACAGTTGTATTTTTAGGTTATATATAATAGACACCAATCTTTGTTTGGAAGCCAACACACACTTCCCCAGTGAACTGCAGGATGCACATAAATAATCAGGGCTGGAGAGAGGTCATCACGAGGCTAGAACTGGGGTTAGCAACAGCACTGAGCAAACCAAGTGTTCAGAAAGCAAATCAAGCTAAGTGCAACATAACCGACTGTGCTGAAAGCCGAACAGACTTAATCATAGGGATGAGGCAACCTTGAACCTTAATGCTCAACAAATTTTATTAAGAATCGACAAGCTGTGAGAGAAGTTACGCAGTTAGGCTGTAGCTCAAGGGAATAAGTGTGCAAAAATAAGACAAGGGGAATTTAATAAGGCCCAAGGACCACCAGCTGAGCTCATGAGAATCAATCAGTAGGAGTTCAGTCCCAAGGTCTCTTTGTTACTGCAGTAAGGAACATATTAATGGTATATATTGACTTGCAATAAGGGATTCCTGGAAATGTTTCCCTTTTAACTTTTGCTACATAAAATTTAGTTAACAGCAAACTGTATCTGTTTCCCTTCAGAAAAATAAAATAGATTTCATCAAGATTTACTTGCCCCAAAGGTCAATTTCTGTAACTGAAAATTGAGTTCTTTCATTTCAATGTACTTGGGCACTGTCTCGTGGTTGTGTCATGATCTCATTTGCTTTGTTGGGCCAGAATCCCTGGACGAATTTACCTGCAGTCATACCTAGGGACTCCCATGCTGCAAGCAAGAACCTCTGCCTGAAAGGGGGAATTGTCTCATGGAAGGCACAGGTATTTTCATAAAGAATAATCCCCTCACAGCAGCCCACAAATTGTGCCCAGAATGTATGGCATGCTAAGACACACTGCTCAGCAGGAGGAAAGGTGGGAGAGGAGAAAGGAGGATTTTCAGAGGTGTTATACACTTTGCAAGTGAATTGCTGAATTCTTTAAACACAGCTTCACAACACTAATTAGAAAGCTAAGCCTTGTGATTTCCTGATAGATTTCTAAATATCTTAGAAAAACCCTTAGGGAGAAATGTAAGAGGCAGAAATTCCACAAATGGACTGTAACTTAACAGAATCAGTTTTGAATATCACTCCAACCTGTCCACAAAGTCTGCTTTCTGCATGAAATTTTTTCTGTATGTCCTATATGAAGGAACCATATTTGCTTGGTTTTTTGCTTTTATTTTCACTCAAAAGTTTCCTGTAAACTAGATAATACATTTTGCCCTGAATTCTAAAGGCATTTTAAATTAATACTGCATACTTAATCTTGTCTTAACATGCCTTTTGGTTGGTTTGTTTGGTTTTATTTTTTCCCTTTGGTCTGGGAGCTACATTTGATGGGATGCAGCAATTGTACAACCCTACTGATTAACTGATGTTACAGGAATGTTATGAAACTTAGGTAATTGAAGTTTGTAAAAAGCTTTACAGAATTTTAAATGAACACTGCTTCAGTTTATGTAAGAACTAGTTATTAGGAGTAGAAAATGGAAAGACACCTGATGAAACAACATATAGCAAAAATACAAAACAGAGGATCTATGCAAATCATAACTAAATAAACACCCATTTATAGCTCCTTTAAGAGAATAGAGTGATTGAATAACACGTGCTGGAGCCTGATCTCATTTACCTGAACTGTGCTTACAGGAGCTGAGTTCCTCCTGATTTACACTAACACAAACAAGACCAGAATCAAGCCAGGCAAGAGCCTTAGGGGTACCCTTGGAATGAGAAGAAAACGAAAGAGCTCCACACTAGAGAAACCTACCAGCCCAGGGGATTCCTAGTTTGAACTACTTGTTATATGACAATTGCCAGCCCTCTGGCAAAACTGCCACTTGGTACATATGGAACTTTCCAATCATGAAGAAGAACATTTTTCTTCCACAGAGGAAAAATTCAGTTTTTGGGAAGGGACAATGTCTAGTCAAGGTCAGAAAAAAATATTTGGAAAAACAATTCCCCCTTCCTCATCAATTGGACTCATTTCCACTATACCTGAAGGAAATCTGTTTATTTTACTGACAAAAACTATTTTTCTTAGTCACTTGCAAGCTGGATGTTCTTTTGAGACAAATCTGAAGCACAGTGTGAACATTCTTTTACCTCCCCAGCAACAATACTGGTGAAGCTTCACTTGCAGCCCAAACAGCAATTGCAAGAATTGTGATGGAATTACAGCACAGCTAGACATGAAGAACATGATTGCACTTAAAGGACCACTTGCAGCTGTTGAATAAAAATTCAACCTGCACATGTCTGATGGAAGGGTTACTCAGAAAGAGCCATCTATGCTGGCAGAATACTTTCTAGGGTAACTTCAGTGTATATTCAGTGTCATACAAGACACTAGCTATTGAGGAACTGTGAGAAACAGCAAGTCCAAAAGGAAATATTTGGACTTACAGCCCACACCGGTCCAGCTGGTTCGTGAACTGTTGTTTGACACAGATCTCATCTTATCATTTAATCTGCAATTTTCAAGTCAGTATTCACTTAGGTCTTATCACCTGTAGCAACTACCTGCTTCTTATTACAATGTTGTATGGAAGAAAGTGTCCCCATACATCTATCCTTGCCTAAATAATCCAGAACTCCATTTTCAGCCTCAGACTACATTTCATACTACAAATATATCTGCAATGGTTTGACCAAACAGTGCCAATCTTGAAAATCTTGAAATCTTGGAAAAGCCAAGTATTAAAGACAGATCTGCAAACACCTATTCAAATATCCATATTTAGGGGCCATTATTCTTCTTCAAAGAGTGACAAATATAACTGATACTACTACAGATGCCTGACAACAGTTTTATATGACAATCTAATACTGCCCTCTGCAATGTATTTGTTCCTTTGATAGCTGTATGTGGCAGACAAAACTTTAGGACAACAGGTAGAAAAAAATTTACTAATTCTGCCTATTGCACCTACAACTGATTTGAGTTCTTCTTCCAAAACCATTTGGGGAGGAATTACAAGAAAGTACCAGGAGCAGGGACCAAATGACCAGACTAAAACCAAAGTAGAATTCCCTTGTCTATTATGGTATTTTTAACACATTGCTCATACTAAAGTTTTCCAGGATAACACAATGCCGTTTACTTTATTAAAAATAGTCTTTAGAGACTATAATTTGGGTGTTTTGTGGCTACCACAGTAGATGAGAATTAAATTCTATGTCATGTATTTTTTCTTTTAAGACTCTGATCAGCAAACACTTAAGATCACTAGCTGCAAACTGTCATTTGAAGGCTTCTTTTCCTTTAACATACAACACTAATCTTTGGAGTATTTTGCTCCACCAGTCCTTTCTTGGTTTTAAGAATAGATTTTAACCCTCCCCATCATGCTTATAATGAGATTGAAATATGTGAGGTCTGTTCCTTCTCACCACAGAAGGTGAGCCATTGCCCAAACACCCCTCCTGCTTGCTCAGTGCATTTCTGCTCATCGTCTCTGTATTCTTCTGTGTGCATGGCACCCCCTTCTCCTGCCTGGAGTGATTAAGAGATGACTACTTTCTTCTTGGATTTTACTTTCTCTGGTTCCTCAGCAGTCAAATCCTTTCTTCATAGACCTGGACATCTGCTGCCAGTCAGCTCATCAAGAAAACTTACCTTCACTTATATGCCACATTACTTTAGCCTTTCAATTGATTTTCCTGATCTTTATTTGCTTGGCCCATACTGTTGTATTTGAACTAAGGTGGCAGCAAAAAAGGGGACTGATTCATATCTTGCTCCCTTCTAATTTGCCAGTGTCTTCATACTTTCCACCTTTTGCTTTTTATTTGGGGAGTTCTCTTTTCATTAAGACAGTTATTATCAGCCAATTTCAAAGTATTTTCTTACATATCTGACTTACAATTCGTAATAATCCTTCCTTGTATCTGAGGTGTTATATAGTGTGACTCTGATTACACTTGCACAGCTGTAAATGTATTTTCTTAAATGGAGTTTTTCCTGACATGAACAGGAAGCCCTATAATATCTTAGCACAGCTATTCACTTTATCTAAAATAGGGGTTTATTATTATTTTGTAAAAAGAAGATGCTTTCATTCTGACCTAGATAAGAATCTCTTTCTCTTCCCTTCTTAAGACAACTATGAAAATGAGATTGTAAATCTCCTATGGAGAAGAGACTTGGACAAATCAATAATTTATGTTAGGATTTTGAGAGACTTTCACCTTGAGGAACTGCCAGCCCTATCGTAATTCTGTAGACCTTGTTTGAAAATGTTTTCCATTACTAATCGGGAGAACCTTTTTTTCCTTATTATTTATACAAGGCTCCTTTGATTTTCAGCGTGTGACACTTCAGAATGAAAATGGTGTCTGCATTAATTAAAAAATGAAGAAGAGAACTCTTACTTTCCTTCCCCCTCACTTAAAATCCAAGTAAAATGCTGGCAGGCAACACTCAGCATGTAATGCTCTACTTCCAACCATGAACTTCTTTAACAGATTTCTGTCATTTTAGCTGCTTCTGGCTAAAATCACTGGTTATAATAGTGACTTGGAAAGAAAAATGAGCAGACATTTAAGAGCAAAACGGGGGGTAGGTACACATGGCAACTAAATTAGCCTTCTACAAATGCCAGGCAGAGAGCACGTCAGTCATATCATTCCTAAACAAGGCCCTGACAGTGCCAGGTTTAGGCTGAGGCCTTTGGAGGGGAAAAAACATATGAGTTTATGTGCCTTTCTTTTGACCTCCGCAGCTTACCAAAGAGCAGACTGCCACATCAACAGCTCACTTCCCCAGATCACCCAGGGTTTGAAGAAATCTTCATCATGACTTGCAGCATCATGTTCTAGCCACGGGCTTGCTTTGGCCACACAATCTCCTGGAGACTGGATGATTAAAGGTCACCCATTCTTACCCATCACACCACAGATCTAAAGCCCTCAGTGAAAGTGAGGTGGCCAAGGTCTGCCCACACAAAGTGCACGTACAAGAGCTGCTGGAATGGCATAACCAACAGCGGGGCTGGGACCAGCCGCTCGGGATGAGCTCCACATTTCTGCCTCGGCCACTGCAGGCAGCTGAGACATTTCTGAACCATACCTGGAAACAGCACAAGGCCTCCAGGCCTTGTGGAAGCTGTAGAACTTGTGTCTGATCACTCTATACCAAGGAAATCGATTCCCTTACCTCTTTACAGCAAACCAATTCTAAGACATGACAAAGCCTAACAAAACTGAAAGAACAGGAATTAGGAGGGGTGGGGGAAATTTTAAGGGAGAGTTCCTTGGGCCAGGATTTTGAGTGTTAGCACCAAGATCCAGCTCCAGTTGATTCAGACTTTGTTTACAATGAAGCACCACTATGAACATTTTTTACAGCTTTCTGGGATGAAATTACTTCCTTTGTGCAGGTATCTATTACTCCAAACTCTTTGTCACAATTCACTGTTATCACTGTGGAAAAATTTCTGAGCCACATGATGTTGGAAATATTAATCTATTTTGGTTCACAATCTGAAAAAAATACAACCCATATACTATTGAAAGCAAAAAGAAAACCCAACAAACCCATTTATTTTTCCCAAACATTCCAGGTCTTGATCAAGTCTTTATGTTGTGGTCTTACACAATTAAAGTCAATGTAGACAATACTTTGTCACTGATAGGATGACAAAGAAGTTTGTAGGCCCTGGACAATTTAAGAATATTCAACCCTTATCTCAAGATGAAAATAATAACTGTTGGGTTTTAAATAACATCAAAATTTGACCTAAACTTCCAGTGAACATCAAGTTATACTAGGAAAGGAAACCCTACAACCTCTAAAGATTTACATATATAGAATGGCAACAATACAGATGAGTCCTTCCTAACTCCTCATCTCACTTATTTCCCTCCTGATTTTCATATTAAATTTTTCTTTTTTTACTTATTTCCCCCACTCCTAAAAAGCAGCTCAGATCTCCACATATTCATATGGCAACAACTCTGTGACTAAAACTGATGAATATGTAACATGATCTTAAAAAATGCATGTGAAATATGCAAAGGCATCAACTTAATGAGTACTTTCATTTTGTCCTGTTTTTGCTTTGAAGGGTCAGTTTATCTAAAAAACAGCATCAGAATAAATCACTTGTATTCTGAAACCTAGATAATTCATCTGGCTAAACAAGGAGAATTACTTGAAATTAAGCAAAGGACTGGAATTCTCTTACCATAGGATCACACAGGATGTGCTGTTAAAATATCAGGGCAACCAGGACATTTTGATATGTCATCTGAGGCCTTAAAAAACTGACATAAGAGGTGAGCTTCCATTAAGTGAGCAGTCACCAAGCAGAAACTTTTTAAGAATCTTCACTGAGTTTATAAGATTGGTGTAGCAATTGTTCATTTTGATATCTGGAACTGAAATGTGACTGTTTTGCAAAATGTAAAAAAAAAAAAGCCTGCCATCATTTGTCGTGGCTTTGTTATTTCACCTACATACTCATTATCAGAAAATGAATTTTTAAAATCCTAAACAATCCTTAAAAGTCTTAAAGCATCCTTTAAGAGTGACAGAAAAGGTCTTTTATTTGTGCAGTGGTGCATGATGAATGTTCATGTAGGCAGCCATGGGTACACTAGAATTACTCATTCAGACACCTCACAGGTGTCTTTGGACATTGTCTATGAAGTGCAACTTTAAAAAGAAAAACATGAAGCAACTATTTACAATTTCAGTCATTCTGCTAAGATTAACAATAGTACATAAGTTGGGTAGTTATTTCAAAGCTTCAGCATTTGCAAACACCAGGTTTCAGAAACCACACAAAGTAAAATGTGACATAAATTGCATCTACGTTAAATTGTTCAAGTAATTTGGAATTGACACATTCCTAGTAATTCTCATCCATGTTTGTTTGGAAACAATTAAAACTTGTTTAAAAAATAATCTGTTGAGGCATTTTCCCCATCTCTTCCAACAAATAATTCAACTCCAGAAGTTTCACTGTGGTTTTTATAATGTATGGAGTTTTTTTCACCTGGGTCATTTCTTACCCATGTGAAAGTTCTACTATCTCACTTTCTGCCTTCAACAGTTTGAAAACTAGAGAAATCATTAATATTAAGAAGAATGCCAAAGACGACAGTTTTCTCATCTTGTCTTTGTTTCTCTTTTCCTCTGGGCCACATAAGGATATTCAAGTCAGCAGAGACAGTGTTACTCTTTAAAAATCCTGCTGATTTAATATTTAGTAGGTGATGGATTCCACCTCAACAATCAGTCTCAGGAATAAAAATAGTCTGAATCCTACTCCACAGGAGTGCCATCCACAAATCCATAGATAGAAACCCAAAGTATTGTACAGCACAAAATTTCCTGCTCAGTAAGCTTGAGACAAGCTGCTGTGATTCCCTATATATACACATATATTCTGAGCTGATGCCTGTCAAACCAGCCCCTGGTTAAGTGGCAAGAATAATATAGCTTCCTTTCCCTAGAGGTAACTGTCCTCATTACTGAAACGAATGAACCCCTAGGTGTATAATAGAATCTTCTTTAAAATATTCATCAAATGACAGCTGATATTTCAGCCATATTTGGTTGGAATGCTGCATTTTGGGGAACTTAGGACTCCATAGTCAATTAACCTAGTATTTTGCTTGCCATCTAATTTATATTTTTATCATAAATCATTAAACATTTATGTTAGTATGTAACTTGTTACTCTCCTATTCAGGACCAAGTCAAACAGGCAGACTAGGCTTTCTCTTTCTGCAGCAATATCCATTAAAACATCTGGACTAGCAAAGCTGAAACTTTACACTTTCCCTCAGCCAGAAAACATCAACTTCTCCAAGGTGAGTCACATCATCCAGCACGGTTCTGTTTCCTTCACACTTCTCAGAATCAACACTTCAGACTGTGAAAACCTCCCTCTGCCAGCAGGTCTCAGGAAGACCATGGGCAGGCAGGGGGGAAATAACACAGGGACCAGAATTCTCCACCAGAATTCAGAACAAAAAGCTATGTAGGGAGAGAAAGAAACGAATAGAGCAGCAGGTTATTCACCCCAAACATTTCCTTGTTCAAACACCAAACAATGCTCTTTTTTTGACTCTCCATTCTTACTTCTTTCTCAAAACAAATACTGCATTTTTCCCTGCCTACTCTTCCCATTTTTCCCCTACCTGATCTTAATTACAGCTACATACTTCAGAAAGTCCTATTCCACATGCCTTCCACTGCATTTCCACTTTAGCCTTCCCTGTCCTGCTCCATGCAAAGCACGTAAGGCAGGCACACAAAGCAGCCCCGCCGGGGGGGGGGGAGAGTCACCGACAGGCAAGGCTGCTCAGGAAGTTTACACAGCACTTGCTCAAACTCTGCGAGCCTTCCTGACACCAGCTCAGCATTCCAGCACACCAGCATCATTTTAAAGTGATTTCTCATGTGATTAGTGCTGTCTCTCCATTCCCACGTGCTACTCAGACACTAGTGGCAAAAAAAAAAAATCATTCTTACTCTCATCAGGACGTGTTTGTCATCAGAATCCCTCTTTAGTTTTAGTAATTTGCTTAGTTTTAGCCTACTTATCTCATTATGCTGGTCTAATTAAAATCATTTGCTGACAAATATTGTCAGTAATGTAACAGTTGGCTAAATTAACACAGGCTTAGCCTTAGCTTTGTTATCAGCTTAACTACGAAGCACTGATTGATGAGCATTTTAAAGCAGGAATTCCTTTCTTCAGGTCAAATGCAGAGAAGGCAAAGCTGGAGATTTGAATGTGATGCATCAACAATTCTTACCAGAAGAAAGTCAGACATAATTGTGCAGAAGTCAAACCAAATGCACATCTCCACAACTTCCCTGCAAGCTTGGTCATTAAAACAAAGATGCATTTGGCCCAACCAGTTAAAACAGCAAGCATATAGCTTAACATCTAAAATTACTGCTATAAGCAGTATGTCTTGTGGTCTGATTCTTATTTTTTTGGCATAAATTGAGTATTTCTAGACAACAATTATTCCTACAGACAAAACTTAATTGCAATATTCATCACCAAATATGTCTAAATGATAGGGATGCTGAAGTGTTTTACAGTGAAAACACATCCAATTTTAATGAAGTTCAAAAGAAAAAATGTTTATTTATGGATTAAAGTACACAAAGATCTGCTTCTCACACTTTCTGAAATACTGACAGCTTTTTTTTTCTTTTTTTTTTCTTTTTTTTTTTTTTAAGAGAGAAAAAGAGTGCAAGGGAAGGAAAGACTTCACATCTTGTAAATAGTTGTGGTGAGTGGATCAATGTTCCCAGCAGACAGGCAGAGAGCTCCTGGGTCTTTTGACACTAGTTGAGATCAGATGATATACAACTGAAGTCTGAAGACAAAGTTGCCTCTAAGAGGTTGCATCTGGTGAAAGGGTGGAGATGTGATGATAACCAATTACAGCTGCAGGGGGATGTCTCAACATGTCTTGAGAAAGACTGCATATTTCTCTGTTTGGGGCTGAGGTTTGCTACTGTTCAAATTAAGTGATATCTTTTTAACACTCCTAAAGGAGAAAAAAAGGTGGAATCCAAACCAGAACAATATCCTGTAGAAAAGTGCTTTCTATTTAGTAGGCTCTTATGAAGGAAAAAAAGCAGAACTACATATCTAAAATTAGCTCCACTACTGAAGACCTAAATTGAAAACAACTTTAAGAGAAGATGAGAATGTTTCAGAGTAATACATAAATATAACAGAAACAAAAAAAAAAAAAAAACAAAAAACAAAAAAACCACCAGAGAAAAATACAAGTTTTGGATAAAATTTTCAGAACATCCTTCCCCACTTCAGGAATTTGCAACCACCACCTATTGAATGAGAGCTGCTGCTGTTGGTCTTCAGAATGAACTATTAGATGAGGCTGCACAGAAATATTACAGGTGGAATACCAACCTCCTGGAGATAGAGATCCAGCCTGCTTGGAATCAGATATTTGAAAAGAAACTAGAAAACTGTGGCCTTGCATAGACTTGACAGTGCTCCACTGGAACAACCAGAATCCAGGTTTGCACAGGCTCTAGCAAGTTAACTTGCACAAGAAATCCCAACTGTTTAAAAAAATATTATTCGGCTTGGGGAGAGGAGTAAGGGGGGAAAGGGAAATATAACACACAGATAATCCTTATTGCTCTGAAAACTGCTATCACTGGCCTGCTGTCAAACTATCCAAAGGCAAGAAAATCACCATCTGCTGCCATTATTACAGTCCAATTCTCTGTGGATTCAACCACAGGAAAAAAGTCCAGAGTTAGGCCTCAGTTTACAGCACATGGGCTGAAAAAGAAAAAAAAGACAATCTTTTGCTAAGCCAGCTAACAACATGCTGCTGCTCCTACACTCTGCCTCGGGCCATGCAGCCTCAGCTGCACCATCTGGCCTGGAAAGACTCCAGGGAGGAAAGAGCAGCTGAGAGTGCAACAAGTTGAGGATCCAGTACAACCATGACCATTCTGTTCTATGAGTTCACCTGAAACCTCACCTTCCCAGTTCCTGTTTCTTGCTCTCAGACACCTACTTTGTTGAATTTTTTTTTTTTTTTATGTGTCCTTCTCTATCCAGATGTCTTAATTACCTGTTTCTCACTAAATGCTGGCTTCATATGCCTTTCTGGTGTATAACCTTCTCCCCGGATTCACAAGGCACAGCATCCTGGTGAAATGCCACTTACAATGGAGGCATTAGGCACCAGGAATAAAACACAAGTTGAGATTGTTTTGTAGAGCAGTAAAACCCCTTCCGAGATCTTGTGACATCAGTTATCAGAAACAAAGATAAAATGCTTTTCCTATTTTCAGCATCAACATTCCCATTGATTTTAACACTGCAGGATATGCCCCATGCACTAAAACAAACCACCTGTATATGAATGCAGTCAGGATGAAGTGACCTCCAGCAAAGCAATTTCTTATCCTTTGATTCTGAGGAGTAATAGTAAAAAGATCTGTCCCTTCAATCTGTATCTCAGTCAAGTCACCCACAAAGAGATGTAACATTCTGGATCACACTCATCTGTTTCCCTTTCCTTGACACCTTACCATGCTTCCCATGTTGCTTAGACATTTCCTTTTCATTCCTGACATTCAAAAGTTACCAACTTTATCTGAGGCCATAATGCAAAGACGTGTGCTTTCTGAAGGTTGACAGTGTTAGCTAAGGAATGAAATCCAGTGGTCTCCTAGGGGAAGAAAGAAGAAGGCAGTATGAATTACCTGCAGATTTAATGTGAAAACTCCATTTTAGATAACCAATCAGGGAGCTGACTGTGGATGTTTAAGTGCAAATCTACAAATTCATAATATTGTGCTGGCAGTGCAACACACACTCCCTTTGCAATTCTCATTCACAAGAGAGGAAGAATATGAGTGACTCAATAGCTGCCCTGCCTCAGCCTCCACAGCAGAGCTGTGGCTGTCCCCTTAATACCCTTAATACCCCTTCTACCCACTTCAGAGGCAGCAATTCCCATGGGGATCTCCACATCAGGCCAGAAAATGCTCCTGGCAGAGCAGAGACAGTTGTCCTAAAACTCCTCCCCAGCTGTACACAGTTCCATGTGACAGGGATGGATCCTGAGGTCTAAGTGTATGCCTGAAATATTTTGCTACTGTCTTCATGATATCAACATCAAATATTAAATTGCCTTGAGCAGGATAGGAACTTTGCATGGCATCACATGAGTTGCTGAATGGAAAATGTACATTACCTGGAAACTGACTTCAAAACTCATTTTAAAAAGAGACTTTGGAAAAATCTGACATTGTTTTCATCTTTACAGATGGATTAAAGAAGATACCTGAAAATAATTTAGAAAGCTGCCTATGTTTTTTACATACATACATATTAGTTTCTGCTTTTCAAATCCTGACTATTTCCACTGGTCTTACTTCTCTGCAGGGAAGCATTTCTTCTCTGCTGCTAGCTCATCACGTCCCCACAGTAAAGGCAGGACTTGTTCTTACATGTTGAGAACTAGCACAGAGCAGAATTTAATGATCAGAATAGTACATATTACACATGCAATTGCAAGCATTTCAGTGCTCAGGATTTTGAAGTTATTTCTCTACTACAGTTACGTGGAATGCTTTCTGAAATACTCACATGTATATTTGAGACCATCCTTGGGATCTGGATATCCAGAAGACAGATTACAAAATCTGACTTGTAATGGTTTTATTACCAGGGCTTACCACTGCCAAATCCATGTCCTCTGACATCTCTGATGGAATCCCATCAGTTCAGGGAATATGAAGTGACACCCAGCAGCCTAGGAAAGGATACAGGTGTTCAAACACTACAGGAGATGAAGTCAAATTTCCTAGGCCAGAGAAGGATGTGAGGAGAAATGAAGTAGAAGGAATGAGCAAAATGTCCTCTTGCAGCAGGTCCATATGGGCATGGGCACATCTCTCCCCTTCACTCACAGACAGTTTGCAGACTGAAGCCACTCTAATCTCCTTTCTGCTTCTGGAGAGGGATGTGCAGCTTCACATCACCTCTGACAATGAACATCAAACATGCTGTGAGGTTCAGGTGTCTGTAGGGAAAAGGAAAAAAAATAAAAGGAAAAAGCAGCATAAAAGTACTCTTTCAGGACAGGACAGGTCTGAAGAGCAGAGGATGCAGATCCAGACATTGATTGGCAGTTCTTATCCAGTGGTGTCTGTGCCCTGAAGGCCCTATGGCAGCTTCTGCTGAAGTGACCCATTTCTTGCAGCCCATATGCAGGGAGCATGACCTGGTGCCACCACACCAGCACCAACTGGCATTGTTTCAGATGTATCACAGAGCAGAAGAGTGAACCAAGCAGGAACACTTAATTTTTACTCCTTAAAGGGAGAAGACATTAGGAAAAGCTACCGGTATTGACTCTGTCCTTAGTATAAATAGAGGCGTTTACAAGGCCTTTGCTCTCCATAAAAATATTTGGAGGGAGAAATTTACCAGTTTGGCACATTTTTCCAACTGTGTGACCTATTTATACTCCACTGTATTTTCACAAGTGCAACGTGCACAATTTGCCCATCTGAACAAAGACAGTGAGACAGAGATGTCCTGTGACAGCACAGGGTACTCCTCAGAAAAACCCACCAGGAGGTTCAGAGGCTGTAAGGAGGAGATCCCCTGCTCACAGCATGCCTGCTTTCCTCTCCTGGATCATACCAGGACACTGCACACTGTGTCTATGGCTTTCCACGTGTGGAAAAAACAATGCCAAGGAATCTTTTAGATAACAGTCGCACCAAGTGCAGTCAAGAGCTTAATGAAGGCAGCTTTCACAAATCAAGTGAAGAGCTCTGGACACAATACAGAAGAGGATGTTGGGAAGCAAATTACTGCACTGACAATACATAGGGTTCCTATGTCTAAATTTTAACGTATTTAATTGTATTTTGTGGCTATTTCCCTCTGTAACAGCCATGAAAGATGAAGGGACTCTGCACAGGAATGTATAATAGTTGCTTTACAAAGGGTATCTGAAATTCCCATTTCCCACCTTTCCATCCTTACAATTGAGATTCACAGTCCCAAATACTTCCATTAAATTACTGACCAAAATTATGCTATTGCAATTAGAATAAGCAGTGGGACAAAGTTTAGATTCTGCACAAGTTTCGATGCAATCAAAAAAGTACATTTATTAGTATGTACCAGATGCTTTTTAGCTTATCTAGTCATCTTAAATATACAGCATTTATCAACTACTTATATTTAAAAAAAAATACCACCCATGACACAGATGGTAGTATCCAGATTATGACCGGCACCGAAATTTGGGGTCCAGCTTTCCAGGTTCTTGCAGCTGGAGATCAATATGGCCAGCCAGACACAAAAATCTGCACAGGACACAACACAGCATCAGGCCAGCTTGGATGGGGCTTTGAACAACCTGGTGTAGTGGAATATGTCCTTGCCCATGGCAGTGAGGGTGGAACTAGATATTCTTTAAGGTCCCTTCCCACCCAAATACTTCTATGATTCTATCAGTATCATTTCATTTTCTTAGATGGTCTTTTACATCTGTCTTTTCCTTTAGAATCTACTGCTTTTAAGGACCAATTTTATTCTACTTTAGGGAAAAAGTATTCTTTTTCCTAATGGGAATAATCTCTAGTAACCACTAGCCACGTCTTAAAGAGATGCCCATTCAAAGACATGTTCCAGAGACTCACATTATTCTGATGAATATATATGTTCTCTAGTAAGCTCTGGCATATTGCAAATGCACTGAATGCTTGACATTTTTATGATTATGCTAATGTTGTGACATTTGATGTGCTTGTTTTTTTAAAAAAAAATCATGCAATTAAGTTCTCTGAAAGAAAACCAGAAAGAAACAGATCAATCATTGAGAAGGCAGAAAGAATGAAAACTGCTTCTACCAGCTTTAGAAACAAATGCCTACTAGTCAATGGGAAACATTTGAACTAGATATTTCAGATTTTTCAGTTTTACTCTGAAAGTAAAGAGCACTGGTAGGGTGACTTTCAATTTTTAGCACAAGCAGTGACTTCACTTTCACCTCTTCCCTCTACCTTTGAAGTATAATAGCATTTGTCATAAAATGACTCTTTCATTCACTGAATTATAACACTTAGAAGGCTATTGCTTCCTTGTAGACAATTTCAAAATATGCATAACCCAATTAGGTTACGGAACCTTGCTTTTAGCTTCATCCCCTTTTAAAATACTGCTTCAGTTATATCCCAAATTAAAGTAGGAGAGAGATAAGATATAATTGCCGATATAGATAATTTAATAATTCCTCTCCCACTCCTACAAACCTGAAGATTAACAGGAAGAACCAGAGAATTAAAAGATGCTTTACTGGAACAGCACTGTGTTTGATGGCAGGAAGGCTACATGGATCCAAACTGTGGAGCCTAGTAGAAACACAGAAGAGCAGCAGACACTAGAGGAGAACCACAGGGGGATCCAACTGCTTATTTTTGGTACAAAGCTACAGAAGACATAAGAAATGGCTACATGTTAATTACAGCAACCTGAAGTAACTTCATAGCAACTTTAGAAGCAAATTACAAGCACATTCATTACCTAAGGTAGGGTATACATTTAATCTCTTGTTATAGATAACTACTAGTCAGATTGAGTTTAAAAATAGATTTAACTTGATGGAGATTTACTATTGATGAAATCAAGAATCAGCTTAATTCCAAGAAATTCAATTCCTTACATGATACATAATCAAGGCAAGAATAGCAAGCATAGGAAACTGTAAAAAGAAACTACAAAAAGAGGTTCGATCTAAAAAAATTGAACTCATGGTCAATTATTGGCAAATTCTGAGATGATCTCTGAAAAGGAAGTTATAGAGAGGACTAAGCTAGAAAACTGGTAGGAGCAGTTTCAGCTCTTTCCCTTGAGACAGTGCAAGATAACAATTTTAAGTTAAAAATTTGGTCTGAAACTGAAGGGCAGAAATAAAAAGGATATTCAAAATCAAAAGGAATGAACCAGCAAAACACTAAGCCTAAGAAAATAATCTCTTCAGCACACTCAGAGACTCCTACACCTTTTCTGTTGCTAATAAATTGTGTACACCTGAACTTTATCGATGTTCTCAGTATTTGGCTTTGTTCAGATACATTCACTCTGGGATTAATAATGTAGAACTACTCGACCTACAGAAAGATCTCCTTATGTAATTGGCATGGCAACAGATGCAGCATTTCTCAAACAGAAATGACAACTTCTGGGTTCCCCTTTTGCCACACCTTCAGTATGACATGAACCTTTCCTGAGTTACTTTCTGACAGCATAAAAGTAAATCCAAAGCTTCCCAGATCAAACATCCTTCTCTTCAGATTCTCTATCTTGGAGACACCTCAACTTCCCAAGTATTTCTTTCCTTGGTCATAGTCTCTGAAAGACAGTTCCTGCTTTTGCTGGCTGCAATGTCTTTGAGAAAGTTGACCCACTGGCCAGTGGTGGTCAGAAGAGGCGCACATGTGGAGGGACAGTATTTCTTCCTACTGAACCAGGTGCTTTAGGTAGGTCTAGGCCAACATGTGAGCCCAACTACAAATACACTGCCCACCTGTAGGTATACACTTAGCAGAAGTACACATCAAAATCTTAAGCTTTTAAGGATGGCAATTAGCTTTTCAGTACAGACCAGGGTCTCAGCTACATGACCAGTAAAGACCAAGACTGAACCAGACCAAACATACTTCAGCCTATTTTACCCAGCTGGTACCAAACTGTGACTATTTTGGGTAGATTTCATCTGATTACAATCCCATCGAGTGTAGATGTTTATATCTGAGCCAGTTAATTTAGGTTGTTTTGGGATTTTTTAAGTTAAAGAAGAAAAACAAGCATTTTAAGATTATTCATCTGACCTATTTTTGCTGATCTACACTGCAATGAGATCGATCACACCTTACATTTTGCTAAGTCAAATGAGTCAGTCTCTGTCTGACTTAATAAATAAAGCATAATTATTAGCTTAGAAATTTTGAACACAATCTAATCCTCTGATGACAATGGAGACAAGACACTGCAGGGTGCTAGACTCAGTACACCTAAATTCTTCTTTTCCTAGCACTCCACATATACTCTAGAATGAAGCTACTTTATTTTCTACCAGTAAAGATGACCTTCAACTTCTTCTGTCTTAGCTTCCTTATCTGATTTTTATAATGCAAAGAAGTAAAATTTTGGCTAAATATTTTCTTAAACCTTTGTGTAACCAAATCAGAAATGGAAGTGTGCCTAAGGCATTCACTCTTGAATATCTGGATGTTATAGGATCTGTGTTTCTACTAAATACAGAAAAATGCCATATCTGAACTTTGGTTTAATTTTGTTTTCCTAGCCAAGCTCTACTAGTAGAAATAAACAGGATTTAACATAGTAGAATATCAGAGTTTAAATGCACTATAAACTGATGTGTTTTTTTATAAATCCAAACCTGCCTAACTAGGGTTTTTTAAAAACCATACTCATTATAATTAAATATAATTACAATATCCACAGCTTTAAATTAAGGTTCAATCGGAATTAAAATAGCTTCTGCTAAATTAAATTATTTTAAAATATAAGTTGAACTAAATAAGGAAAGCCTGTAAAAATACAAAAAAAAAAAAAAGAAAAACCAAGCTCACAGATCTATATCTTTTCTTTATCAAATGGTATTGTGAAAATTAATTAATGAAGTAGCCATAACTGTAACAGTAAGTCAAAGAAGTAAAATTTAAAATAAGATTAATACTTTCCAAACTCTCCAAGATTTTGGTTACTTTTGCATTGCCAGTTCCCTCATTTCAAAATGCTGAACTCGCAACCATGAAAACTAATGACAGCTGGGGTTACCCAGCATCTCTGAATATCAGATTCAGAGCACCACACCTTCTTCCAAATTTAGAAACTCCTTTTGACTGTATTTGCCTAAGTAGTTTCCGGTTATACTATGAAACACCTTAAACCACTCAAAAGTCATTCCTGAGAACAAAGAAATCAAACTTCAGTTCCACCGAATACTGAGGGAGTCCTGACACTAATTGCAATAAATAAAAATTACCCTCTGTAGAAAGAAGTGGAGGGGGTGTATATGAAGTTATTTGTTGGATTTCTTATAAGGAGTCTGCCTTACCTTTGAATCATTCTATAATAAATACCATATCATTGCTTAATTGTGTGGAAATGGTTATTAGTGGTTCTGCAAATGATTTGTTTGGGATTTGCATTTTCTCATCAAAGGATACTTCTCTGCCTTCATATGCTGTCAGCCTCTTTCAGATGAGAAAGCTCAGCACAGAGATGCCTCAAATATATCAGGAAGAGAAGAAAACACATTAAGCCATCAAAAAATGTACAAATGAAACACAGAGGCTCTGAGTTCAACCACAAGAGCTTGAAAATTAAGGGAGTTGTGGCAAAATATTTTGGGTTGACTAAATACCATGCCCCGAAATTTAAGCTACTTGCTTTAAAAAGAAATTTCAGAGACTAAGGCAGAATGAACAGCAGCAGGGATTTTAGTTTTTGGCTTCAAAATCTTTTTACTTTATTTTACAAGTGCAACTTTGGGGGCTCTGTATATTTTAACAGCTGTCAAATACATTTACTGTAGACCTTCAGCCCTGAGGAAGTGGTTGGTAATGGGGAAGAGATAATAGTGTGGATCCACCATCCACTTCAGAGCTCCTAAGATATCCCTGGGTTTTGAAAGTCTCTCCTACCATACCAGTGTGGTCAAGGAGATCAAAACTCATTTGCATTGTGATGATAATGTTGAACAGAATTTGCTGTATTCAAAACCAAAAGAGAGCTCTTTGGGGTTGCATTGATTTTGTTAAGAAAGATGGAACATTTTGTTAAAATGTTCACACGCATTTACTGCTGGCTATCACCATAATGCTATGATAAGAAATAACCATTTGTAGCACGTTTTAGCCTTATTGGAACACAACAAAGTGCTGTTTTTCCTTCAGCATGTCTAAAACTGTAAACTTGCAATAACTCATCCCATCCTTCATATACGCATTTAATCAAAATACTTCAAAGATGTATTGTGTAGCCTGTATGATCATAACAGCTTGAAATTAATGAACCTTAACTGCCTTTAATTCTAAATGGATACCACTGCAAGTGTGAAATAGCCCCACAGTCAAAGAAGCAGGTGTCCATACAGGATAGAAAGAGGACTCAGCCACAGACTCTGGCTATAGGACACTCCTGATGTGAAAAAGTTCATTTAGAGCCCATTGCTTACTTTGGCATGCACTATAGTAACATATCAAAAAATGCTGTTTTGCCTTTGTCAAGGCTTCAGTTTTGTGAATAACGATGGATTAAAATCTAACAATTAAACCAGATTATTGATTTATTTTTCCTGTAAAAGGATTTTCTTGACTACTGTCTCTAAAAGTTGACATCCTATACACAAAATATAATATAAGCAACAATTTTGTTTCTTACAATCTCCTTTAAAGATGGAGGACAAGTTAACAGAATGCTGAATCTTCTAGTACCAAATCTAGAGATTTGTCTAGAAGTCTGAGAACACCAAAAGGAGTATCATTTGGAACTAAATGAGATGTAAATTTGCACTTTTAGGATACCTGTCCATTAGGTGTGAGGTGAACTTATTCCATTACACAAATCTGAAGTAATAACAGACAGACTAAAACTAGCAGCCCCACAGCCCCACACTGCATATTATTCTACTTAATGTTTCCATTTCCACTCAAGACTTGGGCAACTATTTTATTTCACATGATCAATAAGTGGTTGCTCAAACAACATACTCTACTGATATAGCCTTCATTTGATCTGTCTCTGGATGCACTGCCCATAAAAGTCTCGAAAACAAATACAGCACTCATTCAGAACCACAGAATGGTTGAGGTTGGGAGGAACCTCTTGAGGTCATCCAGTTGAACCCCGCTGCTCAAACACGGTCACCTACAAAGAGTTGCCCAGGCCCATGACTAGACAGTTTTTTAATATCCTCAGGGACAGAGACTCTACATGTTCCCTGAGCACCCTGTGCCAGTGCTCAGCCAGCCACAAAGTGTTTCCTCATGTTCAGAAGGAAACTTCTGCTTCAGATGGAGCCTATTGCTTCTTGTCTTGTTGTTGGGCACAACTGGAAAGAGGCTGGCACCATCCTCTTTGCACCTTTCCTTTATATATTTACTTATGTGGAGAAGTGCCTCCCTGAATCTTCTATTCCCTAGGCTAAACCCTTCCAGCTCCATCAGCCTTTCCTCACAGGAGAGATGCTCAAGTCCCTTAATCATCTTCATGGCCCTTCAGAGGACTCTCTCTGGTATGTCCATGTCTCTCTTGTGCTTGGGGGCCCAGAACTGGACACAGGACTCTGGAGTGGCCTCATTAGTACTTCAGAAATGGGAAGGATCTCCTACCTTGACTAGCTGGAAACATTTCTCCCAATATACAAGGATACATTTAGCCTTCGCTGCAAGGGCACATTTGTGGCTCGTGACAGCTTGGCATCCACCAGGACACCAGGGTGTTTTCAGCAAAGCTTCTTTCCAGCCAGTTAGGGCCCCACCTATGCCGTGCATGGGGCTGCTCCTTTGAAGGTGTCCGGCCTGTCACTTCTCCTTGTCCACCTCTGTAAGGTTCTTGTCAGCCCATTTCTCCAGCCTATCCAAATCCCTGAGGATGGTAGCACCACCCTTTGAAGTATCAGAAGTGAAGTATTATGCCTGAAGTGTAGAACTTGGGTCTGATTCTTCATGTTTTCTAGCAGCTACAACTACAAAGCCTCTTCAGGTGAGTTACCAGACCTCTTCTTCTTGGGGGAAGTAAGGGATTCCCAAGTTCACCAGGTACTCCTGCCCAGTTCTGTGCTCATTCCAGCAGCAGGAGGGACAGCTGTATCTTACAGATAACCTTTTAATCAGGAAATTACGTTCCTCATTCGAATGCCATTGTTAAGGTAATGAAGTAAAAAAGGGCTGTGCCTCACACTGACACGTTGACAGTGATTTCTGCTCTATCAAAACAAGTATCATAAAGACACAGTCTTTCTCATGAGTACCAGCAGTTTTTTAACAGAAAACATGAAGCAATATTTGAAGGGCCGGGGGGGAAGGTAGATTTATAAGAAAAATATGAAGTTTTTTTCCTGTAGAAAAAGATTAGTGTCACAAGGTTCAAATATTTTAAAATATTAAATTTATTGCCTGATTGAAATTCACGGTAAAACTGATTTAACCCCTTGCCAAATGGTAACATATATAAAAAAGGGAAATCTTTGGTTTTTGCTATCAAACAAACAAAAAGAAAGTTGGTTAATACTATTCTGAGGCTTACTCTACCTCTTCTTTATAGCTTTTCATTAAATTCCATTAACGTATGATCAAATCTTGAGTTATATTTAAATTTATCGAATTCAGGAATGATTCCAACAGCACCAGACTAATGAGAGAATCAGGCCATAAGAGTTGCTTGTATAAATATTGTCACACCTTTTAGCAATTTTTTCTTCAGTATTTGACATTATTACATTTAAGTGGGAGGGCTCTTGAAGGCTGGATATTCCTCACTTATCACTCTCACTTTGCAAAACATGTGTTTTAATGAGGCTGTGATCAAAATCAATTTTACAAGTTTGCCAGGGTATTGCAAGCAAAGAGCTTTTGGACTACAGTGGAGTGAATGACTACAATACATCAGTCTGCAAATGGGGCTCCAAAAATGGAAAATCAACCAAATACTCAAAGAACCATCAAACCCCAAAGAGAAGCTTTTATGATCTCTAGAGGAGGCACTGTATTAAGGTAAATTGAATTAATCCCAAATTTATTTTAAAAGGCTGGACTGATATGTTTACAGTTTACTTCACAGCTGTTAATCATTAAACACATTTTAGATAGTCATCAGATATTCATTTTACATGCAATAACATTTTTATTGAAGTTAACATAATAGTACATCTTAAGAACTCTTTTGAAAATGTTCCCTCAGGAAAAAAATTATCTGCAAAGTAAAGCCACGAATTGTGTACCTCATGGGTTAGCTAATTTTTTAAATAAGTGAACACATATCATTATGACACTATTCTAATGCCATACAGAGCCCTTGCTTTAATATGCATAATAAATGCTTTGCCTGGGTTTATTTTATGAATATCACTGATTTACTCAACCTGGACAGGAAAAAAGAGGAACTACAGAGATTGTAAGCTACTGTTTCACAGCTATCTTGTTCTTTCCTGTTTTGAGAAAGAATTTTGTCAGACTTGACTTTTTTTTCTGCTCCCATAAGATCCTACTCTGACTTCAAGGAAACTCCTCCCAGAAAAGTTACTTTGGCCCTAATCCTGAAAGCTGATCTGTGTCAGTGGACATGCACAATATCCCACTGAACTCAGTGGAGCTCAATAGGAACATGAAGGTTTTGTTGATTTAATATGAAAAGTATAAGTCACAGGTTTCCAAGGTAAGGCTTGTACTTATATCTGTGGTGATTAACTGGCTTGTGTTTAGCTGCAAGTCCCACCAGTCTGTTTTCCTAATGAAATGTAGTTGGAATTCAGTGAAACCAATAAAAATGTTTCAAATTCTTAAAGCTACTTTTCAGTGCTGAAATTATATTCATTTCAGTGACTTTCTGACAATTTTTTTTTAAAAATATTTCAAAATAACCTTATGGAAAGACATTTTTTTGTAAGCCCCTTTTCTCTAAATCACCCAATTCTGTTACACAGAAAGAAATTTCCCCACTTAGTACTTTGCTAAAAATGTGTGTTCTGGTAATAAACCTCATTGATCAGAACTGCAGTGAAGATGAAGTGCATGTAACTGTCCTGAGATGATTCTTCACAAAATTCTACCCAAGTTTGAAAGTCTCCTTTAGCAGAAATCTAATAAACCTATAGCCAGCAAAAAAAAACCCTCAAGTTTTTTCAAAGAGTTTAACAAGCTGCTTGTAATTTTTTTCTGGCTTATTGGAGAAAAGGGAGTCAAGAGGAAAATTCCAATAAAACTGTGTGTAAGCCAAAGGTTTGTTTATGTTTGTATGGATTAGCATTCACACGTTTCCTGTTACTAGACTTCCTATTAGTGATGTTTAACTTTAACCACATATCCTGGGTTAAGGAATATCTCCAGAAATCAATTTCCTGATGCGGCTAAGAAAGGTCAAAGGTTAATTTTGTAGCCACATGATTAAGCTACTGACAGCTACTGAATAGCCTTGTTTTAACCAATAAAGTTACTGCAAATATTAGCTAAAGGAGGGGGCACACTCTGGTGAGTACACAAAACTGTTGGAGAAAAATAATTCCAGAGTCTTATTCACTCTATGTGAAATTTACTCCCTCCACATGCACACACAGAATCCACATCAGTGGAGAGATCTCTCAAGCATGGTGTGGCCAACTTGACAACCTCTAATGTGTTCATCATTTTAAACGTGGCTGTGTGACCGCTGCCAGAACCAGCTGCCAGCCCAGAAACTTCTGCTGTGCATCACAGACGTCCTTCATACACTTGCTGCAGACCTTGAAGAAGACACAATGTTTATGGTAATGTAAGAATCCAGACGTATTTATCATACTCTCAAACAAAAAGCACAATGATTTCTGCTTCCTTAGGAAAAAAAAATCAACAGATGGATGATGAATTTGCAAACAACACTGCAGCAGATACTGCTGTTGTACCAAATCAGCAGCAATTAATGCATCAGTATTTTTTCAATTTAAATACTAACGTGAACAATCCTCTGCCCAAACATTTCAGATGAAACAAAAAATGTCTTTAAAAGTTTGTGGAGTTTCTGCCTGGAGGGATTCTTTTTTCCAGCAGCAAAATTGATTCTTTTTTAATAGAGGCATGAGTAATGACAACCTACTGACACATATCAATAGCAATGAGGAATTCTAGAGTTAAAGCTAATTATCCAAATTCATCCTCACTGCAGAGCATTGCTCTTTCCTGCTGAGTTCTCATCTAAAAATTATTTCATTCTTATTCAGTTTTGGTAACTTGCTAGCACAGAAGATGACAGTCGAATGAAATCCCATGTACTGATATTATAATTTTCTTTTAGATCTGTGAGACAAGCAATGGGAAAATTTGACATTGGATCTAGTGAAGATAGTGTTGGTATCCAGTTATCTCATTACAACTATTGGAGTTTTAATAGCGGGTTCATAAGTAGTTAAGAAACTTGGGTTGCAAGTCGTAATTTTAAAAATTAAACTTGGTTTGACCCAAGGCCTACCATTGCTAATACAACCACCACTCTTTTGGGCTTTCCTCTCTGTCTAACATTATCATTTATGTTTGTATCAGTGTGGCAGTGTTTTACATTTGTTTTGCACAGGGAAGGCCTCTAGATGAGATGCAAGATAGAGGAGACAATCAGTCATCAGTTTTTACTCAGGATTTCCTGACTGCATGTGAACAATAACAATTTTTTTTTTGTAAAAACTAATGTATTTCAAAATATATATATGTTAATAGAGAACATCTGTTTCTTACACTCAAATCTAGTTAAATTCCATTCACAAGGAACTGGCTTAATTTTCACATTTAGACTGTTTGCAAGTAAGATAATTTTTGTGAATCCCTCATAGTAATTTAGCCTTCATTGCTCCTAAACAAAACAAATATAAGTGGATGCACATAAGCTGTTCTTCATTCATTTGTGGACTTTACATTTGGAATTCACTTTTACAGCCACATGACTGGTTTTACTAATAAGACAATAAAAGATTTGTTCTCTAACTTGGTTTCTTAAACTTTGAAAACAGCATAGCACTTGAAAATTATGTTCTACCATCCAATAAAAATTATCAAGATGAAGATTGCCTGAGAAATAACAACTTTGAACAGAAAGAAAAATCTAATTACTTTTATGTTTTAATTTTTTTTTTTCTTTTTCTTTTTTTCTGGGGGACAATTCTGCCTTGCTACAGGTATCCTTTTCAGATTTTAAAATATTCTCTTTCTTTCCTAACATGCAGTGAACAGGGGAGAAGGATTTCTCTTGTCACATTCAAACCAACTCATCACTACAAAACCAGCTTTCCTGTCTGCCCAGGAGCTGCCATGCTGCTGACCTCTGCCTCCTTATTCTCCACATCTCCTGCTTTACTTTGAGATTTTCTGATCAGCAGCTTTGACATTTTACAAGCTGATTTTGGTTATCTGAAAACACGAAATTCTAGGGCTGTTTACATTTTAAATTGTAAACTCTTTTGTAGAACATGTGATAATATTTCAGCAGCACAAGCTTCTCTGATGTAAATCCTCCTGTCCCAGTAATTGACTACACTGCAGGTACAAATTCCCTGTATTCTCCACTTGGAATACAGCAAGGTCTGTGTCCAAGAAATCTCACTTTCTACATAGCCTTTTTCCTTTTTTTTTCCTTATTATTGGGAGTGTCTGTTCTATGGCACCTGAAAAAAATCACTGCATTTTTCAGTTTTTTTTCTCCTGACTGCTAATAATGCCTGCATGCACACCCCAGCAGGTACAGAATTACTGAGTAAATCACTTTGATAAAAACACAGGTTTTGGCAGCCAAACTCACTGATGTTCTGTGCCATGTGTCTGATGGGTGTGTAACTGCATTCTAATAGTTCTGAACCTGTAACCCAATAAATGAAGATAACTATTTTGATCATAAAGTTTCTAGGGGTTTTTTCTGCCTTTTTGGTGAAGGACAGTTGAATAACTAACACAAGTTCAGTCATGCTGAAATATTTCACACCTCTCAACTCCGTTTCTTTGAAATCCCAGAAAAACAGCCACAGCTCATGAATGGTGGGACTTTCCTCCACTTAGGCAGTGAGGTAGATTATCTGTTTCTCTCCTGTGAGAAGAAATACTGCACACTTTCAGCATTGATGGAAAAACTGTCAGTGCCCCTGCTTTAAATGACAGTAGAGCAACTAAAGTATATCATCAGATCCTGGGAGACTTGGTTAATATGTTCTGCTGAGATAAAAGGTGTTCATCCCCTATTTTCAAGGAAACTGCCCTAACCACTAAATTAAAGCTTGATCAAAGTGCCCTCTGCACTGCATCACAGAGCCATACATGAACATCCACTGAATTCATCTGGAACCCAAGTCTGACTTTGGTTTCCTATTGGAGATGAAGGGAGAAATCTGGCCTGTGGTTAGATACCACTATTCAAGATTTCCTAGAATATACAGCCAATATATTCCTCATTAATTGCTGTCTACTTCTGTCAAGATAATACCACAGTAACTCCAATGAAGTTACAGCACTTACAGTAGTACAGCTGATAGCAAAACTTGGCTCAATGACCTCAAATATAAATGGATATTTTATCTGTTTAGTGCATGCTGTCTCATTTATTGAAACTGAAACAGTGAGACTAAAGTCATCCTGAAGAGACAAAAAGAAACTTAAATATGTAGTTTTTTCTAAGCATATTAATATTTTATGATTTATGGTTTCCATAGTGCTTATTTACTTTGTTTGTTCAACATTTTGAGTTGTCAGAATAGGCACTAGAGAGAGCAACAACAGAAAAATGGAAAGTAAGTCAGTAACAGAGTTCTTACATTTTTCCTTGGGACACAGACATGAGGATGTACACGCTATCAACACCTCGCAAATAACACACTAATTGTTCACTTGTCTCAAACCAGGACTTTCATGCTCCCAGAAAGTATTCAATACACATTTTTCAAATTATTCCGGTCACATTAAAATGTAGAAAAGACTCAGTAAAAAACAATCATAGAAGGAGAAGACAAACTGGGTATATTTTGGGAGAAAGTGTTTATTCAATACAATCAGTTTATCAGATTAGCAAGCTTCTTGCTAATATCTACAATGAGATGTTTTCTAGTCACATATTTGTGCAAATAGTTTCAGAAAAGGTGAAATATTATGAGGGATTTCTTTAAAATCTGCATTATTAGTATTTTTTCCATTTATAATTCTTTAATCACCAGAATTAAAACCCTGTTTGCACTTAGATTTTTGGCATTGATTTTAAATGCATCACAGTTTGCTTCTTCCTTTAGGTAATGGCAAGGCAGGAAATAGCAATGACAGACTTGCTTGGAAAATGCACAATATTTTTGACTGTGTGTTTTCCAAACTCTGAGTTGTCTTTCAGTGAAAAGCAAACAGAAAGATTTAAATTACTTAATTGCCTCTCTAGGTTCTACCTAAACACTTCCTTAAGTCACACTCTTTCCTTTCAGTGAACCTCAACAAGGCAAACTGAAAGCTTTCTTTGTTATCCTGGTGTACAGCACCTGAACAGTGCCAAACAAAACTAATTCAGAGCTCTCAGCAAAAGGGTTTCTTTCTCTTACTCCTCCTCAATATCAAATAGATGTAAAAAATGAGTCTTTTCCTTTTCTCTCAGTATTAATTAACAGCAGAGAAAACAAAAATATCATCTCCCTCAGGTACACTCATCTTCCTCCTTTTTTTATTTCTTTTGAGCCTCTTTGATTTCTTGTGGTTATTATTATTCACCTACATAAAGATGTTACCCGTGATGGTATGAAGTGGTTTTATGTGGAATCCTTGTAATGCAGCAACTCATAACCATAATGTAGGCTAAAATATATTATCCAAATTGCTGTGGTTTCAAAATTTACAAAAAAATTATTTCCTAGAGCAATCCAACGTCTCCTTTTACTACAACAACAAAGTAAACCCATTAGGAAGACTATGAATTTCAGCAATTAATTACACGCTTAATAATATTTTATAGTTTTCTAAATACTTTAAAGTCCTTTCCAAACATTATGATTCAGTTCCTGTTACCACTCCTCACACAGACAAGGAAAATTAATGGAATTTCTCCAGAAGCGAATTACATTTAGATTCTGGGAAAATTTGGGGTTTGATTCAGGTTTTTTTCTAAGAATTCAATGAACTCTGACTGTATGCATTTTGCAGAATAGGAAGTGGAAACCCAGACATTAGGCAACTTCATGGAAAAAAATGGTGGAAAAACAAGATTTCTCTCTTTAAAAATGAAGTTCTACTCTTAAGTATCTCACTGGTGAAGTGTTCCAAAGGCACCAAAGGTGGTCAGCCACCATTATCAAAAAACCATTATGAAAGGCCTCAGAACTGTATCCTACCTCACACTTTATTTCTTTTTTTTCTTCTTGTTGTGGTACTGGACTGTAAGAACATAAAGAATTAATAACTAACTATTGCTTAGAGTTTCATATTTATTACATAACTAAAGCCATAATCACATCAAAAAGTTACAGAAATTAGAAGAGTATAATCATAATATAATCATATATTTCAAGCATTCTACTGCTATGACAAAGACTTTAGCAGCTACTCGAATCACATGGTTTGCAAAGGCATCCTTTCACAAACAAAATAATTAAAATTCACATTTAAAGTTAAAAAATGAAAGACAATGGCAAAGACTGGTTTTGTTATATCTGAGTTAGAATTATAAAATGATTAGGCAAATGTTGGTGATTTAAAGATATTGAGTCTGAGAGTATGAGCTACTAAGTGAATGTTTAATAAAGCCAGGTACAAATTAAAAAGCTCAATACGTTTTTCTCAATTCTGCACAGAAATCCTCAGTTTGGTGGTTGGAACCACATTAAATCAAATTTTTACTAGGTTTCAAAAAAACTGAATATATTCATGGTTTCCAGAGGCGAGTCAAGAGCTTGAAATATTGGTCTTGACTATCCAGTCAAGACCAATTCTTTCCACAGGAAAGTAATTCTCAGAGGAAATTATTTGTCACGCTACTTCCAATCTGAAGATCTAAACACAGTCTTTCCTCTAGCCTTTGGCACAACCCATAATAATTGGACCATGGGAGAGAGTGACAAAAAAGTGGATCCACAAGATGCATGCCAAACATCACTACCAGCTCAATAATTTACTTTCTCACCTTTCCTCCCCATCAGGAATAATCAGTGGCTGAAGTATTAAATGACATGTCGCAGTCATTCACTGATGGAGGAGAAAGACAGAATGACATATTCTGCTGATCATTTATAGCTATTGGTTGTTATAGGATACTAACTTGCAATACACAGCCTTGTTTGAATTTCAGATGAGCAGATGGCCAGATGGATTAGCCTGTAAAATTAATATTCCAAACCCATACACAGCAAGACTTTGTATGGGAACTAACTGCTTCAAAATCCATGAAGTCCGTTTAGTGAATTTTATTTTTCAGGCCTCATTTATTATTTCCTCCACAAATACTGAAACGTGCAACAGCAAAAGGCAATTCTAGATCACTTTGGTATTTTGGTGCCATGGCTTCTTTGAATATTTCTTTAACCATTCCAGGGGCACCCATTTCCAGCACACACTTGGTGAAAAGATCAAAATTCATTTATCTACCTTACATTAAAATATTTGCATAACCCTAGGATGAGGTGCACAGTACATGGGATCTAGACATATTTAGGTACCTACTTTTGTCAACAGGCTTTAGCAACACGTTTGAAGTTATTCCCAAAACCCATTCCCTGTGCTTTTGAGGCCTCTCCCTATGTAGGACTGTACAGACACCGGGCAGATGCCAGCTGCAGTCCCCAGAATGACCAGAAGACAGATCTGCTGGGACAGCAAGGAGCAACCCACTCGCTGGTGGTCATAGGGACAGAGAGTGCAGCTAGCAACCACAGCCTTGGAGAAGGGGACAAGTTCCAGCTATTTAAAACTGAATTTTCCATGTCCCCTGGATCTTTCTGAAAAGCTTACCTCAATTGCAATTAGTCTGCCTTGGCCTCTGACCCACTGCAGATAAACGTGATACAAATCTTGAAGGAAACTTCTGTATTTTAGAGCCACCAACTTGATTACTATTGATTACCTACTTGCCTCAATGGTAATTTCCTTTTGTCAGTAACATTTCTGCCTGACTGCTCCTTCTGGGAATTGGGTTTTCTGTTATATTCTTTTTTTTTTCTCCAGACCAATTCCAAGAAATACATTTTAGTTATTGTTTTGGGTCAAGCAAGTAATAGAAGGGAAGGGCTCAGCTCTAATAATGGCAGAAAGTTTTTAAAGAAATCCCTCGTTGTTCCAGGGTAACCAAAAAGGTAATTTTGAAAATTAAGCTGTCTCACGAGGTAAGTTTTCCTTTCACCCTTTGATGGAGAAAAAAACATAACAATTTAAAATAAATAATATATGAGGCATTAGAATACTTCCATATAGTTACAATCTCTCTACTTAATGTGAAGACTGAAAGGATTCCTCCAGTTAAATTACTGTGTGGTCAAAAACTAAGTTTAGAGCTGACTCTAAATATGATGACCCAGCTGAGTGGCTCGGTAGCAATGGCCGGGCCTCCAAGTGGCAGATGAGGCTTTTGTTTTATTTGTTTGACAGTAAATATCCAGGCTGTTGCTTAGCAGCCACAGTCAGAGAGAGAGAGGTGTTTCCAGACAACATAAACTACATTAGAGCAGGTAAACCTTTCACAGCAATTACCAAATGGAAATGAGATCTGAACCATCAGTGCAGCACAACCCAACACCTTCCTTCCCTTCCTGCAGATGTTTTAAGCACACTAATGTTAATTTGGGTTTTCTCAATGACAGTGTGAGAAGGCTTCATATATATATATATTTTTTTTTAAATACACTGATTTTGAAAAATTATATGCTGAAAATCCTAGAAACAGAGACCAAAGTTTTCAAACTTCTGTCAGCTGTTAAATCCATATTTAAATAACACATTATTTTCTCTCCGAGACAATGAATACTTACAACTGTTGCTTCCAGGGAATTTTCATGTGTCCTAGGAGCATTGCACTCATCCAGAACTGAAATACAAATAACAGAGCACCAGACTGAAAAGCTTTTGTGAATGTTTTCACTTGATAATAATTCTGATAAGCCTTATTTCTATCTTTGCTGTCACAAAAGCATCCCCACTCCAGCCAAAACTCGTGCATGTCACCTACCCCTGTGTGCTTCATTTCCACACAAAGTCTTCAGCTTTCACAGGACTCACCTCCTATACCAAAAACAAAAAGGAAATGCCAAAGCTACTCTTGCATATCACAGCTGTACAGCTCCAAGGCAGGTATTTCACTGAGAAAGCAGCACTTGGCCTCAGTGAGCAAACAGAAAGGGCCAAATTCTGCTCTCCTTACCCTGGGGCATTCCACCACAAGGAGGAATCTGCATGTGAATAACCCCAGAGAAGAAATGTGTTTCCAGACACTTGAGCTTAAAGACTAAAAAAATGCTGTTGTGAATTCTGTCATCTTATATTTTCATTGAGGGGTTTTTGGGGGTGGGTTGTGTTGTGGGATGTTTTTTTTACTCTCAGAGTTGATCCACGGGGCATTGTCATTATGTTGCTGTCTCACCTTTCAGTTGACAGACAGACTTCCTGCTGGAGAGACATTATTATTTAACCGGATCCACTCATCCTGCCACTGATTTGTTTTACTTTTGTTCCTGGCAAAGAACAGCAACTCTAGGTAATGTTTCTTTTCTCATTTGTGTAAGTCCTTCAGAACACTTTAGTAAATTAACTCTATGTAGTTCACTTAGTAAACACAGGATCTCCTGAAAGGATTTATAAAACTAAATTACTTTAGAATTTCCAGACAATCTTTGTTTTTCTTTCGTTTTGTCTGACACAAGCTTAAGAAAAGACTCAGGAAGCAAATGTGAATGTTTAATTCCTCAGCAAATAGAAGTTCTAAGCACAGCATGAGAGAATCAAAGCAAAAAGGAGAGGTTTTAATAAACAATATAGATGAAGACATGCCAACTCTGTTTCTGAAGTAGAAGTATTATCAATGACTCTGCAATAGTTTGTTTTAATTACATTATTCTGCAATAGTTTGTTTTAATTACATTATTCTTTTCTAGTTAAGGTTACCCTTCAGACATTACAATCTCTCTGGAAATCCACACCTTCAATTTGACCACAATCAATTTTTCATTCATTAAGTTTAGCATGCATGTACTTATATTTGTGTAAAAATATTTATGATACAACCTGTACTATACACCACTGTTCAGAGAGAAGTAGGAGGCTTCCTAAAAACATTAGTGACTAAAATTTGTTCATCTCAGTAACATCAGGCCAGGCAATTATAATAGTCTTTTACTTTCATCTACAGATCTATTAAGAAAACATATTCAGCAGAGCTGTGTTCAATGGGATATTCTCCCTCCCATACTGTCAAATTAGAAACTTCTATCAGGTGTTAACACATCTTTAAAATATTATGTTTTAGATGCCATTCATAAAAATTTCCTTAAGACCCAATTCCAACTGATGTAGTAGATATGGAAAATTGTCCAGATAACCTAAACAAGCCTTGGTCTAAACTGTAGAGTGACAGCCACTCACCACTAACTTTATACATATTTTCTTCTTTCTAATTAGAAAATTAGGAATATAGTTTGCTCAGGAGTGTCTGCAGACTAAATGAAGATTTCTCTTATTACTCACTTTCTTGTTTCTTCATTCCCCAAATGCTCCAAGAATCACCAAGACACTTTTTCAAAGTCTTCATTAATGCAGATTAAAAAAAAAAAAAAATAGAAGTATTTTTGCCCAAATACAGAATATTGCAATGAGTAACTACTAGAGACATAAGCACAAGGGAAGACTCTAGAGATTCATAGGCTCAGAGACTTGTTTTATATGAGAAAAATTAGATGGTTAAAAAAAAATCTGGTGGTTAGAAGTTAGGCAAGATTTTTTCCAGGCTCCCCAGTTAGGATTTAAACACATAAAGGAGACAGAGGAGGATCACAAACATATGTGTCATCTACTTACAGTCTGAAAATAAAAAAAGCAGCTTTTAAAACCTGGTATGAGTACCAAGAACAGTTCGCTCCAGAGCAGAAAACTCTGCAAGCTAATTTGGAAGAGGACAACATTAACCTGTGCAGAGCTCTAAACTGGATTAACCCTTGTACAGAAATTAGTTCAGTTAAACCCAGTTTAAATACCTGAACACTCACTCTCCTATAGTCCCCCTACCTTGGAGAATACCTTAAGAGCTGTACCCAGCAGTGTTGGCAGCAAGAACTCTGATAGTTCCAAAATGGAGAGGGGATTTCTCAAGCAGGATTAGTATGTTAATGCAAAGAAGCATTAGGAAAAACCATCAGCAGCACAGAAAGCAAAGTGAAGCACAAGCAGATGGGACAAGTACTGCAGATGGCCTTTAAGACCATCCTGCTCTGGAGGAGCCACACTGGGGCTGATGGCTGGGTCTGACTAGGAAAAAAGGTATTTTGTGGGAATTTTGAGACCACCTAGGCAGTGTTGACTCTGCATCAACTTCTTGAAAGTGAAGATTTTTAGTATATTGACTAAATGTGCAAACAAAAACATTCAAAAGAATCCCTCTGAAGTCCCTTGTCATCATCTGCCTGGACTCCCTGTCCACGCCGTACATGCTCTCCTAGATCTCTGGGGTTCAGCAAACTCCTTCCCCTTCCATACTACTGCAAATCCTCTTTCACCTGAGCTGAGCTTATTGGCAGTGACCAATCCAGAGTGAACATCAGCAATTTGGCAAATCCAAGCCAGCAATGCACAGTACTAAAACCAGCACGAGCTCCCAGCCAAAACTGGTGTATGGGTGAAAGTGCTTAGGAACTTGTGCAGCAGGAGGAGATACCCCTTCAACCTCACCATTAAATGCTCAGTATATCCAAAGAAATTCAAATAATGCGGCCGTAACTTCTCTCTGCACACAGCAGTGCATCCATATAGGTGCTCTTTTCCCCTTGTAAATACTCTGCCTTGTGCATTTAAAGCTGTGAGTACTTGAAGTTATTTTGACTTCAATCCACAGGCAGTACAGGACCAGTTACCTAATTACATATATACAAACCTGTTTCCCCTCACCAGAAAAAACAAAATAAGCCAAAAAACCAAAACAAAAAATGAACACAAAAAAAGAGGAAAGAAAGAGAAAAAACCACCAAATCACACCACAACAACCCACCCACGTCTGAGTACAACCAAAATAAAGTAAATTCATTTATTTATAACTAAGTCAGGAGAGCTTAACAAGAGAGATTGGCAGCAAGGTGTTTTGTTAAGTGTAAACTCCTGTTCCCTTCACTTTCAGTCTTCGTGCTATAGTTAACATTTATTACACTTAAAGACAAAACTGCTCTGAAGGAGAACAAGAGCTGGAACTGCCAGAACTGAGGCTGAGATATTCAGTTAATAATTTAGCAGCAGCTATTTATCAGGATACACAAGTTCACATTCCTCCTTTTCCCCACAGAAATGTCTTCTTCATGAAGGAATTTCTTTGGGAGGTCACTGCTAGAGAAGAGAGTGAATAGCACTATCTGTGAGAAAATGCCTATATCTAGGTCCAAGAGTTATTCTGGATAACTTGCACAGACTTCTTTAAATGAATGGTAATAACATTTTTTATTAATATTAAATCCTCTATACTGAACTCTTCTGCCATGCTGCTGCATTTCATCTGATTTGAAAATAATCTAGGTTTTGCCCTAATGCAGTTCTAGCAAGAGATCCATACAAAACATGCAAGTTAAAAGAAAAAAGTATAATTAAGCTCTTCCCTTTTTAAAATTTAACTTTAGGTAGAAGAAGAATGAGAGTGATTAAAGTATGTCCAAAACCTAATGTCAAATTCTGGACTGCTGAAAAGAGCCTGTTCATATCTTGTTTTAAAAGAATTTTTAGTCACATGCAATATTATTATATATTAAATATTACTTATTTTTTCAGAACTTTACAGCTGCCATTTCAGGTAAATGGTACCATTATTTCCATTTCTCTGTAACAGAGTCATCCAAATTAAACAATATTTCTGCAGTGCATCATCAAATATGATATACTCATCATCTGTGATACACAAATGGAAATTTTGAACTTCAGGCTGTAAAAAATGCTCAAAAGTAATAAAAGTGGTGCAAATGAACATCATCTGGGGGAAAAAATAGGTTTTGACTCATTTCCTTAGCCAAGCAAGGCAAGGCATTTAACCAAAATAAGTTTTAGCAATCAATTCTTCAGATTAAAACACACATTTTAGTAAAATTTAAATACTTTATATTCTTATATATATATATATATATATATATATATTTTTTTTTTTTTTTTTTTTTTTTTTTTTTTTTTTTTTTTTTTGCAATGGACAGGAGATAAATTTGAGGAAGTTTTATTTCACTGAGATCCAAATTCATCTCACTAACTGCAGGAATTTCTCTGGGGTGCCTAATTAGGAGGCACATCAACAAAGGTTGCCTATATAAGTCAATGCTGAGAGACAACTTTAAAGGATAATTCAGTGTTGCTACTCTAAAATTGCCTCTTCTCATGCTCTATAGAACAGGGCTCCTAATCTCAGCTGGGTATTACAATTAGTTGAAATTAATTCTGGCCACATCCCTAGGGTTCCTACAGTAAAAAAAAATCCTTTTTTCTTTCATTCTGAAAGAAAAAGAAACATTTTTTTTAACTCACAAACCCAAGAAACACATAGGACAGATGATCCTGTCTTTCACTTGGCCCTGCAGGCTTCTGAAAACCTATGGAAAATACCATTCTCACTGGTGTTATGGCTTCACAAAGTCATAACCACTGCCACTGCCTTAGACTGCATTCAGTATTCCCAGGAGACATTTCTAGCGATCTCGCTTGAACTTCAAATTCACCCCGTTTCTAAGCCGTGCCAGTCCCCAGGAAGGATCTTCAACAGTCTCAGGCTGAATAAAACAGAACAATGATGTGGCTCCCCACTGCAAACCTGCAGTGTTTTTGAACACATATGGGAAAATTAAAACAGAGCCCAGAGTAACTCTCTACATGCATGATCCAGGATTCAGTGCACCCTGGAATCCTGAGGGATACACGGCTCTCACAAAGGTACTCTGCCCTCTAAGTAACCTGGTTGTGAATTTGACACAGGAAGAACATAGAGGCATGAAATTAAAAAAACAAAACCAAAACCAAAGCCAAAAACAAAAAAAAAATTTAAAAAAAAAAAATCAGGCCCACATATTTATATAATTTCTTCTCATGGTACACTTTACCTCATTCAAGGGACACAAGCTCCATTAACCCTGCCAAGTTAAGTATTTTTTCTATAAACCAGGTTTAAAAAAGCCAGGTTAGTGACATGCCAACAAAGTAAGAGTCATTTAGGACTGCTAAGAGAATATTCAGCTTTCTAGGGTTCAGATGGGGATGGAGAAGAAAGAAAACTATATTTCTCAGTGCTTCTTTCCTTCAGAGACTAACTTTTTTCCCCCAAAATAATGCTTTGTTGAGGAAAAAACAGTGCTGTTTCATGCTTTCACACTGTTCTACATGATAGATGAAAAACTAAAGGGAAGAATGAAGGAGGTGTTTTAGTTTGGTTTTACTGTCAAAATTAATGTCTGTGTACTCTGGAAAGGCTGCAGTGACTGAAGAATTTAGGAAATCGTGATATAAGAAAAAAGAAACAGGAAAAAGTAAACCCTACAGAAATAGAGATTGCATTGCCTAGTGTTCTTCAACCAAGATTTTCAAGAATGACTAATGATTTGGGCTTTTACAGTGCCTGAATTGCCTATGTGGCTAATAATTTCCAGAAAGTGCTGAGTATCTTCTCTCTGCAAATAAAGCCTCTTGAACCAGTATATAGCTGGGAATCAAAAAAAAAGAAGGCATGGAAAACTTTCTTTAAATTTAGAATAAAAAAATTAGAATTTTTTTTTAAACACCCACTTAGCTACAATGCCCAAAACCACATTTGGAAGAAATAGTGTCATTGTGATCAGATTATCTGCTGAATAATTACAGTGTTGGTATACATACCCCTGAGATATTCAAGCTGATTGTGAGGAAAATTAGAGATGATAATGTATTATCTGAGACATGCAGAGTTTAAAAATAGGCAGAAATAATGCCTCCAGACATTTTTTATTTGCTACACCAAGATGACACTCTTAACACATTTTATACATTTACTAGAGATTGAATTTACCATGTTAGTGATTAGCCATAATCTCAACTATTTCAAAAAAGTGTTTTTGCAGAAATTTGCAGCCTTTTTTCCAAGTGCAGACAGTCTCCTGCAGTTATAGATACAACCATATGGGAACCCTGCAGAAACTGATCAGTTTAATTTACATTTAAGGGTTCATACAATTCATACAACCATCAAGCCAAGTGGGACTACACAGATTATTTCAAGGAAGCGTGTTCTTGGCTGTCTATAGGATTAGGACCTTCCCCAGAACCTCCACTTCCCCAGAACCTCCACAGCTATCCTAATATCTGTGCATTTGCTCCAATCCACTTGAAAATACACCTCAGCACACCAAATCACTAGAAGCCATTACTTGGTTTTCAAGTTCCACAGGAATTTATTCCCAGCAAAATACAAGAAGCAAGCAGCTGCAGGCAAGATTAAATCCCCTACCTCTAGCAGTTTTACAAAAGTTTTGCATGATGTATGTTCATTACACAAAGCTAAGTGCCCACCAATCAAACTGCTATGAATGCCCCCAAACTGGTTATCTCTTTAGAAGATAAAGTGTGCTGTTTATATAACTTATTAAAAATTGCACCCTTGCATTCCTTTTACAGATAAAAAGTGTGAGGGCACTGCTTTATCACTTTAACTATGTGTTTCTTTGAACATATTTGTGCTTTAAAGTAAACACCAATGCTATTTTTTTAGACTACTAAAATCAAAACACATCTTTTCAAACTAATCTGTACAATGGCTGGGAAGAGCCTTTGATTCAGTACCATAATTATAAACAGGCACTTAAGTCAGATGTACTAAAAGAGCATCAGTCATTTAAAATCAAATTAACAGTTTGATTAATCAAACACCAGACTGTCAAGTCAGATAACATACCTGATGGCTTTGTTCAGTTACCAAAGAGGGTTTCCACTTAAAGCTCCACAGAATACATCAGCAAAACAAATTTTACTCAAGCAGAAAACTTTAGTTTTCTTCTAATGTGCTCTATAGTATTACAGGTAACACTTTCAGGACAACCCAAATTCTGATTCACTTTCATGTGGTCACATGGCAGAAAGGGCAAATAGATTTCCTGTCTTGTTGAGGTCCAATTTCCAGGCAGAAAAGTGCAGTGGGATTCGGGATGATGTACATTAGTAGCATCAGGTTATGCATATGTGGTATACCAATGTGGGAGAAACCATTTATTGCCTTATTTCCGAAAGTTAGTGATTATTTATTAGAATATGCATGAGAGGCCAGTGCATAGCATAGGAGACATTGCATGCATTTCACACCATAATTTTCCTCCCCTCCATTAGATTTTTTTCTTTTCCTACCATACCACTGAAGATCAGTCTCCACAAACATCTGGAAAGACCCTGCAATTTTGTTAAACCCCAAAATTCAACAGGTCATGTTCTATCATTATAGTCCCAGAGTAACAAAATGCACAGAAGAGAGTATAGAACCATTATGAAAGACACCACCCCTGTGTTCCAAAGAGCATATTCCTCTGTGCAACTGGAGCCAAACAAACTCAAGAAATTGTCACTGAAGAATTGTCCTCTGAAGTGAAAGAACTCATCATTGGTCCTCTGTTAGTACAAAACACAGCAGCATATCTTGCAAGAGGTGTCTCCAGATGTGTTCTACTTGATTTATGAAGAAAAACCATGTTAGTCAATACAGAAAGAAGGCATACCTTTCAACTGACCAGAGAGGTCTCAAAGAGAAAGGAAAACCATCTTTCTTCTGCAGTATCCAAATTTTCCTGTTGTTGGATAATGTTCCAGAATTCATTTTCAATCCCTTGGGTCTCACAAGCAGCCTGAAAACAGCTAAGAAAGGAAAGCAAGAGAGAGAGTTTCTCACTGCATGGGCTCACCCACTGTTGTTAGACACTGGATTGCACCTATGGCCAGCATTCTGAGCTGTGCAGCAGCATCAACCAGCAGATGTGTGCTTCTGGGGATAGGCCTGCCTTCAAAAGCATCATAGAAATGCATGTCCTTTGCTGTGTCTGATCCAGAGCCCATTTCCAGCATGGCATGGAAGGATAAAATGGAAGCATGCCAAGTATACCAACATAAAACCTCTAAATTCAGAGCATACAATTAAAATTAATGGGAATAGGAACCAATTCCAGATTAAGCAGCAGCAAAGGAAAAACTTGAAGAAACAAACCCCATCACCTCATACACCAAAGATCTTTCTGTCATGATTCAGTATGCTGCCTGCATGTATCTATGGATTTGTAACCAAAAAAAATCAAAAATGCCTCTTGTAAATGGTGTTTTGAAAAACTGATAATTTCTTGGCTTCATTCCATAACTGCTTTTGATACTTGCCTATTTGTGATTATGATTCAAACTTTAAATGCCTCTGTGTTTCCAGCCTAAAATACATATTATTTGCTAGTTGTATTCTGAATGACAGTTCTTTCAAGGTGTCTGCCTATGGGGCCATTTGGGGGCCCCGAACAGCCTAATTCAACTTCATGCATTTTAATGTCCAGTGCTGCCCATTGATGAGCTCTATTGAATGTGAGAGACCTAAAAATATGCAGAAAGTAATTGTCCAGTGGGATATTCTCCCCTTACCCTAATTACAAGAAAAACCCCTTAGACTTGTTCTTAAAAAAAAAAAAAAAAAAAAAAAAAAAAAAAAAAAAAAAAAGAAGCAAGGAAAAACTTTAACCCACTGCTTAAGGGTGTTAAGAATGAAGCAAGGATCATGGGTTATAAGAAATCTAAAGGCTTATGGTAAAAGCATTTCTCTTGCTTACATTGGCATAAAGACAAAAGGTTTCAAAGAAAACGCATGTGGGGTTTGCCAGCTCATTACAGTATTTCTGCTAAAAAGAATTTCCCGCACAGGTCAAAATCCAATGATATATGAACCGCAATGTCTTCTGAGGTTTGGATCATGTATGCCATGAAAATTGTGGCTGCTTATCTAATCTCTGAAGTTTCCTTTCTTCCTTTTCCCTTCAGTCTTGAACTCTCCCTCCACAGCCTCATCTAAATTTATTACTACTCACACCAAAACTTCTCACTGTTTTTAAAATATCACAAGAAAATGCCACCAAAGTCTTTTTTTTTCCTTCTTCTAACCACAGATATCAGTCTGATAGCTATTTCAGAAACCAAACCTCAGGAAAAGAGGAGTGGTAACTTATCACAACACCAAAATTCAAAGCCTGCATCTGTTGGAGTGAGTTCTTCTTTCATATCCACAGATTTTTTTCCTCAGGATTGAATGAACAAGAACTCACCACCTCCATCCCACAGTCCCACTGCAAAGACATGCCCTAGAGATTGTAGATACTGCATACAAAAATTCACCTATGTATTTGCACAACTATATAGGCAATTTGGACTTTAAACTTTTTATTCAAACCCATTACACCTGGAATAGATACAGATGTTGTTCCTTTTTAAAGCAAATAGTTGATCTTCAAGCTAGATGGACCATCAGATACTGATGGCTAATGAATGGCTATGTATTGTTTCACCTTTAATCCTCATTGATATTAATGGAGGCACAGTTTTTAGACTGGGGCACCTAATAGCAAGCAACCTCTTCCCTTCATGTTTGAAATATCTGATATTCTCTACTGATGCAGGAAGACTTTTGAGGAAAGGAAATTTGATCAGTGTATTCTCTGGAAAAAGCAATTTTAACAAAATTCATCAATTTTGATGCAAACTTAAATGTGATAGTTTCTAATAAACAACTGCTGCTGTATTTTTAAAATTTCCATTATATTTTTACTTCATCACTTCACTTGTTATATACTTTTGCCATAAAATACTGATATGCACCATGTGTCAATACTAACAAAGCAAAATCACCTAAATATCAGGTTACAGTAATTCAGAATTTTAAAAATTTAATTTCTCAGAATTTCCATGCCATGAAAGACTTCAAGCTTTTCTCCAAATCAGAACAAAAAGAGAAGCCTTCATAATTTATCCTGAACAACAGAAAAATGCCAGCAATATAATGCATAATTAAGAAACTTAATTTTCATGGCCATGCTCAAGGCAGATATGAGCTTCATTTTTAGAAATTCTCAGAAACATAAAATAATGATCAAAACTCAGGGCTGAATTTTCAAAAAAGTTTGGGTTCCTTATTTTTCTTATATATTTTTACTAAAAAGACAAACAAATGTACAAACGAACAAACAAAAATTTTCCCAAAAGTATAATCCCCATACCACATCCTAGTTTGGCTCTGTCACTCACACACCATTGTCTTGGGACGCATACGGGAAATTTCAATCTACAGGGAAAATAGGAATGAACTAACCCCTTTAACCTTAGCATCTTGGCCACTTAAGATTCAGGACAATGGATTTTGTATTCTCCTTCAGAATACCTTTCCGTGCATATACACCCTGCTGGAATAATACAAGAACACTGCATTGTAAAATAATGATTTTGCTAATAAAATAACAGATTTTACTCAATAACAGAATCCCTACATAGGAGGGCATTCTGAAGTAAGTGTAATAAAACAGTTTCTTTTCCTATACATTGGCCAGTCAATTTACCCAAATTCCACAGAAAAGGCCACTTTTAACTGGCATCCAGGCAAGTCATTACCACACCAACACCTCCATTACCACTAAAAACAACCATACCTTACTCCATTTTTAGTCTCATATTTTGCCTGAAATCTAAAGTCACATTAAAAAAATATGTATCTATTTACTGTGTTTCATAATTTTATAAATCATATTCACTTAAAGTATAAGCATATGAAATTAATGTCAGAAGAGAAAACTTCAGACAACTGGGTAAATTCATGTCCCTCATTTGCTGTAAGCAAAGATTATACTCTTACAACATTCAGATAAAACTAATTCAGGTTGAATTAGTTCAACCTTTTACTCTCAAGCAGCTGATCAATAAAACAGAGTTTTAGACAGTGAACTTCTCCAGAAGGTCATCTCAGCTGAAATCTACACTCAAACTTGCTTTAATCTGGCATATATAACATAGATAGGTCATCTGGCACACTCCTCACTATTAACAAGAATTTGTAGGAGTCTGGACCATTTCCTACATAAATCTTAGGGGTGTAATTGCCTTTCACAATATGTCACTATGATTCTAATTCCATTAAAAACTTTATTTCACCAGAAACTGTGGCCCTTCATATATGCACTCCCAAGACTTTTCTTTTACCCATTGAATTAGTTTTAAGTACAGGCTCATGCAACTGCACAGAATATTACACTCAAAGGAAAAAAAAAAAAAAAAAGAAAAAAAAAAGAAAAAATGTTTTAAAAAGAGGAAAAAATCCCCAAAATAAACAAAAAGCCCCCCAAAGGGGGGAAAAAACCCACTAAGTGTTATAGAAGGAGTTGTAACCAGGAAAATTCCAGAAAAGGGGGAGAAATGGGATTCATCTAATAGTTTTTTCATATTGGTACTTGCTGTTTCTTTAGAAAAAGCATTTATGGAAATTAAATCAAGACTTTCTCAGACTTCCTGCTTCCTTTGTCACATTCTCTCTCTTTCTGGTCTACATACTGCAGAACAGATTTAGCTCCCTTTTCACTTGCCACCTTCAGATCATGCTTTCCAAAGAGCATTTGAAGAAGAACTGCACCCAATTCAGTCATTCCACCAGCCTTAAAGATCTGCACAGGACAAGAAGCTTTTCCCACAGCCAACAAACCATTCCATACGGTTTTTTGTATTTTTAATTCCATCGGGTATTTCTCAGCACTAATCAAAAGGACACCTCAGACACCTGCACACTGTTGCAACATTATTTTAAACACCTGAAAGGTCAATACCAATAAAAATATGTACTCATAGTGAAGAGTTCCTTTTTTGACATTAGCTGCCCAACACATCTTGCTTCTGTCCAAACCCTGCACAGTCTAAAACCAGAGACTGGAAACAGCTTAGCTACAGGCTCAACAAGTACAATGGAATTCACCCCTTTTCCCCACTTTTTACTTGCTGCAATGTGGATAGCCATAGTTCAAGTAGCAATTGGGGTCACATCTGAATTCACTTGCCCCCTTCCAGGGCAGTTTTCCCCAGCCATGAGCCTAAGAAGGCAACTTGACAATGTCAAATTCAGGCTTCTTTTCTTGTACACTCACCAAGAGACAATAACATGGAGCCAGGCCTGCTTTCCTGACAGCAAAGATTCAGGAACACGTGTATCACTTAAACAAAAGAATGAATTATTTATTCCATTGCTAGCAGAACTCTAACTTACACTTTAAAGCCTTACATAAATGTCTATGATCTGGAAAGAGAAAGTGCATGTAAAGCAAACTGAATTTCCTCTCAGAGGAACTGGCTTCTAGCACCTCAGCTGAAAGCATGGGCATGTGTGCAATACAGCAGCACCCGAACACCCCAGGTAAACTCAGGACTCCTTCTGTCTGGTGCTTCAACCACAAATGCCAGGGGATTTTGCTACAAAGAATGTACTATTTAAAACAAACAAACAAACAAACAAACAAATAAAAAGAAAACCAGGAAAACAAAAAGCGAAAAACAAGCAAGGAGAATGAGAAAATATGCTTATTTCTAGATTATTCCTGTAAAAGTGAGGCACACACCTACCACCGGAAGGGTGCACAAAGCACAACATCCATCCAGGTATCTCATGTTACCTTATCAGAAGGTTACAATTTCCTTTTTACTTCAAATCCTCTCAGAATATGGGAACACACACCATTTCCTTCTTCTGAGGAGGACTGTATATCCAGTGGATTTTCATATTTTTGGACAGCACAACATTCTTTGAAATTACTCCAAACCTGAATAACAATGTTTTAGAATGAACTCCAGTTTCATTCATTCTCTGTAGTGATCCAGCCCTGGAAGGGGCTGAAAATCAAAAATACCCAGATACCATGTATTCTTACATAAGGGTGGCCACGCCAGGTCAGACCAAAGGTCCATCTGCTTGGCTATCCTGGCTCTGGCAGTGGCTAGTTGCAGATGCCTGAAGAAAAGTATAGAAGCAAGGCAAGCACGTCGTGATCCTTCCCCTCCTTACCTTCCAGCATCCTGTGGTTTCAAGGCTTCCTAAGCCAGGGGTTCTGACAGCAGTTTTATATGCTGAATTACAGGACTCACACCCCCAGCCCTTTATTTTGTGTAACAACAGGAGAAAGAAATGTTTTGCAGCTAATTAATTCATGTTTTAAGCAAGATCTGGTTTTTAGCCTCAACACAATTTAGGTGCTCCTGCTGCAAAATTACGTTTGTTTAGGCACATTTCTATGTCACACATCTCGACACGAATTCCATCGATCTTCTCATTTCACTTGCTGTTTGAAGCTGCAGAGAATCCACAGTTTGTCCATAACAGATGCCAAAAGCCTAGAAACTTATTACACATTGCTCACAGTGTGGGTTCAGATACATTATCAGCATAAAAAGAAAAAGGCAAATTAGGCCACAGTAGGAGAACACATTTTTAATATTACAGTCTGCAGTTTGCATTCTAATTTAATGCTGCTCTTTCCCAAAGTTATGCTGCATCATTCTAGGTTGCTGAATTGAAGAGATGACAGTGAGTTAAAATTTTATAAGTGACTGGGCAATGCAGATAGCCAGCGCTCTTCATGAATTCCAGAGAAACCTTCAGGGCCAAAGTGAATGAGACATTTTTTAATAATTCTTTGGGCATTCAAATTGATAGAAATTAGGTATGAACATGCTTGGTGTATGAAATTTAGGGAAAAGGGATATTTTAGTGCATTCTTCCAAAAGAACAGAAAGGAAAAACACTCAGCACCTGAAAGCAAATCGCATACATCCTCTGTAAATGCTTAGTTCTGTTGGTTAAGTACACACACCACACACACACAGGACACATAAATTATCGTCTCGAGAAATCATTGCTTACTGAGAGGATTATCTGTGCCATTATGGCTTCTGTCTGGAGCTGATAGATATCTTTTGCATCCTGTCTACTGTTTACTCCAGCTACAGCAGAAATCTTGAAAGTAGATATCAAAGAACAGTAAAGAAATACAGTCAGCAAGGAAAAGTAAGTTGCAAAACTTCTGGTTTCATGATGCATCTTCCCAAGATTCCATTCAGCTGGGGCAACTATGTTTTGCTTAATTTAAAGTTTAATTTAAAGATGGTGAATCTCTCAGCTAAGGATTAGATAAGTGATATTGAAGAACCTCAGGGACAGTGAAACTTAAAATTATGCTGGTGTTATGAAGTCACAGATTTTTCGATTTAGGAAGAAAAAAATCAGACAGCTCATATATATTAAAAGCTTTGACCTAGTCAGATGGAAGCAGAAAGGAAAAGAGCTAGCACCTGTTTACTTTACACTAAACAGAAGTCTTTAATATTAGACATTTCAATTTCAACAGTTCCAGTACCCTGAGATTTTATAATACCATTAAGATGAGGTGGATTTATCAGTGTTTACCCACTAAAATTACTTCCAAAAGATGACAAGTGCCCACCTGGAAGGTTTACTTTGATAATAAACAGAGGATGCACATGTGTGCACCACAAAACCAATCACCAATGAACACTATGTCTGCCTTGGCTGCTAGCTACCGAGTGGCAAGCACAGTAGAAGATTATTCAGAATTGCAATTAATCTCATGATTATTCAGCCAGCATTTCATTTAAGATGCTTACAGAAGCTCATTTTACTTTGTCCAAAATAAGCAGCGTGCTAGCCTTAGATATTTCCTTCATGCAAACTAAAAAATTCACAGTAGAGGAGCCTTTCAAAAGAACTACATAATAGTCAATTTTCATGTCAGCAAATTGTTATCAAAAATTGCAAAAAACTAGTTGTTCTTTATGATGGATAGTCAACACATGTTTGGGCCTCTTCTGCATTTCTTGGCTTGCTCAGGGGAATAAGCAGTTTGAGACCTTTTGGTCTCTATTATAATTTAAAGTATTGTGTTACTTGAGCAAACAAATTAAACATAGCAATTAACTGGGAAGAAGGTGTCTGTGATTCTTGATTTCCTGAAGTGGAATTAAGTTAACACTAGCACTCATATAGCAAACATATTATTACTGCTGGATGTTTATTCACCACAACTGCAGGGCTTCAGACCTTTTAAATTAAATTTACATGGACACTATTTAAGTAGAGAATCAATGGTGCATATGGCTGTAGTGTTTGAGATGTGTATGGTTTGCTAGACTGAGTCACCAGGTAAGTTTTTAATTACCATTTTTTTCATTTTTTTTCAGGAAAATATATAAGAAGATAGGAAGTGTTTAAAGATATCAGACTCATCTGTCAGCCTCAGGCTAAAAATGTTCTATCTATTAGAACATAAATTCCACCCTGCAGCTAATAATTTCAAAATTCCATATTCAAGTTCTAGAACTCTGGCAATAGCACCATGAATCCTGGGACAGAATTCATCTCATCCTGCTGATCTGTCACTTGCTCTTCTGAGTAGTATCTTGCTGTACTGCTGGCCAAGCCAGGTTTAGGAAGAGGTTCTTTTTTAAATTTTTGATTTTATAGGTGGTGCACTGTTACTCTGAGCCTCTAATGTAGGGTTTTTAATCATTTTACCCTGTTGGCTGCTCTTTTTCAAGAAGCTTTCCCCTTTTTACATGTTTTCCTTTATTGAATTTAAATATTACTACAGTATAGGGTTTTTTTCCCTCCATAGGACACAAACTTTTAATTTGTCCTGATCTCTTCAGCCTGAAAAGTAATAACATCTTGAAAAACGTTCTGTGCCATATTGAGGATTTATCCAGACATCAATTCTACTTTTTTTGACTTTTGACTATCACTAATAGAGGAAAACTTTCTAGAAAATACCAAAGATGGTATTTGTTAGTGGCAAAAATGCAAGCCTGAACTGTTTCTGATGCATTAGAGAAATTCCTATGCCACTGAGTCAACCTCTTTGAGTGTCACAAACCACAAATCATACGTTGCTGATTAATAAGGCTCATAAATATCTTTCATACTATGAGGTAATATTTTTATGTAGGAAAAAACAGGAATTGCCTAAACTGCTTATAATCATGATTTTACCGCACAATATTAAGATTTCCTTATTTTTTATATAAAATATACATAAAGTTATTCTATCTTGCTTATATTTTAAGTGTATACTAAGGATAGTCAAGTAAAATGCAGTTTCATATTCTGTTTCCAAGTCCACAACAGGTGGTAATTTTACAAGGTAGCACCTAGAATCCCAGAAAAACTAAAAAATCAGAAAACTTGTCTAAAACTGAAACTTTCACTGCCACAGCGTTGTTAAAAGAAGGAAAGAATTCTGCTAGACCAAGAGAACTCCTGAAATAACTGAAGTGGTATCATGCCCACCACCACCAAAAAAATCCCATTTTTGTAAACAGCAGTCAAAGTAAGCTCTGGCAAAAATTGTTCTCATTTAAAGCTGTAATTATGGAATTTGCAGTCTTAATTATGGAAATTTGTAAGTATTACACAACCAATAAACTTTACATAGATAAAAACAGCCTTAGCCACATCCACAAAATAGCAGTTAGCAGAGCAGTACTTCTTAAACACAAGCAGAGCAAAGACTAATGCTGATTTAGCACCAGATCCAAGGTCTGTGTGCAGGACTACAATCTGTATCACATTGGCTATTACTGCACATTGATTTTAAGACTTACTGGAAAAAGAAACTTTAAAAATCAAAAGCAGGCAACTACATTTTCAGAAATGTGTGGTGTTTAAATGTTTAAATTTAATTGAGCATGAGATTTACACTGTTTAGATATAGTTATGTATCTAAGCTACAAAATAAATAAACAACCACAGTAGCACATATATTATTTAGTTCATATTAAGTCTTTCACCTTTGAAAGTGTAATGGTACATAGGATTGGATTAAAAATACTGACCCCATGTTATTGTTAAACTGGTTATCAGTAGAACTGTTGATATGTAAAGGCTAGATTTTCAGGAAAATTTAGCATTCAACATTTAGTCACTTATTTCAGAAGACAGGCTTTTAAAAGAACTTAGTCCCCATTTTGGCACAGAAATTACTCTGTATTGATTAGGTTTCCAAGAACTCAATCCTAGACCTTGTCAGGCATTCTGGCTCTGCAGCAGTGAAGCATTTCAGCACATTGAATTCAAACATGTAAACTGTCCCATGGAAACCATGGAGTCATTTGCTCACTTAAAAGCCCTCCAAAATCTGTTCTGCTGCTGGCTCAGGCCACAGTTTTCAGCAGCTCACAGGAGTGTTCCCAAAAGTAGTGATGAGGCCTGGGCACATTTGAAAACTTTCCATAGGTACTGAGCCTTGATAAAATTAAAGAAAGTTTCTTCCCATTTCCCTGAGAGTTTGCCGGTAGTTGTGGCCTTGCTCTCTTGCTTCTATTTGGAAAGGAAAGAATGTATAAATCCTGCTTTATTGAACAGAAAGGGGGGAAAATCAATACCAACGGGGAATATAATTACCTTGAAATCTACATCTGCCCGTCCATTAAGCACTGTACACCTAAGCTCTGTGAACACCTTCCCATCCCTCTTGTTATGTTTACTTCTCTTAATTCTTTTGCCTTTTTTTCACTGATGTCCCTCATACACGGACATCTACAAAACAGTTGAAAGCATTCCCTAGCAAGCATTCCCTCTGAATTTCTTTTCCCATTGGTTTCAGTTCAATTTTGGCTTTTCCACAGTCTTAGGCATTAGCTTCTTATTGTTTCTACTATTGCTGCATGAAGACAGGGGTCACCATTCTTTCCATTTCAAATGAGAGAAAAATTATTATTGCTGGTGAAGAGCAGCTGGAAAGATGCCACCTTTAATAAACACAAAATAAAATGCTGCACAGGAATTGCCCTAAGGGCTGTCACAGCATCAGTGTGAGCTATCAGTCATACCTGGATCAGGGATTACTGCAGATTGGAGAAGGCAGCTGTTGCTGCCAACAGGAATTGCCCACTCCTATGCTACAGGACAATTCTCCTCCCTTCAGGCCCCCATGGTAAGGAATTCTGCAGCAATGGGAGCACTCTTGCCCTGCATGAGCCACATGAGCCATCCCATCTGGCTTTACAGCCTACATTAGCAGCACTGTAACAGCATTTGCAACTACTTCTGTGGGACATCTTTTATTCCTGTGAAGCTGACAGCCTCCCAACTGCAGTTCCTCTCTGGTTAACAGTGAGCACTGGTCAGGGATACCGAGATGATACAGTCAGTTCCAGCATTTCATCTGATGGCATCTGTCTGCTACCATGTGCAAAGCTTCACACAGCCTTTTATCCCAAGTCTCTGCTTTTACATACACATTTACAGCTGTTAAAATTGCCAGCATTCTTCACCAAAAGGACATTCCTATGAATTTATCTCTTTTATAGGCAGCTTTCTGGATAAAGGGAATTAAAACTGTTCTTCAAAATGACGCACATTCTTGTAATGTGTAGTAAACATCACACTAAAAGGGGAAAAAAAAAAAAAAGAGCATTCCATGCAGCCAACGGCTGCCAAGCATCAAAGATTTCATTTCAACATGTCAAAACCCTATGATTCTCTAAGGTTCATCAAAACATGAGTACATCTCCAAGGCAGATGTCTTGACTCCTGTGGTTGATGAATGGCTGGATTATAGAAAAGCTACCAAAAAAGAAAAAAAGTGCCCATGCATCTAAAATTTTTGAGAAAGAAAAAGCATCCATACAAACACAGCAATAACAGTTACCCTTACTTTCATCTGCAATTCTATTTATTCTATTTTATCATCTGCATTTACTATATCTAGCATTCCGATTCTCAGCTGCTAAGGCCTTTGTGATTTCCTCTTGCTCTCCAGTTCTAAGCAATTGTTACTGCTTTCTACTGGCATTTTTCCTTACTTTTCTTTATGTAGGTCTTACAGATTTTTTAATATGTTACAATACACATTAATAAACCTTGCAAGAATATATAAGGCTAAAAAAAAACCTTAAAACCTAAAAAAAAATTATTTAAACAGAAAACTAAATTGTATTTAATCTAACTTTGGTCCAGGATAACATGTTACCAAGCATGGTTCACAGAATCTGAATATACCTGTGGTCTAAAGCTAAACAGTGGCAAAACCAATGTTCTCCTGAACATACAGAGATTTGGTCCTGTGCAGAGCTGGGAGCTGGACTTCAAAGATCCTCCTGCATTCTCTCTAACTCAGGATATCCTATGATCTCAAATAGGTGAAATCTTCAATTCCAGTGGCATTAACTTGGCCTCAGGACCACTTAAAAAGATTTAAAAAGCCAGTACCAGAAGTGTTAAAGATATAAAAGATGTATTAATTGTAGAAAAATATATAAATCCAGATCAGACTGGATTTATAAAACAAATTACAGCAAAACATCTTGTTAACCCCAAAGTTCTAGGGGAAATAGCCATTGACATGAAGACCTATAGTAGTAGCCACAATCTTGACTCTCAGAAAGCCTTTGACAAGTTTTGACATGATGGATTAGTGCAGATGGTATTAAATAGTAGTTATCCTAAGGAAAATTTTGAGACTGGATAATGAAAATAATAAAACTAAGTAATAGGTTTACAGACAGAAAGAAGAAAATGAGAATTTAAAGCATTCATTCATCATAATATGGCAAGAATTGTTTGCATGGGATTTAGATCAGATAGCTATTCTTCATAGTTTGATTAACAATTTAGAGAAAGAATTAAAAAATTAAACCCATCTATTATCATCAGCATCAGAGATTAGGAAATGGTTAAAATTAGAAAAAATATTTATATTTTGATAGAAATATAAACTCAAGGTGATATGGGAATTTTAAACTCCAGAATGTAGAATAATGCAAACAGAAATGTAACTTCTTAATTAAATACAGGTAAAATAAGAGGAAAACATGGTAAAGGAGAACATGATCTAAATAGTATGATCACAGTTTTTACTTCATCCAACACAAACCAGAAATTTAAATGTATTTTGCTTTTCTCTGAAAGGCTCTTTTGTAAGAGAGAATTCCTCATGGACATCTAGAGGAGTTTCACCACTAATTTCAACAGGATTTTACCAGAAGTGTGTGACATTTTTGGTTCTATGTAAGTAAAGGAAATGTCACATGTGTAAGTGATAAAGTTTGATGCAACAGGAAAGGTTTCCACCTGAGAGAAGACTGGGGCAAGTGCAGATAGGGTGGGTAAATTAATCCTGGTGAATTTACTTGACTATTTTAATAATTTACTTTCTGTAACTTAACCACAGTCAGCTACATCAGCTGCAAATGGGCCTGTCAGAAATTCCTTAACAAATGGTTCTGATAAATGTAGGAAACACTCTAGGAAAATTCACTTTCCTAACATGCTTCTGGTTCCCACCCACCTCCTCCCTTTGTGAGCAGAAACGAATGGCTGTTACCTTCTGGATTGGTTGTAGAAGGTCAATAGGTAATTTGGATGAGATTCATAGTTTTTGTAATGCTCACTCTTTGACTCTCAAAGATGAAAATACACAACAGGTCATTGAATTATAAGTGGGGTTTTTAACTCTATTGGTTGTACTGCTGGAAGCCGTGTCCCTATTTAATGGGGAGATGGAGAGCTTGCAGAAGGATTGTCTTTGAAATCTATCACTTTGATGCATATCCTCACAGAGGAAAAAAATAAGTTTTATACAAAAGGACAATAGATTTCCTCAGAAGATGCAGTTCCCTGCTACCTTAAACTATGCAGTCCCCAGGTGACAGTCACTCTTCACACCAAGTTTGACCATTGTGTTTGAATTAGGTCTTCAGCTTGTAAATTCTATCAGATTTAGGTAAGGAATCAAGACATCATTGCCTCAACTTCCATCACACCTATAGCAGAAACAGAAGTTTCATGGGTTTACTGAGATACCACAACTCATTATTCAGCAAATCTGTGTAAAACTGCTACCAGCTTCAGGGCACTGCCTTTGTCTTTTGCTTCTTTACTCTCATGAATCAGCTCTTTTGCTTTCCTCTAGTCTGTCTGTCTTAGGTTCTGCATTTCTTTATCTGTAAGAACTTTTTTTCACATGTACCTTTATTCTCCTTACACACACTCACTTGTCCCATTTGAGATACCACATACTAGCAAAAAGGTTAGGTGGAACTGAAAATTCTTGGAATTTTAGAGTCCACATTACAATAAAATTGAAAGCAGGGCAGAAATCAGGGCTCTGGTGATATTCAAACTACACAATAGTATTTTTCCAGAAGACCTGGGTAATTTTGTGGTGTCCTAGAGGCTACAAAAATATATAAATCAGAACATAATTCTGAATGCCACCTTCTGTGCAGGTAGAGGTCTTGGTGACTCTGGTCCTGATTCATCCCCTGGTAGCCTCTCATCTCAGGAGCCTTCTGCTGTCACAGAGAGTCACAGACATGCATTAGACATGCTGGCTGGTTCTCTGTGTAATCCTGATCCACAGGTGCCTAATTGCAGATGGAGGAATAAATAGAATATTCTTATCAGCCATACCTCAGTCTAGTGCTAGAATTAGCTGTGACAAACCCAAGTTACAGCATTTTTCCTAAAACTTTTTCCTACAATACAAGCAATGTATCTTCAGGAAAAGCTTAACGTTAACATTATCGACTTCCTTAGAGCCTATTTGTGGTTCAGCTGGGATGAAAAGAGCATGTAAAATTTCAGTGTCTATTACGAACAGCTAGGAATAACCAAGAGTATAGGGAGATACAACTGGAATAGATATATAGGCACACACAATTATTCAGAAAGAATTCTGGAATGGCTGTTCTTGACTAGCTCAATGCATAGTCAAGCCCTCAGTCAAGATGTTTTCATAGGTCAGGGTGACTTAGAGATGGTTTGTAACAGAGAAATCCTGTATTGCCAACTATCAGCCTTGGTTTGCTGACTCACCCTCTGCAGGTGCTCATCTGTCATTAGGAGTTACCTACACTCTCACCTGGTATGCTTTGGCGAAATTTATAAAGTTATGTGAAATAAATTGTGGTCATATCAATCTCATAAAAGTCTAGATTAATTCAGAACAGGAAAAAAGTATAAATTAGTAAGTTTAATTACTTGAGACAATCTCAAATTTAAACTATCCTCCATGGGATATTGTCCCTTCATCAGAAAGAGCAGTTCCTCTACACATTATTCAACCTCTATTTGACAGCCCACTCCAAAACTCATATGGACAGGCTCATTCAAGAATGAGAAAGAGCATGTGGTCATGGGAGGAGTTCCTTGACACTTTCAAAATTACACAGGACCTCTGAAAAAAGACCAAACTGGAAGTATTGTTACAGATGATCTATCAATAGATTATGAAAAAAGAAAGACAGAAATTGATTTTTATAAAAATTGGAAAGGTAAGGAAAAAACAGCATTGTAAACAGAGGCATTAATTTCCAGATAAAAGTGGAAAGATTAAGCATTATTGGTATAGATGAGCACAATAAAATTGGATAACATGAGCAGTGTTCAGTACATTTGAGGAACATCCATCATTTCAGCATGCACGAAAACTATTTTGCCTTTTTAGGACTCACTGGGGATTTTGGATTGGATAAGTATCCTCTGCCATATCAGCTATGAACTACTCTGGTGCTCTTCCATTCTTCACTACAAGGTGTAACTGTGATATTCACCCTGCTTTCAGCAGGGGAGTGTAATAGATGAATGCCAGAGGACCGTTCTAACCTAAATTATTCCATGATTCTAGAATGATTTTAAGACTCAAAATTTCACCAGTTTATTAGGTTGGGAAGTTTATCTTGCTGCCCCAGAAACTAAAAGCTCCTTGCACCAGATTCTCTGCTGGGTCAATGTAATGCACGGCCTCAAGGAACCCAATGTCCTAGATAAAGGACAGTCACACATCCATTGCTCAGAAGCAACAACCAGAACCATAAGAATGCTAACCATGGCTGTAACAGGAAAAACCCTTGGAACACGGGCAGTCCAATACAGCATGGAACTTCCTACCTAAAGGATTTGTTTCAGGGACAGACATTTTTGTGAAAATTATGTTTCACATAATTTTGTGAATAATATTGCCAGGCCATCCTTCATGTGAAGGTGCACTCTTCTGTTTTGGTGCAAAAAAGGCTTCCAGATCATCTATTCTTCTCAAGGAAAAGTGGTTCTGGAGAGTTGCTGCTACATGAAAACAGCTATGCTTACTATGAAAGGTTAACCACAATAAGAGTCTGTACACAGATATAATTTTTCTGCTTTTTTTTTTTTACTTTTAATTTCAGACACTATGCAAGATAAATTCATGCTGGCAGAAATTAAACTCTTTTCCAAGAAAGAATAAAAGATAAAACTATTAGGAATATCTTGAAAAATATGCACATTTTCTTTTTAAAGCTAATCCCACTACATAGCAGCTCTTACAATGTGTTCCTAGAATCATTTGGGTTAGGACAGATTTCTGTCAATGGGTTTTCAAGGACTACCTAAATCCAAGCCTCCTGCAGCATAATTTCACTAATCCTACAGCATCCTGACAGATAAGTATCTTGTTGAGTCTTGCATATTCCAGTGATACTGGTTACGAAACAGCCCTTGGCAGCCCTTTCTATTGTGTAATTAGTCCTATGATGACTGACTTGACTTTACTATAGAGTTCAAAACTTGGCAAATATCCTCTATTTTGAGGAGCCAAAAAAAAAAAAAAATAAAATCTAAGTTTGGGATCCATTTTTACTAAAACTGAAACTGTTTCTAAACATCCATGCAAAACCTAGGCTACCATACATTGGTGCTTAATATTTTGAGCACATGGGTAGCTTCTGGTGGCTTCTCACAAGAGCCACCCCTAAACCTTGCCACCAAATATATTTTCATATCTTTAGATTCCAGCATGCAGTGACATCTACAGCACTTTATTAGCCCACTGCATCTGATTTCATTTTCTACCATCAAAGCAATAAACACTCCTCAGAGAAGAAAGGGACAGTGCCATTCACAGCAACTTTCATACCAAGACCATTCATTCAGATTAAATGACAGGGTATGACTGGTGAGTGATTTAAATTAATAATACTCTCAGGGGGCAGAAGAAGGTACTGCCCCAAGAACCTGTCTTCCTATTATGAAATACATTCCAGTATTACCCATAATTTTAATAAGAGTTGTTTACTAAAATGCTAGAAACTTTGGATTAGTGTTAGGAATTTTTTAATTCCAATGCTCATAAAAACTATTGTACCCCTCCAGAGTGGTAAAAATGCCCAACAAAGGCTCAGCTGCTATTTGCAATTTGCAGATTGTGAGAGAATTAATGTTGCAAGGTGTTTTGTTGGTGAACTTCGGTGAGCATCATTAAGATGGAGCAATGGGTAAAGATCTGAACAAAAAAAATGCTGTGCTCTGAGACAACATTTTTTTGCCTTCCAATACAGGAGAAAAGCCACCAACACATAGGAAGAAAAAAAAATAAAATTAAAGGCTTTACCTTCACTGTACACAACAGTCTTTGCTAATTCTTAGATCTTCTGTGCTTCCTAATAACATGAGCTGTCAATGTTTGCTCTAATACTTACATCAGGTCTGCAAATGTAGGGAGAATGAGCAAGAAAAATTCAAGGGCATTTATCACAATAAATATCATATATACCCCTCAAATACCTGAATTTGTTTCAGTGTCATGACATTTGGAAATAGAATTACTCAATGAAAAAAGGTTAAAATTATGTCCTTGTCCATTCTAAAGAAAATCAAACAAACCAAAGTTTAAGGTATCATTTTGGTGATTTGTCCTTTTTCCTCCATCACTTGACCAAATCCTGGGGCAAGGAGCTTATTTGCAAGCTGAAAAGCAGCAGAGAGTTTGCAAGCAGGAAACCCTATTAATATTTAACTTGGACTAGAATTCCCCATGTGTTGGTGGAATCAATGCACAAGGATTACAAGAGTTGGTACTGACAATATATCTACCTGGAAAAATACCTCTGAAAAGTCTTATAGTGACCATGTGGCCTAACACAATTAAAATATCTACTTTTCCAAGTTTAAGCTAATACTTCTGGCATCTGAAAAAAAATGAAGCATTTCTGGTAATTACATGCTTTTTATTACTCACAAATATTTATGAGGTTCATTTTCCTTTGACAAGGATGAATTTTTCTTTTCTTCTTGACTACTTAATGCACACTAATGCTGCTGTTCTAATGGTACAAAATCCATAAAGTAAAATATCCAAATCAATGTCATTTTTTAATGAGGGAAACTATAGCAGAAGGAAAAATAAAATGTTGGGACATTTTTGAAGACTCTACTCTAGGTATTTCTCAAATTCCATAGTAGCGGAACCAAGGTAGTGGTACCAGCATATTTTTGCAAAATGTGTTTTCTAAAAAACTTCTCAGTCCTTTTGTCAGTAACAAAATGAAAAAGTGGGAGATAAGCATTACCTGAAACCTCACCAAGGTGACCAGCTCTCTGTTCTACCATCAGTCACCATGACCAACTCCCAAGTCATGATACCAAGCTAGATTTCATCCTGCTTTTTCATGAAAGTCAAATATGTCCCTGCTTTTAATGAAATCAATAAAACCTTTATATTCATAGGAAGAAAGAGAACTTTGTCCTACATCACCATGCTTCAACATATCTATCTATAAATAAACAGCTAGAGAATTAAAGAATTCAATTAAGTTTTCATTTCTCTCAGTCAGCTGCAGATCACAGAGGAAGCACCAATGACAGCAAAGACATATGATGAAAACCTCATCAATTGCTATCACTTCAATTTAGATAAAAAGTCACTCACTTTTCAGCTCTGCTTGGTGCCCAGAAGAGATTAGATTAAAACTAAATCAAGAGAAAAATAAAAAATCTAAACAGCAGCCAAAGACAACCTTTTCCAGCTCTTGTAAATGTCCTCAGTTAATCCTACAATGTAAAGTCAGGCTACCAGCAATGGCTAAAAGCAAATTCCAGAAAGTTATTCCTTTTCCAGAAAGTTATTCCTTCAAAAGTTATCAGTACTGTTGAGCCTTCAGAGAAAAGGAGCATGGAAGGTTAAACTACCGGTTTGCTTAAGTTGTCGCCTTCTATACTGGATTTGGGACTATACTAGAAAACTTTCTAGAGCATGACTGGGACAAACATTACAAAATCTTGTGTCTGCATCCTCCACTATCATGTTCAATCACATTATGTGTGATTTCCAGAAGTTCTGGTGCTATTCAATTGTTATAAAGCCACTGCAGAAATTTGCTAAGATCTATCACACCCTGATTTATTTCCATTTTGGGAAAATATAGATAAAGCACTGAGATGCAGGATCAGCAACTGACACTTTAATTTGGTTTGGATAACAGTTTTGCCAGTGGCTTCATAGAGTGAAGCAGAAAGAACATGAATTTAGCTCATTGCTACAAATTAAACACAAGTAAAAGGAGAAGACATTTATTTCACCACCACAAGGCTGTCATCACATATAAGAATTTATAAAACAACAGAAGTAAAAAATCTTGACTTTATTTAAAAAGGAAACACATGCTTTATTTAAAAGCTGAGGAATTAAACTTGGTTCATCCTACCAAATTCTGTGTACAGCAGCAGTTCAAATACGAGTAGCATATCTCAGCAGGCAGAATTAGCACCAAAGGAAACATTTTAATGAGAACAATATTAATCCTAGATTTTATCTTTCTTCTGTCAACATTTGTCACCAGTACAGATTACACAGTCGCTTAACACATTGTCTGGTGATGCCCAGCCCTGTGGCTGAACACACACCGAGGCCTTGAGCTGTCTGGAACCAAGTGTGCTGCCAACATGTGACCTTGCACCCCATAGGGAAAGCCCCATGAACATGGATACATCTTGGCTCATCACTGAATCACACAGCTGGCCTTACCCACCCCACCTTGGGGTTTATTGTGCACCCCACACACGGACAGAGCTGCCCTAGGAGTGCAGCAAGGAGGAGCTGCAGGCACTTGGGACAGGTTATGCGTTGGCATCCAAAGCTGAGGGGCCCCAGGAGAGCACAGGGAGCACAGAATGGGTCAATTATTGTGCCAGGCTGTATCAGGGCTTCTATTGCCACCTCCATGTGATAGGAATAATCCTTTGCTTAAATTCACTTTTCTAGCTGTTGACAATCAGCATTGTACAAGAGAAACATAATTTTGCAGTAACAAAGAAGGACCAAAATTTTTAAAGTATCATAAAATACTGCTCTTCTTTGAGAAGAATGTTGTATGACTTGGCCATGTTACCTCATAAGCCCCATGTTGGCTCAACAATGAAGACACTGATGGAACACCGAATCAGAAAAACTGGAATGCTTTTCTGCCTCTGCTGCTAGCATATATCTGGTTTTCCTTCAAGCTTTCTTTTATTTAATTCACGTAGGGCCACCATCATGGTCAGCTGGGGTTTTTTGAGAGTAACTAAAGAGAGGCAGAGCAGCCAGCACCAAGCACAACACAAAAAGTTGTGCCAGAAAGTGCTGGCTGTGCACTTGGGTATGTACCGGGAAGAAAAATGGGATCGAAAATTCACTCGAGATAAACCAACAAAACAGTGGTATCCTAAAGATCCACCAGACAGAAAGAGGTTACAAGGCTGAATGGCAGACTCCTCTACATCTCATAGAAGCCACATTTTCCAAACAATTCAGAAGTCCTACCCTGAATATTGAGTCAGCCCATTCAGAATCCCTCTTCCCCATTCTATGCTGGTTGAGCCAGCTTTCATCAACAATTTGTCTCTCCAGTCCCACATAAACCATCAATTAATACTAGCATTGTTAATAAGTCTTCTCTTATGTGGACAATAAAGTCCCAATCTCAGTTCTGGACTGAGAAATTTCCTGCAAAAAGTAAAAGGCTTGATTGCACAATATTCAAGGCTTACATCCCTCGCCACAGGATCATTTCTAAACAGAAGATACCTTGGCATGATGACTAGTGGTGGTCACAAAAGCAAAGAGTAGAGGAAGTTTTTGCAGGATATTCCTGGGAAGACCTGATAGATCCAAGTTTTTATGTGATTTTAGTAGGTATTATTTTTATACTCACAAAGTTTCACTTAGCATAGCCAACAGCTCAACGCCTGACATGATGCACAGCAGAAGTTGTCTGGCTGACACGCAATGCACTGGTGAGAAGAGATTGAAGTTAACCAGCCACATGTTTGGACAAGTCTTAAATTTCACAATGGTACAGACACTTGCAAAAGCACTGTTTGGCTGTGAGGTTTTTTTTTTTTTTTTTTTTGATGGTGATTTCCATATTATTGTACCCATTCTAATCAACAATGACAAGAACATGGAATAGCTACAATGAGTAGCATTTCTCCAACAAGACAGGAAAATGGGAAGTGTAGACCTAATGGTTAAATTTCCACTGATGTATAATGCCAGAAAAAAGCAGTTTAAGAAACTGAAGACTGACCTTTTTTTAAATTTATTTTTAGGAAACCATTGCTATTAAACAACACTTCTCACTGAAAATGCAGGACTGGTTTCTGCTGCAGTCTGATACATTAATTCCAAAAATTGCTGGCATTATGTTTCAGATTTAACTTGCACAGTTCCATGGCTACTAGAGAAAAGCAAGGAAAATATGAAAATATAAAAATCAAAACACACATCAATGTAAATACTCATTTGGAAGTGAAATAATGAATTGTTATTTTGGCAAAACACAGTAACCCTACCCTTAAAGAAAAGGGGACATCTACTAGTTATATTCTCGTTGTTTCCATTCCAGAGGAAGACTAGAGAATTACTACTCTAGCAAAAAATAGAAGCAGCAATACTTCCCCTGAACAAAATTTGTTATTTTACCCAACCATATACATGCAGCACCTCATCTTCAAACTAAATTTTCTCTCTTTCCTCTTCTATCCCCTCCACAGGCACAAGGGAGGGATGAAATCTATCTGCAGACTTCACCATAACCAACAGTTTCCATATTTATGAAGACCCAGAAGCTAATGTAAGCTTATTGCTTATTGAGATGACAGTTGTGCCTAAGCAGAAGAAACACGGGGGAAAAAGGAAAGAGAAAGAAAAATGATGAAACAAAACACCCGAAGTAGAAAGCCTAGCTCAATTGTAGCTTTTTAGATTTTCTGGAAAGAGCAAATGAAGAGAGAATATAGGCAAAGTAAGCCTTGTCTAAACTAAGGCTGCTCAGAGGTTATGTTTTAGCAGACCTGTGACACCTTCACTTTTTCCAGCGGTGAAGCAGAGGGTGCACACATCACAGCGTGATTTTGCATTATGAGGAACATCTATCACATAAAACCAGTACTGCTTTATTATGGGATTTTGTGTGGAATTCTGGGATTTGTTCATCTTCACTGTGAATTTAGTGCTGTATTATTTTTCAGATACATTTCTTCTCCTAGATACCCAGAGAATTATTTGATTGATTAGTGTGGGTTTTCTGGTTTGCCCACTAAGTTGATTTGAACAATCCATTTGTTAATATAGTGAAACACACATTCACAATTATAAATTGTTTAACAAGTCTCAACAAACAAGTCCCTTGGTGGTCCTGAAGTTTCTTAAAAGCAGATGGATGAGGTACAATTTTATAGATTGCCTTTCCTATTTGTGAAAAGCTGCTAAGGTCGGAAATAGGCTTTAGTGCAAACAAGGGGCATTGTCAGACAATAAAGAGACAATTGCCTGTGTTAGCACAACAATTAATTTATTTGCAGAGAACCACTCAGTCTATTTGTTACCAGAAATGTGCTAATTATTCCTGCTAATTACATGCAAAACCTTCATTATCACCTATATGAGGAAGAGGACCCCTCAGGTTTCAGTGACAAATTAATTACTGTGTTTTCCTTCTGAATGTACTTCTTGACAGTCCCTGTTATCTGAAAAATAAATTGGCTAGCAGGAAGCTTGTCTCTCAGAGACATTCTGCAAACTAAAAGCAAACATACAAATATCGTATCAAGTCACTACTGCTATTTTTTCAGGCAGGTATATTCTGAAGCTCTCAGAAATTCTATATTAATTTACAAGCCCTTAATCCTAATAAAATGTATCATGCATGGCTAAATTCCACCTTGTAGCTGCTTTCAGAGCCCTTTACACATCTATAAAACAATAAATAAGATAGCAGGCATTAGGTTTTAAAAATACAACAAACAAACCCAATGCTAAGCTGTATGTCAGTAAAACACTGACATAATTTCAGGGTATAAATATCGTTTAAAATTCATAACTGAAGTGAAAAGGACAGCAAAGGGGCTGAATCACTTGCATTATCACCATTCTAATTCAACACGTAGGAGACTTGCCACCAATTCTTTGCAATGCATGTCTGGGGCAGGGGAAAACTCATGCAGAAGGGTGAGGAAGAGGAGACAAGTAGGATGAAAGTCTTGATTTGAAAGGTAGCAAACGTGGTGAGAAAAAGAGTTGCAGCACAATAAATCTGGCAGAGGAATGAATGGAGAGGCTGCAGTGAATACTCAGCACACAAGATAAATTGACTATTCAAAAAAATTATTTAAATCTCTTAAATTTTGCATGGAACCTGTCAGGTAAGTTTCAGCCATTCCTGCATGACACCTTGCCAGCAGCCTGCCTCCACTTTCATTAAAAGTTGCTCCGGTGAGTTGTGCATCCTGCTCCTAATTACTCAAAGCCTCCTCAGTTTCTGGGTTCGGTACAGCAGAGTATCAATACCTTAACAATTCAGAGTACCAGCAGCATCCATAAGTGGGCACATGAGCATCATCCTACAATTCCAGAATGTGGATTTGCAACCACAACTTTAGCAGCAGCTGCAATATGACATTGTACAAAACAACAGCTAATTTGAGGCTGGATACAAATGGTGTCGTCTTGGCAATGTGTCAGGGATGGGAGACAGTATCTCAGAAAGGGCTACTAAAACGTTAGAAATAGTTTCACAGTGAACCAGGTGATGATTAACACACGTGCAAAGTCATATTTCAATAGCCACGCCACCTTATGAAGATAAAGCAGGAGTGGAGGAGTGGATTCGGACTCTGGATGTCTGTAAGACCCAGCCCACTGCTCCAGACCATCAGCACAGAAAGGCAGTGCCCCAGAGCTGCCTGGCCTTAGAGGCTGAGAGCTCATCTATGACTCGCTGGACCCATGCCCTTCCTTCACTGTAATTAGGGTATCACTTGTCATACAGCATGCTCTTCTATTTAAAACTTATTTTTAAGTATCTATAAGTTACTTAATTTTTTTCTTGCATATGTAGCCCATTTTTCAGACCCCTGTGTTTTGTGTATCAAGCAGTCCCGATAAGCCCTTAATTCACCTAAGTAACCATGTTGGTGCTTTCTGCAGTGTTGTCTCTCTGAGGCAGGAAATCCCCGGAAATAACTGGATGGCAACTTCATTATTCTTCAAGTCTAACTTCATCCTCTCCTTTCACCTGAAGCCTTCAAAGACCTCAGGAATAATATTGCTACTAATAAGCTCAGCTTCCATACCCTGTACTACTGAATACAGTTTCCATCTGTGCATCTTGGTTTGTCTCTTTGTCAGAAGGTAAGTTCCCCAAAACAAGAGACAACTCTCTTGTGTATTCTTGTTATAATTAGCATGTCTTAAACATTACTCAACTATAATTATTGATAGAAGTAGTAGCAGTAGTAGCAGTAGAGGTAGTAGTAGCAAAATGAGGAGGAAGCACAGTGCAAGTTTTCCAAATCACAAATGCAGCAAAAGATTCAACATTTGAAGAACAATACTACCTTTATCATAATTAGGAAAAAAAAAACTTAAAAAATTAAAAATTAAAATACAAAAAAAAAATTAAAAAACAAACAAACAAAAAACCTTTAATGACAAACCAGCAAAGAAAATATGCAAACTCTCATGTAACCACAACTGTATGTACTTAGAAACTTGGAATTTTTTTTTTTAATTTTAGCCAATAATCCTGACTGAGGTTCTGGCATATATGCATTGTCTTGGTGTCCTCTAGCTCATTATCTACCTTCATTCAAATAAATCAAAAAGAAAACAAGTGGATGAAAAGGAGTGCTGTACTCCATCTGAGTGCAGTAAGTTGTTATTTTTTAAGTCAGAGACATTCATTTAAAAGAGAGAATGTGCATGGTTTTATTTCCCAAAAACAGTAACTCATAAAATTATGCCTAAAGCTCAGTCCCCACCAACAGCATAGAATGTGCATTATTGATAGGTATTAGTCCAATTCATGAGGATAATAAACAAAACATACATATAAAGAGTTCTAATCTCCAAATCCCAGTTTATTACCAGGTTTTTTGTTCCAAAAGATGGGAAAGGTTCCGAAAGGTTCCTTTGGCATAAGCAAAAAATCCCATCTCTGAAATCTTAAGCACATTTTTTAAGCACTATATCACTCTGTGTGACTGAAAACCTCAAAAAAAAAAAAAAAAAAGAGTTTACCATTGCTGCTAGTCTTCTAACAAGTGGCCTCTAACCTCCTGTGGCCAAAAGCAGTACAGATCCAGAAAACATAAAATTAAACTACTATCAATCCATTGAAAATTGACCTCAACAAGCAAGACTTTAAGGAACAGAATTCAGAAACAGGACATAACTTACTCATGGTAGAAAATTCTTTTTTAGTTTATTATAGAAAGTCACTCACCAGATTCTTTTGTCTGTTTGTCAATAACAAGAACAGCAATATTTGACTGACCCTGAGAGAAGACTGGCAATAGGGATGCCCTGTGGCAACAAAGGAGGATTCTAAATCTGAGTGTCGATTGATGGAGGGGGGAGAATAATCTAAAAAACAGAGGTGCATAAAGAGACCTGCATGGCATCAAAATTATTAAGAACTGGACATGAAGGGGACAACAATGGAAAAGCAAGTGATTCTAGACTATATTTGCTGTGACACAGAGGAGGAACAATACATTGCTTTCACAGTGAAACTTTTGAGCAATAAAATAATGAGTGTGCCTAGCAGGCAAAGCCTTTCTAATTTGCCTGGCCTGAATTATGAGAACATATTTTTGGCCTGGCCTATACCTCAAAATATGAGTAGGATTAAGTGCATTCAAAGTAGCTGACAAGATGCTGAAGCAGAAGAGAACCTTCCCACAGAGACGAGAAAGTTGGGGTCAGCACTGGATTAGCTGACACATAAACTGTGTCTCGTGTTCCAGAGGCTTAATCACTCTGCTTGAACCTATCAGCATGCAAAAGTAGCAACAGAAAAAATTATAAACTCTTTGTCATAGCTGGCTTTGGCAACTAAGTGACAAATGACTCAGTAATATTTCTTATTTCTTTCCCATGTATGAAGCTTTTAGAGAGCACCTCCTCCCTTCTTATTCATTTACATCTAGATAAAAATTTCTGCAGTCAGAATTGTTACAGTTGTAACAGTTTGGTAGTAAGGTAAGTAAGATTTTTTTTCAAATGTAGGAGCCTAGAGACTTATTCACCTACAGCTAGAAAGGATATGGATCCACTCCTCCTGAAACCAACACTGGTTTATCAAGTTCTCCAACAGAAATAAATACTGAAGTGAAAAAGAATTGCTCTAACTCAAAATTATAGTACTCTTAGAAGTTTTTTTGTTCTTTTTCTTTTAATTAAAAACCACATGCACTAAAATACCAAGAAATTTTAAATTCCTTTACATTTGATGAAGGAGAGGGAAGTAGTTGTTAGGTACAGGATTTTTTTAGATCTACATTTTCCTTCAGGTTTTCACATGCTCTTGCATAAACATTTCCTGGCTCAAGACTGTGTTTGCTCACACCAAAGTTCTTCCACAGACGCTTTTACTTCCTGCTGCAAAGAAGGGGGAGGGAAGGCAGCGTGCAGTGCAGCACCATTTATCCTCTCCAGACAAGGCTTGATTTAGAAAAGGACCAGTCACAACTTGCTGGGAACAAGAAGCCAAATAAATTATTTTACTGTTTGATTATCCACATCATTCAAAACCGGTGTCAGTGGCAATTGGCTTGCTTCCTGTCATGCTGGGACCTGGGTTGCACAACAAGTTTGTCTCACAGAGAAATGAGAAGTTTTTGGAATTGAAGGCTTCTGGAACTGTTCGTTTTCAAAAATTTTGTCTTGGACTGAGCACCTTAACTCCTCCCTGTTCTGTAGCACAGCAGCTAAAATGGAGCCATCCTGCTGGAGCCTGTACAGCCAGCAGCTTCCCTAGGGATCCCCCACACCCTTCCCCTCACATTAATGAGCAGCTAACTAACAAAGTAAATCGAAATAAATTAGCAACAAACTTATTCTGGTAGATGTCAAGGAAGAAACGAATTCCGAAGAGGAATTTAAACAGGGAAAATGATATATGAGCTTAGCAGTTCATTGTATGAGAGAGTGCTTGTGTAAGGTACCACATTAAAAAAAAAATAAAAGTTCTTATACAAAAGGCAAAAGACTTGTTAAGAAAAAATAGAAAGTAAGTCTCTGAGGCTTGCACCACTAATGGAACTGTAAGGAGGGATGAAAAATGTTAGCATTATCTCTAGCTCAGGAAGTCCCAAAACCATGATTCAGTAGAAGGTAGGAGAGTACACCAAGAAGGGATCATTACGTGCTTGACATTTTCTTACACGCTACCCCAGGCTGCTGTCAGAAACAGGACACCCAGCTAGACAGATGTTTAGTCTGATCCTGTATGACTGTTCTTCTTTTGTGATAGTAAGACATAAATGTGGATAGGAAGAGTGTTATGTGCAACTCAGGGATCACGTGAAACTTGATGCAAGCACAGCAGCTGACAGTGCAGAGATTCAAACCAAGGCATGCCAGGTCTGGGCAAATTCTGATCACTATGGACTTCCCCCCCAGAGAAGTTCATACTGCCCAAAATCCTTCTCATAGATTTTAGGATTAATCTAAGGGCACCTTTAGAGACAAACCACTTCCCCTATTCTCCTCTGGTCTTTCAGTTACATATTTCATTCTTAAAAAAAAAAAAATTTGATCTCTCTCTGTAAATTAATACCTGGCATCATGCTATTGCCAATGTGGACATTTTTTGCATTGTATTTAATAGGGCTCTGCAAGAAAACAAGTCTTCTCAATACCACCAGCCTTTCTGATATGCAAGTCAAAACTTATTCACAAAGTACAGCATTCATTATCCTGCCATCAAGAATTTGGGAACTAAAGCAGACACGCAGAGAAATTTTGCAGTACAGTGATAATGTCACAATGTCAACCATAATTTCTAAGTTGTACATAGATGGTCCAAATCATCACTGTTCAAATACAGCTGGAACAATTCCTAGTCAGGAAGAGTTTTACTTCCTCCTTTACTGCAGACTACTGTGAAATAAGGAACAACGGTCACAAGAAATTTTCTTTCAGCACAACCATCAGAAAGACTACCTGTTCTTGCTCCTGGCCATTTTAATTCATGCTCTTTCAGGCAAGTTTGCTAAAGAAACTGCATCTAGAAAATGTTATACAACAGTTGCAGCAAGTATCCTTTAGAGCAGCTTATTTGCTGTGACAAATTGCACAGAGCATGCTGCACACCAATACTCTATATTCTCTTCTGGGTCACTGAATTAATTCTGGTTCAAATTCCTGACAAACCATTTCATATGTAAAGACATCCAAAGACTAACACTATTTTGCCAGCTCAGTCTAGCCTCTACTGTAGGAGCTAGGGTGGCCTGCAAGGCAATACACAGCATGGATACAAGCCCTCTCAGACATTTCTTGGATTAATATCTGGCTACTATAATGTCATGTAAAAGGGAGCTGCCCCATTTTTCTTGCAGCAGCGGCTGCTGTCACTGCATTTTAGGAGGAGATGAAGCTGTCCAAGGCTGTTGTGTGATCTGGGAATGTTTACCAGATCAGCTGTCCCAGGTAATTCTGATCCCATAACATCTGCTTCTTGGATCCTAGTCAAGCTGCCAGAGCATGGCAACAATCTCTGCCACAATGGGGCTGGTTTGGACCTTGGCTGCAACCAGCCTGGCAGGCAACATGGCATGCTGCAACCAGCATGCAACAGTAAAGCTGCCCATGGAATTTAGGTGTCACCTGGGCTAGATTGCAGTTAAGGAGGCACTCTTAGAGCCACAGTTTTGGACTTAAATAGCTTACTCTTTCAAATCTCAGGTTAAAAAGGGGTGACTTCAGTGGTATGTTTCTCTCAGCAGTATCATACACTCAACAAATTTATTGTTCAGCTGACTTAGAAAATTACTTACTGGTTGTGTGCACCATAGCCTGATCCCAAAATGATTCTTCAGGATAGGTAGATAATATGTGAAATAGTTATAATGGAATGATTTTCACTATGGAGGCAATCCCCTCATTTCACTTCAGCCATCTTTAAAAACCAGAATCTCTTTCATAACGGGAAGGTGATTTGGTGACCGTACCAGCTTAAGCAACACTTCAATTCAGACCTGACCTTAACAAAATATTCATAACAAAATACTCATGAATGAAAAATACTTAACAAAAATACTCATGAACAAAGTTTAAACCAGGTGGGGCAACTGGCCAGAAAGTAATATTTTCTCTCTCTTCTGATAAGAGATGAAGAAACATAGACAGGTAGCTTCAATTAGAGAGCAAGATCCATGTGTTTAAATTATAATAATCAATGTCACCTTGCACCAGAAGAAACAATACACATGCAGAAGGATTTCATTAAAGATAATGCACTTTAATTACATTGGTATACATTTAGTTGACAGCTATAAACTTTTTCTGCTCTGGAACTCTTGCAGACTGGAGACTTGCACAACAAGCCAGGTACACCAGATAAGATTCACACTATAATAATAAAAAGAGAAGTTCTCAAAACAGCAATAGAGTTGTTTAATTTACCTTACCCTACACTGTCTATCAGAAAAACACTAGCTCTTACTACTAAGTAAAAATAGACGTGTGTCTATGTAGAGAGAGATACAGAGATGTATCTCTGTGCAGGGATATTCTGTTATTACAAAAAGGTTAACGATTTTCATCAATCTTTACAAATTATAATTTCTATCATAATGCCCATTCCAGTCATAATTCATAACATGTGGAAGACCGTAATTAATCTGCCACCTGTCCAAATAATATTTCAGTGACTTTGGTTTAAGACCCTTCCAGATCAATAGTCCCTCATGACTGAATCTGTGTTTCAATAGGGAAAACTTTACTGGGGTAGGCAGGGGGGAGGTAACTTCCACTAAACCTGTAATGCTTACCAGTGATACTGGGCAGCAACATTTTGATGCTGTCCGACACCAGATGAGAAATCACTTTCTAATTAAATGGGAAAGTAGCATATATATGAGGTAACAGCCAGCTTCTGAGTGGGGAAGTAATAACATTTTCTCATTTTGCAGGATAGGTCTGCCCTGCTTCTTTAAAAGAAGACACTTAAAAAAAGATGACCTTGGAAAGATTTGCTATGTGTGGCATACAGAAACTATTATTCCCAAGACTCCACAGCTCCTAAGTGTTTCAAAAACAGGCACAGAAGAATGAAAAATACAGACAGGTGACAATAATGGCAACAGCAAAATGCCTTATTCCTCACTCAAGTATTTTATATTCAAGGCACAAGTTACAACTCATAAATTTCATTGAATTTACCTAATTTATACCAGAATCCACTGCCTCTTTGTATTTCAAGGGAATAGAAATACATGAGAGATTGTGGACAAAAGTGATATTTTTTGTAGAAATAAAATCCAAACAGAAAAAGAGAGAGACTTAGGCTTAATCTTCCTTATTATTTGATAAAAAAGCATTTTCTGAGTAAAGGTACAAGTTATTTATGGTTTTGATCACTCCAGTACACTGTTCCATACCTAAGAGTAGAAAATGTTTCAAATATTTAACAAATCACGGCTAATTATACAGAATAATTGAATCCTTAATATAAAGCCTGAGAGACTTTATTCTTTTAACATTACTTGCTGCTGATGTGAATACCATGAGAAGAGATAAAGCCACAGACCTGTTAATACAAAGAAGACAGTTAAAAATTACTTTCAGTTTTGAGAAAAACACTAGGCTCTGCATATAAGTTAATTATTAAAGTTTGATTCCCTTTTTCCCCAAAAAAAGTTATTTTAATTACTGCTTTTTTATGCCAAGTGTCTGCTTAACTTAAGAGAAGAAATTACTCTTTATTCAAAGCATTGCCCACTAGAAATAAGAGTTACTCAAGGGCAGTGTTTTATTGATAAAGCTTTTTTCTTAATAATCATCATATGTCATAACATTTCACAGGATTCATGAGGTTCATATTTTTTCAAAGGCAGAAACAACTGGAAGTTCTGATCTGAAGCTAACAAAAAACCCCAAAGTACTCTCAAAAGTTGGAGTAATTTTTGCATTTTAAGCCCTAGATATAGTAAAAGTCAGGTCTTCATAAAAGTGGGAAAGGTTATTTGTTACCATAAGAGCCACCATTTTTAAACTGTTATGAGTATTTGCATACATTTACATGCACTGAAAGCACAGCCATTCAGAACAAACAAGGTTCATTATGAAGACAAACATGCTGAGTATGACTGACTGACAATCTACACAATGGCTGATTTAAACTTCACATTCACCAACCATTTTTCTGAGGAGGAGGAGGAACAGCTAAGGATGCCTTACATCTCTTCAGCTGCTTTTTATTTTTGATAAACCCTGGGGCTGCCTCTGTTAAGGTGAGAGAATACACTAAGCCCATTCAGCCTGCTGAAAACCTCTGCTATGGTCTCTGACTTCTAGCAGGCAAGCTTAAATGAATCTCTCTCAAGCAGTGGAATAGGTAGGAAAACTGGTTTATCAAAACACATACACAGTTCCCTTAAACAGTTCAACTTTAAGGCATGTCTGCATGCATTCCTACTGCCTGTGACAATAGTAACACTTCCTTTCAGCCTAATAGGTCCTGAGCCCCATCCTTTGTCTGCTGATTAACTGCTCTATTCATTGACCAGACCACTAATTGCATGCTCCTTATAGTTACCCTACATTACTGTAAGAATTAATGAGACACAATTACAGCTCCCAGAAATCTCAGGCCTAGCCAACTGCAAAGCACTCCAACTGAATAAGAACTCCCCAAGAATAAAGAGAAAAATTCAGCCCATTGTTCATAGGAAGCAGAATGTTTTTTGTTAAAAAATTGTATTTATTTGAAGCTGTTTCATAATTAGGCCCTGGAGAAAAAAAAAAAAAAAGAGAGAATAGAGAAAGAACTTGGGAACCAGCATTCACTGAGAAATCACAGTGGATGCAGAGACAAGCACACAGTTCAGATATGAAGAGAAAAAACCATAAGGAAGGAGTGCATAAAAAATTAGTGCTATGAACACTACAAACGTCTATAACCAATCAGCTGTCCCACTGTATGAGAATCCACTAATGCAACCTTATATTTGACAGCTTCAATCTTGAACAATTTAAAATAAGCATATGGAAGCTTCTGCAGTCATGTCTCTACTATGAGACAGAAGAAGAGGAATTTAATTTCCCACTCTCAGAATTTAATATGCATTAGAAGTCAGTGTCATTAGCCATGAAAGTCAAAATGAAGGACAGAAAATGAGTTTTTTGAAAATCACCCATATTGAAAACTGCACTCACATTTAATCTGTGTAATCAACAGCCTCAGCTATTCAAAGTCTTAGTGACTACAATCACTACCTATTAGCCTGTAAGTAGTTCAAAAGCTATTATTCTCACTTGAACAATTTTCCAATACACAAGAGACAGCATTAAGTTAATGAAGTTAATATGCAAAGTCAATATTCTTTGTTATGAAGTCATCTTATTCCATTGGTTCCTCTTCAACATATTTTCACCACATAAATTCGATTTAAATTACATGTACAGTTTGACAAAGCCATTGATACTTAAAATAAGGCTTGAAATGCAGCACTATACTTTATAGCCCTACTAACCATTTTCCAGGGAACAATTTATAGCAGCCACTGAGACCCCAAACTAAGCATGTCAGACTGGCACTGCTACATTCCAGAATCAACATCTTTGGACAGAGACAACATTTTTTGTACATCTCTACAGGGATTCTCAATAATTGCACCTAACTGCAGTAATAGTTTAAATTCATGGGAAATGGATGTTCTTCTGATATTATCGCTCACTGATATCACAGCAGAATGCTTTCCTGCATGAAGCAGACAGTTACCACCATGTGGTGCTGAATCCCAAGCAGGAAACAAGGCACAAATATGGATCAGAGACCTTTGTGTTCAGTGTATAATAAGTCCAATATCCCTGTCATAGAACAGCAATCATTAACTCAGGGATCTTTTGTTAAATGGCCCCTGTGGCTGGACTGGTAACAGCAGGGATCGAATTTGCAATCCTCAAGACTAGATTCATCTGTCAGGGAGACTGCAGGCCTACAGATTCATGCATTTCCAAAGTGAGTCTCTAGGACTTCACAAGAAAATACCAATTTCAATTAACCTTGGCTGATTAATCAACCTCAGTGCATGGCCACAGAGCTTACATTTGCAGCTCTAGCTCTGGCAGTATTATTTGAACTGGGCTTTCCTCATGTCTTGAAAAAACCTTTGAGGAAAAAAGAAACCTTTGTCTCAAATAAAACATCACCTAGCTTGTTCAAGCTGTTCCTGTTTTAAACCCAAAAATAGAGCAAGTCTGAACTCCTGCAGAGTATGATGTGAAATTATTTCTACTAGTGCAAATAATGTATTCTGGTATCTGGTCCAGCCTTCATTTCAGATGTTATGAAGTAACTTAACCAATACAAAATATCCACACACTGGAGGTTGGCTGCAGTTTCTAGTTAGGATGTCTCTCTCTGTAAAGAAAAAGGAGTCCTTCCTACAACAAAAATTATGAGCCCACACTTTTGGGCATCAATTCTAAGGCAGAACTTCTAAATGAAAGATTATTAGAGGCATACAGGAAGAGCATTGTAAGAGACAAGGTAAGGCTTCAAGTCACAACCTGAGCTCACTCAAACCATTTCTACTCTCCTGTTCCACTACCAATTTCTTTAGAACTACTTGTTATTTATGGTAGTGATATAGTACCAGCAAAGGACAATCCTGATCCGTCAAGTGTTCCCACATGCTAATTCATGCTGGAACTGATTCACAGAAAATTCCACTTTTATACTTCTCATTCTTCAGTTTGCATGTTGCACATCAAAAGCTCCACTATGAGGGAACTTCCTTCCCTCCTTTTCATCCAGCCCTCTGGATGAAGTAGTTCAGTTAAGCAATGGTTTTGTCTATACTGTCTCCTAAGTGTGGCCCCAAAGGTATCCTCAAGACTAGAACCACCAACAGGACAGATGCCAAACATCTGAAAATTCAGGCATTGTCAGGAACTTGCAGCTGTAAGACAAGCCTGTAGGCAGAAGATGAACAGGAGACAGTGACACTGCTCTTAGAGTTGCTCTGGAGGTCATTCTTGGGAGCAAGGTAAGCATAAGCTATGATGTATCATCTCTGTGCAGTGATAAACTGGCACATGAGTCCCTACAGGATGAGGCTTACAGTTGATTTACACTAGAAAGGTTAATATAGAAATTACACTAACAAGACTCTTCTCTAACAACCCACGCCTATCCCTCAAGAGAAGTAAAATGTACAGGTAAAAGAACTCCTTATGCAGCTTCTGCACTGGGGTTTTTGCTGGCATAGCTATGTCAGCAAAAAATTCATATCCCTCCCTGACAGACCTCCTTGATAACACTTTCAAGTGCAAACCAGGTGTCAGTATTTCTGTTATGATAGAAAAAGAGTTCTACACTAGTCATGAGCTGAATATTTGGCTTTTCATGACCTGGAAAAGTCCTTGCTTCCAAGGAGGTCAAACCCCATGATCATGTTTTCCACCAGCATAATCTCTCATGACCATAGTACTAGTATGGTACTGTCTTAACACATATAGAGTAGAACATATATCAGTAGCCAACCATTTATATTCTGCATTCCCATGTAAAAAATATCTATTTACACTACATTAATGTCACAAAAAATCCAGTGAATGGGAAGCACCAACAGTTCTATGCAAAAAAATTGCTGTGATTTTTTAGATTTAGTCTAAAAATTGTATGAAATCTACTAATCTCTGGACATTTCAGTTGGTTGTATTTGCCACGCAGAAATATTTAGATAATTCTAAGAAGAGATTCTATAGATTGAATTCCCAGATGCATCCCAGATCATGGAAGAAGCCGACCAAGTACAAACATCTTTCATTTTAATCAGCTTCGTTAGGTAGTAAGTTAACAATACTGTTTTGAAAGCAGCTGGATAGCTTTAAAGACAAGACAATTAAATGCATAAATCTACTATATGGCATTAGGCAACAGCCCCAGAGCTGAAGAGATGATTGGAAGAATGATTGGAAGAAGACATGCTGCCACAGGCAGTGTTGCAGAGGGTCCCTCAAGGATCACCAGCATGTTCATAACATAATTTACCATATTCTGTCCATCTCCAGTTCAGTTAATCTCTGATCCTGTAAGACTGTTTATGGAATATGTTTAGGCCTTGCACTGATGGAGCAAAAAAAGGCAACAAAAGGCCCTTTGAAAGCACCCCTCACTGGGGTAGAATACACAGGCCATGGTCCACCTGGAGTGCTCCTCAGTACAAACTAAGATGTTCTGTGATAAAAGTCAGCATGAATAAAACAAAGTGTTTATAACTACTTACACATGCAACACTCACAGCCATCGATTAGCCAAACAGCATGAATCCATGAGCCACAACAAACAGTCAATCACATTAATTTCTTTAATTAATTAATTAATGTTCCTTTATTGACTAGAAAGAGGAAAATATTTCAGAAACAAAAAGCAATCTGCAATATCAAAGCACTTAAATCCCTACCCAAACTGCATCCTACTCCTAAAACTAAGATAAAATTTAGCATGGGAGGAAAGTGTTATGTTGATTTATGCCCTGGTTTACTACTGCTGGTTTCAGAAGAGCAAACAGCAGAACAGAAAGTAGTTCCTGTGACAAAAGCATTGGACTGGCACAAGGTTCTGCATCCTTTAACCACCTGTGATACACACCCCTACCCTGTCCTTTTTGTCACTTAAATGAAGTAGAATTTGGCTACTATGCAACTTGAATATTGGCCGGTCATACACTGGTCAAAAAGTAGATTGGACAAAATAGTCAAATCCCTGTCAGTTTTGAGCCCTAATTATTCCTTTTATAGCATCTTTACAAGGTGCTCTATAAATGCCAGCAGCCTTACAGTTCACACATGCCATTGGAAGAGGGAGGCTAGTCACTGGAAATTAAGTGCCTTTATTTTGTACAGAAAGTGTAAAGAGTGGGAAGAGTTGAAGAGGGACAGTCCAAAGAAATACAGGATAAGATTAGGAAGAAACATCTCACAAACCAGAAGCATAATTAAGCATCCAAACTGTCAGTCAACAGTAAACAGCCAATGAGAGAAACGTGTATGGAAGAATGCAGGCATGTGTGGGGAATTAAGAGGCTATATTGCAGCTAAACTTTATACATGGAGAGTTACAAGGCATTTAGGTTACTGAATCCTACGTAAGAACATAAAGTTCCACTCAGTTCTACAGGAGATAAGGCACCTTCACATCTCTGCCAGTTCGGGTTCAAGGACTGCTCCCACGGGACGTGGGCCCCGTGCCTCTCATGGGCCTGTCTCACTGCATCAGGCAGCCAGAAGAACATTGTGAAGGAACTCTCGATGCACCAGTGACTCGGAACAAAACTCTCACTCTACCACAAATACATTCATGTCCCACATGTAGGATCATTTAATGAGACTCAGTAAAAAGCAGTTGTTTGGGGGAAGGGAAGTTACAGGCAGTTGCTTATTCTGCACTTATGCACAGGTTCAGAAATTTCCTCTGTAAAGCTGCCAGCCTTTCTCCACACACAATTAACATGTACTATTTGTGTTACAGTGGAACCTCGAAGCCCAGGATATGGATCAATCCTACACAGATGAAAAGAGAAAAAAAGGACATGCTTACACACCTGATGCAAGGCATGCAACCCAAACTGCCCATAACATAATTTTTAAAATTTTTATTCCCTTAAAGCTAATTAATATCATCCATAATAGAATTATCATAAAAACATCCTTCATATTACATTTGAACAGGTTTAGAAAGGAGAAATATGCATTGAGCCACAAGGAGAAATACAGATTATTACAGTATTACATAAACTCTGCGTAGACAGAAGAAACACCTTCTTTGAAAGCAGTGGGGTTTTTTACATAGCTAGATAAAATGTATTCCATGAAAATTACTTACAAATACTGAACACATGGGAACAAGTCCAGTAACTACAGTCTTGGAGGGCTTTCTGTTACAAACACAAGAATATGCTTGGACATCATTGATAACACATACTCCCCGGCAATAATTTACCCTTCCGCTCAAAAGTCTTGTATAAAGGTACTTCACTGTTACCACACAAAAAAAATCAGAATAACTTCAGAGAGAGCAACAAAGGAAATTTGCATCTGACACTAATATCTTCATAGGATAAGGTATATTTTAATGAAGATATTTCAGCAATACATGTGTTTATGCTTCTTCTTTCGCTTCACACTTGGATTTTATTTCATTTATGTCATGATCTACCTTGCAAGTTTAAGAAATGCATCATTTATTCATGACCTCTACTTTCTTTCAGAACCTCTCAGATACACAGAAGACCAGGTTAAAGAAAAATCAAGTGGTTTGTCTGATAACAGTTAGTGTCAAAACAAACTGTGTATGCTGAATTTCCTTTAGTTGAAGTCATAATAAAAAAAAAACCCAACCCAAAAACCAGTGGTTGCTTTAACTTTTTGCAGAATAAACCCTCATAATTAAACTTTCTACTTTTCCAAGTAGCTGACTATGTATTCCTGCACAGCAGGAGGTTTTCTCCACAGACATATTGACTTGGACAATAAACAAAGCAAAAATCCCTGACTGGAATTTACAGCTAAATTTAACTATGCATATTGTTAATAAAATTTGCATATATGTCTTTCAACATTAAGAAAAAATAAAAGTGGAAATTCAATGAATTTGGACACTGCACTGCTTTTCAAGGAAAAAAAATGAGATTTAAATTGTAATTTCCATATTTATTGAGGCTGTACGTCAAAAGTAATCTGTGCAAAAAAATCCTGGTGCTGCCTTGATGAGATTTGAAAGATGACAGCATATTAAGAGCAAAAGAGTTTCTCCTTAGCAAAAAAAGTTTAAACAGTGCCTAAAAACACTGATGAGTGGCCATATAATTTTAGAAAATATTTTCAGCATCTCTTATTTCTCTGTCCTTCAACCACAAAACAAGTAAAGCAGATACCATGTTTTGAAGTAATATCACCCACCCTTTCCCCTCAGTGTCAACTTTCCCCATGAAACATTAACAGATCAGTCAGCATTGACTTCTTACAATTAAAGTTGTTAAAGGAAACTTTAACTGATACTTTTTTATTGATTTTTGTCACAACACTGCATCACTACTAGCCCTCCAAAGCCATGAACTATCGGTAGCAAACATTCACCTTCTATTTTTAGGTTTTGTGTCTCTTTTCACAGCATCCTGGACATTTGGATGTTTTAGGAATTTAATTTAAAGGAATTAAGGTTTCTAGTCCCTTTAAAACTAAGTTATTTACCTGGATCTGCCTAGCCACAAAAAGGAGACAATGAAATGCAGTTCTGTCAGCATAAAACCTTTTAGATAAGCAAAAAAACTTTCCCACTAAAGAGAGAAGATCATACTCCTTTGAGGTACTTTTCCAGTACAAAAGCTGGTTGTATTCCAGGGATTATGCTGTTGGTTGGGTGGTTTGGGTTTGTTTTGTTGGGTTTTTTTTTTTCTTTTTCTTTTTTTTTTTTTTTTTACTGAAACAGTGAATTTTTATCAGTAAAGCTCTCATCAAATTACGAAAAAATGTTCACATTACCACAGCATGTACTTTATGGCTTTTAATACTTGCCCTTGGACAAGGACACCTTTCAAGGACACCTTTAACCTTTGCTTAAGTCTTCAGAGTTTGGCTACTCCTCAGCTGGAGGAGTGAGAGGGCAAAAGTGAGGAACTTGGTCATCACTTAAGGCATTGCCTACAGTTGACTGTGCAAATAAGTGGCCCAGTCATTCTTTTCTCAGGTTTCAAGTGGAACAACCAACCATCAACACCCCGGTGAGCTGCACAGATCAGCTCTCACCTCTCAAAGCACTTCTAGCACACACTGCAGGCCTGGCAGGAGATCTCTGAATCCTGCTCCTGAATCTTTCCTCCAAGTACAGCTACAAGGTTTTTGTTTTCTAGCCAACAAGCCGTGCTGTGAGAGCAGTGCACTGCAAGAAGCACCTCTAGCACCCAGCCTGTGCCTATCAACAGCTTCACATCATCGCAAGGTCTCACTGAGGCTCCACAAAGCAGCATGGCACCCAGCCTGTGCCTATCAACAGCTTCACATCATCGCAAGGTCTCACTGAGGCTCCACAAAGCAGCATGGCACCCTCCAGAGCACCTCTCGTGACATCCACGTGCTGCAACCTCACTTCAGACTTTTTTTTTTTTTGCAAAATGCTGCATTCAGATATGGCAGGACAGAGATAGCTGAGGAAGTGCAGGAGTAATTTTATTCTGCAAATGCTCAATAAAAACGAGGTAAATAACCTCAGTGACACAGAGGAAGTCCGTGCATTCTGCATTCTGGTCCAATCACAGGAAACCAAAACACGACAGGAAGATATGATTTCAGTGAGGTTACCCACGAGAAGCTGAGAGCTCACCGGGATGTGTTCATGACATTGAGGTCGGCAGAAGTCAAGGATCACAATTCTCCAAATACAAATTGCTGAGCGGGAACCCAAGGCAGCAGTTAAACATTGCAGAACCAGGCACTGAAATTAACGAGCTAAAGATTAATTCACTCACAGGCTGTGTGTACATGGTCACCTCATGGGGCCATCACCAGGAAGACAAGAGATCTTCTTAGCAGAGCTGGCTCTACCAGAGGCTAATTAACAGATACGCTGACTGTAAATAAAAGCAGGAGGTGGTAAACAGAAAAGAATAGAAAGTTTGATGGGGCTCCCAACAGATGCTGTGTGTCAATAAACGTCAGCTGAAACTTAGATGCTGCTTTTGTGCTCTCTTAAGGAAATCATTATAATCACATTATTCTGTAACACAGTCTAGCCTAATCTCCATGCCTCATACGAGAGAGGATATTTTTGATCAACTAGACATTTGTTAATTACAAAACCAAGCACCTCAAATCTATTTTGTTTTACATACAGAATGAAGTGAAAATTATTACATTCACATTTACTACCCATAAAACTAACAATACCCATAGAGCTAAGAACTATTTCTTATATTCCAAACTAAATTAGTGGCTCTTGTAAAAAAATTGTTTGCTTCAAAAATGCCAGTTAGATAGCACAAACATTCTACAAAACAGACGAGAGTTTGATATATACAATGACAATTAGGCTTTTTAAGCACAGAAACAGTTTTTCAGTTTATCCTCATAATTTCCTAAATCTGTAGAAGATGTATGCCTTAACTCTGGGTTTTGGCATTAGATTCTTTATATATATTTTACCACAGCATTTGTCTTCACTGTCTATTTCACAAATTTTCTACAATAAAGGATTCTCCATAAGGAAAACAGTTTTAATAGTACTGAACGCTTAAAAGATGGTGATATTCATTGTCCATTCTCTGCCCCACACCCCCAAAAGTTAACTCCCATTAAAAAACAGATTTTTTGTTTCCTAATCCCCTCTCCCATTTAATCACCAGATTTGACAAACCTTTTCTCAAGCAAACAGACATTTTAAAGTAACCAGCATCACTGACAGGAGGACAGGCTATTTTGCATGAGAAATTTTACAGGATGTAATCTTAGCTTTTCCTTGAAGTTAAAGTAATTGCTACTTAGTACTGAAATGAAAGAAATTTAATAGTGTCAGTCCAATTACTTGTGAACACATGTTTATTTTGCACCCAATTACTCCCCTCAATTCTTCCAGTTTCAAGAGTGGACAGATTTTGCAACTCCATTTGCTTCTCACTTCTTGACATTATCATAAAAGTTCTGATTAAGCCATACAAATTATGTGAGAGAAGTTGCATTATTCTGCCATTCTTGACACACTATAGAGACAGGATTACAATATCTTTCACTTCACAGAATTTCTAAATTAATTTTAATAGAATTTACATATTTTTTACTGCTTTTCTGGGAAAGTATGAATATTTTTTTCTACTTTTTCCAGCTCATGAATTCTAATGTACTAAAATGTCTTCCTTGATTATTTGAAGTAATGCTAATTGACTGTGGAGCCCTGTACTTCAGAAAGTATTTAGATTCCACACATGAGCAGCTGGTACCATATGAGCTCACTCTTATGGTTCAATATTGTGCTTTCCTTTCTCTGTTGTCCTTCCTGCCACACTTTGGGTTGATGAATCTATTTCTCAACAATGCTCAAACTCTTTCTTTCTTTTAAATGTTGTCTGGCTATTATATTTTCTTGCAAATATTTATTTTAAATAGTTCTAAAATAATAAAAGGGAACTTCTAGCAGTAACAATGTGCTGTAATAAAATTGTGCTGACAGAAACCTGAATAAAAAGCATCTGCCATGTCAGGAAAAGAAATAAAAGAGACTCCACCTATTTTGGTCAATATATCACCCAGGTAAATTTAAGCGCACAGGAGTAAAACTAAATATATCTTTTTTCAGGAAATCATAAAAATTCTGAAGAGTTTATTAAAAATATAGGGAAAAATACCCCGCTGGTTTACTAAGAATATGCTCCTTTACAGATTTGACCATTAATGCCTAAGAAGACTTAAACAGCATAGTATTATTTAGCAGTCATGAACTAAGTTAAACTACCATGAAAACAAAGAATATCTGGAAAGATATTTCTGTAAAGCTGTTACAATACAAAATAAGCAATAATGAATAAAAATCAACTTTTGCTTGAGAAATGCCACGTTGCCAGTTGGTGGTAGCTTCTGGCTACAAACTGCATTCTGACACTGAACTAATGACAGAACATAACACATACTGAAACTAATGCAGATCATACTAATAATTTTCCTCCCTGATTTTTAATATTTGCTTTTTTTTCTCTTCTTGTGATAATACAATGTGCAGTGAATTTTGCAGGAGTCACACTAATGTTCTACCCACCGACTTTGGAAGAACACACAAAAAGGGTCACAGTTGTATTTAAGACATAACTGTTGCAAATTTTTACTTTTACAAAAAGCAACAAAGAAGAAATGGAAACTGCAAAACCTACTTAAAAAAAAATAAATCAACAGAGTGCTTGACTCCAGAATCACAACCTATTCAGACAAAATTCTCTATTCCTATGCTCATATATTTAGTGATTCTCTTGAACTTTTCTCAGTGAAAAAATATTAATTTTTGGTAAATTTTGCTGAATTCCAGATGGCCAAAGCCCCTACTTACTCATTTGTCAATGTACTTCCCCTCATCCAAGGATGGCTTTGACGATTCAGATCAAAGGTGCATTTGGGTCAGTATCGTTTTTCCAAAAGCAGTCCATAAGCCAGAGTGAAGAGAAGAGAGCATGAGCAAAGAGATCAAACACAGTATTTTCCCAGAATAACTCTCTAGCACTTCAACTATATTGCACTCAAGAATTCCTGAGATTGATGTGATTTATCTATTTATCTTGCCCAATGGACCTTCTCTTTCACTTATCCAATTATCCCTCAAACTTATATAAACTTTTGTATCCACCATGTGTCAAAGCAAGGCTACCCTGGGCAAACAACTAGGAACTGCATTGTAGTGATACTGTTCTGTGCACAGTCAGTACACAGCACTCACATTTTCTTAGTAAAACACAGCCAAAATAAAAGAATTTTAAAAATTTAAAAAAAATTTAAAAGCAGGATTGATGCACCCCTTGAAAGAAATTGAGTTTGCACATACCTGAGTGACTTGAGTCCAGTGGGAATTAGCATTCTGAACACAGTAAAATGCTGCAATAGCAAGAGTTATAACAAATTTGAATATAGCTTGAAAAGCAGGCAGATATCATGAGTGAAAAAACAGACACCCTAACAAGAGCAGCCAAAAAACTCTGCAAGCCTCCCTCAGTCCAACAACCAAATTCTGATCCAAGGAGGTTAAATATAGGGCTGCTTGAAATTTTTCCACTGCATCTATTTTTGATGGGAAATGAGGCTTTCAGCTAAACACTTTCTGGTTGGATTGTTTGGGGGTTTTTGGCATGTCTAAATATGTGCTTCTGCAAGTATACTTTTCTTACCAAAAAGCCAAACTTATCAACAAAAATATTTTGATTGAAAACATAGTATGTTATTAAGAAATGGTAGGGTAGCATTTCATTGTATCTCTAGCTTACCTGCTCTATGTGGCAGATCTCTATCAACCAGACTTACCATTTAAATGGGAATTCTGAGGACAGATCACTTTGAGGGATTCCCCACTAACAGCACTCCCTTCAAGGAGGAAAGACCATGGCAAAATGTCAAAGGTGGAAGGCAGCTCAGCCTTGCAGAGCAGGGCCAGCAGGCATCCAAGTTGTGATGACAGAGGAGTGCAGTAACATTTCAAATCCAGAAGTTTCAGTTTTCAGATAAATTCTTCCAAAGTCCTCTGAATTCTGTCAAAGCATGTTGTGTTTCATGGAAAATTAAGACAAAAAAAAAAAAAAAAAAAAAAAAAAACAAAACAGAAAAAGCTTTTTTTTTTTTTATCCAAAATTCATGCAGGAAATTTCATGGGTCAGGAAAGGTCTTTCTTTCTCATTAACCTGCAGATTCAAACATATCACCCGGACCCATCCACCCACAAATCAGAAAAAAAAATTAAACAGCAGTAAAATGTTTCAAGTTTTCCATCACAGTTCTGCTAGCAGGACTGTTCAAAAAGCCAAGGAGCTAAACCCAAACAAAAACAAACAGAGTTGAATGGATGCGATAACTTCATGTGATCCCTAACTTATAAAAGACCAACCAGCTTACCTTACAAAAGCAAAGGATGAAGATAAGATTCATACAATGGCTACACTTACTAAGTAAGAAATCTATAATGCAAAAATATGTATAGCAAAATTAGCAAAGTGGCAAGAAAATAAGATACTCCAGTTATTATTCCCTTTCAGGGCTCTCTTTTCAGTAAAGTAAACCAGAAGGAATAAATCCAATAAAACTAATACAATAAAAAGTATCAGCTATCCCAACATGGCTATTAGCATCCCTTTTCTTGGAACCCCACAATCCCCTGGAAGAACTGAAAGCTTTTTATCCAAAACCAGGCCCTGACCAGGCCAAGACAGAGAAACACTCAACTAATACTACCAGGAAAAATGCTACAACTAAATTTCTAGTATTTCTCTCCCCTTGTGGCTGTTTCCTGACATACGATTGCATACCCTCACCCCAACTGCAAAATAAATGTATAAAGACAATAAATAAAAGATAAGAAATCAATCAAGACTGCACCTTTTGTAACACTGTTGTGAACCTACAAAAGAACTGCAGAAAATCTCATGCCAGTGGGGTACTTCTTTCTTTCCCCTCACCATACACAGAGAGGACTATTCCTGCCATCATTATGCCAACTAAGAATTAAGAAAATTCAAAGGAGCTGGCAAAGAAATATCCTTATTCTAGAACTCAGTGAGTAAAATGAAAGGAAGGATATGTTGCTATTACAGTGAAATTCCTTTCAACACCTTGCTTTTCAATCACACCATTCTTTTACTGAAATAAAAATAGAGCGAGGTTTTTAGCAGTTTCTGCTGAGACCAGGCACCTGAGCACTCCCTATGAGAAGTTCCAAACACTGCCTAATGCTGATTCCCAACAAAGTGTTAACATCTTTGACTGTCTAATGTTATAAAGTGAAAAGTACTAACACAATTTGTCATTCTCAAGGCAAATTTTTCAGCAAAATTAATACAAGCCCAAGCTTGCTGTCCTTACTCATATTTGGAATAACCAACCACTGTTGTGCCAGCAAAATTAGTACAGTGAAGAATTAGTCAGGGACTAACTGTAGGAATAAAAAAATTATTTATAATAAATGAAATACAAAGAATAAATGTTAAAAATCAGTGATCAGTGATAAAAGATACATCTGTTATTTCAATTTTATCTCCTGGACAATAATTTCAGTAAGAATTTTTAGTGTGATTTTGTCATACAATATTTTAAAAATTACTACTGGGCATCCATCAAAAATTGGGATTGGAAGCAGTGAAACTTAAAAAATATCTACTTCAATCATACGCAAAACATCATTCCCTTAACTTATAGTTTCACTGACCTCAAGGTGGAAAATGTAGCATCAGAATTGATGACCAACTTCATATTGTTCAAGGATTTAGTGACATGTGTCTCTTCAAATCAGTTATACAGTTTTGCTTTCTTCTATCTGGGTTTTAGCTTTATCCATGCCTTTCAAAATAAAGTGTCATTTTTTCATTAGTTCACTTCTTACTCATAAGCACATTACCTCTTTAGTTTCTCATTTAATTTACAGCATGTGAGAGGGTATGTGTGCAAGCTAATGTCTCCATGTAGCTTATGCAGAAGTTCTTAGCTCAAAGTGGACTACACTGCTCAATCTTGTCTCTGCACCAACCTTCTTGCACCAGGCTGGATCAGCTGGCACAGAGCTGCACACAGGCTGGGCTGGATTTCTTCCCAGGAGTCCCACCACAGCTGTGTGACTGTGGCAACTGAGCTATCCCAACTCTGACTTACCCTGCATGACAGACAACCCTGCACTCCCCACCTCCTCTGTTGTGGCTCTTCCTTTCACCCTGTCAGTACCAATACTCAGAGTTGGTAAGAGTTAAATGTGCTACTCACCCATCTGCTACCACCCAAACATGGACTAAGTAACCACGTCAAGGAGGTCAAGTTACTGACAGAGTCCCCTTAATTCCCCCAAAGCTATGACATCACAGTCCAGATACCTGCAGCTCATACCATCTTAAGGCCAGGTGGGAGTTGTAATTTGGAAGCTGCCCATCCCAGATGGCCACATCCCAGACAGGTAAGGCAGGGGGCAGTGCAACAGCAGTGGATATTTACCAGAAGTTTTGCAGGGGTTTATACCCAAGTTGTTAAAACTGAGGTCTCCAAGACTAAAGACTGACCAAATGGACTTCCCAGCCCATGCTGGGATGTGATGGTGAATCTGCCATTCAAGCAGATACATGAGCATTAATTACATTTTGGTGGAGCATGGAGACAGAATCACAAACATGACTGCAGGAGTCACTGTTGTGCCAGAGGCCTGGACATGCTTTCACTTTGAGAAGAGAGTGGTGCATGTTTATACTCAGAGTGGTGCATGTTTATATTCATGTTAACCCCCAGAGACCAGACCTCTCCCTGCCAACCTGAATCCACATAACCTTCCTGAGATGCAGGAGTGCATTTATATACTAATGATCTAGCAGTAGTCCAAAAGTAAATTCATGGTTACCTGGGTAATCAGAGGAAGACAACACTACTCACTCTGTCCATACATACCTTACAGACATTATGGTTAGCAATTCAACTGCATGAAGTTTGTGCTGTTCTCCAAATACAGTGACAATGGATCAAGAGACTGTTTAATTCAGTGCATTTTGTCTTCACAAGTCGCATGATTTAGCATGTGTGAAACACCACACCATGAGGTATTACAGTCTGTAGCACAGGCGGATTATAAATGCAGCTTGCTAACTAGTGGTGGGAAAAGAAAAATACAATATTTTGGAAAAAACCCTCAAGAACACTTATTTTCCTTCACAATCTTTATAATCTGTATTTTCTTGCATTCCTTCCTCCTGTATTGCTTCACTAGTGAGAATTGAAGCAATATACAATTACACTGAGAGAGCCAATACTTCGCAGCCCAATCACCAGCTGCACAGTGTGGGAGAACAGGGCTAAAGCCCTTCAATACAAGCTCACCTTATACTGCCCTCATGCTGAACTGCTGTTCCCACTGACTCCTTACACTCATTCTGCAGCTCATACTCCTTCTCTAGTGAAGCCCATGCACTCAAAGCAGCCTCAGGAAGGAATCTAACCATGGTCTGCTCCCATATTCAGCAGAAAATCCTCCAGCCACATTCAGGGCCACAGCTTGCATCTTCACTGTCAGAGCAATACTCAGACCACAGCACTGATCAATCTCTTTGTGATCATCCTTTATGACAAAGCAACAGCAAAGTACTCTTCCAGAAGCTTCTCCTCCTCCTCCTCTGTCACCTGCTCACTGCACTCCAGGAGTAGCTATTGCAGCACATTGTATTCAGCCTATTTTCTTGTTTCCTGAAGTCTCTCTTGAATCTCACTGAACAACAGTAGCACCACCATGGTACTGTGCCCATCCCCAATCAGATCTGACACGCCTGAAAAAAATGTAAGCAGAACATTGTTCTTGCCTACAAAAAGTTCTCATGAATCACAATAAAGTACACGCTGACTCAGAAGATGTATGAATGCCATTTATTTATTCATTTTTGTAAATGGAAAAATAACAAACTGTAAGACAGAGATGCACACTGTTTTCTCCTATACCTATTTCTCTTCAGGTTTCACAGCACTGGATTTCTGCTCGTAATTTGTGCTTTTCAGACTTGCAGAAGTACAAACCAGGCAATTCCTCCCCATACTTGGATGTGCCATCATGTTGCTCAGTTCTGGACCTCATTTGGCATGTGAGAGAAAAGGATAGACTGGGAAAAAAAACAGCCTCCCTTAATTTGAACTTTTTAGGGGAAATCCGAACATAGATGCAACAACTCTACCTCACTGTGTTTACTAAATGGCCTGTAAAAATACTCTTTCTTCCTGCTCCTATTTATCCTGTCCTCAAAAAGTTCCAAAGTTTCCAGTTTTGTGGTGTTGTTCAATGTATTGTCCATGCAAAATCCCCTATGTCTTGCAGCTATCCAGCATTTGCTTAGACAGTCTCTGCACAAAGCTCTGTGGCCTGTGATAGGAAGGAGATCAGCCTAGCCAGCCCTTCTGGGTTTAATCCATGAAATTACTGCCTTCAGTCAAGGCTTCATTCTAACAAGATTATTTGAACAATTTCCATGGACCAAGTTCTTCTTTTCAAACACATTTATAAAAGCACCATTCAGTGACCTATCCAATGCAGACAATGCCACACTAAAATTTACTGGAGAACATTCAGTGGGAATTAAAAAGCAATTTTTTCAATCTTATAAACAAAACATCTCTATTTTTACATAAACAAAATGGCATGTTAAATCCAAGGTTTCATGTGGCATTTTTACTTCCAGGTTAAAAAAAAAAAAAAAAAAAAAAAAAAAAAAAAAAAAAAAAAAAAAAGGCAAATTTACTTATTTTGAACTAAAATGCCCTGTTGTTACCATTACCTGGTTTGGTGGGATCCATATAATTCCAAATGCAAAGCCTCAGATGCAGAGAAAAATTAGGTTTATGTTAGAGGGGCCAGTGCCAAACCTAATTGTTTGACTAAAAGAGTCCTGAGTATCTGTGACAACAAAGATCTGTAGCGACAAAGACTAGTCACAAAGTGACTAGATTTGACAACAAGTCAAATCTGTAACTTTGTAAAAAGTTATAATATCTGTAACATTCTTGCCAGCTTTATATTTCTGCAGGATTTGATGACTGGACATCTGTTTTGAAATCCCAGGGGAAAAAAGTGCTCTAAAGTATTCTGCATTGCTATAGCAAAGTTCAGCTTTTCAGAAAAAGCAGCTGCTGAATTTTCTGGAATAAACACACCAACCATTTTAAAGACTAGACCCTTGATTCCTTCATCACAGGACTTCTAGGGACTTCAGGGAAGTCTCCAAATATAAGGAACACACAATGGGCTCTGATTCCTCAGTGTTGAGCTAACCAGGCTGCTTTTCAGTCACATAAAGCAAAGCAGCCTCCTCACAGCTGTGCTGTTTTATATACCTGAAAGACAATTTTAAAAATTATCATGGTCTTACTAGGGAATGTGGATATGCAGTCATTACTAAATTGCCATAAAGCTCCATATTACCGATTCTGTCATTACTGAACAGCTTCAAGACACACAGTATCTTTGTGCTGCATCTCTTCTTCTCGCTGTAAGAAAACAAGAGCATATGAATGACAGCAAAAAAAGAAGCCAAATGTACTGTTGGGAAACTTGGTATTCTCTTATTTCTAGGAGAGTTGCAGTGTAATTCTAAACTGCAGCATTCAGCATGTCTCCTGAGCTTCCTCGCTGAAATATAGCAATGGAAATTTTACAGCATCTGTGTTGCTTTTGGAAGCCATCACCTCACATCTGCTGTCTCTGTAGTGTAAAGTTTAAGTTCAGCATAAAAAGGTACTTTGTAACAGGCAAGAGGAATCCTGACAGAGTGGTAATTTACAGACTCGCCCGGCTCCCCCGACTAGACTCACTCAGTTTTACATTCTGTAGAGATTTTTAAATGAGGTGCGCTTCAAGCAGCCACCGGCAAAAGAGTCACGTCTTAAAATGGAGCATCGCATCCAGGACTGGAGACTTTTTAAACCTCTATCCGTCACTGAGTCCTGTGCCAGACGTTTTCTTCACCGGGCATTGTTCGATCTCGCAACACTTTTCACAATGGTGTTAACTAAATTAGCGCTAAAATAACCACCTGCTACTTTTGGAAAAGTTCTGATCGTGGTCAGAAACAGCACCCACCGCGCGTGTAACAGCGGGACCGATTCCACAGTCCGAGCACGCGGAGGAGCGCGGCCCCCGAGAGCTTCCCAGTCCCGTGCGACCTGGGCTGGGCGCCGGGGTCGGGAGCGGCGCTCGGTCGATTGCAAATCAATTGTCATTACACAGCGGGCGAGTTCATCGCCCCATCATCGCCCATTTCCTCCTAACGGGGTAATCCGCGCGTTCGCTCACACGGCGACAGAGCCGGCGACAGCAGCCTGTTGGCTCAGCCAACAACCCGGGGATTGTTCCTTGTTTGGCCTCACGCGTTCCATTTCCTCCTCGGGCGCCCCGCACCGCCCCCCGGGGCGGGCTCGCTCCCCCCCGGCCCCGCTTCTCTCCGTGTGACTCCCGCGAATCACACGATTCCCGCCGCCGGCAGACGGGCCCCGCCGCGTTCCCGCGGTTCCAGTCATTAGGGCCGCAGCGGGAGCGCCGCGCGAGCGCCAGGCGCAGCAGCGCCTCAATTAACAAACAAACGCCCGTCCCGGAGCGCGACAACCCCCCGGGACGGCCCCGCCGCGCTCGCAGCCCGCGCCCGCCGCCGCCGCTCCCCTTAAGGTGGTCTGGCTACGGCGGGGCCGCCGGAATTCCCGCCCGCCCCCTTCCCGCCGCGGGCGGAGAAAAGCGGCGACTCCTTTCGCGGCCGCCCCGCGGTCCCCCGGAGTGGAGGGCGGGGGGGGCTCCACAGCGCGGGCCGGCGGCGGCCGAGCGGGCATGCAGCCGCCGATGGCTCCTCTGCCGGCCCGGGCGGGACACGCCGCTCTGGGCGCCTGCAGGCGGCTCCTCGGCGAGTCACCGCCGCGGCGCCGGGCTGGCGCGGGCGCTCGGGAGCCGCGGCCGTGCCAGGACCGGCCTCCCGGCGCTGCCCCGCGGCTGTGGGTCAGTGGCCCGCGGCGGCCGCGGAGTGGGCCCGCGTCCCGCGGGTAGTGCGCGCCCAGCGCCGGCCGCCGAGCTACGGCCGTGTCCTTGCCCAGCTTGGAACCGAGTGTCCACCTGCCGAGGCGCGGGGCTGCTGCCGCCGTCCCACCGGGAGCTGCCGGCGCCGGCCGGGTGCGCACCCGGCACCGCCCGAGCACACCCCGGCGAGCGCCGTGACCCGCGGCTGTCCGCGCCTCGGGGGTCCCCGTGTCACCCGTCACACGCCGCGACCCCCGACCGCGGGCAGAGCATCCAGCGCTGCGCTTGCACCGCGCGTTGTTCGGAGCTCCGCGCCGGGGCCGGGGGCGCGGGCAGCCGGGGCGGCGGGGCCGGGTGTCGGCTGCGGCGCTGCCGGGACCCGGGGCTTCGCCGTGCTCCCACCCCCGTCACCAACACGTGCAAGCGGATGGGGCAGCGCGCACACCGGTACGGGCAGCGAATCCCGCGGGCAGCAACGAGGTGATAGGAAACCCCTTCCGAGACAGCCCCGAGCGCTACTAAAACTGCAGCTGCGGTGACTGCGACTTGGCCGGGAGCCCTGAGGGACAGAGGTCCCCTGCGCAGCCCGGGCCGGTGCGTGGCTGCCGCAGCCCGCGCACCGCGGTGCAGAGCCGCGCGTCTCCGCACGGGCAGGAGCCGAACAAACACCGCCACGTCCCCGCAGCCGCTGCGACCCAGCAGCACCCGCCGCCGCCACAGTCCGCCACCAGCGCCACCTTAAGGAGCCCCGGGGCCCGCCCCCCGCGTCCCGCCCGAGCGCGGCTGATAGGCGGGCGGTGCGGCGGGGGCGGGGCCTGGCGGCACTCGCTATAAATATTCATGAGAGCGCGGCGGCCGGAGCGCCGCTGCCGGGGCCGGAGAGCGAGAAGTTGGCGGAGGCGCTGCCGCGCTCGACCCGCGTCTCAGGTGGCGCGATCGCGGCCGGGGCGCCGGGCAGCCGGAGAGGGACCCAGCGCAGGGCGTGAACCGGCCGGCTGGCGGTCACCCGCGGAGCCGTGCGCTCGGGCGGGCGGCAGAAGGAGCTGCTCCGGCCTCCCCGGCTCCGGCCCCGCCGCTGCCCGCCCGCTCGGGGCGGTGGGAGCCCAGCACCGCCTGGTCCCCGGGACGCCTCAGCCTTCTTCACCGCGCCACCCGGGGGCTGCCGGCGAAACTTCTCTGCCGCCGCCACCCCGTGCCCGGCCGGCGCTGGAGCAGCGGCGAGAGGAGCTGCGCCTTCCCCTGCGAAACCGACCCCGCGGGGAGCGATGCGACGGCGGCTGAGGGGCCTCCCGTGAGCGACCCCCATCCTCCGGCGCCGAGTGGGGGCTCCCCCTCACCGGGTGCCCGCGGACGACGGAGTCCGGCGGGGGCTGCGAGACCTCTCACCTGCGACCGGCACGGAGGGGGCCGCCCTCCGCCCCCCCGGGGGTAGCCGGGGCGGGGGGGTGCTGTGGCGCCGCGCTCCCCGCGGCTGCTGAGCGGGACGGGAGAGGAGCCGGGGCCGCCGCCCGCGCGCCGCCGAGCATGGAGTGGAGTTACCTGTTGGAAATCACCTCGCTGCTCGCCGCCCTGTCCCTGCTGCAGCGCGCCGGCTGCGCCGCCGCCTCGGCCGCCGCCGCCGCGTCCTCCTCCTCCTCGGCAAAGGAGCTGTCGTGCCAGGAGATCACCGTGCCACTCTGCAAGGGCATCGGCTACAACTACACCTACATGCCCAACCAGTTCAACCACGACACGCAGGACGAGGCCGGGCTGGAGGTGCACCAGTTCTGGCCGCTGGTGGAGATCCAGTGCTCCAGCGACCTGCGCTTCTTCCTCTGCAGCATGTACACCCCCATCTGCCTGGAGGACTACAAGAAGCCGCTGCCGCCCTGCCGCAGCGTCTGCGAGCGGGCCAAGGCCGGCTGCGCCCCGCTCATGCGCCAGTACGGTTTCGCCTGGCCCGACAGGATGCGCTGCGACCGCCTCCCCGAGCAGGGCAGCCCGGACACGCTCTGTATGGACTACAACCGCACGGACCTCACCACGGCCGCGCCGCCGCCCGCCAAGCCCCCGTTCCGCGGCTCCAAGCCCGGCACCCCCGCCAAGGCGCCCCCGGCCGCCGCCGCCCCGCCGGCCGAGGCTCCGCGCAAGCCGCGGCCGCCGCCGCCCTGCGAACCGGGCTGCCAGTGCCGGGCGCCCATGGTGTCGGTGTCCAGCGAGCGGCACCCGCTCTACAACCGCGTCAAGACGGGGCAGATCGCCAACTGCGCCCTGCCCTGCCACAACCCCTACTTCAGCCCCGACGAGCGCGCCTTCACCGCCTTCTGGATCGGGCTCTGGTCCGTGCTCTGCTTCCTCTCCACCTTCGCCACCGTCTCCACCTTCCTCATCGACATGGAGCGCTTCAAGTATCCCGAGCGCCCCATCATCTTCCTGGCCGCCTGCTACCTCTTCGTGTCCCTGGGCTACCTGGTGCGGCTGGTGGCGGGGCACGAGAAGGTGGCGTGCAGCGGCGGGGCGGGCGCGGGCGGCGCGGGGGCCGGGGCGGCGGGGGCCGGCGGCGGCGCGGCTGCGGGCGCGGCGGCGGCGGGGGGGGCGCGGCGCGGCGGGCGGCGCGGCCGAGCTGCAGCCGGAGCTGGCGGTGGCCGAGCACGTGCGGTACGAGAGCACCGGCCCGGCGCTGTGCACCGTGGTCTTCCTGCTCGTCTACTTCTTCGGCATGGCCAGCTCCATCTGGTGGGTCATCCTCTCCCTCACCTGGTTCCTGGCGGCAGGCATGAAATGGGGCAACGAGGCCATCGCCGGCTACGCACAGTATTTCCACCTGGCCGCCTGGCTGCTCCCCAGCGTCAAGTCCATCGCTGTGCTGGCACTCAGTTCTGTGGACGGGGACCCCGTGGCTGGCATCTGCTACGTGGGCAACCAGAGCCTGGAGAACTTACGGGGCTTTGTGCTGGCACCTCTGCTCATCTACTTGGCCATCGGCTCCATGTTCCTGCTCGCTGGCTTCGTCTCGCTCTTCCGTATCCGCAGCGTCATCAAGCAGCAGGGTGGCCCCACCAAGACCCACAAGCTGGAGAAGCTGATGATACGCCTGGGACTCTTCACTGTGCTCTACACTGTGCCAGCTGCCAGCGTGGTTGCCTGCCTCTTCTACGAGCAGCACAACCGGCCCCGCTGGGAGGCCACGCACAACTGCCCCTGCCTGCGTGACCAGCAGCCTGACCAGGCCCGCCGCCCTGACTATGCCGTCTTCATGCTCAAGTACTTCATGTGCCTGGTGGTGGGCATCACTTCTGGTGTCTGGGTCTGGTCTGGCAAGACCCTCGAATCCTGGAGGGCCCTCTGCACTCGCTGCTGCTGGGCCAGCAAAGGTGCTGCCGTGGCTGGGAGCACAGGGGCAGGAGCAGGTGGACAGGCAGTAATCACCACGGCAGGAGGACTTGGGGCCGGAGGTGGTGGCTCACTCTACAGCGATGTCAGCACCGGTCTGACGTGGAGGTCAGGCACCGCCAGCTCTGTGTCCTATCCCAAGCAGATGCCCCTGTCTCAAGTGTGAGGAGGGGGAAAGAGGCCAAAGGTTAGGGATTGAGGGACACTGGCCTGCCTAAAATGCCTCCTCACTGTTTGGTGCCATTAATGAACCCCTAATGGTCCTTATTAGCCACAGCTTGTATAGAACAATGCAGCTGGCAGAGGCCCCAGGCTCCAACCCCCTCCTCCTTCCCCTCCATTCATATGCAGGGAGCATGTACTTCAAGGAGCCAGCTTATTATTTTGCTGGCAGAGGAGGGTAGAGGCTCACCCGTGTCTTGCAGAGGGCAAGGCACAGCAGCTTCTGAATCACTCTGGACTAACAGCAGCTCTTTACTCATGGGAGGGAGGGTCTTCCTCCCCCCGTCCTGAGGTGGAAGTCTGCTGGGGACTGCAGGTTTTTGGGTTGTGGATGACCAGGCAAATGCCTTACAATATTGACTGAATCAAAAAATGTCTTAATTATACACCCCAGCTAAATACGGGTTTCCTACATTAAAGGATGTATTTATATAATTATTTGTTACCTTGTACAGATGTGTAAAATATGTATATATCCAAAGCTATACAGTCTGTAAATTTTTTTGTAAAAATTTAGAGGCTACCCCTGTAAGAGCAAATATGAGTATTCTATTTTGTCAATAAAATGACTTTTGATAAATTACTTTTTCAAGCTTTTCTGCTCCTCCTGCCCTTGTTATTCCAGCTGCTGTATCTTTAGGTAGTTCCATAAACTGAACTACATTCATGCTCCAGTCATTGCCTGTTAAAGAAGTGAGATATGTAGACACAAGAAAACAAATCATTCAACAAGTTGTTCTGAAAAAGTGTTTGCCAAAACTGGGAGGTGCTTTACCATACTACTTTCCTTTTTTGAAAGATGATGGTGTCTTTGAGCCTTTACAAAAGAGGCTCCCATGGCATGTTAAGTATCCTTTTAAAACGGGTGTTATTTTAGGAATGTGCACGCCCGCCTCTCATATCTGTTGTCTACACTTCTGTAAGCACCTGCCTTTCCTGGGATGCATACTGAAGTGTAAAAGGTTAATGTTTTAAATTCATAGCTCATATACTATGGTGGGACAGTGAGTTGAGATTTGTTAGATCAATCTCTTCTTAACAGATTAAACTAACATCTTAACTTTTGTATATCAAATATGGTCCTTTTTCAAGAGAAAAGGTATTGTTCTTCTGTCAGGAGTAAGCTAATTTATTTGAGCAGAAGGCTGTTGAATTAACAGAAGAATGCTTTGGCAATTGTTGAACTTTTTACCTGTCTGCCCAGTGGCTCAGAACATCATTCCTTTAAGAGGAGCTAAATGAATAGGGTTAATCTGTAGGGAACTTGGTTTCTTTTGAGTTTGGGAAAACTTTGATCTTTTCTCTTCACCAAACGTGATGTATAGTCTGAAGTTTCTTTCCCTGCTGCCTGGTTCCTCTTGTTGCAGACCAATTGGCCACCATGGAGCCTTAAAGTTCTTCAATTAAAGGGACATGGGACTTTTTTTTTTTTTTTTTTTTTTTTTTTTTTTTTTTTTTTTAAGAGGAAGACTTGTAACAGTTAGTGAACACCAGAGGGAAAAGGGAGAACAGCCTTTTAAACAGCTTTTCCCTGCATTGTTAGCCAGACTGCAGGCAGCAAGGCATGGCTTGGAGCATTATAGAAAAGAGCTATGAATGCCCTACAGGTGGTCTGCTCACATAATCTCCCCAATTTAAAACATTTTCCTTTACAGGACAATTGCATTACAAAACTCCCTTCTCTTTTAGTCCTAATTGAACCAAAGAACAACTACAAGATTTTCTTTAAAAACTGAGTGTCCAAAAAAAAATTAAAATATATTAACTAACATTCTAATCTGTTTTCTAAAATGAGAGCACTCAGAATACCAGTAGTAAAAACTGCATTAGAAGTTACTCCAGATATTTTTGCATCTTCTGCTTATACTCTGTCAAATTAGCAATCATTTAAAAGCAATTGGTTAGGTTGTGTGCTAGCAGTGAAAAGATAGCCCCAGGTCCCTTATTAACCTGCCAATCATGATAAGAGATGGGCAGCTACCCTACTAATGACACAGATATCAGTCATGATTTGTGGGAAAAACCTTGTTTCATTGAGCACTGACTTGATTGTTGGTGTCCCTTTCAAAGATCTCCTGACTTAATAGACCCCACTTCTACAAAGTTGCCAGGAACATGAAAAGGAGTAATTCAAAATGCTCTTAACTCTTTGATGGGAAAAATAATTTTAACTTCTTAAACGCAAAGGAAATTCCTCTGGGATTTACACATGGTACCTATTTATGCCCCAACTGACCAGCATCAGAATATGGGCATAGCTGTAAGTTGAAAAGGCCATACTATTTTTCTATATTCCTGGAAACATTTTTTCATGGTTGTTATTAAACCAATAATAGCTGTCAGGTCCCAGCTGTCAGGTCTTCCTGATGGGGAAGACCCACATAGCACAATCAGTTCTGCAGGTAAAAAATCTGAGTTCCTTCCCCTCCACCAGGTTCTAGCAAGGAAGACAGAGGAGAGGTAGTCACAACTATTTTCTGAGAATTTATTTAGATAGGTCTCTCTCAGGCTGCTGGTGTAGGTTGCTAGCACTGAGATAAAAGCACTTCCAGTAAAAGAAAGAAGTAGCCCTTTGGCTTAACATCCTCCAGAATGAGCCAAGAGGTGCTACAGGTGAACTAAAAAAAAGGGGTCTCAGAGCTAGCCAGGTAAACAAGATGCCTGCTTTGGAAGTGACTGAGTAATAATGCAAAGGTTAAACAAATGAAAATGAGGCAAAATTAAAATCACTAGAAACACAAACCTGAGGAAATGGAGCTAAAGAAGCTAACTTAGAAGTGCAGATTTTTGTGAATCAGCATAAAATTTGTAGATAGGGAAAAACAATCAGAAACACCAACAGCAAGGCATTTAGGTACATGAAAAATAAAAATCCACAGCTACAATGAACTTCACATTATTAGGATGCCCTCATCAAACTTTAAGGTTAAATTTGCTATGAAGATCCAAAAAGTATTGGTGAGGTGATAGAAATGACATGTTAATTTTTAAGATCTGATGATAAACTGCCTTCTCCATAAATTTGCCAGAGAGCTACTGAAAGCAGTCCAAGGAGCCCCACGGCCCAAGCCCTGGCCTGCAGAGCAGGAGTGCCATCAGCATCCCTGCTGGCATAGGCTCATCCGTGGGCAGGGACAGCACCCACACACGCTGGCTCCAGAGAGCTAAGGGAAAGTTCTACTGTCACTGATGTGGCCCACAGCACAACTTGTATGGCAGCATTTGGGGGGCTGGATAAAGGCAGCTGAGAGCCTCCCACAGAAAGGCCAAACTTCTCTCTTCAGGCAAGTGACCAAATTAGCAGAAAAACAAGGTTTGGGATTTTTTTTCTTCTCTAATAAGCAAGGTACCATTGGAGAGCTCTCTTCTTTTTTTTTTTTTTTTTTCTCCCTTTTTTTTTTTTCCCAGGACCTCTCCTTAGTTTACATGCTCCTGCTTCAGAAAGGAAATCTTACAGATCTTTCTTCTCCTGCTGCAAGAACTGAAAAACCCTACAGCCTCCCAGAGAGCTGGCCTAGCTTTTGGTGGGCTTCTTAAAAGGAGGCACAGCAGTGCAGGTGTGCTGCGGAGCCTCAGCAGGGACATGGTACATCCCCTGGGCCCTGCTGCTCAGTCCCTGGGAGCTAGCTGGAGGTGTGCTCCAAAGGTTTCCCTGTGCAGGAGAAGTCCCTGAAGCTTTGGTAATCGGTCATTTGGTTGGGAAGGGGCTTTGAGAAAAGAAGGAATTAGGAAATTCTCGTATATTGTAATAATACAAATGTGACCAGGCTTTCTGGGAAGGCTTAGACTGACACATAAGGAGTGTTTCTCCTTTCTTACACGATATTAAAGTACTGGGGTGCTCAAAGCTGTCCCAGGTGGGGTAGAAAAACTGGAGGCAGGGGTGCCTCTGTGCACACACTACCCACAATGTTCTCACCCCAGCTTCAGAGCCTGGGCTTTTTCCAGGTTCCCTCAGGAGGACACATCTCTAGACACCAGAAAGTGGCTTGTAGAAGAAAGCAACAGCAGTTTTTTACAAGAGGAAACCAGTACTGGGAGATAAGGCAAAATGCCCAAATTTAAAAAGGAATCACTAGCTAAGAAAGAAAGACCTTGGGAGAATCCCAGCTCTACTTTGAAATAAAAAATTCAAAACATGACCACTTCTTGATCCCAGTGCTGGTGCTCAACTCAACACACTTATGTCACAAGTACTGCATGCAGTGCAAAAGCCAAACCTAGCCTGTACAGTTAGTTAACCCTCTTAAGCAAAAAAAACCACAACATTTTACATGGGATAGACAGGCCACCTAATATGAGGGAAGAGAGAATTAGTGATAATGTACATTGAAAAATGACAAAAGATGCTCCTGGAGTGAAAACTCACCTCGCTGGAGGAAAGCTCAGTGTGGACCAGTCAAACCAGCTTGTGGAATCACAGCCAGTCTCCAAAGTGCCTGTTGCAACCTGCCTGTAGCATGCCCTGCTCCTGCACCCCGTTCCAGAGCCACACAGCCTGTGTTTCTCCAGGCACACACTTCCACTCCCACACACCTTGGTCAATGCAGCTTCTGGCCCAGCTGGGAAGGGAGTGAAGAGCAATCTCTCTCCATTACCCATGCTGGCCATGTTCCCTCTTTTTTTGTCCTGCGTACCAAAACTGGATGGTATGGAAAGAATAGCACATCTTTCCCTAGAATTAGAGAGGCTGGGCAACAAAGGTCACCCTGAAAACAATAGGATGAGACTAAGAAGAATAAAGAGATCTGAAAATGTCAGTCCAAAGAAAAAACATTAAACAAGGCAGGCTCCCAGCATGTGGTCATGATGAGTGCTAGGCAGTCTTGAAGAGAACTCAATTAGAAATCTTCAGACAGCTCTATTTATTTAGGTTTTATAACTGCCCATCATTACTGTAATCAGGTATATGAGTTTCACTAGTTCAGCAGAAAAGATCACACATAATAAATGCTATGGTGGTATGGAAATATCTAGTGTCTGGTATTAAAATGTGGAGCAACAATCTGAGGTGACTAAGGATAGTCAAATCAGCTCAGAAACTAGTTCCTAAGGTCAAATGCTGAACCAAGTTTTTGAAGGCTGAGATAACACTTCTTCACTCCTACTAGGCTCTTATCTGTGAACTTAAATCACTTTACATTCACTTGTGACTTAATAGTCAAATTTCTTCTTGTGAGGCAGAAATTGCAGTAATAATATGCAGGCTAATGAAACCTAAATGCGAGTCTAGGAGAAAAACCTGGATCTCTGAGTCTGCTCTGTGTGCTCAGTACAGCTCCATTTGATGAGCGCCTTCTGTCACCTGTGTCCCCGCAGACCCCCAGAGGCCACAGCCCCATGCCCGGGGTGCCCGGGTTTGCCAGGCACGCTCCGCATCTGCCGCTGCCCGAACCCAACGAGCCGTGGATGCCGCAGGGCCAAGCGAAATCGGCTTCTACAAGACTGGAGGAAAATTGCTCATTCCTCCCAGTCCCGACGGCAGGCGGGTACGGAGAAGAAGGTTGACGGCGCTTCTGGAGTGGCACCGGGCTAGGGATCCGGCAGGCGGAGGGGCGTGCGGGCACAGCGGCGGGAGCGGGGTGCGGGAGCCCGGTGGCCCCGGCGCTCGCCATCCCGCAGTGCCCTCCGCTGGGGAGACCGGGAACTCCAGCGCCAGCCCCTTCCACCGCTCCTGCTCCCGCGGGCTTCCCGCTTTGCCCCTGTTTGCGGAGCTTCTCCTCCCCGCGGAGCGCGGCGGGGCCGCGCCGGGGAGACGGCAGCCGCCGCTCGCTGCGCTGACCCTGCACACCGCTGCTGACACCCTCTGGGCAGGGCTCACCGCCGCGGCGACAGGCAGAGCAGAATGTGGAACTGAGATGCTCTTTCCTAGAATCCAGCTTTCCAAGAAAAGAGACATTTAGTCAGAGAGATGCGGCCACATTCCTGTAGATGCCTAATATATTATAAAGGAGAAAGCTGGGCTATTTCTCTTGAACACTATCTGACTTCTTTAATATGTTGCATTAAAAAAGGGCTCTTATCCCATCAGTTTTTCCTTACATGTGAGTTGTTAGATGCTTTCAGGTATGCTTTAAATGCATTAGTTAGAAGTTCTTACCTCCAAACTTCTGTCATTGATAATTATATGTGACATTCTTCACAAAGAAGTGTTAGTCTCCAATTTTTTTTTTCTACTTGACTTTTTCAAAAAATTAGCTTACAATCAGAATGTCCCATTTTCACATCTTCTGAAATTAGAAAGAATAGTTTTCATGCTATAAAGAGACTTGATTCAAAATGTGTTTGAGGCATGATACCTTCATAATTTCTCAGTGGTTGAAATCTAAATGCTCTCTTTCAATGTAAATCAGAAAATGTAGCCATCTGGCTTAGGAAACAAATTACTCACTTTGGCTTTCTGACCAGATGTAGGGAGGGAACAGAATGAAATTTTTTAGGAAAGGAAGGGGAAGTGTTTCCCGTGCAGATTGTGCAGCTTTGGGCACTGTGTGTTCTGTACATCGCTGCCATCCGGAGCTGCAGCCACTCTGCAGGGCTTTCTCTCTCCAAAACTGTGGGGTGGAAAGCACATTTATCATTGCGGGGTTTAAACTGAAGTTACTTTTTTGCAAAACTCTATATATTAGAGGGAAGGAATATTTTGCTATAATAAGTTGTGAAAGCTTAGTTTTCCAGGACATAGAGCAGGGCATTAGGAACAGCCAGATCAGGAAACCACGGAGACCCACACGGAGCTTCATTGCTGCCATCCTCGAGCTCATTAGTGTACAAGAATTGTGTGTGTTGTTTTTAGCAGCTAAAGAGTTATTTATGGCTTCTATGTTCTCAAGCCAAAGTGAGTGAGGGGTGCAACCAGGGCAAATGCATCAGAGCAATGCAAATCACTGACAAGGCATCATGAATACAAGCTGAGCAGAATTTAAATACAATCCATGAATGAGAGGAAAGATTTGCATGAAGGAAAGAATCATTAGAATCTGATTTAACAAGCAGTACATAAAATGGGCCTTTGCAGCTTAAAATGAAGCAAAGCACATTCACGTTATACATTCTTAATGAAAAAAAAAGCAAAATCACAAAAAAACCTAATTTATTAGTAGAGCTTGGAATAGAAATGGTTTTCACAGAATACCTTTAGATCCTGATTCAGAAACTTGTGCTTGATTGCTTTCTTCAATAGAAGTGGATCATAAGCATGTAGGGTGGTAAGGGCTATTTAAGTGCATGCCAAAGTGCCATTGATTTCAGTGAGATTTTATAAGATAAAGTAAGCATGTGCATAAATGTTTTCCTGAACAAGAGCGCTTTTCTGAATTAGGGTTTAACCCATGAATTTACACAGTGCTTTAAAATAGAACTCCTTCTGGGAAAATAGAGTAGACAAGAATATTTTTTTAATATATTTCTGCTAGTCTTAGAAGAAGTTAATGGAAAATTATTCAGGATAGAATTTTCTGTAGGGTCCAAAACCAACAGTGAACAATCTGTGGAAGCTGAAAGTAAATAATATTCATACAGCAACTTTTATAGACTGTCTGTTGGTTTAATCTCAACTAAATTATGGAAGCTTTTGAATATAAGGTGTTACATAGATAATTTCAGTCTCTTGGAAGGAAAGTGATAAGTTGTTTTACATTAAGTGATATTATATTTGGTCTTCGAGAAGAGTATTGCTTTTAAGAAACACCTGCCATTTTTTGTTTCCAGACAGTGGCCACTAACACTGGGCAGAACAAACTTTTTTTATAATATCTCCTAAAATAAAATGTGTCTACCTCTAAATGTCTTGTCTTTTGAAGTAACGGCTGAAGTGGCAGATTCTGATACAACTGTGTTTTCATGATACTAAGAGATCATCTGTCTCTGTCAACACTGGATAATCTTTTTATTTCTATAGAAGCATTGCTCCAGCTGTGTATTTACATTTCCTACCATATTCCTCTGGAAATACAACTTTTTTTATGCACTTCTCTCAACTAAGTCTTTAGCAACAGCACACATGAGAATTCAAAGAGCTCAGTGTATGACCATGTGGCCATATTGACTGTACTTGTGGAAGTCAGACTCTGGTGTCAATTTTTCTTTTTGAATTTTAGAAGATTTTGGAGTGTTGCAGTGGTGGCTTGCAAGATGTCTTTTTGAAATCTGAATGGTATGACCAGTGTGATTTTTGTCTTTTTTGCTCTCTTTCTAAATAATTCTACTGTGAAAATGTTTGGCATCATATGCTATTCCAGGTCAGCAGCAATACTCTTCTCCCAACTTAGCTTTCTGTGTCTCTTTTGTTGGATAAAAAACAGTATCATGTTTATTGAAAGGTAACATCCTCTATAGTAGTGCTTCTCTAGCTGTTATCACTGCCTAAATATTTCTCAACCTTTTCATATGGATTTTTCCCCTCCTCCCTCCACCCTTCTCCCTCCAAGTGCCATGTTTAAGTGAAGGCTGAGGTTCAGCTCAAGGCTAGGATGTGTAAATAAAGGTAAATATTTCAGTATAGGGTTTTTTTAAGGTAAGGCATTGTATGAACTCTTATTGTAATCAATGGAGTGTTAGAAATGTTGTCAGTGGGTCATGGAAGCAGAATCTGGACTCTAAGTTACTTGTGGGTCTCAATTCAGTTGCTCAGACATGGGCTCCAGGTGATCCTGGAGATTCCTATCCAGTCTCTACCTGCCTTTCCAAACGAGCATGGGTCTCCTGTAATTTTCTGTCATGTCTGAAAGAAAGAGGTGAATATCTCAGTTACCCTCTGGCTACTCCAATAACATGGGATACTTTTGTGGACAACTTACTGCAGTGGAGATCTGGATTTGACCAGATCTCCTCAAAGAGTAGTGGAACTATTGACATGTGATAAAGCACAGCTGTCCTAACCTTGAGCTGAACCCTCCCAAGAGAGGCTGATAATAATTTCTATCATCTCTGTTGCAAGATTTCAGTATTTTCTTGCTGATGGGTTCTTCAATTGCTGTTTGCTCAAGTTTTACATTATTTGCTGGGCTCTCTCATGCCTTTGTACTAGCTTGCATAATGTATAGTTTTGATTATTCTGTAGAGAGACTTCTTCTTAGCCACTGCTCTGACTTCTTTGACCCCTTAAAAGCACTCTCTGCCTTGTCTGCTAAGGATTTGGACGGGGGAGTGTTATTCTTGACAAGGCCTTAGATTGGTATAATAATAATTTATTCAGTATAATCATAATTTATTGAAAAGGTGTTATTTTAGTATCACCTCTTTTGGTCCCCTCACATGCTTTCTTCTACCTCTTTGTGGTATATTAACTTCTCTATTCTTTAAATTTTGTCTTGCTGTTGCTTCATTTCCTGACAAAATTTTTGAGAGGCTATTTTTTACTTCTGTTTTCCTCCTTTTTGAAATTTTCTTCATTTATCCAAATTTTAGGACCACTTAAAGTACATAACCATGTATCCTTAAATCATGCAAGTTCCATCAGCTCCTCTAGAGAGCAGCAAATATGTTCAAATAAAATAGTAGCATGATTCAACCTAATGTTTCCTGAAACAGAATCTTTTGTAACTCAGCTTGCTAAGTACCGCTAAAGAGCAAAAAACTATGAGGAATGAAGGTCTTATACCTGAGCCTGGCATTTTCAGACATTGTCTGAGAACTGTCCTAGCCCTGGTATTTAGTGTGGAAGCCTCCTACCCTCTCCAAAAGCCAACACCAGCTCACCAATATCTTATGGCAGAGGGGAGAAGGAAGGCAACAGGGGTTCAGCCTGGGCCAGGGACCAGACTTGGATGTGCACCAGATCTGTGGGCTGTAAATCTTCCATCTTTACACAGCACTGGCAGCCAAGAGGAAGCACTCACTCTCAGAAGAACACCCACAAGTTCTCCATCCTCCTGTCCATCAGTGGGCGTTTGACAGATGGGACTCTGGCTCCTGGTGTGCACTGACTGGGGCTTAAGGGAACTCGGTGCCTGACAGTGAGCCACAATTGTTTTATATTTTAGGAAAAATTGCCAAGGTAATGTAAAGTCTTCCTAGCTACAGACCTCTTCAGACTAATGCCACCAGGAGTTTGGACCGAAATGCTACATAAATCTTCAAGAGAAGGACAAAGTCCCTCTGTTCTTTGAGACCAGTCTCCAAGCACAACTGACAGCTGCCTGCCCGAGAGCTCGCACAGCTGGCACAGTCCTGACAATGCAAACTCATTCTAATAGGGAAACCAATATAACAGAGTTTCCAAAAGCATGCTCATGTTCCCAGACCTCTCTGGTCAGGTTTTCTGCCAGTAAAGCTTCTTGGCCTGTATTGACTGTCTAAAGCAGCTTTTGCAAAGGTTTTTCTCTCATTTAAAAGCCTGGTCAATTAAGCCAACCCCATAGCTGCAAAAGGCCCATGGCTGCAAGCAGAGCAGCTTTTCCTCAGTTTCCTGTGACCTGCATTACATGTCATCACCACAAACACCTGTGCTGGTGGCATTCCCTTCAAATTGCCAGGTACCCAGGTACAAATGGGAACTACCTTCCCCAGAGTCACCACCTGACCTCTGTTAGACACAAAAAATGCTGGGAGACAGTTCTGGACAGACAGAAAATATCACCAGTGTAAGAGTGACTGCCAAGGCCATGACAAAGCAAGAGAATCCTTTCTGGAAAATGGATTTACCATGAGTTGTTGTCTTCCATTGCCTCAAGGATGCTCAGCTTGTCCCAGCATGCTAGCATAACATGGAGGGGGAGATGGATCCAGTCAGGCAAAGAGGGGAAAAAGGCGAGGAATGCTTTGTATGCAGCTGAAGATGATGCACGTCATCTTCATTTACTCATCTATCACATTTTCCCCTTTCCTATGTCATCCTTCATACCAGGATCCTGCCTCTTCAGTAGCTGTGTGGACTATTCTGCTGGTGGGCTGGATCAGTCAGATGCAGCAACGCAGACAATCTACCAACCAAGTCCCACCTCATGTTTTAGAAACATGTTGCCAAAGATCCTGGAAACTATGGAAGTGGTACTCCTGGGTGATGGTGGAGGCTGTATCTTGCTGCTTTTCGAGGTGTGTGCTGGCAGCTGGTGCACTGGACAAGCACAGCCTTCTGCACCACAAGAGCCCACCTGGCATCAAGGCAGAGAGAATATAAAGGCACTGGCACAATGGGAAGTAGCTGGCACTTACCAGCACTTCCTCTTTACAAATTAATTCCTGCAAACACTAACATGGAAATTCCAGGGAACACTCCACCAAGAGAGCTCAATGCTCCCTGAGATGGTGGGTGAGTTCTTGACAGGTGCTGACTGAGGCACCCACACCCTCACAATATGCTTTGTATAGTCCATTTTTTGAGGAAGATCCTGATGATCCTCCAGTCCAAATAAATTTATCTGTAGTTAACTTGGCAGCCACAGACTTGTGCTCACAATTGTAATAAACAGTTGCCCTGTCTGGCCTTGGCTTTGCCACAGTTTCTCAATGCAACCCTATAGCACAGGATTAACATCAAGTGACCTACTAAATTCTCATCAGAAGAAGTCCTCAGAGTTCAGTCTGTATTGGCAGGGCCTGCAGGCTGCCTGAGGGATGCAGAGGGCAGCTCTGTGGGGACTGGAGAGACATGAAAGTTGTATTTTGGTGCCCCAGCTGGACTATTCTCATGATGCCTGCACATACTCCAAAATCAGGTCAGAATTTGTATAGAATTTGTGTGTCAGAAGCAGTGTGGGACTGTATTTCAGCTGACCTGGTGTCCAGGCTCTAGTGGGTTGAATCCCAGGTTCTACACAGCAAGAATATTATTGATGGATATCAATGAGCATATCAACAGAAATAAACAACCTAAATGTTTTGCTTAAGCATTTGCTTTTAATTTGTAGGAAAACTTCTCAGAAGATAAAGTGTGCTGAGCCAAGTTGTTTCTGGAAATGAGCCTATTAGGAATATTTCAGGAACTTCATGTATAAATAAAGCAACTGTTTGGATGTTTTAACCAACCTCTGACTCTTTCCCCCCTGCCCCCCCCCCCCATACTATTTTAAGGATTTTTGCTGAAGTACAGGGGGCTAAGTAAATAGGGAACACAAGACTATTATTCTAGGGGGTTGTCAATATTTCTGTGCAAAAGTCATGGAATATATTTCTCAGATATGGGTAATTTGAAGAAAATATTTCCTATTTATCTGCACATTCCAAAGTCTATTGCTATAAGCTCTGAAAATTAGGATTGATTTATTCTAAATTGAAGTAGCTCTGTGTTTCATGTAACTCCAGCCCATGAGGTGGATTGTCACCACATCTGTCTGTCTATCAATATTACAAAAAAATATCTATGTTTGGACCATTCCTTAACATCAGGTCACCTTGTGAATTTCAGGGGTTGGTAGTCTGTGGGATCAGTTCTGAGTGACTGATGGGAGACCAAAGTGGGACTGCAATGCAAATCCTGTGCTTTTCTCCAGTCATTCCAAGATTAGGTCCCATCAAGTCATCAGGTTGTATGTGCAAGCCTCTGGTGAACCTGGACAAACAGGTATCTGTCAATGCATCACAACTGGTAAACTGTGTTACAGATATTCCTTATTTATGCTTCAGAGACATGTTTTACAAAGAGGCTTGCTGGAGAAGAAAAAAAGCTTGGATTTGTTAGCCAATGCACATGAGTTGTTCATCTGCCTTCCTTTGAATAGCTCCACTAGACCTCCAAAGATAGCACAGAGCTTTAAAGTTTGTGCCAGAAAGAAAGAGCTCATTGCATTGTATATTGTCTGTCAGAAGTAAGAATCACTCACACTGACTCATAGAGAAATGAGCAGAAGGAGTGGGTGTTTAAGTGGGTGTTTAATTTGTCAGGACAAGTGGGGCTCTGAAAGCATCTTATCCTGATTTCTCTTTAAAAAAAAATGCCTATCTTCAGTGCAAGGAAAAGGCAAGTCATCACAGGGGAAAATGCAAAATTTTATTTTGCTAGGTCAAAATCTCCTGTTTATTTCCATTGTTGTTATTTCTTTTCTAAAAGTAACATTTTCAGTGCCAGAAAATGCTGTGGTGCCTAAAGTCTCACTGGCAAAATAGATGCTACTCACATAGGAAAGCCAGAAATGAAGGAAATTACTTCTGATTGCTGAGCCCAAATCCCCCATCGTTCTTGAGAGCACCATGTATAAACCTCAGTTTCTAACAACAAGCTCAAAATGTCCCATCATCCTCACTCAGTAAATTGTTCATCAGTGAAACCTTTTCAAAGCTAATCCAGTACTCAACATGAAGTGTTACCTGCAGACTCTGAATTGGAGACAGCTCTCTACCTCCTGGCATTTCCACAGCAGTGTGAACAGCACAGGATTATAAAACTGTTCTTGGACTTAGCACTGGGTGCGCACTCCCTTGAATAAACCACAGCTGTGGAGATGGCCTGGGACCTCCTGCCTGCCAAACCAAATGGAAGGAAACAGTAAATTTGGAGAAATCAGAAGCTAGTGAAGCAGACTGTGACTGTAATCTATCTACGTGGATGCTGGACAATTTTAACATAGAGATGCAGTTGATACATTCTGATCAGATCTCTGCCTTAGTGAACTCATCTTTCTGAACTGGCATTGCTGGGTATCACAGACCAAGAGTTCATGCTATGAGTGAGCAGAAACCATCTAATCTGCAGAACATTTTAGTAACTCAACTACCATGTAAGACATTATGTTGTAAAATTACTTCTCTGTCAGTGGAGAACATCAGGCTATTAAAAGCAGATCAAAAGACAGAAGTTAAAGAACAGCCTTTTGAACTACTCCACTGGCCTATTTTTTGAGATGTATTTCTTTATTGTCCTAAAATACTACAAACAGGAACAGTTTATCTGTTCTCCACTGTAATCATGACATTACAATAATATCATACTAAATTAATATGCTCTTTAAGGGTTTATTTTAGAAAGCTAATAATTGAAATAATGATGTATCATGTAAGGGCAGATAACTTGAAAGAATACATTGAGCAAACCTCTACATTGCTAACTTCATATTTAACACTTATTCTGGGCTGAACCGAGATATTCATGGAGAACAACTGCTGCTGACAGGAAATTATACATTCCCTAGACACCTGTCTACAGTGTCTTTCACAAGAGAAGACAGAGTCACAGCTTTCAGTTATGCTGCTGAGAGTAAATCAAAGTGACCCAACCTAAAAAGTGCAAGAAGAGGATAAAGGGATTATAACTGACCGAAACTTGGCTTCTAAACTAGTTCGGCCTTTACTTTGGTATTTAAAAATATATTACAAAACAAAAAAAATTGAAAAATATTTGTTTAGAGAAAAAATTAAATATATTTTAGTTAGAGGTAACAAAATTGATTTTTTTTTTCTTTCAATCATGTTCATACTGCAGAAACTTCCAGTGATACTTGATTTTGCTGCATAAAAACATGAAAATTCTGTGTCTCCACAGATGCCTACTAGATACTTACTTAGCAAGAGAATTGCTATTGAAGTTTGAAGTGCAATTCAAGATACTAAGAAAAAAAAAACATTTTTAATACATTTTATAATTTTCCAATAAAAAATTTATTTCTTACATGAAAACTATTTTATCCTAGATTTTCTGATCAGTTCCAACTCTTATTTCCAGGGAGCTCAATTCTTTCTGTATAACCTCACGGTCAGCAGCACATGAGGCTAGATGAGAAAAATATATCTATATCTTCTGTATTGTCCCATAAAGCCATCTCAGGGTGCAAGTGACACCTGCACTTTGAGCACAAGACAAAGCTCCCTGAGGGCAGTGTGAGAAGTATTGTGCTTTCAACCCATCTTTGAAATGCTTTTCTGAAGTATATAGGTTAAGAAATTATTTAAAGACACATCATTAAACATAATAAGAACCTTTTGTAACATTTTTCTGAGTATGCAATAATGTCTGGAAGGACTTACAAAACCAATACATGAGTTTAAAAGACTAAATTTTTGTTTTAAAAGCAGAAAGCCTTGCTGCTTCTTTGCATCACTTCTATCAGTTCTTTTCTCACCCTAAGACATCTAGACATGTCTACAGCACCTCCACATTCAGTGATATTGAGTACAAGGGGAAATTACAGCTGATCTTCTTTGTTTTTTCAAGCAGATCTTTTTTTTTGCTATTTTCTTCTCCCCACTGTGGATGTCCCTCCCAACCATCACTTTTAATTTCATTGAGCAATGGAAGTTCACAACAGTTCAAGCTTCCTTTACACCTCTTCCCTTGCTGACAAATCAGCTGACCTTGTTGCATCTTTGTAATTAATAAATGTGACTTGGAGAAATAGTAGTAAAAGACTCTGAGTCATTGCCCTAGGAGCAGGTTGTTGATGTCAGAGGTTTCTATTCATTCCCCAGGGAAAATTCCATAACAAATTTTTCTCTTTTAACATGCAGTTTTTATAAACACATTAAGTGCTTATTACACTGACTCTGAATTATGTTTCAATGGACCCACAAGTCCCAAAATCAGCCAGGTTTGCAGAGATGCAGCACAACCCAAAGGCTACAGTCTCTGCAGACAAATGAAGACATCCACTAATTTCACTTTCCATTTCAAACACAAAGAGGATCTTTCCAATTTCAAATGAGACTCTTCAGTCATTAAAAAATTTCTAATCAGAGAGAAAAAAACCCAAACTGTGTCCAGCCACAATGCATTTATTATTTTTCCTACCCTATTTATATCTCACGCTCTGGGATGCATGCAATAGACTGAATCCACATTTGCTCCTTGCATTCCTTCTCACATCTGAGAAGATGAATGCATCATAAAAGGTTTCATTGTTGCAATGTTTTGTCAGGGCATGTGTAATCAGCACAGACCCCATTAAAGAGGCTTTGGAGGACGAGAAGTTTAAATATTTAATGTTTTTCTGCCTATGATAAGTTTAATAATTAATGCTGCTTCTACCCTGGAAATGACAAATCACACATCAAGCGTCACAATAAAAGAAACAAACAGAGCTAATGGAAAGCAAAACCTTACTTAGAAGGTAGTAGTTAAAAATGCCCTTAGCCTACCTCAGGATCCCAAAGTACTTTGCTCCTAACCCCAAGAGCAGTTCTGTCTCCCTATTAAGCCACCTAATTTTGGGGGAATGCAGAAGAGAAGGGATAATTACTAGTCTTTACCTTATACATGTGATCAATAATACACAGGTGAGATGAGCCTGTCTTGAAGACTTCTGCATCCATAGGAGACAAAAGGTAGACTGTGAAAGCTGCTGTCCCTTCATACCCTGCACAGGGGAGCCAGCCCTTGAGTGATTACTGAAACCTGTTACGTGGCAGCCCAAAAGCAAGACTAGACCTGTGCCTGGTCTAAACAGCATCGTAGCTACTCCAGCACCAAGCAGGACCTACAAATACCAGTTCTTGACACCCTCGGAATAATTTGTTTTATAAGACACTACCACCACCAGCACATTTCTCTGGGTACATGCTCCTCCACATCCACTCCCACTGATGATCTGCAGGTATGTGCAACCTTCAAACCCCACTGACTTGCAGCTAAAAGAAAATTCATCTCACTCACTGCTGTGCTGTAGTGCTGGACCACGCTTATGCAAATGCAACAGAATTAACACAAGGAAAGCACAAAGTGTAATTGTAATAAAATCTTCTGTGATTCACTCAATTTAGACATGTTTTCAAATTATTAGCATTATAAGTCTGTCAGACAAAGAGGGCGAGCACTTTGATATAGACATTGACACTATATCCTTCTTTCAGGGTAGAAACCATTTTCCCTAAACCCAGGTCTGAGATAATCATAATGTGGGAGAAATAGGTATATCTAGAAAGTGACTCATCTTACCTTTAGAGACCCCTAAAACAGTCAGGTGACTCATTCCCACCTCCTGCAATTGAGAGCCCACTGTGACTATTTAAGGCTGAGAAGTAACACCCTGTAGATGTGTCAGTGGAGCCAGAGCATGGGCATTGCTGCTCAGTCCTTGTCAAGCTGCTGGAGCACTCCCTGACACCCTTGCAGCTCACACCTCCTTGTTGTCGCCTGAGAAGTTCTCAAGCACAGGACCATGCCCAACAGCTAATGTGGATGCACTCTGTTTTGGAGGTTATTGTCATTCATAGAATGGTTTGGGTTGGAAGGGAGATTAAAGATCTCTGCCATAGGCAGAGACACTTTCCACAAAACCAGATTGCTCAAAGCTCCATCCAGTCTGACTTTGAACACCTCCAGGGATGGGACATCCAGGACATCCACAGCTTCTCTGGGCAAACCTTTCTACTGCCTCACCACCATCAAGCAAAAAGATTTTTCTTTGCATCTAATCTAAACCTACCCTACTTCAGTTTGAAACAATTCCTCCTTGTCCTATCACTACATGCCCTTGTAGAAAGCCCCTCCCTGGCTTTCCTTTAGGCCCCTCTGGGTACTGGAAGGTGTTATAGTTGAATATCTCAGGTGTGGTCAGACTGCAGCAGGCATCAGTGTCAGAGAAAGGTACTACCCTGCCACTGCTAGCTGGCAGAGGTATTGCCTTCAAGCAATAGGATCCGGGGGTTTTAAAAATTAACACTTTTCCACAAAACAGTGGTTTTATTTTATTCACTGTCTGATCTTCTTCTTGAATATCCTGTCTTAGAGTGAGCTTTGAGAATTTAGTATGAGGAGATAAATTAGACTTCTGAGAGTAAACAACATATCTTTGCTAAGCTCAATCTTTTGCAATAAAACTAGGTTAGAGTAAACAAGTGTTCACATATACCCCTGGAAAACCGGGTCAGTCACATCAGCAACAGTCCACAGCCTTTTTTAATTGTCTACATGCAGAAAAACAAAGATGTCACATTTTCTAAAGAACATGTCCCTTAGTGTAATACCTTTCAAACTCATATCCAAAGTTTTTGCTTCTTCTCTAATGGAGTAGAGTGTCTCTGCAGCATAACCACAGCCAAGGGCTTCAGCTGAAACACCCTGAAGCCTCTTCAGTGATGCAATGATTTGCCCTGTCAAGGTCACAGCGTAGTGTTCACTCTGGCTTCTATACCCATTCGGACTTTTTTGACCTCAGGCAGCTAGTGCTGCTATAATTTGACTGTGCATCAGGGCTTTTTAGCTCAGCTGAAGGGTAGAACCCTAAAAGCTTGTTCTGAACAACAGAGGAAGAAACTCCAAGGGGAAACTCAATCTGAGGTCTCAAAGCCAGGGCAGCATCTTTAATGAGGTCTTGCTGAAGTCTGGGCCTCATTTGGCTGCAGGGAGTTCCTTGGTGGTCACTGGCACACAAGGATTCTTCAGTGCTCTGTCGTTTAACAGCAAGGTCTCCTGATACACAGCACTTATTGCTGCTGCTGAGGTTAGTGCTGGCACTTTGCTGAGGGACACCTCCAGCATGAAGAACAGCCTCTTCTTCCTCATCAGGCAGAAGCGAGCAGGAGCCATCACTGGCCTGACAGCTATTTGCTACTGGGGCATCCCCATTTGGAGGTGGAGAGGAGCTACTGTGCTGGACTGGGGGAAGATCTATCATGCACTCCTTGTCTGTGCAGAGGTTTGCCAGCTGCTTGCTCTTTTGGTTTCTTGCTGTCATTCTCCGGAGAGCACAGACAAGATCAGCAAGGCTGAGCAGAAAGGACAGACTGCTGACCCCCCAGAGGAAAATCATCATGATGGATTTCTCAGTGGGCCGGGAGATGTAACAGTCAACAGCACTTGTGCAAGGTGAGTGGTAGCATGAAAAGCGGTCAGGAACAAAAAATCCAAAAAGAAAGTATTGCACAGCTGCAAAGGCAACCTCAAGTAGGGTCCTAATAAAAAGATGAATGGTATATGCTCCTGAAAAATTAAGGACACTTAGGTTGTCTGCATCACAATCTGCTCTACTGACAAGTGCACTTCTACAGAGCTCCTTCACATCTTTGGGGCTTGATAAACCCTTGTTCCTCTTGCACCCAAGCACCAGACAGTGCATTCTTACAATGTACATAGCTACCTTGTGCAAAACATAAATACTGAATGCAGCATAGGGCAGCAGGATAGACACAGTCTGAATGAGCCAGAACCTAAAGTGAGACACGGGAGAGAACAAGTCATAGCAAACGTTGGAGCATCCTGGTTGCAGGGTGTTGCAGACAAAGCGCTCCTGCTCATCTTGGTACAGGGGGTAGCCTGCTAACACCACCACTGCCATTCGCAGCAGAATTATTAACATCAGCCAGATCTTCCCTACAAGAGAAGGAAAGGTAAGAAAAAGTCAGATCCCGAGAAGGAAGGCAGGTGATGCTCTTTCTATACATGAGGCATTTGAAGAAATGGTCTCCCCTCTTATTAGCTCCTTTTTTTTTTTCTTTTTTTTTTGACCGGGACTGAAAATCGAGTGAAAATGTGTAGCTGACATACTCCATAATCTTCACCTAGACTCGACAACGTAGGAGTTAAACCTACAATAAGCCATGCCAACTGAAACCTAATGAAAACATTCTGATAAAAAGAGAACAAAGCTGACTAAACAATCAGTTCCGCTCAGTTTTTCCTTGTTGTTGGGTTTCTGCACCTAAATTTTGTCCTATTTCAATAATACAGTTCAAGTAGCACAGCATGAGACTCATCTAGACAGAAAAGATTGCTCCATGACATAGTATTTGTTCTAAGTCTTGGCCATGTAGAGTTTACTTTGGCCAACAAAATCTCTCTGGTGTGACTAGAATGGTACTTACTAGAAAGCTATTAATTAGTTATTATTGTTATTATTAGCAAACTCATGCAAAGTGTTCTACAAACATACATTTGTGCAAATGTGCACCCCAGACATTTCTCTCTGCTGCTTCTTTGTTTGCCCCACCTTGGCCATGATTCCCGACCTTCATTCACCTCAGTGATCAGCTTTTCTCCACTCAGACCTAAAGTTCCTTTCTATCAAACCACTCTATGATTCTATGAAAATCTAAAACCTTTTCCTGGGCAGGATAGGAAGGTTTAAAGATATACCATTCTGTTGTCAAAAGTTAAAAATGCATTCTGTACAAACACATATTCAACATCTGAAGTTCATTTTAGCACTTGAATTTCTCATGTTTCCTGTTGAATCCCATCACCAATTCCCTATATAGCTTTGAAAAAGTAATTTAATTTAATAATCCCCTACAAGAAAAGAGGAAAAAAAACAGTTTGAAAACAAAGAAAAAAGGGGGGGGGACCAACATTAAAGAATTATAAGATTAGTTCTGTTTTAAAGTATTGTTAAGACATGAATTGTTAACACAGGCAGAGAAACAGCAAGACTCAGTGACTAAAGTATATTATACAGAATTAATGGCTGAGAAATGTACTGAAAAGCTCAAGTCAATAGTGAATGCACATCTCACATGCACATAAGGTTTTGTGTGCAATTTGTGAAATAGCACGAATACACACTATAAAGGCTTTGAAAAAATATATCACAAAGCATTTTTCTATATACAACTATTTATGGCTGTTGCCTTGGAGAATTTCCTTCTGTATTTCCCATAAAGCTATTTCCCAGTAGCTGGTGTGAATTTAAAATATTCAAACATTTCCACAACATCGTGTGATACCTATTATTGTACTGAACATCCAGTTCAAGTGCCCTCTAAAAACCATTTGTGGCCAGTAGACTGACTGGGGGCTCAACAGCTAAACTGCCCTCTGTAGTGAAAAAATATGAAGAATATCTAAGGTTGATGAGAGATCAGAGAAACTGCTGCTCCTGGCAAAATAATATATTATCCAACCATAAATAAATTGAGGCCTTTCCATTTTATCTTTAATCACCTGAGTTGTAGTGGTGGCTTTGCTGTGTTTCCAGCTTCCTGGCTTTGCTGGCAGGCTGTACTGTTACTCACCTTTTGACAATGGGTCAATAGGAAACACCAGCTCTACAGAATCTGTCATCTTTAGCAAACCATGTTTCATCCTTTGGTAGCATTTTTTCCCTGCAAGGACCTCAAAGTGTTTGAAGCTCATTAGTTAATTAGGCTCAAAATACTACACGCTATTTCACTATCAATTTTTAATTTGAACATGTACAATAGGGAGTACTGCTTAAGAAAAATCAATGGCTCCTTAGGAAGTAGTTTAGCGTGACATACATTTGAGAGATAACCCCTCCATGCATCCCCATCCCTAAAGACCCAATCTTGATTTAACACACAAGAACAAGCCTCTCCAGCAGCCCTGCTGGGGCTCAGCTGGATGCTCCCTGCAGTGCACAGCAGAAACTACAGCAACTGCTGCAGGCAAAGACTCTTTAAAGGGCCCTTGAAAGTTTTTCTCTGGCTCACACTTTGTTCAAAGTAGCCCATGAAAGAGGAACAGAATCTTATTTAAATTATAGGGGTAAAAAATAAACAGCAAACACTTAGCTAAGGAAAAGACAACGGCATTTTGCTTTGGTTTGCCTTTTTTTTTTAATGCATATGATTCTTATTTGTTTACAAAAATAAAGAATGAAAAGCAATAATTAACCACAATGGTAGTAACCACAAACTTCTTCCTGTAAAAGAGAGTGTCTTCTTCTTTAACTTTTTTAATTTGTTACTAAAGCTATTGCATACATCCTACCATTCACTTTATGTGGTATAAGTTCAGCATTACTTCTGTGTGGCTTTATCATGATCCCTTCTTCTAGCTGACAGGAAGCCCTGTCATCAAGAAGACCCAAATTTGAAAATCTTGCAAGAATATTTATGTAATGTTTAGGAAAAATCAAAGAGAGAGAAATAATCTATTTAACAAGAAAATAAATACATTAACCTCTTCTATCAGGCATCAAGAAAACAACTTACTGTACAGATCACAGAGCCATAGCCTGAAATTAAGTTTGATTATCAGTAGGGCACTTGGTGGCTCCAGGATATGAAGCAGCAAAAGAAAGAAGAAAACTCTTTTAAAGTACTTACCTACAATAGTCACATTATAGTTCAGTGTGACTATCAGAAATCCCAGTGAGTCCCAGTGCTCCATATTTGAGCAGGTTCAAAACACTTCCAGCTCCTGATGTCCTAACAGTTTTGTCATTTCCAAAGGAGATAAGACCTTGGCAGGGAAGAAAGGGGGGAGAAAAAGGGAAGTAAAAAAGAAGATATTTTTGCTGAGGGTCAAGGACAGAAATCAAGAACTCAGCCAAAACAATATGTTGATGGAGGATTATTTTGATGATTTGAACAGGACTGTTAGTTTTGAGAGCTGATCTTCTTCAGGCTTTAACACATTGTCCTACAAAAGTTCCAGCTTCTCAGATCCAATTACTCCTACCTCTGTGTGGATCCTCTGTCCAGGCAACTGCAAGTGGACAAGCAACAACAGGAGGGATCTCTGCCATTGTAGACTATTCTTACCCTCCCAGGGCATACCAGCCCCCTGGCATTGCTGAGATACTTGAGTGGTGAAAGACAGGGAGAGAGGAAAAAATAGCATAGACCAGGAAATAACAGAGACCTCTCTGTCTCCCCACAAGAATTGCAGATGAATAAGAGAAGGGGATAGAAAAGGATGAGCATCCCTGTGTTTGAAAGGCAACTCCAATTCAGGTCACTGGAAGCTATTCCATTGAAATTTCCCAAAACCACTTGGTTTCTAAATCAAAACCTCCTTGACAGAACATCATGGCCCTGTCAATCACAGCCACACCAAACTCTCCTCTGTGTGCTGAGCCAGCCAGCAGGCTGAGCCTCCCTGCAGGCAAGATGAAAAGCAGGAGAAGCTTTAAAAAAATGAAAATCCTAAGGGTGGGGCTGGTTTTCAAGATGCCATGAGTCACTCATTTTTAATTTTTATCAGTCCTTTTGGCTGAAACTGCTTAGTACTTCACTCAAATGATCTTAAGGGTGACTGACCATCATTCTCACAGCCAGCAGCCCCTCTGCAGTGGTGGAGAGAACTCCCTCTTGGAGCAGAATGTCTGTGGGCTCAGCAAGATGCAATTGCACAGCATGTCCTGGACATTGTGCCACTATGCTGCGCCCCAGGAAAAAGCAGGGGTGAAAATAAGGCTCTCAGCTTTTTGTTCCTTGCCTCACTTTTCACCCAGGTTACCTTGGGGAAAATAATCTACCACCATCTTCCATCTTCTGTTCCACCAGATTTGGGATGTTGCTCTGTCCTTTTTATCCTGGGCTGCGGCAAGGACAAGCATACTGTGAAAACCTAGTCAGGAAATAGTAACAATCCCTACAAAAGCAACTGAAGAAGGAGTCTGTGTGTGATATAGCAAGGGAGAAAAGTGATTCCCTGACACCTGTGAGGTGCCAGCAGCCTGGGCACAGGCCGGGCACTGCAGTCCTGCTTGTGTGCTTCGAGCCATGACTGCTCTGGGGGAGCAGGGGGAGCTCAGAGGGAGCTGTATGAGGATACTCCATGACTTGGGGGCACTGCAGCTGGGCTGAGCTTTATTCCTGAGCACATCTTACCTGGGTAAAAGGTAAAACTAATAGTTACATAAAGTAAAAGATACCTGCACAAAGACTTTCTCCCCAGCTCTCTGCTCACAGCTTTTGCAACACCTTGGCAGAACACACTGAGCATCCTCTCTCTAGTAAGCACCATCCTAAGGAAGCCCTAAACCTGGGGTTTGAAAAGATAGCCCTTCAAAACCCTTTGTCTGTTACCTATGTAAAAAGATTTTTAATTGCAGTAGTAAATACAGAAATGTTATTGGTTTCAGAATTGAATTATGTAAAATACTTGCCAAACTGCTATTTCTTCTGTTACCAAGTTTTATTTATGGTTTGTGATGATGGTTTTAGCTTCATTTACTTACACACACACACACACACATTTTCTTTTTCTTTTTCGACCACAAATGTGTTTGTGTGAAAGAAGTAAGGGAAGGAAGGAAAGCTGGAGAAAGTCAATAGAGAAAAGATGCAAACAGCCAAGATATTAATTATGTTGAGGTATGGAGGTATTCCTGGTTAAACATCCTTTGTCAAAAATAAAGTCAGGAATGCCAAGATGGTGGCAGGATATGAATGCTCAGCAGCTGCATCCACACAATAGGCTATAAATTGTCTCTGTCAATATTGTTGGTTAAAATATCCTTGCTTGTCATTGCTGTGAGACCTCTACCATTTGTGGAAGAGGGATAACAGCTAGGAATTTAAGCCCCCAGACTGTTGCCTGAGAAACTATACCAGGCAACAACATCTGATCCCACAGCATGGATGCACTGAGATAGGATGGCCCATTTTTTCTAAAAGAAAGCAGGCACTCTCCAGAGTCACAGTGCAGCTTAGCTTAGGTCAGAAAGCTTGAATTACATTTTAGCTTTTTCAGACAACTTTAGCTTTTTTTAATTTTAGCTTTTCTAGAGAGTTCATATCTCACTTGAATCCAGTGCTTCTCCTTTCTGTGGTGTCCTCTTCCCAAGCCTCTGCCATCAGTCCACATTGGGCTCCAGTCTGTGGTGGTTGTAAAATGTTTGGTCTCCACAGAGCCATAGGCTTTAGTTTCCTCACCCCTTGGCTCAGCACTATATTTCAGGCCAGGGTCCCCATCTGAAGATCTTCCATATCATGGCTGAAGATATTCACCACACAATCCCCCTCATTTATTATTTATCTTTAGCTGTTCCCTGTATTCCCTGTTGGCCTGTAAGGATTATAAAGAAAAAGGGAGAGCATATTACAGACATATTACATATGCATGTAATATTACATACATATTACATATGTATGTAATATGACATACATATTACAGGCATATGGGTGTAGCAGCACAGGACCCCAGCTCTGCAGTGCCACCAGTAGGTTTGGCACCATTTCCCACATCAGATGATGGGCACGTGGTGCACAGCCCCACCACTCCACACACTGCAGCTCTGGAATCTCACAAACAACTCTTCCCAACCTAAAAAGGTGTCAAATCTGTGAACTTGCACTGCCTTCTAGCTAGAGAGAGAGGCAGGTAGAAAAAACTAACATGGTGTTGGGTAAAGTTAAACTTTGAAACCCAGCAGTACCACACCACATCTGATTTTAGGAAGGGCCCTAAAAGCCACTGGAAAGCTTTCAGAGACAAACAATGAAACGTAAGAAGACACAATCTATTTTAAAATTCACAACTGCTCTCCACATTTATAACCCCTTATCATAGGTCTAGGGCTTGATCCTACAAAAATTCACAGATATGACTCCATCACAGTGAGAGACCCACTGAAACATTTGGAACTACTGGAACTGTATCTTGCTGCAGTGTGGACCTGCGCCACCTCCCCAGGCTTAGACCTGGGTTACTTCACAAAGCAAAGACACTTCAGCTAGTCCTTGGCTCAGAATGACATCCAGAGGTAAGAGAGAGTTAGCTGGAAGTCACTTCAGGATCAAATTTGTCATCTGAATGACAGATCACAATCTACATCACACATCAAAAAATCTCCCAGAAAATAAAGGCATCCCTCCGGTGTAGCAAATCCCAAACCCATCTGTTTTACCCAGTCAAGACCTACACTAATGACACCAAAGTGAAGTGAGAGTTACTGAGGGAGACTGCACCTGGCAATGAAGGAACATTCCTCTACTAATTTAATGTTAAGGCAAAACAGGTCATCATAGCAGCTTCCCTAATAGACAAAGGGATCTGGCATTTTAGTCCAGGTCCTTTGGTGTATCGCAATTTAAGAATGAAAAAACACAGATGCATATTTTAAAGCCTAAGTTAAAAATCTACTTAGAATGTTTCTAGTTAGCAAAAATTATGTGTTGGTGATGAATCTTGCAGTAAATCTAGTTCTTCTGAAGGTGATTTGTGAATGGGGGAAGGGGGCGAATCTATTTGGAAGGAATAGTAAACATTAAAAGGCAATTTATCTTGCTGGCCTTATTTTAAAATTTGTGAAATACAGCAGAAGGGGGAGAGAAAGAAACAAACTAGCCATGAAGGGCAATAGCAAGTTAGCAGGAAAAGCTGTCCAGAACAAACGCTCTTTTTAAGACGTATGTGCTACACACACATGTTGTAAATCCTCACAGCACTTACACAGCCAAGAGCCAGCACAGCATGGAAAGCCCTTTGCTTTACACAGACACATGCAGCACTGCTCACTTTGCATTCCCTGGGACCTGTCCAGCTGCCACGTGGGTGTTGCTGCTGCTGTTCAAAAGGAACCTGTGCCCAGAACAGCCAGCATAGCTACTCAGACATGGAAAAGGTGAGGCAATCACAGCTCCAGCTTTTGGGTGCAGAGCCTACACACACTGAGGTAGGGGAGCTGTGAAAATTTTCCATCATGAAATATTCCATGGGGAGCTTAAACAATATGTTCCTATTCCCCACTGCTCAGCCTCTAACTCATCAGTCTCCACAAGCAGCAGAGTTGAGTGCAAGAAAAGGAAACTTCCAACAAATGCTCCTTCCTCTTCCCCATCTCTTCCTGCCTTCCATTCCCAGGGAGGAGCTGCATGCACACATTTTCAAACGTACATAAATGCCAATGCATGTCTGTCTAAAACACCCCAGGACACCCAGAGCAGTGAAGTTCAGCTCATTTTTTAACTGCTCATATTGATTGGATTCAACCTTGCTGACTCCCAGACCAGCTCTGTCCTCTTGGATGCCTAAGCCTGGTGCCTCACAGCCTCGCACGTGTTGTGTTGTCTCACTGTTCCCCTACTAATTTAGTAAACCTAAAAAAAGACTGTCTTCTACTGCATGCTCTTAAGGATTTAGACCATTCTTCCACATTGTTTCAAACAGAGTTCCTTATTCTTAACATCTGAATATTCAGCAGTCATATTTCTAAAGGGAACCTGCTTTTAAGAGGACGACAAATGGAAAAAGTGGCTCTTCCTCAGACTCAGGTTCAGAAACTTCACAGTTACTCAACCAAGAATTTTGAGCACTTCAAGACACATATGAAGGAAAATTAAGTAATGGAAAATATATTCTCATTCAGGAGCTCAGGGCTAATTTCTGCAAAAGTATTTAATTTACTAAGTAGTAAAAGTACAAAATGAGTCCACTGGATTTTCAAGAGCACATTATTAGTACCTGCTTAACTCCCACTGAAACTGGTAGCTACATGAGCACATGACATTATTACTGAAATTTGCTCCGCTGTAACATAAAAAAAAAAAATCTTGTATAAGAGAGATTCCAGCTCTTTTTAAAATTTTGCAATTAACATTTAACACTGAGTTTTACAGTTACCTTTCTTTATAGTGCCAAATACAAAACTGAAGGTTTGGAATGTTTAAGGATCCTGTATTTTATGATTAAGCAGGTAATTTCATGTTTTATTAGTGCCCAAGATCTGGCACTAAGGAGTTCTTCCCTCAAGCAGGTCCACACCTAGCAATGGTCAGGCAGGCAAAAAGCATGGTGAGCTGACACCATGGAAATCATTTAAATAAGAAAAAGGCCTTAAGTAATTGGAAAAGAGCTTTTATTATAAACAGAAGATGGCAAGAAAATCTTTGGGTCACCATATTTTAAATTTAATTCTTTGTTTCTAAGTGCGAATATTTCTAGAGCTATGGAGGGCAAATATCCCTGTTTGCACCATGCATAACAAAAGAAGTTACTGTACTGGTTCTGGATTTCAGTAAATAAATCTGTCATCTTAGATTTAACATACAGGCAGCCACTGTGGATTTAAAATAAGAGTTCTTTACACCTTCTTGTATTTCATAGCTGATCATTTTAAGAAACAAACCCTTTACTGTTGTTTCTGAACACTGACACTGCTTTTTCTTTCGCCATGGACAGATGCACTGTAACTACGTGGTCATTAAACCAAGCACAGGGGAAAATGCTAAATGAAAGAAGGAAGCTGAAAAGAGAAAATCGATTTTCCCCCCTCTAATTCACATACAACTTCAGGAACCGCTGCAGGCAGTCCCAATTGTGGATTTCTTCTAACACGTGAAGAAATGTCATTTTCAAGTCAAATTCATTCCTATGCAGAAGTCAAAAAGTACATTGTATTAAGTCTCATCTTTGTGTTGAAAATATGGCTTTAGACAAATAAAAGCTGTATACTGTGCATAATAAAATCCTTATCCAGAAGAGTACTTCTGTCTAAAAAGAATGCGTACATCTATCATACTGCTTCAGAATGAGGAATTTTGATCTTCAGCCATGTTTAATGAACAATGAAGGGAAAAATCTAATACTCCTCATAGTTGCTACTCACAGCTTAATAGACAAAATAATTATTAGATTTATTGCATCAATATCAGAATGTACAACTTATGTACATCTGGCCATTTAAAGGATAACACGAAACTGAGTTTTTGCACCTCACCTTTATGAGATGCACATCACCTTATGGTTTTATGAGGTTTGTTTTGACCTTAAACTGCGACCTGCTAATAGTCTGTATGTTTAAGTATAGTGTGGCCTTGTAAAAAGTCATTTAAACAAAATTCAGATAGGTCAACCTCCACAACATTAGGAAAAATTACCCCAAATTTTTATTTCAGGATTTGAATATGCCCTCAGCCCCAAACCTTTGCTTTACAATGCACTCCTATCATACCAGGTGCCTACAGTTTCCATTGTTTCTGCTTTGTTTTCTTCCAAGAGCCATTTTTAATAATCATTACTAATGAACTCAGCACATACTGGGCAGTACCCAAGGAATTCCCTCATTAAACTGCAATAGCATTTACATTCTGTGTATTCTATCAACCAGGATTTTTTGTTTTAAAGAGAAAAGCATCATAAAATTTAGCTCAATGGCTCAGTTCTTAGTAAAATTAATAGGAGTTCAATACTCCACTGTCATTCATTCCTTTGAAATTTTTTACCACAACATCAAAAGGGCAACAAGGACCCTGAAGGATTTTTTCCAATGTTTTAGAGAGCAAAGGAAAACAGACAAGAATGATCCAGAGTGGATTTCTCCACAGGACCCATCCCCATGGCAGGCAGGGAACACACAGCACTGCTCCCTACCTTGGAGCAGCTTCCAGTGTTGTCCAGAGGCAAAGAAACCTCACATGATGGATAAATGCACTGGCAAACATCCTACTGGGGTTTTGTTAGGAAGGTAAAACACAGCAGAAATTAGGAAGTGTCACAGCATAAGCCACAGCACATGTCCCAGTCAAGATGGTCACAACACACAGTGTCACCATACAACTTCAGAAAGCTTCAACCCATACACAGCAACACCTTACCACTTCAGGAGGCTGCAAGAATCTGCCCTTCTTGTTCTTTAGCCCAACCTTTTGTACCCTCATGCTCATGCACTGCACCTGTGTGCCCTCTGTTCCCTTTGGTGGCTGGTCAGTGCCCCTGGGCACTCCATGGCTCATTGCTGTCAGTGCTGCTCACCTGCTTTTCACAGCTGTGCCCACTGGGATGAGGCTCAGCCACAGCCCCACTCCCAGTTACCACAACCTGTGTGCCTGGAGGGAAGAACACCCATTTAGGTCCTGTTTGTTTCTCAATGATAGTGTGACAGGCTATTTTCCATGAAGGAGCAGGGATCACTGATTATGTCCCATTTACTTACCCATCCCTTGCACAGCAATTCAGCCTCTCAGTTTACTGTGCCCAGCACAAAAACAAAATAAACCACCTCCCATTTCTACATTTGCTCTCCTTAAGCTTTTTTCCAGAGGTGGCTCCCCCTCAGGACTGAGAAATACCTCCAGCCAACCACCTTTGCCTCAGCAAACCTTTCAGACCACGTGGGCAAAGAGATTTTGTCACTGCAAGATATCAAATACTTTCCACTGAAAATTCTTTCAGTACCAGTAACAGAAACTAAATTTTATTACTACAGCAAGGCACAAACACAGCACAAAAAGACAAAATGGGGCCATTAGCTCAATCTTTCTGCCTCCTCTGCATTATGACAGATACTTTGCCATTTTAATCTAATCTACAAAATTGCTACCAATTACTGTGTTCCTGACACTATTAAAAATTGTATTAGTTCTTTTAACTGGTGTAGTGGGCTGAGTGCTGGCAAACCCCAGACAACTGGCCACAAATATTTATGGATATATTCCCTTGTGACCTGCATTGTGCCTCCTAACTGCTGTTACTATTTCAGTTTCTCCTCTTTCCCCCCCCCCCACATTTTTTACATTTTGCTGCTTTCTCTTATGACTGTCTTCACTTCCCTTCCTGGGGAACAAAATATGTAGGCCATCCAAAAACTCTTAGGAAACACCTCAAAGAGCAGTTGTTTAAGTACATTAACCCACACAATTTGCCAATGATGTTTTCATTTCTAGGGAATCAATCCAATAAATCACTAAACAGAATCATGGTATATTATATATCTGCATTCCTGAATAAACTGTATTCTTTTATGTACATGACAAAGGAAGTTATGTCGTATTTATGTATATATAAGATGATTGACCTTTCTTTCAATGGCCACAGTCATTTATATGCAAAAATATAGACTTTAGAAGGTCTTACATCTTTGAAATTTAGCATGAGTGCTTCAGGACATGCTTAAAATGCATTCCCCCACAGTAATAATGTGGTTTTTCACATAGAAAGAATCAGAAGGACAAAGTTTTTCACTTTAATGTTACAGCTACACATGGACTCATTAGTATGGACTAATTCTCCTGTTAGAGGTTTGTGGCAGAATCCCCCAGACCCCTGTTTCTGATCTGCAGGAATTCCTGTCCCAGGTTGTGATGCTCAGATAAGCAAAAGCAATTTTCAGTTCAAGTAATGTGGTCCCCTACCATTCCTTCCTGCCTTCAGCAATTATATGATTCATCCCTCAGGTTTAGAGGTTTCAGCTCTTCTAATGTTGATAAAGTAACCCACAGTCCCTCAGGTGAGCTCTGCCTCTGCTCTCAGGGCAGCTGTTGTTACACACGTGGAAACGATGAGGCTTCCATCTTGCCTGGCCACTGAGGTAATGCGCAAACCTCACTAAATACACTGCTGAAGAATGTGCAGATAAACCAATGAAACCAGGTCAGGCTGGAAGGGACCCTGAGCAACCTGGGCCAGTGGAAGGTGTCCCTGCCCATGGCAGGGGCTGGAGCTAGGTGATCTTTGAGGTTCCCTTCTGACCCAAACCATTCTGTGGTGGCTACCAATTATCTGTGTGATCTAACACCGAGAGGCATGGCTGCTCATGCAAATATCACATGCTGGAGCAGGGAGGAGGCCCAGCCAGGTGTGTTTAGAAGTGCCAGGAGCTCTGCCAGCAGGCAGATCCCAGACAGCGGCACAGCCCGCAGTGGCAGGTACAGCACAGGAGGAGGCCAGGAAGATGCAGAGATTGATGCATGAGATCCATGCATCAAAACCAGCTGCATGAAAACCAGCTGCAAATCTGCGTTAGGTGAGAGGTGCACTGGGGCTGCCTGGTCATACTGACCCAGTTTCACTTACCTGTGTCCCACACATCCACTTGATAGCACAAACCAGTGCGGACTCACAGAATTCAATTGTTTCAATGCCCAGAGTGGCAGCTCAGGCTTGAGGCTGCAAGGATGAGGGTAAGGAACTTGTGGGGTGGGAAGCCTGAGTTCCTCACCTACTTCCTCAGTCTGGTGCTGACTCAGCTCAAGGGCACTTTTCCACTGCCCCAAGAGATCCTCTTCCCCCACCCTCCTGTATCGCTCACCTTTTTATATTGCATTTCAGCCTGATTTCCCTGGGAATGCACCTCAGGTCTTAAAGGGTTGATGGGGTTGGGGCTTTCTGTTCAAATCCTAAGAAATCCTGCATTCAGGAGAACACAGGACATTCGGCAACAGATGCTGCAGCTGTTTCTAGGGACACTTTATTAGGAAGAAAAGCTGAGAGAGATAGATACTAGAATCTGCTGTAATTTTTTTTCTCTAATTGTTGGAAATTAAAGCTACGGATTTCTTTTGTTCTCTGCACCCCTAATCCTCTGAAGCTCTCAGTTTATACTGAAAGTATTAGAAATATGTAAAATTTCTTATGAATACTGGAAAACGGTTAAAAGTTCCTTTTTCAGGTAACAGGATGAAGCTGACGGGGCAAAAATCTGCAATCTTGTACCACTGGATTTACCTGTTCTTAGTAAGTGAAAGATAAATGCATTCCTCAGCGGGCAAACAACAGGTTCAAATGACATTTTAAATAATTGCTTTTTCTATTAGCAACTGTCATAGAAATTCCTTATCTAATGCAATTAAAACCAAAAATAAATGCTCACATGCATACATGTACTGAATAGTCAAGGAAAAGCTCAAGTCTGAAATTATAAAAAAAATCTGAAATAGAAAAATTAAGATGCTGATTTGCTATACATTTTGGAGAAAGCTTAAAACTGATTGCTTGCCCTGGTTCCTTTTTCTAAGAGAAAATTATTTTAGAAAAGGTTAAGGGAAAATGTCACAGCTGGGAATCAGATGTCTGAGCACACAATTTCAGCTAACACATGGTTCAGCTATGTGCACACTTTAAGGGGCAGAACAACTTTGTTCTGCCACATGCCAGCAAAACAGACCAGAACAAAAAAGCCTTTCTGATGTACCAAAATGACAGGCCACCACAGAAAAGCAACGATTTCAGAGTCTAGATTTCTCACAGGTCAGAAACACCGACAATGTTCTCACTGGGATTCATGATTAAATGGGGAAGAAGAATCAGGCCAGTCCTTCGATCACTGAAGCTTGGTGTCAGGGTGACATGACCACAGTTTCTCTAGATGAAGTCAGTACTGTCACTTTATGCTTTGAAGTATTTATTTCTGTTCAGCTGAAGGAACCATTGATCCGAAGCCTTCAATCAGGCAAATCTGGAAGATCACCTTACCTGACAGCATTCAAAATTATCAAGATACACCAACTATTTTCCTAGGTTATGAGAATCATTCCTCTAGTTTCTCAGAGGACAGACTTAGAATAGGTGCACTATAAAGCACTGGTAGAGAGCACATTCAGACTGTGGACATTCAGAGTGTAAGGTACATACCTGTTGGCAGTAATAAGTTAAATATTTAACATTACAAATGCTGGTGGTGATGTACGCATTTAAACCATTCTTACTTTTGTGCAAAGCAATGATGTAAGTTGGAAGAAAATTTTCCACCTCTGTTCAAAACTCTGCTGTGCAAAACTACTGTAACTACAAAGGACTTGGGGCTGGGTTGCTATTACCAGGGGACGGGGGGTAGGAGGCTGTTCTCTGCAATTCTCACCTTCCCAACCTGTGACTTCAGAAGTGGGACTGACATGTACTGAGAGCTGTCACAAGCAGGAGACTCTCATTACTTAATGCTCATACTGATGAAGCCCCACAGCAGCATCAGGTTATCCCCTGCAGCTTTTGTTCTTAACAGGAACTCTTATTACTTCTTTTATTTAATGCTTCTTTGGTAAAGTCTACCTTCAAGTATTACTGATTATATTCTAATAATTAACAGTGTGTACTAAGCTGTTGCCTACACAGAATGGCCTTGTACTGGAAGGCCACAAAAGGAAAAGGATGTTATTATGGAAGTAAGGTGACCACCAACACTTTCCAAACACTGAAATCGTGTACCAGCATCAAGCTAGTTCTGCCATTCTAATGCTCGATGTTCAAGATTATTTGGTGTATGTATTTTACATACTCTTCTGTACCATTTTGCTCAGTACAGCCTGGTCTTCCTCCTCCCCAGATCAATGAAAAACACTCTGCATCTCCTGTCCCATTGAATAATCCCTTAAACTCTTTGCCTGAGAGATTTAACACCATCACATTTCTGAAAGTATCATCAATGCCTTTTGGTATTGAGAGTACAGAAAGTACAAATACATTTCTCCATCTTTATTTCCTGGACTATTTTAAAAATATACAAATGGAATTGTGCCTCATAGCCCTTCTAGCACACCAATCCCCATATTTTTGGCCTCTCCTTTTCCTACAGCAGAATGCTTCACTTGCCTGAAATACATGAAAGAGAAGTATGTGGCCACAGGATGATCTGTATTGTTTAAATATAAGACAGCAAGGGTATCACAGCTGCCAGTTCCCAAGATACTGTTTCCATGGAGAGTAATTTATATTAACATCTAAAGCACAGGGGCATGAAAACCCAGAGCAGTGAAGCAAGGAAAGCTACAGCTAAGAGAAGAATTAGCTCTATACTTAAGTGTGCTGTGGAATCTCTTACATGAAGGTGATGTCTTACTCTAATACCTGTTTAGAGAAGCCCTCATGTCACACGACTAAGTCTTCATTTGGTTTTTGAGGATTCACTTCACTGCCAGTGAATTCAAAGGGGTGGCAGTGCTATTTTCAGAGATTTTCCAGCTTCAAAGTTTTACTGCATTAGTTACCACAGCACCCCAGTCTATGTGTCAGAGATGCAAGGAAAAAAGGTCTGAAATTAAATCAGGTACATTAAGTAAATGAGGTAAGTACATTGGAAAATTGTATTTTATAAAATACAATTTTTGACATTTTGTTGTTATTTGCTGTTCTCCATCTGTAGGGACCATTGACATCTTGAGCTTTACAAACTCTTAATAGAGGTTCTGGACAACTCATAGGTATACAGCCACATTTCACCACACCAAGAAGCTTGCTTAGCATATCTTCACCAAACAGTATCTCCAGGTGTAACAGCTGAAAGCCTCTGCTGATAATACCAAATCACATTACACATGGTGTAAAGGGCATGGAACAACAACCCTCTTTTTTCACACCAAGTTGCATCAGGCTAACTATTCTAGAAGGAGCACTAGAAGTACAGTATATTTGTCCTGCTCTGTCACCTGCCTTTCTTCAATTTGCCATCCTGTTGCTTCTTTCTTCAGTGGGAAGAGCACAGTGATCCAGGCCAGGCAAGAAATAAACTCGAGTCTGGCTTTCTTGGATATAATCATAGAAAAACTTGATTAGGAAAAGACCTTAAAGATAATTTAGTTCAAATTCTCCTGCCATGAACACTTCCAGGGATGGGGCATCTCCAGCTTGTCTCAGCAACCTGTTCCAGTGCCACAATGCCCTCAATGCATTCAGTCCTTTTCAAGCTGTGGTTCTGCAACGCAGCAGTTACTTTTTGTGGATGCTCATAAGATCCAGAAAAGCAGGTTCACACACTATGAAAAAATCCTTTTCAACATCATAATCTACATCTGCTATCACTATTGTTTTCCTTATAAGCAGCAGCTTTTCTTCTAAATCTTGTTTCCCTTTTTAAAGCATTTTCACAGAACAGTGGTTGCTATACATCCGCCATCATTACCTTCAGTTCATGCAGCTCAGTCTCACCAGTTCTGTGGTTTCCTCAAGATGGAGTTCAGTTGATGAGAATAAAGACAAAAACAGCAGAAAGACACTTACTGCACTTTGGTTATACATCTAGGTGAACTCACACAGGCATGTTTGTGTTTATAGCTGAGCTGATTTCTCAGAACACGTCTGAGACACGAAGTGGGAACTTCACCGCAGAGTAGGCAAATGTTGCCAACAACTGTCAATTCAAGTAAAAAAATTCCTGATTACAGAAAAATGTGTTTTACACAGAAGTGAGGAAAGTACTAAAAGCTAGGCTGAGTGAATTCCACATGAAGACCAAGAAGAAGCAGAGAGCAACACAAGCCCGCAGAGGATGTGCAGCACTTCAGTTAGGAGTTTAAACATGTCACTGGGAAATGAAATGCTCATTACCAACTAAGGATGACTGTAAATAATTTGTTGCTTCAGGTTTTAAGATTTTGGGGTTTTTTTCTGCTCTTTCAGTTCCTCCATCCCCTCCCACATACTGCTATTTTTATATATAGCCAGCACTACCAGATGTCATTCTGTCATCTGCCACCATTACCCTTTTCTGATGAGGTTTTTATTACTTCTAATCTTTATATTATAGCCAAGATTTCTGGCATTAGGGGAGCTGGAGAGAAAGGTGTTAAAACACAAAGTCTTAGTTCAGACTACATAAATGTAAACAGCAATTATGCAATATATGCTAATCTAAGAAAAATCCTTAACAAACTAAAACCTTTATCCTGCTATAGGATAGGATTTTGTATATTTTTAGCAACAGAAAACATGCATCATATGAAGAGCTGACTGGATTTGTGGAAGGTGGAAAAAAGTGATTTGACCATTTTGTTTTTGCACTTCATCCCGTAACTCCAGTGCTCCCAGTCCCACATGACAGTGTCTGTCAGAATGATATATGTCACTGACAAAACATGAAATACAAACAGCAAATCAAATATAAAGAGGTCTGCAGGTGGAAAGAGGAATTATGGCTACAACTCTGGGCTGCATACAGATGAATGATTAAAACCTTACAAGATGCCTTTTTCAAATACTGATCCAATTATCAACATATAAATGACCAAACAAGTGGCCCACTGGCTCAACATATAAAAATAATTCATTAAGACAATGATACTTGAAGGGACAGGTTTATTATATCTCCTACACCTTTTCAGCTCTGAGCCGGTGACCAAAGCAATAATGAAAACCTTAATCCAGAAAACATTTACAGCAAAACACAATGTCTTTGTGCTGTTAATCAAAATGTTTTATGGTTCTCCTCCCTTCTTACATCTCCAGTGATTCTCTAACTTTGCAATGGTATTTTCCATACAGTAATGCTGAAAAAACTACACTAAATACAACATAAGCCTAAATAATAATTCATTTTTAATTACCTGGTATAGGATACCTTGCAAACAAAAGACACTTTTCAGATTTACTGACAAGTACTGTATTTTTTTTGGCAACCCTGGAACAAACCAGAATAAAAAGCAAAGAATTATTCTATAACCATGAGGGAAAGAAACATCCATCTAAATGTAGAGGATTCATATGGTAAAACTAAAGAAAAAATCCACACTTAGAGCAGATTTTTTTTTAATTCTTAGTGCAAGAAACATAACCAAGTTAATCACAGAATCAGTACTAATTAAGAATATGGAAAATTCTCCTATACAGAGGTAGAGTCCAGTGCACAAGGCTAAAACGATATTCAATAGTCTAAACAAGACTGAGCCAGGTTTTACGGAATCCACTTTTTAAAGTATCAGACTGTATGTACATACATACAATAAATAGACTATACAATCTTTAAAGTAGTTTAATAAACTTCACAAAAATTATAGTAGATGCATTGATATCTTTACATAATCCAAAGTTCATATCTCTATCACCCAGAAATGGATAAAACCAATATTCCTGATATCAAGTTAAATGGAAAATAGTTTAGCAAAGTGTTGATAAATCAAAATATTTTACATATTTTAAAGCCTAAATTTATGCTTATAAAGGATGAATTTCAAATGCTCTGAAAATGTACCTTTTGATACTATCTGTAAAGAGGTTTTCAAATGCTGTAATTTGTTATAAACACTTGCCTTACATTCCATGTTCAAGGGAAAAATGGACTTGGATACTCACAGTTCTGATGCATTGGCACAACAAGAAGTGTTGAGAATTAGATTATTTTAATGGCCCAAAGAACATCAGGAGAATTTATGGACAAAGCCTTCATGTCTCAAACTAAAGAAATCACATTGGAAAGCTAACAGGAAACTGCTTGGTTCCACTGCTTCCATCCTGTGGTGCCTCCCTGCCTGGAGGGCCCGGATTAGCATCGCTCTGGGAGTCAAGTGCGCAACTCTGGGCCCCCAGGTAGCTACAAGCCCATAGGGCTTAACAAAACAAACATGGAATCTTTCTGGGTTACAACAGTAGTGCACAAATCAGGGACATCTGCTGCCATTCCCTTCAGAGATAGTCACAAGGACAGATTTCAGGGAACTGAGAGCTTTCAGCTGAATCTTTCTAAACTGTGAAAAAAAAAACAAAACAAAAACTGGGGGAAAAGGGAAAAAAAATCACCCTGCGGTGTTATGAAGCAAATATGCTTATACTGACAAGTTATTTTGTATAAAAGGTTCTTACAATTGCCAAGGGGGGGGGGAACAGCCACAGTAAGAGCAAAATAATAATAACAACAAAGGAGTTTCATAATCTGAGTTGGAAATTATATTCACAGTTCATTTACTTTTAATTTCTATAAGCACCTACACTGAAAAACATGAGGGTTTGTATTTTAGCTTCCAAATAGAATCTCCTTGTGACAGATACCTTGTTAAGATTTCCATTCTGCTCTTCTACAGGCCTTCTCATTGGAACAATTTTTTTTATTATTTTTTATTTTATACAAACAGACTCACTTTGATTTAAAGTAAACATATAAAAATTGAGAATATTGCTTGCAACAATGGACCTGGAGGTGAAGGAATGAACTTGTCAGGCCATAAAAAAAAAAAAAATTCCTTCAAAATGGATGAATTCTGCTAAACTTCTAATGTTATGAAAATCTGCAAAAAGGATCACAAGATCTGTTGCAAATTTCAGAGATTTGGCCCAAGTCTTATCATCATCTCAAGTCTTTAACAATTGTATCTTTACATTACGGAAAAATAAATGATTCCAAGAACTCAGGAAGGCACACGCACCCAAGTATACTATAAATAAAACACATCATGAAATTACAAAGATCTTCTGATCCCTGTACACACTTTTGGTTCAGCACTATGGTCAAGTTCTCTCTTTTGAAATACAATAAAAGGCATACAAGAAATGTAACATATGCATAATAATTAAGAAGAATAATGCTAATAAGACAGGTTACAGAGAAAAGTGCAGTGAAAAACCCAACGCTATTTATTCAGGGGCTTGTGCTACTGTAAATACAGACTTTGTATTTCCTGCTGTGCAAGGGGAAGAATTTATCCTGGGAAGCAGCAATGAGGAATGCAAAAAAAAACAACAACAACAACAAAAAAAGATATTAAGAGAAACCTTTAGGATGGAACTCTCCCAATGTCATTCCTCTAGTGCACAGTCATCTGACTACATGTTTTTTTTTCATGCTGCCATTTCCCTTCATGAGTACAGTATAATAGAAAATGGCAGCGTTCTTAAATATTTTTCTGCCTCTACTTCATTTTTTTGTTTCTTCTTCCAAGCACCCGATTTGCTGTTTCCTCATAAAAGTGTAAAGCTGTTAGTGGAAGTGAGAAAATAATTGTTGCCAATCTTCTCTCCCGAACACCGATTTCTCCATTTCTCCTTCCGTTAGGTATTTCACTTGTGTGCTACACAATGGGGAGGCACTGTAAAGGCAGCTTGACAGATTTAAAAATTAAAAAATCAAAAGTCTTTTTTTCTTTATCCCCGCGCCCCCAGCCCAATCTGAAAAAAATGGATGGATGAAACAGTACGTCCGTAGGAATATTCCAGTCTCCTCTGTTAGGAGATAATAGCAGGGGACCATCTAACCACAGTCAGATTGTCAGCACTGACCGACCGCTTCTTTGCAGCTTTCCTGAAGTCCTTGTATTTATCTTCACACAGGCGAGAAATGGCCTGCAAGAGAAAAGATGAAAAGCCCTCAGTGGCACTGCCCACAGCTGTCCAGGTAAAGCAAGACTAAATGCAGATTTCTACATACAGGGGGGAATTACAAAAGTCATTTCATTAAGCAAAACACATAAACACATGAAGACATTCTCCTCAAATCCTAGTTTTCATTTCATTCGTCTTGGAAGAAAGGCTTGCATTGCCTCACATGGCAGCAGAGGGACCCGGCATACCCCAAGCCTTTTCTTTGAAGGTGAACCATCACAAACCTCACTGAGGGAGCTGGCAGTGCTTATCCATTTCTACAAGGTAATTGGTGCATCATCCTTCATAGGTGAAAAATCATGGAAAACTTAATAAAACAACTATAGAAACTGTAAGTGTATTTGGAGAATTTAAAAATTGGGTGGCTCCTAAATATTTTATTTCCTAAAAATCTTGTAGTAATTGTATTTTTCTCTGTTGAGAAATGGTCTTGCAGAACACTCACCCTGCTTTGCCTCCTGAGCTGATGTTAACTCACCTTTCAGAAGCAGATGATCATTTCTAGGTGACCAGGCTATCTTATATAGTTCCATAGGGAAATGAAACTCATATTCAGAATAATTTAATTCATGTTATAAATACACAGTAATTTTTAAACTTTTTGAAGAGAGAGACAAATATTATTCAAGTCTCAATTCCTTTTATGCTATACTGAAATTAATGTTTGATGTTTCTTCTACTGACTTTAGCCAAGTTTAAAAATAGTATTTATTATGGACCTCACATGCATGAATTTACTGTTCCCTAAAATAGCCTGTCTATTAGAGTTCATATGGCTAGGACAGGCTGTGGTTGGCATCAGTAGAGATGTTAACTCTGGCAATCAAACTGCAGAGCTGCAGAGAAAGCTCACTGCAAGGAGCACTCAAGGTCAAATTCAAAAATAAGACAAACTAAAGCAGCATTTTTTATTTACTCAGGAATGCTTTCAAGTTGTGCCTTAAGATAAGATGTTTAATAAAGAGTACTGTACAAACAAACCCAGTAGAAGTGTTTGATTATAACACAAGGCATTACAAATAATTAAACATCCTTACTCCATGGTTCATCATTTTCTCTCTTGATCTTTACCTCTATAGCACAGAAAATTGTAGCAGTGAAGAGTCCTTTAATTTGAATAGTCCTGCAAAGACCAGAGCCATGTATGGCAGAAGCACACAACTCATACATCTGAGTTCACCTAATGCTCTGGTCAAGCCAGCCACAAAACATCATTAAATTAGAAAACAAAACTAAACTAAACAAAACAAACTCAAACCCCAGAACAGCATAAAACCTACCACCACCAAAAGATCAGTTGCTACTTTTTAACTGAAAACTGCAAGTATTCATATTGTTTCTTAGACTGTAACTTCATGCACTTAAAACTCCTCAATAAAACCTTATTTAATTTAACCAGGAACTTGATGGACTAAGAGAGTTTCTGCAATTCAATCAGATTTAAAATTCAATAGGTTAAAAATATTTATCTGTGAAATACTGTGCCAAGGCATGACAAAGGGGTGAACTTAGGTGGAGCTCAGCTTTTTTCAGCTGCCAAATCAGACTATTACCTTAGGCATCCAACAGTCAGAGAAGGTAATCACTTCAAAATTGCCTGTGTGACACAGGAAAATTTCTGTTCTGGCACTTGGTCAGACAAAATGAAATGTTGCTTGGAAGTGGCACTTAATATTTGGCATCTCTAGGCTATGCTGATGAATCATATGGATAAGAAACACACTGCCATTTAAAGCAACTCTGTATCTAAAGATGCCTCTTCATCTGCAAGTAAGTTAGAAAACCAACATTTGGAGCATACTTGGCAAGGTAGTTAGTCAACTTTAGTATAACATATGGGGAAACAGGAAAAGCAGAAAATTGTAAATATTTACTATTGTCCTTCAGTTAAAATAAATCAAAATAGCTATAATCACCTTTCTATCACATGATAATTCTGTTGCTTTTATTGCTAGAAAAAGAAACCAATTTTTGGCAGTTGCAAGGGCCCATTTCTCATGTCAAATCAAAACATTCCTAAAAACCAACAACACTAATCCATCATGTGAAATTTTGTTGGACTTGGCTATAATGTATGTATTCAGCTAGAATGCATACACATATATATTCTTCCATTATACCTATGCATACACAACTAAAGTCAGTTCCTCTGCTGAGTTATATGTCTCTTGTAGAGATTCCATCATTGGAAGAGGGGACAAGTAAGGAGAAAGAAGGCTGGAGAATGGCAGTAGTAGTAGTAGTAGTAATAGTAGAAGCAGCACTACAAATTTTGGCTGCATGCAGTTTGTGAAGGGCAGGAAAGCAGCACAGCTGGTTATGGGGTCACTATCAGGTATGCACAAAGGCACTGTGAGTGCTGCACACCCTCCAAAAACTGACAAACCAGAGGAAACTGAGCAGAGACAAAGAGCAGGTAGTTCTCCTTAATTTATAAAGCATGAGAAAAGCACAACTGGTTACTCCTAAGACCCAAAAAGGTGAGTTTTGATCTGTTTTGCTCTTCCTTTTCTTGTTGGCTTTGAGGGTTCTGAACATACAAGCACACAGAACTGCAATCAAGTCACTGTGACACTGGAAAGCTGAAGAGATATAAAGACACGTCTCTGCTTGTAACTTACATATTTTTCTCCTGGTTTTGTCTGTTTGAACCATGGGACTATATCTCTTTAGGGTCAGGAAAACAGCACATATTTCAAAGGGTTTGAACTATGTGCTCAAGTACCATCCTAACAACATCAGTTAAACTGGGAGTGCACTAATGAATGCTCTCAGAAAATCTAACCTTGAAACAAGCACAGTGCTAAGATCACAAGCAGCAATAGGACAGACACGTTTTGTCAACTTAACCCAAAGAGCAGAATCTGACTCATATTTAGCTCAGTACATGGGAGAAAATACATGTGTACGAGTAGGAAATTAGGAAATAGTGGATTCAGGCTGGACACCAAACAACCTTCTTAGGAGAAAAAATTCTCCCATATTAGAAAACAGGTCTCAGGAAAAGCAAAGGAAGCCTTGACATTTGACATAATTAAAAGAAAGAACAAAACACACTATAACATATGCTGTTTGGAACAAACAACATTGGCAGGTGGACAGAGTGGACGATCTAATGAAAGTTTATTTGCCATTTTTAACCTGCCTGATTCCATAGAACAGGAGTAAAAAAAACCAAGAGGGTTCATAAAAATGGTTTCTGGCTACTAGGTGGACTGGTATAACAAATCCAGGACACTTCAGTCCACAGATAATTAAAAGGTAAAAAAGAAAAAAAAATTCCTTTCATTTTGTTATTTAAAAGACAAAGCTGCTTTTTAAGTGTCGATTCTGAGAAGATTAAATAAGAGAAAACATCCCCTGCAGATGCTTGAGAAAATGATGTAATTTTTAGCAAGTACTGCAATCTCTCATAACACCTCTAAGCTGATGGATCTTGTGCAGCATTTCCCTGTGGTGAGGTACCTTTCTTACTAGCCTCGTCCTTTTAGGACTTTTTGGGGTGTTTTTTTTCATCATCATGGGTATATCAACTTTATGATGTTTGCAGTAATCACAATGCAGATTCTGCCATGTCAGATCTAATGCTTCTGCTTTAAATAATAAAAAATAGATTTAGAATGCAAAAATAGCAAAAATATCTTATAATTTAGCTATTTCTCTATGCAACAGCTTTTGTGATCTCAAATGCCGTAAGTTGCTTTAATCTTAGCACTGAGCAAGGTCTTTATAGTTTATCACACAAGGCAAATCCTTCCACTGTATGAATACATTTGCTGTGAGGCTGTTGTCTTTTACCACAGACTGCAGCTTTTCTCTCGGTATCAAAAATGTCACAGCCTGTGTGGTACTACATCTACTCCACTTGACAATCCAGGCAACTGTTTTAAAACAGAGAACTCTGGTCTGAACAGCACACGAGAGACTACAGAAGTGCTGCAAATGCATTTTGATGACTCTTGGCAAGCTAAATGCTTAACTGTGCTCCGGGAACTGGGCTATAAATTATGCTGTCAAGTAGTTTCAAGGGCACACTAATGACAACCACGTACTGCCAGGGAACAAGGCAGTTCCCTTCCTTCTGGCCACAGAATATAGAGGAAAGGAGGCGGCAGACCAAGCTGGTTCACAGCAGATACTCCTTCTCTACCCTGAAGACATCCCCTGGCTAGCAGGGTTATTTACAGCCAACTTCTGCTGGCATGCCCAATGGGGAAATTTTTAATAATACAGATTTATTGAAAAAATATTCCATTAGTTCTTTTTTAAATATGCCCTTTCTTTAGCTAGTACAGAAGAATTACTACTATTCTCTGGCTATTTACAGTCATTTCCCATTTTTCTTTTCTTCTAAGGTTTTAGGAGCTATCATTGTTACATTCATTTGTAACCTGCTGTTATACATTGTGTGTGATATAGATGGAGAGTTTTAAGAAACTGTGGGCTAAATCAAAAAGTAATTCCCTTAATTTTGATATATGTAATAGCACTTCAAATCAAGACTCCCATGACTCAGTAAAACATCTCTTTTCAAGTAAGATTACAATCCAAATGAATTTTTATTTTAATATTCTCTTGAATAGAAAGAAAATCTGATGCAAATTTAGATCACACTCCATACACTCTTATTGGAGCTACCTGTGCAATTTAGGAAGAATATTTAGAAAGAATGGGAAATAAATCTTAAGTGAAATTTTCTTTGATTCTTTCTCCACCACTTTTAGCTCCCATTAGAGTCACAAACAAGTCAATTAACCTTCCCACGCACCATTCCCCCCCCAAAAAATGTGCATAGAACTGCCTGCCTGTTCCACAGGAGCACTGGGAATTTCAGAATATGCAAAGCTCAGTCTATCCCACAGGCAAACAACCTCCAATGCAAAGCTGTTATGCAATTAAAGATGTGTACCCTTAAAAGCAGCCAGCATCTAATGAAAATTTTCAAAATTAGTAACAAAATGCACACCCAGTGCAATAATGCCCATATTTGAAAAACATATCCAAAAAATTAGGAAAAATATGTTGCAGTCTTGCAAAGGGCCCACAAGTAGCTGATAATTTAAATCCCTCCTGTGTCTGTGGTATTCCCAGTGCCCAGCATTTTACAGGTGCAGACCACCCAACAGTGCTTCTGGCATATGAGATACCCACATCTCGCAAGCATTCATGACTTATTCACTGAAGGCATGTGCTCGTTTCCGTTCTCCCTTTACTAAGAAAATCACCATGGGAGATAAACTTGGATCCACATGAAACTGAGCACTTGCAGAAGAACATGGAATAGCTATTTTCAGTAACATTTGTTAATATTCTGTCATTTAAGGTGGATAATCAATTTTAAGAAACCAAAATGAATGGACAACACTAGACTCTGAACACCATAATTATAAAACTTGTGGGTACTTTCACAAGGCCAATATAGACAACTGCAACTGAAAAGAAATGGGAAAGCAAGGTAAGGTATGAAGCAAACTGGGTCAAAAAGCTGTCCCCACAGCCATGAATACTCAAAGCATAAACAAAACCATTATGAAAATCAGGCTCATGATATTCTAGTATCTCATGGGAGTATCTAGGAAGAGATGGAAGAGAGAAACAGCACAGAAATTCTTAATCCCCCTATATATTTAACACTGAGCAATCTAAAAAGAGTCTTACCTCAAGTTTATATGCCCTGTCCCTGCTGAGGGGCTCCAAGGGAAAACTCAGGTTATTTGCTTCTGCCAGGGAACGCAAATCAAAATAATACTTGGCATAAACACTGGAGGGAACATTAATATTGAACTGTAACAGCTCAAGAAACTGGCGTTCCAGCTCATTCCTGTGGAAAGGAGATAAACATGGACACGTATTTCAGACTGTGCATTCTGAATGTAATTTTACTTTAAATTGCAAATGGTATAAACCAAGTTCATTTTTTTATTCTTGCCATATGCAATTATCCCAGCCTAAGGTTTGACCTTCTCTACCAAGTTCTGTCGGTGTACTCACACCAATGAGGAATAGGAGAGATGCTGCACCTTGCAGCTGCTACTGCAATGCCAATCAAATCCAGATACAAGTTTTGCTAGTGAAAGGGCACCTTCATCAGTTTCGCTAACACAATTTTGGAAGGAAAACCTAGCAGGGAAAAAATTTTCTCGTAGTTTCTGCTTTACCTCCACTAGGTGGGTCTGCACACACAGCTATGCCACAACAACACACATACCCCTGCCCTAAATTTGTCAGGCTCCCCTCATAAACACTACAAATTACTCTAACACAAATTACTGAAGAACATATTTACTCCCTGCAGCTCTTCATAATCAATTGTTTAGAATTAGTCATGGGAAACCTGAATTTTTCATCATACTCTCTTTATGAACAGAATACAGTAATTTTTCCCTTAGACATGCAACCAAAATTCGCAGCGGTTCTCACATGTTTTCCAGCATTTAAACAAAAGATGTTTGTCAAAATACCTGATAGGAACACAGCTCCTGTTTGAGCTCCCACCCTGTAAAACTCTGGTATACAAATACATTATTACCTACACCAATACCTTAAAAAGTACATTGAGAAATAAGCCAACTAACAAAACTAAGGACTAGAAATTTTCATAAATTGTTCAGATATCCTACTTAATACTTATGCAGGAACATATGATACATTCAAAATATGAGAAATAAAAAAATAAATGGCTAGTGGAAGCTATCAGTGTTTGCTGAAGAGCCCAGAGACTGCACTGCTGTGCTACTAGTGGGCACTGACTGATGATTATGTTGTCTATAAGTTGCATTTTGACTGCTGTGCAAATGTGCAAGGAATATGAAATAGAAGTTGCACAGCTGGCAGTAGAAGAGGAAGGATCTGAAGACAAAAAGTACTAGTACAGTAGTTTTTAAACACTGAATTATTTTTCTCCTTCTCACTCTTTACCCTTATATAATTCTTACATCATAAGCATTGTCCTTCTTTGTCCTCACTCTCTGTGCCAAAATTCTACGTTTATATAATGATAAATGCTAATTAATACTAAAAGACTAACTAAAATCTGGATATGGAGTCTTTGGCTTAAATTCACACTGTTGAAGATTCCAACTTAAAAATCCAAGTAAAAAATAGTCTATAAATAAAACCAAAATATAACCTTTATATGTCCTTTTATACTGCCAAGATTGTACATTCTGCAAGCTAAGCCTAAAGTTCTATGTTAATTGATAATATAAAGCCTATTTTACTGGCAGAAGACATTGGCTGTACCCTATTTGAAGAGTACCCTCAAAAATCTCAAATACACAGCCTCAGTTTCTTATCATCCCCTATCTGCAAGATTTCAAAGTTGGATCAATAGATTAGCTACAGGTCAGAAAGGACAAAAACATACATGTATTTCTTAGTGAACTTATGTAATTTAACTAACTACCATACCCTTCTTACCCCTAACATCTCCCTCAGACTGCTTTAGCATGTGCTTTCCTGGGCCACTCCTCAGAAATTCAATGTAACGCTGCATACATGACTACAGATACCCACTGCACTTCAGTACTCCCAAGTTCTCCACTCACTTTTAGGCACAGTTCACTGCACTGATGCTGACTTATAAAACCCTGAAAGGTCTGCCTGATGCTTTGCAAGATACACTTATGCTGAATGATTCACATAAACTGAAGCTTTTGACCTAGATCTTCTACCTTACTAATACAACGAAAGGCCCTGTCTTGCTTAGAACCAGACACTTCAAAATCATCATACTGTACTGTCCAAGCTAACTAAAATATATGAAAGGAAAAAAAAAATCCACCACATTGCAGATAGAAGGGAAACAAAATTTGGAAAACCTGACAGCAGGAACATAAGCACCAGAATCTTTGCTGGGGATTCACACAGAGCCCTAAACACAAAGCCCATGAACTACATCACCAAGTACATATAGAGAGCTCAGGCTCCCCAGAGGCTGCTGGCTTTCCAGTTTGTGAGAATCCTAAAATCTTTTAAGGAAAGGGTAAGACACTAAAAATCCTTGAGGACAAGGACTCATCACAGTTTGGCTTAGGAAATGTGCAGTGCAGAAGAGAGCTGATGTGAGCACAGGTCTGCCATGTGAGTGTTGGTGTTACATAGCTCAAGTGCAGCTTCTAACAGTAGCACCATCACATGTGTTTGTCAGAAACAACAATCTCTTTTTCTGTTTCCTTTCACACTGCCTTCAAGGAAAGCCCTGAGAATTATCGATTTCAAACCTCACATTTATAACCATTCCTGATTAATACTGTCATATGGCACAGTCTAACCTGTGACTCTGCTTCAAGCTGTTCAGCACTTCAGCTCATGTCCCAGCTTCAGGAACACTTTAAAAGCACCCAGATTTGCCTTGGAGATGTGAATGGAGGGAGATCCTTACTGCTACTGAATACTCAAAAAGCAGGAGAAAAGGATCAAGGGGAAAAATTTAACTTTGCAAAATCACTTAGATTCCACTTAGTCAGTTAAGGAATCATTAGCAAATTATTCTGCATGGAATAATATTGCACACAAAAATGTGAAGGGCCTGATTTTGGTTCTTGTCCATCTTATCTCCCTGTTTTATTTTGGAAACCTCATTCTGTCTGGATTTTTAACATCTTGTAAACTAATGCAGCAGGATACTGAGGGGTGAGGGGGAAAAATGTCAAAACCCAAAAGCATCCATTTTAAATAATGGCAATAAATAACTGGGTGATCATCTAAAGGTCATTAAGATAATTTCCTTTCCTGCCTTACATGTCCATTTACATCTGAATGGAGAATTTGCATGACAGTAAATTATGTGAAGTGAATACATGCAGGCTCACTGGATGTGGGGAATTTTATCAAACCATACATTTAAATATTCTGTAGATCTGTTTTCATTATTGTGCATGAATATCCAGTGGTAAAATACACTTCAACCAGAAAACAAAAATAATTCATATCTTCTATGTAAGCAGCTGTCAAGCCGACCTCATGCCACCTATCAGCATCCACCATGGCTAGATACAACACAAATATACAAACTTCATTCAATTGATGAAAGAGCTTCCTGTCACCCTCACAGAGACAGATCTTGGCATTCATTGACAAAGATAAACAAACTTCACTCACATGTCTTCGACCGTGATATCCTTCAGGATCTGGCAGTAATCCACGTTCCACACTGCCTGGTCGTCCCAAACTTTAGATGCCAGTAGAATTGCCCCCAGTACTATTCTCTTCCAGTTTGCTGGACAAATATCTATCTCTGCATAAGTTAAGAGTCTTTCAAGATATACCTGTGGAAACACATCAAAATCAAGACTTGATCTATTTTGCTACTAAGTAGAAATGAAAAAAGAAAACTATTCCCATTCCAGCAATTCTAAAACAGTATGCTGTTAAAAATGCTTTCAAGATTATTTTATTATAGAAGTTGTAGTTTCAAATACATGGCATGTTAATGCCAGGCTCAAAACTGGATGTGACAAATCCACTTTAGTTGGCCTTTGCCTTCTGATCCTATTACCCATTTCAAGAGGTCAGACACCAGACTCCTAAATACACCATTTCTTATTTAGCTGTGATTCCCCCTGCCTGCCATCCTAAAGCTGAAGAAAACCTTAATGTTATGTTATAATACTATAAAACAAAATATCACTAATTGTTAAAAAAATTATTTTCCTTCTTATGGAAGGCAAACTGTTATTTAAGAACAAAAATCCAAATTATGTGTCAAGCCCATTAGTGAAGATGGAAGTTTGACTTTTTATTTAGCAGATCATTCTGAAAAGACTTTGACGTACAAAATCTGTTATGGTGAGACTGCAGAAACACAAAGCTCAGTAAGAAGGTGGCACATGGATCTCCCTGGTGTATGCACTATCTAGGGGTTCTGTGCAAAACACTGTCTTTTGCTTTCCAGACAGCCTGTGTAAACAAGCTCCTTACACTCTGTATCACACAAGTCAATTTGTCAACTTTGCAAGCAAAACTGCTCCTCAAATAATGAAAATACAGCATTCCCTGGAGCCATCCCTGGGAAGCAGAAAACTTCTTTAAAACAATACACTAATGCTGGGAGCTTCATAAGCAGAGAGCATATGGAAGCTGCAATATTATGCCACTCAAATTAGCAGATGAACTTAACTTGCTTCACATCAATGCAGAATTTGACTCTCTACTGTTAACGCAAACCTTTAAAATCTCAACTTTTCACATACAGTTTTAGCAGATTTATAATGAATACTCCACATTTATAATATATATATAGATAAATAGAACATACAAAAATCACAAAACATATATTTTCTAATGTACAGCTCTAGCTTAGAAAGAGAGAGAAGAGAAAAACTACTAAGTAAGGATTTTGTGGGGGCTGAAATTCAAAGGCACTTAGAGAAGAAAATGTAAACAGGTAAGAATTATATTCCAAAGAAAGACAGAAAATCATAGAATAGTTTGGCTTGGAAGGACCTTTAAAAGCCTGCTAGCTTCAACTCTCCTGTCATGGGCAGGAACATCTTGCTCTAGACAGGTTGCTAGAGTCCCATCCAGCCTGGCCTTGAAAACTTCCAGGGATGGGGCATCTCCTCTGGGCAACCTGTTCCAGTGTCTCACCACCTTCACAGTAAAGAATTTCTTCCTAACATGTAATCTAACCTCTTTCAGGTTAAAGCCATTGGTAGCCCTTGTTCTACCACTAGAAACCTTCATAAAGTGTTCCTCTCCAGCGTTCCTGTAAGCCTTCTTCAAGTATTGGAAGGCTGCTGCAAGGCATCCCCAGAGCCTTCTCTTCTTCAGGCTGAACAGCCCCAGCTCTCTCAGCCTGTCATGGGAGAGGTGCTCCAGCCCGCTGATCAGCTTCATCACCCTCCTCTGGACTTGCTCCAGCTGATCCATGCCCTTTAATGTCAGAGACCCCAAAGCTGGATGCAACACTCAGATGAACAGAGCAGAGGGACAGACTCCCTCCACCTGATGCCCACAGTGCTTTGGATGTAGCCCAGGACATGTTTGGCTTTCTGGGCTGCGAGGGCACACTGCTGGGCCACGTCCAGCTCCTCCCCAGCCAACACGTCCAAGTTCTTCTTGGCAGGGCTGCTCTCAAGCCATCTTCTGTTTAGCCTGCATTTTGTGCTTGGGATTGCCCTGACCCATGTGCAGGACCTTTCAGCTGGCCTTGCTGAACTTCATCAATACTGCACAGGCCAGCCTCTCAAGCCTGTCAAGGTCCATCTGCACAGCAGATGAAATTACACCTCAGTAAAAAGGCAGCATAAACTTGCCACTATTTTCCCACCAGCACATACTTGAGAAATCAGAATTAAAAATTAAACAGGAGTTTGATGAGAGTCTATTCCTACACCTACTTCATTACCATATTGATCCATCTGCCAATAGCATGTTGAGGGTTGTGAAAAAGCACTCTTGCTTCCTTGGTGATAACTTGGGCTTGACTCCAGATACACTGTTTGCTGGAACGAGGCTCTTTATCATACTTCAGTAAAACTGAGGATGATAAACAGCTCTCTATTAGAAAGGCACTTAGTGTAGCTTTCAACTCCTTTCTTGAACATGCCTTAAATAAGCAGTTATTTTGTTCACTTGCTGTGGCCTTCTTTACTCAGCTTGGGTTTTACGTACACACTCAAGTAAGAGAAGACAGAAAAAGAACAAGACTACATGCAGCAAATACTTGTTAAAGTTAATAAGGTCCTTAGTCAGTGTGAGAACTCACTGTAATCTGGGATTTGTGACATCATCAGTGTACCTTTAGGAGACATTAGTGTAGGTCTTCAACCTTTAATCAAGTTCACCCAGCCACACACACAGTCTTTCTTCTAGCTCTCCCTGTGCCTCTCTCCCAGAGAGAACCCACTGACTGCAGATTGGGAAATTCAGGCTGGTACACACTTCAGCTGTTGCCCTGCTGATGTACAGCAACCTCATAACAGCAGCACACACAGAGCCAAGTGAGCTGTCTCCAATGTAAATGTGCCCAAAGTTCATTATTTCTGATAAAAGGAGCTGGTCTCATTTCAGAGCATTTCAACATACAACGCCCTCGTGGGACACAGTTCCAGCCCACAATGTCCCATGATGGGACATCAGAGTGGGACAGGTAGAGTCTGCCATACACTCACTACTGCAGGGAGTGCTTCTGGCTGCTGCAAAGATGTGCTGAATCAGGAGAGACTTCTGGAGAACAGCCAGGTGGCTCTCAGCCTGTTTGAAGAGGAAGGCTGGTGGGGTGGTTAATCACTACGCTACTCATCCCAAACAAACTCATTGCGGGTGGGAGAACACCACCTGCTTCTGCTGGCAAAAGCCAGGGAGTCTTCCCACACACAGGGAGGCATGCTCCACCTCATTAAAAAAAATCACTGAAAATGTTGGCCCTGTAACGGTAAACGTGAGATATGGAAATATCATTTGTATGCAATTATGTCTAAAGAGTGTCTTAAACACAAGGGTCATTTTCTTGAATACTGGTTTTGTATCAAACAGGAATTTTGAGTGTACAATGTGGTTCAGTGTATTTTTCTCTTGTAATGAATTTCACTGGCCTGATTTTCAAAGGCAAAAACACTTTCTACATCTTCTTTAGAACTAGCTGCTATGAAGTAATATAATTAAGTTGAATTTTAAAAGGTCACAATAGAAAAGAATATTACAACTTCCACCTCAGAATGCTGGAATAAATTTGCTAATATGGCGAAAGACAAAAAATGCAGAAGAAACAATGTGAAAAACGCTATTTTTCTTTCTTTTTTTTAAACATAAGTCTAAGAACTATCTGTCTTTTTGATTATTTTGACAGGTGGTCCTTTATGGAACTAGAACTAAAGAGCTTTTAGAGTCTAGAGGTTAAAATATTATTTACCTCCACCAGCTTTTAACAGCTGTATCCATGCTCAAGAATGGAACCAAAGCTAAAACCAAATTGAAGCTGTTGCACCATTGTTACTTTTTTCCAGTTTGCTTAATCCTTTGCAGTGCCTGAAAGTAAGCTTTTGAGGCAGAACTTTTCAGTACTTCTCTATTAAACATTCAAAAGCTGAATTCTCAAAAGACTCATATTTATTTTGCTTTAACAACTAGTTCTGCTCAAGCACTTTCATAGCATCCAAGACTCATCTTCATCACATTTATCATTGCCCACTTAGTTCCAACTGTATGTATAGATATTTTTTACACAATGATAACAAGACTACTTATACAGATTAAAGTTACTGATGTGACATGAGCAAAAACTTTCAGTGGTTTCAGTCAAAAAAACCACACTTCTAAATTCTTTCCAGCTTGCAAAGAACAAATACAGCTCAGTGTTAGTAACAACAACACCACAGTATTCAAAACTCATTTCTACCATAATACAAATCCTAGCTGAAACGAAAATAGAATTCTGATTGGGAAAATGCCAATGGCCATTGGTCTGTCCATATATTTTTATTTACACACTCAATACCTCAGAGTCTGGTACCTCCATTATTAGTCTACATTCTGCATTTGGAAATGAATCATCTGATTTCACATGACTGTCAGTCTAACAAGCTTTGATGGACAACATCTGCACCTCATTGGAGACTTTTAATAACTAAGCACACATCAGAATGCACACTGCACAGAGTTAAGATTTCAAAGGATCAATATTGCATTATTATTTTCCATCTCTTTCCACAGACTAACACCCAGCTTTCACAATGACTGACCTTTGTACTTGTATCAGCAAATTATTACTTAATCATAAGTGAAAGCAATTTGGTGATTTGCCTCTGTTAAAAATTCATTTATCTGAATGAAAGAGACTTTATTTATACTAATTAAATAAAATTACCACTCCATGTGTATAGATAATCCCAAATTGGCTGGAAGTTCAATGAACTCTGGAGAGGTTCATTAGCTTAGATGTAACACTGCAGGAATGCAATTAAATGGCTTCCAAAGCCATTTCGGGTCCAGCAGAAGTACAGAACTGATTTGTTTCAGCACATATCTTCAACTCTTAAATCTGCCGGACCTGAAACAACTCCATGCTGACCTAGTTTGGATGCCTCTGATCCTGACTCCTGGGACCTGGACTTGCAGTGGCATGCTAAATAGCATTAGGGCATCCATTATAACCACTGGTCCTGGGGGGCTTTTTTTATCCAAACACAGAACTGTAACATGGCACAAACTACCAGGATCAGCAACAGCATCCAAGGCCCAGCAGTGCAGCTCCAAGCAGGGCCACTGCTGAGCTTGAACTAATCCCCAGGGTGGTTATGTGCAGGTGGGTGAATCCATCCTGCTCTTCCCAAGTGTTTAATAGTAACCAACCACAGTATCCTGTGTTGTCCCAGTTATCTAAGATGTCAGGCTCCCCATGACCCTGGATAGCAGAGTGTTGGTTACACAACATCCCAATCAACAGAACATAAATCATTTGAAGAAACTGAAAACTAAAGATAGCACTAAAGAGTCCATTTTTAATTAGTGTGAAACAGCATCTCATGTTTCCCATCTCAGAGGATATTACAGCAGACTTTGGACATTATATAATATATTCAAGTAGAAAGAAAAATTAAAATATTGGAGAAGATGTCTTTCCCTTTTTTCCCTTCTTCAGGAGGATACATACTAAACGTGAAAGTGTCAAATAATTTCATTTCAGTATTTCACAATCACAAAAAACACTCATTTAAAAAAAAAAAAAAAGATGGGGTTCTTATAGAAGTTTTGCTTCTTTTTGTAACCTCATCTTGAAGCTGTTCAACATTAACTTCCAATACTCCACTGATACCTCTTATCACATTGGAGTTGCAGTCTAAACACTAAAAATACAGTAGTTCTCTTTTTTTTTTAGGCTTCCCTAAAGCAATGGAGAAGGTTTTCTATGGAGGTTATGAACTTTTCATCTTCAGAGAAACTCAAAACTCAACTGCTCAGGCTCTGATCAGCCTGGTCTTGCTTTCAGAAAAGGCCAAACCAGACATCACCCCTAGAAGTCCCTTCCAACTGAAATTATTATGCAATTATATTTGTATACAGCACTAGAATTTCCTGTGGTGGCACACTAAGAGGTCAGAAATTGTGTGTTGCCCCCAAGGAAGCTGACTGGGAATCTCAGCACATTCAAGCAATGGGCAATCACCGAGGAATGTCACTGACATGACTAGAATAATTCTGAATTTTGAGGCAGCAGCAAAAGCAAAACATTATGTTCTCCCACGTAGTTTTTATATGGCCCTATGTCAAATTCTATCTCTATTTTACCAATAAAACTCTAGTGGCTTAAATTATTTCTCACTTGATTTACATTGACAGAAAGGAGACAATGGATTTACTATCTTAATTACTATAATTGAGAATCTACAAATTAACCTTTATTTGCAAACACCTCATTCCCTCCCTCATCAGGTAACCCACACTGTAAATTGCAGGAGCACAGAATAACTAACAAAGACATTCCCATCCCAACATATTATGAAGAAATATAGAGTCATCTCTCTCTAATGAGAAAACTTCAGTGTGTCACAATGCCCTGAAACTGAAATGGTATCTTTATGGAAAAGATTATAATTGGTAGCAGGTCTCACACAGCCAAATCACGGCTCTAATCCAATCGCTGAACTGCCATATGCTCTGTTCTAAGCTATCAGCCAGTTCCCTACCACGACTCTCCAGAAATAACCGTGGTTTGCAATTGCCCAGCTGGGCATTTAAAATATTCCACAAAGGTTTGGTGCCACCCATTTGGTGGAAAAGGACATCATATCATTGTGGTCCTTGAAATTCATCCCATTTTTATTTCTGAGGCCAAATGGTGAAAAGAAGTAACAAAAGCAGCCAGAGAACTACAAAAAAAGGTGAACAACTGCAAAGTGCCATTACAGATATTTATAGAGGGCACAAATGGAACTGAGATAAAAGTTACCCATCTCCATGTTTGCCCCTTAAATTACTCCTTTTAAGACAAATACTTATAACCAATGTCAAATGCACTCCAACTGTTAGGCAATGTTGACTTTCCAGTCTCAAACTGGGATCAGCATTTATTCTTTGCCCACACAGAAGCCCAAGAGGCATCAGCAGATTCACACTCCTTGAATGTCCTCTTCCCTTGCGATTTAAAAAGAATTCCCCCTCAATGCCCACCTCAGTTGTTCTCTTTTCATTAAGTGCATATCCCAGCAACTCTAAGGCAAGAATTGACTAAGTAGATGTGTAAGTATTAACTGATAATCACCCATGTGTTGTACATTGGACCGCAGTCAAAAGATAAGAATAGCCCTAAAAGCAGGGGCCAGAATATCCCTATCCCGCCAGTTCCCAGAGCACAGGTTCCTCCTGGCCTCCTCCAGCGTGTACCCTGAGCCATGTGCAGCTGCCAAGGAGCTCAGGATCGACAGCACAGGTCGAGGGACCTTCTCTCCACACCTTGGAGACCTTCTTCTCATGTGGCCAAGTGCTGGGCTCTGCCACCTCCCCAGGAATGCTTGAAGATCAGACAAAGGTGGACACCAACACCACTGGATACACACAACTCTCCTCACAGTCACACCAGGCAACAAGCACTGCTTTGGATTGCACTCAGAGGTCTTCAGGGAAACCTGCATCTTCCATCAGCTGTGTAAAGGTTGGAGGTTACACTGGGCCAGCAGAAAAGGACCTCTGCAGATCAAGTATCTCTATGGACTCTGGACACCCTTTTGTGTTTTTCTTTCCTTTTAAACAAGCATCAGATTTTTTATCTTCCATCAGCTGTGTAAAGGTTGGAGGTTACACTGGGCCAGCAGAAAAGGACCTCTGCAGATCAAGTATCTCTATGGACTCTGGACACCCTTTTGTGTTTTTCTTTCCTTTTAAACAAGCATCAGATTTTTTATGCATCAATTGAAATACACTTTTTAAACATTTTATCAGCATTCAAAAGTAAAAACATCCTAGTGAAAGGAAACCAATAAAAAAAGCTTTCACCATTCCTCCAAATACCCAGAAAACAAAACAAAATTCTCCACAAATACAATAGTTTTCACAATACAGCTCAGCAGTATTCTCTCTTTACTTAAGTGCTGAAAATGTGACCAAATAATAAAGGAAGAACTCAGGAACATCTGCCTGGATTAATTAAATCCCTGTTTTTCATAAGGAGAATTTATTCTTACATATTTCAAATTTCAAATTTGTTAATATCAAATCCCCTCAGTCACAGTATGAACTCTTTAAGGTATTCTAAAAGCATGCTCCTCTGAACTTCTCAGAATAATTCTGCTCATGTACTGTATGTATTTACATATCACTGTATTTGATCTGTCTACAGCATGCAGACCAAGCATACTTGCAAATGTAAAATGAAACCACTATGGACACAGAAGTATATTAAAAGAGCCTTAACTCTGGCCTATTTGCAAAAAACTCAGCAAGTCGTGCCAAGGCAAAGCAGAAAACTTGAACCATTCTGCTCTTCAGGTCTAGTTCATAGGATTGTTTTCACAGAACAAAAGAACAAAGCATAAATATTTAATTCTCCTGACATGCAAACACTGTATTGTTTTCCTGTTCACATTTTTATTTGCCATCCAATTAGTAGATTAACACAAGTACAACTTCCCACCTCTGCACTGAGGGAGATGCTAAAGAGGACACAGGCATTTCTCAGTTTTAGCAAAGGTGGGAATACTCTGGGGCAAGAGACTTTTTTCAATAAGTCAGGTCACAGAATACAGTTATGCTGATCACTGGTGTTAGAACCACTAGTCACAAGCTTTAAAATAGCAAAGCAATTCTTAAAACTAATTTTATTCTTATGGTATTATTTTAGAAATAAATAATGTGAATTAGTATTTAATTGCTTCAACCTGAGGTTTTAATTTTCTACCTATCAGTGTGGGAAATCTCTAGGCAGCTCTGGAGGCTATGTAAAAATTAAATTTTTAGTTTAATTATAAATCGGTTTTGCTGTAATAGTGGAGGCTTTAATTGAAATGTTTTAATTAAGTGCTTGAAGCTACACAATGCCAGCTTTTTGCTGCAGAATAGCTTATCTCAGTCTGGAGTTTCACATTTACTCAGCTCCTGTGCTGAACACAGACTGCTGTAGAACTGATTGTTACTGCTGCTTTTACCTGGTTAATGCATGTACCAAGACAAACAGTGGGTGCATTCAACCACGCATGTTAATAATGTGGGCAGTAAAAAAGGGTGCTTAGAACTGTTTAAAAATAATTAGAGTGAGTGAAAGAAAGATAAAACTGCAGCATCTTGTTCAAAATGTCGCTGATCCCCACATTTCTTGCCTTCTGGCAGCCCTCCCAGGAGGAACAAGTGGCAGACAGGGCTATCAGATTGCTCTCTGACGGACAGCCAGACTTTGGCAAAACACAAGCTCCAGCAGGGAATGCTGATCTCTCCTTCTCCAGACAGGATATCAAAACTTGCAAGGTTCATAAACAGCAGTATCAACATTATTAAGATTTCAGGAGTGTGGGAAGGGGGAAAGGGTCGCTTGCTTTTTCACAGATTAGTTTCCACATATGAGTAGTTCAAAAACAACACAATCTGTGCCTGGGGCCCCTCCTGATGACACAAACGAATAAAGAAATGGGTTCTAGAAGTACAGAGGAAACTGAGAACAGCAGCAGCAGAATTTCACACTTGTAAAACACTATGTACAAACTCTGAAGGTTTCTGGAAAGGGGGGTCAGGCAGGTGCTATTATCCTGACAACACACAGGCAAGAATAGCAGAATGGCAAACACTGATCACCTGCACCAAATCTACCCATAAACATCTAAACATCTGCATGGCTGCTTCTGAGAACTTGGCTATAGCACTTTTTCCTGTTACCATTATGCTGGGTTAAAAAAAAAAAAAACACCTAAGTTTTCAAGCACTAACAACTATGGAAACTGCCTCTGCAATATAACAAATTAACTAAAAACATTTATACTTCAAAAGAATTACGTGCAAGGGAACCACATAAGAACCAGAAGCGGCAAGGAAGTAGTTATATAAAACTTGTGGGAAAGAACTTCCCATGCATTGCAGTAACAGAAAGGTAATGCTATTTAAAAAGGGAGAAAAAAAAGCTCCCTGTCTTTCTACTAAACAGTGCCCTCGTTGATCAAATAACTTAAGACTGAATAACAGATAAATACAACAAGGCATTTGACAGTGGGTTAATTATATTACAAAAGAACATACTGATTCACACAACATATCTTGTCTCCAGCAGAAAACACTTATGAAGACAAGGAAGAAGGACAAGCACTTAGTACAATTATGCAAAAGAGACAGGCAAAATGTCATTTCAGAAAATAAATATTGACCGTCAAGCAAGTAGGTAGAGTAAAACTACAAAATGGAAAGGTGGAGCACTGGAGGGTGTTTCTTGCCCTATTTCTCTCATATTTCTGTTCTTTACTGGCTAGTACAACTCATTCTGACTGTCTGAAGGAGAAAAGCCTGCCAACTAATCTTAGAAGCCAAGGGAAATAGATTAATAGAGGAAACAAGTAGGCCGGGGCTTCAAAATTCACCTTCTCTAATTTCCCCTTCTTCCATCAAAAATGTATAACTAAGCTGTCATGAAACCACAAGTTGTAGTGGTAAAAAACCATGTTGTTATTTTAAAATCTCTGAGTGAAGAACATGGCCAAAATTGTGACTGAAAACTGAACAGACTTGTCAGAATTGGCAGGATATAAATTTCGAGAAAATTAAGAAATTCCCAGCTGGTAGAGATCACTTTAGCTCTTTTAATCCACATTGCTATGCTGATCCACACCAGCTGAAAATTTGAACCTTCTTTTGTGTTGTGCTATTTTTAAGCAGCTAAACTTCAGACTTGAGTACAATTGTTCAATCCCATGACAAGTACAGTGTAAGTAGAAGAGAGCCAACATGTCCCAGTCACTCACTGAATCCTTCGTGCGCCAGTCAATTCTTATTACTGCTATCAAATCACCTACAGCTGTTCCCAAGTCTCTCTTGGAAGCTGCAGTGAGACAGCAAACCCCCCAAAAGCTGAAGACTTTCTGCTTTTAACATTCCCTCATGTTCAGACCACCTATGGCACCTACATTTTTTTATGAGTCACCTTGGTGGCCTGTAACACTCTCACTCTGTGAAGGGCAGGACCCCAGGTTTTGTGTCACATGTTACCCAATCTCTTCTTCCTCACTTACTCTACCCATGAAATGAACTATGGCATCTCTTCCCATTAAGGAATTTCCTGTCTCCATAGTGAGAAAAAAATTCCCTGGCAGCACCTAGATCTATTAAATCATACAAAAGCAACTTTTGAGAACAAAACTGGGTCTGTCAGATGGCTGATGTCATCCTTCAGACACTCACCAGGGTGACAATGGCACATTCAGCAGTCAGTTGAGCAGCACTGAACAACGTCCGGACAAAGCGGTAAATCTGTTTCTGCTCTGGGTCATGTTTGTCATAGTCTGGTGGCACTTCGGATTTCTAAGGAAGAAATACTTCCAAATAGGTGACTGAAACAAAATGAAGCAGACAGAAAAAAAAGACAGTTCACATGAAAGGGAAGGAGAGGCAGATGAACTTACCGAAAGGGGATGAAGGTTTTCATCAAAAATATCTAAGAGCATTCTTCCGTCTGTGTCCCTAAAAGCATTAAAACCAAAGTACCGTCATTATGTGGACACAACAGCACACAACCCTCACAGACACAAGTTCAAACTCCAACCATTCAAACTCCAACACTCCCCATGCTGTGGGGTGCTTAGAACCACTGATGAAATGTGATTTTCAAGTAGAGGTTGGACCTACTCTGCCATAAGGCCCTCATGTAACAAGAAATTCATATTACAAAACATGCTGAAACACTCAGCTCTCTGTGGCCAAGATACAAAACTGCTGTGCTCTTTACTGCAAGGCTTAAGTACTACTACAAACTTGATAAAATCAGCCCAGCTTACTCTCCTTTTCTCCTTTTTTTAACTTACTCATGTCCACCCCTGAAATCTCTCATCTCATTATTGCCTCTCCCTCCTTTATTGCCAGCATTGCAAATGCTTACTAATATGCAATGCTATTTTTACAGTAATCTTTTACTTAATACATACATACTTTTAATTTATCTGAAAAACCCTATTATACTAATGAATTCTGAAAGCCAAAAGAAACACAGACAAACAAAAATTCAGACAAAATAATATTCCTATTCATTGGTTTTATTAGATGTTTCTCTGAAATCCCTGTAGCTCAATATCAGCATGCACGTTGATGCAACTTCACAAGCCTAACATCCAGGATGCAATAGAAGATTTTTGCTGTATGTAACTTTGGCAAGGACATTAACAAACACAAAACCAAGAAGTATAACTGTATGGGCACTTTCTGGACAGATGCATCAATCTGATCTACCTATTACAGTTCCATCTTTATTTTTAGCATCCCTGGTACTCTGATCATACAGTTAACAAACGAACCACTGAATACATATTTTCTATCTTTATTTAGCAGCATGTGTCTCTCAGAGCATGCAAACCACAAGTTTTACAGTGGACTCATGTCTGCAAAATACATTTATTAACTCAGCATCTGAAGGTGCCATTTTTTCTACTAAAATTGAGGCCAACACTGGAAAGAAACACATTTTTAATATAAAAAAGAGCACCTAAATTAAAACAAATAAACAATAACTAAAAAAAAAAAAAAAAAAAACCAACAACAAAAAAAAACCCCAAAAACCCACAAACAAATAAACTAAAATAAAAAATAAATAAAACCAAAATCTGGACTGGGGTGACTGGAGTAATTACTAGAAAATTTCTATCAGTAAAGATTCTAGGCCAGACTCTTTTAACCCTACCTAAAAACAGTATTTTGATGCAGAAGTAGTCTCCCCGAAATGACTGGTGTTCTATGGCACTTCACAATGCAAACAATTTCCTATTTTATTTTTTCAGGTTGTAGCTGCTGTATGCTATGAAGTCATACCTGACTGCCCTCAAAAATGTGTTAAAAAAAAAAAAAAAAAACTTGAGAGGCTTTTGTCTTCATTACAACTCACATTGTACTCTTTCTAAAAATGGACCATCTACTGATTACTCAAGCATTCTTTATGGTTAGTTTGCTGGGGTTTATTTTATTTCCTTAGCAAATTCACCAATGCTTATGCATTTCTTCAAAAACAAGATGGGTGTAGTTTTTTTTCACTTGTTGAGTAGCTAAGACAAAAAAGCATGAAGAAAACTGATCACTATAACCATGATAATAGACAATGGGAAAGGGAGGAATGATAATTAGAATGTTACAATCAAATGATGTGTGAGAAACATGAGAAGAAATATTATATTTCATGCAATAGATTGGTGAGGGTTTGAAATATTAGGAAGTAATTTTGGTTTAAGTCTCCTACGCAGGAGAACAGGACCAACTAAATACTGTCTAAAATGAATTATTCTCTGGAAAAGCAGATGCTTGACTCATTTTCTGTCAAAATGAACCCTGAGTCAAAGAGTCACAGTGGTTTCATACCCCCCATCCCCCATAATGAACCGAACTCTCCCACAGACGTCAACAACTTCCTTTTCTCCTATAATAGCAGGAAACAGAACATATGTTTTGCTCTTGCTGTTTCAGCAGCAAGCACAACTGAGTGCTGTTATCACATTGTCCCTCCATTCCCAAATCAGAGAGAACCCAAGACCCGGCAGTTGTTCCACAGCCCTCATTTCAGAGTTTCAAACTGCCACACGTGAGCCTGGCTCCAGCATCACTGCTGGGACTCTGTCCCAAGTGCAGGCACAGCACTTCCCCACCCCAGGCACATTCCAGGGAAAGCAGCAGCAAGCAGTTTCCTGAATCAACCACCTCTCCATCCCAAGAAGTGAAAGGACAGATAACAATTTTCCCAAGAAAGTAACAGTCAGAACACACTTGTTTTCAAGATGCTGACACAGTACTCTTCATTTTATAAAGGTCTGGTCTCTCTGTCTACCAGCTGTAGGTCAAATTTGCATCAGGCTCTGCAAGCCCACAAATGGGCATAATTTACTGCAGACAGGGATCAGCTCCCTGGCAATCAGCATAGATGGCCATGCACACTGTGGCTCTGGATGCCCCTGGCTCTGGATCCTTCCTGCTCACTTGCAAACTCTTATACTGAGGTTTCTCACCCTTTGTACTCTCTAATGTGCCCGATTCTCTCAAGCCTTTTACTCAGCTGCATGGTAATTAGCAGAGTACTTAATAATTTATTTCCACAAAACTTTGGAGTCTGATTATCTTTGAGATCTCTATTATTTAGTCAAGCATAGCAAAAACCAACTAGCTAACCAAACTAATCCAGGGACCACGGAAAAACGGGGGAAAGGAACCACAGATAGATAAACAAGTAATCCAAGCATGACCACTCATGCCTTATTTCCTGGTAAATGAGATTAAAAGTTCAAGAGAAGATTTCACTCCAACTTTTCATTTATCTATTGCCACGTTTCAGTGCAAGACCCACTGATGTCTTAGAAAGTCTTCTAAGAGCTTTCAGCAGGAATCAAGCCCTAAGCCTTTCTGCTCTTGTGCACATTTAAAGGATTCTCTTGAGATGTCAGCCTTGTTTCAAGAAGGGTGATGGGTTCCAGTGACCTGAACCATGGTCCTGAATGACGTACCAGCTGAACTTTAAACTCATGAGTAATTCCTTTTGTTCTAGCTGGACTTCTTATAGTCCAGAAGAAAAAACATCGAAGTGGCTTGATAAATCAAGATCTAAGCCAAGTTCTCTGAAAAGGCCAATTGAAAAATCATGGACACAGAAGTCACTTAAATTATTTATACAACCTCTCCTTAGAAATGTCAGGAAATATTATTTTAGGATACCATGACATATCATGAGGACAGGGAAATTAAGATACAAAAGCACAATTCAACATGAAGCAAACTCATATATGTGCCAAGTTACTTTTCAGAGAACCTTTTTTCTATTCAATTTCAATCAACTTGACTGAGCATAGATCTAAAACATACTATACCAGGAGAGATAAGCCAGAATCTGCTCTGTTTCTGAGGCATCTTGAATTACATCTCTTCACAATGCCACTCTTACTGTATAATTCATGGGTTTTATTTCAAAATCCTAACTGATTACTGATATACACAGTTAACTTTACAAAGGTGCAGCTAAAAATTTAAAACTGAAAGATACTATTCAGCTTTTTCTACATGTAAGTGCAACATATGCAACAATGCAGAAGTGTCCAATGCATATAAAACCAAACACTGAATCATCAGAGCTTTTCAATGTTTAGAGTACTTCCATTTTTTATGGTACTTAATCATCCAGTTTTAATTTTTCTATGTAAAATAATACATATAGAAAATGTGTGTGTTTCTTACTGCTAGCCTGTAAGTTAAGAAAACTACTACCCAAAAACATTTTTGAAGGAGATTAAGCATGGATTTTTGGGGATTGAGCAGTTCACTTGTTTCAATAAAAGATATGTTCAGTACAAGATTCCACTATTCACATACCTGTTTTTGATGTGGTAATATATTGCAAGAGCTACACTGTAAAGAAAAATACAGAGTTAATATCTCAGGACTGCCATATTGTATTTCCTGTCATATTGCATGCAAATTTAAAACCTAGCACAAAACATGACAAACAGTATATGGTCAACAGCCTATTTTCTTTTGTTTGCTCTTAGATATCAGGAAAACTGCTGTAAACAGACAATTTTATAATATTTGTTTTGTACTCTCCAACTATATCCTTTTTACTAGTAATTAAGTATTTTACCTCATGTTATCATCATATTCATATTATCTTCACATTTCATGTATCAAGTTGCACAAACTTTCCATTAAATGCCCTACTCCACTAAACCCAATGATTAAACCCCTACTGACTTCCAAGGCTGAAGACAAAGCATCACAGGCATTGGACATTCTCTTTAGTTTTGCTGACAGGTTAACACAAAATGTTTTAATCATCATTGGCTTATGATTGTATATTTAAATCCATTGCTTGGGTCTGTCTTTATATAGCTGCTCAAACAGCAGACTCCAATACCACACTCCTACAGTTTTATGGCATCAAGTTACTTATTTTAACTCAGGAAAGACGACTCCCTGAATAAATTACTGCATTATGCATTTCCCCTACTCTCAACCACACACCAAAGCACCCCTGATTATATTCTGCACACAGACAAAAAGTGTCCTTGTATTCACAGAAAGTTAAGATTTTGATTACATACATAACTAACTGATCTCATTCCCATTTGAAATGGAACAAAATTAAAGCATGGATTCTTAGGATTATCCTACAGTTTCCAACTCCCAGCTCATGCTTTACTCACAATACATTTTTATTAAAGAACGAAGCCAAGCCAGCACTCTCCCTACTTACTGCAGCAGCATAAAACCAATCTAAGCTAAAGGGGAAAGAGGAGGATGGAGGAGGGAATTCACTGATTCTCTTTGTAGACAGTTTGTTTCATAATAATTCACTGTAAGATGCTTATGTTTTATACTAATGCAAAATTTCCCACTTTTCCGTAAAAGATCTTTTAAGAGTCAATCGATTGCTCTCAGATTTTATTCCAGAATTTTTACATGAAAATTGAGATACTGCATGTTAGGAAAATAATATGTTTGAGCTAAAACTCTTGCAGAATTTTAAATTATTTCAGGTTCGATTGGGGTTTTTTTTTTTGAACAGCCATACAGTAGAAAATATATTTATTGGTTAAAAGTAATATTTTTTACTAAATTTTTATGAGCTTTTACCTACCTATTATTATTATTCTATGTATTGGAAGTCCTTAGAACATACATGCTTTTTAAATTTTTTTTTTTTTAATACAGACACATATTTAAGGAATCAAGAGATAGTGTGTACCTAAAGACCACAGTACTTACTGAACACAAGAAAAACACACATTTATGAAGGAATTTGATTTGACAGAATGATATTCACAAAATGAATTAATCCTAAAATTTAATTTTAAATTATGCCCCTAGGAACACACTTGCAGCTCCAGTTCACTTAATGAAAGCAGATGCAAGAACCTATGTGCACAGCTCTGCTTGGTGCCCATATGGTTGCCTTTGTAACAAAATGTCAAATTAAGTTTAGAAAATATGTACTATTTAGAAATCTGTATCAGAATCTGAAAGTCTCTCAGGGCTCATCCAAGTTTCATTCTACCTTTCATACACTGGTTCAGCTGGCACTAGGCGTGCAGAAATGATGATTATGGAGCTTTCCATCACCCTATCCCAGCCACCCCGACTGCTGCAGATGCTGCAGTGGATACAGTAATATTTTAAACACACCAGTGCATAACACGACCTAGAAGAGATAAATGAGCTGAGCAAAATGTCTCCCTCTTAGATTTACCTTTATGCAATAGTTATTTTCCTGCAGAGACTGCAAGGTGTGGGTAAAAAAATGAAGTTGTCCTACAAAAGCAATAATCCTACCATGTCCTCACCCTTCAACCTGTTAAATGTGCCGCCAGACAGAAGATGCAGAGGCTTTGTGTTCCAGAGTTCAGTTTCTCACCCTCTGCAGTCCCTTTCCAAGCTCTCTGAGCCCTTGCAGCTTCCAACCCTTCCCATGCTGGCAGCCTGGCCTCAGCCCTGCACGACCCCTGCCCCATCCCAGCACTGGCTCTTCTGTTCCCCACAACTCTGCCCATGCACCTGAGTCTCTCCCAGACACACCACCCTTTTCCCCACCACCAGCTCATCCTTCTGTGTCCTGAAAATGCTTCTTGGCTGCTGCACTTGAGCCCATGTCTTCTTCCCACGAGCCATGGCAGTTCTAATGCAAAAAGAGACCCCAAACCCACCCAAAAGGCTGCCCTTATTCTGCATACAAAGGATTTTAGAGCAGAAGAGTACGAGATTCAAGGACAAAAAAAGCCTAAACACCTCAGAAATGCAAAACCTTTTTCAAGTGTTAATCAGAACTGTTTTTAAGTTAGTGACAGAAATCTGAAGAAAAGAAAGACTATATTCCAGGCAGAAAGAGCTGACAAGGAATCAGGCATCAGTTTAACTACAAAACCATTCTCCTCTCCCCTCTTTTTCCTTTAACAGAAAAATTAAGGTCTGTCTTAGTGACCAACATTACAAACTCCTTTGGATGTGGTAGTCTAAATAGATTTGTCTCTCATGTAAACACCCCTGCAGCAGAGATACTGTCTTAATAAATTTTTGAATTTGCATACACCAAGGTAACCAACCTACAGACAACTCAAGAGAGGCTATCAGCAACCATTAATAAAAAGCACAAAATGCCTGAGCATTTGGTTTATATTTTCCCCTTACTGTACAAAATGTAAAGAACAATACTCTACAAATATGAATTTCATTTATCTCCAAAAGTAAAAAGGCACCAGTGAAACTTAAAATGCTCATCTAAGACATCACCCAGTAAGTCTGGAGCATGACTGATTAAATAAATTTATTACTTCAAAAACTAAAATCTTTGACGCTTGCTTAATAATGGTTGAGAAATAAGTATACATAAATGCACACACAAAATGTAAGTGCTAACAAAAATAAATGAAGTGTAAAACCCACCATTTGATGGTATACTTGAGGTTTGGTTGACTGACCGTGCTGTCATCCAGGAAAATAGTGGAGCAGGAACTGTACTTCCTTCTCAACTGCCCAGGAGGATGCTATGGAAAACATGCAAAAGAACAATGGCAATTATGTAATAGCAAAGCATTTTTTTGAGGAAATGTAAGAATTTTAAAAAGACAAATTTCTGTCTCTCACAATGACGCACACAGTAATGTGATCACATTTGGAAGCAGTTCAGAAAGTTCAGAAATAATTAACAGTGCAAAAGTCACAAAAATCCCTGCCTGAGACTTGCTAATGCTTTCAAGTCCCAAATCCCCTGCATCCCTCCTTCCCCAAAACCATGCAAAAAATTTTCTTGAGGCTTACTCAAATACATACATACACTTCGAAAGCAAAGATGAATAAGACCTATATTTCTGTCCTCATTCCAAAAGAGTAAATGGAAGAGTGAAAAAGAAATTGTGTTAGCAATGAAGACCAGTTTAGCAACAGATATAAAACCATGCTTGCAAAAAAAAAAAATTTAAACCCTCAAAAAGCTAACAGAATGAAGGAAGGGAAAGAGGTCTTCACAGTAGAACTACAAAATTAATAAGGAGAATTCATAA